>NC_139604.1:75443748-76643748 GCF_964270895.1 Podarcis filfolensis | reverse complement strand
TTAAAGTTTAATGATTTTTAATATGCATCAGTGTTCTGAGATGAAAGTAGTTATATAACTGAGAAGCACTCTGGTGATTATAGTGATGATGCTGAAACATAACATACCTGCTGTCACAACAGATTGAACAAAGTCATGTCAGCCTTCTGACTATGGATTTAACTTATTCTCAGTTTTCCTTTTTTGTAATAATACTTAATTTCACTCTTTGAGAACAGATACAGAAATTAATGCTGTTGCTGGTGACATTACAGGTTTTAAAAAGAATTGCCTAAATGATCACTTTCTCTCTCTTTACTCTTCCGCCAACTGACACGTGTATAAGCTAGGGTACTTGGAATAAGTTCAAGAGTCAGATAAATTACTTTGGAATAAGCTATCATCTGTCTTGATAAATTTATTTGGGCAGATGGAGTATGCATATGATTGCCATCATAATAGGATGTCTATGAGGATACACAATTTTAAATTATTCATAGGTGACAGTTTCATCTTCTCAATATTTTGTATTTAACAGATCACATGGAAATGGATAGATAGTGAACTGGCAACAAATATTTTCATTCAGCTTCAAGTAAACTGCCATGCTCAGAGCTGCCCAAATTGTGACCTATTCTTAATATGGCAGACAAACCGAGCTGTGCTTTCTCTTTGCATACAATAATACAGGTTTCTAGGAATTATGGTCACAATCCTGGGAAAGCTGGATGTGCAGAAACTTAATTGAACCAATCAGCAGTTAACATTTTCTGGATTGTAGCCTATATTTTCAGACTATCTGCCAAAACAAATAAAAATCTATTCTCTTTGGTAGCACTAAAGACACAAAGGAAGTCCTTTCCCATGTAAATGTGATAATTAAAACTTGAAATCCCCTCTGGTGAACCAGTGGTTCAACTTTTTCTGCTTGTGTGAGAAAGTGATAATTGCAATTGTGATTCCTTGCTTTTCGAAAATGTACTTGGGAAATAAGATTCTTCACTTTTATTGCTTTCAGTAGATTTAGTTTTTCTTGCTTTTAGATACGCATCAATTATTAGTAATAATAATTGGTTTGATTGTCTGACAGGGCTGTATTGGGCTTGATGGGACACAAGTTGTGCAAGTGTATTTACATTTAAAATATGGGATTTTATCAGTATCACATAATTATGCAGAAATTATTGGATAACAGACAGGAATAGAACTGTGATTGTAAAGTTAAGCTTAATGGATTAGTTTCTTGCACCAGGCAGGTTTTTCTTATGGCTCTTAAGAATTCTCAGGGTTTTCCTCTCCATATTTAGGAAGTCATATGAGAGATGGAAAAGATAGGACTAGAGACCTCGACATTGTGACATTCAGTAGGTTTAAGCCCTGGGACAGGGTGAAATGGAAAGAACTAATATGGTGGAACTGTTGGAAACAGACCTCAACTGCTATGTGAAAGAACCATCGATTCAAAGTAACCCATTTTGTTTAAGGCCTATTGCAGTTTGCTTGAGTTCCTTATCACTACATAGTAAGCTCAACATGTGCCACTTGCAAAAAGCCATCTCCTGACAAATTAAAGAGTTAATTAGCACAAAAATATTTTAGATATTTTGGGCACAGTTCATTACCCAGCAGCTGTGGGTTGGTTTTAATGAACAAGCTGTCTGTGCTTATTGCAGCTTCAGATGGGACTGCCAGTGTGGACTTATAATGTCTCCCATTATGTTAAAGATATATTTACATTGTCAGCTAGGAAGTGAGCAGAATACGTGTTTCATTCTGTTTATTTCTAAAATGTGTTTACTGCTCTTCTAGTCAAATGATCAACACAAAGTATAAAATATGCTAACTTTTAAAAAAATCACACACAAATCAAACAAAGTATAACAGCATCTGCCAGTGGACAGAGATAAGTCTGAGCATCAGTCTGACAAGGAATAAATAAAAATAAAATAAGCATTTAGCTGAATAATACTTGAGGCTAATTCTTATGATTTAAGTACTCTACCAAATTCAATCAGCATTTACAAGATGCCACATGATACACAGAAATGGCCGCATCTATCAACAGTTCCTTTGTTCCATGTTACTTATATTTTGGTTCCTCTAGGACCTCTTCTCAAGAGCAGGAATGAAAGCAATCTGTAACTTCCTCTAAGTCTTTTCTGTCATACATCTACCGTTTGTCACACAAGACTAGACCACAGTTCTTAAAGAGAGAGAGACTGTTTTCATTTGTGAAGTTGAAACAATCTTTTAAGTTTCTCTCTCACAATATAAATTAATAGTCTTGTTCACACATCATGCTAAGTCAACCCTTGGTTTTGTTCTAACATGTGGGCTTCTGGAGATGTCATAGTTTATTTGCTCCTCCTTGGTCTGAGCTAAGCCAGAGTTGTGACAGCATGACAGTCCATGAGCTTTAGACCTTAATGTGAAAGTGTAAAAAAGTGGAAGTCTAGAAATCTGTAAATGAGCATGCAAGACAATATTTCATAACCACTGAAATAGTATAAATACTGAATTTCTCTTAGGGAAACTATTATACTGATCCTGTTTATATACTTAGGCCTAAATTGGGACCAGTGCACACATATCAACTTTCCGACTTATATAATGCATTACTTTAAAGGGAAGTGAGAACAATCTGATTCTGTCTTGAACATTTCCACTTATCACACTTCTTACAGGGCTTGATTTGGCTCCGAAAACATGAATCTACTTCAGCCGGAAATTGAACAGAATATTATTGATTCTTGCCCTCTTCCCAGAATTGGTAGTAGGTTTTCTTTGAAATTAATCACTGGTGACTCAATTGAATTTTGTGTGTGGTTAGAGTTGGCACTTGAGGCTGACCTGACGCTGGGTACTTGTTGCTTTACTCCCTGCTGAGAAGGATTTGATGGTCCGCAATAAGCATACTGAAGCAATATCTATCTACATATCTATTGAGCATCTTCCTATGGCAAAGCAGAACTGATGTAGGGAGATCCCACAGCTAAATCAGCAAATTTTTAAATAGTTTCTAAGAGTCATAGGTTTGTGGCTTCATTCTGTTTGTAAGGATTACTTTTAGAAATACTCTTTCTCTAAAATCCCATTTATGGTTTTAGAAGCATTTAATCTTGATTGAAAATCATAATCCATTGAGGGGTCATCCTGCTTAAGCCACACTGAAGTGAAGGGCAGCTGATAAAGAGCATGATACTTGCATTTTCTTTGCACTGGGGTTTTTCTCTTTGCACTCAGAAGAACTGCTCTGGAACGATGGGAACTGTGTTAGATTGCTGCAGTGTGCTGCAGCAAAAGTAACAGAAGATCATGTCACCTTAAAGACCAAGACATTTTATCCAGACATAAGCTTTCATGGACTAGTGAGTCCATGAAAGCTTACATAATAATAAAATTATGTAATTTACGCAAGAGTCCCAAAGGTACTATGCTGTTTTTATTTTGATGTAGGCTGATCTCCAGAATACGATTATGATGTACTTAGGACCTGATCCTAATAGCCATTGTGGTGGCACTCGTACAATCAGAGCTAAACATCCTAGTGCAAGTATACAAGCACCTTCAATAAAAGGGCAGCAACAACTTCAACTGTTTTCTCACAATCTGCTTATGTATGGCTGTAGGGAGTCGAGAGATGTTTTACCAAAGGCTGTTAAAGATGGTCTCAAAAATATTTCTTTCACCCTTGCGGCTGATGCTTCATTTGATGCCTTTCTGTACAGTTCTTGGTCTGAGGTCTCTACAACAGTGGTAAAAATGGAAATTTCTATTTGCGAATTGAGCTGGAGGATCTTCCACCCACCTCTCCTTGCTCTGGGACCAGCCAGTGTGGTGTAGTGGTTAAGAGCGGTAGACTCGTAATCTGGTGAACCAGGTTCGCATCTCCGCTCCTCCACATGCAGCGGCTGGGTGACCTTGGGCCAGTCACAATTCTTTGAAGTCTCTCAGCCTCACTCACCTCACAGAGTGTTTGTTGTGGGGGAGGAAGGGAAAGGAGAATGTTAGCCGCTTTGAGACTCCTTAGGGTAGTGATAAAGCGGGATATCAAATCTGAACTCCTCCTCCTCCTCCTCCTCCTCCTCCTCCTCCTCCTCCTCCTCTTCTTTCTGGGGGAGTGGTGGTTTGAGTTATGGCTGTGGTCTGCATCACACATACTGTACATTCTGTTTAGTGTCAGATGTGTTGGTCTAGTTTGTATTCAGTGTTGCCCTTTATTCTGAATTCCCCCCCAGTGTTTTGTGTGTGTCTGTGTGTGTGTGTTTAGCTGAGTTGGGGAGGGGGGAGTTTATGCTCTGCTCGTTTGTTCTGGAGAGTGGGAGTCAAAAGACTTTAAAGTTCCTGGCTTCTGTTGACAGAATGTCCTCCAGCTCAATCCGTAAATAGAAATTTACAGTAAGTACCAATTTTCATTTTCTTTATAGTGTGAGAGAAGTTTAGAAGTGGCTATATGGATAAAATGCTATATTCCATTTAATCCAGATACTTCTGTGGAAGCTAATTCTTAGTTCTGAACTTCTCTAAGTTTCATTGTCAAAATCAGATTCTGAATGTCTTGGGGGACTGCATTGGGAGGGGGAAATTGAGTGGAGGAATCTTGTGCTCTGAAACTGATTTTGGGTGACTCGCCCTTCCCGCTGGACCCCCATAATACATAGACCTCAATATTGCATAGGTATCCCAAGGGGCTACAGGGGAAGGGAGGGAAGGTAAAGATCAGCTGAGTGAGCTTTCTGCTCATGCTACATTGAATACAACCCATAGAACCATAGGCGCAGACTACTAGGGACCAAAGCACTTTGCCCCCCCCAATTTATTTATTTTTTTGGAGGGAGCCAGGCCCCCCATTGTACAGAGGGTGAACAAGATTCTTTGTTTAAAGAGGTATTTTACTGCTTTAAACATATAGTGCAGATGGAGCCTTAGAGCTATTATATTTCTTGACTTGGTAGGCTGCACTGTCCTGGCAGACTGGAGCAAATAATAAATGCTGTGTAGGAAAAGATCACCCTCCCTAATCGGTTTACTGTCTAAATTTAATGACAAATCTCCAGCTGAATTTGAATGCAAGACACACTTGCATATCTCAAAGCCACAGGAAGACTCCATCCATTGTACATTGGATTGTACAATCCATTGGAATATCCTTTCTTTACACCAGTCTTGTAAAATTTCTTCCTACTTCTTTGTGGTGTGGAGATGGCTGTATTCTCTATATATAGAGGCAATTAAATTTTTTACATAAAATTTTATTTTATTGAAATCCTGGGCATACTTTTAAAGCACTGAGGCTATTCAGCGTTCATTCAGCGTTTAATAAAACATTATTATTTGAGGATGTCATGAAGTTTTCATTAAAGCAATAACACAGTAAATATCTCAGAGAGAGTGTTGTCTCTCAGTGGACATCGCTGTTACTTAGCAGCAAAAAATAATAATCAAAATTTTAAGACTATGTAGCACTTAATAGAAGTGATTTTAGGACTATAATATAATTCCATTATATATATCATTGCAAGTTCTCATCATGTTAACATAATTTTAATGCTTCTATTAATCTTTAATGAATGGGCCATACATATGTTTTAATGTGATGGTTTATATATAAACTTAACGTGAAATACAGTTTTGGTTGATTCTAAAGAAATTATCTATTTTGAGGGAGGACTCGTTTATTTATTTAAACTGTGTAGACAATTATCCTGATAACATGCCTTTTAAAGTTTTTAATGTTTATCATACAAGATGAGGTATTATACAGTTATAGAGATCCTAGGGCTTGCTGATCAGAAGGCCAGCGGTTTGAATCGCCGCGACGGGGTGAGCTCCCATTGCTCGGTCCCTGCTCCTGCCTACCTAGCAGTTCGAACGCACACCAAAGTGTAAGTAGATGAATAGTTACCACTCTGGCAGGAAGGTAAACGGTGTTTCCGTGCGCTGCTCTGGTTCGCCAGAAGTGGCTTAGTCATGCTGGCCACATGACCTGGAAGCTGTACGCCGGCCTCCTCCGCCTGTAAAGCTAGATGAGCACAGCAACCCCAGAGTCATCCGCAACTGGACCTAATGGTCAGGGGTCCCTTTACCTTTTACTTTAGAGTTCATAATGTTGATATAAGATATCTGCATTATAACCTTGATAGGGTTAAAATTTTATTTGCTTTTGCATTTGTAAATTTCAGTGATTAGTGGTATACATGGATTGTTGTGTGTGTACGCGTGCGCACACACACACACACACACACACACACACACTGCCATCTGTTGCAATGGATGTAAAGTGCGGAGTGTGTATTTCTGTCACCTGAAGTAAAAGAAATCCTGCTAAAATTTAAGAGCATCACAGTACATGATACAGTTTTAGGATACAGTTTTTTGTAAGATGTAGGGAAAAGGGGGTGTTTTCAAAAAAAAGAAATTTATCACAGCAAGTACTTTATTGTGGTATTTCTGTGCCTTACTGTTTCAATTAATTTTAATTATACTTATAAACATTTTAGCAAATTGATGTAATGTGATTCTCATGATAAATGTAACGCAACAGACATTAAGACATATTTTTATCTGTATATTTTGCTCATGAGCAAAACCCTTGTGAGATCACAAATATTTATATATTTTATCTCCTTATGTACTTAGAGAATTTATGCAATAAAATATGCTTAGATATTTGCCTGCTCCCTGGAATTTGAGGGGATTGCTGCTGGAACAACAACAACCACCACAACCACAACCACCACCACAACAACAACAGTATTAATCAAAGAGATAAATTCTGACTCTGGAAATTAACTCCCTTGCTAGAATCCAAGCAAAATAATTAGTTTTTTATTGCTGTAGATAACCAAACTATGTGTGATTCTTATAATCACTGGTAAGATGTTCTCATGTTTCTTGTGTTTGCGAAAACATCGTTTGCCACACATGTGGTTTGAAAGCATTCTGTAGATGTACTGCTTGCTGTGCATTAGACACAGCTCTACAGTGAGAAACAAACACATAATTGCAACAGACTAAGATCCTGGCCTTGGATTGGTGGGTATTGCTAACTTTAATACTCAATTCTGTGCTTATGTGAATGTGCGCAGAGGTTGCAGAAGATCTATTCATCCTCTACTGTAACTTGTAGTGATGTGAGTAATTTCAGCTCAGATTTTAGGCTTAGAAACCAACTCAGTTGGTGGGCTTCTCATGGGCAACTGATTGGCTAACATGAGAACAGGATGTTGGACTAGATGGGTCACTGGCCTGATCCACCTATGCTTCTTTATATTCTTACCATCAATCTCCTATTAAATCTGAATGGTTTTAAGGTGTGCTTGTCAAATAATGAACTTGAGTTAATTTAATTAAGTATCAAATTAAACTCAGTCCTTGGGAAAACCCAAACTAAATAATTTCTGGTCATTATAGTGTATAGTTGTGCCATTTCCATGTTGTTTCTGGCAGTAATTTGGGTGAGTTAGCTCCAAACCTTCATGGACCCGGAGGTGAGAGATGCTTGTAAGCTTCAGGAAATCATATACCCACAGTCAAAGCTATACTATTTCTACAGACACAGTTCTTCCTCTTCTGGTTGCCTGGGATGCAAGAATTCAAAAGGGCCCCAATCTGTCAATTTCTTTTTGCTCAGTTGCATCTTTTCTTCTGAAATGCTGCAAAGGGACCTTTGCAATAGTGGCAGTTCAAGATGGAGACCCCTCATATTTCAACGTTATACGGAGGAACCAACTCCACCTCTAGTGGATAGCTACATTAGTGGTCTGTTGAAGTGACATTTCAGGGTTGAATGCATAGCCTTGCCTTCTTTTTGCTTGTCAAGGATTATATGTAGATACAAATGGAATTTGATCAGCAACAGTATTAATTTAGCAGTTACCTTTCCCATTATATCGATGAAGAATTTAGAACTTCTCAGATAAGAGTTGCACACATATTAAAACATAATCAGCTTTGCACTTGATATTTTATTGACTGGAGTTCTGTTTTATTTAATAATATTTTTTGTTAGCCATCTAGAAATGTAGATTACATTTAGAAATGTAAATTATAAATATTTATAAGGAGCAAGTTTCAATTATTAGAATGTATCAGTGTGGGGGGTGGCGGGAATGGGGGCAATAAGAAGAAAGTGCATTGTAATGGAGGATGACAGAGATGGGGAGACTGAGAACTTGGGACACTAGAGATTGGAAACTAGGGTAGTAGTTTGCAGCTAAACACAAGATCCACATATATCCTGCAGGATGGGCAAACCCACACAAGACATATCTCAGATTCTTCTTCTAACACCATACACTATGATACCTAGCAATAAAATTGCACCCGTTTCTGAATTCCCTCCATCACAAATTACAATGGGGCAACAAGGATGTAGCCACCTTTAAAGATTATATGTTTTCCAGTGATGTTCTCTTTCCTAGGGGCATTCATTCTTCCTAGGTCTTACCTGCTGGAAAGGACATTACCTGCCTTAGGATTCTATCTGATAATTTCATACCCTTCAAGAGGAGAAGGCATTTCACAGTTTGTGAATCTCAGTTTTTAAGATCTTGAGTACTTTCAGCAGAGCAGCCATTCATGGATATTGAAAATGAATAAATTAAATTACGCAATAAAATATATTTTTGAATATTCAGAGTTGCAACACTCAGTAATCAAGTGTCTGCTACACTCAAATATCATGCAAAGTATGTAATATTTATTACAGTGACTAAAACAAAGCACAGATTAATTTCTTACAGAATTGCACTCAGTGGAGAAATTCATGTTCCTTTGTTTTATTTGATAATGTTTACCTGTTCAGGGGAAGAACATGGTGCACTGTGGAATCTTAAAGCAGGGGGATTACAGACACAGCCCTTACCTGCAGCTTCTGTGCAGTCAGCTAGCTCTCTAAAGAGAGTCCTCAGGACATATATTGGTACATTTTGAAAAAAACAAGGCACATTTCTGCTAATGGTGTATGGTTCAATGTCTCCACCCTTCCTATATATAAAATAAATCTATAAACATAAGTACAGGTAGAAAAGCCTTTAGCACAACCAAATATAATTATGGCCTGCTTGCAGCTCAATGTTCTGCCAAACTGAACAGGTCAGTGGCTTTGTGAAGTGTGTATATATATCTAAAAGCCTTTTTTAAATGAAGCATAGTTCACTGACTGCTACTTGTGCTTTCTTCATTGTGACATCTGGAGAAGGGGGAGGAGAGAAAAGTCAGTCTACTTGAAATAATTCCTGTCAGAAGCCTCTGACAGAATGTGTTTGTTGGCTCTAAAAGAGCTGAAAGATGAAAATGAAGAGACTTCTGTTTATGGTTTAACTGCACTGCACAAGTAAGGGTGGGCAAATAGTTTTAAAGAGATAGGGACATGGTGTTACACTAACCATAAGTAAAATGTGGCAATATAGGTTGTTATTAGGTAATTTATCTAATCCGTTGATGAATATAGATGTATACAGTCTGGAATCTCATGTGTGAGACAGTTAATTCGATGTAATGTATTTTATTGATCTTTATGGCCTACTGTATCTTATATGATTTTGAGAAGGTTCCGAAGGGGAGGAGAACACAATTCCACCACCTCCTTTGGGCCTGACTATAAGAGGCCTGGCACTACCTGGAAAAGCCCTGCTGGATGACATAGGCTGCAATGGGGGCAGCAAGTATGCCTTCTTCACTGCCTTCACTGCCACTAGGTAGGCTCAGTGATGAGCGTTCACCAGAGTTTGGTTGTGTTTGACCAGATATTTCCTCCATTAGCACCCAAGCCATCTTTCAGCTTGTTTTCTCACCCTAAGCTCAGAAATATACCAGGGAGCCAATGCTGGCATTAACTTAGTCAAAAGTTGTTTAGGGCCTCAAATGTTATCTAAATGACCACCTCATCCCACTTATATTCCATTGTCTGGTCATCCAAACAGGAGCAATATCCTGAGCAATTTCAGTCATGATACCTCTACAGTCTGCACCAAAGAGCCAGGAGGCAGAGGAAGAAACAACATTTCACACTCAACTCTTGAAAGATGCTTGAAAGAAATATGGCTGTAAAATTGCATTTTGTTTATCATTGGTTAATCCACATTGAAAATAGTGGTGGTGATTCTGTTCTTTGTGGATAAAATTATGTGGAAATCATTTTGAAGATTATGGTGCTACGACATTGGCATATTCAGATTTCCTGGGGATTTTATTTTACTAATGTTCACATTTAATTTGCTCAATAAAGTGATTTATCGCAGATTCAGTATGCACTATTCTAACAAAGCATTTCTACCTGTAAACAGGCACAAGGATAAAATGTATTAATGGAGTCATATTAGCAATACAAGACTCTATAGGGATTTATCAAGTTTAGTTTAGCCTTCTCAGATTACCAGGAACCTGCTATGAGGGACTGAAAATCCTCTGAAAATCCTCTCTGTTGTTCTGAAGTATTATGTTGTTCCCTAAGAAAACTGTGTTATTGAAGGGTTTGAAACACAGCAGAAGTCTTTTGACGCAAACAGCTATGAGACTTATTAAGAAGTGTAAGCACCAAGATAGGCTATTGCATTAGAGACTTAGAGCTTCAATTGATACAAACATGTTTTTTCTCAATTAACTGTGTAGTGAGTGAGCTGATTTCTATTCCCCACCCTTTCAGTGCTGGCAGAAGGTGGTTTCTGTGTGGACAAAATAGCTAACCCAAATGAAAAAATTACAAAGATTATATAAAGGTATATTTTTTTTAGCCAGAACCACTGTTTTGTAGGATCATATATTTCACATTCAGTTATTGCAAACGGTTAAAATGCATGGTCAATACAATGCCATGGCTTCATGAAGTTATCATGCTGCATAATCCGAAAGCACTGTAACCCATTCAATAAAACAACAACCCACTATCGCATTGAATTTGCAGTATCTTATAGCAGTCACACCCTCAAAGGTGTCTTTCTTATTTTACAGGATCACAAGGAACTGCATCACACTTAGATAAAAGAACAGCAAAAAAGATTTCTACGCATAGGGAACTCTTATTTCCCTAACCCCAGATTCACATCTGCTCTATTTCATGATGTGTTGTATCCAATACTGTTATTTTGTTTGTGGATGGCTCTTTGATCCGGTGGAATGATTCCATTCCTTCGTGAATGGAAGGGGGAGGGAAGCTATTTTTTGCAAGTTTGCCCTTTCTCCTGCACAACTATTTCCCCACTCCCTGGATTTGGAGGGGTATAGATTTGGAGGAAAAGCAGGATCAGATAAAACAACCCCCTCTTCTTCAATTCATATAACCATCTACTTGCTATATCAAAAAGCCTTCTGTCAGGAAATACAGCATTAAATATAACACTATATGTGTGCCATGTGCTTACCACACACATTAAATGACACCTGACACTTGAGATGTACTGTTATCTTGAAATATATGCCAGAGATAAGTTCATCATGATTTGATAAAAAGACTGACAATTCATTTCTCTTTCCTTCTTTGTACATAGCAGTTGCTCTCAACAGCTCTTGTGCTGGGAATACTAATTCCCTCCATACAGTATTGCATTTTAATGTTAATTCAATATCATTTCTACTTAGTGATATCTCTGAGGCTAATAAAGATTTTGTTGTTTCAACTTGAATTTTGTCAAGTACTAAGCAATTTCATTTTCCGAGAAAGGAATAATTTGATCAGAATTAGCTGTCCTGTGGGGAGGGGGGGGAGTTATTCTGTAATATCATTTAGGTTTCAGTATATGGTAACTTTCTCTTCTACTCTTCATTATACTGGACCATTCTGACCTAAGGCAAGTTGCCTTAGCACCTCTGGCAAAATTTCTAAGCAACTGTGAACTGCACTTGTGAACAGTTGGTGTTAATGATGCAATTGCCAGTCAGTACTCTATACATTTAATTTCCTTCTGCCTTCACTATCTACATGCAGCAGCAGCAACAACTCTCGTGCCATTATACAGTTTGTTACTCTTCAAGGTGTCACAATGCATTCTTGCTTGTTCACAAAGAAAAAAGAAAAGATCTGATCGCCTTCATCCATCTTTCAGTCTGCCTCCTCCAAGTGAAAGGAGAATGGGCAATGCTGAATATCGTAGCAGTTGCCACCTGTTGTGTTCTATTGGGGAAGAAGAAAAGGCCCACCTTTATATCCACTCAGCTGCCACATACTTTTGTGATTTCACAGGTTGTCTGTAGCCAACGACAACAACTAGGGATGCATCATCATAATCACTGCAGACTTGACAAATGTGATCTGTGTGCTTGCTTATTATTAAAGATATTTCTAGGCCAACCTTCATCTGAACTGATAACCAGGGAGGGGCATACCATAAAACTGTTGGGGAGACCTTTTTCAACTCAAGGGCCATATTCCTCTGTAGGGGGACACCCCCCCCTTAGGGGCCGCATGTCAGTGGTGGGTGGGGTCAGAGGCAGAGGGAAGTGGAGCAGCTGATATGACTCTTATCGGCACAGTAGGCTCCTTTCCACCTTTGTAAAAGCCAGAAGTTTCAGTGCTTCAAGTACAAAGTATCTGGCTATCACTCAACTTATTAAAAACACTAGTACACACCAAAACATTAGAAAAACTAAACAGAGGAGAAGACTAAAGTACTAGTTCCACATTAGAAAAACCTAAAAAGCCTGAGGGCACTTTCAGAGTCCAGATACAATCTTCTTAAAGGCATCTCAGGTGTGCGTGGCCTTGCTATCCTGACTTCCTATAGTATGTCTGAAGCATCAAAAAGATGACTATCTTTAGAAAATGGCATTCTTCTATTTTAGCTTAGCCAGTTGTAATTTATCTACAAAACCACACTGAGCTTGGGTGTAATGTTATGAAAAGTTATAAAGCTGGCTGTAATGACTACTCTGGCTTTGGTTGCTGTCAAAATGATCATGTTGTGTAAGTGGAAGATGGCTGCCTTGTGCTGTTTCATTAACTCTTGTAGCTTTAACTCTACCTGTTGCCATGCCAACTGATCCATGCATTGTCTTTTTATGTGGGTCAGCAAGCAGGATCACCATCATTTAATAGTTTTGTTGTTTGTGATATATTTACAATATAAAATTTCATCTCAAATTAAGGTTTCCTATTCAGTTAACTGTCATTTGTATTCTTTATTCTGTATAGTGGTCCACAAAGAGACCCATAATGTGTAGCACTGGAACAGCATGGACCAGTTAAGCAGTCTATTGAAAGAGGAGCTGGTACTCTCATTTGCTCTGTTCACCAATGAGCAATTACACATAATAATTAAAATCCTAATGGCCAATATTGTGCCCTTCTGGTTGTGCCCTCTTGGTTGTGGTATATCACACAGTAAATCTGAAGCACCTATTCTGTTTCACGTCTCTATATCCCTTGTCAGACCAGTAGAAGTTTTTCTTTAGCAACACTCCATCCGTGACTGCGTCTTACAATATGATTTGGTGGTTCTGCTGTTAACTCTGAGGCAGAAGCTACTCTTTAAATATTAACTGTGGTTTATCTTCTGTAGCCCACTGTTTGCCTTGAGAACCACTGTGCATAGGTCTTTGATTTATATTCCTTATGAGGGTGCAATACTCTGGGTGCCTCAACCAAAATCATTTACAAGGTCTCCAGTGGCATCCATGGGGAAAAGGGGCAGTTTTGCATACAAATCTATAGACTGAACTGTTCTCTTCTTTGTAGTATAATAGGATATATGACTATGGCCCAATGTTTCTTGTCAATGTAGTTGCCACTTTCTCATGGCTAAATCCATGTTGATCAAATAACCTTTGAATAATGGAATTGTGGGATTCCTTATCTGGACATTTTGTGATCCACCCATCCCATGTGGTTCCATTACTCAAATTTTACCAGAGCTATGTGGAATTTAGCCATGGAGAAGTAACTGCATAACATTTGAATCAGGCATAAATTTATTTGCACCAGTTGCACAAACAATGGAAGGAATGTATTCAAAAGCTAATTTCTTTTACCTTTTCTCCACATCCTGTTCACTTCTCCTTCCAACTTCAGTACTCAGTACTCCTACCTCAGTACATGTGTTAACTATAATTTGTTAATTGGTTTAGCGTTCCACAAATATATTATAGAGGTTTTTTAAAATAAAAAAACCCAAGCATAATTTTGTTTAGAAGGTCAAAAATATAATGTTCACACATAGTGTTCCACAGCATGAACCAGTTTTGTGGTGTTCATTGAAAAATACTCTGCGAGGTTTCCAGTGGGGGGCTCTTTTCTTTCCCCCTCTCCAAACAGTCCCATCCTATGCAATACTGCAACCAATTTCTGAAAGTCTCACACATTTTCAAAGTAGATGTCAAAAAACCTGTATGGCGTTAATCTCACAGTTCTCTGGATTGTGGTCCATGAATACATTATTCCGTTGAACATTTCTGCTAGTGAATTACTACATAGAAGATTAAATATCACACTTGTAGCTGACTCTTAAATCATCAAAATGAAACATGGGATTCCTTTGCTCTTCACCACATCCTCTAAAGGTTACTAAGAGCACCCAAATGCAGATATCCCTTTGGGTTTAGTGTTGCTCCAAAATGTATTATTCCTTAAACGTCCATGCCAGATAATCATTAAAATTTTGTTGTCAATTTGCCTTGAGGCTTTCAGTTTTCTCCCTGTAGCAGTAACGTTTTGCTGGCTGGCTTGCAGCAGATTAGACTTGGGCTATTTTGCCATAAGGAATTCTGTTTTTCTTCGTTTATTGTTTCACAAGTGCATAAAAAGAGAAAAAGTCTGTATATGTAATCAATGGTTGTTGGTTTTTTCCAGCATTCTGTGAAGAAGGGTGCAGATATGGTGGGACATGTGTAGCCCCTAATAAGTGTGCCTGCCCTTCTGGATTCACGGGAAATCATTGTGAAAAAGGTAACATTCCAAATTCTTATCAGTGATTTATCCTGGCTTATAAAATGCTGCTTTTCTTTTCCAATCAATATACAGATTTATTTGTTGATATTTATTTTTATTGGTTATTCTATAACTGAGTGCTCCTATCAGGACATGGTTTATGTAGCATACTTTGAAATCTTCCCCATGTCTAATAGCAAAATATTCTGCCGGGTTGGATTTCATATATATAGTAGTTGCATGAATGTGGGCAAATATTATAGATGGCCAGAAGCTTCTTATGTCCAATTCTGGCTGACAGAAATTCAATCGGCAGGAGCTGGGGGGGGGGGGGGAAAGAATGATCAGCTGATAGATGCATAAATGTTTTCATGTGCTGATGAGAGGAAAAATGTGGGGACTTGGATGTGCAAACTCTTGTGCATGCTTGTCAGAGAGTAAGCTTGGAAAGTTGTGCAAAATGTAGAGAATTGTTTTCAAAGGCTGCAAGGAACAATAGTGAAAGTGCTTTTGAGATTCTCTACAGTAGAAGGGCTTGTCCAGATGCTGGAAAGGAGGGGAGAAACACATAGTCATCATCCTCATCAGGTTTATTTGTCTGTTGTTTTTCCATAAATGTATTGCAGTTCGCAATAGCAGAATAGCAATAAGCCATTAAATTATACCAGGAATAACAAATTACTACAAATACAACCTACCAAAGCATTTCAATACTATGAACAAAATATTTCATAAGTGATAACAACCCTCTAAATAGATGCAGTATAAGCTATCAGAAATCACAAGGTCCTTAAACCAAATAATAAACATGCAACTGAGCACCAGTCCAGTGCCTCATAGCAGTGTCTGGTTGATAGACTTATTTATTAAAATGCTTAATACCTTAATAAACCTACTCCCACAGGCAGCTTTCCAAAACAGATGAACACCCACAGTAAATGCCCATAGGTCACACAGAGAAATTCACATTTTAAAAAACAAGAAGGCCTCCTCCCTCATAAGTCAAGCAAGATGCTGAAAATATATATGACATGGAATTGTTCTCATTAGAATTAGTATAACAACTACTACTACTAAATTATTTATTAAATATATATATACCGCCCTATACCCGCAGGTCTCAGGACAGTTCACAGGAGAAAATTACAATATAAAAACACAGAATGCATAATCCAAATACCTGTAGTTAAAACATAAAGCAATGGTTTTAGTTAAAAGCACAAAATAATGAACATATTCAAAAGAAAAGAAAACCACAAGCCAAGCCAAACACGTCCTCTCACTTGAACCTTATCATGAGGCCATTCAAAAGAAAGTAATAGACTCTTATTCTAAGAGGAGTCCCTCCCTGGAGATGATGTGTTGCCAGTGGTGGATCTCCAAGGGGCTACTGAAGTCTTTCAGGGTGGTGCTTCCCAGCAGACAGCTGACAGAATGTGGCTCTGCTGCTCTCTCCCCCGCTGCCTCCCTTTCCCCACCTCGCCCCCCCCAGCAGAAAAGGAAATGTACAAGAGGGGAGGCTTCAGATGACAACTGCTTCCCCTCAATCCCAGATGACCTATCTACAGAGGGAACTGCTGCTGCTTACTTGAGAGCTTTGATTATTCCTCTTCAGCATTTATTTGTTTTTACATACCTGCACAGAAGTTGCTTAGAGATACTTTGCACGTACTACATGGATATCTTCAAAGATAGGGTAGAAATGAAGAAAACTCTGTGGAGATAATAACAACAATTGCAATATCTCTGGGTGGGAAACAGATCCCCACCCCCTGAAATAGATGGTTATCTTTAAGGAGTACCTGGGCTACAGAAAAGTGATAATCTCCTTATATGAACTATGCAATTAAATTATTGAAAGAGAGAAAATTGGGGCTGGTTTAGTTATTTAGTCCACATCCTTTGTCTGATGCTACTGGATTATGCTAATAGGACTGGTTTGCATTTAATATATGCTAGAAAATGCACTATATCATTTGAAAGACCGCTAGTTGATCAACGTAGTTTACTTGTAGAGTTAATTGTGGGAATGCATACTTTTAGCATGTGCCCAACTTATATTTCTTTACCATATTTATATAGCCACCCATCAATACATGTTCTCTGGACAGCTTAAAGAACAGGGAATAAGATGCAATATTAACATATAATATAATTAAAATGCAAAACTAAAATCATGAAAATACAAGCTAAACCCTTTGTTTTCTAACTGCAGAAAAAATAAAACAAATTAGATATCTCAAATTAAATATATTTAAATAGCCTGAAGAAATAATAAAAAGGTCACTTTACCAAAAAGACCACAGAAAAGAAACCAGGTGGGCCTGACTGATAATCAGGCTCAAATGCATACTAATTTTTTCATTACAACACTTCTGGTGAGCAATTCCAAGGGGCGAACTGGAGCTTTGGCTTACAAACTGTTTCTTTTCTTTTATTTTCTGTTCCTTTCTTTCTGTTGTTCAGATGGCTATATTGACTTATGTGATTAAAGAAGATGGCTTAAATTGGGCACATTTTATATCCACCATGAACTCTTTTTATAGTGCATCTCAGGTGAAATCTGTCGGCTTAATATGAACTAAAAATAGATGAAACTTTACACTTTAACCCATAGTGACATACTCTTCATGCTGTAGAATTATCCAAAGAGAATAAAATGATGTTAACTGTATTCTCATCCATGGCTGGAATGCACCCAGGCATCTATTATCCTACAGAAATGCATAGTGAATGGACAAATACCTATAGTGAATCAATTTGTTTTCACTGACCTCTTGTTCATTATGCTGCATTCAGATATGTCCTTTGCAGTGGCACAGAACAATTTTTTATACATTATCTGCAAGAACAGAATATTTTCTATTGGCTCAACTTGTAATAGTCTAAACCTGCTTTAGCATCTAGAAATGTGTAAGATAAGCTTGTGACAGTTAAAAATCATTATCAAAATGCAAGTAGTTTTATTTTCTAGTAAGAATGATCAGTAGTTCATTAGCCACCCCCACAGAAGTGATGATATTAGGCTCCATGCAGATTTAGTGATTGTCAAATGCTCAGGATTTATGTTGATGGCATGTGCAGAAAACAAAGTGAAGATGATATTGGAGCTTTAAGTGAATTGTGCAAATGCATAATGTAGCATATTGCTAAGAAGACTTTACTACTAATGGTAGCCTTTGCAATTTAGATCCAATTTAATTAAACATTACAATGCAGCTGTGGACTTGCCTTTGTGTACAGCAGCTGAGGCAAGATTGCAAACAGGACTGGCCCACCCATGAAACAAGTAAAGCGACTGCTTCAGGCAGCAGGATCCACAGGGAAAGCAGATCCAGTCTTCAATGAATGCCTTGCTCACTGCCACTGCCATGGTAGAAGTGATGGCTGTGGCGTGCTCTGTGGAGGCTGGATCTGATCCCTCTTTGGAAGCTATCCCCACCATGCCTTACACTGGCCTCTTAATGAGTAAGCGTCACTGTTGGTCTCCTCCCATCTTGTTCTCGATGTATATCTTCATAGTTCCTGGTGTAGATCTCCACTCACTCTTTCTTCTCAAGCCAGGGAGGGGTCCGATTTGTGGTTCACCCCAGGTGCCAAATGTCTTGGGCTGGCCCTGATTGCAAATTTTACCTAGCTGCTTTTAAACTGAGACATCTAGTTCCTTAAGATGTTCTGTAGTGTTTCACTATGAACAATTTTAGACCAAAAAACATGTTTTTGAGGGGTTGAAGAGGTTCTGGGCCAGGGCATGGGGGACACATCCTACCAATAATTGTCCCCCCCCACCTATTTACAACCAAAAATTTTCTCTTTTCTTTATTATGCTACCCCGGAGCCAATCAGGGACCACAAAAGTCTTAACGTAATGACAATTTATATCTAATTATCTTTAGCTGCATGATGACATCAGTGAAGGCAAAGCCAGTGATTTTCTCTCACTGTTTCTGGATGGGATCAACTGGACTGCCACTTCTAATTGTGCCCCAGTTTTTCTGTGACAGTTTTATTTCAGCAAATCAAGCAGCACTGGGAAACAAACATTTTATGCTTAAAAGGGGAGGGCACTGTTTGAGGGATTTAAAACTGTGGTGAAAAAAAACAGCCTTTTCTTTCTTTTTGTTTGTTGGTTTGGTTTAGCTCTAAAAAATGCTAGTAGTTCTGGCACTGGCTTTTTAAAAACTACTTCTGCCTTGGTGTTTTGTGAAAAACATCATTTGAAAGCATGTTAGTATCTGTAGGCTCACAGACAGTCAACATTTTGCTTAATAGTATACTTCTGTCTATCATAATGATGTCTGTAACAGTGAGATATGTAGAGTTAGTTTTGTGACAGTTAACTAATTTTGAAGTTTTCTATGTCCATATAGGATAATTAGGCATTAAAGTTCTTCAGTTTCATAAGGTTGTGAGATGCACAAAAAGGAATAACAAATCTTTCATATAAAATCTGGACATGCTCATATATCTAAGCTCCATAAATATATATATCCTTATCTTGACAAGTACAAATTAGGCACTATCAAAGTCTGTTGAAATCACGAGACAGTTGTATTCAATAAACCATTTGTCTCATAAGCTAGGAAACATCAAATATTAATTTGCTATTTTCTGATGCAGTAAGAGTAAAATAAGTTGAGTTTATCTAGACTGATTCTTCTTCTAGCCACTTCATTTTTTGATATCACTTAAATGTAACAAACTTCCTTACCACAAGGAAGTGAGCATCAAAGAGATTTTTGAGATTTTTTTTTTATATTGATACAAAATCTCTTCAGACCTTGATCTTCGCTGAACAGAGAGCTCACTTAAGCACAGCAATCATTTCTTCTTTGGAAATGGACTATCTAATTTAGTAACCTGTGCAGTCAAATATCATGAGTTCTTTACTATTTAAGAAGTGCAACATCTTAAATAGTCTTCAATAGTGATTTTTTTTCTTTCAGCATGAAATATGTATTAAATACATCTTGTAGGGGCTTTCATGTGAAAGAGTGAAATTCCCTTTCTTATTTGATCGCATTGAAGAGCTCTTTGTACACTGCCAACCTAGTCTTTGTGCACTTTGGGAATGATACTCATCCATCTTTTGAATGAGACATAAAATGGAGGCCCTGAACACTTGTGGTCATTAAAGATCCAATAGAACTTAGATCCAATTCCAGCTTTGGTAATTACTTTGTGTGCCTTCTCTCACAATTTCAGTATTCACTTTTCCTCTTAAAGTGTTGTACACTGCTGCTGGCACAGAATGATAGAAACAATTTCACCCCAGAGGTAGCTGCATTTCAGTCACTGGTGAATGATTGGTTCTTATTCTGAATCCACTTACTGTGCTATAATGGGAAGGTAGTTGCAATGAACTCTGAAGCGTCGTCACACCAATCCTAAATAGGGTGCATTTACTTAGAACAACATACCATTGATTTCAGTGGAAATAATTTTTTACTATTTAATATGATTATGATAGAAATTTTAGTAGTGCATGTAACATTGTAGAACCCTAATAATGTTTACTGATATATACCAAAAGTTCTACCCCACTATTGTTTGTGGTCTCTCATCCAGGAGTACAACAAATGGATTGTATCTAAAGGTGACTTTATGCAAGAGAAGTGCTTTTGCTAGCTTGAGGCAGACATCTGTGCCACATTCCACACTGTTCCATCTGTGCCACATTCCACACTGTTCCCCCAGACCTCAAGAGATGCTTTAAGGGGGACGGGGGGGGGGCTGCATTGCATAGGGAGGTTGGCAAAAATCAGGTGCCCTGTCTTGCAAAACCACATCTGCTTACCATCTATAAGCAGTTTAAAAAACAAACAAACCACACACACCACCTGCACTATTTTTATTGCTTTCCAGTAAACAATAACATAAAACAAGCAAAATACACAAATGAACATTGTACCTTATTGGTCTGAATATAAGCCGCACCCGCAAATAAGTCACACCTTTAAAATTCAAGGGGGGGGGGAGAAATAAAGACAATACCCGAATATAAGCCGCTCCCCTAAAATTCCACACTCACACCCATTCCCTTTTACCATATATCTGTTTCAACAGTGATATCGTAAAAGCCAATCTTTGTAAGGTTGCAAATTTAAGCCTCACTTTAACTTTTCACGGTTGGAATTTGGAAAAAAGGGAATTTATATTCAGGCCAAAATGGTATATAGCTCACATAATCCTTACAATGTCTATCAGATATTACAAACGTGACACCACCACCCACCCACATGCACAATGCTGACCTCTGCTTTCAAATTCTGTAGGACTTGGATGGATCCTCTTTCCATGACTCCATGTTCACACTGAGTATGAAGTGAAGCTAGGTGTCACTATGTTAATAGTAGCAGCAGTGGTGGTGGTGGTGGTGGTGGTGGTGGTAGTAGTAGTAGTAGTAGTATACCACCCTTTATCTGAAGATTCCAGGGCGGTTCACAGAAAGAAACAAAATGAGAACACAAGATACATAATAAAACAAAAGCAAAAACAAACCAATAACCCCCACTTCCCACAAACAAATTTAAAGCCATAGAATGTTAATCAGCCAAATGGCTGGTTGAAGAGAAAAATTTAGTCTGGCATCTAAAGGTATGTAATGAAGGCGCCAGGTGAGCCTTCCTGGGGACAACATTCCACAAATTGGGAGCCACTGCAGAAAAGGCCTGTTCTCATGTTGCCACCCTCTGGATCTCCCATGGGGGAGGCACATGAAGAAGGGCCTCAGGTTGATGATCGCCGGGTCCGGTTCAGTAGTCATGACATCCCTCCCAAAACTTTGCTTTGTTAACTGACTAGATAGCTCCAGTTGCCACATTTTGTGGTGTCAGCCATGCTTCCTTCCTATATGCAAGTTGTCAGCAGGAGAAATACAGTTAAGTTCTTATGAAGCAAATTATTTTGTTCATTGGGAAAGTAATGAATTAGGATTTACAGTTTGAGACAGTGTTCGTGGTATTTCCTTTAATCTGCAAGTAAACCTACACATGGGAGCACTCCCACCACATATGACAGAAGTTCCCAATTTCCTTCCATCCCCTCCCGGATTTGTTTGCCTCATGAAATAAAACAGTTCTCTCAGAAGTGAGGGACAAGACGATTCTTAAGGTACTCTGGACCCAGTCCATTCAAAGGTC
This sequence comes from Podarcis filfolensis, assembly GCF_964270895.1. Classification (NCBI taxonomy): domain Eukaryota; kingdom Metazoa; phylum Chordata; class Lepidosauria; order Squamata; family Lacertidae; genus Podarcis; species Podarcis filfolensis. Next base: position 76,621,767 of record NC_139604.1, on the reverse strand, counting down.
AGAACAAGCAGCTTGAATTAAACCTGACAGCAAATTTGTACCAGGGAAGCTAGTATCTGAGTGCCATACTACGATCTTACCTCCTGGTATAAGGCTGAACTCTGACAGCCAAATTCTGAAACCATTGACATTTCCAAAGTAAAATGCATTTTTTTAAAAAGCCAACCCAGTGGTGCAGTTAAGCTATTTAAGATACCGACTGTAATGATATTACATCCAGTTATCCTTTTCAGGGGGTCATGTGTATTACTTCACCTCAAAATGGGATGAGTCAATTCTGCTGCATTTTGGGGGCCTTTCTGTTCATTATGTCACAAAGACCTCTCCTGAAGACACCACTGTTTCTGGTTGACAGAAATGAATAGTAAATAATTTTGTAACTTTGTAAGTCTGAAACCCAACCCAGTTGGTACAGAATAGGGTTGCAAGAGTAATAATTCAATCCTGTGCACACTTGAGACTAAGAGTCATTGAACAGAACTTGCGTAAGATTGTGCTGTCTCTTTTTCTCTTCCACCTTCATAGTAATTAATCTGACTTTAAGGGATCTTTTAGCTTAGAAAACAAGGAAATGGAAATCCTTGCGCCACTGTCTGCAGCTCCATGGGAAGTCTTCCTGGCTGGTACACTTCTTGGAATGCCTGTGGGAGCTGCTCATGATGAAGTCCTTCCACACGTGTCCCAGGAATCATTCCAACCAGTGTGTGTGCATGTGCGGGGGGAGGTGGGCTAGTGGTGTGAAAATGCTTTGTTTCTTTAAAAGCCAAGAACAATCATCTTGTTTAGGGAAGCTTTTAATGTTTGACAGACTATTGTATTTTAATATTTTGTTGGAAGCTGCCCAGAGTGGCTGGGGAAACCCAGCCAGAGGGGCGGGGTATAAATAATAAATTTCATTATTATTATTATTATTATTATTATTATTATTATTATTATTATTATTTTCAGTCACCTTATAATGTTCATTACTAAGGAAAGTAAAGCCTAAAAATGTAAACAAAATGTTGTGGGGATTAAGAATTTGGGGGAATTGTTCATAATTTGGTACAACACAAGTTTGCATTGTTTCTAAGTAGCATTTGAAAGTAAAATGTGATGTTAAATTATTTCAGGATTGTGGGTTTGAGCCCCACGTTGGGCCGCAAGAGATTCCTGCATTGCAGGGGATTGGACTAGATGACCCTCGTGGTCTCTTCCAACTGTACAGTTCTGTGATTCTATATTGACAAAAACAGTTCACACAAATGTCATTTTCCTTTCTTCCAGTGTCAAAAGCTCAGTATGTAGCAACCCAGTGATTAATATAATTATGTTTCTTCTGCTATCACCTTTTGTCATAGACAGCTTAATATGGTCCAGAGAAGATAATACATTATAGGCAATTTTACCTTTTTAATTTTTGTCTCCTTTGTTCTACAGCCTTGTGTTTTAAGCTAAAATCATGACTGTGTGATAGCCTTATCAGTGTCAGAATCTCTAGTATTATTTATTGCCTAGCTGGCTCTAGTCAATCATGCACTTGTGCTCAGACATATTCTTACAACTATATCAGAATGATAAATGGTGATGTCTTATATGACTGATACATCGCTTTCTGACTTTAATTAAGTATCAAGGTTACCTCACTTGTATTCTGGAAGTATCCTATTACAAATGGCTACAAGTGTGCTTTGTGTCTTCCTATTGTACTGTAACGGACATGGGGATGGAGTAGACTAGGAATGTAAATGAAAAAATAAAATATAAATAAATTGAAACTAAAAGGGGGTCCCATGTTGCAGGTACTGTTGAGAATGTGTTACGGATCTGAGAATGTTGAATAAAACTGATCTAATGTATCTTTCTATCTTATCAAAAGCTAATGGTTAAGCAGTACCTATGTGGTAGAGGCAATAAACTTAAAAGTAACCTGTCTTAGAAGCTGATAATTAGAAAAGTGCATATCTTGTGCCAATGACCGCTCCCCCCTTAAAACGGGGGGCGCCCTTTGCGTGGACGCGCGCGGCCCCTAGATCTGGAGCGGCTCCATCAGCATAGGCTTGGCTTTGCCTTCCCTCAGGTGGGATACCTGGAGGTCTCCGCCTACCTCAGTTAGTTGTCCAATCCCACCTGGGGGAAGCGTTGCCAAGGAGACCAGGCCAGGTAGGGGAGGGATTACCTGCCCACACAATAGAGGGAGGATCTTACCTGGGAATCCTCACTTGGCTCCAGAGCTTCTCCCACCCTACCCACCCTCAGTTAATGTCTTATTTTGCAGGTTAACTTTTCTTCACAGGTTTTGCAGGTTAACTTTTCTTCACAGGTATGCGGGCGCTGCTACGTTAAGGTCGCTGTTAAAGGGCCGGAAAGGAATTTCCCTGCATTGGCAGGTTTCGCCTTTCCCGTAGCAAAACGTCACAACTTTGGCGGTATCAGGCCTTGGGCGGAATCCTTTAGTCCATCTTCCTCTTTGCGACGGCGATACCAGGGTTCCCCGTTAAAGGGGTTTCTGAAGGGAGGCTTTGACCGTACGCCGAAAGGTCTTCATTGCTCTCCCCTGCGGCAGCGTAATGGGGGCAGCTATCTCTGCTTGAACATATGTTCTCCAGAGCCGGCCCATCCCCCACACACACACTGGATAACCCTGATGCTCCCTAGGTCCCCAGCTGGGGACTGGGGAGGGAGAACGCCCAATGCCTGAGCCAAGGTCTACCCACATTTGAAATTTAATAAAGTTGTGGCCAATTTAATCCCATAGCACGTTGTCTTGAGTCGTTATTCTACATGACGGGGCGGGGGGGGGACCGCTCGGGATCTGGGGACTCCACCTGTCCACGCATTGAAATCTCTACTACTAGAGAAATACAGTGAATAAATGAATGATTTATTTGTAATTTTGAAACTGAGTTCCATGATAAATATATGTGACTATTTTGTTAACTTTTTTGTGAACAGGATTGAGGGGTGAACAATGCTATGCCACAAATAATACATGCTGACAACTGCCACCATATTAGTCTTATGCTTTCCTTTTGGTTTATCTCTTTCTTAGGGTCTTAAGTAGAAATCCTAAACATGTGTGAATGTTGCTTCTTCTTCTTTGCTTGTGTGTTTTATAATTTGTTTCAGAGTCCCTTTATAATTTTCTATGGATTCTTTTAGACTTTTTATCTTTATGACCAATAATAAGTACTTTATGAGTCCTTAGTGGCAGTTTTGTAAATAGGTTGACAAAAAAGAAAGAAAGAAAGAAAGAAAGAAAGAAAGAAAGAAAGAAAGAAAAAGACACTGATTTTTAAGTTCGGAAGTCTAAACAGGAGACTGCATGGTTAGGATAGTTCACGATGCCCAGACAGTTTGGTGCACAACTCAGTTCTTGAGTTTCTAGTTGGATATAACACTACTATATACAGTGGTACCTCTGGTTACAGATGCTTCAGGTTACAGACTCCGCTAACCCAGAAATAGTACCTCGGGTTAACAACTTTGCTTCACTTTGCATGGCGGTGGCACGGCGGCAGCAGGAGGCCTTATTAGCTAAAGTGGTGCTTCAGGTTAAGAACAGTTTCAGGTTAAGAACGGACCTCCAGAACGAATTAAGTTCTTAACCCGAGGTACCACTGTATTAACAATTTGATGCTTCATAAAATCCATTGAGTGTTTGTTTACATCTTGAGGAGGAGTATGTTATGCAACTTCCTCCTGATGCTGTGTGACCAAATGATGCCAACAACACAATGCTATGCATACTTGCTCAGAAGTTGGTCTCGCGGTGTTCAATGGGGCTTACTAACTAGTAAATATGTAAAGTAAACCCGTGAATTACACACGTTTGACTTGTGCACATTCAGCTTTATGTGTTCAGCAAAAAATAAAAAGAAAATAAAAAGAACGGGGCGGGCATCCAGAAAAAAGGACCATTGAACCAATTTGTTTTGACTATACATGATTTTGGCTTTAGGCGTGATCCCCAGAATGTAATCCCCACATATGTTGTGGGCTTCCAGTATACAGTTGATACTCATTGGTGTGTGTGGTATCCATTCTTTTGATCTTGCATAGATATTTTGCTGTTCTGACATACTGGGTAACAACTGCATTTCTCCAGTAAGAAAATAAAGCTCAGAGTTCATCTCTTCAAAGGCTGTTTTGATCTCCAGCTGAAAACAAGATTATTGTCTGTTTTCCAGCCTCCCTGAGGTCAGCCACTGAGATATCTCAATCTGTCTTCAGAGCATGTTATGGAGAACTGATGAAAGAAAAGGGACAGTTTGTGCCACTAAAACAAAACAAAAAATATTTTTCCTTCCTATATTTCCCTCTGTAGATATTCAGCATTATATATAAGGGGTGCTTTTTTATTCATAACTGTCCTTTCATTATATAGGCTATGATCCAAGGACAAATTGTACAAAGGAAAATATTTAACACAGTTTGGATTCCAAATAAAATATTCAGTGATATATTGTTCTTCTTTCAAGTGAAGATTGTGCCCCAGGTCCAAAGCCCATTTCAATGATGTTAAAGAATGTGTCATCCAAGGGTGATATAGTTCTGGGAGTTTTCACACAAGCTGTTCACTGTGCACAAAGATGTAACAACTGTTTCTATGCGAACTGCAGTTCGCACTCCAAAAGGCAGCAAAATAAAGATACAGTGAAATATTTTGAAGAAAAAAGAGATTTACTACAAAGTGAGTTTGTATCATCTATAGCTTTGTTCTTAAATAAATGAAGTTACCCAGCAAACCGGCTGTGCTTACGTGAACACAGTTTAATCTAGATTGCAGCTCAAACTATTAGCACAACTTTCACGTGAACAGCATATTTTTTCCAGGACTTCACTGGCTTCTGTCTTGACATGTGATTTAAGTTGCTAGTTTTGATCTGTAACACATGAGCCCTCTTCAGGTAATAATGCTCCTTTGCAAGATGCACCAAGGAACCCTGCCTTGGTGTGTGTGCAAATAGCTCCTTGGTACCTGTGCAGCTATCTAGCAATGGAGCCTTTGTGCATACAACTGTGTGCACAAATGATCCATTGCCACAGATAGTGGCATTGTTCTCAGCATATCCCTGCTCCCTTCTTGAGTGGCGTGGAAGTGTTAATGTATGAAGAGGAGACTGCGGCAATAGTGGACAGCATGGTGGGGTGGTGGCAGAAGTCAAAAGTTAAAGCTGCATTTAGCATGATGAACACTTACGTAGTCTCAGACATGTCAGAGCATGAAAGAAGTGGAGATGAAAAGGCTGGAAAATAAATACTTGAATGGAATGAATATTTATGGAAAACCTAGCTTTGTGTTTATGCACACAGATCTAACTGACTATAATTACAAAACATTTTTTGTCGCTGGAGGCCCAGGTGGCCCCAGCTGCTTGGAGCACCTTCCATTAACTTTGGCTTGCATGACAACTGTGGCTGTTCCTGAACTAAGGTAGCTTAGCCCTGTAGTTCAGGCATTGGTAGCTTCAAGATTGGATTACTGTAATGCACTCTGTCTTGGGTCTTCCCTTGTGCTTATTCTGGAAACCACAGTTAGTGCAAAATGCTGTAGCGCAGTGCGGCGTGATTCCTGAGAAGAGTGAGACACTGTTAGTTTATTACACTTTGGCTCAAAGATCTGACCATTTGCCAGTAGGTTACTGGGCCAAATTCAAGATGTTACTACTAGTATATAAAGCCTTCAACAGCTTGGGACCAGTTTACTTGAAGTCTTGCCTTACACCATATGTGCCCACTAGACTACTTTGATCTACAAAGTGCCACGTAATGTTCATTTTGCAAGAAATCTTACCTTTTAGTGTGGCGCCTCCTGTGCTTTTGAACTCCCTGCATATTAATATTAGGCAAGCAACTTCATTGTACTGTTCTCAACACCTGTTAAAATAGTGTTTTAGACAAGCCTAGCCAGAGAGGTAATTCGATTGCATATGTTTTTAAAACTGTTGCTTTTATCTGTGGATAAATTTCTTAGTATATACTGTTTTGAAAGTCTATTTCTATTGCTATTTTTAATGAATAGTTTGTGATATTTCATGTAAACTGCTTAGATATATTTTAATTAAGTGATATATAATTCTTGATAAATAAAATTATGAATATTTAGTCGACGTACTATCCAAGCAACTTGCAAAACATAAACATAAGATAGATAGATATCTGTGTCTGATGGTCTTTATATTTGTTACACATCTTCGTTACTTATCTTTATCTATGGCCTTTTAAACTGTGGGGTGGGGTATTGCTTTTGTTTTTAATTATGGTATGTATTTTTGTGTTTTTATATGGTAATGCACACAAAATCCACCCCATAATAGCCACAGGAAGCATTGGCAGCATACTAATAGCAAAACAACATCATCTTAGTTCATCAAAAGTAGAGGAGAGGAAGTAAGTTTTAACCTAGCACCAAAAAGATCTCAGCGAAATTATCAGGGAAACCTCGCTGGAGAGAGACAGATGGGGAGCCCTCTCCCTGCTCATCACCCTCTGGCTTGTAAAGAGCCTTATAGGTGAACGCTAGCACTTTGAATTGTGCTTAGAAGCATGGAGGCAGTCATTGCAGCTGTATTGGTGTTATGTAATCTGTCAGCTGTCAAGCATCAGGCAACCACTTTCTGCCCTAAAAATATAGGTGAAACCTAGTATGCTACTGTACTGCTTGATCCTTATATAATAGGCATGCAACAATTGTGGGAGCTAAATAACTGCTGAAAAATAAATTATAGCCCCATACATTTTCACAATGTCATGTTTTCTATTCTGCATTAGTTAACAGCACCTTATATTTAGCTAAAACCTAAAGCCACTATGTAGAACAAAGCCAGACAGATCACCTTTATATCCTCCTTTTGTTTGTGCTTGCCCTTAAATTGAAGGATATGAAATTAAAGCCATTTGTAACTGCTATAATATTCAAAGAACCACTAAATATACCCTTTAAGCAAAATGGTAGTCAAAGAGCCTTTTCTTTGAGTAGTTGGGGGTAGGATTTGACCTTAATTCATGCAAATGCTCAGTTATTTTACATAAATACTTTTCTAGTAAAATGCATCACAGTTGAAAGGCAATGATTATCTTCCTTTGTGTTGGGGGAAAAAGAACCTCAATAATGTATTCATATTTATGGGGTATATGAGTTATTAGTCTTTCATAATCTTGAAGGAATCATGACTGCCTTTCATAGCTGATTTGACACAGTTTATAGTTTAGGATAATGGGTGTTAGCAGTGGGAGAAAAGAACTATATCCAATTTGCAAATGATTAAATATTCCCATATGACAGTCAAGACCAAAAACAACAGCAGCAGAGCAATCTATTGTCCTGAGAAACATTTATAAAGTGGAATATATATTCTATACAGAGAATTCATGTTAAGTTAACGTGACTCTTAAAAATGTGTGTGTACCAGCTTCCTACTATTATATGTTTACTTTAAAAATGGGAACAGTGTTGTATTTCCAAACAAGCTTTGACTTAAATATATGAAATTCATGACTTGGATTTAATCTTAGGCTGCCACATTATTAACACTAGGTCCCTGAAAAAAATAGAAAATGTTCATGAATTTCTATTTATAAAAGGCTCCAAGAGGGCATTTCCTACTTCAGGATGGCTGCCTGTTCTGAAAGAGAGGTCATTCCACTTTTCAAACTGCAAATTTGCAGGGGTGGGGACTGGATCCAGGTCTCAGGTTAGCAACACATTACAGTAGAGGAACAAAGGCTAGTCTTTCTGTTTCCACTTTAGTGCAGCTTCCTCACTACTACATAATGCTAACAAGAGACTTTAATGATTGCATGCTTAAATGTCGTATTCCTTGAAGGGATATCTAAGAGAATCCTTGAGGTGGCCATCATCTGGAGATAGATTCCGAGGATGCAATGCAGAAAGATGTCACATCTTCACTCATTCAAATTCACACTACCAAGGATTTGGGGGGCAGATAACATGTTCAGGGGTTTTTGTTTGCTTGCTTTAAACAGGAAATTGATTAGGGTGAGGGGTGAGGTAGAAGGATCAGGCCATCTTCAAATACCTCCATTAAAAATAGAACTGATTTACCTGTGCCTGGATGATGGTGTTACGTGCGGAAATAACCCAAATTTCAGTTCTCACAGGGGAAATTGTGTGCCATACCTGATGTTGCAGCATGTCACATCACAGCATCCTAATCCATGGCACATTTCCAGTGTATGATGTAAATCATCCTGGGTTTAATCTAATATATCTGAAATGACATTTGATCCCTCAGAGGCACATTTCCCAACATGAAAGAAGGGCCCCCAATTTTTGCCAATTTTTTCCCCTTTCCTCTGCATCCCCCCAAGCTATCTACCACAGTGTCCTGGAGGGCCCACCAGTCCTCTAGAACATATTTTTTTAGGGTGCAGGGAGTTGATGTGGCACAGCAGCATTGTAATTCTCCCACTGTGTCTAAATGATGAATTCCCATCCTAGCCATTGTTATCCTGACACCAAAGTGAATGATAATTAAATCTGGGACACCTTGGCAACTTGCCATGTACCAGAAGAATGAACTGGACCTACTTCATCCTTATGTAATTAATTAATTAATTTTGTATTTGGCCTGCCCAGTCTTTGCAAGATTACTATTTGCCAGTGCAAATAGCAATTACTATTACTAAAAGATTACTAAAAGTTTTATAGTCATTCCTAAGAGGCTGACAGCATCTGGCAAACAAGAGCAAACAGGAGGGAGAGACAAACTTTAAAGTTGGCCTATTACCTGGGAAGTAACTCCACATGCACTGGATAATCATACCCTTTGAAGGCTCAGGAACAGTGCTATCCAGTCTGGAAAAATCTGTCTTTCACTCAAGTAGATGTAGACAGTAACTGATGTGGCAGCCATCTAACATGATTATAAAGTGAATTGCAAAGAAAAGCAGCCAAGCCTTTCCTAAACAGTACAGGTCACTGAGGTCTGTATGCTGAAAGAGCTATCCAGTTTGGCGGCTGGAAACTTATTCACCTCCTATTAGCATTCCTAGGCTTCTGATTCTACTGTGAACTACTGTTGTAATTAGGAAGGCACTTTATCCTATCGTCTTAACATTGAAACAATTGTTTCTTATTCTGTTACTCATAAGAATGAAAAATTATTGTTCTTAATATATAGCCTCTGATGTCCTTTCTTCCCTCACACACTTTTCTTGGCATTGAGCATGTTTTGTCTTCCATCACTTACTATATTCATAATTGCTTTCTGAATCCTTTCAGATTTGGAATACTTTTTGGACTAGGATATCTAAATCTGAACAAAACAATTCTAGAGAGATCAATGGTGACCTGTTTCTTTTAAAGTTTTAGATGCTTATTTTAATAGAATCTCATATTCACTTTTTGTATGTTATTGAAATGTATCTTGTGTGATCTTTTTCAAAAAAAATGTTGCTTTCATCCCTGAATTTAAGGGTTAAGAAGTGCTACAGCAGCTATTGTCTTAGGACCAATGTATATACAATATAATTTCTCATATAAAATTAAAACAATCTTCTGAAACCTTTTTCTGGATGCCTCCACTCTTGAAGCTTAGGCAGGTGGCTACAGGGGAGAGGGCCTTCTATGTTTTGCCATCCTTATTTGTGGAAGATTCACTTTTCTATATTCTAGATGCCAGACTGCATCCATTTTGTTTGCCCAAGCCTTTAACAGTAACTGATATTAGTTGACTCAAGTTGTTTTATTGATATATCTGCTGTTAATTGATTTGTTTGCTCTTTTATTCTTGTTTATGGTTGTGTTGTAACATGGAGCTCATAGGTGACCTTGAAAGCTAAATTTTTAATGGAAGGTCACAATATTTGGTTGAAAAAATAAATAGTGAACCTGATAGAAATGTTAAATTCATTGTGGTTTCCAAGGTAGAAAGCATAATTTATTATTACTGCCTAGTTCTATAGAGCTGGTGTTGATTTTCTCCATGACACATGGGATCAAAATCAGTAAAGTCTGCAGTCCTCAAATCATGACGTCTACTTACAAACTTAGGGAATGATTTAGTTGTAACTGTATTGCACTATACTTAGAAAATCAAAACCTCTGTCATTGAACTGACAGACCCACAGTCTTAGATTTTAGCTGTGAATTTCTCTGATTTGATATACTCTAAATTTTGTTTAAATATAATAGATTCTAGTCTAAGGAAGGCATTAAACAGAATACAGTAGAGTCCTGTAAGTAAGTATATTGATTTGTAAAATGAAAAATAAGGAAGGTGACACTTGTGTCCTGTAATGTTAATATTATGTAGTAACTGGGACTACGAATGTTTAAAGGTTTGTTAAAATATGGAGCACTTTTCAGACTTCAGGCCTTACATGCTGCAGTTTTATTGTTCCTGACATTTTTAGACTAGTAGAGTAATTGAGGCAGACACAGCCTGCTACAAATAGACCACCAACCTCAGTTTTGCTTCCACCCTCCTTACCTGTGGCCAACTGTTACACTGTCACGCTCTTTCATCAAAACAAAACCCTAACTTTAGGGGAGAGGGTAGAATAGCAGGTGGCATAGGTTTTCAAGAAAATAGAACAAGCTCAACATGTTATGCTGGGGGTGTTTTCTGCTGTCAGGGACCACACCCTATGATTCCTGGCCAGTTTTATTTTCTGGGGTTTGTAGTTCAGACCCATTATTCCCAATGGAAAAAGGTGCAGCCAGGATTTCATTTTGGAAGGAGATGTCTGCAAGATTGTGCTTTACCACCTGCTACTCACTTTCCCAAGGTGAGTACTTTTCCTTAGCAGAGGGTAAAGTGGAACTAGGTGATGGGGGTATTCCAACAGTTGATCCCTTTGAGCATTTTCTTTTGCATTCTCAAAACTCTCCTGAGACATTTGGAGAATTTGGCAAGAAGTAATGAAGGATCATATTGATTTTCAGGGGCCCAGACTATTTGCACATCACTGAGATCAAATGAGGCAGTTGCTCACCTAAGACAACAAATTTGGGGTAGTATTTTAGGTACTACTGTGGGCATCCATTTTTTTTTCTTTTTCTAATTTAGTTTTGAAAGTGCATACCACAGTTATTTAGGAGGAGCTGTATGTGTGTGTGCAATACTTGACAATCATGGGCCCTTTTCCCTTTTGGGTTGTGGTTGCCTTTTTAAGCTTTTTAAATGCCCTCCTCCAGCAACATAATGCACATGCCCCCACCCCAAAAATAAATATGAAAACCCTGATATTTGTGAGGTTCTTCATGACAAAACATCATGGGATAGAATATTATGCTACCTGTTCTGATGCTAAGTTAAACAGGCTGGTTGTTTCTATTGTCTGGTAAGAGTTGTTTTTTTTAGGAACACCTATATTTTTAACTATATATACGTACATATCTTGAAATAAATTAGCTGAAAGCAAGAATCTTCTATACCTACTGCAAGGTCCTGAATAAATGCCTCTGTTTCCCTGACAACACATTTTTAAAAACATTGACAGTGATGTGTCTAGAAGATCTTGTACCTACACTAGAAGAATGTGAATGTCATTCAAAAGGTTGAGTTGAATTGTTGTTGTCCCTGAATGACACATACACCAAGAAGGCATGTGAGAAGCATAAATAGTGATTAACAAAACATAGAGCCATAGTCACTTAGAAGTACTAGTGTCATCATAATGCAACAGAAACAACACACTGCTGTGCTGGAAAATAGCCTTGCACATGAACTAAGTTTCTCTTGAATGAACTAAATTTCTCCTGAAAAGTGAAGCTGGGGATGCACAAAACAATCACAATTACCTGACTTCTGGTCAGGCTATGGCACTAAGTTTGCTGAATGAAATTTTGTCTGTTGTTCCTTTGTGCATGAGCAGCTAAGCACACATTGTGAAGAAGTGGTTTTCAAAAGATAGAGACTTCAATAGCATGTCAAAAGCTTTCTTGTCAAAATTCCAACTGGCATTTTGGCAGTTCCTTGGTCATGCAGTATATCTGTCTAGCTAAACATTCAAATCAATGATTTGTTCCTCCTGGTGAGAAGCCCTTATTTGGAAATTGAACCTATAGTGTGTTTGCCTTCAAAGATAAATAAAAAGAAAATGGATTGCCTGACCATTTATTAAACGGAAATGAATGTTCAGAGAAAAGTCATTTTGCTTCATCTTCCATAACCATTTCTCTTATCAAGGTATGTCATTAATGTCTAGGCATTCTTTTTGGAGGAAATGTAAGCTATTTTGCTTTAGCAATTTTGGTACAAAACTATCCTTAAGGAACTTAGATTTCCCAAGCTTTTTTTTTTGCTTGCTGCCCCTCTTTATTTGATACTTGCCTCAGAACCTCCAATCTCTTTACAATAAATAGTAGAATCTTTTATACTCTACCAGCAGATCCACAGAGTATTTAGGAAGATTTCACAGACACTTTTTAATAATCTGGAAGATGTTATGGAACAGATTTGTGTTTTCCCTGCCTGGAAATAGCTCTCAGCATTACTTTCTTCCCATAGAAACTAATGTATTCAAAAGCCTGATCCCAAACACATCTGAGTGTTTGGAGTTGTCAATAATATGGGAAATGTTTCCTTGTCATTCACTTATCATTTGAAATTCAGTGTAATCTTGGCTTAAAATTACATGAGCTCTTTTGTCGTTATAGTACTCAATCTTCATTCTTATCGAGAGAATGCTGGTAGCTGAATAAAGTAACTAAAATATGGCAAAACTCGATTTACTATAATCAAGAGATGTATAATTGGCCTATAATCACTGCCTACTTATACGATCCTTTTCTCTTATAGTATATAAAGAATATCCCCTCTTGAATGAGTGTACACAGATGTCAAGATCATATAAAACAGCTGCTGCATACAAATATAGGTAAAATAATTATTTATAAGGCTAGATTCTAATTAGCTTCCAATTTAGCAGAAAAGAGGGCAGTAAATGATTAATTTAGGTTCTTTTTTCCATACTCAACGAAAGAATCCTCCACTTTAGCTCAAAAGATTCTTTATAATTATTTTTTTGCGTCCATTGTGTACTCAATATGTCTAGAATCAGATGGCCAGATGAACAGATGACAGGGAGAGATGAGGGCCCCACTACCAGTAAAGGATGGTTGATCCCCCGCCATTTCTTGCACAGATTCAAGCTGCCTCCAGGCACTCCCTCCCATCTGTCTAAAAGTCCTGTGAAGAGCTGTTAACTGGTTGTGCCAGCTGCCCCCCCCCCCCGGCATCTCATGCGAGCCATGCTCTGGAATGTCTGCAACAGGCTAGGCTCTCCTTGTGATCTGGAACCATGATTATATAGGGTTTGGGATCCTGGCGGGAGCAGACAACTCATTGGGTAGGCTACCCCATGGCCCACTTTCTCCCAATGTGTGGTTGGTGTGTAGAGCATGGCAGGGGATGCACTGTTAATCATGTGAACCACAATAAAAATATATGAAAGGCTTCAGTGTACATAAAAAAAAACCTGCCAGAATGATTCACTTTAAAATGTGTCACCTAGTGGTGAATTCCAGACAGAACGCCATTTGCCTGTAGTCAGGTCCAGCTAACCAGTTAGGAAAAATAAGGCAATTAGCAGCTTTGGGCCTCTGTTCACTTACCTCATCTGCCTCCATTCCTCTTCCCCGCTTCCTTTACATTTAATATTTTGCCACTGCTAATGTGGTGGAGGAAGTGAGAGCTGGACCATAAAGAAGGCTGATCACTGAAGAATTGATGCTTTTGAATTATGGTGCTGGAGGAGACTCTTGAGAGTCCCATGGACTGCAAGAAGATCAAACCTATCCATTCTTAAGGAAATCAGCTCTGAGTGCTCACTGGAAGGACAGATTGTGAAGCTGAGGCTCCAGTACTTTGGCCAGCTCATGAGAAGAGAAGACTCCCTGGAAAAGACCCTGATGCAGGGAAAGATGGAGGGCACAAGGAGAAGGGGACTACAGAGGACGAGGTGGTGGGACAGTGTTCTCGAAGTTACCAGCATGAGTTTGACCAAACTGCGGGAGGCAGTGAAAGACAGGAGAGCCTGGCATGCTCTGGTCCATGGGGACACGACTAAACGACTAAACAACAACAACAAATGTGGTGGAACATAGGAAGCTGCCTTATACCAAGTCAGACCATTGGTCCAGCTAGCTTCCTGGCAATAGCTCTCCAAGGTTTCAGACAGAAGTCTTTGCCAGCCCTACCTGGAGATGTTGGGGGTTGAATTTAGGATATTCTGCATGCAAGGGAGTACCACTGATCTACAGCCCATGGCAGTGCAGCTCCCCATAAAATACATTATCTTTTAAAATTACTTACAAGTGAAAAGTTACTTATGTTCAAATGTTCAAAGTATAACGTCTTCACTGAGTTCAGAAAGGCAAGGCACACAAACTTTTTAAAAAATGGAGGAGAGGATTATGTGCTTTCAAAATAATACCTCAGAATCCTAATGTCTACACCTGATGTAGCTAACCTTTGAAACACTGAACACAGTAAATACTTCATGCTGTAATTTTAACTCTAAAAAAATGCATATGAGAAATAGTTTGGAGGAATTCTGATCATATTAAAGCAGGGGAGGCCAATGAGGACTCATAGCTCACATCAATTGTACGTACAGACTTACCTAGGAGTAATGACAATGGAATTCACAGGGACTTTTGAGCACAGTTTTTGCACCTCTCAGGTGGTTTCCATTGTGGGCCAGTGCTCCTTTCGCCCACTTTTTGCCTTTACATACTTCTGAGAAGCCCAAAACGAACATTTCAAGTCAAAATGGAAGCTGGTCAGCATGTGTGAGTCTATACTTTTTTTTCGATCTGTGACTCCACCGAGCTCCTAACTGCTCTTAGCTGCTATTGGTCAAGCTATGGGGTGGGGCCAATCCATATTTCCTTTTCTTCAATCCGTCACCTGTATAGCAGTGGCATGTTTTAAGGTTTCCAGCCAGGCCTATACTTTTGAAAACAAGGGAGGTGAAGGTGCATTTAATTGACCTGTGTCAGAACCAAGGGCACCCGCATCTGTTCAGGGCTTCCCAGAGGCGCCTGGCGACTTACTGTAACAACTTTTTCTTGGAAAAAAGCACTGCTTCTAAGTAGATGTGCATAGGCTTGTACTGTTAGTTGAACATATACTGCTGATAATTCTGCTTCCTTTGTACTGTAATATAAATATTTTAATAAATGTTATTGCCAATGACTGAAATAAAGAAACAGGACTATTTTATCATGTGTCACAGTTTTATTGACCTTGATTCACCTGAAAATTTTGTACTAACAATACTATACCCAGCACATGTATTTGGTGAGGAATAATCCCCTTTAATATTTTTAAGTGACTGGTAGCATAGTCAGAATCTGTAATCTTGTTCCATGAGCAAGGCAGGTTATTGTTTTTACAGCACTTTGAACTCGCAGAGAAATAAAAAAAACTCCCTAAATTTAATTAATAAAATAGTAGCAAATTTAAATTATAAAGAAGGCAATAAATGGGTTCCAAGTTGTTAACTGCACATAGAAATAGTTGCGCTCCTCCTGGAAATGATAAACACTGTTTTCAATTTAAAACCATCAACCAGCACAGCTAGCAATTGTTCTCGGTGTCAGGGGTATGGCCTCCATTGTAGCAGTAAGCCAATTATGCATACTGCACTGCTTCTCTTATATTCACTTCCCTTAAACTGTAAAGAAGGAAACAAAAAGCCACGAAACAGATTACCACACTGGATGATTTCAAAACCAAATTAACAGAAATGCTAGCCTCCTTGTGGCTTTTGCACACGCTGCATGTGAAAAGAACAGCTTCACAAAGGTATTGCACATTTAGTATACTTCGCAGAAACAATATAATTTTCTTAAGGCTAGAATGAGATTAGGCATTTCCTACCCCATAGTATGATTCCATACTACACTTTCCTCAGAGATCCAAAGGGCGTCACATCACATTGCCCCACAAAGACAGTATTGACGGGATAGCATATCTTTTGTGGTGGTGGTGGTTGTATATCTTTGGTTGTTGTTGTTGTTGTTGTTGATTTCTTTATACAGTTGCTTATTCTTCTGCCTCAGGCAAATATATACAGTGGTACCTCAGGTTACATACGCTTCAGGTTACATACACTTCAGGTTACAGACTCCGCTAACCCAGAAATAGTGCTTCAGGTTAAGAACTTTGCTTCAGGATGAGAACAGAAATCGTGCTCCAGCGGCGTGGCGGCAGCGGGAGGCCCCATTAGCTAAAGTGGTGCTTCAGGTTAAGAACAGTTTCAGGTTAAGTGCGGACCTCCGGAATGAATTAAATACTTAACCCGAGGTACCACTGTATTCTGAAAATGAGATAGTGGGGATGAAATCATTCTGTAAGGCCATTTTGGGCAAACCATGCCCACCTTTCCCTTGCCTGTGAACATATATTGCATCAGATCTGGGATTCTTCAAGCTGCTATTAAAATGCAAAAGGATTAGCAGTGCACTCCTGATGCTTACTTTGAGTTGTTATCTTGAATTCAAACTAGGGGTGCACAGGATCTGCCCCTTGTGCAATGGGGCTTCTTTACTTCTGCACCCACCCACCTACCCACCCCAAAGTTGGCTCTAGAGGCAGCCCTCTTTAGGGAAGTTTTTAATGTCTGATGCTGTACTGTTTTTAATATTCAGTTGGAAGCTGCCCAGAGTGGCTGGGGAAACCCCGCCAGATGGGCGGGGTATAAATTATTATTATTATTATTATTATTATTATTATTATTATTATTATTACTAGAAGCATCCTCATTAATAATTTGAAAGGGGAAAAATCCCACCCATCTATTTTCCCCTTCTGCCTTCATCTGTACCAGTATTTCAAGGGTAAGATTAGTAGACCCAGGGAAAATTCTCTTTTAGGCAATTACATTTTCACTCAAGATGTTATTTTAGCCTTCAGAAATGAAAAGGAGTATTTTTTCCCTTGTCATTCTAATATATTGTTTAATTTTCCAATATTAGATCAAGTTGCCAGAAACTTCTCAGTGATGGGTTTACAAAGCCACTGGATATATAAAACTAAATAACTTTGCAACACACTTTCTTTTGCTTTAAATAAAATACTGAAACCATTACATACATACTAGAATATTAAAAGGATTAAAAGGGAAGAAGTGGTTAAGAAAGTGTTTTGAATTTTGCAAACATACCTTCAAGATGTGCAGATGGTGCTGGAACCTTGATCAGCACAAGACCTAGTACCTTATAATAATGCTTCCTATTCAGAAGATGATGAGGATTAATAACGGGGGGCCAAACTGTATGCTGCATAAAACGAGTGGATGCACTTAAATCCTGGATCAGGATCGCAGGAAGGTTTTGTTAACTATTTTCCCCTTGGCATGGTGTCAGTGATCACCACTCCCCAAGCTGCTGTTCCCACTGGGAAAGAAGGTAACATTCTCTTTCCTGGATTAATCACATATGTAATATAAAAAGATAATCACATGATACCATTGTGAAGGCAATTGAAAATGGGGGTGCAATGTAAATGAATAGACAAATTGCAAAGAGGTTGAAAAATCATTGGGAAAGGATATTGCTTTTTGACACTCTATTTTTGTTTTATTTTATTGCCAAATGAACCACAGTTTTGGTCAGCCCTAACCATTTTTTTAAAACCATCCAGCTGCAGGTAGTGACATAATTCAAGACCAAGATTGGAAAACCCCTGCTTCTTGTTGGAGCAGGAGAGTTTTAACTAATAAGCACTGAATTAAGCCCAGAAGCTTAATAGCGCAGTGCAGCTCACTCAGATAAACATAGACATAAGCCCCATGGTTTGACATTGCAATAAGTGGGCAGTGGCATTCTACCCTTGCTTTTACTTTTTTTTTCTTTATAAATATGTTATTAGTTCCTTATTATTTATTACTGACTGACAAGATTTGCAAAGGAATCATTTTTAACAAGGCATTGGAATAAAGCGTAGATGCCCGTGAGCATATAAAGAATGCAGCTTGTTTGCTACAAGCTTTGGAGCTTACCATACATTGATCTTTGAATTTGATTCTTAAGAGAAAGACATATTAAAACCCTGAAACATAAGAAATTAGTTCCACAGAAATACTCCTTTCCTGTGTGTATAAACCACTCTATTTTATTTTTTACTAGCATCTACATTTGGAACAGTAGAATATTGAAGGGGGAAGAGAGAGAATGAGAACAGGAAAGCATAAAAATGGGTAAATGAGCAATAAAAACCAAGCAAAGGCTTATTGTGAAATATATCTCCCTTAAAGCATTGTTAGAGGCAGAGTTGTTCATATCTTTCCTACTGCTCTCTTGATCCAATATCTCCCACTGGCACATTAAAGAGGCTAAAACAGCCCCAGTAGCTTACTTGCATGTAAGTCAGCCAAACAATGCCTCCCTAAAGATGATCTCTCCTCATTCATCTTCAGCTTTTCTGGGCAAATAACCTCACATAAGCACTGCAGAAGCCTTCATCATATCGGATGCAGAGCATTAAGATTATTATTGCTGCCAGCACAATGGAAGCCCATCAGCTGACAAGCTCACAACATGGTGACTCCAAAGTGCTCATCTGTGCCTCCCATATGAACTCAGCATCTATAGTGTAACAAGCTGAAGGGAAAACAAAGGAAGCGTGAAACAGGCCTTTAAAACATCAGCGGTGGCCAGGGACTAGGCAACCACCCAGACAAAATCAATCAAGGGGAGTCAACTGAAGCAGCATATTCAAGCACACCATACAAAAGAAAGAAGAGCTTCATGGTCCATAGGAAAGCTTAAGGGTAGCTGGAAGAGGCTGCTGAGCAGAATCTTCATTGTCAGCCACTCTCTCTCCCCCCCCTTTCCCCTTCAGTGGCACAGCAGGGTTGGGAATATTCAGGCTTCTCAACATGTTGACAGAAAAAGTTACCTGTATAGATAGGTAGCCCTGACCAATATTATGAAGGGTCGTATATAAATACTTCAAAATAAAACCTGACAATTCCTGCAAACATTTGATTAAAATTTCTGTGTGTTGGCAAATGAATAGTTTCCTGGATAACAATGGAAAGTGAGTGAAAGAGGCAAGACACAAAATAGGGATAAGCAGTATTTTAGAAACGACAGGAAATAATGAATAGAAAGACATGTCTCAACTGACAACATGCTTGAGTGTAAGGATATGTCTTACTTATTTGCAGATTTTTTAATTGTTCCAACAAAAAGGGCTCCAGAGAAGTTTACAGATCACTTGAAATTGCTTACAATCTAAAAAGATGTAACACAAAAGGAAAACACACTGGAAGGAAGAAGGAAATCAGCAAAATCCGGCTGGCCATGGCTGTGACCAATGTCCGGCCAGCCAGCAAAAGAATTCTGCGAGACCTGGGCCCTAATTTGTACATTTGAACCTGGCTTACTGGCTGGGAGGTAGTGCCCCCATGGTTGCTACAGCTGAGGGGCATTTGCCGGCAACCATGTGGGTCTGGCTGGCCGAGAAGGAGGTGGAGAGTGAGGATCTGCATCAGGCACTAACCAGGAAAGTGATGAGCACCAATTCTCATGATTACATGGAGAGGAAAATTTCAAGGAGGCAGCACCGAAAGTTGCTAGGCTTTCAGCCGCACCAGTGGAGTGGTCCTTTAGTAGCATACATCATCTGCATACATCATTGTAATTATTTATGCTGCAGTTAAATACAAAAGTATGCAACAGAGAGGGAGGGAGGGAGTGACTCCCTGGTTTAAGCAAAGAGTCAAGACAAAACCCAAAAAGTAATGCAGTGTAAGCTTAGCAATTCCTTCATTGAGAAAAAAATTGTAGCATTAATTCTATCAGGATTCAGTTCTCTATTCATTTCAGCATGGCTACAATATAAATAGAAATAAACTAGTATTCTCCCATATTTGCTCAACCCCTTAACCCTATAATGATGTATCACCTTCTTAGCCACCAGTTACACAGAGCGTACTGCAGACTAAGGGGAATTGTGGATTGGTTATTAAATTACAGGAAGACATCACTGATTTATACTTAGTTGAAGGCAAAATCTTAATGTCTGTGACCTTCTCCCAGCAGCCATGGATCAGTGGCATTAGAGCTATCTATATAATTAAGATGTGTGTTTGTATTTATTGCCAAGTGATTGTACTTCAAGTGCTAGATTTTTTTTTCCAGTTTCCAAAATGTTTGGTTGAAGAACTTTTTGGGCTGGAACCAAACTTTAGCAGTTCTAAGTTTATATAATTCTATCAGGCAGATAGAAAAATGGTACTGCATCTAATCTAATCTAGCAACTCACTGTTATTGGAGTGTGTGTGTGTGTGTGTGTACTTTAAAATGTAGCCATCAAACCAGCAATGGGCGGTGTCTTGGGCTTTGCTACTCACCTGACTTCCCTCCGGCTGTAGGGTAATGACAAGGAAGGATGAGGTAGTGGTGAGGGCAATGTGATGCAAAAGTGCTGGTGGAGGCAATCCACTGTTCCTTCTGGTACATTTGGACTATAGTGCCCTTGCCTTGGCCCTTTCCTTCTCCATCCTGGTATACAGCAGTGACACAACAGGAAGGAGGTCGGGTGAGCAGCGCAGCCCCAACACATCTGCTGCTGCACTGAACCTTTCAGAAACACGAAAGCTTGGAACTAATAACTGAAATCAGCAGCTTACAATGCACTCCTTGCTAGGTAACCTACCTGCAGACAAAGACAAGCAGGGAGAAAATGCATGTAGGTTGAGATCAAATTAAGAGGACTGTTATGTCTCTCCACCAAGAAAGGTTCAGTTGGTTGGAGAAAAACACAGAGCCTTTTCTGTGGAAACACCCTGGTTGTGGAATTTACTTCCAAGGGAGGTGAAGCTCAGCCCTTCGCTGCTAGTGTTTAGGCAAACAGGGAAATCTTCTAAAATCTCTCAAGAGCTTTGCAGGCACTGCTGCGCAACCTAGGTAAGGGCTGCTTCAGCAGCATGGCAGCACATCCCATTTCATCTCAGGTGGTGAAACAAGATTCACTGCCCCTGCTGTAGTTTTGTTCTCCTCCCTTTTGCCAGCCAACCATTGCAACCTTCTCCAAGCATTTTCTCCCTGCTTGTCTTTTGCTCCTGCTCCCTCACAAGTTACAAGAAGTTCTGAAGCCTCAAGCCCCAAAGCTACATTTCATCCTAGCTATTTCCTATCTGCCTTATCAGATCACTGCACAGGGAGGGGAGGCTGCTTGTGTTGTCCCTTCGCAGCCATCCTCTACCAACAGGCCCTGTTGACTGGAGTCTCTAAGCAAGTGAAAAATACAGAAATACAGAAAAATAAGGTGGGGCTGTGTCTAGCCATCCCTATCACACATTGTTCTTTTCATTTATTTTATTTAAAGGTTTTGATTTTTTATTTTGTTTGTTTGTTTCCATCTTCTGTGTAAACAATTTTGGGACCAAAAAGCGGTATTAAAATATTTTTTAAAGTAAAAACAAACAAGCGAACAAAAACAAGCAGTGTCCCAAACTGGCATATGCTTTGGGTTCTTATCACTTTGTAGATGTTTGCTCAAGTAAATTATAGGACACAAATAAATCATAGGACACAATGCTAATTTTGATTAGAGGGGTGTTGCCTGCAGGTAAGAGAAGGAGATGTGAACAAACATTGGCTGCATTTACATAGGAAGCAACAAGCAAACAGCATTGGAAAGTTCTGTGGATGACATTCAAGAAGGTGTGCCTT
Organism: Podarcis filfolensis; assembly: GCF_964270895.1. Taxonomy (NCBI): domain Eukaryota; kingdom Metazoa; phylum Chordata; class Lepidosauria; order Squamata; family Lacertidae; genus Podarcis; species Podarcis filfolensis. Next base: position 76,600,127 of record NC_139604.1, on the reverse strand, counting down.
ACTCCCAAGTCTGTTTTTCAAAAAGAGAATATTGCACAAAATACTTTCAGTGAATTCTTGCTAGCATATCTGCTTTGTGGAGAGGGTGTATTAATCCTTTCTATGATAGGCAAAAATGTTCAGGAAATGGATGTTCACACTCCGGTAAAATTCACAGTACAAATCATTCATAGGTGTAGGCTCTTTAAAGAGAACTTTGTTCCCTCCTCACTTTTAATTCATTCCTGAGAGTATGTATATAATGATACACATTTGTTCATTACTTCATTGCTCAGAAACTATGAGATCAAGTTATGACTAGTATATGTGACATAGACATCACAAAATAAATAAAAAATCAGAGTCAGAGGTGACCCATCGCCCCAGACACAGGCTTTTCAATAGAAATATTTACAGGTAATATTTACAAGTAATAGTGTGTTCATGCATGAAGCTGTAAGAAATTGTGGTGTCCATTTATATAGGAATCAGGCCTCAGTTTCAATGAAGCAGGAGTATTAAGGGTTTGTTAAACTGAAGGGAAAATGGAGGCTTAACAACAAGATAAAATATAGCTGTATCTTTTTACTTCTTTCACAACGATCTATTATGGTATAATTAAAGTACATTTCTTTGAACACGTGTCATATATTTGAAAAGCTTTATTAATAATAATAATAATAATAATAATAATAATAATAATAATAATAAAACTTGACAAGTCCCTTAGCTTCTCTTGCAGGATTTTCCATTTATTTCAGTTGTGTCTTTTTAAAATTGCTTAGCAAAATGATGTAGTCATATCTCTGTATTGGCTTAATTGGAATTATTGATGTCTGAAGCAGCACCCAGTCGGAAGAATTGCTTTCTGATCAAAGTCGACCAACTCAGAATGGTTTAATGAAATGGGTTGGGGGTTGACTCTATTTAAAAAGAAAAAAGGAAAGGAAGGAAGGAAGGAAGGGAGGGAGGGAGGGAGGGAGGGAAGTGGGGAAGGGGGATAAGAGTTGAACAACCACACATACATTTTTGTAACTTTGGGGACAGCAGAGTATTGAAGAAGAAATTGAATGTGGACCCTAACGTTGGTCCAAACATATATAATAGTAGTCATGTTTTTGTAAGCTGGAGTTGTTAAGATTTAAGATTTTGGATGCCTGCCATGTCCTACTTAAGGAGATTGTTCTGTTTCTAAAACAGTTTCCTTCCTGACAAACTTTCCCTTAATTCTTCAGTGACAGCATGCTTACCTTTGTCAAAAAATATATCTGTCCCTTTGTTCTTTAATTTCAGCTCTTTAAAGAGCAAGAAATGTTTCATTTTTTAAAAAATAGAGAAACTTAATATGGAGAGTGTTAGGATTCTTTATTATGTATGTGGGATATCTGCCAATATCCACTGTTTCTATATCAGTATGCATAGCAAAAGGCAGGGGGGGATAAACTGGAAGCTTTAGCAACCTTAGGAACTGGATAGCAAAATCAGGGTGAAGCTTTGTTGTATCCTGAAGTTACTGTTTAATTTAGCATAATCTTTAAAGGTGCATTAAGCAATACAGAATGTGTCTTGGTGGCCATCAAATATGAGAACAACTTAAATTAATATTTAAATACTAGGGGCTGTGTCCCTGCTTGCTTAACTCATCGACCCTGTCAAACCCCCACATACACCTTACCCCAAACTCCAATCCTTCACTAATCTTGCCAAACCTGCTTATCCCCTTCAGTGACTCCCTACCTCACCTCACCAAACCCTCTACCCCTTGCCAACCCTACTAAACCCTTAGCCCTTCCTCTTTCCACCTCAGGCCACTATCAAGGAGGACAAAGAGTTGGCCTGGCAAAAGGAGCAGCACAGGAAGGAGGCACCTTAAGCACACAAGAGTGCCTCTTTTTCCATTTGTGAAATGTTAGGAAATATTAGTGTTGCCTCTTGGTAATGGCTTGAGGTATTCTAATAAGTATTTGGAAAGCTATTGAGCCAAATAATCAGAGCCATCTCTGGATTTTCCATCCCATTCTTTGCGCATTAGCAGCCAAAGCATTTCTATGCGATTGAGCTTTCCCTTCTCCTCTCTTCAGTTTGGTTACATTATTCTGGAGCTGATGTTTGCAGAATCCTAGCCTGGCTGGGATCTGATCACCTGCTACTGCTGGTCCTATAATTTAATTAATTATTCAACCGAAAGCCAGAGAGAAATGACATACGATTTATTTTAATGCAAGCAGCAACACTCTTTAAGATTTTTATGAACAAAGGCTGTGATTTTGAAAAACCCACTTCTGTCTCATTAAAACTTTATATTTTCTTGGTATTATACAACCTAACAGAACTTTCCTTCAGTATATTTAGTGTGGCAGGAAGATGATGAAGCATTTTAAAAGAATGACTTGTTTTAATTCTTTGTTTTTTACTAGGTTCTGAAACCATCATGTTTTATTTTTTGAGGCAAATTGTCCTATCATGCCTGCATAAATAACTTTATAAATAATGCAAACTGCTAAAGTGCTTGGGTTTTTTTTTTTTTTTAGCAGAATGGGCCTGTTCTCAAAGGACAGGGTTGGCATCTTGATGCAGCCTCCTCAAAATTCAGTTCTTTTCCTATTTAGTAACAAAACAAAACAATATTGCACTTGACAGTACTAAAAAAGTCACTACAGGATGACGTCGTTCAACCTGTTAGCAAACCTATATTCATGATAGAAAAAGTATTTAACATGCAATAGAATCTGTGAATAGCTGTCTTATTCATAAAGCATTTGAATAGGAATCATGGGAAAGAATAAAGGACTAGAGATGAATTCTGTGTTACCTTAATACATGCTTACCTTATGTGATGGGGGGGCGGTGGCATAATGAGTGCACTAGCTCCATTCCCATCCCCCATTGCCATCTCTGTTGCCATCCATGAGTCAGAGAGATATCGAATGAGAAAGCTGTTCTACTAATGTAGGCCCCATATGTGATTTAGAAGCCTGGAAAATGTTTGTGGAGCCCATGTGAGTAGAAAAGGGCCTCTGAAGTAAACTGATGTCAATGAGCATCGTGGCAAAGGCGTCAATCCAAGCCCTTGGCCAGCAGCAGTGGGGCTTGATAGAGTGGCAGTTGCACAGCCCCACCATTCACACCAGCCAAGATAGAAGACAGGAACAGGGGGAAATACTTCTTCATAGAATTGTAGAGTTCAAAGGGTTCCCAAGGTTCATCCAGTCCAACCCCCTAACTCCTCCCAGACTGAAGCAGCGGAGAGGCCTGGATCAGGTCCTTTGCTGTCAAATGTCAGCCACATGGTTGGCACAGGATCCAACACTTCATTTTGAGGAATTTTTGCTGGCTACCACTGGTGAGGATGCCACCGGTTGGTGGCTACTGCCTGCTGTTTGGGATGCTCATAATAGGCAGAGGCTGGATGTTTGCATTTCTCTGTAAGAGACCGCACCACAAGTCAGGTAGTGCTATGAACTTACCGTGTGATCTTAGGCAAGCTACTTCCATTCAGCCGCTGCATCCTGTCTGCAACACTTTTAATCTTTTTAATCTTTAGAATATTTAAATCCTATCCTTCAGTACCACTCTGTTGACAGAAATATGAAACAATCAAAACAAAACAATATAATCAACTGTTGAAAACATTTTAAAACAACAGAGCATTGAAAGCATATGGATTGATTGATTGATTTTTTTAAAAAAAATAATATTTATTTAAAATTTCCAATCAAACCAAATTATATATTCCAAATTATACAAATTATCCAGTAATCAAACAAATCCCAATGTTATGCCTAATTATAAATTATTATTTTTTAGCTGACTTCCCATGCTTTGAGATCGGAGGGAATCCTAATCATCTCATAGTTCTACTACATTTCAAAATATTACAATAATTCCCTTAATACATTCTGAAGTTAATCCTTCATTATTTTCAACAGCCTCTGCGTTCATTCTGCAAGTTTAAGTCAAAATAAAATCTTTCTGTGTGGATTTTATGTCTTACTCTTCTTCTTTATAGTACAAATCTGTAGTCCAAGATTCCCCTTTGTAAATTCACATCCTCTCTTCACAAACTGGAGTTTCTGCCAAATCAGTCCAGGAGCCTTCCACTGCAGGTAGCTGCCATATCGACACACAGTCCAGATAAAATCAAATCATGGCATCTGCCCAATGTTGTTCCTTAACCAGCTGCTATTCAAACATTAGCTTTTCCCCTGGAGGGGGATTACCAAGTAAACTGGAAGTACAAGTAAAGGTAAACGTAAAGGGACCCCTGACCATTAGGTCCAGTCGTGACCGACTCTGGGGTTGTGGCACTCATCTCACTTTATTGGCCGAGGGAGCCGGCGTACAGCTTCTGGGTCATGTGGCCAGCATGACTAAGCCGCTTCTGGCGAAACCAGAGCAGTGCACGGAATCGCCGTTTACCTTCCCGTCGAAGCGGGACCTATTTATCTACTTGCACTTTGGCTTTCGAACTGCTAGGTTGGCAGGAGCAGGGACCGAGCAACGGGAGCTCACCCAGTTGTGGGGATTCGAACCACCAACCTTCTGATTGGCAAGTCCTAGGCTCTGTGGTTTAACCCACAGCAGAGATTAGATTAGATTGATTAATTAATTAATTAATTAATAGGATTATGGATCAGTTCAAGTAATATTAAGGGCCAGACTTAAATGACATTTCACGTACAATTCTTTCTTCTTTCATTTGCACACTTTAAGTTGCCAATGGGATGGGTGATCAGGATGGGGTTTTTGTTGTGCAGTGAAGTGGCAAACCTTTCTCCCAATGCTGTGATTTTCATCATTACTGCAGCTAGGAAGAATGGTTAATTGATGTCTTTCTCATGTGCTGCAGTCCATGTATGATCATGCATTTCACATATCATCTAGTTTGGCCTGGATAAATAGAAAGATTTCGTTTGGCACCCAGAAGACATCAGATGACAGTGTTCCATAGGTAAGGTGTCACAACTGACAGAACCATTTATTCAGCTAACCCTGCCATGCAGGCACCTCCACGTGGGCAAAGGCCGTCTTCCATATATCTGTCTCTCAATCCATATGCAGGTTTAAAGGTAAGCACCAACATTTTGGTTTGTGCATAGAAAAAAAAATGGCAGCCAGTCAAGCTAGGACTGGCAAGATATGTTCCCTTCATCTAGTCATGATTCAGTTCAACAGTACAGTGGTGCCTCGCAAGACGAAATTAATCCTTTCCGCCAGTCTCTTCGTCTTGCAGTTTTCTCGTCTTGCGAAGCACAGCTATTAGCGGCTTAGCGGCTATTAACGGCTTAGCGGCTTTAAGAAAAAGGAAACAAACTCGCAAGAACTCGCAAGACATTTCGTCTTGGGAAGCAAGCCCATAGGGAAATTCGTCTTGCGGAACGACTCAAAAAATGGAAAACTCTTTCGTCTTGCGCGTTTTTCGTCTTGCGAGGCATTCGTCTTGCGAGGTACCACTGTAGTATTTTGGACCAATCAAAAGAGAAAATCGTGGTTGTTATATGAATCTACATTACAAAGTTGTTGTAATGAATACAATAATGCTGTATGTGCTGTGCTTTGAATACTGAAAGTGGTATGTACAAGTATCAAAAGTATTATTCATAAATAATCACTGTGTTGCTTATTCCAGTTTGTAGAGGATTCTGTGTTTTATTGTGTTCTTTGAATCACTCTTATCCTGTGTTTGATGAAGCAAGGAATCCATTCATATCACCCTCCTCTATGTGTCAGCTCAGCAGTGACATATTGTCTGTATTTGGTTTAGTCAGAATGAAAATATGCCTAGCTTGAGGCCCTTTTCATTGATCCTCCCCCCTTTAGCTTTTGTGTAAGTGCTGGAGTTTGACATGAAGGGTACATTAACAACCCTTCCATTTCTCTAACTATTTTTCTTGTATCTTCCAAATAGATATTAAGTTTTCAATTCTAACCTCAGCTCTTTCATCAGATAGATAATGTTGCAATTCTGACTTGAGGCAGTGATCTACTTTAAAAGTAATCCAGTCCTATCTTCACTTTCCTAAAATAATTTACATAACATTGCACCATTTGACCATTTTGTCCATAATTCAGAGAAGTTAACAAGGACCCAGAGTTCCTCATGTTTTAAATGTTGTGGGAGCAATCTACCAAGCAGTTAACATCTATCTCCATAAATCTAAATCAAATATATTTTCAATGTTACTGGGCCACATGAATGAACTGCAGGAAAATTCTATTGATTTTTGCAAATGAAAAAATGAAAATTGAATTTAGAGAGGTCAGATGAAGACTGATCCATGGAAGCAATCTTCACATCAGCATGCTAGGGAATTATAATACAAAAGGAAGAAAGAAAAAGAGGAGTTTGTGTGTAAATGGTCTGCAGTTGAACTTACTCAATAGGATTTAACTTGTTCTATCAGCGGCAGCACATGAATAGATCATGATAAATTCCACTTCTAGGAAAACTGTCTTGGAGAAGGCTTAATATTTTAAGCCACACAAACCATAGTAATGGGCAGCTAGCTTTGTGCTGCATTCTTATGCTGAAATTAACTTCTCCAAGATGCAGCTAACAGGAAGAGCAGCAGTAGAGGCTGCAAGAGCAGAATTGAAAGCATCACCAGGCTAAATATATCATAAGGCAAAATGATAAATGATGAGATTACAGTGTGGCTGCTTGCTTGCTATGTCAAATTATCATATTGGTCTATTCTAGAGTGAATACCAAGTGACCATTTTTACATTTTGTCACTATGGCAAGATTAAAAATAACAATGAATTGGCGCTAAATAACAGAAAGCTTTTCCTTTTATTAGGGCATTTTGTAATATAAATGTGATCTGAATGAAGCTGGTGGTTAACCTGCAACATAGTCTGCAAAGCAGAAATAAATATACAGAAATAAATAATAAGACTTAGAGCTGGTGATCCAGATATATCTTGGCCCTATTGGTGCTATAAAAGGTAATGTTACAAGATTATCCAAAGGCAAGCACACAGCAGCACCCATGGCAGCACTGAAGTCTACGAACAAACCCCTTAAAAGCTCACCTAATATTTGGAAATCATGCAAGGTGCTTTTAAAGTGCACATTTTAAATTTTTGCCCTACCCACAATTATTTTTCTGGTCAATGCACAATGAAATTCCCATAGAACTAGGATTTATAAAGCATTCTGACACATGTTACATTTTTGCAACTTGTACACATTGAGATGAAGTGATGTAAAACAGACAGTAGCACAGTTTAAAACAGGTTTTGGCAATGAACACTGTCAGGGCTATTTCTCTAGAAAAAGAGGTGCTGGAACTCACCATGAACGCCTCCTTTGTTCTCTTATAATGGCAATGGCACCCACCCGAGAGGTGCCAGAACTGAGTTCCAGCGAGTTCCCACTGAAAAAAATGCTCTGACTTGGTATATGATTTTTGCTCCTTCTCTCCTGTTCTTCACTCACATATTAATGTTATAGTTGAACAGGGGTTGTATTAAATGGAATGTGAGTGCCATCATCAACCTTGCCTGAAACCTGTTTCCATGTATAATATTACAAGCCCTCTTTTCTGAGGTTTACACCTATCCTAACAATTAAATTATTTGTGCAGTGAGCTTCAGAGTGGGTGTCTAGGTGACATACAAAACAATGAGAATATAAATCAAAGTTTGACCCTGAGCAAATAAAATAATAAAACCCACCTAGCAACAATAAAATCCCATCTAGCAGTAGTAAAAATCCATAACAAACACATAACAACCAGTTCAATTAACCCATCAACAGATGTCATGGCCCATCCCAGATAAGGAAGACACATATCTGATAGTTAACTCTTTATTGGCAAGAGAAACAAAGCAACTTCCACCGTGCTCCAAATACACACTCATATGCTTCCAGTCTCTCTCTTTTTTAAAAAATAAATATTTATTAAAGTTTTACAAAAGCATGAATACAAAAATACATGAAAGAAGAAATAAAAATAAAAAATACAACATACAAAAGACAAAAAAAGAAAAGAAAAATTTAAAAACAAATCCGTTTTTCATAACTTTAAACTCCTTTGCTTGTTTCTTTGACCTCCTCACACCTCCCCTTTTTGTATTCCCATTTACATAATCAAGTCAGCAAATCCTTACCCTCTTTCATTTATCTTAACTCTATATCTTAACATTTTTTAACTCTATATTTTCATCCATTATCAATTAATTTTTGCATATTCTTATTAACTTTGTTGCTAATGCCACTTATTTTCAATTCAACATCATTTTAGCATTCATTGATTTTACAGTATTTCTGCAGATAGTCTTTAAATTTCTTCCAATCTTCTTCCACCAACTCTTCTCCCAGGTCTCGGATTCTGCCAGTCATTTCCGCCAATTCCATATAGTCCAACACCTTCATCTGCCACTCTTCCAGGGTGGGTAGCTCTTGTGTCTTCCAATACTTTGCAATAAGTATTCTTGCTGCTGTTGTTGCATACATGAAGAAAGTTCTATCCTTCTTTGGCACCAATTGGCCGACTATGCCCAGGAGAAAGGCCTCTGATTTCTTCCGAAAGGTATATTTAAATACCTTTTTCATTTCATTATAGATCATCTCCCAGAAAGCCTTAATCTTTGGGCACGTCCACCAAAGGTGAAAGAATGTACCTTCATTTTCTTTACATTTCCAACATTTATTATCGGGCAGATGATATATTTTTGCAAGCTTGACTGGTGTCATGTACCACCTGTATATCATTTTCATAATATTCTCTCTTAAGGCATTACATGCCGTAAATTTCATACCAGTGGTCCACAACTGTTCCCAGTCAGCAAACATAATGTTATGTCCAACATCTTGTGCCCATTTAATCATAGCAGATTTAACCGTTTCATCCTGCGTATTCCATTTTAACAGCAAGTTATACATTCTTGAAAGTATCTTAGTTTTGGGATCTAACAGTTCTGTTTCCAATTTTGATTTTTCCACCTGGAAGCCAATTTTTTTATCCAAATTGTAGGCCTCTCTTATTTGATAATAATGTAGCCAGTCTCGCACTTTATCTTTTAATTTCTCAAAACTCTGCAATTTCAATTTGTCTCCATCTTGTTCCAATATTTCCCAATATTTCGGCCCATATGCTCCCAGTCTCTAGGCAGCTGTCCGCAGGTCTGGGCCCTATGGCAGTTGCAGCCCTTCCCCTCCTCCAGTTTATATACCCTCCTCTGATGGGTTGTGTGCCTGAAACCTGAGACTTCTCCTGCACAGAAGTTGCTGCTGCTCTTTCCTTTTCAAGTCCCTTCTGGTTCTAGGAAGCAGTGGAGTGCGGGAAGGTGGGGAAACTACTGAACCGTCCCTCACCTGAATCATCCCTTCTTCTTCTGCCACATCCTGCACACCTTCCTGCACCTTTGACTACTTTGACTCTCCCTCCTCCCCTGGCTCCTGCATTTTGGGTGGTGTTACACCCATAAATCACTGGTCTTCTCTCCTGATCCACTCCCCTGGTCCTCTGCCTCCACCACACACTCTTTGGAGCCCCACCAGTCCCTGACAACAAAGCTCAATCACCACCACCACCACCAGCAGCAGCTAAAAACGGACCAATTGTCATTCATCTGGAGTCTTTGTCTTGTGTGCTCACTGCTGTTGCATATGGAGCCTGCAATGAGAACTGTGATGCTGCTGCACAGATTGCACCAATAAGCCCTAGTTTCTGTTGCAACTAAAGGTCCTTGAATCCAAGACTCATTTCTGTGGTCTGTGGATAAAGCAACATATGAACAAAATCGTATGCTATGTGTAAACTGGCACTTAATCTGAAGAGAAGGAATTTATTTTCAGATTGCTCTTAACCTTGCCTCTTTGGATAGAAGTAATTCCCAGTGAATGAAAACAGCTCTTTTTAAAAAAATGAAAGACACTAATTTATTATTGGTGATACCCCCTGCAGTGATCCTGCAAATCATCCAAGTGAGGATTTTGTAATAGTTCTATCTAAACAGAAGATTCAGCCATTTTTCCCTGTGAACAGCCTCAAAAATTTTACAGCCTCTTAATTACTTGAAGGTTAACATAAAATTAATTTGATAATTTTAAACATTGCCTTCCAAAACATACAGCATAAAATCTCAGAGGAGACTATCTTCCAGGTGCAATAATAATCTGCCAAGTTTATTATAGATTATGAGCTCTGTATCACCACTACATTGCAAGAACTGGAGGGTGGGAACCTTTGTAAAGGCAACACATGTTTATTGGAGTACTTTGGGAGATCTGACTTGCCAATTTGAAAATAAAAAGTATGCTCTTATTTGCTTCATTGCATCTACAGCTGCTCACATACCTGCTGTTAAAATATATTTGCCTCTTTTGTCATATTCTCTAACTTGTTGTGATACAATGTTTTTGAAATTACAAGCTATAAGGCAGAGTAGAAACGTGGGTTATCAAGAAAGCAGGAAATCTGATATTTTCAAGCATTAAAATGTGGCTCATGTCTATGTTGAAAGTATTTAGAGATGTGCAGCTAACAGACAACTATAGAATTCCCTTTTTGTGCATGTTTGCCAGAGTTTGGGGGATCCTTTAGACACTAAGCAGGAAGAAGAGGACACATAAATGCATTTTTGGATCCTACAGGATCCCATCACATCTAAATTTGTAATTCATTTTTTCTTATTTAAGATATTTTATGCTGCTTTATCACATCTCTAAGCAGTTTACAAAATAAAATATTAAAAACAAAAATTGCAGGGCTTTTTTGCATTTTACTGTTAAATGGTGTTTCATGAATTTGTATGCTATTTGATAGGCTTTGGTTCTGATTATTGCGTTCTTCATGTTGGAAGACGTGCATTTCCTCCCTCTGGGTGAGGTTTGGAACTGTAGGAAGAGGGAGTCACTTCACTATCCCCTCTTGCCACTTCTTTTGAAAATCCAAGGCCTGGCATCTTTGTTAGAACTTTATTAGCTTTAATGCCAGGGTTGAAGTTGATAAGGGACAATTAAATTTTTGTATTTACATTTTATGGACCCAGCAAACACAAAATGCCCTCTTCACCTGCTGAATGAATGAGCACTGTCAGATCTGAGATGATGGATTGATTACCTGTTGATGGTAGAGAATGTGAAAGGAAGGTGATCGTATACTGATTGGGTGAATGTTGTATTAGTGCTTGCTAGTACAGTGGCACCTTGGTTTACGAACTTAATCTGTTCCGGAAGTCCGTTTTTAAACCAAAACCATTCTTAAAGCGAGGTGCGCTTTCCCGAATGAGGCCTCCTGCCGCCGGTGCCCTTCCACCGTTCGGATTCTGTTCTTAGACTGAGGTAAAGTTATAAAACCAAGACACTATTTCCAGTTTTGCAAAGTTTGTAAACCAAATCGTTCTTAAACCGGACTGTTCTTAAACCGAGGTACCACTTATACATGTTTGGGTGATGCCAGAGTCATTGCTTGATTCAGGGCATTTTGCTTCGCCGCAGCAGCTTATCACTTTGGTGGTTGGGAGAGGTCAAATATTAAAAACAAAATCATAAACAACTTATACTATACAGCAGCGGTGGTGAAACTGTGGTCCTCCAGAGGTTGCTAGGCAACAACTCCCATCATCAACATTGACTATGCTGACTGGAGAACAGGGGAGTTGGGAGTCCAGCATCTGAAGGACCACAGGTTCCTCATCTATGCTATAGAGGCTGAAAAGGTATTAAAATAACAACAACTACTGATTAAGGACAATTTTGCCAGAAATTAGGCTCACTACAGTACACTACACCTAAAAAAAAACAGAAACCAAAAGCAATACTGAACATCTATCTTTGCTGCCAGACTATTACTCTAGCAGCTAAAATTTGGCCAAAAGAGTACTAATTTTCTTATCCTGCCCAGCTATATTAACTGTGCTGCAGTTTGTGAAATGGCAACACAAGGTAATATTTTCAGATTTTCTCTTTCTCTCTCCACTGCCCCCTTTTTCCATTTAGGTGCAGAAATTCAAAGTGATACCTATCATTCTCCAGACTGAATTCAGTGTCTCATAATATTTACCGGTACCTCATAGACGAAGTAAAATCTGAGCCAGACAAGAATTCCTAGCTTCATGCTATCTCAACTACTGAGCATTAAAACCTCCAAATGACACTTTTGCATGGCCAAATCTATCAAGAGACAGCCCCAGGGACCAAGGGACTTTGCGACTCTCCCATGATCCCAGGCTTGCTTTGTCAGTTGGAACTAAAAAAAAAAAAAAAAAAGGAGGTGGGAAGGTGCCAGACCACCCCTGGAGAGGACTGTCTCTCCTGAAGATCTCGTGTGTGATACAGGAAGCTCTCCCCATCAATCTGTTTAAATTCCTCGGTTCAGTCTAATAGATCCATTTTGCAGCATGAGAATTGCAGAAGAGATTTAAATGGCTGAACCCAGGAAAAACTGGTGGGAGAAAACAAAACACATGCACACACCCTCAGAAGGTCCCCTTTTTCATTGAGGGGGTGGGGTGGGGAGATAAGCAGCAATTAACTTCCCTCCTGCAAATCTGCATATTCTAACAAAGGTCTGACTTTAAATTCACAGAGTTTGCACATTCATTTCAATCATTACCATAATCATAGCTTTCCATTTGGTATATATGTAATCTAATTATTCAACCTATGAACCAACTGCTTCCACACAAAACTAAGGAGCAGTTTTCTAGTTGATTTTTTTTAAAAAAAGTCCTACTTAAACGTTTAATTGCACTTCCAAATCCTTATAGTAATTAACAATATATGTAGATAAGGGGATTAAAGAGTTTAAAACAAGGTGTTTCGTTTTCTGCTGTGTTAAAAGAGATTGGCAACTGGCTGTCACCAAAGCTTGGGGTGGGGGCTTGATTAAAACCCTCGTGGAACTTCTCTGCATTTGTTTTAAAGAATGTAAATGTTTAGTCCTCAGGATTGCAGAGAGTGAACTTAGGATAAGGAATGGTGAAATTCCAGTGTGCTGCTGATAGGTTGCCCACCCATTCATTAAAATATGTATTATATTTGTTTCTTTATCTCTAGAAGAGTGTGTGTGTTTAAGTATCGCAAATGTTGTTGTCAAAGGAAATTAATATCCTGGCTGGCTTGTGTTTTTCTCTGAGGCAGATATTGATGAGTGTGCAGAGGGCATCATTGAATGTCACAACCATTCACGCTGTGTTAACCTCCCAGGGTGGTACCACTGTGAGTGCAGAAGCGGTTTCCATGACAATGGAACCTATTCACTTTCCGGGGAGTCCTGTGTTGGTAAGCAAAGAACAGCAGAGAAGTTATGTTATTGTTCTGCATGGTATCATATCCTTACTACTAGGAACAGCCTATCATGTCCAAAGACAACATTTAACGCTAAACTTAGGATGTAACCAACCATTTGTTTAAGCTCAGCACTGTTCTGTGTAATATAATTTAAATATTATTACAAGAGAGATGAACCATCAAATCTCTGAATGTAATACAGAAAATGTGCATTTAGAGGTCATATTGGTGATTTGACTCCCTTAGCTATACTCGGTAGGTCACTTAAGACAAAACACGCCCAATCTATGTTTCTTTATGCTGCAAAATCTATAGGATGTAAAGCATTAACTTACAAATCTTTTAATGTTTCCAGCACAATGATTTTGCAACACACTGTAAGTCAGCATCCCCCCCTCCCTCCATTGATCACATTTGGAATTTTGTTTAATTTTACCATTATTTGTTAACTCTCAACACGTTTTGTGTAGTTTATCGTAAAGTGGCCAAAAGCACAGTTATCTTTTCTTTCAGTTAACAGAGAACACTTGATTCTTTTGTTGCCATTGTGAGGAAAAAATAATTAAGAAAAATGGGTGCTTGTGTGGATATGGAACAAAAATCAGGCCCAGCCAGAAGCAGATAGGTGTGTTGAGCTAATGGGTTGTGATGGACGCAGAGAGAGGCAACCCCCCCAGCTCCTAAGACTGGGCTTGTTTACAGAAGTTTAGGTGTCTGCTAGTGTTAGAGGTCAGGGAACAACAGAACAGAGGTGGCTGCTGGTGCCAATAGCTCAAATTTAACTATGAAGAGTTTGGAAAGGTTCACTACTCCAGTTAGTATCTGCTTTTCTTGTGTGCGTATTGGAGAGAGAATGGGGGGGGGGGGGGACATACACGTGTTGTATATGCGGTCTGAGTTTTATTTATTTAAGCTATTTCTGTATTACTTAAATACAGTTGTTCCTAAGTGGTATACAGTAGGCGTAACCAATGCAGTAGAGACAAAATTGGTTGAAAACTAACTATAAGAACAGAAATGACGCCTTCTGAAATAAAAAGCTCTTCACTAGGCTCTGGATGTCCAACTGTGTCTGATCTCACCTGGAAGGGAGTTCCACAAAGTTGGGCCCACAATACTCAACATGTGGCTCCTGGTGGATATGAGCCATGCATCAGAGCCACGGGGGACCGTGGCTCCCCCCACCAAGAACGTCAATAATCAGGCAGGGATATAAGGAACTGGGTAGTCTTTAATGTCTTCTAGATCCAAGCTGTTAAAAGCCTTGTGTGTGGGAGCATATGGTGTGGTGTGGGAGCATATGGATATAAGTTTTAAGGTTATGTGGTGGCCAGAGCCTGTCTCCCTCAACAGTCTTGCCACAGCATTTTGCATCAGCCTGAGCTTTCAGACCAGGCCCAAGGATAGCACCACATAGAGCATGTTGTTATAACTGAGTTGTGAGGTTGTCAATCATGTGTGCTGATAATGTGCGAGTGAGATAGATTATGTAATATGGTGTGTGTGAGAGAGATAGAGAGATAGAGAGAAAGAGAGAGAGAGAGAGAGAGAGAGAGAGAGAGAGAGAGAGAGAGAGAGGTGGGGATATAGTGGGTAGCTGTGCTGTATACAGGAAGGTGATTGGATTCCATGTGTGTTGTTGCGTGTTTCTTATATATCTGTGGCTGAGCTTGATTTTTCTTAACCTCCCTGCCTGTAAGTTATTTCCTGAACTTTTTGTTCATAGCACATTTGCACATCAAGCAGTCAAATGCTGACTGAGGTATGTGCCACCTGTTTTCGTGAAGGAGGTAATGGAGGAAAAACGACATCCTTGTTAGGTTTTGCTCAGGACTGTTAGCAAAGTCACTTAAACAGCAAAAGGAAGTAAAAAGGGGAGCAGCAGCTGGCTCAAAGAGGGAGAGCAGGGAGAGGTATTGACTAACCGCTTCCCTGCCCTCATGTAGAAAAAAGCTGTCTCTAAGAGCCTGTTGTTTCCAGCAGGTATTTACATCTGGATTAGGTCCTGCTGAGGCTGTCAGCAATCTGCCTGATTGGCTGTAGTTGTTCAGGACACGCCCCAAACCAGCCTGCCTATGGTGCTGGAGAGGGGAGACTATAAGGTTGTTTTGCTTGGGGGAAGGGTTGTATTCAGGGTTCAAGGAAGGTGAGTGCTCACCCTCTTTTACTGGGCATGGTTTTGTGTGTATTATTGTTTGTCTTTTTCTCTGGAGGAGGGTGTTATTTTTTTCCTCTAGGCCATTTCTAGGGTAAGAGGCTGGATAAATAGTCTCCAATTGCCACAAAAATGCCAGGACCTTCACAAAAACCCTTAAGCCATCATGGCTTTGCCAAGCCTTTCCTCCCCCACACCCTCAAAAAACCTCATATATTTCTCCACCTTTTCATTCCTTGCTCCCTCCATCACCTGGCCAGGGAAAGAGAGAAGCAGTAACCTACTTTAGGTTCTCATTTGCACGCTTTTAAATGGGGAGGGTCTGTTCTGTGTCCAAACCTAGGTTCTGGCCCAGTTTCTTTGAATTGCTGCCTTGTCTTTCATTACCAGTTTCATTTGGGAACCTTAAGTGTCACTGAGCTGCCACCACCTGTTGTGGAGCGGGTGTTTCCTTTTTGGCTCCTGCTTTGAGAGAGATGCAGAAAGATCTTGGTTAAGATGGGATGTCTGCTGTGTACTGTACATTGTGTATACATTGAGGCTTTAGGTGGATTCAGATAAATTGAGTGTTAACAGTCTGTGATTGCTATGAGGAGAAACAAAACCAGAAATCAGCTTTGCTCCTGTCAGAACATGTAAAAATATGTCCAGATATGGCTGGAAAGGCGTCCTGTCTGAAACTTTGGAGTGTCACTATCAGTCAGTCACTGTACTTTTAAAAATATTGGTAGGAATGCAATGCGAGATTCTCTCAAATGCAAAGAAAAGGGCTACAACTGGCATGTTAAAATAGGATTTTAGAAGGCTTAGTAACCAACCTCACTAATTTTTTTGTGTAGTTTTCTGGCTTGAAGTGATTGTTGCTATGAGGCAACGTATGCCCAATAAATCCTCAGCAGTGGATTTCACAGGCATGATTATGTCAAAAACGATGAATTTCACAGTATTTCATGGCTTTAATAGATAATACTCCACATGAAAGTCATTCATACTTAAAGTCATTATTGGATGTTTCAAATTTGCCAGGTTATTATGTTGCAAATCACAGTAATGGAAATAACCCAATAAGGACCCTAAGGGTTCTGAGTTTATAATGGATCCTCCATTACTTCTACCCTTATCAGGATTTCTAAAAAAAAACAAAAAACTACTACTGTTCAAAAATAGCAACCACAGATTTAATATACATATATGCAGACTCAGGAACAACTTGTTTCATTCATTTCTGTGGTGCTAAATTTGGCACCAGTGATTTCACCCTGTTATCATTGTTGTTTATCACAGTAAAGTGATATTGTGAAAGAATTCTTATGCACTAAGATGGGGGGAGAATCACCTTGCAGTGTCTGCTAGTATGGTACTGGTTTCAATTCAGGGTCTAGCTCTAAACAGTTTGGGACCCAAGTACAGCATCTTCCCTCAGTACCAATCACCCAGGGTTCTACGCTGTGCAACAGACAATCAGCTCATAGTTACACCCTTGGCTGAGGTGAGGAGAGTGTGGACCCGAGGGAGAGCTTTTCCTGTGGTGGCTTCCCACTTGTGGAAGCCAGCGTGGTGTAGTGGTTAAGAGCGATAGACTCTTAATCTGGTGAACCGGGTTCACGTCCCCGCTCCTCCACATGTAGATGCTGGGTGACCTTGGGCTAGTCACAATTCTCTGAAGTCTCTCAGCCTCACTCACCTTAGAGTGTTTGTTGTGGGGAAGGAAGGGAAAGGAGATTGTCAGGCGCTTTGAGACACCTTAAGGGGAGTGAAAGACGGGATATCAAGTCCAAACTCCTCCTCCTCCTCTTCTTCTTGTGGAACTCTCATCTAGGAACATTGAAAATGCACCCATGGTTGAATTACTTAAATATAAATTGATGATTTATTTGCTCATTCAGGCCCTTAGATGATGATTTGCAGAACAGCTAGTGTTATGCACCCTGTGGTCTGTTTAGTTGTTTTGCCGCTCTCTTAAATAATTTTAAACATTAGAATGGTATTTGAATATTAATCTGTTTTATCATTGTAAGCCACCTTTGGCTCCTAAGGGAGAAAGGGTGGGGTAAGAATATATAAAAATAAGTTTTCCACCTCAGAGTGCCCTCAGACTACTGAAAGCAGAAGACCTTTATCAGGGTATATCTAGGACAATGTAGTCATTAGAGTGGGTACTTTTTATCTTTTTTTTAATAAAAAAAATGCTCCAGACAAGCCTTAATATCCTTCACAATATGTAGAATTTGTTCCTATTGAGCTTTGGTTCATATGTGAAAAGGCTACTTTTCAATATCATATGGGTGGCAATCCCTCAGCCTAGCCCTACAAGCCTTTCTTCCAGCCCACTAGTCCCCAGCCCATTTTACTGCTGGTGGTGAATGACACATCTCTTCTCTTGTTCCTGCCACCATTGTTAGGAGATGGGAGTGCTCTGATGGGATGATGCATCCTGACAGGAAGGTGATTTTTCTGTCTATCACAACATTGATAGATGTGAAGGAAAATTACCCCTCCTATAGAACAAACTGATGAGGAGGAAAATCACATCTCTTTCCACCTGTCTTCTACCTCCCTTTTCAGCAAAGTTTGTGCTGTTTTCTGTGGTATTCTGGTGCATCCATAGGGGCTCTATGTGTAGTGCATGTGGGTGGATGTGCAATCATGTGATCTGATGTGTGTGTGTAATGTGTACTTTGTGTGGTTTGTGCACAAGGCCATCGGATAAGCATGTCTATTTCTTTTGGCCACTCTCCCTGTAGTATGCTGGGAAGGATTGCAGCTCTCAGGCTTATAAAATAGTGATTCCTGATATACTAAAAACAACTGTTTCTCTGACTGCTGGTCCATATGTAGCCAAAATGGTGCCATTCATATGGAAGAGGAAAGTCTTGGCCGGTTTCAAGAAGGTCCAAGCTTTGTATAAGTACATTTTTGTAAAGGGGGAACAAAAACCTAATAGAGGAAGGAAGCCAAAAAGAGTATTGAACATGCTGAGTGGTCATGGACTGCTATCTGAAAAACTGAGTGGGAGGAGGAAAATAGTTGAAAATTCTGGAAGAGGTCATGTTTGGGTGGCTGGAACTGAATAGGAGCAACACACACAGCAACATTTTATTGTTGTTTTATTATTTTTCAAACCCCACTGCTCTCATTTTGACCTGCCAACCAATGTGGAAGTTCACAAGGTTAGACACTGTTGTCCAGGTGTAAGATGTAAACGGAATATGAAATTAATGGGGTTATTTTAATTAAATAGCATTGCTGAGCCATCTGCTGTTTCAGTCTGGTGCCAAAAGATTAGACCAGTTTTTACTTTCTATATAAACTGGTCTCCAACAGGCTTTAATTTTTAGAAACAGTTGCAGCTATGTAATACTGAAGCAGATTGTAATGTTTTAAAAGTACTTCAGTCAATTTCTTTTTAAATGTGACTAAAGGGATTGCTCACTGATTGCTTGTAATAGTTTCACTGGCTTCAGAAATAACTATAGAAGTAAAATATGAATACAGTGAACAGATCTTGTCTAATCATATATAACTTTACAATTCTGAAAATTATCAGCTGATTGAAGGCTCATAAAAATGAATGGGATGTTAGCACTCAGGTGCTTGGAGGGTTCCACAGAGGCTCCAGGGTACTTCATAATCATACATGAGGAATACATTGTGGAGCAAAATCATAATGAGTTGCATATCAAGCCTTTATCCGGATTAGTAGTTTACTGCAATTCAATTTGAACAGTATGACAGAAAACAGTAACTTGATCTGCACTAAAAGAAGCACTTGGTTGTGCTCCCAAAAGTATGAAAACATCTTAGGATAAGTTAAATCCACTCTTCAGAATTCCCAAATGAAACCTAGAATGGAACCAATGAGATGTAGCGTAGCCTGGTGAGGACCCTAGAATTCACTAGATTGTAATGTGTGACAAACTTTAGCCCACTGATGGATCAATGGCATCATTGATGCAGCGCAGCAGCTGAGGTTTTCACATTTCAGGCCCTACTTTATAAGAGAACTCTAGTACAATACGTGATTTAAAGATTCAGGATTGCTAATTAACCAGGAGGAAAATGACCTGGATATTTTAGTTTAATCTTACTAGGAAAGGGGCATGATCCCCCTTGCCTGGCCTATTTGTTCTGTTTTAGTTTAGCTAGGGTCTGCTCCTGGACTAAGCTAGTTCCACCCACAATCCCCAGCCTGGGGGGTTGTATTTTTGTAAGTGTTGGTAATTATATGATGATTCCAACTTTGGATGTAGTGCCAACTCTATGCAGCTCTATGCATATGTGTTTGGAATGAAGACAGATATAACTCTTTAAGGGTGATAAGAATGGGTGGCAAGTGCTCCCACTCTGTTCCTTGCCAGCATTAAAAGAAATTGGCAGCAAACACCTCTGGCCCTGCAATTCAACAGAGCAGTTTTGCACTGTGTGCATGAGAGCACAGATCCCAGCTGTCCTTCTGCACACTCTGCCACTATCCATGCTGTTCTGGAAAGTTGTGGTTGCTGTAGTAGTTATAGTTGTTGTTGTTGTTGTTGTTGTCATTAAATATGTCAGTAGCTTTATCTTGTCCAGGGCAACCCAAAGCAACTTACAACCAAACAGACAATAAACCCACATAAAAATACAATAAAACCAAGAGGAAAGAGAAATATATTAAAAACATCCATGCTACTTCTGAAAGGCCAGAGATCGTTAAAGGCCAAAGACTTGGATATAAAGGAAAGTTTTTGCCTGGTGGCTAAAGATATATAATGATGGTGACAGGCAAGTCTCCCTGGGGAAAGCATTCCACAAATAGGGAGCCACTGCAGAAAAAGCCCGTTCTCATGTTGGCACCTTTTTGGGGAGGGGGACACATGAAGAAGGGCCTCAGATGATGATTGCAAGGTCCGGGTTAGTTTATCAGGAGAGAGGTGGCCCTTGAGGTATTGCCATCCTGACCCATTTAAGTTCCACAATCCTCTCTCAAAGAATTGGGGGAGGGGCTGCATCAGAAGGAGAAACTGGCCAGCATTAGCTTCCTTTCCCTTCAGAATGGTGGATGCCTCAGCTTGATTGGCCATAACATACAAGTGACCAATTTGCCAGACTTTTTTTTTTAATAAATATTTATTAAATTTTCCAATTTTATACAAACACAAAAAAAAGAAAAAGAAAAAATTAAAAACAAATCAATTTCAATAACAGTTTTTCAATAACATGTTTCTTTGACTTCCTCATACCTCCCCTTCTTGTTTTCTAGTTCAAATTGTTAACCCAGCAAATCCTAATCTCTTAACATTCCTTTTAACTAACACCTTATTTTCCAATCAACTTTTTAAATTTTATGACTTAGACAATTTTAATCCCAGTTATTTTTATCATAACAGCTAGAGACCACATAAGCTCAATCCAGCATCTTTCAAAGTTCATTAATTTTGTAGTATTTCTGTAAATAGTCCTTGAATTGCCAGACTTTATAAGGTACAAGGTAAACAATCTCAATTGTTTTCCATTGCATTGTGTGTATGTGTTACTTTATACTATTTATATTCTGTATTCTATGTATTAGCAATCTGAGGTGGCAAAATGAAACACATTTTGCTAGCTTTCTGATTGGAATCTCTTTCTTTTTTTAATTCTTTAACTTTAATGCACTGCAAAATATCAACTGTAAGTAAACAGAGAAGGGAACTCATAAAAATGCATCCAATTCTTTAAAAATACAGTTCTTTTTTTAAAAAACAGCTTGAAAGAAACAGTGTACTAACCATATTTCAAAAATTATCTTATGGCTTTGGATATTCTAAAGTTCAACAGTATTAAAAGTTAACATAGTACATGTTTCACGGTCTCACTAAAACCACGCTATTGCTTTTTAGATGTGCTACTAGCTTTCATTTTTAAAACTAGGAAATAAATTGCATGTTAAATGGCAAGTTGCCTGTGAAGAATGATTTGTCAAAGCAATGTTTATAGCTTCAACTTGTGCATATGTTGGTTGCAAGCCTAGCATACATTTGTTATATCTGATTATATTGTAATAGCTTAATGTACCATTGAAGTTGAAATTAGCACTCTTGTAGTTATTTCTTCTTCCTTCTTTGTGACAGTTATCATGTTTTCTCACCCTGACAGGATAACTCTTAGAACTGTGTTATGTGTGAAAAGTCCTGCAAAAATAGATGCCCACTAAATGCAGAATTACTCTTGATGAAGTTTGGTGCCACAGGAACATTTTAAGTGTCGGGGAAACAAAGTAAATGAACTTGCAGTAGTTGCTTTCATTGTTTCTCTGCTTTCTGCTGCAATTATAATGAAGCACAGAGGTAAATTACTCGGAGAAGTAATTAAGCAAAGGGGAGGGTAGAAAGTGGCACCTCTAAAAAACTGTGTTCTGCTTCTGGCATTTTAATGAGTCAGTTTTATAAAACGATAACAGTATAAACAAAAATGTGTAAATAGGATTTGGGCTCGGACGTCTACCAACTTCTTACCAATGGTAAGAGATGATAGGCGTTGTAGTCCATCAACATCTGGGTGACCAGTTTCTACACCCCTGACTTAGAATGCACAAGTATGTGCACATGAACACAGCTTAATCTTGGTAGCCCCAACTACAAGATAACTCTGTTAGCATCCATCCCTTGCTACCCACCTCTCACTCCTCTTCCCACTCAGTCTTGTTTAGTTACAAAACTCTGTGAAATGCAATACATACCATATTGCGCAGTCATGCACAACTCAAACAATTCACTGGAAAGGCAGCATATAAATATTGTAAAATAACCAGGGGGCTGCTGCCCTGGTTTACATTGCTTGCCTACCCATCAACCCAAGTTCCAAACCCCTCTCTTTGTAAATTGCCAAACACACCACTCCTTCACAGCTCTCCTACCCTCCAAACTCTACCCCCTGGAGTCAGTCCCCATCCCCTCACAGCTCACCCCAGTCCCAAGAGCTCTGTGTTACTGTCATCAGTGGCTATGGGGAGGAGAATTAAAAGGAGTGGTGGTCGATGATGGAGGCCTCTTCCCTGCTGAGGCAGCTCTTCAGCCACAGTCCTACTTTGCTGACGCTTCTTCCTCCATAGCCTCTGACACGGCTGAAGCCAAAACAGCAGCCTCAGGGGCAGGTGCACAGTAGCAGCTGAGCAGTACGGCTGCTGGGAGCTGCCCTGGCCCTTCCTGGCTGTTTATCTGAGCCCATCACTCAGTGCTTGCACCACTTACTTACTCTCTTCATTGGAGGTTTTTAAGCAGAGGTTGGATGGCCATCTGCCATGGATGTTTTAGTTGAGATTCCTACATTGCAATGGTGTTGAACTAGATGACCCTCGGGGTACCTTCCAAAACGTTTGATTCTATGACTTGCCTACCTCCCTGTTTCCTCTGGCTGCCTACTGCTTTTTCTTTGCATTGAAATTGACGTGGCTGCATCTCTTAAAAACATAGAAACAAAATGAAATAATACAGTAATAACACCAAATAAATAGCAACTGGTACTTTCCCCTCAAATAGTAAGAGCAAATGTCCAGTCTGTCTAAAAGAAGCTAGAAACGTTAAGGTAAATGAATCAGAATAGTTTTCTACAGATGGATGTACATATTGCATTCCCAGAAAAGAAATGCAAGGGTCATATTTATCATGCGGCTTTGCTGGATTTCATATAGTTGATATCGTTAAATCTTCGCATCAAAATGTAGTATTTCTACTTGAGAAATCAGGCTAGTTTGAGAGCTATTTCCTTCATGATTGATCATGAATCTGCTAAAAAAGAGTTTTAAATATAACATACTGTTTACACAATAAATGACAAATTCATTGACTATCAAGTCTGCAGATGTCATTCCTTGGCATAATCTTGATATAATCAATTTATCAATATATAGTCATGAAATCTGAGAAGGGAATTCTCTCTTGCAACTGATGCCATCTACGGTGTTATAGGGAAAACTGCCTGGCACTCCATATACTTTGCATTTCTGCAGCAGTCATTTTTATTTAACATATTTTATATATCTCTTAATTGAAAAAAAAAAACCCTCTAAGATGCTTTAAAAATATATAATAAAATACTAAAATTCTCAGTAGAAATCAGTTAAAAACTGAAGTATTCAGAATATATGAGAAAGACCAAACTGAAGATTTTCCTGCCTATTGTCCACTCCTTCTGCTCATTATTGGTCACATTTTTGAATGGTATTGTGGCAATATCAACTGTGTAATAGGTGCTGAATATATTACAAAATTGCATGTTTATTATAAGCATATATTTTTGGTTATGCCATAGACTGAGGATCTACTTTGGGGATCTTGGGGAGGGGAGAGACCAGTTGCTGAAAAGAGTTGAAAACTGAGACAGTTGCGGAGGTTTAGAAGAGAGAATAATGGGAAGAGAGACTGGTAGATTGGGTTTAGATGGAAAGGCATATTATTTAGATTTAAAAGAAATAGTTTTGATGATGGTGATGTAACTAAGTGAAGGCTTGTTATCCATTTTGCACATATATGATTGCTGCTTTCTAATGACTGGATGATGAAGGTAACTGTAACAAACTATGCTACTGTGGAACAGTTTAGGACAAATGAAAAATACGTATTTTTAAACAGATGCTGGAAATGATAGTTCTTACAACACCAGGATGTTTTGAATTTTTATTGGGTTTATTTATTTTACCTCATAAAATTCATACACCACTTGGCTGTAAAAACATCTACAACCTCACAGCAGCTTACAGTAAAACAGTAAGATTACCAGTAAAAAATAGTTTTAAACAGCTATTTTAAGCATTTAAAAGTGGTTTCTTTTTTTTAAAAAAAAGTCACTTGGAATATCTTATGTCCTCTCACGCCTGGCAGATATGTGAAATTCTGCAACAACTTTACTTTGATCCATGATGACTACATTCTCAAATGCACAGGGTAGAGATAGATTCTGAGCAGTAGAAGCATGTGAGGGGTAGCTGGCCAGATTGAGGCCAGCGAAGTGCTCTGCCTGAATCCACTACTAACCCAAATTAGCAGTAACTCAGTGAAGGCTTGTTTCCCATTTCTGCACATACCAGTATATGATTGCTGCTTTCTTATGGCTGGATCCCGCACCACTCTGCTTACATTTGAATGGGTTTGCTAGGACCATTTAGAAGTACCCAAGCCCTCCATCTCTTCCATTTGATTAATCCTTCAGCCTTTCAGAAACTAACATGGGTGTACCGGTATGTCTCATTGAACTAAAGAGAACTTTCATCTTAGTAGACATGCATAGGATTGTGTTGTCAGTAATCTAAACTGGAGCTGAGCTGAATTTTGTGCATTTCAGTTTTCATGAGGATATTTGCATTTTTGACAAGCAAGAAACTGTCTGAATAGAGATGCAAATTACATCAAAATCAGAAGTATTTCATTACTCTTCATCCATGTCTTGGACACCAAGCCTGGACACAATCTTTAATCAAGCTACATGTCAGTAGAAATTATCCATTGTGATGCTGAACACACTTTGCTTGTTCAGGTGATTTCAGTAGAGCTCTTCTCATGAATAAATTGATTTAAGATTCATGCCAAGAAGAGGAAGAAAAATATTCAGTTTACCTAAGATATGTTTATATCAATTTTTCCTAATTACAAGTGCAATTAACATTATGTGCTTTTCTTACTCCTCGTTTACAATTTGAAAAATGGAAGAATTTTTCAGTTTAAATGAGTCTCTCTGTTCTAAAGCCATTTTGGTACTGCACAGACTATGTGCACTTCATTGGGAAGAAGCCCCAACAAACACAGTAAGACTTACCTCCAAGTAATACAATCTTTCATAAGGCCTCTCTCTTTTCAGAGCCTGGTTTGTTTATGCAACTGAGTAAGGCTCTTTCTATTTGTTCTGGTTCTCTGATAAATGCGGTAAGTAAAAATAAATGTAGCAGAGTTTTTATATAAAAAAACTATTTTTAAAAATAAAAAATATGATTTTCAGAGATTTAAGGAAGCATATGATAAAATGTAATCAAACAAAATGCAACGACAACCCCCCCCCCCACACAAATAAAACCTCCATCACTGAGAACTGGTTGGCACCCCTTAGAGAAGCCTCTTGATAAAAGCTGGTGGGTGGGGCATGGCCATTTGTTGAGACATCTTTGCAGCTTCCATCCAGTCTTTGACTCCTGATCAGGGGCTGACTTTGGTAATATGGTGCCCCGAGTGAGGACAAATTTTGGTGTGCCCCCTAAATATTTATTTTCATGCCCTCCTCTCTCTTGCCTTCCATTCTGTGCATGCTCTCAAGTACACTGTATCATAGTTGCGGCAACTCAATCACCTGCCTGACTGGGCCCTAACTTTGAGTAGGAACCCGTATAAATATAGGCGTTGTTGTTATTTTGTACCCCCTGTGCAGGGGATCCACCCGAAATCTGGCACTGTCCTGATGCTGTGCTTGAATTGTCTAGGTGTGCCTTTGCTGTTCTGCCCCTGTAGCCTGACCTGTACCATTGTTAGCCTTAAATAAAACTTTCTTCCCATTCACACCTTAAGTGCCTCGGTTGTGGTGTTTGGGGCAGGAACCAGGACACTCAAGAAAACAGACCAACTGAAAATAGAATGGCCTATATTTCACGTCATTCTGTATATCTGTGGTGTAATCGTACTTGGAATATTGTGTACAGTTCTAGCCTCATAACCTAAAGAGGGTTGTTTAAGAGCTGGAAAGCATTTAGAAAGGGCATCCAAAATGATCAAGTGTGTGGAGCAACTCTCCTTTGGGGAAAGGTTACATTTGAGGCTTTTTAGTTTAGGGGAAAGGGCAAAGTGGAGGGACTTGATAGATGTGTATAGGGTTATGCAGGGGTAGATAAAGAAGAAAAGAACAAGCTTTTCTCCCTCCCTGATAGTACTTAGGCCCATCTAATGAAGCTGAATTTTGAAAGATTCTGTCAAGACAAAAGAAAGCGCTTCTTCACAAAACACATAGTACCTCACCACAAGATGTGCTAATGGTTTTAGAAGGATATTACCCAAATTCATGGCAGTTGAGGCTATCCATCACTACTAGCCATGATGGCCGTGCACTCCCTCCAGTGTCAGAGACAGTATATCTCTGAACACCAGTTTCTGGGAATCACAAGTAGAGTGATACTTCAAATGGCTCACAAATGCAATCACTTCACCAGTTTGAAGAGGAGGAGGAGGAGATTAGGGTCAACTATTCTGATGCATCTGAGCATATTTTAAAACCTTCATTTCCACTTCAGCAGTAAGGCAAGCTAGGCAAAGGCCTGCTTAGCTAGTGAGCATAGCTCTGCTTGCCTCTGGTTACTGGCTCCTGTCATGAGCAAGGGGAATGCATTACTTAACTTGCATTATGGGGTAAATGACCAAGCTTTGTGGTGGTGTTGGGGATCCTTACCATGGTAATGTTTCTGAACTGAGAAGGATTAAAAGCAGGGCCCCATTTAAGGACTACAATGGAAGGGTGAGACTACAGTGGTACCTCGGGTTAAGTACTTAATTCGTTCCAGAGGTCCGTTCGTAAGCTGAAACTGTTCTTAACCTGAAGCACCACTTTAGGTAATGGGGCCTCCCGTTGCCACCCCGCCGCCGGAGCACGATTTCTGTTCTCATCCTGAAGCAAAGTTCTTAACCCAAGGTACTATTTCTAAGTTAGCGGAGTCTGTAACCTGAAGCGTATGTAACCTGAAGCATATGTAACCCGAGGTACCACTGTATAAGGAAAGAAGAGAAGGCTCGTAGGCAAGAAAATCCTCATGTAGACCAGACCCATTTCGTTTTGGTCTTTGTGCTTCAAAACTAGCTCCTTAAATTGTGTCATGAAGCACTAATAATGCTTCATGTATAGGTTTAAAACATTTGCCTTGTTTAGTAGTCTTAATTGTGTTCCAAGTTGAAGTTGGAATGGATGCCACTTTTTTGAGCCTGATATTTTGATTACTGGCTGATATTAAATAACAAACACAAGAACATAATAAACTATAATTTGCATTAGGATCCTAAACGGAGTTATGACAAGGTGTTGGGCTTTTTGCTTTATTATTTGTTCATTGGCAAGGTTTGCTGCTTTTGGCAGTGCTGTTTATGAGCTCTCAGCATGAAGTATTTGGGGGTATGTAAATAGGATGCCTCTTCTCCTTTGGTTATATGTATAATAGATTACGTTGGGTTTTGCAGTGCAAACAGGTCTGTTGTACTGAGAATATGAATAATGTTGGTTTCCATAATTGCCAACATCTGGCTTCTCATAAATCTGTTAAATTGCACGGAAGTAGAATTAGAGTCTGTGTTGCAAGTAAAGCAATTACATGGAACTTCGTAGGCAATATGGCCCCATGCTCATCTGTGAAATTCTTTTTGTTTTGAACTGTAAAATCTATGCCTCTAATCTATTCTTTAGCCCCGATTCATATGTTATGCATGGTGTAGAATGAAACCTTAACACAGCAAAGGAAAACATTATTTTGCATCTTTTCAATGCAAAAACACCCAAGCATGGCTGTAGTGACATTTTTAACCAGAAGTGTAAGTGAAAGCCTACTGAAAAGAGAAACAATGAGAAGAAAGTTAAGGTAACTAGTTTGTATTTTCCCATTAAAACAATTACTTCTCATCAATTTATTCATGGCCTTAGTTTTATTATAAGTATATAGCTTTCCTTTTCATGATTCTCTTGCAGCTGGAACACAGTACATGGTATTTGGTTTGAAGGTACCAAGCCACCTTTTCATTACCTAAAGTGCTCCTTTCAAGTTGCATTCCTTATTATATGGAAAATCAAGAAAAAAACTAATAAATAATGTGCACATTAATAGTCCTTGAAGATGGCCACATTATGGCTATTTATTTTGTCAGAATGAAACAGCAAAATGATCACTGCAAGAGAGGTCTTCTAGGGAAGGAGAACTGTCTAATGGGAACATTATTGCAAACTGAGACTCAAACTACACATTAAGCAGAGCATTGTGATGTATATGTGTGTGCAGCCTGGGGAAGGTTGTGTTTAAATAGAAAACTAGACAGAGAGGCTTTTTAACCCTTTTCCCTCCTGTCCTTTTCCCAACCAGAAATAGACCTTCCCTTGTGGCTCTTTTTCTTTTCCAGGGATGGGGAGGGACATGAAACATAATTAAGGGAGAAGCACTTAAGGAGCTTGCAGTGAAGGAGTAGATTTAACCCTATTATTGATGCCCGGAGTGCACAATTCAACAACATTCTAATGGACGATAGAATCGCTGCTTGCCACTTGTGTTGTAAATTGCACATTCCATCCTGCATGTAATCTTTTAAATCACAGCCAAAAGAAAATCTTTTGCTATGCTAATATATGGTAAGATCATTTTTCATATCATATATGAATATATGGTAAGATCATTTTTCATTATATATATATATATATATATATATATATATATATGAATGAATAGGAAGTCTAATTGTGCATTGTAGCTAAAAATAGATTTGTGCAAATGGGGCTCATATGTTTTGCTGCTTTTCTGCGGTATTTAATTAACATTGCCACATCTCTAAGAGGCAATGAACCAGTAATTTTTGTTTGCTGCTGAAATGTCTACATGCAAACTTTTGAGCTGCTCATTGAGCACCAGTGAAACAAATAGGACAATCCGAAAGGGTAGGCAGAGGGGAACAAAGGGGGACTAACTCCCTTTTCCTGTGTCCTTCCAGATAGGGCAGAAGGTGGGATGGTGCTTTCCTATTTTCCTGTTCTAAGTGGCTGTTGCTATTTTTTTTGTTTCTGCGGGTTTCTTTGTTTTTGAGAAACTTTTCCCTCACAAAGAATTTAATGGGAGTGGAATAAATTATGCCAGTTTAGGACAGATCTGCAACCTTGCCTAGAACACCCCTTGTGAGCACCTCCTTTTCGCTGTTCAGTGTTGGAAAGGAACCTTCTGCAGGAACTTTTCCACAACCTTCAACACCTTCCTCTCCAAAGCTGGACTTTTCTCTCCTCCTCCCCTTAGGGAGATCTGATGGGTCCTAGGGTCTCAGGGACGATATGACTGCAATCTAAGACAAAACAAATTGTGAGCTAAAAAAGGACACAGTGTAAGTGATATTGTTGAGCTTCTGAATCCCCCATCCTCAAAGGCTCTTTTTTTAACCTACAGGTAGGGTCACAATTCTGTCTTCTATGCAGCTTTCAGTTAAATATATTGTTGTAACTTATTATTATGCTTCTCCATTGTTGGTGTAGTTTGCACTTCCTCAGCTAAAATATGTGTGTGTGAATGACTGGATGATCCCTGAACTGAAAATCTTTTCAACTTCACGAATTCTTCTCATCACATAAAGAGACAATATCATCTCTGCTCATTTCCTCAATTGGCCTGCAAAGCACACTAACTGTGAAAGTTGTAAACAGGGCTGTTGTTGTAGAATTATTATTGTGAGTGACTCTTGTCTAGAGAGCAAGTGCTACTTTGCTAATGCTCTGTAATTAGATCCACACTAATTTGTCTGTGCCACTTGAATACAAGCCCAGAATAGAGAGACATTAGAAATACGTTTTGCTCTGGATTCCTTTGGGGTTAGAATAAGTGCGTCTTCTAACCGAGAAATATGAGGTGGATTTTCTGTTTCAATTTTATTGCTACTACCCTAAATTTCAGCTTGAGAGGACTGTCTTATTTCTGCTAAAGACAGGTGTTTTATTTCATCTGTAATAGTAACTGGTTCATATATTATCTTAGCTGTGTCTCTTATGTATGAACAGTATAGCGTTGGGGGAGTAAAACACATAAGAGACCAAGTAGGCATATTTAATTGCTCATGTCAGTGGTTTCCTTGTGTCAGCAGTACAGCACTGGAGGAAAGAAGTCTCTGAAATTAGATTATTTGTGATAAAATAATATAACCCTTACTTTAAAAAAAACAAACACCAAAACACTTAAGGCCAAATTGCCTGAAGGTTTATTCATGGCACTTTCCCTTTCCTCCCTGCTTCTAACATGGGAAAACCCTACGACTGCTGTTAGCATGGAAGTGTATTTGCTCATGCAAAAGCTTACTTATGTCCTTACTACTTCCTTTTCCTGTACAAATCCAAGAATAGCCTGCTACTTAGGAGCAATTTACTCCTACTCAGTATGTTTTTTAAAAAAGACAACTACTGGTCCCCTTCCGTTATTTTTTTTAAAAAAAATATCATTGTTTTATGCCCTCGAGAGGCAACATAATCTCTTAACCATTAAGCATCTAGGAAGAGTTATAATAATGCAAGAACAGAAGTTTCTAAAAGTTGTTTCTTATTTCTTTTACTTGGTTTTGATTCAACTTGAGAAATAACCTTTTTAAAGAAATCATTTTAAGAGTGTGGGTGTAGAAAGTATATATGCTCTTAGCAAAGCAGGCCTACAAATCCAGTCTCAAGTAAATACTTGATGTTCCCAAAGAACTATGGATCACACAACTTGCTGAAGCCCAATAAACTCTTCTGTATTGTGCAGATATTGATGAATGTGCCTTGAGGACTCACACTTGCTGGAATGACTCCGCCTGTGTGAACCTGGCAGGAGGATTTGATTGCCTCTGTCCATCTGGACCATCCTGCACTGGTGACTGCACACATGAAGGAGGCTTGAAACGGAATGGCCAGGTATGGACACTGAAGAAAGACAGGTGTTCTGTTTGCTCTTGTAAGGTAAGTTCCTGTTTGATTTTTTTTTTTTTTTACTCTTTTAATAATCCAATTTCTTCTTTTCCTTGCGTATTTTTTAAAATAAGAAACCCATTTTAAAAGAACTAAATCCATTTCAGACTGTAGGCTGAATTCTTCCAAAATCACCTGGGCTCCCCCTGGAGAGTTGTAATCTGAATTAATCTTTTCTTGATTCCTTAAAAAAACCCAAAGCAAATTCACTCTAGCAAGCAGGTTTGCATCAATGCAAAACTGGTATGAGAAAACAACAAGTAAACTTCCTGGTCTATACAACTCTTCTATTTATGAAACTGTGAGAAGAAACTTCAGTGCCCTGGGACAGTTGTAGGTGACTGAAAAGATGAACACTGCTGGATGCAAAAAATTACATTTAAGGGAAACCTTTCCCTGTATGATAGATAGCCCTCACTCATACTTTTCACTCACGCCTTTCAAACAAAAGTGCCCTCACCAGCAGAGGTTTGTATGGTGGCAGCAACACACACAACATTTATAGTTCATTAGTATTCAGAGCATTGTTGCAGGAATCCATAAAACCCTGTAAGGTAAATCATTATTATAATCACAAAAATCACCCAGTGAGCTTGTTGCAGAGATGGAATTTGGACTGGGAATTTCCTAGTTCACAATTGTGCTACATTAGCCCTCGTAGAGAATTATGTTTGAGACTCTATAGAGGTCAAAAGTGGTGAATTTGTGAAATATGAAATTTACTTGGAATATTTGTATCAGAAATATTTGCAACAGAAGCAATCTCCACTACTCTCCAGTTGTATTGCATTTTGGAACACTGGGAATAGGAACCCACCTCAAGCAACATTTTAAGAATATTTATGATGCAATCATGCATGCAAAATATGGTTTTATAAGTCTACTTTTCCTCTTTCCAAAAGCATTACCTGAAAATTTAGGAGGAACCTTGCATTCTTGCAAAAGGAACTTCTGGTGGCAAAAATGGCACATTTATTTATTTCATAAAATTTATACACCACTTGAAAACTTCAAAGTGGTTTACAAAAGAAAAAAACAGTAAAATCAAGAAGAAATCACAACCATACTTTAAAATATACAAAAGTCAAAATACTAAAACATATTAAAATTACCTCAACTTGTGTGCACGTCTCCAGAAGGACTGCTTCACAGTCAGGAAGAAGTTATTGAGAATATATTTTGAGGAACGAAATAGGGATAATACCACCATAAAGAGCTACAATATCATCATTTGGTGGGAGCATCTCAACTTTTCTGAGCATTCCAAGTCCTAGTGATGGTATAATATGACTATGCTAAGGCCAGCATATACTGTTTATGGGTCTTAATACAGTTTATTGCTAGTTAGTCAGGACTATTTATTAAAAGTTATTTTAATATTCTATAACAATTGGCTCTAGTAAATTATGTATGAATTTTTCAGTGCCTTAATTGAAACAGAGTCTGGTATCTTTCACATAAGACACATAAAATAAAATAAAACCTCTTTCCATAAAATGTTCTGTTGAATGTACTCTTAGCTCGCTGAAATAGCTAACAAAATCCTAATTGTCCCAACACTGCTTCATATGTGAATGTGGAATTAGATAGTCCACCCCATGGCCAATGATATCCAATTCTGGCATAATGTGCCCAGGTTTGGACCATGTGAAGACACCTTTTTAAAATAATAATAATAATAATATTTCACAGATAAGTGAGGAAGGGATTACTGCAGCAATCCACCAGACATAATATTTCATCTAATCCTCTCTAAACATACTGGTTTTTGTTCCTATGAATGAGGGCAGAATTTGCTAAAACATTAAAATTCTAACAGCTTAATTAGTTGAGTGCATTCATTACCCAAAGTAGCCTGAAGTAGATTTTCTCTGCTTTCTCAGAGTACATCCCTCAAGCCTTATGTGAATTATAACAGCATTGGCGGAGCTGTGTTGTCTTTAATCCTGTTTTCTCCCCCCCCCCAAAAAAAATAAAGCAGCTTTACTGACTTACTAGTATGGAAGCTAGTGTTCCCTGAAAAGAGATTCCCAAGATGGACAATATATGGGGGAAGACATGATTTAAATAGTGATGTACATATTATCATCTGCTTGATTCAAAGTGGATCTCAACAAACCAAATTGCTTGGCCATCGTATGGCTTACCTTTGTGTTCAAAAAAATAACTGGTGCACAATATGCAAATGGAAGGCGCCCCTTCCATTTGCAGAAGAGTCTTTGGTCTGATGCAAACCTCTGCTGATGGAAAGCAGGAAAGGTAATCTTCATATTCTTCCTTCGCTCTGTAGCCTCCCATATCACCTTCTAGGCAGTTCTGGGGTGTTCCCCAGCCCCCAGGAGCAGATTTTCAGAGGGCCAAGATGGCTGAAGGGGGCAAAGAAGGAATCAGCCAAAATTCCCTTCCTTCTGTTAGCGGTGGTATCCACTGCATCAAAAACTCTCCCTTTAATATAACAGACAAACTGGATTCCACTCTGAATATTTAGAAACGTACCATGTGTTTATTTTCCGAACCCAGTTGCAAATTCTGGCCCCATGACAAGCAGCAGAACAAGAGTCTAAACATTCCCTCACACTCCTACCTGTGAACCTCCCTTCTAATACCTTGCCTGTCTTTTTCAACATACCAGGCAGTTGTGGTAATGGGAGGTCCTCTCTTGAGGCCTCTCTGTTTCCTCCTCTCTCCCTTTTGGTGTCTTTAATGCAGTGCATCATTATGCCAGGGATTCTGGGATTTATCATTCTTCAGGCATCCAAGGCCTTCATATGTCTGTTAAGCATCCTGGAAAATACATACCCTAGATTATGGAGCACAATGTCTACACCATGAACTTGAGATGGGTGAACTTTGGAAAATTTGCTTTGGATTCACTTGGAAATAATTTGAGGTTCTCCCCTCCCCCTGCCAGACCAGAAAAAGCTTTCCAAGTCAATTCAGGGGTGGAAATATGGGAGGTTGTATTCCTTCTACCACCACAATTTATCATGCCTGCACCTCTTTATTATGGCCCCATTAAACATAGTAGCTTGCATTATATTGAATTGGGCAAGAATAAAGGTGCACCAGCGAGGACGGGGAAAGAAGCCAACGTTGTGAGTCATCTTTCAACATTACACCTTCTTCTACAGTGCCTTTTGCCTGCCCCTGTATAAATAAATTGAGCCATTATTCCGTATGGGAGTGATGAAAGACCCTGCAGGGACAAAATACAAAAGTGGTAATGAGGATTCCATGCCTCATGGGGCCCTTGGCTTCTCCCTCGCATTTGTTCTTTGCCCCTACAGTGGCTTCAGCGCTCTTTACTGGATGTAAAGAAGAAACAGAGCTCCGTTTTATTCAGTAGGTGTAAAGTGAGCAAGCAGTTCTTCTGCTTGGATTTTCTGAGGCAGGCTTAATGAGCTCCAGAGTTCTTTTCCATGCCTGACTCAGGGGAACTTCACCAGCATCTCCAAAGACTTGGGCACCATGGATAACCACATTTCCAAGGGTCCTTGGCACCTGGAATGCTAGTGTTTAATGCTCATCATGCCAGGGAGAAAGGAAGGGGGGCCTCACCAGCAACAACTCTCCATTGTGACCCACCACCAGTTAATTGAGAAGAAGGTGATCCACTCTAGTGGCAGTGATCCTGGCAATGGAACTGAGAAACCAATTATGATCTGGGTTCAAATTTAATTGCACTTCAAGCTTGGGTTTTAATCACTTGAGGAGGAAGTAGTTAAGTTCACCATTAAGAGTCCCCCTTTCCAGACTTGGGCATGAGCATACAAGCAATACTTGACAGGTTTCATTTATTGATATAAACCACCCTACTAGAAATGAATGGAAGTGCACTTGTGATTTTAATTGATTCCTTGAACCTGTGCTTATAATTTATAGAAATTTAGTTTTGGAAAGGATCCTGGGATCTGTAGTTTGTTAAGAGTGCTGGGGTGGTATCTCTATGAGGGGTAAACTATAGTGCCATGATTTTAAACCAAAAAAATAGTCTCCTTTGGAAAGTTCTAGACTCTACTTCCTTGGAGGTTTCTAAGCAGAGGTTGAATGGCCAGCTGTCATGGATGCTTTGGTTGAGATTCTTTTATTATAGGGGGTTGGACTAGATGTCCCTTGGGGTCCATTCCAATTCTACAATTCTATTATTCATCTAACTTTTAAAATAACTTGTTACACAAATTTCACCACCAGTTTTTCCTTTATCTAAACCTCTGATTATTCCAAAGTATTAGCTGCTTTCTTGTCACTGGGCTCAAATGACATTCTTTTTGTAACTTCTCTTGGTGTAATTAGTTGAAGTACAGGTGTAGTGGTGTTTGGTAGTGGTCATAGTGATGTTGGTCACTGCGGCTCGCTTTTCGTTCTTATTTTATCAGATGAAAAGACTATATTTCCCACTTGTTCAGTCTGTGCACATAGTGGAAGAATCATTTAGAAATTGCTGAGGTTATTTTAAGAGATGGATATTTGACACTCCAAAGCAACAAGAGACTTTGTGCAGCGGAAAAGG
Source organism: Podarcis filfolensis (assembly GCF_964270895.1). Taxonomy (NCBI): domain Eukaryota; kingdom Metazoa; phylum Chordata; class Lepidosauria; order Squamata; family Lacertidae; genus Podarcis; species Podarcis filfolensis. Next base: position 76,564,589 of record NC_139604.1, on the reverse strand, counting down.
CTACATATTTGTGACACTGAAATATTGGGGTCAAATTGCTCTCTGTAGAGTGCAGAGTGAACAGGTCTGTATACAAAACATAGAATACTACGAGAGGCATAATAATTCCAATGATACTGAAAACTGTGTTGGAAAAATATGAAATTCTAATTAAGTCCAAATACCAGTTACATCAAGTATATGGACTAGGTTGCACTACATATTTAATTTGAATAATTTAATTTCAGTATCACTAATGAACCATTGCAAAACTTGAGTGATGCTGAACTCTGCTGCATTGCCCTCACAGGTGGTAGCAAAAATGTCTTTTTAAAAAAGGGAAAAATGAATGCCAAAATGAAACAGATGCAAATAAAACATGAAGTGAAACACTTAAACAATAATAATAACCACCCACTGCAAGACATGAAAGGAACTAGCCTTTGGCTAACCATAGGCATCTTGAAAGTGTTTTTTTTTGTTTGCTTGCTTGCTTTGTTTTTGTGTGGGGAGACACACTGTAATGTTCAGGCACAATGTTCTGCATAGAATTCAGGGTTGCTGTTTTGTTTTTGTTTTTAAAGGAAAAATGCAAAACTCCTAATTCTAATTCCACTTTTGAAACAAAACAAGGCTATTCCAAACTCCAATATCTGGACAGAAATTTGATTGATCAGAACTGGAAGCATCCCTTTCTCAGATGTCTGGATGTGCCTCTGAATTTTCACTAGGCGCTAAAACTTTGCTAGGCTTCTCTAATATTCCAGGGTTCCACAGCTATGAAGGCTAGAAATACTTTTCTTATTAATAAAAGCAGTTGCAACCTTTTATGAAATGGTTCCTGATTGCTTCAATTTGTTTATCTGCACTGGTATAAGCAGTGCTTTTATTCTAGAAGAAAAAGTGCCTGTACTGCATACGCTAGAGTACCCCCAGGGGGGGAAAGCACTGGGTGTAAGCTTCTTTCATACACGAAAACCAGCATTCTTGCTCTTTGAAACATGGGCAACGTTTGAGCTCAGGGTGAAGTAGCTGTGTGACAACGTAGCTTGACATTTACTATGCCACTGATAACTGATGTACATTTTCACATTTGAACTGCAAATTTACTGTACTCTCACCTGGAGATAATGGTTGTCTCTTCAGAAGTTCAGCAGCACAGTGAGTCTCAGCAGCTGCTGTGCCAGCTACTTCTCAGGTCTACCTGTCTCTTTTCTTCACCCTACTGTAGGAAGCACACAACTTTGAGAGATAGTATTGCCTATGAGTAGGTGGGCTGAAAACCCTGTTCTTAAAAGCAGTTGGGTGGGGGTGGGGTTTTTTGTTTTGCTTGAATTAACCGTTCAGCAAACGAAGAACCCACTACCTAATTTGAAATAATTCATTAGTATTCTAGATTTCAGTTCAATGCTATGCATGTAAAAGCATTGAAATTATTTATTCACCTATAATAACAGGTAGAGTTTCCAGCACAATAATTCCTATAATTATCATCCTCACAATTTGAATAAACTCATTTTCCCTTTTCCATCAAGCCAACGCATACTTTCTTTTTTACATTTTAAAACAATACTGATGCTCTAGTTATCAGAAGGATTGTAATTTAATCTGTAGCCACTGAAATGTGCAGGATCCTATGCAAGGAGTAAATATTTAGCAGTTGTGGTATTAAAGCTTCATTTCCGAGAGGTATAAATAAAAAGTTTTTCAAAAATGAGTCTGAGAGCATGAGCCAATCTGGAGTGAAGCACTTTTACATCCTGATTTCAGCGAGAAAGGAATGTGAAATTGTGCTGAGTTGTTAGATATGACTTCCTCTGTTGGACTGTAAGTCAAGCTGTAAAAAACCCAACAACAACATAACTAGATATAACTGAAGGTGAAAGGATGATAGGTTCCTCCATTAACTTGCTGTATTAAATTCCTCTGACAGGCCTGGTTTTGCAGTGTAATGCATTTTTGTTAAATTAATGGTGCCACCTGTTCAGCCACAAAATTATTGAAGATATTATCTCTACAATTACATGGTTATTCAAAAATTTGTGAAGAAAATTGTTGCTTCATGATACGCATTATGTGACTAATAGAAACGTTTATTCATTCAGAATGCACCCAAGAAACTATTTGCAAGGGCAATGGTTTAAAGTGGTAAAGTTGAGAACTTTTCCATTCACACATAGCTTCCAAAGATGAAATTTGAGAGCATATTTCTTGTATAAGTGGAAAGAGTATCCAAACCTCAGTTTGATAACATTTACAATATGCTAAACTAACCAGAATAAAACAAACCCCAATATTGGCTAGAAAGCAGGAAAAATGTAGAAAATAGGTGCTGCTTGATATGTTTTTGGCTGCTCCTTGGAATAGAAATAATCTTGTCTTTGATGTCTGTGGGAATACTCATAGTATTTATTTAAGGCATCTCAGAACTAGGATCAATGTGAATCTGGATATTCAATGGGTGTCACTCTGCTGGTGAAAGTCATCCATCAATAGAAAGTAGAGATAGGCAGTTTACAGCTGAGAGGTCTGCTGGAGTATATTTAGGGGGCGGAGGGATGGGAAGAAGAGTTGCTGATATTGCTTCCTCCCCATTCCAGCAATGGACGCAATGTCGTCTGTAAGTGGAGCAACATACACTGCATTTCACCCAACAGTTGGTGCCATCATAGAACAGTTGCCATCAGAATCCTTGCCAGTTTTCACTCTTAAGTCCACATGGCACTGAGTCCAACTTGGGTGTTTACTGCTAATGCATCAGTTGAAAGCAAAGAAAAGTACATGAATGTTTATGAACAAATATTCTTGCTTCTTTGAATAAATAGCTTTGCAATACATTCAAACACTAAATTTAGGATTGTTTCCAAAGATGCTCCATCACATTTGGAAGGCAAAAGTGAAACTAAATCCAGAGGTGTTCTTCCATTTATGCAAGAGTCTGTGCAGCCTCATTCACAAGCAGAACTATGAGAATTGCTATAGAAGATTTTTTTAAAAATAATACTGCGTCACCTCTTGCCTGTTATAGAACAACGAGCATGGTATGAGTTTCTGAAATGTGACTATTGAGCTTCCCAATCACTTATATTTGTGAACTGTATCATGAGTAATACTATAAAATGCAAATTGCTAACACGCATTGCTAGGCACTGCCCCAATTTGATCTATCCGTTATTTAGAAACACTTAATGATAATGATTGTTTCTTGACAGGATGGCAAAATATTCTGTCGACGAACTACGTGTGATTGTCAGAATCCCAGTGTTGATTTCTTCTGCTGCCCAGAATGTGATACCAGAGTCACCAGTCAATGTTTAGATCAGAATGGGCACAAGCTGTACCGAAGTGGAGACAATTGGACATACAGCTGTCAACAGTGCCGCTGTCTGGTATGTAAGCCAATAAAATATTTTTCTTAAGAGATGCAAGAGAGGTAAAAGATTGATATGGAAACGCCATATTGAAAAATAAAAAATGCACACTCTTCTCTTCTCATGACACAAAATACAGTATGGAAAGCTCTATACAGTGGTACCTTGGTTCTCAAATGTAATCTGTTCCGGAAGACTATTTGAGTTCTGAAACATTCGAAAACCGAGGTGCAAAGGGCTGCCTGCAAATTCAGTTGAGAAACACGCAGCGGAAGCATTTACTTCTGGGTTTTCAGCATTTGGGTTCTGAAACGTTCGTCAACGGACACGTTCGAGAACGAAGGTACCACTGTACATATATTCTAAGGTACATAACATGAAGTAGCAAGTTTAAAAAGGTGCTTATTTGACTTACTTCTTCAACGTAAATGCAGCATCTTCAAAGGCATTACAATGTTCACCATTTTGGTCTGGGCATGAGGAAAAAATTTAAAGCTTCCACCAGCTTTATTTTGTGTCTCTTCCTCTGCAACGTATTATTCTGAACATTTCACAAAGGTAGAGGTTAGAGGGGTCATCATGAATTAAAGACCATCAAGATTTATGCACACAAAGGATTGATCTCTTCACCTTACAGAATACATACATGTTAAGACTATAAGAAGCAGAGCTGTATTTTACTTTAGCCTAGGGGGAACATCTGCATACCAAATTGTCCAGGAAAGCCTGCCGGTTTTGCTGCTGAAACAAGTTTGGAGGTAATAGCAGGTTTTATTGAGGAAACAGATAGCTGTATTTCTAAATTGAAAACTGCGAGAGGGCTTTGCTGTCTAGTTCAGTTACTGTGCCCTGATCCAGCTGGGGCTTCCTAGGGATGATTGCACAAACATATATACATGCAAATGTGTGCTGCTCATGCACATTCTTAGGCTGAAAAGCCTCAACCAGGAACTCCAAATATTTGTTTGGGGGAGCAACTGAATTCAACATTTTTAGTTGGTGGACTCATTAGAGGCTTTTAAGGAGAGACTGGATGGCTATCCATTAGCGATGCCATGTGGAATCCCTGTGTCAACAGAGGGATGGAGATTCTCCCAATATGTCATTATCAGTATTTAGAAATTAAGGCCAGAAAATGTGGCTTCTCAGTGTCAAAATCTGTGTAGTGCAGCAGCTAAGGGCCTGACTGTGAACAAGGAAATCACTACAGGAAATCTTGCCTGTGCTGTTAATTCGTTCTGTTGCTTTTGGCAACTCATCCCCTCTGCAGTCTTTGTCATGTAATATGGAAATAATGCTACCCAAAGCAATTGTAAAGATTACTAATACTATGTAATATCAAAATCACTATTGTGATATTGGAACCTTTTACAATATATCTGCAGAAACAACAACAAAAATGGACTCACTGGCAGGATTTAAATAAACATTTACAATTTTATTTACAGAGAACAAGAAATATAACAACGTGATAAGATAGAATGTATCATTTAATGTAATAAACTAGAAATGGAAGCTGAGGGAAGTGAACAGGGAGGGGGGAGTTAAAAAATGAATGTTTAGTAATGATATTGGATATTTGTTATGAGAAAAGAAAATCTATATTTTTTTAAAAAAAAAAACACTATAACAACCCTTTAAAGGACTATATACATGCTTTGTTGTTGTAGTAGTAGTATAATGCTCGGAAATGGGGGGGGGGGGAATCACTAGGGTCCAAAGAACAGGGCTTTTCAGTGCCACATAGCAATTCACTGAAGTGATTTCAGAGCTTCAAAAACATCTGGTGATGCACAGCATAAGTAACTAAAGATTGTTAAAACTTCCAGTGGACGTCACAAGCAAAGCACGTTCTTTTTCTCCAAAGAATTCTAGGAACTATAGTTTACCCTTCACAGAGCAACCTTTAACAAACTACAGTGCCCATAATTCTTTGAGAGGGGCGAAGTGCTTTAAAGGTATAGTGTGTATGTTGCCTAATACAGTTTAGGATGCATTACTGCGGGGGGGGGGGGGGGGGAGGATCTCCATACTTCATGTTGTGAGAACTTGACAGTGTGATTCCCTGCTGGCTTACTCAAAAGAAAGCTCCTGGACTTCTTTTGGACAAAGAACATATCCTAACAGTAGCAAATGCACAATATGCTACATGTTTAAACTGGCAGCAATAAAACTAAGTGTTAGACTTTAAAAGACTTCTGAAATAATAATAAGGAATGTTCCTGTTCCTCCAAGAGGAGCGCAACCCCATCCAGAATAGGTTGAATCACCTTACCTTTCTCACCAGTGACTTTGTCTAATCTGAATTTCATGGCATTTTTGGGTGCAAATGCTGCAGAGTAATGCAATGAATTATTTATCGTTGTATCCTGAGGTGTCAGTTATCATATGATTTCTGGATGAGTTAACTACTGTGTCATTATCTCTTAGTGTCTGTAAACTACTACATAGCATTTAGCCTTAACACTGTAAATAGCTAGTGGCAGTACTGCAGTACTGATGTGATAATATGGTTCATGGTTTCCTTTTGTTAAAATGAGTAGTTTACATAGCCTCGTAAATTGCTTAAAGAATATAAGAAGAGCCTGCAGGACCAGGCCAATGGCCCAACTTGGCCAGCATCAGTGGCCAACCAGATGCCTGTGGGAAACCAGCAAGCAATTTGTGATGAAGATGCACATCTGCATAACAGGGCTATGAAATCAAAACAAAAATGTGCTTCAGAATTCAACCATTTGTGGCTTTTCATTCAGAAGCTATATATTATCACATCACCCAGTTCAGCAAATGAGTTTTATATACAGTCATACCTTGGTTGTCAAACGCCCTGGAACTCGGACGTTTTGGCTCCCGAATGCCGCAAACCCGGAAGTGATTGTTTCAGTTTGCAAATGTTCTTTTGGAACCTGAACATCCAACTGGGCTTCCTCGGCTTCTGATTGGCTGCAGAAGCTTCCTGCAGCCAACCAGAAGCTGTGATTTGGAAGTCAAACACTTTGGTTTTGGAAGTCGAACGGACTTCCGGAACGGATTCCATTTGACTTCCAAGGTACGACTGTACAGCAGCATGGTGTATCCACATCCCTGGTTGGAGGTCTGCATTTATCCATCAGAGATGTGTGCATGGTCCTTAATCTGCTGTAAATGTGGTGCCCAGCAACACTGCACTGTATAGACTACTGCCAGATCAGAATATGCCTATTTTGTAAGTGAATTTTAGTCAAGAATGGAGAACTTGTACCCTTCAAGAGACTGAGGTACCCAAACTCCCACCAGCCTCTGCTATTATGGGCAACAATGGAATAAGGGGAGTCCTATTCCACCCCAGTTTTAGGTAATGACTCAGGCCTAACAGTAAAAGTTGATCAAAGAAGTAGTCGCTATTGGTGTTTTGTTTCATAGTTTGACGTAACTTACTGTGGGTCTTTCTCTGTTTTCCCAGGAAGGTGAAGTAGATTGTTGGCCGCTTGCATGCCCCACTCTCACCTGTGACTTCACAGCAATATCAGAAGGAGAATGTTGCCCTCGTTGTGTCAGTGATCCTTGTTTGGCTGATAACATAACCTACGATATCAGAAAAACTTGTCAAGATGGCTATGGAATAGCACGACTTAGTGGCTCCGTATGGACAATGCTCGGGTCTCCTTGTACAACTTGCAAATGCAAGGTATTTGATAGTAAAAGGTGGAGGAGGGGAGGGCAGTACACATAATTTGTGTGTAGGAGTCAGACTCTTTACCCAGGAAGGTTGCTTTTAGCTGCCACTGACAGCAGTGAGCTGCAACAGAAGAATGAGAATGCAGTAACAAAAATTATGCAATTTGTGTAATGGTAATTGTGTGATTATTATCCAGGGAGATAGGGCCAGAAATATTCAGTAGGCTTCTTCTACAACTTTAAAATAGTCTCTCTTAAAGCCCTGCAGGTATTCTTAATATGCATGTAGAATAGTGATGTTAATAACTAGTAAACATTTTAGACATTGATAAATATGTATTTTCAAAAATAACCTGCCTGTTAGCAAGGCAGTTACAGTAATACCAATTGCAGGGTGCAATATATTTATGTTGCATTCATTTTGAATCCCTTTTGCTTCTTGCTCTATTTCCTTACAGAGATGGGCAAAAATTGAAGGTAAAGGGTAGAAATACACATTTATTCTCTAAAGCAGGAAAATCAAGAGAAACACAAATCCTATTTTGTAGCTTGGTTTTATAAACTTTCTGGAGTATAATTCGCTATTCATGGTGGAATGAATAAAAATGGAATATTAAACAATGAAGATGACAACCCTCAAGCCACACATTTTAGATTAGTGCAGAAATGGCCCATTTGAAGTTGTAAGGTTTCAGAATTGTCACTATAGTCATAATCACTGCCAACACAATCTAGAATTACTCTGAATTCACTATTAGATACCAGGATACTTTTTTGAGGGTGTGTGGGGTGTCCTGCCACATTTATTTATATTATTTATTTATATTTCAACTTTCTTCCATAGACCTTAAAGTGGCATACATGGTCTTCCTTCTCCCCATTTTATTCACACAGCACTATGAAGTAGGTTAGGCTGTGGCGTAAGGTCACAATGACCTTCATGGCTGAGTAAGATCTGATCTCCCAGGTTCTAGCCCAACACTCTATTCATTCTATCAGTGCTTCCCAATAGATACAGAAAACCTCCCCAACTCATCATCTGTTGGCACATAAAACCTGGAAAGTCCTCTGCCACTTAAAGAAGCCCTCCACTCCTCCAAAAGATGAATGTCAGTGGCATGCAAGAGCTCCAGGCCTCATAAAGTATTGTTGTGCTGCCTGTCATAGTTTTGTGGCATTGTCCTATACACAACTTTCTAAAGCCATTATAGTTTAGGGCAAGAAGATTTCATTGTGAATGTAACTGATACCAAAATTACATCCTTTTGAGAAATCATATTTATCACTTCATCCACTTTAGCTTTCAGAAATACTGTAATGCACTTACTGCAATTAGCATCCGTTATCATCCAAGGTTATGCTTTTTATTTCAAATGAGAAGAAAATGAAAGTGTACCAAAATAGTAACTTTTTACAGTGACTAACATGCAGCACTTGAGCAATGCATGTTAATCAAATAATGATTTCTTGTTCTTTTTACACCATCTTCCTGGACGGAATTGCTTTCCTTTGATCCTTTCTAGATCACTGAAAGTACCAAATGCTGTTTTATGAAATGCTGTATAAAATACTGTAACAGGGTATTCTTCGCCATTTTCTCATGCACAGTGCAGCAATAAGCCATGGCTGGAGTATTTGAGCTTTAATTCATTTGATTTGCTTTCCTGCCCTTGGGGCTCTTTCCCTGAGGCATTGCGCTGAGCTGTGACAGGGGAATATAGTTGCTTCCATTTGTGTATCTCTGAGGTTCAGATGTCACAGACTCAAATCATATGGCAGCAGAGATAGGATTAGTATGGTATTGGATTTGCTCTGTTTGCCATGTGGATTAAGAGTTCCATGCACCTGGTGAAAGCAGGCAGGAAGCTGCTCTGTATATCAGACACTTGAAGAGGCATCTTTGTTAGTTCCTTCTTAACAGAACATACTGTCCCAAGTTACCTGAACAAACTTAATAAAATCAAACTCAACATGATGAGTAGATATAAGTAACTCCATGACTGCAAACCAAATGTACACATCAGTTAAGTCATTAAGAATCTGTAGCTTGTGAATTCCAGCTATAGTTGTAGCTCTTAGTTATCTAAACACCGTTCCCTTTAACCCCAATGATTCCTGAAAATTATTGTGACTGTACCTCACCAAAAGAAGTACCAAACAAGATCATTTCATAATTCAAAACTCCGGATATAGAGATATAATTCCACTGGTCCAAATGGTTCAGTCTGCACAAGAGGCTATCCCAATCAGTAGTAACTAGGGGGCAAGTATCCTAGGCTGCAAGCCTAACCCCACTTACCTGGGAGTAAGCCCCATGGCATTTGGTAGCACTTGCAGCTGAGTAGACAAGGTTAAAACTGCACCGATTCTTAAGGGGGTGGGGAGTTACCTGCTTCTCTTTGAACCACTTCAGTATTCCTATGTTAGAATGCCAAGCTTTTGGTCTGCTAAGCTTTCAGAGTGGTAATTCAATTTCACAAGAATGTGCCTAAGAATATGTTTAGTAGAATGAATCTAACTAGTTGGAAGTAAGCAAACCTTACTAAAACAAGACTTTTTGGAACTGACCATTTAGCCTGAGAAAATAATAATTCCCATTTTCCATCAGAGAACAGCTAAGAGGCTGCACATGTGAGAAAGAATCATCTCTCAGGAAATATATCTATGTTTCAAAGAAAAATAATAATATTAGTACTCATGCCAAGAAAATACTGCAAACTATCTCTAAGCAAAGAAGAGAGTTGGAGGAAGAAGTATAGGAAGATTCTGTATAGCTGCTCTTATTTAATTTTACTAAACTGAAAAGAAAATTGTTGCCATCTAACCAACAGAATCTGAATCAACATTTTTCGGCATCAAAGTAAATCACCCACCCTCCTTAGAACAGTCAACTTTATACATTATCATGGGCGAGTCTATAGAATGGCATAAGTCTTCCCATCATGCAAATAGCCTCCAGTTTAAGTGAAGCAGCTCTGTGTAAATGGCTGCTTGTGCAGAAATTCACTTCATATGATCTGTTTTCCCCGCCCCCTTTTTTTTGAAGGGTAATAATGTGAACAGAACCTTTGTGGAATTAGATTTTGCATATGAGAGCCAAGAGTCACATGATCTATTTATTGAGCAGCATTTATAAACTGGTTAATGTTTTTAAAAAATCTTAGTGGTGTATAGTCTAAAACATATATCATTAAATCAAGAACACACACAAAACCTCCTAAAAGCCAATGAAACAGGCAATAGAAAAACATACCCTATGGTGCAGGATACACTGCCACAGGTAGAATTTCCTGAGATGATCTAAGTAATTTTCAGGTCTAGACAGGGGCAGGTGGTCTTTCAGGTAACCTAGTCCCAAGTTGTATGTTAACAAGAAGACCTTGAACGCATGGCCGCTGATTGGCAGCCACTGCAGTTCCCTCACCTCAGGTGTAATATGGCCATAGCATTCTGCACTAGCTGCAGCTCCTAGCCCAATCTCAAGGAAAGCCCTACATGAGCACACTGCAGTAGTCCAATCGTGAGGTTATCAACACATGAATCACAGTGACTAAGTGATCTCTGTCCAGGAAAGGGCGTAGCTAACATACCCGCACAAGCTAGTAATAGGTCCTCCTCACCCCAGAGATCACCTGAGTCTCCAGCAACAGAGATGGTGTTGCATCCCTCAATTTGAACAGCTGTTCCTACAGAGAGAGTGCAACGCCATCTATGTGATGGAGGAGTTCTGCCATCCCTCCACTATCTTACTGCAGCACTAGTCCCTGGTAAACGCCCAAAGCAGGACTGTTGACAATAAAAAAAAGTCTTAGGGGGACTGAATTGCAAAATGCTCATTTCCTGAGTCTACTTTTTTAGAGCCCATGTCATAATAGTCATATTCACTGGTTCTGCTAATAGCGTTAATGCATCTTATTTTCTTTGTTTTCTTTCTCCTCACAGAATGGAAATGTGTGCTGCTCTGTGGATTTAGAATGTCTTCACAATAACTGAAGTATAAAGCTGGGACTATTATTTTCGTGAGGCAAACGGATGCAACTTCCCACTTGCAAAATGAATGCAGTTGTAAGAGATGGGAGTTTTATACAATAGACAATTACCAAAGTCTCCGTCTGAGGAAGATATTTGGGAGTTGCCTTTGGGACCTACCACTACATGCTCAACCTTGCTAGGCTTCTCTCGGGTGACTTTTACAGTACAATACATATAAATCAATGGTTGTTAAAAAGTTTTGAGTGTTGTAAATTACACCCTTTTCCTGTCAAATCATTTGCAAATGCATTGAAATTATTTCATCAGTAAAATACAATGTATTGATTTGTTTACTTTGTGTACAAAACCAACATTATGGAAACTCCCATTTTATTTTAGGTTAGATCAAGGTCCTACAAAATAAGGCTGCCTGTTGTGGTTTAGTCCCATACTATTGCCTATTTAGTTCTGAGGTCCCTGTTCGGATGTATTTATGAAAATATGTATGTATGTACAGTCAAATTGCATAGTACTTATATTTCATAGCTGTCAAACATTGTAAAACATTCCAAGGTACATTTGACTTGTACAGGCTGGAAGTAATCAAACCTCAGCCTATCTTTATGAAAGAAACACACAAATATATAAAAAGGGATAATGTCACAAGTTTAATGAAGTGGCAAAAAGCATATTTTTTTTGCAGACAAAAGAGCTAACAGCAAAATTCCTGTGTGGAGGGGAAAAGAAAGGATGACACAGTTTTCATCAGTAGTGCTCCAGAACGTACCCAGAAAACCATGGCATTTATCAACATTAGGCTTAGCAGAATTTGTAGTTTGCAAGTCAAACAACAAATATTGGATGTTGGTGTAATTCAGTTAGGGTTGTGAAGCATTCAATAAAGCAATCAAAGGGCTTTTCACTTCTAGATTTTAAGTGAATGGGTGAGATTTTGATATCTGTTAAACTGTTATATGTTTATAATCTCTCCCCCATGTAGTTGCTTTAGCATAATAAAGTCTGCCATCCTCCATTATGTATGCCATAACGAACAAGTTCATCTCTATTTGTACTGTGTTAGAGCTTACAAGGAACAGTGTAAATGTCACTGCATTTAACTATAATTTCAGCATACATCACCTTGGCAGTATGCTAGCCTTGGAAGAAAGGTGGACCACGCCACGTTCCAGTTTTCATTAAATGTAATATATTCACCAAACAACCTTGTCCCCATTTCCCACATCTTCTGACATTCAAAAAAGATCTAATTTATTAAGTTAGCCATCTGTAAAACGCTGTTTAAAATCCTAAACTTAACCAGAATTGTAATTAAAACTTTGAAATGTGCACAAAGGTTAAGTTTGAATGATAGGTAGCTGCTTTGATTTTGCAAGGCTAAGATGTCGATAGCGCTAAAGCAAAATCTGTCTCAGCTTAAAACTTCAATAGATTCAGTCCTATCCAACTGGTTCCCATGCATAGATTGCCTCCCACAGCATAGCAGGTACACCAGACTGCTCAGTGGGAATTGGGAAGGTAACCCCGCCCCCCCACTTCCAGATAGGCTAGTTGCATACAATGTCAACCTTGATATTTGAATCTATGAGTGCAGCAACAGGATATGTTTGTTTGCTTATTTATTGATCTACCAAAAACAAAAACCAACCTTGTTTCCTTTTCACTACATTTGCTAAGCAGAGGGGGAAGGGACATGCAAACACTCCTGCACTCCTAGAACTTAGAGCTGAGGTCACCGTGTTTTCAAAGTGCTTCCTGTTCTCATTCTGCTTTTGCTGTGCGAGATACTCTTCATTTTCACTGTTTATATCTAAACTGCTTGGCCAGAACGAGAGTCTGGTGGTAAGCTTAGCAAGTACACATTACATTTGTGGAACAACTGTTTTAATCAAGAACTGTAAAACTGATTTCTAAAAGCCATGGTAGAGTATCTGCAGTGAAAGAATAGTGGACATTGTTCTATGTTATATCATGCACAGAGCATTCTACTAAAGGCGTATTGCAGAACATTATGGAAGGTCTGCAGTCATGTGAACTTTTTGAAGCCTATTATAGGAATGGATTTTTAAAAATGAATATGACAACACATTCATGCTCTATCACAGTATATTTTTAGCATCCAACATAAAAATAAACACTTCAGGTCAGTTGTTCTGGTACACAGGTGGGTCTAGTGGTTAATGGTGCAGGCCCTGCTTTTGTTTTCCTCTAATGTCCGAGAATTCCTTTATGCAAAAACCCTGAAGACAACAAAGAAGGCCCTATTTGTATGGGACTCCATGCCAGCAGAGTTTGTCTTTTCTTTCTATCAGTTGCCCCCTTTTTAGCATCCCTTATGTGTTGATTTTCATTGTTTTAATGACGGTATTATAAAGTTGTGTTTTATAGGATCCACAAAGGACATTTGTAAATCGCATCATTAATCCATTTTGTAAATCATGTTGTAAACCCCAATGGTAATTCAACTGAAGGAGATGATGCAGTGGTTTGGGATGTAAAAGGGAGTGATTTAAAACTTGTGGCATCTAAATAAACTCCTATGTACAGATTTCCTGGCCTCAGCCTTTTTTTCTTTGAAACTGTGCATGCATTGCAAACATGTTAATAATATGAAGAGAGGGATGCTGGATCAGGCCCTTCTAGCTCAGCATCCATTCTTATGGTGGCCAGAAGCCTATGGAAAACCCACAAGCACTTCTTCCCCCCCACCTGTGTTTCTACACAAGTAGCATTCCGGGGCATGCTTCCTCAGATGTTAGAGGCAGCACACAGCCATTAATAGCCTTTTCTTGTCTAACTTTTTAAAGACCATCACTACAGCTTGTAGGAGAGAGTTCCATATTTAAACTGTGTTTTATGGAGACCCACTTCCTATTTGTCTGTCCCGAATTTTCTAACAATTTGTGTCCTTTGGATGTCCCTAAGTCCTAGTACTATGAGAAAAGTAGGGAGTTTTCTCTGTCCACTGCTCCACACCACACATGAATTGAAACCGCACTCTCAGGTGCCACCTTCACTCTTTTCCTAAACCAAAAGCCTCAGTTGCTTTTTCCCATGGGAGAGTTTCTCCAGCCCCTTAAACATTTTAGTTGCTCTCCTCTCTCTCTTTCTTTCTCTCTCTCTCTCTCTCTCTCTCTCTCTCTCTCTCTCAGCTTGATTAGAAGTATAAGTGTATATAATGCTCAAGCCTCTCATGGAAATAAGGAGGAAAAGTACAATTTTGAAAGAATGGTGGTAATTCTCTTTTTTTTTTTTTTTGGATGTAAACAGTTTTTATTAAGACACCATCTTTATGTTGTACATTATATAAAACTCCATTTACACTCTACCAAAAAAAAAAGTCATCGCCTAAAAAGGTGGACCATGAAGAGCTTTGGGGCATGCGAATAACGAGTTTCTGTGGCCACCAGGTTCATATCTGCTTTGATAATAAAGATTGTGCAAGGAGTTAACACGGCGGAGTATAAAAATCAAGATACACGTGGCAGAAAGCCCTGACTGACAGAATTCTGCTTCGGCCATTTTTTTTCTGCAGTGGGGATTAAGTTTTTGTGTGTGTGTGTGTGTGTGTGTGTGTGTGTGTGTTTTTACAGCACACATCTGCACAGCAGCACTCCTGAAACTTTGGCTCATCAGTGCTAAAAAGAAGCATCACAGGCGTACATCCCCGAAGGTACCTGCTCCCGATATCAGTCACGCCAACAGAGCCAGCTAGGTTGCATGCGCACACAAGCAAACACCCCCCTCCTCGCTGCCAAATCTGCAGGTCAGAATTTCCAGGGGTGGCGGTGGGACATAGGCTACAGGGGAGAGGAGGTGGCTTTTGCATCAGAGTGAAAATATGCAAGCGTGGGAAGGAAAATGCAATTGTGGTGCAGATGCACCTTCGTTAGTGTTCAACAAAGAAGCTGGGAAGCAAACAATGGCAACAGCTCCCTTTCCCGACTCAAGTCTTCACATCTGGGCAAGGAGAAGCAATGTTTCATAAACTCGCTGCCCCTCTCCAATTCTCTGTGGCGAAGCAAATGGGACCGAGGTCCTCTACATGGGTGTTTCGTTCTCCCACCGTCTGGCACCTTGCTTGACCAGGATGCACCTCCTTTCCTGAAACTGGGAAACGAGGAATGCCCTGCTGTTTCGTTATGAGCGGAAGCCCAGGCTCACGACACACTGATCTTATGAAATCCTGGATTCTTTCAATGCCTGGTTTCATGAGCATTGCTTTCCTGTTCCCGGCACCAAGTTTATTAACTGAAAGGAAGAGGTTAGTTGGAATTGAGAGGTGTAGGTAGTGTTTTGAAGATTTCTGCCCTTGGAGCTGTCGTGGCTCAAAGGAAATTTGGGGGCGGGGGAATTTTACCAAACCACTCATGATTATGACAGTTATTTAGTGCAGGCCAGAGGGAGAGGTTGGCCTTTGGTGTTCAGGAGGCTCGCAGGGAGAAGTGTCTTAAGCGAATAAGGGCAGCCTATCTTAGCCTGCTGCCCTCCAGACAGTTTGGATGAAAAGTTCTGGGACCGTCACGCAAAACCTTTGGAGAAAGCTGGGGAAGACAGGCCTGAAACCCTGGGACCAGGGACCAGCAGTCGTGCTGAGCACTGATCACATTCTCATTCAATGGGCTTGTGGGGGGAGCCATTGCTGGTGGGCTGAACCCAGGAAACCTGCATGAGCAAACCCAGCAAACTGGTCCCAGAATGGGAACTTGAGAGCGTCAGCTTCAAAAGGCCGAGATCCCATGTTGCACCCTGGGACCCGAGAGGAAGAAGAGAGGGCGTGTGGTTTGCCTTTTCTGAGGTAAGGAGAAGGCCCTCGCCCAGGCAGACTAGGCAGCTGGGGGCCATGCATTTTGCATAAAGGACAGAGATTCCCTCTCTACTTTTGGATGCACGTTTTCACACCGGGGTTCCTTTTTGGCAGGGAAGCCTGATTTTTTAAAAAAGAAAAGGTAAAGGCACTTCAAAAATGAAGGACTTCCATGTGCGTCTAACTGCCACATTATTCTCCTGGCCCGCTTGACGCCCGTACGGCATTCGCCCACTTGAGGCACCAGCTGCTCACTGTTCTAAGCAGAGGCAGGCCCAGGCGAACAGCAAACCAGGAGGATAAAAGGTGGAGATGATTTGGCTTTCATAACCAAGTCCGGGGGGTGGGAGGTGGTGAATGCCCTGAATGGAGGGTTGTAGCAGCACTGGCCAAAGTCCTCTACCCCATCTGCAAGGGGGCTGGATGATCCCAGCTCCTGGGGGCAGCACAAGCACCAAGAATTAATACTTGGGGCGAAGCAGGGATGCCACAACTCCTCTTGTTGAAGGGTACCATAGTTAATGTACAGCCTTCGGCAAACCTTCCTAACTCAGGTGTGGGAGGTGCATTGTGGGAAAATCCTCTTTCACTGGAAGATAACAGTAGTAAAGTTGAACTGGAAGCATCTGTTGTTGAAATTTTCCGCTAGGCCCTTCGAGATGGGCTGGAGGCAATCACCCCAGTTCAAAACAGTAATAGGGGGAAGAAACTAGAAGACTGAAGCTTTCTCGTGTGTCCTCCATGGCCCTCCTTGTTCTCTGGCATTTTGCGATTGGATTTTGTAGCTAGGCACACACACACACACTCACAGGGGGAGGTCAGTTAGGGGGAGCTAGTGTTGCTCTAGGGCTAATGTTTCAGGATATGCATTCTTCATCTCACATGGGACCAAAAATAAAATACAAAAATAAAACAGAACTTTGTTAGACAAAAAAATTAAACCCAAAAATGCAAATCTATAAAACAAAACAACCCATTTGTTGCAAGTTAAAAGTTGCTTGTCAAAACACTGAGCTCCCGTCCCCATGGAAAGGAGTAGCAAAGGAAGGACGGGAGAGGTTTATTCTCGTTTTTCCACGTTGTTGCCTGAAACTGCCAGTCTCAGTAGTGAGAGAGAGTTCTTTGCGTTATTCCAGAAACCGTAAAAAATAAATTACTTTCTTCCTCTTTTCCTCCTCTCTGGCTAAGAACTCGTCGTGGGTTCCCCAAAGTCCATAGCCTGGCTGCCCACAAACAAGTCGTACTTGTCCACAATTTCCTCTTTGCTGAGTTTGCCATCCTTGTTCTGATCCGACTCGTAAACGAGGTGCCGTGCTTCTGCCTCGGCGTGATCGTAGTCTGAGGGGAGGATCCAGTCCTTGGTCTCCTCCTTGTCCATCTTCCCGTCGCGGTTCTTGTCCTGGAACTCTACAAATTGCTCTCGCTCTGTCTTCACCCACTCGGGCTCTTCGGCGTCGCCGTCGTGGCTGTACATGTCGCCTGTGTACTCTTCCAAGTCAATGAAGCCATCCCCGTTCTTGTCAATGTCCTCCATAGTTTCCTGCACAACTATATTCTTCATGTATTCGTATTCTTCAGGATGCAGAAAAGCAGTGAACTCTTCCTTGGTAGCAATCAGGTCGCCGTCCTTGTCAGCCATCTTGAACCTCTGCTCATCTCTCACCATCATCTGCTTGTAGTTAAAGCCATCGTCGGGGTCAGGGTCGTCTAAGATGTAGCCGTAGGTGGCATTTTTATACTCTTCCCAGGAAATGAGCCTGTCCTCATTGAGGTCGTGCCCCTTCCACTGGCGCTCTACATCCTCGTAAATCCAGCGCTTTTGGGCAAATTTAATCCAGTCTTTTAGCTCTTCGGGAGTTACAAACCCGTCCTTGTCTTCATCTATTTTACTTACAATCTTTCCCAGCCTCTCCTTGCTCTCTTCTGGCGTCAGCTGGTCAAAGGTCTTGGCCTCATCTGCACCCAGGAAGGCGTCGTGGTCATAGTCAAAGTTCTGTGCATCATCATGGACCTTGTTGCTGAGCTGAGGTTCATGGTGGATGCGATCCTTCTTCTTGGTGGGTTTGCTCAGAACGCAGGCGGTCCACAGGGACAGGTACAAAACGACCTGCCGAACAGCCACAACCATGGTGATATCCTTCCCCCTCCTGCTGCCGTGGCCGCCGCCGCCTCGGCTCCCTCCGCTTCTCCCCCTCACGACAACCGTAATTCTCTTTCATGATTCAACCACATTCACACATACAATAAATTTTGACAATTCCCAGATTACTCAATTAATGCTAATGACTTCTCCATTGCCTAATTGCTATGAATCTCTACCAATGCAAATGCATCTCACAGTATGTTCACCAATCCGTCTTTCACTTCTGAAAACACAGATTTTCTGCAAACATTCCTTCAGGGATATATGTACTGTCCTTCTAACAAGAAGGCAGTTTGTTTATACTTGGACGTTTTCCATTTTTATTCATTGCTTGCTCTTGACTACTTATTAATCTCTTCTGACCTTTGGATTTTCAGCAGCTTAACCCCCTTGCACTGATTTCTTGACTTTTTGAAAGCTAACCAAGAGCTAAGGCAAAACTCTTACTCAGCCACAATGCCTGTAGGTGAACTTTGGCCGCTCACTGTCTCTCTTATACAGCTATTGTGAGGATGAAAGGGGTGTGTGTTTACAAAGCACATCACCCTGGGAGGGTGGGATAGAAATGTAATTGGTAAAACAATAAATAATCCTAATAATTAAAGGACAATACCTCCACTATAGTCTTATTTGTAGGTAGTGGATTCCAGTTTAAAATTATCACCACTGCATTCTGTGTCATGTGAAGCTTCTAAATACTTTTTCAAATGCAGTCCTAGATTGAACAAGCTGTAGCAGTCCAGCATCAAAAAGGGCACACCTGGTGTACCATTTCATGATGATGATGAACAGACAAAGACAGAAGAATCCTGCTGGATCCCCTACAGACCAGGCAGATGCTTATGGGAAGTCCACAAGCAGGACCTGAATGCAACAGTAATCTCCCCCCAGCAGCTCACATTCAAGCCATGCTGTCTTTGATCTTAGAGGTAGCGTATAGCCTTACCCTCCATGAAAGCCATCTAAGCTGAGAGCCTTCAGTACATCTTATGAAAGCGAATTCCATGGTTTAACATGTGCTCTGTGTGAACGACTACTTCCTTTGCCCTTAATCTCCCACCATTCAGCTTCACCGGATGATTTTGGCCTCTAGTATTACAAGAGAGGGAGAAAAGTGCATCTCTGTCCACATTCTCTATACAATGCAAACCTTTTGTATTCATCTTATCAAATTCTTTTCCAATAATTTAAATAGCCACAAATATTCTAACCTTCTCTCATGGGGGAGCCGTTCTACTCACCACATCATTTTGGTTGCTCTTTTCTGCAGCGTTTCCAGTTTTCTAATACAGTACATAGTATCCCAAGTGTGACTTGTATAAAGGCATTATAATCTTCTCAAATTATTATTTTTATCATTTTCCTAATATTTGACATGGAATTATCCTTTTCACACTACACTGGGATCTACATTTTCACTGACCTATCCACTACAACCTGAAGATTTCTCAAGAGGATGTTCCACAGGCTTGGGTCCACAACACTGAACAAACAGATTTCAATAGTTAAAAGCCACACATATAAACCATGGGTGACCCCCAACAGACTCAAGCTCAATGACTGGACAAGGATATAAGGGGTCCCAGGCCCAAGTTGTTAGGCACCTTGTAAATTAATGCAGGAACTTAAGACCTGGCCCAGCAGCACATGGACACCCAAGCTTTCAATCACCAGCATCATGTGTTCAAATAAGGAACTAACTTAGATCAAGAACTAATGAAACATGACCAATATTTCCAATTAGCAAATATTAGTACATTTCTAAACTTCACGCATGAAAGACTGTTACAGAATTGCCTTCCATTTGACGTGTGCCAAATTTCTATGAAGGCGTTTTTAGTTTGTGATGTTTATTAGCTGAGTGATAATCTGGTTGAATTGCTTTTTTCCAGCTCTGTTAAAAAAATTGCTTATGTGGACTGTTGCTGAGTTGTAAAATTTTGTAATATTCTTTGTACCTTTAAATGTTTTTGACTGTAAGCTGCTTTGGAGGGGCATTTAGACAAGCAACCTAAAAATGTTTTACATAGAACAAACAAATGCGTAAATAGTTAACACATGTAACTTAATTTGCATTAACTTCCCAATCCTATTATGATTTTTTCATAGAAAATAAATTAGTTGCTTTTTTGTAGGTCCGATTGAGTTATTTCCTAAAGCAACAGGTAAAATGTCAAGTATAATGAAAGGAAGGGTGAGCTACACTGAAAGACTTAAATTTCAACCTCTAGGAGAAGTGTGAGAAATTGCAGAATTTATATGTCATAATTAATTAGGAGATTCAAATAATAATTTTCATGCCTTTTATGAGTTGGAATGCTACTGAGGCAATTTGTTATTAGGAGTATGTGATTGTGCTCAGGGAATGCTGAAGCCAGAAAATGTTGAAAAGATCATTAGCTGGATTTGAAACATTGGCAAGTGATGGTGGGGGTAGGGTGGAACAGGAAAATACATAATTGGAGCTCTATTGAATCTATCATTGTAGCTGGACCACTCACTTTATTGTACATTGGTCAGAACAGTTTTTTCACTAACTGTTTTTTCACTGATACAAAAATAGTTTCATTTCTTTCATAGTGGACATAATTTAAATGGCTGTTGAAACTGATCTTGAAGGAACAAGGAAAGAATCTCAGACTTACCTGTCTAGATGCTCCAGCTACAAATCTGGATTGTCACTCTTTTCTTCCATGCCAAGAAGCTCACTGGATAAAAGAAGAGCATAAAGTACAATGATTAACCATTAACCAACGAACCATAACAGAGAACACTGCTAGTATTCAAAGGGTCTCTTAAAAAAAAGGGGGGGAGCTTCCTAGTGAAGCATCTCTGTCACTCAGAGATCTGATAGACTATACTTCGCAGAATACAGGACTACACAGATGTTGCCTCTAATGTAAAACTGTGATTAAAATGAACAAGGCACTTACTGTTCGAAGAAATCCTTTGAGGAACCTGTATCTTTGGCTTTCTGAACTTTCAAGGGACAAAAACTGAATGGTAGGAAGTGCCACAAAACTGCCTCCCCCATGAAAAATAGGAAGGGGGGGTGGCACAGTCAAGACTGTAGCAGAAAATGTGCCTTCTTCACTCTTGCCAAGAATATATTATGAAAGAGCTCCAGCACTTTGGGCTTCCGTTAACCTTCTGGATACAATTTAAGGTTTCTAATTTTGCCACAGATGTCCTTTAGTGACTGAGGCTGTTAAGCCTTGAGACTACATCAATCTCTACGTCCCACTTTAATTTCTAAAATCAGATATGAACGGCTGCTTCATGAAAGCTGATTTTCCTACATAGAAATCAATTCTGTGGATGAAGTGTGTGCTTACAGTGTAACCTAATACATACACAAATGGGCATTGTACATGTAAACAAAACAAAATTTAACATGTTGCATTTCTCACAGGGTATGTTGTATAAAATACTTCCTCATGTGGCTCTCTTCCATATAAGAATTTGCCCTGTATGAAAGTGTTCTGAGCAACATCTTAAGTTTGCCTTGATGACCAAATATGTGCAAACAAACAAGGCATTACAGGCAAGCATTTTCAAGGGTCTCTCTGCAGCTCTGGAACTGTCAATTTGCTATAGCAGGGCTATAATATTGGATGTAGCTCATTATCACTCATTTGTTCTATTCATATCCTGCCGCCTTCTAGATTACCTGACGCATCTAGCTAAAATCTGTATTTTTAGGTTGTATGCTTAAGCAGGCTTATCAAAACACAAGTCTGTCCCCCTTTCTATGGGTGTGACTTCTCTATGATAGGCTGTTACGACGGTCCTGCTCAGGTTGAGCAAGACAGAAATTTAGAATAGATTGCTAATCTCACCTGTGCTATTTTATTAATTTTATTACAGGTTTTAAAAAACAACACTTCATTTTTAAAAATGCTATTTCATTTTACATAAGAAACTAAAAAAAAATTAAATACAAATGTTGACAATCCAAACGTTGATAAGAAAAAAACAAAACATTGAAGAAGCCAGATTTTTAAAAATTAACAGGATTAAAATTAGTAAAGTTACAAAAATCAGGAAGTTTTTTCCTCCATTCCCCTCTTTCTCCCTCCTCACCAACTCTGCAACTCATCAGAGCAGAGAGCACTGGTCCTTATGAAACAGTCTTTGCTTGGACTACTCATAGAATCGTCGAGTTGGAAGGGAATCTGAGGGACATCTAGTCCAACCCCCTGCAGTGCAGGAATCTCAGCTAAGGAATCCATGACAGATTGGCATCCAACCTCTGCTTAAATACCTCCAAGGAAGGAGAGTCCACAACCTCCCGAGGGAGACTGTTCCAATGTCAAACAGTTCTCACTATCAGAAAGTTTTTTCTGTATGTTCAGTTTGAATCTCCTTTCATGTAATGTGAAGCCATTGGTTCAAGTCCTACCCTCTAGAGCAGGAGAAAACAAGCTTGTTCCACTCAGAATGACTATTGACATTTCCTTGGATATTTCCAATTTGCCTGGCCACCAAACAGCAGTAAAATAGTTCCAGACAGACCTCTCCAAGGAGTACATTCTATAACTGGGGAGCCACTATAGAGATTACCATCTCCCTGATCACCGCCCCCCCTTAGTAGGAGCACACACCAGAGATGGTGAACCCACTGGTCCACAGGCCTGATCTAGCCCACCAAACATATCCTCACAGCCTGCCAGCCCAATTCAATTTATTTTCACTGGTTGCATCAGCTGCAGTGCTGAAAAACAAAACAGAAAACCAGTGGCTCTTCTTCGCCAACCACTCCGGAAACAGGAGCTCAGGCTCAAATCAGCACCAGCATCATTTAGGAAAAACTGGAGTAGACCAGAGCACTTCTTGTTACTTGACCACTAAGAGAAGAAGAGGGAAAGGATTTTTGGCAAGGAGGGATGTCAGCAATGCCTGGTCCACCTGACAGCAATCTCATCTCTCCCGAAAATATATGGTAGTGGATAAATAGGCTCAGGATATGCACATGATCAGCGTGTGTTGGTCACAACCTAGTCTCATTTGGAAAGTCTAACAATGGCTATTATGGGAGTTTATGGAGCAGGGTTTTTTGAGTATACGATCCTGAATCAGCAAAGACTGAGCTTAGTATATTCTGAAGGTGAATAGCATAGCTTTTCTTTAGGCACCTGACTGGCATCTTGTGACTCTTGTGTGTATTCATTTTGACCTCGCCCACTGTTGCCACACAGCACCCAATAGGTTTTTAACCAGGCAACGTGACCTTCGGGCTGAAAAAGGTTAGCCACCCATAACATAGGGAGACAAGCTGCCTTTCAAGCATTCCGGTCCTAGACAGGAAAAGGCATTAAAATTTTCAACTGAGCCCAGAAATGGACCATAAACCAATACAACTGGTATAGTATTTGTGTAATATAAACGTGATAAATAAATAAGCTGCAAGGGATAGAACATTTAAGTGTAGAATAATATCTGTATCTCTTGCAATGCCCAAGGAAAAAATATGTTTAGGAATTAAAGTGAAAGTAAAGCATTTACCACTCTTTGATTAAATTTTGATAGAACCTCTAGGAACCATAAAAATTTGCTTTGCAGGCCACATCTGGCCCCCAGTTGGGCATGCCTAGATTAGCACATACAACCAAAGATTGCTGCCTTGATCAGCCTAAATCGTAATGTGCCACAAGCAGAGAGCTGTGGGAGAACCAGGTGCATCAATGAGTGAGTCAAGTTTAATAAGATATGTGATTAGCAGTTCATTAACACAAAAATGAGGAGCAAGTCTCCTGAAGTAAACTAAGCCATTGCTGGGATAAAAGCACTTTTAAGTGAAAGTAGTCAAAAATATTTTTTTCAAGAACGGGGGGGGGGGGGACCTATGATTGCATTTCTCCAGGGTTTATTGCTGATTAAACTGCCAAGTTTTGTTTTGAGTATAGGAAGAAAGTGAGCAAAAATATTTTGATTTCTGAGACAAATAATTACTTGGGGGACTATGAAACTTAAGCAAAAGTCATTCTCAAGAAATGATTGATAAAGCCATCTGGAAAGTTTATTATAAACAACTTCAACAGAAAGCAGTTTCAGAAATCTAGGTAAACAAGTTTGTGATGTATTTAAATATTCTTGTACATAAATGTATATCAAATGACACACAAGCTTGATTTACCTGCAAATATGCATGGACCATGTTTATATAATACTGCTGATCAGGAGAACGGATAAAAGGAGGGAGGATTAAATGGAGAGTAAAGGTCTGCTAAAGGAGCACTACTCTTTATCTTAGCATATGAGATGCAACATCAAAGTGTACGATACCTCTATCACTTGCAGTGCTCAAAAAGAAGAGACTAAATTCACCCTCCCCACACAGCTATAATTGCCAATTTCCTGGCTCTGGCTATGCACTTAAAGCCCTGGTTGCTGGACAGAACTAGGAACCATGCATACTGCACAAATGTATCCTAACTTTGATGCAAAGTTAGGATACATTTCTGAAACCAGCTTTTTCCACATTGCTGGAATAGGGCAGAGATCAACTTTGACAAGAGTAAAATATAGCTCCTTTTTGGTGAAGGAAAATACATCTGACTGTAATTTAAATATTGTACGAGATTCATCTTAAACAGAACAGTTTTAAATCAGTGATTACATCAGTGCCCCATTTTAGAAATGCTTTGATCCATTGTTGAGAATTCTGAGCTGTGGCCTCATTTCTCAGTTTTCATTATGGCCTGTTACCAATTTCAACAGTGCTCATAACCAACTAGCAGATATCTTAAAACAATCATGCAAGTGTCTGACAACGTCCTAGAAGAAGGGCTTTGAGGGGGTTTTGGTAATCAAAGAGGAGCTGTATTAACAGGCTTGCCTTAATAAATATCAGAATATTATACGCCACCCGAATATCCACAAATTGTGTGAGATTCCAGGGGTTGCAGGCATGCTCATTATGGCCTGTGTTCCATTTTGGGATAACGAGGCACAGTAAAGACTCTGGTGTCTTTATGATATATGGTTTATTTACACATATATACAAATTGAGCCTATGATCAACACCCCAAGAGGGTCTGTCCTCCTCCATAAGCACACCATTAGAATCAAAGAACAGCAAAACGCCATCCACTCTGTCTCTTCGATGCAGCTTCTCCCAGCCACAACGTGTTATGGCCACCCCCATTCTCTGCTTGCCAAGCCGCTTGCAAAATGACTTCCTGTTCACTTACGTCATCCACTCTAAAATCCTAAATCCTTTGGGTCTCTGCCCACCAACACACAGCTGCAGGAGGAGTCCCTCCCCTTCTTGTCTGACAGTGTTCGCTGTCTCTTGATAGTTTCCTTGATGGGCCATCACCCAATGGCTTACATTCACCTAGCCCTGCCAGGATAGCCTGGCTTGTTAGCATAAGCTAAACCCAGGAATTTTCAGGTTTGGTGCAGTTTAATAAAACCTTGATTAATTATCAGAATTATGGGTGCCTTTCACTCGCAAACCCCAGCACCCAAGACCTATAGCAATCATTTCATTTATGAATCAATTCCCATGAGGCATCTTGATGATTTTTTTTTTTTACAGTGTAATAATATTTATAATGTTACATATATAATGGCAGTTAAAAACACTTGCATTTCAAAGCCATTTTGGGAAAAAAACTCTAAATATAAAAATAGTTTAAAACTAGAACACATACTTAAAATAAGAGTTCATATCCAGGACTGATAACAGATGTGATATTGATCTGGAAGGCTAATTGAAACTGAACATCTTTAGAAAGCACTGAAAAGCTAATGGAAGGCGGTTGTCTGGGCTGCAGAACGGAGGTCCAAAGCGGAGGTGTTACCACACTAATTCATACGTTAGCTGTTATGTACTGAAGTTCTCACCCTGGGCCAGCAGGGGGATACTGTAGATAGTTATGCAAATGAAGGATTGAAAGTGACATTCAGTGATTGGATAGTTTTAGAAAGTTGCTACAGTTACGTTCTACTGGACCTCTATATAAGCAGGCTGACTGAGCCCTTCAGTTCAGTTCTGTTCTGGCCTCTGAATAAACAAGAGCTGTTTGAAGAATCGCTGTGTCGTCTGATACGTTCACCCACAACTTAACACAGTGGTGCCTCACAAGACAAAATTAATCCACTCCGCGAGTCTCTTCGTCTTGCGGTTTTTTCGTCTTGCGAAGCACGGCTATTAGCGGCTTAGCGGCTATTAACGGCTTAGCGGCTTTAAGAAAAAGGAAACAAACTCGCAAGACGTTTCGTCTTGCGAAGCAAGCCCATAGGGAAATTCGTCTTGCGGAACGACTCAAAAAAACGGAAAACTCTTTCGTCTTGCGCGTTTTTCGTCTTGCGAGGCATTCGTCTTGCGAGGTACCACTGCACTAGCCACGTTTATCCCTTTGTAATGTGTTGTCCCCTAGTACTGATAGCAAGAGGGCTTTTGTAATTCTGGGCTGCATCAATAGGAGTATAGCATCTAGATCAAGGGAAGTAATAGTGCCACTGTATTCTGCTCTGGTCAGACCTCACCTGGAGTACTATGTCCAGTTCTGGGCACCACAGTTCAAGAAGGACACTGACAAACTGGAACGTGTCCAGAGGAGGGCAACCAAAATGGTCAAAGGCCTGGAAACGATGCCTTATGAGGAACGGCTAAGGGAGCTGTTTAGCCTGGAGAAGAGGAGGTTAAGGGGTGATATGATAGCCCTGTTCAAATATATAAAAGGATGTCACATAGAGGAGGGAGAAAGGTTGTTTTCTGCTGCTCCAGAGAAGCGGACACGGAGCAATGGTTCCAAACTACAAGAAAGAAGATTCCACCTAAACATTAGGAAGAACTTCCTGACAGTAAGAGCTGTTTGACAGTGGAATTTGCTGCCAAGGAGTGTGGTGGAGTCTCCTTCTTTGGAGGTCTTTAAGCAGAGGCTTGACAACCATATGTCAGGAGTGCTCTGATGGTGTTTCCTGCTTGGCAGGGGGTTGGACTCAATGGCCCTTGTGGTCTCTTCCAACTCTATGATTCTATGATTCTAAGTACTATGTGTGAGCCTCCTAGGTGCAACACAGGGCTACAGAAGTCCAAAGTTCCCCACTCCTCAGAGTCTTGACCTGGAACAGCCACAATGGAGAAAATCTGAATCAAACTTCTATCAAAAAGTTTACTTTGTCAGTGGCATGTAAAAATAATAGATATATAAAGGAGAATTCATGGATGGGATGCCAAGATCCAAGTTTGGGGCAAGTACTCTTTGGTAAGGGAACCCCAGCAAAGATTTAAAAAACACAAAACATGCAGCAAAGCAAAGCATGGGAATATAGGTTGTTAGACCTTTAAAATATCCCATTTTAAGTTGCTTCCAATGCTACCCACTTCCCTTATCATAGAAAGAGACCACATGTTTGGCAAGGTAAAATTGGCTAACTTACAAACTCTCCAAAGCACAGATTCATGTGCTTTTCCATACAGCATTCAAAAAAAGATGCATATTAAAACTTGGCATAGTTACACTGGTGAAAGTTCTTAAATTATTTGTATAGGAGCTCAAGAGTGGCTTGCAAGAGCCATATGGTCTGAGCTGCAGCAACCAGATCAGAGTTCCTCACATGTTGAGCTTCTCAGATAGACCAAGTGACACAAAATGGTGAGGCTCCATGGGGTATCTGGACACACCATGACAGGTCACAACAGCTGCCTACCATGGAATAGCCAGTTCCTCCCAAGGTGAGCTAAGCCCAGCAGGACAGCTTGTTCTATGATTAGACTTAAGCATGCTGGTTATAGGAGGCTGGTTATTCCACAGAGGTTTTTGTTAACTTTCCTTTTCATGTCTTCATCTGAACATTAACATTCCATGCTATGTCTTTATCTTATGGATACCTGCTTGGAAAGAACTTCACTGTTTCAACCAGGACATTTCACAAAGGTTACCTAAAGAGTTTTGAGATGGTTGCATATGTTGGGTCATCATTTCCTCACTTATACTTGCATATAAATAAGACTTTAAGAGACTCCACAAGCCATTAGAACACAGAACATTCTGTGGCCTCATTACTCCCAGAAAAGCAGTGAAGAAGAACTGAAACTATGGGTGGGGGGAACATTTTTAACAGTAACATTCAAAAACACAAGCAAAATCCTCTTTCTAATAATGCAGTCATTTGCAATTCTGGTAAGGAAAGCCAGTTTTTCAATTCACCAGACTCTAGCAATCAGACACATCCATTTTAATGTTGCTCCTATTTGTATTATTGTGGTGGTGAGAAAAGAAGACAGATTTTCTTTTTTCTTCACTTTCTGGAGCTACATATGCAAATTCCTTTTGCAGTGCATGCCAACATTGGTATGAATATGTATGCCTGGTTCACATCAAGTGCAGGGAAGCACAATGTATTATGCTATTGTCTAGTCATCTGAGTTAGTGCAAGAATCTGCTTACAGCACAATTCTCTTCTGCAAACCTGCATGATTAGGGTAGAACTGCCATACCGTCACAGTTTTTGTATAATAGCATATTGGTTACTATTCAGGACCCCCCCCCCACATTCCTACTTATTGGTATTCAATTGAGGGCTATAATCTGGTCTGAATCACTGCTATGATAGAGATTCTACATGGAACGTGTTTCCCTCCCCCCTCTTTACAACACCTTATTAATCGGACCACAACTAAGAACCACACAACAGAATTACAGGTCAAACCAATGGAATTTAGATTAGCTGCAACTAAGTCCTGCTCCATCACTTTCAATGCACCATTCAGTTCAATCTTATGCATGTTTATTCAAAATTCCTATAGTGAGTTTGCAATTGTAGTCATGATGACAGGTTATTATTTTCTTACTAATGAGTTATTCCTGCAAATAAATATTAATAATTAAAAATTATTAATGCAGAAATAAAAGTACATTGATAAAAATAAATTCCATAGTCCTATAATTTTATAAGGTATTGGTAATATCAGATTACAAATGAAGCTATACTTTCAATGTAATGTGAGTCAGGTGACCACCTTTCTACTCTAAAACAGAAAAGCAATTCCAGAACTCTTTATAATTTATAAAAGGGGTGCCCTTTTTTACCTAATATAAAGTACTATTATATTTCCAATACACCTATAACAAACATTCTGAGTATTGATTCCTACGTAGCCAAAACAGCACTACAGACACACACGACAAGGAGGAATAAGCAAGATTGAAGGAACCCCAGAGTTTGAACAAGGCGCCAGTCAAGCGCATTCCTCATCTCCCAGGCCAATGGCTAACTGAACAATCTGTGGTCTTTTAAACTGTGGGGGTGTTGTTTTTGTTTGTTACTATGTGTTTTTACAGACTACTTTGTGATCCTTGGATGAAGAGTAGTATAGAAATTTAATAAACTACAACAGCTACAGAATGTATTTAGGGGAAAACTTCAAAAGAGTCCATGAGGACTGAGCATGCTTAGTAAGCAAGCAATGCTCACTTATTACTGAGCAGAAAAATGAAAAACACTTATTTAATTTATATTTTTGCCAATTTACTTGGTGTTAGATACCATCGATATATCATTTTCAGTTTCATATAATTTTCTCTTAGACCATAACAGGCTGTAAAATTTATATCCATATTCCCCAATCATTCCCATGCTTTCCCCTATATTATGACCAATATCTATTGCCCAATGTATTATTGAGGATTTTACTTGCTCATCTTTTCTCTCTCATTCCAATATTTTATACATTGTAGACAGCACTTTTACATTGCATTCCAACAGGTCTCTCTCCAGCTGTGATATCTGTTGGGGAACAAATTGACCCATGCTTTCTAGACACAAGTCAGAGAGATTTTCTCCTTGCCCTGATCCTTTCCAAGGGAAAACTGCTTTTTAGCAAGAGGTCAGAACAACTTGGATTTCAGGGGAAACCTGAATTGCCACTTGCTTTGACTGAGCGCTAAAGAGCGGTTTTCCGGGACTTCCGGGTTAGCGCCATCGGCGAAATGGCGGAGTTCCTCCTACCGGAGGAACGGGCTCCATGGAAACTGGGTCTACCCGCCATGGCAAAGGTGGGGACCCGCTAGAAATCCCAGGTGGAAGAAGCCTGGGAACGTGGGGTTCGGCAGAGCACCAGGAGCGCCTCCCCTACTCGCGGGGGACCCCATTTCGGGGCTCCGGAGTGAAGTAGGGTGATTGGCGCGGTGCTGCGAACTGACTGCTATTTTCACGGAGGGAAGCCGCATTGCCATTGCCGGAGAGCGCTGACTTTTTCCTGTCGACAGTTGGATTCTAAACAAGTACCCGTGAGTAGAAACGGAAAATTGGATCAAGAAATATTTTAATTTGGCACCGAAGCGGGAAGGTTCAAAACAGGAAGTCCGCCTTCCGCTTTCTGTAAACAGACTGAAGCAAAAATCTTGTAAGCTAATAGCCTGGAAAGTCACTTTACAAAGGTCGAAATTTCCTTCATTTATAACCATTAAAACCCCCTTGGAAGCAGGAGAAAAGGGGGGGGGGAATTAAACTGTTCAAGCCTGCTGGAGAGGGAGTAAAGGAAAATAAGTTTCCACCGTCTCAAACCTGGGAACGGGGTGCCAGAGACAGAAATTATCGGAGACGTTCATTGACTGTGAATGGAATATTTTGACAGAAAGCAAGAAAAAAGAGAAACAAATTGATTCCAATGCTGCCTGTTGCATTCTAAAGAAACAAAATATTTGAAAACTGAAGGTAACTTTCTTTTGTTGGACATGATTTAAAAAGATGGACACAAATAGAAATTGTATCCTCTAGAGGGAGCTTGTCAAATTGTTGCTGCAGTTTACTTGGGGATTTCACAGCTGCGAGATTAACATCGTGGGACCAGACTGTGACCTTGAATAAAAATGTGTTTGGAAGAAGTCCTGGTGCTTGCTTTTTGCAAGACAAGTGCTTTGTTGGAGCAGTTGCATGAGAAGGTGGATTTGATGAATGAGAAGTTGGACTTGATGACTGTTGCAACTAGTGAATGTGGACAAATAGGGAATATTGACATAGAAATTATACAGGGACCAATCCAGGAAACTGGTTCGACTGGGCAAATGCAAGGGCAGATAATAATGGAGGAAGCTATGGTGCTACCTCAAGCAACACAAATGGTGAGACCCGAGGCCCTGCAGGAGTATAAGCTGCTGTTTTGGAAGAATGAACTTGAATTAGGCCTGAGGGAGTCTGGAGCTGAGGAGGATCTCAACTTTGGAGATATTTTGAAATATGCTGTTAAAGATCTTTTGGATTATATTGATGACTGTGGGGAGTGGGACTGTGGGGAATGGGCTGGTTTGATGTGGGGAGATGGACTTGAATATGGATGGAAATTCCCCGGAGACCTACTCCCTAAGGAGAAAGGAAAGAAACCAAGAAAGAGACCAACAAAAGACAAGGAAAAGTGCAAGTATAAACAAGAAGAAAAAGATCTGCAGAAGGGGCATGGAAGAGACTTAAGAGCCTCGGATATCAGACTACCAGGTTGATGGACTAGATGGAATGGATAATAAGGACTGACACAACCCGAGACCAGGAAGAAGGGACGTTGGATGAAAACTGAAAGAGTCTATAAAGAAATTTTTTTATTTTGG
The DNA here is from genome assembly GCF_964270895.1 of Podarcis filfolensis. Classification (NCBI taxonomy): domain Eukaryota; kingdom Metazoa; phylum Chordata; class Lepidosauria; order Squamata; family Lacertidae; genus Podarcis; species Podarcis filfolensis. The sequence goes on along the minus strand of NC_139604.1, from coordinate 76,533,083 downwards.
GAATTAGTGTAAAATTAATGAATATTAGGGAGAATGTTGGAATGAAATTGTCTGGCTTTAGCAGAAATGATATAAGGATAAATAAGTATTAAGTTTTTAAGTTTTAAGGTATTTTACGGTATTTTATGGTAAGATAAGGTTAAGGTATTTTATGGTAAGATAAGGTTAAATAAAGTAAGGTAAATTGAACATCAGAATATGGTGAAAGACGGATAGGATGTATAGAGTTAATTAATTGGTTATAAGCTAAAATATAGAAAGGATTTGGTGAAACAATGACTGAATCAGGATACAAAAAAAGGGAGGTGTGAGGAAGTCAGGGAAATAGGCAGATGAAAGATAGGATATGGAATGACTGATTTGTTTTTAACTATTTTTATTTTTCTGTATTTTGTATCTTTTTTTCTTCTTTTTTTCTTCTTTTTTTCTTTTTTCCTTTTCATATTTTTGTATTTCCTCTGAAATTTTAATAAATATTATTAAATAATTAAATATTAAATATTAAATATTAAAAAAAATAAAATAAAGAGCGGTTTTCCGTGGGGCAAAGCAGTGGGAGAACAGGGCCCAGGAATTACCATTCAGTTGGTAAAGGGCTTAAAATTAAAAAGTTAATCAGATTCAAAGTTATAATTTTCATCCCACATCTAAAACAAAATTCTTACATAATTTTGGCCTCTTTTCTAAAAATAAAAGATAATAGTAAACATGGAAAATAAAATATAAGCATGGAAAAATAAAAACATGGAAATAGACAAATATTTCAGAATAAAGGGAAGGAAAAGTTATAAAGTCTCCAAGAAAACACTTAATTTGAGGAAATAAAAAAAGGCATTTTCAACATTAATTTTTATGGAGCCCTAAACTTATTATTTGGGGATTAAATTACTTTTCTGGCCAATTTTTCATCCAGGTTTACTTAAGATACACATACTGAGTGACCCGCTGGGAAGAGCTAATAATGGGCAGCTGTGTTAGAAAAATAGAACAAGGAGTCAGCATGACTGCCACTAGCTGAAAATCTTTAGCATGGACAAGCTATTGTTCAATGTGAAATGCACACAGTCGCATGCAGAGCGAAATCAACCTGCTTTCAAACCTCCATTCTCTCTCCTTTCACCAGTGATTGCTGAAGCCCCCAAACCAACCATTTAGCAGCTTTAGAGGTAATGCCATTTTCCTGCAAACTAGAGCTGTCCATGAAAGCATCTCTCCACTTAAGAATTGTATAGATAATGCAATAAAAAAATCACAGCAGGTTCTAAAAATAAATTAGCTAGCAATAAATCATTTGTTTGATAAAGTCAACGGAGGCATGGGCTGCAGCAATTCTTAATGCTTTTTGGATGCAGAACAGGGATTATTTTGTTTCTCCTGACACCAGCCTCCGATAGGCCATTGCAAGTCCCAGTTAACAGATGGTGGAAAGCCAACAGCATATCCAGGTGGTGGATCTAACGTCAGGGATGAAGAATAATGTTTCAACGTGTTCAGCCCCCACTATCCAAACATGAGTGAACACTGAGAAAACAATTACTGCCTTTCTCCCAAGATTATCTCCTGTGCGCCGGCTACACAGTACCTAACCAAAGGTATGAGCAGCTGCCTTTTAATATAAAATTTAATAAAAAATAATGAAAATATAGTATAAGCAGCTGTCATACTAAGGCGCCACGAGTGAATCCATGTTCAGAACTACTGCTGACATGAATCTTCCTTGATTATCTTGTTCCTCTGCAGCAAAAGGAGCAGCTATAGAGCAAGCTGTGTTTGCAAAACGGGTTTTCACTGTAGACTATTATTTTATTTATTGAATTTGTTAGTTGCTTTATCTTGCCCACAGAGCCTAGGGCTTGCCGATCAGAAGGTCGGCGGTTCGAATCCCCACGACTAGGGGAGCTCCTGTTGCTCGGTCCCTGCTCCTGCCAACCTAGCAGTTCGAAAGCACGTCAAAGTGCAAGTAGATACACTGGTACCTCGGGTTACAGACGCTTCAGGTTACAGATGCTTCAGGTTACAAACTCCGCTAACCCAGAAATAGTACCTCGGGTTAAGAACTTTGCTTCAGGATGAGACCAGAAATCGTATGGTGGCAGCATGGCAACAGCGGGAAGCCCCATTAGCTAAAGTGGTGCTTCAGGTTAAGAACAGTTTCAGGTTAAGAACGGACCTCCAGAACGAATTAGGTACGTAACCAGAGGTACCACTGTACATAGGTACCGCTCTGGCGGGAAGGTAAATGGCGTTTCCATGCACTGCTCTGGTTCGCCAGAAGCAGCTTAGTCAGGCTGGCCACATGACCCGGAAGCTGTCTGCAGACAACCGCCGGCTCCCTCTGCCAGTAAAGCAAGATGAGCACCGCAACCCCAGAGTCATCCGCGACTGGACTTAACGGTCAGGGTCCCTTTACCTTTACTTATCTTGCCCAGGGAAACCCAAAGCAGCCATCAAGATACATTAAAACCAAGAGGAAAAAGAAATACAGTCGTACCTTGGAAGTTGAACGGAATCCGTTCCGGAAGTCCGTTCAATTTCTAAAAAGTTCGAAAACCTAATCACAGCTTCTGATTGGCTGCAGGAATGTCCTTTAGAAGCCTCTGAAGCCCTGTCAGATGTTCAGGTTCCAAAAGAACGTTCACAAACCGGAACACTCACTTCCAGGTTTGTGGCGTTCAGGAGTCAAAACATACGAGTTCCAAGGTGTTTGACAACCAAGGTACGACTGTATCTTAAAACCATCCCGCCCACTTCTAAAAGGCCAGAGTTAAATTAAAGCCAAAGGCCTGACTATAAAGATAAGTTTTTGCCTGGCACCTACAGAGATATATAATGATGGTGCCAGGCAAACATCTCTGAGGAGAGCATTCCCCAAACAGGGAGCCACTGCAGAAAATGCTGCTCTCCAGACCTCTTGTGAAGTGGGCACATGATGAAGAGCCTCAGATGATGAAGGATCAGGGTCCAAAGCTGAAGGAAGGCACTCTGCACCACCCAGACCACCTAAGCCTCAAGCAACAGCAATGGATCCAGCTGCATACCTGCTCCTTCAGAGGGAGTGTAACCTCATCAAAAGCAGACAAGCCCTCATCCATCTGGTCTAGGGAACCACCTAGTAACAGTGCCTCAGTCTTATTTGGATTGAGCTTCAGTTTGTTGGCTCTCATCCAGTCCATTAGCGAGGCAAGACAACAGTCCAGCACATTCACTGCCTCACCTGCAGATGTAAAGGAGAGCTGTGTGTCATCAGCATATTGCTGGCAACGTATTCCAAACTTCCGGATAACCCCATTCAGTGGTTTCATGCAGATGTTAAACAGAATGGGAGATAAAAGTGAACCCCAAGGAATCAGACTCTGAAAGCTCCATGGGGCCGAACAGCACTCCGCAAGCAGCATCCTCTGAAAATGACCATCCAAGTAGGACCAGAACCACTACAAAGTGGTGCTGCCCACCTCTAACACAGACATCCAGAAGGATGCCTTGTCAATGGTATCAAAAGCCACTGAGAGGTCAAGGAAAACTGACAGGAACACATTTTCCCTGTCTCTCTCCCAACAGAGGTCATCAAACAGGGCAGCCTAACCCCTGTCTGAAATAGATCTAGAATCAGCTTCCTCCAAGAGTGCCTGCATCCAGTCTGCAACTGCCCACTGCAACCTTGCCCAAGAAAGGGAGGTTGGCAACCACCCATTAATCACTCAAGATTTTCCAAATCCAGGCAGGGTTTCTTAAGGAGTGACTTTACCACTGCCTCCTTCAAGCAGGCAGGGACCACCCCCTCTCACAAGGAGGCATTAATCACCTCCCTGGCCCAGCCAGCTGTCCCCTCCTTGAGAGATTTTATCAGCCAAGAGGGGCAAGGGTCCAGAGAACCAGTGGTCACCCTGTCCGATCCAAGCACCTTGTCCAGATCTCTGAGCCTCATCCAACACAACAGGACTAGACAGTGCTCAGGACACTCAGTGCTCAGATTAATCTGCTATAACAACAGAATCAAGATGGAAGTGATTTTATCCTCAAAATGCTTTGTAAACAAGTGACAGCAAACTACTGCTGGTTCCTCCCCTCCTTCAGAGTAGACTGCAAGAGGCCCCTCACTACATGGAAAAGCTCTGCTGTGCGGCATAGTGAGAATGCATGAAGGCAGCAAAGTATGTCTTCTAAGTAGGCTCAATAATAAGCACTCAGTAGTGTGTTTGCATTTGTCTAGAGCAGGCATAGGCAAACTCCAGCCCTCCAGATGTTTGGGACTACAATTCCCATCATCCCTAGCTAACAGGACCAGTGGTCAGGGATGATGGGAATTGTGGTCCCATCATCCCTGCGGGCTGCAGTTTGCCTATGCCTGGTCTAGAGCAGGAGTTGTCAACCTGGTCCCTACCGCCCACTAGTGGGTGTTTCAGGATTCTAGGTGGGTGGTAGGGGGTTCTACGGCACAAGCTGAATCCTCCTTCCATCAAGCACTGTTTCGCGGTAAGGAAATTTTACCATGAAGAAAGAAGCATTAGTGGGCGGTAGGTATAAAAAGGTTGACTACCCACGGTCTAGAGTTTTTCTCCACTTGCATTCAAGCCATCTCCCTCCATTGAGATGAATGGAAGTTTACATGCCAAGGATCTCAGTGCACACACACACATCTAGGCCATTTGGCAATAGCAACCAAGATTCACAGCTACTGAATCCTAAATCCTTGTCTTGTTCTACAAAGTTGAGAAACTATCACTTCTGGCCACTTTTCTTTAGTTATAAAAATTTGTGATGCATCTGTTAGTGTCCAAAGTTTCAATCCTTTCACCACTTGGTTTTATTTTCAAGAAAGGTAATTAAAAATACATTCGATCATCTATCAGCCCTGTCTGTTGTAAAATAATCAGTTGCTAGCCTGGCAATAAGGGTTGTGCAGAAATGGAAACAAGCTTCACAATGATGGAAGCTGATGGTTTACGAAGTCACTGAATGAGAACTGATTATTGATTTGCTATCCTCCTAACAACATCAGTGTCAAGTGATAATGTACTGTACCACTTGCTTCAGAGTAAATAGCAATTTTTATATTAGACCCTTTCTTGCAAATTGGCTGCTCGCAGGGAAAGCAAAATATACAGCCATCTGAGTATCTTGAAGCAGTACACGAACTGCATTGAGAGAATGCCAGCAAAGCACAGAAACATTGTTGCTGGTGTTTAAAATTCGAGCTTTTCCCATAAACTCCAAATCAAAAGCTTGAGAATTCTAATCCTCCAGTTGCACAGCACAGAGAATGCCCTCTTGTTTTCCAATTTGTGTCTGCATGCTATTGTTTTGCCGGAGATTATCCAGTTTGTTATAAACAAACTCAGAATGGCTGCTATTATTATTCAAGAATGCTTAATTATGGGAACTGTGGCCTACAGATTCTGGTTAAAATATAGCTATTAGATGGAATCCAATTGGTGCCCCTATGCAAGAAAGGAATTTTGATCCAGGAGGTGGCTTTCTTTGCCAATTCACTCTTTCCCCACAAATCCTCGCACGACCTGCCACCCTCTTCTGGTGGGTCCAATAATCTGGACATATTTGGAGGGTGCATAGGAAGTAGGACTGAAAGCAAAAATTGCCTCCCCTTTCCTTCTGTTAGCAGACACTTCAACCACATCAAAAGTCCTCCTGTGAGTCCATGTTAGGGACAGAAGGTTCTCAGTTTCTCATTTTTCCAATCGTAAATTTAGTACCCCACACTTCCACAGCAGTTTGCATGTTGTTTTTTAAATCGTCACAAAAAAATCTTCAGCATTTTAATGCGAATTTCTTCTAATAAACACATTTTTATGCAGCTTGAGTAATGTAAGACATTGTTGCTAGCAATTTCCCCTAATATAATGAGTTTTTGTATGTTATTTTCACTATTAATTTTAATGTGGACTTTCCACTAATATGTGTTTTTGTAGTATTGTTTGAAGAACTCCGTTGCACAATTCAGAATTTGAAGGGTGGCTGTGATCTGAATCAAAATTTTCCCCTACTGTACAAGGCACTGATTAAATTACTGCTCCCAGATTTTTCTTTTTATATTGTTTACATTTTCATCTTGCTTTTCCTGAAAGGAGCTCAGGGAAGTGCATGTTGTCTTCCTAATTTTTCAGAAAAGTGCTGGGAGGTGGGCCAGGCTAAGAATGACTGGAGCCAGGGCTATTTTTCTAGAAAAACAGGTGCCAGAACTCACCATGAACGCCTTTTTTCCTGCTAGAATGGCAATGGCATCCACCTGAGGTGCTGGAAGTGAGTTTGGGTGAGTTCCTCCTGAAAAAAAATCCCTGACTAGCTCAGGTTTACTCAGTAACTTTTGTGGCTAAGTGGACATTAGAAGCTGGTTCTCCCTAGTCCTATTCAACATTCTATACCAGGGATGTCCAACGGGTAGATCGTGATCTACCAGTAGACTGGCGGGGTGCCCCAGGTAAATCGCGGGATGAGAAAAAGTGCTCATGGAAAAGCAGCTCCTCTACCTTTGCTTCCCCAAAAAAGCGACTCTCTCCTCTCTCCTCCCAAAAAAGCTCAACAACTCTGGGCAAATCTCCCCCCAGTTAGTTGCCACCTTGGGTAGATCACTGCCAGGTTTTTTTATGCTGGGAGTAGATGGCAGTCTCTTGGGAGTTGGACGTGCCTGTTCTATACCATACAGATGTCCTCTTTTAAAAAGCTAAGACAATCCCTGTGGAAACTGAAAGAGACAAGCCCTCTGTATATGTTGCTTGTGTCTGTGGCATAACCATGTCCAAACCAGAACTGGAGCCATGCTTTTTGCTCTGCCCCCATCAGATCTTCTTTAGCAGCTGCACATGGGTGTCTATATGTAAAGCCCAATATGCAAACTCCTGCCCATGTGTAGGAGTCCTGCAGGATCAGGACACCATCACACGCAAACCCTATATGTGAGCAGGAGCTTCTACACACATGCACCGTTTTGCTTTGGGCTTTCTGTACACAACATGGAGTTGTTAAAGAAAGAGGATTTGATATTGGGAGGCGGCACTATGAACACATCTCTGTTCCAGCTTGTAATGTACACATAAAGTTAACATACTGTGTGATGGTACCGTCAGTAGAGCATAAGACTCTTAATCTCAAGGTTCTGGGTTCAAGCCCCACACTGGGCAAAAAGATTCCTGCGTTGCAGGGGGTTGGACTAGATGACCCTTGTGGTCCCTTCCAACTCTACAATTCTATGATTCTATGCTACTGCAGAAACGTACAATTTGAAAGTGGTTACATAATTCTCAAACACCCATGAATGGAGTTCTCCTGACAACCATGTTGAGCAATCCTAAACTAGAACTTTTAAAGCACCCTCTGATTATTTGTAGCACGTCGTTGTTGTTGTTGTATGTCTCACTTATTACATAATAACTGCAAACTCAGATGGTTGAGAACCTATCAAGTTGGAAGCAACAAATCCACCACCAAATAAGATGTTACATACACAAGGGAGGTAAAAGGAGCCAAGTTCAATAGAAAAATATCCCTATGCTCAGCAGTCTCCAGGAGCTATGGAACGATGAGTATCAGCTGGAAAAGAAAAAACAGAAAGGGGGGGAGGAAGTAAGAAGTGAATTGGCTTCCTTTAAACTCCTGACAGCTAATCCTTATGGCTAAAAAGAACCGCCAATTGTCCTTCAGAGGGATTAGAAACTGGTAGATTCTGCCTCCTTTGTGGTCATTCACAGCTTTGCAGTGTCTGGTGAAAGGCTGTGGACAGCATTTATGGGGACTACCACTCCCATTAGCCATACCCAGCATAGTCAGTGGTCAGCGATGATGGGAAGGCTAGTCTAACAACTTCTGAGGAGGTAGAATTTAATGCCCATCATCATCAATGAACTTGCCGTTCAGTGCATCATACAATGCAGAACTCCTGACACTGCAAAGGGTGGCTTTAATGAGCCAGACTGTTTTGAGCTCTTGTCAGAGGAGCTTTTTCCACCACTGATGTGTTCTGCAGTTTTTGCAGCCTACCTCCTCTTCTGGCTCTTGGGTGGTGGGAATTGCTTCTGTTCTATTTGACCTGAGTCAGTCCAGACAATTATTATCCTCCATAAGCTACTGAGCCACTGTGCAATTGCATATGATGGTGGTATTGTTCCAGCAGTGCACATCCTCAGCTTCTACGCTTTGCCATGGAAGTGCAGCATAAATCCCAGTGACACCATGGGCTCATGGTAGAAATTACAGGGGCAGGCCTTGGATTATGATTGGAGAGGCAAACACGTGCACCAGGCTATTCCATGGTTTTAATTTTAGTTGTTACCTTTCTGAGGGCTAAAAAAATACTTAAAACAACAACAGCAACAACACATGCACAAGGGATGCTAAGACTAAACTACATTGCAGCTTTGAGGAACGAAAGGGCTATGTATCAATGAGACCAATTGCGCATCCACACCAAGTTCTATTGTGTATTTACTGCATATTTGAGGCTGGTTTGAGGTGTCATCCACATGTTTCCCTCATGCAGCATCCACCTCACAGTTGATTTTACAGTCAATTTAGATTTCTCTGATCCTGGTAAAATTCTAAGAGATCAAACCCTAATTTACAGTTAGATGCTTACCAAATACACCAGGCATAGGCAAACTCGGCCCTCCAGATGTTTTGGGACTACAACTCCCTTCACCCCTAGCTAACAGGACCAGTGGTCAGGGATGATGGGAGTTATTGTCCCAAAACATCTGGAGGGCCAAGTTTGCCTATGCCTGAAATACACACTTGCATTTTGTATTGCCTTACCTAATTACATGCCCCTAGACATCAATGGGGATGCGGGTGGCGCTGTGGGTTAAACCACTGAGCCTAGGACTTGCCGATCAGAAGGTCGGCGGTTCAAATCCCCGCGACGGGGTGAGCTCCCGTTGCTTGGTCCCTGCTCCTGCAACCTAGCACTTCGAAAGCACGTCAAAGTGCAAGTAGATAAATAGGTAAATGGCGTTTCTGTGCACTGCTCTGGTTCGCCAGAAGCGGCTTAGTCATGCTGGCCACATGTACGCCGGCCCCCTTGGCCACTAAAGCGAGATGAGCGCCGCAACCCCAGAGTCAGCCACGACTGGACCTAATGGTCAGGGGTCCCTTTACCTTTACCATCAATGCTTCCTGCATTCCCTGGCTTCTCAATTCTTTTCATCTCACTTCTGTAGCGTTGCATCAACTTCCAGCTGCCCAGTGTAATTATTACATTAATTGGAACCTGCTGTGAATGCACAAACTCATTCCTGCTTACTGAAAGGCGGGTGCCCCCACCCCACCATTTCCAAAGAAGTGGATGTATACGATTGCAGCCCTTGGATTCTCAGTGAGAGCATGCTCCTTGGCCCAGAAAAGGTTAAATGAAGCAAATGAGATGGTTTCCAAGAGAGGAAGGAAATGGGGGGCAGGGATCCTCCAGAGCAAAGGCCCTTCCTCATCCAGCCTTGGAGACAAGCTGGATGCAAAGAGGGACCCCAAATCTTATTTAGGAGTGAGGCTAACTTGAGATCCTGCCCATATGTGGACTTGCCCAAAGCACAGATAAAAAATGTTCAGAGCATAATCAAACAGCAGCTATGAGCCTCACTAGCCTGATTTGTTGAATTCCGGCCTTGCAAATGCAAAAGTGGGCATTAGCTCAAAATATGTCTCATTATTAATTACGAAGAGAGTGAGAAGGTCAGGGTAAGGGTGACTTAAGTCGTAATAGCAAAAATCTGTATTACGAGTCCATTATTAGTGAGCATCAGCCCTGCCAGCTAAAATATTCCAAATGCCACAACCAACCAAGCCAATCTCCATAGCCACTTCCATGCAAATTAAGCTGTTATGCGTACTTCTTTTAATTTCCTTAACACTTGGGGTTTCTTCAGTGGATTGCACCCTCAGATAATCAGCATCTGGATAATGGGATTTTATTGAGATTTTATTACTATTACCTGTTATTTAGCAGCTTTTCTTTGCTTCTGCTTTGTATATTGTCTTCATTATAATGAAGCTTTTCAGAAAGAATACAGGCTTTCAGGATGACATTTCTCTATGATTTATGCACTAGATATGCCTCATGACGAACAAGTGTTTCCTTTGTTGCAGAGTCTTCACAAGTCATTTCATTTAATTTCAGTCATTTTTCCTGTCAGCAAAGTAGTTTAGAATGAAACTGGGCTACATTTGAAGAGGGGAACAAACACTGCCTGAAAGAACACGTCTGTACAAAAACCTGATGCAAACTGAACCAGTCCAGAGAGCCTTATGCATAATAGTGCTTACTAATCTCTCATCACCACACTTTCCTCCTGGGATCAAGTAACTGGGTAAACACTCTGAGATGTCATCAATTGCAGCACCCATCACAATTTGTGGGTCAAGGATGGAAGCAGGGGGTAACCTTGTCTCACAAAAGGTGGCATCCAACTGAACAGTTCGGCAGCACAAGCACTTGGGGGTACGCAATGGAACTAACTTTCCCTCTCATCTCCCTGCACACCCCCTAAAAATGTTCTGGGGGTTCAATGCAAATTTATGGAGTGCACAAGGGAGAGGATATGGAAGGGAAGTTGCATTAGTGCAAAGTTACTTACATATAAAAATCAGTATCAATTCAATTTCCTTCTGACACATCCTTCCTCTTATTCTCTGGGATCTCACCCAGGGTCCAAACAAACTCTCAGCTCACCTGCAAACATCTCACAATGAGAAGGGTTCCGGGAAACAGCAGCCATCTTTCTAGTCTGCTGTCTCTAGGCTTGTTTTTTAAGGGCAATCCCAAGGTGGATGCCCACAGCTGTGTCCCATTCAGCTGCACTCTCCACACCCAGTCCCAGGTGCAGCAGGTTTGTTGAGTTTTGCTTTAAATAAATGGGAGAAATGGACTCACTTTTATTTCCACAGCCTGAATTACAAGCAGACTACCATGAAGAAGAAAAACGGAGTCTAAATTGTAAATAATGCTCATGGCTGTTTATGCTAACTTATTTCCCTTTATCTATATAGGGTATCCATGTCTAATAAGATTTTGTGAAACCTGCTGCAGCCGAAAAAGCAATATTCTGAAAAACAGTTGTTAGGAGTAAGAGAGAGAGCTTGTGTAAGAAGGCTTTCTCAAGTGCCACAACACCCAAAATTCCTTAGACGATGTTGGCCAGGCTTCCTCAACCTCAGCCCTCCAGATGTTTTGAGACTACAATTCCCATCATCCCTGACCACTGGTCCTGCTAGCTAGGGATCATGGGAGTTGTAGGCAAAAAACATCTGGAGGGCCAAGGTTGAAAAAGCCTGATGTTGGCATTTCTTATGAGTAGACCAGAGAAACCAGCAGCAGAAGGGAGGGAGAAGCAACAGCAAACTGAGATCCTGGGATCAACAGGAGCCAGTCCTGCTGATAGAACTGACAAAGCTCAAAGTGTATCATTATGAAAACCAGCCTGTTTACATCCTTTGTCAGGCAAAAGAATGCCTATAGCTTTGTAATGGCTCCTTAAGGAAGCTAAATCCTAGAAAATGGGAGGCTTTTATGGAATATTCCAAGTAAGAGCAGGGATGGGGGGACCTGTGGCTCTCCAGGTGTTGTTAGACCCCGACGCCGATTGGCCCCAGCCAGCATAGCGAATAGTGAAGGATGATGGGAATTGGGGGGGGCTACAGGTGAAAGCTGGACCATAAAGAAGGCTGATCGCCGAAGAATTGATGCTTTTGAATTATGGTGCTGGAGGAGACTCTTGAGAGTCCCATGGACTGCAAGAAGATCAAACGCATCCATTCTTAAGGAAATCAGCCCTGAGTGCTCACTGGAAGGACAGATCGTGAAGCTGAGGCTCCAATACTTTGGCCACCTCATGAGAAGAGAAGACTCCCTGGAAAAGACCCTGATGTTGGGAAAGATTGGGGGCACAAGGAGAAGGGGACGACAGAGGACGAGATGGTTGGACAGTGTTCTCGAAGCTACCAGCATGAGTTTGACCAAACTGCGGGAGGCAGTGGAAGACAGGAGTGCCTGGCGTGCTCTGGTCCATGGGGTCACGAAGAGGGGGTCACGAAGAGTCGGACACGACTAAATGACTAAACAACAACAACAACAGGTTCCCTATTCATGGTACAGAGAAATCCATCTGATCCCAGAGAAGATGACCCTCAACATACACACTCTAACCAATGAATTGTACGTAGGAAAAACAGACATTTTTTGGAATCAGAAACAGAAGTAGGCAGGGAGAAGGAAGGAAAGGGAGAGGGCTTATCAGCTGAAGTCACCTACTTGGATGCAGAAGCCTCTTTCTGGGGACCTGACACAGGGCAGTGGACCTGCTGCTTGAAGGAGTGTTTAAGTTGTTTGCCTCCACCTATGTTCTCTTCCCATATTTATAAATAAATCCAAATGTTACAAAATGCCACATCTCCAATGATCACTCCTCTAAAAAAGAAAAAGACACCAAACCCTGTTTACGTATTCTGTTACCTTCATTTGGCTTCCTCCTGTGCCCTCAGGTACTTGTGCACCCTTTTCTGTCAACTGGGACTTGTTAGAAAACCCAAAAGTTCTACTTAGTCTTCTTTGTTGCAGATGCTCTTGGCAGCCATCTGCTAATGTTGGCTATTATTCTCAAGCGCAGCTGAAGTATAAAGCTAACAGAATGCACACAAAGCATTTAGTCAGGTCATGAAAACCCTGGCTGGAGATTGTATCTCTTCATCAGGCATTGGTGCAAAACTACATGAAGCGCCATAGCAGATCGCCCCTTCCCCCTCTGTCTGTAAGTAAGGAGAAAGTGATGGAAAAGTCCTTGAATATGTGTGCGTGTGTGTGTCCGTCCACCTGCCTTAATGTGTGTATCTGCCAGCCGGCCTGTATATCTTCCTCTGCTGAAGGTGTGTGCATGCACCTTCTTGACTACATGTGCCAATGTCTACACATCTGCCTGCCTGTACTCTGAGAGTGTGCTTGTGTCCAACCATCTGACCCCCCGAGAGCTGACTCTCAATGTGGCCATCAAGTCAAAAAAGGTCATCCATCCCACTCCACTCTTTACTCTGTAGGCCGACTGGCATGTTCTCTCCCTCCTGCTCGTTCGTTCGGGAACTTCAAAAGCTTTCTCCAATCCAAACATCACAGCGACCAATACCAAGAAGCATCAGCACACTTAGGAACTTGCAGAGTATTGGCAGTTTGCGTAACAGACCCAATAGCACAGCATCTTGGCTAATCTACTTTATTTACATATAATACACTTGAAGCATTTGACTTAGCTCGTTCCTCTTTCTCATCAGTCAGCAAAGGGAAAGAACAAAGGACAATAATCCTACATTCCGGAACATAGTAACACAAAACATCCTGTCTCCGTCACTTCCCACACTGTGGAATGAAAACATACACTGTCATGTGATAACAACAATCCCATGACTGCAAACACGGAACAAAAATCCTAACAGGTATCACTGGGAATCTTCAGAAGTTGAGCACCAGTTGCACGCAGCCTACCACTACACATGCAGAACTATGTACTAAGATAAATTTCAATCCGTGTGCATAAGCAACACAGATAAATCTTTTGCTGAATTGGGGCAAAAGAAGACAAGTTTTAGCAAAGTCATCTATTAAACGAAGGTGAGAATATCAAGGCCATACTGCCCATCAGTTTCTATAATAATGGCTTATTGTGGATAGCTTCTTAACCTGGATAAAAGCCAGCTACCACTGGACCTACATTGCAATGGTTGACACACTGATCTTGAAAATAATAGCACCTATGGTACTGAACTGCCATATTTTAACCTGAAGATAGACCTTTTTGACTAGATGAAGTTGCAGTGATCGCCCTGTTCTCATTGTTTCCCAACAGGGAAGGTACAATTGCAGAAATCCTTGCAATCCTGTGCTGACATGCGTATCCTTCCAGCACTAGTCAGTCACTGAAGTGCAATCCTGAGGTGTATTATTTGGAGGAAATTAAGCACTGCGGTTGTGTGCATGAGCTGCGTCTCAGTTCAGCGACAATTCAAAATTGTTATAGGGCATGTTCTCCTGACTACTTCAGTATGTTAAGTTCCTTTCAAAATACACAATCAAACCTCGAGAGAATTGTCTGCGTGTTGTGTGCTGCTGTTCCTGTTTGAATCGACTCTCTGCTCTGAGCCAGCACCTTTTGTTTTCCCATGGCCATTGCTAACAGCCAGAAGGCTAAGCACAATCCCATGAAACATTATACTGACAGCCTTGGCCTCAAGGTGTTTCACAGTGTGTGATCTACATGCAGCATGCAAATCTTGTTTAATTAAACCATTGACTCTCAGTGCTAGGAACTCATAGTATGCCGGTGATTGCCATTCATGCTGTGACCTATGATTCCTTGAGGTTAATGGTTTGTTCCTAGTAGTGCACACATTTTCGAAGCTTTAATGTGGTCTGAATGGACTCGGGAGACTACAGAAAATTTGTATTTGAAAAAGCAAAAAAATGGGGGGGTGAGGGTTGAATCTTTTGATGCTAAGCGTTCAGGAGAAACCCACCTCCCCCAGCTTTCTATTTGATTATAATTATTGCATAATTTATTCACTAGTTTAAAATGGTGCATTTTTCTGATGGAACTTGGCTAAGAGAAAGGTATAGTTACATGCACCTTGCTCATATATTAGTCAGAGCTCATACAAATGATTAAACTATAATATACTTACTGATTGGATAATAACAGAACAGGGATTTTTATTTTTTTAAAGAATTTTATGAGTATTTAAATAGCTGTGGATTACAGACCAGAATGTTTGAAGGTTTTTTCCTTATATGCGCACAGCACACAGCGGTCATTAAACTCTATGTAGGAATTGCTGTGGCTCATCATGATAGGCATGTATTTGCGTGGATGAACCTATTTGAAGTGGTCTCTTGTCACACTGCAGTTCACAGATCTGTCGGCAGCCACATGAACTACACATATGGCAAATTGTGTGTTTGAGATGATAGATTACAGACATACACCTTCCCAGAGTCAAGGCCTTTCTGAATAACACCTCAATTCAAGAGGTCTTAACTTTAGTTATATGTCTTCACATAAGTAAGCCCCACTGGGCTTTCCCCCAGGTAAAGTTCTCTGAGGTTGAATCTTTAGAAGTGGAAAGCATGACTTAATTGAAACTGATAGCGTGTAACACACCTAACTTCAATAATATTGTGGGAAATAGTACATGCAACCTCATGAAGTGTGTTTATTGCTAGAGTCCTTTTTCATCTGTTTCTGAGACATCTGAAGGAGCAATTAAAAACTCCAATTTCTTAATAAATGCTATAAAATAATATTGTGTATACAGACCGCTTTTCTCCCATTTGTAATAATTCAGAACATGCTCATCTAGAGAAGATCAAACTGTGTTAATTAGTATGCAACTAATGCACGAGAAAAAATTTCTTTTGTACTGATAATGCTTTGATAAATCCCTGTGCAATTAAAATGCTTAATTCCCATCTTAAAAGTAGCTTTTTAAAGTATGAAATGTGTTTTTTTTTAAATGTACTGGGATTTATTTTAGTACAACTTACTTTTATAAATGCATCAGAAGTGTTTTCAACTACCTTCTTACGTGTTATTTATTTTTTAAATACAAATCCTTCTATTATTTTCCTTATTAAGCCATCTCACTCTAGGAGGAAGAATCAAGACATGCTCTCCTGCATATATATATACAATATATCCAAAATCCCACAATAGATGCATAGAATTTTATGGTAAAAATAGATGTTCATTACAAAACCATTCAGTGCTGTTGTATACATATTTAGCCAGACATAAGCCCCATTGTGCTTCGTAGAGCTAACTACTCGGTTTCACAATCTCCACCATTTTTGGTAAGAATTGGGAAAACCTGTTGCTTCATTTTCTGCTTCATTTACCTGCTGTTCCACAAACTGTCACTGAATATTTTGAACACTATTCCACTGAAGTAGAAGATCAGCATCACTGTTGCACCTGTTATGCATTATTATTATTATCATCCTGAATAGTGTAAAGTGAACATTGTATTCCCCATCTCTCCTTCAGCCAAACTACACATTACATTAGTTATGCATCTTTTAAAGCATACTTGGCTGACCACAGGGCAGGGTGGGTGGGTGGGTGTATGTGTTTGTTTGTTATATACATTTTTGTGTGTTTTTATATTGTAAACTGCCCTGTGATCATCTGATGAAATTCAATAAATAATAATTTAATAAAGAGAAATTTAATAAATAATAATAATGTTTAGGAAAAGCAGCCATAGAGACCCTATTCTGGAATGTGGTCCCGATCTGGACTCAGGCTCCATACCAAAGATCCCACCACCAGTCTTTTCCTCTGAAGGCTATGTTTACTACAAGCTGTACCCTTGTGGGCAAATGGCAGCAGGAAAGTGGCGCAATGCCCCAATCCAGATTGATGTACTGTTTTGCCCTAAGCAACAGAATGCAGAGTGCAGTCCTTCTTATACATCACAGGCAATTAGTTTTAACGTGTATTATTTTGGATTTCAGTTACTTGTTCTTTCCCAAATTACCTCCCCAAATCTGCCCTGCAATCATAGGCAGAAAAACACAGGGGGGCATTTCACTGAATATTTCTGAAGGTTAAATCTGGATGAGACATTTCCAGTCACTTACTGTTGAATTAAGCTCTATTGTTAATACATACTGATGGATGATGAGCTATGAAAAGGAGGACTGAAAAAATTAGGGCCCAGGCCAACTGCCTTCTTCAAAAACAGTCAAACAAAACCCAATAATATTAAAACCAGATCTACAGTTGTGGCTGAAATTCTCTACCCCATTCAGTTACTTGACCAGTTTGCAGAAGGTTCTTCAGCAGAAGAGGGAAATTTCTCAACTATTCAAGAATAACTTGAAATGTTCCAAATTTTAGCTAAAAATTCTTTGAGAAACATTGGGTCAGTCCTATATCCTCTGTCCCTCAGCCTATTATAATCCTACGATAATTATTATCTGCAAAAAGTCAATATGAATATTTTTAATTGGGAGCAGAAAATTGCATATATTCTTGGCATACAGAATCTTCCAAACAATGCTGAATCACTAAAGCCTGTGTCTTCTGCACATGTTACTTTTCTCTGTATTTCTCCTTTGTACTGCTAACTCATATTTGGCTACCACATATTGTAGGTCTTGCATTAGATATTCCACTGACTATCTTTTAATCCCAGCTTTATATGGACAAAAGTTTGTGGGCTAGCAAAACTGTTTTTGAAAGATGAAAAAAACTTTGAATGCTATTAGCTTTATATACCTACTTGGCTGCTTGCAGTTCTGACTCCCAATTGTTGAGACGTTAATGACATCCACCTAATACTTGACAGGGACCCTATGGTGTGTAAAAATAATTATTTCTCTTAATCCTGTTCAGTGGAAAGGGCTATTAATAAATGAAAGCAAACAGCTGTAAATTGTGTATTATTAAATAAAGAATAAACTATTACTAATACTCAATAGAGGATGGTTGGTGGGAAAATATCAATTTTTAAAAAAATCAGTTTGCTTAACAGAAAATGCTTAAAGGTGCAATCATGCCGTTGAAATAAAATGGCAAAACTCCTATTTATTAATCAGTTTGGATCCCAGTCATAACAACAAAATGAAGGAAGGGAAGTCCTATAAAAATCTGACAACCTATTTTACTGGATTAAGCTTTTCATGCTGGTTTTATAATTTAATACGGCACATTCCCACAAGATGCAGTGCTTCACAGCATCAGCAATGGATAGGTTGGACAGGTGCAGGACTAGCAAGCTAACACCATATGCGAGCCGATCAGCACTGTTGTAAACAAAATCTGCTCTTTTTTCCCCTTAGAGGGTATACAGAAGCCCGTAAAGAGTCCTAAAGTGGGTTCCCTATCAGTAGGAGAAAACAACAGAGGCCAACCAGGGAATATTGAGAAGCAAAGCAGCTAGTAAGCCTGATCTTTATTAAACTGTTGCAACACGGTCCTCACTCACCACATGCAGGAGGGAGGAGGAATCCCGAACCATGGATTTTTTGAAATTGCCACCCTCTAAGCTTAAGGCCACCCCCCAATACATCATATATACATCACAGAAGGGCTGGTCTACAGCAGAATCCTAAGGCAAGGATAATGGTCATTAATTGCTTGATAATAGTCTCTGATTGCATTACCTGCGCAGTCTGGCTACTCTTTTGTGATGGTGAATACTTTAGTTCCTGAATCCAGGTCACAGGCTCACTCTATTCATACACAGATACACCCTTAAGACAGGATTTGTGAGCAAAGAGACAATGGGGAGGCTTTCTCCATTTGCCTCCCTTACTGCAGAGGAACACTTGAGGTCACTGGGAAAGTCAAAATGGCTTCAGGACTGCTTTCCTGCACTGTTTCAGACCCAACTCTATTCATTATTTTCACTGCCATGATCCTACATTGTGTCGAAGGGAAACTCCCCACCGGAGTAGAAATCATATCAAACAGATGGAAAGCTCTTCAATCTGAGCAGGCTGAAAGCAATGAGTAAGGTTACCGTAACTTCAGTCATAGAGCTTCAGTATGCTGATGACAACGTAGTGTGCGCATGCTCAGAGGATGACCTCCAAAGCATCCTAAATATATTTGCAGAAGCTTATGAAAAGCTTGACCTATCACTCAACATCCAAAAAACCAAAGTGCTGCACCAACAAGTACAAAATAACCCCTCTGCAGCGCCACAAATTCAACTCAATGGTGTAACGTTGGAAAATGTTGATCACTTCTCCTACCTAGGCAGTTATCTTTCCACAAGGAACAACACTGATGCCGAAATCCAGCATCGCCTGAGCTCTGCAAGTGTAGCTTTCTTCCAATTGAAGTGCAGAGTGTTTGAGGACCAGTACATTCGCATGGAAGCCAAAATGCTTGTTTACAAAGCTATTGTACCACCAACCTTACTGTATGCTTGTGAAACATGGACCACTTATAAACGCCATCTCCAACTCCTCAAAAGATTCCATCAACTGTGTCTCCGAAAATTTTACCCATCACTTGGCAAGACAGGCGAACTAATATCAGTGTACTGGAAAGAAGATCACCAATGTTGAAGCAATGATTCTTCAACATCAACTTTGTTAGACTGGTCATGTTGCGTGGATGCCTGATGATCATCTTCCAAAGCAACTACTCTATTCTGAACTTAAAAATGGAAAGCGTAATGCTGGTGGTCAACAAAAGAGGTTTAAAGACTGTCTCAAGGCAAATCTAAAAAAATGTAGTATAAACACTGGCAACTGGGAAACACTGGCCTGCGAGCGCTCCAGTTGGAGAACAGCCTTTACCAAAGGTGTCATGGGCTTTGAAGACACTCGAACTCAGGATGCAAGGGAGAAACGTGGTAAGAGGAAGGCACGCTTGGCAAATTCACACCGTGATCAACTCCCACCCAGAAACCAAT
Organism: Podarcis filfolensis; assembly: GCF_964270895.1. Lineage (NCBI taxonomy): Eukaryota > Metazoa > Chordata > Lepidosauria > Squamata > Lacertidae > Podarcis > Podarcis filfolensis. The sequence continues at coordinate 76,513,676 of NC_139604.1, read as the reverse complement.
GTCCCAACTGTGGAAGGACATGTGGATCCAGAACTGGCCTCCACAGTCACTTTCAGACTCATTGTTAAAACTGTGTTAATGGAAGACAATCTTACTCGGCTACGAGTGATCGCCAAAGAAGAAGATACTTATGTATGTGTTTGCCTTGTAAATTTATTAACATTTAATTTATATATTTGAGACTTTAAATTCTTATGAAAAGAACATACAGTAAATCGCACTGAAAAGGGACTAGCACCATGTGGAGAACAAAGAGGGATAGGAGGATCCCGTTATCAATCAGGTACTGTATTCAAAGCACCATCATAAAGGCAATACCAGGACAAGGGTGTGGCTCCACCTGAAAGCATGTTAAGACCTGAGTAACTCGGAATAATTACTACTGGCTTTGTAGTATGTCCTTTTTCAGACCCCAGGACCCACTTTTAACCCAAACATGCATTTGGAGACCCATTTCTTAACCATTTACCATCTATATGCATGACAGTGTTCATGTTGTGACCCACTCCTGGGTCCTGTCAACTCTACAGGAATCCTATTAAGACACGACTGAGTAACTGTCCTCATTTTCCACAGGGGAAACTGAAAGAGGGAGGCAAGCAGCTTGGCTAAGGCCGTTTTATGAGTTCCTCCTAGATTTTAGGTTTGAACAGGAAGCTTCTTATCCCAGCCATTCCAAAGACTGGGTTTTCTTCCTAAGCGCACACCTCATTCTTACACACAGAAGGAAAACAAGCACGCTGTTACCTCAAGGAAAAGATGCACGACGACACGTTTCTTGCTTCGCTTGAACTGCAGCAAGTGGTCCCGAAGTTCTCATTTTGAGGGAAAGGATCATACCAACTAGATAGGGGGGAAGCTGAAGGAGGCACTTACCAATTCCCCCCCCCCACACACACACGCATCCTCCCTTCCTTGCCCCTCTAATCAAGCAGCTCTCAATACCCCTGAGCTAGTGCTAAATGCTGGTGTTAAATGCAAAACTGCCACTTTATCTCTGTAAGCTTCCCAGATCTCGCACCCCCCACACACATTGGGTTAATTGCTCCAGTACCATCCATGGGGTGGTCTTAAAAACTAGGGGGGCGGGGCTTCATTCTGTTTTGGACGTGGCAGGATGCAGTTTGTTCTTCGGTACTAACAGTATTCAACTAGGCTGGGAAGGAAAGGGTGCTTTTGATTACTAAAGGCTGAAAGGTGTGTGCATGTGGATGAGACCTGCAAAGCAAATCCGTGTGTGTGTTGGGCCTTTTTAGAGCAGACAGACCAGGTGCTAGAAATTAACCCAGTTCTGATTGAACACCACCTGATCAAAAGGTCTCACTTCTACCTTTTCTTATGATACCAAGGTGCTGCCCTTGTTTCTATCTCCCCTGCTTCCTTGATTTGCTGTTTCTCATAAATTCAGGCTGCTTCTCTCTGTCTTTACTTTCTGGCTTTCCTTCAGTCAGAGCAGGACATTCCGGCCTGACAGCAGTAGCAAGCTGGGAGATGCAATAGATTGTTGTTGTTGTTTAATTAACGAACTGGTTGGAGTAAGGCAGCATTGATAATTTGCTCTAGATATTTGCAGAGTGCATGCCAATTTACCTGCCACCTAAGGGTTTACAGATGCATATTTCCTAGATGGAAAGGGCCTATATGAGCTTGAAGTGCTGAAACATTGCAGGGGTGTAGCATTTACCTAGGTTTGGATTGGAAGGAGTTCAGAGTGTTTATAATATTTTAGTACATTTTCATATATGTAAATAGAACATAGATTGAGGCAGATCTACGGTACATCTTAAACTAGGGGTGGCTAACTTGTGACCTTTTAGATGTTATTGCACTCCCAGCTCCCATCAGACCAAGAAGTGTAGCCTATAGTCAGGGATGGTGGCAGTTATAGGTTCCCCTTTGTTCTCTTTCACATGCACACAAACCTAGATTACACCAGGTTTAGATGAGCGCAGGAGTGTAGCGTGGGGAGGGCCAGGGGAGCCTTGGCCCTGGGTGCAGATTTTTAAAGGGGTGCAAGGGTGTGCAACCAGGTGCCCCCACAACAAGTTCCCTTATGGCTGGAGCCATGAGGAGCCAAGCCACACCTCAGCCACACCTTCAGGGCTAGGGCGGCACTGGCACCTCGTCGTCCTCGTAGCCTGCGAAGGAACATCCACATGTTCCCTGCCCCTGGGCTGGCTGGAAGGGGAGGAGAGGATGTTGCAGCTGTTGCCCACCGAGCAGAGGTGAGAGGCTCTGGTAGCTGCCTCCTTTGCAACGGGGCACCACTGGACTCAGGTCTGCCCTCCTCACAGAGCGGCTTTGAGCCTCTTTCTCCCTCCCCTTGGTTTGCCTCACTCGTCACCGGCTTAGACTGCCACTGCTTGGTTGGTGGTGAGGGCTTGGGCTGGCATGACCATCCTCAGCATACACTCCACCCCGGGTGCTGACAACCCACGCTATGCCACTGGATGAGAGTGGGTGGGGAAGGTATGTCCCCCCTTCTATGCATTCCCAGAGTTTCTTAGCCATTCAGAATCAAAAATCACCCACTGACTTTTTCCTGCAGACTACCTACAAAGTTGTGCCTGGCAACTTTTACCACCACCACCACCACCACCCATATCAGCCAAGACCAAGGGGCATTACACAGAACCCGAAGGTAGTCCCCACCACCACATCTCCTGTACACCCCCCGTCCAACCTTACAATGTGAACTGAGTAAGCACAACCATAAAAGTTACTTTTGACCCGCATACATCACCTGTCTCACACATTGCACTCGCATATTCAAGAGCAATACAAGTGGGGCCTGGTTAAGAACTTGCCTACTTGAAGGAACCCTCAGGCTTCCAGGAAGGACTGAGCAGCCAGTAAGTAAACACGCTTTTACCTATTAACTGTTGGTGCCCAGATTAGAGACATGCAGCTGATCTAATGGAAAGCATTTTGTGGTAAGGATTTTAAAAGCACCGTCTCTATTATCTGCTTTGTAGTTATAAAATCACTATGATACTCTATCATAAAACATGATACGGTTGTGATTATTGTAATTTATTCTTTCTTAAGCATACAGATTAGGTGTCTTCTGGGCTGGGTTGGCCACGGGCGTTCTTAAAATAGCCATGGATTACCAAACCTCTTTGGTGTATAAACGAGTGGGTCAGGTTTCGGGTATCTGGACCAATTACCTGGAAATGGCTGCCTGAGGCTTGGAAAAGGTCCTGATTAGCATTCACAGGCAGCACTAGGGCAAGATGAAGAACTGAAACAAACAGCAGCAGCAGAGAAGATAAAAAGGAAACAGGGAGAGATCATTTTTCCCCCTTGCTGCCCTTTAGGGCTTCACCTCTCTAATGAATCCCCTTTTGAAAGCATTTCCATAGAATCACAAAATTGTAGAGTTGGAAGGAACCCCAGGGGTTGTCTTTCCTAGGGAGTGGTGGGGTGCAGAATTGCTTAAAATAGGCATCCATACATATCTACATATTTGGAAACACGAATGTGGCTTAACAGCTACCCTCTGAGTTATGAGGAATCAAGCAAGTACTTCTTTTCCTCTTCGCAAAACTGATGCTGGTTCCCTGAGACTAATTTTAAGTAACTTGCACCAAGCATTCCTAAAATCCTATTCTGGATGCATTTTTAAAATGGAAGTAGAGGCATGGGGGAAAGAAACATCAACTTCTCAAAACAGACAGGTTTACACAAACACTTATTTGAGGATGGGGTTGTGTGCCAATCAAAGACACCTTTCAGTCTTCAGTATTTCTGCAGCTTCATGTGTAAACAACACCTGAGCTACTACAAAGAAGCAGCCAGGGCATCTGTAGCCAAGATGCATAGTCAGCTGATCTCAGTTTGCCCAAATAAAACTCTTTAGGAATGCTAGGGAAACTAGTGCAAGTTATGTTCCCTGAAAACAATGTCATGTCTACATCCAAAGACAGCCTCCTAGTATATGACCAGCCATAAAACACGCACATACACCTCTAATTTGTTTAGTAGGCAATCAGACTCTGAAAAGCTACTTGGCTTTCTTGATCTGTCTGCTTTTTTCAGACTTCTCTTCTAGAAAATGAGTGTTTCACTTTAAACTGTATACCTGCATGCTTCTTAAGATATATACCGGTAGGTATGTTGTTTAATGTCTAATTCTAAAAATTGTTTTTAGGATGGTTGTATAATGGCTTTCATGAAGATGTAGCCAATGCCTCTTTCACAGGGCCTTCTTCTGGTGGCTTCGGTGAATCAGCATCCACAGTGCCCTGCTCCTCCAAGGACACAATTCCATCTGTTGCTGGTTTGCCCTCGCCAGTTGGATCCTGATCCTCCATCCTGTATCTTCAGGAGGTGAACAATTTGAGGAGAGGAAAGGTTAGCCTTTGTGCCAAATTAGGGACCAGTCCAGTTGCTTTTAGTTCAGAGGAAGCGGAAAGGTGGCTCAGCTGTATCACGGCTAGTTTGGTCCTAATAGGCTTGTATCTGCAGCTAAACAGAGAAGGCGAAGCCATCAACCAGCCAGACTACTTAAGCAGCCTTCAACCCCAAGAGGCCTGCTTTGGGCAACTGCCAAAAAGCAGTACCACAGCGCACCGTCTGTTTTGTGTCAGTTTGGACTACAGGTCCTTTACAGTTCTATAGCATTGTCATTTGCACTAGGTGGATTAATGGACACTGGATTTTTAGAAGTGTTCATACTGTTCACCACAAACTTAAAAATAATATTATATTATTATTCACTTCTACACTTTTTTGTCCTTTCAAAGACATACCCGGGAGGCGTTCAGTAAGAGTTATATTATTCTTTATGGTCTTTTGATCTAGCCGTGGTTCAGTTCAGACTATAAATCAGAGTCTGAGAAATCAGGCCAATAGGTTCTCATGTCTTCAGGGTTTGCAACAGCAAAATGTGTTGGATTGAGAGAGGCTTATAGTGGATGGGGCCCTAGGATTAGAGGCATGATTACTTTCCATTTCTTTTTTAATACTAGTACACCCCTCAGCAAACCGGAGCAGATCTCTGAGTTTTCCCTTTCCTTTTCTTCTTTTCTAAACTGCAACAAATGTACCATGAAGTTGATGGTGAGCAAATTGATGGTCAATATGCGACTGGAGTAGATATGTGTTAGATATATCATTTATGTCAATAAATGAGTCAGGCCTCAGGTCTCGTGAGTGCCTGCAAGATCTGACACCATCCCATGGTATGGAGCAGTTTTTCAATGGCATTTGTTGCACACCTAAAGAATATGCGTGCATATCATACTGCTGTGTCCACTATAAATACAAATCAGGCAGCCGGGGGGGGGGGGGAGCTGAAACCAAGAAGCTGAAAGGCACCAATCCCTCTTCCAATTTTTCAAAGCAGGCAGTGTCTTTTATGGGGCATAGGGAGAAGGGAGGCCACAGTACAAGTTTTGTATCAGCTCCAGAGAAATTGTGCTCGGGCGTCAGGACTGGAACCAGAAGCTTGGATAGGATTCTGTTATATACTTTGTGGCCTTATAATTCCATGATTGTGTGTCTGAAATATGCTAAACAAATCCTCACCACTTTTTATTCCAAGTGCAAGGACAGAAAGAGTAGGGTCAGACCCCCCCCCAAGTGTCCCTGCTTTTGAGGGACATCCCTGATTTAGAGAAGCCGTCCTGGTTTCTGATTTGATCCCAGAATGTCCCACTTTTCCTTAAGATGTCCCTATTTTCATTGGAGAAATGATATCTGACCCCTGAGCCATCTGAAGGAAATCCTGTATAGGGAAGGTTTTTTAAAATATTTAATGTTTTGTTGTGGTTTTATATATGTTGGAAACTGCTGAGAGTGGCTAGGGCAACCCAATAAGATATGTGAGGTATAAATAGTAAAATTATCATTATGGAATGGGACATCCCTATTTTCATCAGAGAAATGTTGGAGGGTATGTAAGGCCCTAGGGAATCAAACTCTGTTTTCCACATGAATGAGGTCTTTTTTTAAAAAAAAAGTTGATTAATTAAATCTTAACTCTCTAGTTTTGAAACAAAATCCATGCTTTACCTCAGCCTTATATTACTAATTTATTGAAATAAAAACAAAATCAATCTGTCTCTGATTTGCGTCTAATTTCACACATTCCCTTTAATAGTTTATTTGCTTAGCATGAAGTTGGCAGTTGCTTTAAATCAGTTATACATAAATTCAAAGAGTGGGTCTTTCATTTCAGAATGTTAAGACTTAATTGGATTTACATCAGATTAAAAAGTGGCTTCTGAGAGGGGAGAAATGCCCTCAAACATAAAAGCATGGCTAATTTAATAATACTTTAAAAAGAAACACACGCGCACACACAAAAACCCTTATCATGTAAATGGCAGCAGCTCTTTAGTACTTTCCCCTCTTGTTGCATACTTTGATTCTATTTGACATTTAGATGGGGCCTACAGAGTATATGATCAAGCAAACTGGACACACCGCCATCACCAGTTGATTTATGTAGAGCTTGACTGCAGTAGCTCAGGCACTGGTGACTTCAAAGTTGGACTACTGCTATTAATTCTTTGTGGGGCTTCCCTTACATTTGACCCACAAACTGCAGTTAGTACAGAATGCTACAGCACCACCGCTGACAGGTATGAGTCCCTGTCAACATATAACACCTCTGCTCAGAGATATGCACTGGTTGCCAAATTGTTACCGGGCAATTTGATCTGTGAAACTGGCACTCTTACAGGTGTCCCATAATAATCATTCTTCACTTATAAGAAATTGAGCTGTTAGTGTGGGTGTCAAGATTAAACATGTATCTTGTACTATTTAGACATGGTTCCAGTAAGTTGGCAACTCTAATAAAGCAGAAGCACCACAGCTAACTTTGGCAACCCAGTAAGTCAATGGTTTGTGGCATTTATGCTCCTGATGTATGTATATACTATCCTAAAAAAGGCCTCCCTAATGCTGGCCAACATAGGAAACTGCCTTACATATATTGACTCAGACCATTGGTCTGTCTAGCTCAGTATTCCCTTCACTGACTGGCAGTGGCTCTCTGCAGTTTCAGTAAGAGAATCTCTCCCAGGCCTACCTGGAGATCCCAGGGATTAAATCTGGAACCTTCTGCATGCAAAGCAAATGCGCTACCATTGAGCTACACATGTCCACTGCATTGGCTGGTATGGATAAAGACTGTTCTTTAAAATTTAAAACAATGTGAGCCTCTGTGGCGGCTGAAAGGGATAGGAAAACCAGCAAAAATGGTGCGATGTGTGTGGACGAGAGTGGCGGGGATGCATCAGGCTGCAACCGCCGCTCACTGTGAGGATGGTAAGCGGCCATTTCCACACCTCATCTTCTCCATCGCCCTTGGCCATCTTCACATGCTACAAAGCAGGGGTTCTATGGTGCTGGCTCCTGGGACGTCTCCCCAAGGCCTGCTGCTATTTTGATCCAAGCCTGGGAACAGTTGGGGAGTTGCCCTGTTAAAAACCACAAAAGTTCATTTTTGAGCCAGACTCAGGTGAACTTTAGCAGCATCACCAGAACTTCCAGTAGATTATTGGAAAGGTCAAGCTAAGAGATTCCACAGGGACTGAACTCTTGTTCTCAGACATACCCTGAGAAAGAGAAAGGAAGAGATCTTGCCAATAACTTAATTTGAACCACTATCCCGCTACATTTATTCAAATTAGCTTGGCAGGGCTCGTTCACACCTGGGGGAGGAGCCTTGTCCGAACAGGGGTTCCTGTGCACACGTGGGTGATTGCAAGGGATTTCCCAATTGCTCCAGAGAATTGGGGTCAGTTCTGTACAGAGCTGCTCTTTCCAGTAAAGTGAATAGGAAGGCCTCCTGGACCCCATGTATCACACGAAGCTCTAGATTTTGGAAACGGTGTTTTCTTGTGACTGATCAACAATTGATGATCCGTTTCCAGGGAGACCAAGAAGTAATCTGCAGGAAGTACAAAACCCCTAATAATTCACAAAAGAGCCTCATCGCAGCCAACAAGGCAGATTCCTTTGCATTAAGCAAGAAAACAGCCAAATATGTTAGGTACCGAAATACTTACAGAACCTTCTGCAAGTCACTGATTCAAGAATGGGGGAAGTTATCTATATCAGAACAACAGATCTTTAGCAATACATGTTTGGGCTTCCTATTATGGTGCAATGTGATGGGGTAGGACAGAAGGCTATCCCTGTGCATGACCCTTTGGATCTCTAGGCCCAATCCTAGTGGTGCATTGCTTCCTAAATCTGCCCCCTAGTTTAGAGCTGCATGCCCACATTATAGTATACACAAATATCCTTCTGCATCTACTGTTCCCCTTTCTCAATACTAGAAGTAACCGATCCAGTGAGCTGCTGCCACTATTCCAATTAATGAGATGTGTGCGTGTGGATAGGAGAGAGAGCTAGCTGTATGCCAGCATTGGCAGACATTACAGGTGCAATTGTTTGCTGAATTCAGTGCTTACTGGAAGGCAGCAAAATTATTTTCCCCAACAGCCAAGCTAGATAGTTCTGGGTCCTCAGTCAGGATTCCCTCCTCCTTATCAAGGGGTGATTTTGTTTTATAATAGCATGCAAAATGCCTTGCTTGCTACATTTTTAATGCATACCTTCTGTAAGCCTGAAGGTGTTGGGTGTTTGGTGCAAGATCAAGTGCCTTTTCCAGTATGTAAAGCAGGATGGATTTCTAGATTCCATAGAACAAAGTGGAGTCTTATGCCCGGATAAGGCCTGAATTAAAATGACAGGAGGCTAGGGAATTAAAAATATTTCCCAACAAAATGCACATTTCCCTCTGGGATTAAGCAATGAGTACAAATACAAAGATAAGAAGAGACAAGAGGAGTAACAGCTACTGACTCAGAATGTCTATGATCATGTCCCATCAATTATTCAGATAAGAAAGATCTACATTAAAATTAATCATACAATTCTGAATTGCTTCTTTACATCAATAATGAAGCAGCTGCACTTAATATAAACAGATAAAGAGAACAGGGTAAGAAATCATCCTTAGCACACAAAGGAGAAAATAGTATTTTAACTATATGGCTAATTACTGATTTACAGCAGAGGGTTATTTTCAGTGACCTAGAACAGAAAGCTTTCTATTTTGAACACAAATCTTTCTGATAAACAGGAGAGATCTCCCTCCAAGTGGTTGCATCCAACACCACCATCAACAAAAAATTACAAACCAATTTACTTTGGAACAAGTATTTTGCCTGGTGTTTGCCTGCTTGTTTGTTAAGTTTCCAGCCAGTGTCTGGGTGGGTATGCAACAAACTTTGCAATGGCTCTTGCCAGCATGGAGTTGGACTCTGCACTTGGATCTGGCCTCTCTAGGAAGGGAGTTCCAAAATTTGGGAAAAGCCGCCATGAAGCTCTCCTCACAAGTTTCCACCATATGTACCTGTGAGGGTGGATGGATGGAGAAAAGGGCCTTCCTCGATGATCTCAGAGCCCGGGCAGATTCGTATGGGAGAATATGGTCCTTCAGAAAGCGTGAGCCATAACTCTTTTGATAGAAGTTGTGTTTTGTTTTTTAACTTGAATTATTAAGGTTCTGTGTGTGGAACCCTGGGGAATGAGAGGCCCATAGCTGGATGAGAGGCCCACAGGCCATATTTGTGTGTGTGTGTGTGTGTGTGTGTGTGTGTGTGTATATGGAAGCAGGTGGCGCTGTGGTCTAAACCACAGAGCCTAGGGCTTGCCGATCAGAAGGTCGGTGGTTCGAATCCCCACAACGGGGTGAGCTCCCGTTGCTCGGTCCCAGCTCCTGCCCACCTAGCAGTTCAAAAGCAAGTCAAAGTGCAAATAGATAAATAGGTACTGCTCCGGTGGGAAGGTAAATGGTGTTTCCGTGCGCTGCTCTGGTTTGCCCGAAGTGGCTTAGTCATGCTGGCCACATGACCCGGAAGCTGTCTATGGACAAATGCCCACTCCCTTGGCCTGTAGAGCGAGATGAGTGCACAACCCCAGAGTCGTCCACAACTATACCTAACGGTCAGGGGTATCTTTACCTTTACAGTGGTACCTCGGGTTACAGACGCTTCAGGTTACAGATGTTTCAGGATAAAGACCCAGAAATAGTACCTCAGGTTAAGAACTTTTCTTCAGAATGAGAACAGAAATCGTGTGGTGGCGGCATGACAGTAGCGGGAGGCCCCATTAGCTAAAGTGGTACCTCAGGTTAAGAACGGACATCCAGAATGAATTAAGTTCTTAACCCAAGGTACCACTATAATATATATATATATATATATATATATATATATATATATATATATATCAACAACAACTATTGTTTGTTGTTGTTGATTATTAGGTATGTGTTATACCCCTGTGGAAAGTAATGGATAGCATGTTGTGAGTGCATGTCCCTAGCCGCACTGCATGTGTCATGTGCATGTGTCAAACAGAAAGGGGAATATTTGTCAGAAAGTCCCACCCAGTAGTGGATGATGTCATGGGGTGGTCAATCTAGCAGGGCAGCAGGGCTCACCTGAATTCTGCTCTGTCATACTGCTCCTACTCACTAGGAGTTGAGTGGTAGTGAGGCAGCAAGGTCAGCACAGCGCAAATGCACCAGCTGATCTGGTCTGGTGTGCCTGCTGGTGCATTTGCACTACATCAACCTCACTACCAGTTCTCCCCTCTATCACCTGGTAAGCAGCAGCAACACAGCAAACCAGAAGTCAGGTGAGCAGTGCTACCCTGCCATGTTGACCACTACTGGATCCATCAAGACCGATACTGACCCCCCTCACAGTTATGCCTATAGGTGAATAGTTCATTCCCAAAACAAATAAAGAGTTGGCTTCTATATGATTGTTTGTCCCACAATTAAAAATAGCTCTGAAATGTTAACACTTTGAGAACTTCTTAATTCTGTTGATAAGGAAGGAATAGGCTGTTGACAGGATGCATAGCTTCCGATGTTGTGTTGTTGTGTTAAAGTTGCTGTTAAATCCTGCGTTCCATATACAGTAAATTACTTTGTTGCCTCAGGCCATTTGATGGCGCATAGGTGTCAACAGATTATAGGGTATGTGTACAGTTAAAAAGAGTAATAGCAACAAGATCTGCCTTTTTATGAGAAAGCTGCAGTATCATTCAAAACAGAGTACATTTTTAGGAAGAATAATTGGAACTAATTATAACACCTCCAGTCGTGCTTACATTGGTAAGAGAGTGAAATCAGATTTAATTATAAGAGGTCCCAGGGGTGCCAAAGGTATAATAAAGAATATCTTTATTAAGGCAATCAGTCTATACAATTGATGCTTACTATTATTAGAACATTCAACTACACATTTCCTTTGTATTAAAAGAACATTAATGGTTGCAATTGCTAGGCTAATTTTCAGTGAGTGACAGAACAATCATTGGAATGAATTATAAAAAGCAATGAAGCTTGATTTGCATTTTTGCATACATACTCACATTTTATACAATAAACTGTAGCTTCAAGCAGTCATGTAATTTGCTTTGCTACCAAAGACTATAAGGCACAAAACCTACTTAACATTAATAGGACTGTTCTTAAATAAATTTGTTACAAATCTCAGCACAAATCAAGTATCTTTAAGAAACAAAACCCCAGTCCAGAGCCCCACATTAACTCTGATGTATATATGGAGTACCAGTGTGATCCCAGAAGGCTTTCCCATTCATTTCAGTGGAAAGAGCAGCTCTGAGCGGAACTGGCCCACCAGGGAAACAATTGAGAAAACTCTTGCAATCAATTGAGCTTCATGCGTGCATAAAGAGCTCCTGTTTTGACAAGGCTTTTCTAGGTGTGCCTTCCATAAACGTATACCTCGGGTTAAGTACTTAATTCGTTCCGGAGGTCCATTCTTAACCTGAAACTGTTCTTAACCTGAAGCACCACTTTAGCTAATGGGGCCTTCTGCTGCTGCTGTACCGCCGGAGCACAATTTCTGTTCTCATCCTGAAGCAAAATTCTTAACCTGAAGCACTATTTCTGGGTTAGTGGAGTCTGTAACCTGAAGCGTATGTAACCCGAGGTACCACTGTATACGTATATGATAACAAATGTAATAGACCATTTGGTTCCAATGACACTAGATTCCCAACTTCCATGTTAACAACGTTTCCACAGTTAATACGCTACATACGCCAAAAAAGGGGATCCTCTAGATCAGGCATGTCCATTTCAGGGGCCTAATCCAGACTGCTGGTAGATTTAATCCGGCCCCCATGGCAGTATATGTCCTGGGGTAAAATCCTAAAAAAGGCTCAACAACTTCAATCCTAATAAAAGCTCAACAACTTTGGTCGGCCCACATGCATGTTCACTTCATCAAATCTGGTCCTCTTTGAAAAAAGTTTGGGCACCCCTGCTCCAGATGATGTGTTTATTAATCATTTATCCTGATTTGCTTGTGCAAAACTTGCATGGAGGTAATATAATAATATGATATCTGCTCCCTATTGAGCTTGATTTGTTTGCAGGGAGGTTATACAACTTCCCATCAATCAATTGTCATCCCACACTTTTTAATGCATTTCCTTATCACTTTCCTAACTGCAAAAGGTTGGTGTATTTGTTCCATGAGAGCACTTTATTTTAATTGTGTAAATCTACACTTTACAGTAATTAATTTGCTCTCTCCTTCAAAATATTGATGGTCTGGGGGTGGCCATAGGGAAATATTCCAGGTTCGTGTTTTGCTTGTGCTGTAATTGCAGGTTGGGAAGATCCCATTTTTCACAAGATGTCTATTCAATAACATTGGTTCCTGGACTGTGTGAGAGAGAGATTGAAAAGGAAGGGTGCTTACATCTGCAACCATTATACTGAAGGTATTCATTTGTAGGTTCTAATGAAAGCAATGAAATTTGAGTTAGTTACAACTATGCTGTTCTAGTAATTTCTTTGGCACTCAGTCAGAGGCCATTTTCCAGGTTCCTTCACCTGGTGTAGTGGTAGAGTGTTGGCCCTGGGAGATCAGGGTTCAGATCTCTGCTTAGCCATAGAACCCTGGGCCAGTAACAGTCTTTCATTTTAACCTATTTGTTGTGAGGATAAAATGAGGAGAAAGAGAACCATGTACACTATTTTGAGCTCCTTGGAGGAAAGCTTGGATATCAACACAATAAATAAATTTGAGATACAGCGGGAGGAGAAAATGACTTTTTCAGTGGTAACATCCTAACTTCAGAGTACTCTCCTCAGAGATGCTCACCGGGTGCCTTCTCTGGTGTCTTTCTGGAAAAGTGAAATAGGCATTTTTGTCTCCTCAGGCTTTCAAATTTCTGTTGATCTGTTTCACTGATTTTTATACATATATATAACATGTTATCGATTTGCAGTTTTCAGCTGATTTTTATGTGCTCGTTGTTTTATGGGGTTCTTAATATTTTATTGTAAAGACAGAGTACACATCTGAATAATACATAAATCACATTGCCATAGAGAAAGCTCATCTCATTAATAGTGAATTTAGAGACTGATGTAGCATGATTCAACATTTGGATGAAAGTAGTAGCCTACACTGAGCAACATCCAAATCAATTCTCTTCTTACAAATACTTTAGTTTTGAAAAGGGAACATTAATCCTTTTTCAAGCTACTGTCCCTTGCAAATTTGCAGAAGGTGGGAATTAGCAGCAACAGCTAAATAGATTCTCTTATTAGGAACACTTCAGTTTTGAAAGGGAAACATTAATAGATTTTTTTTCTTCAATTTGTTATCCATGGCAGGTTGGTGGAAGGTGGGAATTAGTGAGGGATAGGCAGTGGTGGAGGAGAAAGATTTGATTGTTATATGGTCAGGGGATCGGATGCTTAATTTTATTAGTACACAGGAGCCTGCATTCTATAAAATCTATTTTTCATATTTCCTTCATATTGAGTGATGAATCTGAATAAAAGGATGGGATGAAAGTGAGATGTGCATGATAAAATGGACTAGCGAAATCAGAAGAATAGCCACCCTCACCCCACTGCAAAGCTACAGGAGGATCTCAAGCATGCATTAAAGGACTCAGAGCTCATACACAGAGGGGAAAAGAAATAGAGCAAGCAAAATAATATCTTGTTGAAGTGACTTCTATTATTGCCTGCAAAGAGACTAGGGAGGATGCATAGAAATTGTCTTCCGCTCTGCTCTATCTTTTCTCACTAAAAAGAATGTGGGCCTTTCTTCAGGATCACTGAAAGCATGTCACAAATTGTGTGATAATCCCAGAGGTGAATCTCACTAGATGTGTCTAGCTAAAAATTATATAGCAATGGTAAAGGGGCACGAAAACGAAAAACCGAAACAAAAGGTTGGGATATATCAAGGAACTATTAAATTGACAAAAAAGGGAAATGAAGTACTGTCACCAAGATATGAGGGGAAATAGCAGACATAATACACAGGAAATTTATTATACTAATTTAGCTTAGCAAGGCATAAAAAGAGACTGTGAATATTTTAGAAGAAAACCTAGACAATGGCTTTACATTTGGGATTGGGGGGGGGACCCATTGAAAGGTAAAGCTAGCAATATAAGATTATGTATCCAAACAATTTTTGTCTCACCTCACCAGAGAAGTTTCTCTTTCATAAATGATTCCTATAAATAGGAAGGACTGTAGCTCAGCAACAAGAGGTTCAGCTTTGTCTGTAGAAGGTCCCAAGTTCAGTCCCCAGCATCTCTAGGTAGGGCCAGAAAGGACCTCTTCCTGAAACCTTAGAGAAGCACTGCCAGTCAAAGCAGACAATATTGAACTAGATGGACCAATGGTCTGATTCCGTATAAGGCAGCTTCCTGTGTCAAGAACATTGTTCAATACTGTTAAACAACATCATACTTTTGTAGACATATTCTAGCTGATCTGATGGGATAGTCTGCAAGATAATACATGATTGCCCATCAGTGTTTAGAAGTCCTCCATTAAAGGGCTGCAAAAAGCCCTCTCTGAAGTCAATGTGAAATCTTACATCTACACAACTGCCAAATCAAGCTTAATACAGTGGATTGTGCACCAAATATCCCTCATGCCGATGGAAGGCTTTTTGAA
The DNA here is from genome assembly GCF_964270895.1 of Podarcis filfolensis. Lineage (NCBI taxonomy): Eukaryota > Metazoa > Chordata > Lepidosauria > Squamata > Lacertidae > Podarcis > Podarcis filfolensis. Next base: position 76,498,672 of record NC_139604.1, on the reverse strand, counting down.
CCAGTGGAGACTTCTGGGTTGTTGTTTTTTTGCCAGTTTCTCCTTCCACAGTAGTCCAGTGCCACCTCCCATGCTGTTCTAAACAACCCTTCCCCCAGCACATTACCCAGAGAAGATTTTGGAGAGGGAGAGGCTGCTGGGGGATGGAGAACCCACTAAAATTCCCTCCCTCCCTCTCCCACTGACAGAAGCCTGCACTGAATCGAAGAGCCCTTCATGAGTGGAAAGACGGCATTGGATGCAGCCTAGGAAAAAGGAGTGGAAAACCCTTTACAGTCTTGCAGAAGATTTCAGAAACAGTATTTGCTTACTTAGCAGCTGCCGCTCCTCCCCCCCCCCCCCAGGAGGTAATGATCAGCACAGGGTTATTTTGTCCTGGTCAATGGCATAATTGCATTAAAAGCAAACATCATCATAATATGCTCAGCATTACTGTGCAGGACGTTATTGAAATCTAGGAAAGAGAAGCCATAAGTTTTTAAATCTTGGCTCTGTCCAAAACACTTGGTCTAGGATAATAATTTTTCTCTGTAAGACAATTAGAAATAGCTTACTGCGCAGCATGAGGTCAATAAATATTAATGGTTATTATCAACAGAAATGAGGGACTGAGGGAAAGCTGAATGTTAAAGTTACCTCAGGGGAACAATAAATTGTGAAATGTGCATACCAAAAGAAAGAGTCACCAGAACGCACATATTCTGAACAATCTACCTGTGTTGTCATTGTTAACTGAAGCCAGGCTGTCCCTGTACAGATAAGGTCACAGCTGCTGTGATCTGGGAAAAGGTGTTCCATGGCACAGAGGCAACCTAGGCTCCCAGTGACAAAGATGGATCTGGGCGTGCCACCAAGCTGCAAACTTGGTCCTTCAAGGGGAGCAGAATACTGCCTAGCATGTGTGAAACCTCTCTAAGCTGGGCAAGTGAACCACCCACCAACATCATCATTCGGACTGGGCCATTAAATGTGCAACCCTCTTCTGACACTTAGTAGTGTGCTATGAATTTTACTTAATTTGGAAAATTTATGCTACATGGAAAAGGATATCTATGGCCTGTGTTCATTCAATAAATGAAGATGATGAACATCTCCTAGGTAAATACTGCTAAAGGCTGCAATTTGATTCTGCCCACAGTTAAGCGGGAGTGCATTTGGTAAAACTCCAATAAATCCCATAATATTCCTCCTGGCTCCAATTTGAAAGCAGGTCTTATTTAAAGTAGTATTTCATTTTTCATTTACTTTGCAGGTGACTTCTCATTACCATTCTAAGCATCTAATCAAAGACATTGCTCCAGACGTTAATAACTTTCAAGTTATTTTGTTTTGCCCCTCAAGCAACATTATTATTTGCACTTGAATTATAAATGCTCTGTTTTTCTGCAGCGTTCAGTTTTATGTTGTCTTTTGGGAGTTGATAATTAAAAGCATTCTGAGAACATTTCCTCCATTTCCCCCACCCCCAAATGACAGCATCCAAACGGAATATCTGTTTGCTCAACTTAAGATATGAAATGCTTGACTAATATAGATAGCAATCCTATAAGCACATATCTTAGTACAAATGAATGGAACAGGGCTTCTTTCTGAGTAGAAAGGCATATGATTCCAGTAGTTTTGTTTTTGCCTACACTGTCTCAATCAAGAGCTCAAGGTAGACTACACAGACATGTGGATCCATACAAGCAGTTGGCATCAACAGTCAGTATCCTTGGGCAGATGGCAGAGTCCCAATTGTTACGAAAAAGGAGCAATGCTGCTGAGTGCTCCAGATGGCTGGAAAGCCTAACAGGATGTTGATGTTTTGGGACTGTACCGTGGGAAGCAGGGACAGTCTATTATGTGCTCTGAGCACCGGATGTTAGCTCAGAGTGGCACATGACCCTGTACTGGAAGTACATGGGTGGAGTTATTCTCTCTCTGCAGCTGGGTATCAGAGGGTACAGACATGTTTTCTCTGTACTGCTGGAACGACAGAAATAAAGACATGTAAATACATTTCTGTCTGTCTCTCTCCCCTCCCTGGGAGTGAGGGAGGAGGGATGGTTGTGTTCTTCTTTCACGTTGGGAAGAATCGCCGATTGGAGACCTCCCTTGATCCTGCCGGGAGTCGCAAACAGGAGGTCACAAGGATTCAAGCCGGGCACCTGGAGGGTGGCCAAATTCCTCTGAAGACAAGGCTTGAATCAACATATGGTAGCAGACGCTGCTGGTTATCTGATCCATGGGAATCAGCATGAGAGGTGAGAGGTTGATGGATCGTGTGCCATCCTCTGCACCAAGGAAAGAAGATAACGTCTGCAATTGCAGCCAGAAGCTGAACAGACGGCTGGCCCCAAGAGGGGGTGTTTTCCAAGCAACGGAGCCCCAAAAAGGTATGCTGAATATCGGGCTAAAAGTGTGAATGCAGATTGATTTATTCTCTGGTTCACGAGAGAGCTGCGTTTGGAAAAACAAGCTCTGAAAGAAAGGCTTGCATACCAGAAATTCCTGTGGTAGATAAGGATTCCCGTCCCGGGGAAGGTTGCTAAGCAACGACAGTCGGGCAGTGGAAAACTACTGACACCTGGGGCTGGCTCAGTCAGAGCTGGGAAAGCGAAAGTTGTTTTGACTGTGAGACTGTGGAGATTGCCTGCCTGCCTGAGAGACAGGCAGAAACACAGCTCAAAAAGGAGCTTTTGGATTTTAACTAGCTCGAGGGTGAAGAGCTGAGACTTGGATTCAAAATGGATGCCAAGGACAGGGGGAGGGAAGAACGGAGTTCTAATTCCCCCACCGATGAGGCTACTGGAAAGGATGCTGTAGCTTTGAACGTTGTACAGTGCTACAATTGTGGACAGGCTGGGCATTTTCAGCGGAACTGCAAGAAGCCACGCCAGCCGAAAGGAGCGAAGGGCCGCTCAGCAAAGCCTGAGGCGTCAGGCAAGGGTCATACCAAGCCTATGGTGGAACCTGCAAGGGCTTTGATGGCGAAAGGAACCACGCCAGATGTTGGGAACGCGTTTATTATCGACACTGCAGCGACGGTTCATATGTCCCCACACAGAGGACTCTTTTCGACGTTTAAGAAGCAAAGCTTCGCTGTGGAACAAGCCAACGGTCAGAAGCTGGAGGCGACTGGGGTTGGATCTGTGTATCTTAAGAGTCTGAACTTGACAATACACAATGTTTACTTGGTTCCTGAATTGAAGTTCAATCTGCTGAGTGTTTCGCAGATTGCAAAGAAAGGACTGAAACTGTCCTATGATGATAAGAGCTGCGAGATCTTCAAAGATGGAGAGTTATATCTTTCTGCCAGACAGAAAGGTGGACTGTATTTGTTGGACTTTGAGCAAAGTGATTACATGGAATGTAATTCTGAGTCTAACTTGATTTCTCTTGCAGGTGTGACCAAAACGAGCGCCAAGAAGGTGGCCAGGGTCGACAGAGCGTTTCAGCGGGTGTATGCTGATGTGATTGGTCCTCTAGAACCATCTAGAGGCAATGCAAGATTTTATCTTGTGTGTGTGGATCATTTCTCCAACTTTGTCTGGGTTTATGTGTTAAAGAAGCCACAGGAAGCCTTAGAAAGGTTTCAGGAGTTTTGTGACAAAGTTAAAGACATGCATGATGCTAACATTGATTGTCTTTTGACAGATGAGAAGCAGATTTTTCTTTTACAGGATTTCCAGAGGTTCCTGCAGAAGAAGGGGATCAGACACAAGATTGCTGTTTCAGCGGAAGCGTGGAACAGGGGTGTCTGTGTAAAAGTGAACAAAGAATTGCAAAAGGGGATGAATGCGCAATTGCTTAGTTCACATCTGCCACATGAGTTCTGGGCGGAGTCACTCATGTCGTTTAGTTATGCGTGGGTGAGAAAGGTTTCAAAAGAGTTGGGAAGTTCTCCTTTTGAGAAACTGTTCCAGAGAAAACCTTCTGTTGCCCATTTCAAGGTTTTTGGGTCTCATGTGAGGACAGAAGCTCCAGGTGGAGTAAAGAATGCCAGAGGCATTTTTGTGGGGTATGAAAAGGGTCTCTACAGAGTAATTTTGTCTGAATCTGGTCAGGTGATTCTCACAAAATTTCTAGAGAGTGCTCCTGAAAAGGAGAGAGTGATAGTGCACACATTTCCCACAGAGGACGATTCTGATGATGATGATTTCACAGAGTACAGTGGTACTGAGAGTGATGACACTGATAGCTCGGAGAGCTCAGTTGTCACAGTCATTGAGAGGAAGTCTCACACAATGGATAGGCCTTCACAGGTGAAGGTTGAACCACTGTTTACTGTTGGAACTGGTTCTCCTAAGAGTCCTGAGACAGAACCAGTGAGCAGAGAGGATCAGCACCTCATACGCAGGTCTGAGAGAGTCACAAAGGGTGAACCACCCAAAAGGTACTCAGAAGAGCATGCTAATTTAGCTGTTGCATGTGTTGCTGTTGTAAACAACCGAGGACAGGTTGGAGCAGTGTCTAAGTCAGAGACAAAGACACAACAGAGAGTTGCTAGCCAAGGTAATGCAGATGCACTCATTCCTTGGAAGCCAGACAACCAGAGAGGTACACTGGGGAAACCAGTGGCGGGTAGTTCCAAGGGTGGAACTGAAACAACAGGGGAGTGTTATGTGTATAACAACTGTTTGTTTTCTTCTCTGGATCACGCTTTGCTTGCCGCAACATGCATTGATTCTTTTGGGGGAGGTTGTTACGAAAAAGGAGCAATGCTGCTGAGTGCTCCAGATGGCTGGAAAGCCTAACAGGATGTTGATGTTTTGGGACTGTACCGTGGGAAGCAGGGACAGTCTATTATGTGCTCTGAGCACCGGATGTTAGCTCAGAGTGGCACATGACCCTGTACTGGAAGTACATGGGTGGAGTTATTCTCTCTCTGCAGCTGGGTATCAGAGGGTACAGACATGTTTTCTCTGTACTGCTGGAACGACAGAAATAAAGACATGTAAATACATTTCTGTCTGTCTCTCTCCCCTCCCTGGGAGTGAGGGAGGAGGGATGGTTGTGTTCTTCTTTCACGTTGGGAAGAATCGCCGATTGGAGACCTCCCTTGATCCTGCCGGGAGTCGCAAACAGGAGGTCACAAGGATTCAAGCCGGGCACCTGGAGGGTGGCCAAATTCCTCTGAAGACAAGGCTTGAATCAACACCAATATCATGGTAGGGCCCACTACTAATGGACAGGCCACACACATCCCATTGCCACCCCTGTCTTGGCACTCCAATCATTGGACTCAGCTGCGTTTAAGTTCACCAGATGTTGTGTTGAGCAGAGGTATTGTGAGAAATTTAAATAGTGGCTCTCCTGTGCTATGTGCTGTTTCAAGCGTTGCTGCTACCCCAAACCACTACCACCCTGTCAAAGCTGGAACCTGCCATGTAGGTTTACAGATACATTGAAGCAGAGTGGAAAAAGCAAACATGTTGTTGTTGTTATTGTTTAGTCGTTTAGTCGTGTCCGACTCTTCGTGACCCCATGGACCAGAGCACGCCAGGCACTCCTGTCTTCCACTGCCTCCCAGAGTTTGGTCAGACTCATGTTTGTAGCTTCGAGAACAATGTCCCACCATCTCGTCCTCTGTCGTCCCCTTCTTCTTGTGCCCTCCATCTTTCCCAACATCAGGGTCTTTTCCAGGGAGTCTTCTCTTCTCATGAAAGCAAACATATACCCATTTAAATTAAGCAGATTTATGTGCTCATGTTTGTGGCATACCACTCCAATCTCCAAGCGGTGTGAGATTCTAAGGGTTCCAGGCAAACATATACCCATTTAAATTAAACAGATTTATGTGCTCATGTTTGTGGCATACCACTCCAATCTCCAAGCGGTGTGAGATTCCAAGGGTTCCAGGCGCTTACCCAGGGTTCGTGATTCCTTTTGGAATAAGGCAAAGCAAAGACTCTGCTGGGTTTTTTTTTTATGATATATGGTTTATTTACACACATATATACACCCTGAATCAATGATGGAGGGCTTCACAGCATTAACACCCTCAAAGAATCTTGTTTTTGCCATAGGATTCAAACCGAAATCAAACATTGCTCTGAATCTTTGCCTTTTTGCTGCTTTGCTTCTAGCTCACATCACTGAACTCTCTGTTAGTGCCTTTGTCTTTTTCTAACTACCAGTCAGTTGAGGGAGGGAGAGCACCCATTTGCTGTCTCACACAGATCCACTTCCTTTGTTCCCCTTAATGGCCCATCACCCAGACCATCACCTCCTCAGAAAGCTAACCTGGTTTATATTTTAACACTTTCTGGATCCCAGGGTTAGAAGGGTCTTGGCATATAGCCTACTCCTAATTTAGAAGAGGATAGAAATGAGAGCAAAATTTTCTAATTGAAAATCCAATTTATGAGATGTCTCAGATGAGTAAATTTTGGCCCGAAGCTGACACGCTGTTGGAGCTAACTAGAAGTGTTAATCTAATGCTGTCTAATAAGTTGGGAGCTTGTATCCTTCTAAGCCAGAGGGCCTCATTCTGTTGCAGGTTAGTGCAACTAGAGGCAAACGTGGGCAGAGCAATGTCACTTAGTAAAATCGCCTCACCTTGCCACATGGGTGGGTTCTGGGTAGAGCAATGGCCATCATGGCTAGTAGCCATTGACAGCACTCTCCTCCATGAATTTGTCTAATTTTTTTTTAAAGCCATGCAAGTTACCTCCTGGGGGGAGTGAATGCCATAGTTTAACTATGTGCTGCCTACAACAACTCACCATTTCCATGCTGCTAGCTTTTCTCTACTTATGTTTGACATCTAATGATGGTCAAGCAGCAAGTTTGTTAAAAATAGACTTTGACTTTGAATTATAGTGACAACTGCCTTGAATGAGCATAAAGTAATTTCAGTGCATATTAAGGGTTATAACTGGGTGCCTCCTGGAGACTATTGATTGATGAGTCATTGAAATTTAATTAACAGATTGGTTGTGCTTTTGCAATTGTCTGAGACAATCACATTCAGCACATTGTCACTGAAGATAATGTATGTGGCGCACACTTTGCCAAAGGACACATATCTATTTATATTTCCAGAAGGAATTTTGAACTGGGGGAGGTGGAAACAGCAGGAAAATGAAAGGACCCAGTGTGGCATTACTGGCAGAGGACAAGGTTCTTATACTACCAGAGGGCTGTGAAATGTCTGACAGAGAGGAATAAGGGTTGTCAGTCTTGGTTGAACCATCAAGCAAAACCAAAGGCCATACTTCTCTCAGTTTGGAGACATCTATCAGCACAACAAGGTCACGGGGACTGAAATGCAATTCTCCTTTCGCCTTCTCCTTTCCTTTCTCTCTGTTGGGAAATGGCCTCTCAGCAGCATGACTTGAGACCACTCACTTTGCACTGACAAGAGATTTTGAAGGAAAATGAAAAATAATCCAGGAGGATTCTTGGCAGTCTTATCTTAAACACTGATGATATTACTTCCTCAGTGTGAAAGGCACAGGAACAATTTATAATTTGTTTCCAAAGTACAGAGTGCTTGACACTGAGAGACAGGACAACAATTTTCAGCAAAAGCTCAAATTCCTACAAAGATAACAAAATAATGTTGGGCTTGTAGCTCTGTGGTTGCCCAAGTGCTTTACAAATTGCAGAGATCTATGAAGGCAGAAGCCCTTTTCACTTGAAATGCCTCTGCCTTTTCAGAGCAAACACAGAAATGCAAAGGAAAGTTCTAGTCTGCAGCAACCTTTTATTCCTGGTTTTGTGGTAGGATTAACACCATGGCATAGTCTGATGCAAGGAAAGATGAGAGAGTTGTCCATGACAGCTAGGGAAATAGTACATACTTATTTTTGCTGGAGTCACAAAAGTATTAGGTATGTCCCATTACTGAAGTAGAAAGGAAGGTAAATTGCAACCAGAGCAGCAATCTCAGGATTAAGAGAAGACCCTGACAAATGGAGGTGGCACCTGCTAGGTCCCACCAACAAAATTGTGATGCATTGTGTGATGGGCTGATGGGTGAGGGTATCTACACAGTGCTCATGGTTAATAGGCCTGCAGAATGAAGAAAGGGGTGGTTTGTAGGGGTCAGAAGAGAACTAGCACATGCCTCTTCAACTTTAACATACCCCACAAGTGTCCCAAAAAAACGGGGACATACCGTTTTTTTCTCATGAGAGAACAGCAGCCATTTTGGATGCCATAGTTTCATGTGATTTCACGCCACAATTTCCCCCCCCCCAGAAAAAAATGTTTTGGGGGGCCATGAGCTTGCCCGTGCCCCCAAATGCTTTGCCCACTTTGGGTGGGCAGGGGATAGCAGCACGAGATCGCATGAGATCATGACCAAAATCATGGCCACCATTCTCTCATGAGAAAATAACAGGAAGATACTGTCCTGAAAGATTGTGTCCCAGATTTTGTCACCGAGGTGTTGGAGGGTATGCCTTAACAGACAGGTGTGTGTAGCACCTGAAGTGATAAAGTGTACAGTAGAGTGAATGTTGCAGTTTTGAAATCTTTTCCCAAATTACTCACATCCCTGCTACCTTTTACTTTTCCTGGTTTACCACACCTCCGTCTGCGTGCTAGAGCATCTCAATGAATGTCTACATTTAAAGAGACAGTTAGTTATGGACTGAAAAGGTCATTCATTCCACTCAATATATTGCCCGTCTCCTTAGGTTTTGTGTAATCAATACAGTTAGGTTTTGGATAATGCAAACAGTTTGTCTGTGCAGTTATTTCTACACAGCTCTTCACTGGGGATTTAGGAAAGCAATGTTTAAAATAATAATTATGAAGGACTAATCCTAAATAATGAAGCCTATTTGATTGTCTCTTTGTTTTAGCAAACATGCATTTGCATTTGGCTATGTGTTGGCAGCTCTCAGCCATGAAAGCCATGCATTTAAAGGAAATTTCTTTTGAATTTTTCCCATCCTTTCAATTCTGTACCTTATAAAAATCCTTCAAGGTGACGATCATTATCAAAACGATTATTTGGTCGGATACACCAGCCATTATCAGAACTGCTCATCCAGCCCTATTGCAAACTCCGCAACCTGCCTTGCCACTTCGTTTTCAGTCTTGGGACGGCATAAAATGCTTTTAACCTTGGTGCAGAACAGAAAAACAAGGAGACACAGCTCAAAAGATCCTTGCAGATATGTCTGAATGTGTATGGAAACGCGGAGAGAGGGAGAGAAAAAATCAAGGGAAATGAGGGAGTTATTAGTAGCTCATTTCTATTTCTTTTAGAGTTGAGTGAGCAAATATAATATACTTGGAGATATATATGTTATTAACCTGAAGGGGCACCGTTTCTTTTGAGAGATTCCTATCCAAAGTTACTGAAAGGAATTTTTTCCCCACTGGTTCTTGATGATTGATAAAATCATCTTTTTAAAAAGGGATTTGATGTAATAGCATGTCTAGTGCTCTTGATGGTCTCTCGGCTGTGAATTAGTGCCACATACCTCTTCCACAGGAATATCTAAGCTTGCTATGTCATGAATAACAAGCATTAATAGCAGTGGGCAGGCTTTGGGTGTCCATTATGATAGTAATTTAAATGTCTGGAAATGGACTGAGAAAGCGGGAAGAGGAGATTCAAAAATAGGCCTGTGGTATAACCTTTACCACATTTGCTAGGTTGCACATCTCGTTAATTAGCACTGAATTTTCACAGCCAACATGAAATCTGATGCATTTCCCAGGTAAGGTGTATATCTGAATGTGCAGGGCAGGTTTTGTAGGAAGAGTTCTCAAAGAGGTTTGGCAGTGTAGAACTTGTGAATCATTATCTAGTACAACCTATCTCCATTCATATTTTGTTATTCACCATGCATAGCTTCCGAAAGTCCGGCTTGCCTGCTTTGGCAGGGCTGGCTTGCCACTTTCAGACCCCCAGAAAAGACAACTGCTGTTGCTTCTTCCAGCACCAGCTGCTCACCCACCTGCCTTTGTGATGTGTCAGTAAAGAGGGGAGGCAAAGAGATGGAACCTACCCTTATCATCAGTGAGATGGGTGAGGAAGAGGCGGACAGTGAAGATGAAGCTGTTGTTGTTTCTCATTTTCCAGGCACAGTTCAAAGTGCTAGTCACCAAGGATGGAAGGACTCCAGTCTGAGGGCTGGATGCAGCCCCCACAGCCTCCCAGGCTTCCCAGACCCCGCCCACTCTTCTGGCCCCTCCCCTCTGCCTAATAACAACCAACTAAATCTTCCTTTCTGCTGAGGACAGTTTGTCAGCACATGATACATCAGGTGTGCTAACCATTAAAATGTTTCGTTTAGCAAAAAATGCTTGCAGGTTTTGATGGGAATCACACAATGATGCTGTACAAAATCCAAGGATCTGGAAAGTCTGTAACAATGAAGAGAAGAACGAGTCAACCAAGGACTGGCTTATGGTGGGGTGTGGGTGTGTGGCAGCGAGCTAATAAAAGCCTAACATACTTCAGAGAAGGGGATAAGGCACTCTCTTACATTTGAATAAGTTACAAAGTCAAATCAATCACAATGATTTTTTATGGGTATTGTTGCTTGTCTGAAATAAAATAAATAATACCTGCAGCCAATCTGCATATTTTAACAATAGGAGCTGTGAATTAATGCTTCCTAGGAATACTGTCTTGATTACATAGTACATAGTACGTTCCTTTTACTGCCATCTCCCATCATTGTAAATACATTTACTGCTTGTAAAAATTATTTTCCCTAGCTTTCTCTTTCTCATCTTGCTCTAAAACCTGCCAACATTCTGCTTCCCCCTCCCTGCTGCCAATCTTCCTTCTTAGGTGTTCTCTCAACCCACACAACCCATTTTATCATTGTGTTCCTTCCTCTTCAGTTTTCCCTTGATGTCATAATGAAAACTTTGCTGTGACTTTATCTTTTGACAAAGTACTTTGAGATTTTCAGTTTTATCCTGAGAGGCTCTGGCTGTCTTGACAGTTGTCTTCCACAGCTGGTGACAGACTGTTGAATGTTACCTTGGAAATCATAATACAAAAAGGTCTGGCAAAAATTAACCTAATGGTATTGCCATTTGCCCTTAAGTGCAGGATTTTTCTTCCAGAGTTGGTGCAGCTAGGGGCTCCCGATATCGGGAGCCATTCTGATCTGGACCCTGGAGGTACCTCATCCGTGGAAGGTCTCATAACACCTGAAAAAATTGTGAAGGTTACCGAACTCTAGTCTGGGAGCTTCATTCAGAGGGTCTTTGGCATGTATGTGGATTTGTTGCTGAATAGGGGAGATGGCACGTCTATTACATTAAATATTGATATTGATTTTTAATTGTATTTTTATTGTTTCTTTTAAATTTATGAATTCTATGGAATTCAGATTATAATTCAATAAAATACTAAGCAATTTCCCCCTCTATTCATTTTTGTATGCTATTTTATACATTTTTGTAAACATAATTTGAACAAAGAACTTCATTACAATATTTGGAGAAATGGGTCTTTCAGAGGGTGGTTGCATTTCAAATTCCTGTATTGTTTCAGGATGTGAAAATTGCATAGGTTTGCCTTTAAATGGAAATGAATCAAATTTCTCTCCCATCCCTTAATGTAGTATAGGACACCCATGACCCGCCATACCAGGGACCCATTCAACACTGTCATCCCTCCTCACCCACTCTCTGCACTGGTTGTTTTTGCAAGAAAAAAATCCCCTGCATTTCAGGGCAAATGATGTGATTCGCGCCATGTGCAGTTTAAACCTGAGATTATTTGAAACTTCATGCTGGTATTTAAACTGGTGAAAGGCATTCAATGAGTAAATTCTGCCCTGTAATCATTCCTATTATATTTGCTACCAAACCTGTTGCGAAAAAACTGAAAGATTATTATTTTTTCCTGATAAGATCCATTGGTGGTCATTTATGAAACAGTAATCACCAGTGTATGATTTGCAGAGGAGACATAGCTCAGTAATGTTGCATGTGTTTTGCATGCAGAAGGATCCTGTTTCAATGCATGGGATATCTAGGGTTTTTAAGGGCCAGGGAGCAGGTGATGTATGTGAGAGGGAGACCCCTGGCTAAGACCCCGGACAGCCATAGATGTGGTCATATGCACCCAAGTGACGTTGGTATGCAAAGTCATGTTACCTGACAAGGATTTCTTCTGCCAGTATCTAGGTGCACAGGAACCACTCATTTTTACCTGCCTTGATTATATCTTGCAAGGAAGCTTGACATTAAGACAAGACAGGTGCATTCCACAAAATTAAGCCTTCATCTCATTCATTAATTCAGTGTTTTGCATTTTTAAATGAAAAGGGATGTCACAGTGTACTCCAACAAGATAACCGAAGCAGGAATGAGGAGGAATCATAGTGTCTAGAGAGACAGATATGGAAGAGAATCATTTCTAAGACACGAATGAATGCAAATCTCTTATGAATATCTAGTGTGACTACATGAGACATTTTGGAGTTCTTGAAAGACTAAAGGGATCTAATTTCTTTGTTTTCCTACTATGTAGGCAGAGAAGTTGGCATATATTGCTGTGTTTTTCTCCTTCTACTTATCTCCAAGGTAGAATGTCTGGCAATTTTCAGACACTTCCTTGTTTCTTTTCATCTTGCCAAATCATTAGTCTTTTTAAGATTATGGAGTTCCGTGAAAGAGAACATAATCTGTACAGCCTGGTGGGGGCCTCAGTAAATGGAAGATTCCTTTAAAATGGGTCTTGATTGAACCTTGATGCAATGAAAGGAAGATTAAATGATAGAACAGATAAATGTGAGCTACATACACATTTTGGGGAGATCATGATTCATTACATTTTATTTTAACCTGCAATAATGTCCTCCTAGGCTGTCAGTTTCAATACAATGGGGAGATGTAATTAGGTCTACATATTAACATTTTGCCAGTTTTGCATAGAGGCATCTGGTTCCATTGTTCAGTGCCAGCCCCATCCTTATAACCAAAGGCAATAATTGCTTGCTCTGCTGTGTAGCTATGAATAATTGAATGGACCAGCCTTCCTCTAGCCTTACAATGGCTCCTGAGCAAAAGACAGAGGAGGAGGAATACAGGATTTCATTTATTTAAAAGATGCAATCTTATTTTTATTCAATTTCCATTTTTATTGTATTTTTGTTCTCATAAATTGTGGGATGCTCTTCCTCAGACACTACACTATTAAGAGTGCAACTCCTTAAGTAACAGAGAACTTGGGAGACTTTAAGCAGCTTCACTGGTGTTTATATGGCTTCATTTCTTTATTGTTGATATCTGAGGACCGGACTTCTGTTCTCTATTGACCATAAGGGTCTTAGCCTCTGCTCAGAGCAGTAGACCTCTATGTACTTGAGCTCCTGTACTCCTACACCAGACATCAGCCAAGTTGCCAGCAGTGAGGCTGTCAAAAGCAGCTGTGCCTGCGGACATCCAAGGCATGCAGAAGAGCCAATGCAACCCTGGGCAAGATCTCAAAAGTTTAAAAGAAGCTTAGCTAGGGTTTCCTGGCAGAAAGAGCTGAGAAATAGACCTTAAAGTGGTTGCTATACTGGTGCAAATCACTGTGGGTTAAACCACCGAGCCTAGGACTTGCTGATCAGAAGGTTGGTGGTTTGAATCCCCGTGAAGGGATGAGCTCCCGTTGCTCGGTCCCTGCTCCTGCCAACCTAGCAGTTCAAAAGCACGTCAAAGTGCAAGTAGATAAATAGGTACCGCTCTGGCGGGAAGGTAAACAGCGTTTCTGTGCGCTGCTCTGGTTTGCCAGAAGCGGCTTAGTCATGCTGGCCACATGACCCGGAAACTGTACGCCGGCTCCCTCGGCCAATAAAGCGAGATGAGCGCCGCAACCCCAGAGTCGGTCTTGACTGGACCTAATGGTCAGGGGTCCCTTTACCTTACTGTTTTATGAAACTGAGCTGTTAGGGCAGTATTGAGGGGATAAAACGAAGTATGAACGGCTCACACCTTCCCGTTCTGCACATTTGCCCTAGGAAGAAATGCCCAAGAGTGACTGGTGCTTCCAAAAAGAGTACATGGTGATAATTCAAATCTAACTCATTCTGGCAAGCCGTTCCTATCACACCTTATCTCATCTCTACCCAGCCAAGCTTCGCCTACCTGCTCCTCTTAGTTTTACCAATAGAAGTACCCAGAAACACCAGTTGTTGGGACTCACTGGTGGGCAGAGTGCTGTTGCATTCATGTCCTGCTTTTAGGCTTTCCACGGGCATCTGGTTGGCCGCTGTCAGAATAGGATGCTGAACTTGATCCAGCAGGGCTTTTCGTAGGTGTTCTGAGTTCTGCAAAGAGGAACCACAATAACAACCTATAAAAGCAGCCACACCACCCCCTCATCCTCTGTGGTCCCTGTATAAAGGTGTTACATTTATATATAGACTACATGGATGCATCTTACATCTTGCAATCATCATGTGTGAATTGGGCATTTGTTTCCAACACTATATTACAGTTATTAGATTTTGGAAGACCCTAAGGTTTTGAAGCTCAAATGTATTCCAGTGTGATTTACTCTTGCAGTTTTGTATCTGAGAAAAAGGTTAAACTGCATTCATAAGAGCAAGCATCACCTCCATTGAAAGAAAGAGGAAGGAAGGAAGGAAGGAAGGAAGGAAGATGCAACCAGGCAGTTTTTTATGGCTTGCCATTGTTGTCCTCTGCATCAAAAAAGCCAGTGTTACATTTAATAGCAGTATTTCTATTCTATAACCAGCAAATGACACTTAGGAAGATAAATTAACCACATGTAACAGTATTTCTCTTTAATGTATGAACAGCACGAGCCAAAAAGATGCATTCATTCTTCTGAAGTGAAGGTGGTCTGCTATTTTTAAGGTGATATACAAACATTTTAATATACACACTTAAGTCAGTACTTGAGGTTTTTTTTTAAAGATAAAGGTGATTATGATGATGATGCAATGGTAATAACTATATCCTCTTATGAATTTGGAGCTGTGTTCTATATTTATACTTAGAAAAGGTGTTAAGGATAATTAGAATGGGTGTTTGCCAGAGTAATGGAATCACTGTGGCCACAGCTGAGACTAGAGATTGAACACCTGAGCAAACTTTTTGAACACCAAAGGGAAAACTAGTTTAGAAACATTGGAAAGGGAAACCATACAGATATATCTTTTAAAAAGGGTAGGGGGGAACCAAAGCCATGTATTTGTGCTTTTAAAATTTCCAAGTGTGGAAATTATGACAAAAAGATATGGCATAAACTTCCTCCACCGCCATGGGCCATTTGGACAAAGGTGCCTGCCCATTGGCCCATCACGTGATGCCATGATTACATCAGGTGGCTCAACTTGAATGATCAATTTCATATCCCCCCACAAACTTGGTCTTGCACCAAGTTATACAACATTTAAGTATTCTCTGAAAGTTTTAGATCACTGTTTTAATCCTTTTCATTTATAATTTTATTGTTCTGTTTTTATTTTATTTTTTGGTAAACTGCTTTTTTATAATCAGTAGTAAGTAGTAAATAGTAAGTAGTAAGTAGTAAGTAAGCATATTTTATGAAATAAACAATTCCTAGTCTGTGGCAGGCCATAGTATGTTGCTTCATCCAAACAGGCAAACTATGGTTTGTGCTTGCCTGCAAAAAAATAAAATAAAATATTATTTTGCTTAGAAAGATTTGTAAACTGCTTAATCAAAGAGCTCTTTAAGCACTAACCAACAAAACAATTAAAAGCAGATATACATAAAATAATTATAACACAGATAAAATCAACAACAATTTAAAAACAAGTACTGTATAGGTTACTAACATATATTAGGGTAGGCTTGCTGAAATAAAATAATAGTTGAATGTTGTAAAAGAAAAATGCAATGGGGGTTAGGGGAAAGGGATTGTGTGAATAGTGACTATAAGCACTATTCAATATGTATGAACAACCATATTCCACCTCACAGCTTCTACTGTCCAAGCTATTTGGGGAAAGAACTGCATCATTCTAGTGAGAAAATACTATGGTGTTTTCAGAGAAACTGAAAGAAACTTAGATTTGCCCTTACCTTACCATCATACATGTATTGTGCTAAAAGCTATCGTGCACAGAAAGACCCTCAAGTGGTGAAATGCAACACCATGATCACACTTTTTGCTATAAATAAGAACCATATTATATAATGCATATAGATGCCCCTTAAATAAAATGATAAAAAGCAGTGGAAAGTAATGGCTCAGTTAGGATTGATGTTGGAGGTTTCATAAACCATAATTTATGAAGCTTTCATCTTACACTGCTACATTCCCTTCCCTTCTCTCCCCCTTCTCCATTTACATGCCAGTCTTGAGCACAATGATCCTGGCTTGTGCTACGCCAGAGCTCCTCCTCAAGTCCAAACTGGGATACTCTGGCTTAATGTTGGCTGTCACACTAGGAAAATAAGCCATGATCACATTCTGGCTAAGTTTCCTGGTTTGTTAACAGAAACTGAGCCAGGCTTCCTAGGTTCAGCTTTTTGCCAGGATGTTCATGCTGAATCCAAAGCAGGAGAAGGGAGGAAGTATTGGTTCCAACGCTTGTTCGTGGGTTCTTAAAGGTTAATGTAGCTTCAAATGATCATCCGAACCAGGCCATGGTCTCAAGCAGCAGGAAAACATTTCTATTTGGGCTAGCAACTGAGGAAATAAAGAGTTTGTATTAGCAACAGATTCATTAGCCTAAAGAACCTTTATATCCCTCCCATCACCACCAACACAAACATACACACAATCACATGTTACATCACCTTTTAATCATATGCAGCTGTGGGACCAATTAACAAATGCTGTTGAAATGCTCCTAGGTACTTACCCTATGGCAACACTGATTCTTGCAGGAGACTTCAGTGCACGACTGGGTGAGCAAACTAATCAGTCCTCTGAAACGGAATTCAGACTAAATTTATCTTAATGAGTTTTCAAGTATAACTGCAAGGAGGATCTGTTGTCGATTATTAGGAGCGCAGAAGAGAGAACTTTACATAACCACAGCAAATGGACACAGTGAAGGGTATGGGACTTTTTTTTTATTTGGGAAAATAATGGCTAAGGGGATAAATGATAACGGTTTATAAAATGATGCATGGCATGGGAATGTGGATTGAGATATGGTTTTCTCCCACACAATTAGTTTCACTGGAAGGCCTATTCGTTGTTAGGAGATTTACGACATACCCAAACAAAACAAAACATCATTAATTCATGGTGAATGCTACCCAAACACTGGGTGATGGCTATTATAGTAAATGACTTTTTTCAAAAGGGATCGTAAGACAAGTTAATGGAGGATAGGTTTATGAAAGGCTACTAGTCATGGTAGCCATATTGGTTCTTCCAGAATTAGAAGCTGTATTTCACTTGCTGTGAGAAGCAGGAGAAAGCTAGTGACCTCAAGCCTTGTTTATGAATATCCCATTGGATTGGACACTGTGGAAAGCAGCATAATAAAGTAGGCCAAATTTGACCCGATCTAGCACGGCTCTTCTTTTGAAATACAGTCAAGGAGATTCCATGGGTTTTATGAGGAGGATTAAATAGATTCTACAACTGAAATATCCTCCCCGCTCCAAAATTCTTCCTTAAATGTCTAATGGGAATGAATGAGAAGAAGCATACCAGAAAGATGATCAGTTTTGATCATTCAGTTCAAAGGTGGACAAGTTTTTTCAATGGTGACATTCTCTCAAGAATAAGTGGTTGGCACTGAGAGGAGCCAAAGCCAAATTGTGGTGCCAAAATGGGCAGGAACAACCCTTCTCTCTCCCCCTCCCCCCTCTCTCTCACACACTACCCATTCATTCACACAAACCTATACCCCATTGATCCATCTTATTCATTTGAGATCTGCAAGTCTGCATGCCCATGACTGGTGGCCAGTGTATTTTCTGCTGATTCTCACAATGGCAGCACTGCTTGATCAAATGCAAGGTATGGAGCATTAAGGGGCATTAAGAGCTGCACTGAGCAAAGCTGAGTGCTGCATCCAGATTGCAGGCACAGGACTTCCCACTTCTGATATGGGTAATATTCATAACAAGCAGAACAGGACCAAGGTTAATATTAATACTTTGATCTTGCTATTTTAATAGGTAGATATTTCCTTTACCAGCAAAGAGGAATGCATTTTCTATGATTAAATAGCAGCTTCTCTCAGCTGTTTCTGAAGGTTTATGTTTTAATATTTATTGTATTTTAATGTGTTCTAAATTTCATTTACCTTCATCACAGGTTTTGATATTTTATTCGTAATGTCTTTCTAACATTTATTTTTTATTTTTACTCAGAGCCTTGGGAGGATCTTTGGAAACAGCAGAAATCTAGTGGCTAATAGCTTAAAATGCATTCTAAATTTATTTACAAAATATATAGCCAAAAATGTCAAAGTGATGTACAAGAAGCCATATAGATAATAATAAAATAGCAAAAATACATATTTTAAATGTCCAAATTGACAAGAAGCATGGCTGAATTAACCCCTGTTTTATGTTTGATAGGAGAGAAAGATTTCATACAAATGCCAAACGATGAATATGGTCAGTTCCTACTTAAGTTGTTTGAAGGCACATTGTTAAGTGCCTGCTACTTCCACAGGCAGGCAGAAATTCCTATGGTAGTAATAGAGAGTTTAATTGGTTTCCTCTGTAAGAAACCACATGGAAACTTGCACCTCAAAGTACTTCACTAAAAATTATCCCTGTGGACCAACCTATGCATTTCACTGGAATTCTGCCATTGAATTCCCAACACACTTTTCTTATTCAAAATGTAATGGGTGGCGGTGACACACCTGATTTGGATATGAGCTTTGGAAAGAGCAAAGAGTCCAATTCTCTGTGCACAACAGCCTTGATTCAAATCACCCTAATCTGGAGCTGCTATTAGCCAAAGAGGGAAAAACATACAGACATAAAATTATGCCTGTATACTTCCCACTCCATGGGCATTGCTAACTGTGAGGGTGGGGATTTAAGTTGAGGAATTAGGTATCAAAGCAAATGATTAACACCCTATCCCCCTGCAGTTGCTTTTCAAAGAGGAAAATTAATTTGGGAGTTGCCGTTATGGAACTACACCACAATTCAGATTCCACATTTAAGCTATTTCCTCTTCCACCCCCACCCCCCAGCTATGGCCCTGTGTGGGATGCCCTGGCTCTTTTAAGGCAGCTGACATGATGACAGCCTTTCCCAGGCATTAACATCTCCTGAACCCACTTGATCAGTTCCTCTTAGAAACCACAATGGGCAAGAGTTGAAAGAACATGGGGTTGACACAGGACTTTGCTTGTCGAACCTTAAACCTTCATCCAGCAGCAGTTTAGATGAAAAGTAATAGATGTAATCACATTACTTAAGACAAATGGACATAGAAAGATGCATGTGTGCTTTTGCATATGCGTTGTGATCCTGCGTTGTGATCCACCCTGTTTGTGGACTTGGTCACACAAACATGAAAGGGTGCTATGCCCATGGGCTTGAATCGCCATGCTGAGTTAGGTCCTTCTGGAGTCCTTAGCTTTGACAGTGTTGGCCATATTTTTGTGTGTGTGAAAAGAGACCTAGTTCAGAACCCTCACATTCCACAGAGGTGATTGGTGCTGTCAAAACTGCCTGTACTGATAACTGGGTAGGAATGCGTATATCTGTGGACTGGAACCATTTCCATTTAAATGTATTGTTTTGTATTCATTTCTTAGTTTGCTGTAGTACTGACCTTGGTTTCAGAAGATTACCTGTTGTAAGTCCATTTAGACAGGATAGGTTATAAAACCTCTTTGGGGGGAAATACCACACACCAAAAATGTTGAACATTAATGCACTTGTTTTCTGCTTTTTGAGCGATTTTGTATTTTAAGTGCTCGGGAAATGAGAGACTGTGTGCTCGAGACTAATATAACAAGCATTTGGAGATGTGGAATATTTAATTTCAGCTCCTGGAGCTGACAGATGCACATAATTGTATGATACTAATAACATTTACAGCTATATAAGCCAAGATGTGGGCAATTAAAATTCATGCTTCAAGGGACCTTTGGGGGTCCATACTGGAAGGGCTTCAATCTTCCTCTCCCTAAATAGGTAGGTGTAAAAAAGTGAATGGATACTGGAAGCCTAATCACATCTGCACTAAATTCAGTAGCACAAAATTAAAGCTCTTGCAGAACTCAAGCTGCAGCAATTTAGGATGAACGACATGGATTTTCATTGTCTATACTTGAAGGCAGATATATTTGGCTCAATCCAGATAGGAAATCAATTGGACTTTTATTCAGCTAGCTCACTTCAGTGGGTCTAATACCTTTGACTGTCTGGATCTAAGCACAGGGCAAGAAAGAAATCTATCTCTTATTACTAATTTCATTTCTTTAAACAATCTGTTATATATAGTCACAACCCCAAGGGTCATCATACAAATTTTTGTTTTTGTAAATATAAAATTTGAATGCAACCAAATATTGCAAAGACAGGAATGTACATCAGGGAGCCATGATTGGCTGCAGCTCCTTGTTGAGGGTGCTCTCAATAAGAAAACCATGTTATATATGCCATGGCCATTAATATTTTTTCTTGAAGGATTGTGCCGGGTGGCGTTTGCTGCTTCCAAAGCAAATTGATGTACTGATTTTAAAGTACATTACAGTAGTGCAAAGTGGTTTAAGGTTTCGAATTTGACAGCAAAGTACTTTCAAAGTGCCTGCTTGTCTTATAGCATGCACTGGAAGCAGCTGCAGTGCCAAACCCAGATTGATAAACCCATTGATTTCAACACTGAAATCACTAGCTTGCCTTGTGAAGGGGAGACCAAGCATTTACTAAACATATAGTCTCTGGTTGGGCCATAAAACGGGGTGGGATTTTTTTACTTTTAACTTTAAAAGAGCATGGGGAATGAGACCAAAACCCAACCCCTTTAGCTACTGCTCTATAGTTAAATCGCCCAGACAACTTTGATTATTATGAGGCAAAGAAGTATAGTAAATAAAGAAATAAAAAGTCTTAAAAGGGTTGAGTTGAGGAGTAGGCAAGTTTTGCTAAATTTGAGCCAATTAATTAGTCAAGTGACTGATTAATCAATGAATTAAATCTGTGTAGGAATATAGGAAGCTGCCTTATACTGAGTCAGACAATTGGTCCATCTAGCTCAGTAATGTCTATACAGACTAGCAGGGGCTCTCCAGGCCATCAGGCTGGAGTCTCCCTGCTCTACCTGGAGATAACCAGAGATGGAACCTGGGACCTTCTGTAAACAAAGCAATTGCTCTACTGCTGAGCTATGGCATTCCCCCAACATAATTTTGCATAGGAGTCCAAACCATAGTTCTGAAGGTAAAAGCACACATTTTCATTGTTAGATGATTGAGGTTGTTGTGGGGAGGGGTTGTTGGGGAGGATTGTTGCTGTTGATTTTTTTTTTTTTTTTGTATCTTGTGATTTATGTGGAAATTGCTCAGTTTGGTTCTCTATTTTTCATTTATTGTTTATGGTTACTTTTGTTATGTTGTTGTTATGGATTTTTTCATGTTGTGTGTCGAGGTCCCCAAGCCACCCCAAAATAAACACAATTCACACAGAATTTTTTGTTTAAGGTTTTTGGCATAATTTTGGCCACAACTTTATTAAAATACAAAAAATGTGAGTGGTTGCTTAGGCATTGGTTGCGGCTCTCTGTCCCTGCCCATGGACAGACTGACATCTACAAGCCTGCGAAAGTCAGAAAGGGAAAACCTTTTGGGGAGAAAAATGGAGCTGGGTGCCAGGCCCTCACCTCTCCCCAAATGCTCCCAGGGCTCTTGCATGGCCCTAGCCCCTTGACAGGGGTTAGGACAAAAGCATGGCGAGCCCCTGGATTCCTTTAACAGAATACCTTTGCAGCAGCAGCATTGGCACAGCCAATCCATACCCCTCCACCAACCAATTCATAAAACCAATGCCTAACTGCAATCTTACAAGTTGTGACGATTTGCTACGCAGTAGGCAAAAGCTAAATGGCAGCAGCCAATCAGCCAAATGGACAAAATTCCTACCAGGCCCCTGCCCCAAAAGTAGATGACTCCATGACAGGCATAGCAAGGTCAAACACACAAGCCCTAACTTAGGGAGGGTGGGCGGGTGATCCGATGAGCACAGCGAAAAGAGGAAGTTCAACACTGCGTGCAGGGAATATAAAGCTACTAGGCTGTCAGTCAGAAACAGCAACATTAAAATCACCCCAACAACACAGAGGAGCCCAGTCGCAAACGTGGCCATCTACACTTACCCGCCCAGCAACAGGGATGTCTTGCTAGGCGCCACCGCAACACGTGCTCTCCATGAAGGAGAACACGCTTTGTAAGCCACCTTGAGCATGGTTTGAACTGTGGAAAGGTGGCATACAAACAAAAGCATTTCCTCCTGTTTGGAAAGAAAAGACCTACCATTTTAAAGATGGTGATTGCTGACTGCAGTTTTCATGCGTGTGTGTTCAGGCTAAGCATAACAGTCTTTGCTGCAAATGGAGCAGGGAGAATCAAGACTTTAAAAAAAACAACAGTTAGTGGAACACAACGCATTCAAATGCTTGTGGCAGTGAGAAGACATATGCTATGTTTATTTAGAGGTATTTCTGTGCATAGTCTCCTTGCAGTTCAGCCTGTTGTTATGTCAGTTTCTGTTTGTCACCACTTCTGTTTCTACTGCTAATATAACATATAGTTCCTACAGAGTAGCAGTGTCAGTCTTTGGAACAGAAACAAAAACAACTGCCGTAGCACCTTAAAACACTAGCAGGTTTATTGTGGCACGAGCTTTTGCAGACTGCTGTCTACACTCACTATACAATGTAGTCATTATATACTATATTTTTTGTCAGAATGAAACATCTCCTCAAAATGGCCATTTTCACAGGCTCTGCAATACAACTACCCTCTTTCCTTAGGTTCTGGTTCCTCTGTCTAACAGGCATGCTCTTAATTAGCTGAACTGAATAAAAAGTAGACTAGAGCCAGGAGAGAACTCTGGAAGTAGGTCCCGTGGATTTTAACAGTTTTTCCTGCAAATGATTATACCTAGCATATGGTGGGGGAATCCACGGGAAAGGGCCCATCAACAGGTTCTGTCTCTGCTTAGAGATGGGGGAGAAATTTGATTCTGTTCACATTTAAAGGTGAACCTACATAATTCACACTTTATGAAACTATATGAGAAGTGAAACACAGCCATCCTTTCTAATTTCCACTTCACAGAATTTTGCGATGCAGTTCTCCGTTCATGACATTCACTTTTTAATAGCAAGAACTTCAACTTTCTGTGTGTGTATCATCAGTTTCTGCCCTCCTGCAAGGTGATAGTGCTCTGACGTCCAACAGCAGGAGGAGGGGGCTAATCTCTGTTACCATCTCTGACCATTGGTCCTGTTGACTAAGGTGGATGGGTTGTGGAGGGCCACAGGTTAGCCAAATCTGCCTTAGAGGGTTCCCCCCCCCAAAGGTTGTTTTTATGGGGGGTAGTTCTTCAGGCCTTCCAGTTCCCACAAGTCCACAGATAACTTCCATGTGTGTGTGGGTAAGGCCATTTTAACCGCATAGTGGCACTCAGTCTGAAAACAGATATGTGATCTGCTTCCACATGATACGGTGCCACACTGCACCTCTATGCCTCTGAATGCCAGCTGCTGGCAATCACAGGTGGGCAGACTGCTATTGCGCTTATGAGGCTTTCCATGGGCATCAGGCTGGTCACTGAGAGAACAGGATGTTGCCAAAGATGGGCCGCTGGCCTGATCCAGTAGGCTCCTCTTATGTTCTTATACAATGGATAAGAAATGCCTCTAAACTGGAGGAAAGTTGAAAGCTGGGTTAAATCTGTTCCATGAACTTCCCTTCCATTTTTTCAATGCAAGAGAAGAAGAGTTTGGATTTGATATCCGCTTTATCACTACCCTAAGGAGTCTCAAAGCGGCTAATAATCTCCTTTCCCTTCCTCCCCCACAACAAACACTCTGTGAGGTGAGTGGGGCTAAGAGACTTCAGAGAAGTGTGACTGGCCCAAGGTCACCCAGCAGCTGCATGTGGAGGAGCGGGGATGCGAACCCGGTTCACCAGATTACGAGTACACTGCTCTTAACCACTACACCACACAGTGGTTGTATCTTCCTTGATAATAAACAATTCCAAATACTAACAGTCTGCAAAACATGAAAATGTGAGGTAGTAAATGAACATGAAAATGTGAGGTAGTAAATGAAGAAGAGGAGGAGGAGGAGGAGGAGGAGGAGGAGGAGTTTGGACGATATCCCGCCTTTCACTCCCCAAGGAGTCTCAAAGCGGCTAACAATCTCCTTTCCCTTCCTCCCCCAGTAAGGTTGGGAGACTTCAGGGAAGTGTGACTAGCCCAAGGTCACCCAGCAGCTGCATGTGGAGGAGCAGGGAAGTGAACCCGGTTCACCAAATTAACCACACCACCACACTGGCACTCAAGACATTGGATAAGGCATTTAAATCCCCATACCTTAGGTTTGCTGTTGTCTTCCTCCCTGCCATGTCTTAGACTTGCAGCCTAAAGGGCGTTATTTATTCAAAGCAGGTGTTCATTATAAGAAAGCTTCTGGCCATGGCCCTAAAAATGCAAGACACTTTAATGAGTATGGGCACTTGGCCTTGGAGTGAAGGTTATGTAAGGGGTTTTTTTTTTATTGTTGGGGGAAATAACAAGAACTATGGCAGTTTTCACCTTAGTGAGGCTGGCTGGCTGTGGTCCTGGTCTAGAGATAGAGTGTATGGTTGCTGCTGTGTTTCAGAGAAAATCATTACATGCTTGGATGCCATACCAGAAATCTGAAGATGTTATTGTTAAGTCACCTTGCCAGTATTTATAGCACTAATAGCTGTAAAGAGAACTACTGTGGAAGGCTGCTACATGGCTGAACCCCATAAAGCCAGCACAACAGCCTTGTTTATGACTACAACTATTCCTGCCAAGGAATAGAAATCTACTTTTCGATTCATTTCAACAAAGCACATAACCCTTTCTTCTGAAGAATGGCTTGGCAAGTCTGTTTATTATTCCACCAGACCCATCGCAATCGGCTACATTATCACCATCTGTCCCTCCTTTGCATTTCAGGCGGCAGCAGAACCCATTCACAATGCTACCAAAGGTCTTTCCCTTCTTTCATAGAGCACCACATGATTGTTTTGGTTCATGAAGAGCGGGTGTAAGTTAAACACTCTTCCCACCAAAAGTCCTGGATGTCACCATTGTATGTAAGAGGAAGGATGCCGTTCCCTGTGTGTTTGAAATACGTTCTTTATTATCGCTTTCTATGACAGCACCAGGCCTGCTTCCATCTGTGCTTTAGTCTCCTTTCTGTGCTTGCATCTCTAGTAAATTACAAAACCCGCTCCTGAGAAATATGCTCCTAATAAAGAAATGCCCCATAGGTGTATTGTGATATATTTGCCCGACTGGCTCTAATGGTATGAAATTGCCCTAAAGAATGTAAAATGAATAATGCCCGATGCACCTACCTGAGAGGTAAAGATAAATCTCATATGTTTTTAAGGCCCAGCTTCCCTTGGAGACTTCATTTGAACATGCAGGTGCAATAAGAACACAGCCAATATGCCAAGAAGCTGTTGCATCTGAGCCAGAAGTTCCCATGAATCATTAGACTGGCTATTTCAGCCCCTCTTGAAGTCTCAGGAGTAGCTCTCATAATGAAGTCATTGCTTTCCCTTTCCTTTCTGCACAAAGCAGGGCAGCATCCATTTCTAACCCATTGTGGTCACTAAATAGAGGCATTGAAGAATCTAAGGTTAAGGTGCACAGCCATTTCATTTACTTGGTTGTCAATATTCCATTCCTAATTTGTCAGCTAAGTGATGCTCTCTGGCTGCCTGACAACATTTCAACAAAAGAAATTTGTCTGTTGCCAAATTTTTGCCAGCTTTGATTTTCTCAGCACGGACCGGAGCTGGACTAAGAGAATACATTACTGCTCTCTCTTTCTGCTCCACAAGTTATGTCATGCTCCTTTGGAGTGGGAAACAAACTCCTTTGCAAGAGGAGAAGAACATTTCATTTCAGCCCAATATGGCTATGACCAGAACACATATGCCTATAATGGCTGGGAAGTGGTTTGCAGCTCCATTATGTAGTCATTTGCAGTGGTCAGCCCAGATTCACATTGCAAAGAAATAGTCTGGACACTGCTGCCAGTCCTGGAAGGGATGCCAGAAAAGGATTAAATTAAAATGGTAAATCTCAACTGCCTCTTTCACCTATAGCAGCTGGCCCATCTGGGCAATGGTTCAAACATATTGGTGGAGCTTGTTCTGTTGTAGCAATACCCATTTTGCTGCGAGTCCTGCAAGACCCTCTCTTGGCTTTGTCCAGTCTATTTCCACCTGGCCTGGGAGTAGGAACCTGATAACATCAGCTACAGGTGCTGCTTCTGCTGCTCAGGATTCCTAGAGGCCATCAGGATGGAGGGCTTGTTTAGGGCTTGCTGCTGGGGTCAAAATTTAGTTTTGGAGATGGATTTTTAAAATATTGTTATCTGGACCATGTTATTGTATTTTTTTTTTTTGTTAGACGTTACTATGGATTCTGAGCAGATTTATTATTTCTAGTGTATGTTTATTAATATGAGACAGTGCCATTTAACTATTGTTTATGCCTATCTACATTTTGTTGTGTAATATAACTGTTAAGAGTGCTTACAGGGTGTCAGGATTTTTGGGTGGGATTCAACCACATGCTGGCAAATTGCAGTTGCACAATTATAGTTAATTGGAAGGTTTTCTGCAACAAACCTGCTTCCTTGAAAGATCAGACTTCAGTGATAAGGAAATTGATTGGGAAAATGCACAGCAAAGTGTGGATAACATTTGTTGTGATACAGCATCATCTAACCTCCTTGGAAGCAAATCAGTTAATCATTAATTAACTAACGTCATCGAATCACCCTGCAGACAAATCAGGATGAATTCGCAATAAACAGGCCATCTGGAAGTCCCCTTAGTGAATTATGTAAAGTTCGTGGGTGGGATTCATCTATCCAGCCCCATCTGTGGAAGCCCTGGACAGAAATATCTGCTTATGCAATAGGGTCCCCCCACTCTCTACCCCCAGTGCCCCCTGAAATTGGCTCAGAGGGTAGGTTGGCAGAACCCCCAGAGCAGTGTGCAGTGGGAGGCGAGAAGGGATATTTCCATTTGGCAAGGCTTCAATGCTTGCACAGATGGAATGACTGGAAGAGTACATCATTGAATTTACACCCTTTGGTGTTGTGAGCTGCCTTGAGCACGGTTTACTCTGGAAAGATGGCATTCAAATATTATTAAGCAAGGATGATAATCTTTGAGATGTCCATGTCACAAATTTCTTCCTGGGATGCAAAAGCATTTTAGAAAGACCGAAATTAGCCTCAACTAGAAGATGCAAATCTCACCCATTTCTTCATGCACACACCGTGGTGATTCCTTTTGTAAAGGCCTAGAATAGCATAAAGCCTGCAGAACGCAAATGATTTGTCAAACCCCTACAAAAAAACAGAGAAGCCGAATATAGCTGAGCAGCTGAACTTTGGAAAATATTCTTTTAGCATCCTTGCCAGATTATTCTTGGCTACAGTAAATCATGGAAGGGTGTAAATAATGGATGGAATGGGCATGTTTGAAAATAAGCAAAAGTCAAAGGGATAGTCCAAGAGATGTGTCTGGTTAATTTAGAAAGATGTACATCCCACTTTTCTATTATTTATAGGACTGAAGAACCCTTTCAACACAAGGGCCACATTTCCTCATGGTCAGGCTTCCAGGAGCCACATGCTGGGGGGAGTACGGCAGAGGCAAAAAGTGGTTGTAGCAACAGATGTGATTCTTACCTTTGCACATCAGGCTACTTTACAGCCACACAGAGGTTACTGCACTTAAGCACGTACAGTATTCATCCAGGCAAGCAACAGGCATTATGACACTCCGAGGACATGTTCCAGCCAGGCAAAATCAATCAACAAGGACAAAGAACAGGAACACTGAAGGGTGTGGCTTGGGAAGAGGGGTGTGGCCTCAGGAGAGGGGTGTGGCCTCGGATGGAGTTATGGCCTTTGGAGAGTCCCAACAGCAGGTAAGAGTCTGGAAAGCTGCATTTGGTGGATGGGCTCAAGAGTCCGTTCCCCTTATCTAGTCACTTGTGGCTAATATTGCAAAACACAAGAGAACAAAATCAAGGCAATCCAACAATTAAAACGTGATAAAGCTATAATGAAAACTGGTTCAAAAGCAGCATCAATAAGATCCAATGCATCAACTGTCAAAATACAGCTAAAACAATGTTTAAGTGCCACCTAAGCACTGAAAGCCTTGCAGGCTTCCCCCTAGGAGGGGAGTTCCACAGTTGAGGCACCATTGTGAGAAAGGCCTGGCATCTTTTGGCTATCCAAAAGATAGTATATCATATATCATTATATATCTTTAGGCTCCAGGGGAAAATTGCTAACAACATTCTGCAACTTTCAGAGTTCTCAGAGTTTAGAAGTCTTGCAAGCTGTCTAACTTCCCTCAGACTTCCCTCGGACAAAGTCTTCCATATTTTCTCAGGATGGTTCCAGCAGTCTCTACATCATAAACAAATTCTCCTAATGACAGCTGTAACTTGAGCCTTTGTCTATCCAGTAGTACTCAGCCTGCAGCTACATGGGGTGGGGGAGGGGGAGGCAATTTCTGTCAACTCATGGATAATTAACCTTTTTGCCACTTTCCTTAACAGTCTAGAGGGGGTGGGTCCAGTTGGAGCGGCAACATTGTGGGCAATGACAGCATGCACAGCCAATTCACCGCTTCCATGCACTGAATACATGGGGCAAACATCCAATAGGGAATTTTTTACTGCATGTTTTTAATGCAGCATCAAAACCATTTTTTTAATTTAAAAAACTAATACACACACACAGCTAAAAGGCACTTAAGACTCAGTAGCAGGAAAGCACTCTGAAAGTGAAGCACTACAATGAAAAAGGCTATATCCTTAGTCACCATATGACTCATTGCAGTGAGGGCACTCAGAATGGCTGCAGAAGATGACCTTATTAATCAGGCAGGTTTATATGGGAGGAGGCAGCCATACCTGGGTTTAAGATATTTAGGGTTTTAAAGGTTAAAAGCAGCAGTTGCAAAGAGACCAGCAGCCTGGGAATGGGAATGGAGAGGGACGTAAATCCCCCATTTTAGATTAATCAATCACAGTCTCGGGGTTAACCTTTCAATAAATGAAGATCAAAGTAAAAATGTTCACAGCGTCATTTAAAGAAAAGTAGTTTATTAGTTTGGCACCAGAGATATGAAACTATGTAACTTGCTTAACCCCTATTACCATATTAGAGTATAAAATCAGAAAAGAGTAATAAACTCAGCATGAAAATTAGATTTTATTACTCTTGTTCTTGTGTTTTTGATGGGTATTTAAAACATGCTCTCTAGATGACCCCTGACTCTTTGATACAGCAAACAATTAAAATCTTGGACAGGGAAAATTAATTATTGACTTGGCTGTTGAGGTCCTGTCGGATTCTATGTAGCTATCTATCAGACTGCTTGAATGCCAGCTTCTTATGACCCTGCTGAAATAATGTTGTCTGATGGCTGTGAAACTCCAAGCCTTGTTACAAATGAGGAGGGGGGGGGGATCTTTCCAGAAAATGATTCCTCCTGAAAAGACACTCTAAATCAAAGCAGCAACTTGACAGCTAAGCAGACATCAAGATTGCTATGATCACAGAATGCGTTGGGAGAACTTCACAAGTGCTAATTGCTTCTAAAACATGCAGGCACTATATAGGTCGAGTGAATTAGGGATGGAGAAATCTTCTGATTTTAGTTTATCTCATTTTATTTCTCTCTCTCTCTCTCTCTCTCTCTCTCTCTCTCTCTCTCTTTCCATGTTTTTCCACATCAGTATTTTTTAAAAGTGTACATGAAAACCCAGCAGCATTTCCTGTGACTTCCTCTTAATGTACACATGTTTGTATGCAGTTTTTCTTAATATACACATTTTTGTGTGAAGCCATTTCCCCTAAAATGATGCATTTGTGTGTGTTAGTTTCACAAACTGGGGGAATATTCTGACATGTTTCCACAACCTGTGAATATTAAACTTGTGTCTTTAACAGAGTCGATTAATATGTGAGAGGCTTGCTGCTTTCCAGTGCCACTGGAGGTGCAATTTTAGGGTCAACTCTTGAATTCCAGAGGGGATTTCACCCTGATTCAATCCCAGTTTAAACTGTCTATATGGACCTCCAGTGCACACCTAAAACTTTCAGTACCTCCCATTCCTTTACCAATTAACAGTTTGCATATACTGGATAGTGCTTCTTATAGCTGAGGTTCAGACTGGACTAAAAAAAGGTCTGAATTGTTGGCATGGTTGCATTCACACATGATAATTTCATTATGGGTAAGAAACCAACAAGTGCAGTTTCCAGAAAACCATTAACACACACACCCACACACCCTGAATGATGCATTAAATAAGGCTGTGGAACCATTTTGGTCAACTCCCAGATCTCAAGCTCAAATAAGGCAGCCTCAGATCACCCTGCGTCAGGTTAGGCCCATTTAGAGCAATCTGGGGCTGTCAAAAGGGGTGGTTGTGGTTGGGTGAGCAAAGAGAGGTGAAAGAAGGAGTAAACCTGCCTACATCTTCTTCTTGCCCTTCCACAGTCACATGTAAAAAACCCTGATCAAATATGTTAAACATGCAGCCCCAGCCTCCCAGCTACAGGTTTAATTAGGGTTAAAACATTTTAAAAACCCCAATTAAACACCATGTAAGGCCAGTGATTTGGGGACTAGATGCAGGATATCCCTGGATAATCCTGACGCAGATCAGGTCCATTCAGGATAGCCAAAAGAGGCCCCAAATTGGATAGGATGGGGGCATGCACAGCCCTGGTTTAACTGAACCTTCATCTTAATCCCGTGTAAGCAACTATAGCTTTTAGTCTTCTTCAATGCACTCTTCAATTGCCACTGGATACATTTCTTAACCTGATGAAATGTATATGCCTTTGTTAAGCTGCTGAATGGAGAATACCATTCAGAAATGGATAAGATGACCTCCACAACTATACACTCATTTGTCTTCCTGCTTTCCACAATGGATAGTGATAATTAAAAAGTCACTATTTATTGAAAGTTATAACACAGTGGGATCAAAGACTATGACCCATAAAGGGCAGCAGCAGAGGAATGCTTTTAGCACATTTCTGCTTGTCTAAGTGCTTTCTGCAACCTGGGCTTTTGGACAATGTCACGAAATCTTCTTTCTGATCCTCAGGTATAAAGGTGATAGACTTAGACAATAGAATAGGAAGACAATGGCTGGCTACGCAGATGTATCCTGGCTTCTGCGGCTTCCAATTGAGTGCAGGAAGCTCCTGCAGCCAATCGGAAGCCACACCTTGGTTTTCGAACGGTTTTGGGAGTTGAACGGACTCCAGGAATGGATTAAGTTCGAGAACCATGGTACCACTGTATGCTGATGCCAGGCACAGAAGTAAGTATCCTTGCATGCTAAGAGCAGGCTGTGTTTATGCTCTTTTGGCATCTGAATTAGAAAAGAGAACATACAGTGGTACCTCGGGTTACAGACGCTTCAGGTTACAGACGCTTCAGGTTACAGACTCCGGTAACCCAGAAATAGTATCTCGGGTTAAGAACTTTGCTTCAGGATGAGAACAGAAATCGTGTGGCGGCAGCGCGGTGGCAGCTGGGGGCCCCATTAGCTAAAGTGGTACCTCAGGTTAAGAACAGTTTCAGGTTAAGAACGGATCTCCAGAACAAATTAAGTTATTAACCCAAGGTACCACTGTATTTGTTAACAGTATCAGAGTAGAATATAAATTTATTGGCTAGAGTCTATGACTAGACTAGAACAGTCCTAGCCCTTTCTGTAGGTGTGATGAACTTTTAGCCAACATCCGGAGAGCCAAAGGTTCCTCAAACTAGCAGAAACTAGACTGCCTTAGTCTAGCCAATGTAAAATACAACATTAGAAGCAGTTTAAAACAAATTACATTTTAGAAACAGAATGTAATTCTGTATATTATTTTCCCCAATACATGCATTTCTTTTCACACTTTATATATGCACTTTTGTATACATTACTGGAGAATGGCACTGCAAAATGTGAATTTCAAAGGATGGCTACATTTCAGCGCACATCTTGTTTGGGAAAGAGTGAATTAGATACGTTTCCCTTTAAATGTGAGCTGAATTGGATTTCTTCTTCATCTCTAATTCTAGAGTGCTGGGTTAAGGCATGAGGGTGTCATTCAGTGAATCTACAATTTGCCATGGAGAGCTAATGGTAGCACAAAATAAATATATTTAGGCCACAACTTTACAAGACAGTAAGCTTCATTAGAAACAATTGAACTTACTTTTGAGTAAGCAGGCATAGGGTTGCACTTTTAGGCTGTGAATTTGTAACAAATAGGAATAAATTCCACTGAATTGCATATAGGTTTGTACTGTTAGATGAGAGACAGTAGTGAATCTAGAGCACTTTTCTTTGTGAACTGAATCACAGATTATCATTAAAGTTTCTCACTTATTCTTTTGGCCATTCTATTACCCAATCTTTGTGGTACATTTTTTTTTATATATAAAAAAATCAGATTTACTGAAGTTTCATACTCTTGCCAGCTATTTCTTCTCTCCCTCCGATTTTTAAGTCCGTTATATACTAATTGCATTTTGTAAATTATAGTCTAAAATACATTATGTGCTAAAATGAAAGCCTCTTAGCAAAAAAGAATGCTATTTTAAGGCCTAAAAACCCCCCAAACAGAAGCCAATTTTTTAAAATTGCATTCATATTTTGCTTTATCTTATCCTATCAAAGTTATGTTTGTGTGTGCATATTTTGGCTTACAATTATGAAATGCAGATGCATTTTGAAACGTTGGTTAAGGTTATTCACGGGAAAATAAGAAAACTATGACTATAACATAGATCACTTGTGTAGCTGCAGTGCTAACCGGTTAAAGCAGAAGTGCAGAGAAATGTGTGGAGAAGAACGCTGCTTATTTATGTGTTTTAACACAGAGTCATCTAGAGTTCATCAACTAAGTATTTCAAAGAAGGCAGACCAAACGCCAGTATGCTACCCTGATAAAGAAATTCCACAAACTAGTATATCCCTCCATCCATCTGAGATATTTATTCCACCAGAGACCTCCCTAAGCAACAAGACTGTAGTTCAGTACTGACACAATGATAATAATAATAATAATAGTAATAATAATTTACTATTTATACCCCACCCAACTGGCTGGGTTTCCCCAGCCACTCATGTGTAATACTGGCCATTCTGCTTTTACTTTGAGGCAGAATTCCTGTTTCCTCATACTTACCTCACAGCAATAAAGGGATTGTTGTGATGACTTCTGGTTCTTTCTCCTTTCCCTGAGATTCACTTTAGATGTTCTCCAGTTGCAAAGGAGCTGCTGTTCTGTGAGTGGCTTGCCTGTGGTTAGGGGTGGTGTCTGAATGATGCAACCATATGGATAGGGCCAGCTGCTGGGGTAGATCCTATGTATCAGCACCCTCCCAGGAGGAGGAAGATGCTGGTTGTGACCAGCTGTTGCCCACACAATCCCTCATTCAGATTCAAATTCCAGCCACATAGGATCAGCTCATGAAAGAATGGCTCTCACATATCTGGAAACATGAAAAGGCACCTATGCTAGTTAATTATGAAGAAGTAAGTCCCACTGAATTTCCACTGAAATTAGCTTAGATTCTATTACTTAAATAATTTAACAGGGTTGTGTACCTAGTCAGCTGTCTATTATTCTTCCTTTATAGTCTGGTGAAAATTCCCCATCTAGCCTTAAAAGAAAAATGTACTTTCACATTTCAAGGATCTGATGTTAATATATCTTTTTTAATATATAGGTCATTTTCTTTCAGTGACTACTGTGTGATGTAAGTCAGTGTAGCAGAGAGCAACACACTAATCTGAGATGAATACAGGCCACAACTTTATTGAATAAGCTACTTCAACAATTTCCTAGACTGGTTCTAGCCAGTCTATACGCCTCAGTAAACCATATCCAGGCTGTCTGACAAATAAAAACCAAGGGAAGCTGAATGGAGGGAAACATACAATAATGCATAACGCATTGGGTTTGATTTATGGGCTGGAAGCCTGGAGACTTCTCAAGGTGGTCCCTCAAAGAATTTGTTCTGTGCCTCTCTCAACTTTCTCTAGTCTAACCCCGTCTTATGTTCCCTGTCTGGTGCCAGACTTTCCAACTATGATGGCACAGACAGAGCAGTAAAATTCAGAAATCTGAATGAGGAAGGGGAAAACCAGGCCACCAAGTCCAGTTGTGTGCTCTGGGAGCGGGGGAAAAACTTTGCTTTCCCAACCAAGTTGCAGCAGACTTTGGTCCATAGTAACACTCGTGAACACACACACAAATTTAATTCACTGAAAGGAGGGTGGGGTTTGACAGGTAGGTGGCAGCCAGAATAAGGTAGCTGGGTATGAAGCTATACTGAGACCTCTAGGAGCCTTTTTTTCTGCCAGCCACAGCAGATCATCTTTCCAGGCCTCCCTCAATCATGACCTGCTTTCAGGCCAGTGATCTTCTGTGACATTCACCTAGGGGGTTGGATTCTGCTAGGCTACCCCGTTCTACAACATACAGAATAGAGGCATCTCCTTGAGGCAGATGCTCTTTTTGCATACGATTACCCGACAGAATTAATATAGGAATTCGTTTTCTAAGCAGCCATGCAAATTGATTTTCCATTAATGAATTACGTTTTGTTTGTTTGGTGCATGAGATTGATTCATAAATGTCATGTTAGTGTATTGAATTCTGCCAGTCAGATACAGTAAGTGTGCTTTTGATCAAATGCAGCAAGGAAGCTTTTTTCGTATTATTCAAAGTGCATACATATCTAACAGCAATATAGGACTGAAATCTTCCACCCAACCATGTCTGGATCATCCCCTCCACTCAGCTTAATGGGGAATTCCACTGGTGTGGGATCTTTATCAATGGATCAGAGCAGCCACAGAACCCAGTGTAGCTGAATGGGTAGCATAACTTACTTGGATATTGATTAACTTGGCAATGAAGTTCAGTGGGTGGCCATTGGCCAGGCATGATCTCTCAGCCTAAACCACCTGACAAGGTGGGTGTGAAAATAAAATAGGATCATCTGCCCCAAGATTCCTAAAGGAATAGTGGCATACCAAATGTGCTAAATAAGTAGGACTCTGGATTCTGGGCATCACATTCAAGTTGAAGCTTTCAGTGTGTCAGGTGTTACCAATCTAGTTGCTGAATGCCCTCCCATCAGAACTCAACCTGATATTTTATGGTCCTATTGATACCAGCAGGTGAATACATGCTCATTTATCCAGGCCTTAAACCAACTAACCAACAAAAAACAATCCAGTGGGTTTTGCTTTTCATTTTTATTTATTGGCTTTTATTCTTCCCTGTGCTGTAAGGTTTTATTGCTGTGTTTATATTGGAAATTGTTATTTTATGATATTGTGGTTTTAATTGTATTTTATCATTTTGTGCTGCAGGTCACCTGGAGAACAGTGTTATTGGGTGGCTGTCAATAAAACAAAACAAAACAAAACAAAACAAAACAAATCTAGCTTTGTTTCATGCTAAAACATTACTGGCTCTTCCGCTGTCTACCACATGTGCGTGATACATGCAATGTGTGGCACAATTACAAACAGTCCCCTGCCATATCCCCTCCCTTCTCCAGGACAGATCAGCCAATAAAGTTTTGCTGAAGTCCAGTTTGTGAGTCCGGTGGATGCAATTCTTTAAGATTATCAATGGAATATTTTATAAGTGGATTTCAAATTTCAATAAAGCCATCTGTATTTCCAGTTCTGTGGTATTAGTATGCATGCTGCCAAAAGAAGAAAAGTGGTTAATTCTTTCTAATGGGGGTCAAGTTGCTCTTCTCTGAAAATGGTTAACAGCCCCAAACTTAGGGTCCATGCCACAATCACAGCTTATTGTTAAAACTGTAGAAATTTAAATAAACTGATATTACAGATAGTGGACACATCTTCAGATGTAGACCACAGTTGCTATTTTTCTCCCTTGCAAAGATTCAGCTACATTTTACTGGCTGTTCTCAGGATATGTGCCAAGATTAGGATATCAATATCTATGTGAAAAGAAGGAATTGGAAGTAGTCTTTGCTAGGCTCCAAAAAAATCTTCAAAAGGTTAAGGGCTTTGTTCAGGCTGGCTGTGCGCCTAATGAAAGTCTGACAGCGTATGTGGTGTGTGGTAATTTATAGTGAAAATTAGCTGAACTCAATGAAATTGACATTTTACTTGCTTCAGTCCCTGGCATGGAATGGTAGCCCAAGAGGGAATCCAGGAGGAATACAAAAGGCCAAGGAGAGGCTGTGGAACCAAGTGAGAGCAGTGAAGTCTTGCTTTCATCTTACACTATTATACAATTCAGGGGGAGCTGGGAATGGCACAAATTGAATAGCTCTGAAGCAGGGGCAAGCTGCATTCTCAACAGTTCTTATGGACAACAGAGACTAGCAATAATGGTTGAAGTGTAATACTGCAGAGTACAGAATTTGTCATTACTGAACTTTCTTCAATCAGGGAGGGGAAATAATCCAAGCCTTCTCAAAGCTGAATTCTTTGAACAGCAGCTTCACACACTGTTAGTTGCATGATTTGCAGCCCAATCCTATATCTGTTTACACAGACGTAATTCCCACTGACTTATTTACAGGTAAGCCATCATGTTTCCATGTTGGGATGGGCAAATTTGTCAGTTTTGGTTTTTCTCTGTTTCTTATTTTTTCCAATCTTAAATTCAGTTCTCCACATCAGTTTCTGATTTATTTTTAAGTACTCATGGAAAGCCATCAGTATTTTACTGCTAATTTTTCCTTATATACACATTTTTCTATTTTTTCTCAATACAGGTAACACATCTGTTCAGACTCAGACCTAGGGGCAATAAGCTACAGTACATAAATTCAGTAGTAATTGAGTATATGTTTCAACCCATTCCCAAATCTGGGATTCAGATACACTACAAATGCAAGTGCTTTTGTATGCACTTTGCCCAATATACGCATTTTTCATTAATACATGAATTTTAGTGTGCACTTTCTCCTGAATTATGGAATTTGGTATGCATTTTTGGTTGGAGCACTGCATTGCAAAATTTGAAGAAGTATTTGAAGAAATTTTAAAGGCATAGCTATATTTCAGTTTGCCTTACTGGTTCAGAAAGTGCATATTAGGTTCTCAGTAAAATGCAAACCAAATGAATTTCTCTCCATCCCTGTGACTCCAAGATGCTCCAGAGCATCACTGTCCATGAGATCTACATAGTCATTCCAGTTACCCTCCACAGCCATATTCTCTGGACTGTGTTTGAACAAGTTTGGTTTTCTATCAAAATCTACAATTTATAGGCCAACTCCTGCTTCCCCTTCGCAGTAATTCATGGTCCTTGCACTATGTGGATATTACTCATGGCTGAGACTGTTCCAGCAGCTTCTTGCCACTTTGAGGGTCATAAATTATGCTTCCATAGAGCTTTGGGGGGACCCAGCTGTTATAGCTTTTTCTAAACAACCAGCAAGCAAAGAGTAAGTATTTTGTATTTGCTACTGATGCCACATTTGCTTTCTTGTCCATGAATATCAACACATATCTTCTGGGATGGGGTAGGATAGAAACATGCCACATCCCCTAGAATAACTGGAGATGGCATCACAGCTGGTTCTGTACATTCTTTCAAACACACCAGGATGGACAATACATTGATTTAATGACATTGAAAAACTTAGGCTGAGCCATGTAATATATGTATGACCTGTACACTTCTGGTTGAGATTTGCATTAGATCTCACAGTATGAGATCCATCCCATTGTGGGATATAGGTCTTCAGATAGGGACATAAAAATGCAATAAATGGATACAATACTACTGTCTACAAAATGCTGCTGCAGCAACCAGAATATTTCATCTCCTTGGCTGGGTTTATAGTATGCTTCACTCTTGTGTAATTTGAATATTTTTAATATGTTGCCGCATATAAAATTGAATCCATCATATCTCCATAATCAACATGCTCCAATTTCTGTTTTCTCCTGTAACTGCAAGTCTCAGATTTCTGGTTCACTGGAAGGCTACTTCTATTATTTCTGAATTTATTTGTTTCCAGAGACAAATTTCAAGAGCATTAGGAAAATGCTTTTCATAGAAGAGTTTTAGAATATCCAAGTTGTTGCAAGCCCAGACACGGTGAGCCCACCACCCCTAAAGCTGGGGTGTGGGTAGAAGCAACCATCAGTAAAACCAAATGAAAAATTCTCAAGAATGGCTTAATGGAGGAGAAGGCTACAAGTCTCACATTGAAAACTAAAAAAAGCTTGGCTAAGCAGGCTCATAATCCATTGGTGCTGAAATAATGGCGGTGTTGTCTTACCCGTAAAGGGAGGACGCTCCACAAATGAGGTGTCAGTACAAAATGTAAGCAAGCAGTACTGGCCATTACAAAATGTAGGGGTACCAGCACAAAATGTAAGCAGTCGTGGGGTGGGGCAAAGATTGCTGCTGATAACTGAGTGGAAGGGAAGCAGAGGTAAAGACGTGGGGTACAGGTACAGCACTGGGAGCAAAAGATTGTCTCTGCTGCTCTGCTGGCACTATGCCAACTGCTCCACTACCTCCTTCTCACCCTCTCAGTTACCGGCAGCAACCTCTGCTTGTGATGCCAGGGAGGCAATGCCACCTCATCCTGCCAGTCGCTTCTGAAGGTAAGCAGTTGTACATGCACTGTAAAAGTACAGACTTCCACTGGCTCGCTAAGGTGAAGTTAGTTCGGGAGCAATCAGTCGTCACCTTTCAAAACTTACACTGCACTGTTATACTGACAGCTCAGCTTCTTATTTTGAGTGGCCTTTTATTTTCATAGCCACATTTTGGGTTTCAGTCTCTTGAGTTCTCTCTCAGAATTCTCTACCTCCTTCCATATTGGAGTATGACCGACAGGCTGAATGAGGTGAAGCCTGGTATTATGTGTCTGACTGAAATATCATTTGTCTACTGGCAACATTGCCAGATCTATGACTGGTGATGCAACAAATAAACAGCATAGGCTGGCCTAAATAAGAACAAGGTGCACATGAAAGGCTTTCCCTCCATCCATTTTTTACTGTTCCTCTGGTTTGCTCCACCCTTGTTCCTGCTGTTCTTCTAAATTTCTATTTAACTGAAACAATGTCTAAAATTAATTCCACAATTGGAGCGTGTTTGGTTTGTCTCAGCTTTCATTTCCTTTGCAACAATTATGATGTGACCACAGATGTAGGAGTATTGTGCTACCACACTCTGGCACATTGGCAAAACAGCACAAAAAATATTAATGCTACAACTGTTTGTTTAATCACATCAAGTTTGCATTTAAGCTGTCCCCCCCCCCCCAGTGCATGTGCCATTTGCCTTGGTAAAATTCTGCGCAAAGGCTATGATCACATCAATACATAATAAGTCTTTTCCCAGAGGGGATAAATG
Organism: Podarcis filfolensis; assembly: GCF_964270895.1. Taxonomy (NCBI): domain Eukaryota; kingdom Metazoa; phylum Chordata; class Lepidosauria; order Squamata; family Lacertidae; genus Podarcis; species Podarcis filfolensis. Next base: position 76,459,134 of record NC_139604.1, on the reverse strand, counting down.
ACAATCAAATGAGAATAAAGGGAATAGACCATGAGGATTTATTTATTTTAATTCATTTCATTTATGAATCACTTCCCATGAAACATCCCAAAGCAATTTCACAATAAAAACACCAGCAATAAAAACACAGAGAAATACAATTTCTAGGCCAACACAGATAAGGACTGGGATAAAACATTCCACTTAAAATATTTGTTGGAAGAGAGAGGTCTTCAATAAGTACCAAAAAGGAAAGAAGATGGTGCTTGTCTGCTATGCAATAGGAGTTTCAATGCACAGGTATCGCCTAACTAAAGTTGCTTGAAGGATGACTCCAAAAATGAAGGAACTGTGAAAAAGCATTACACCCTAGAACTCTCAAGAGATGAGTTGTTGACCATCCCTCTGCTGGATGTGCTTTTTCTTTTCTTTAGATGCTTGCTTTGAAGAGAGCCTTTGCCTTCGAAGTGTGGATTTACTGAAGCAATATTGGCACGTGTGCTTGTGTATCTGTGCTGAAGACTTTTGGCAATGACCTTTGTTGGTCTAGTAAACAGAGTACTTCTGACAGGAAACCATTTTTATTATGGGATTTCCCATTTGGTAAGCATCCTCATTGATCCTGCCTGAAGCACTTTCTTCTGCCATATGATTGTTTCTACCCACCATGTTGGAGCCCTGCAGTATGTTCTACCACATTCAGAAGCATGGTTAGTTTGAATGGGACACAATATCTTTTCTGTTCTGGTGCTCAGGTTACAGAACTCTCTCTGTAGAGAGTTGTAGTTGACTTGTTCTCTTTTAAGCTACATTTTTTTTATTCCATCAAACTTTTAATGTGGTTAGGCTGCAAACCTATACACATTTACCGGGAGTAAGCTCCATTGAACACAATACTTATTTTCAAGTCAATATGCATAGGACTGCACTGTTCATCTGAAGATGTTTCTCAAGCTCCCAACTCATTTTAATCTGCTCTGATCTTACAATACTATTTTAAAGCAATTTTTGGATGTTGTTCTTGCTTTTATTTTTGGGATGTGTTTTACTCATTCCGTAAGCTGCCTGAAATTAATCTATAAAGAAAAGTGAGGGAGGAAAGTTTTAAATGAAAAAATACCTATGGGTTTTTGCTTTGTTGCCTTTTCCTGCTTTAGAACTTGTTCTCGTAAGAGCTGGCTGATAAGCGCAGAGGGCTCCTCGCATGAGTAATGTTGAAGAAAAAGCGCAGCAGCTTCTTCTGCGAAAAGGGCATGATGGAAAGCAGAAATTCCTTTTTTCTCCAATTTGCCACGAGTACCTTCTTTGACGCTACACAGCTCACGTGTGAGCAATTATTCATGCTTATCAGCCAGCTTAATAAAGTGCTGCACTTTTTTTAGTAGATAAAAGAGCACAGGTACAGTTTCAGGTGAAGTATGAGCAATGAGCCATTGAAATTTTAGGTAATACCCATTTTTACCCGCCTCCCCATTAAAAAAAATAATGTTCCTGTTGAAAAATAAAATGAAATTGTTAGTGCCTTTCATTTGCAGATAAAGATAACAGCTCATGCATAAGATTAATGTATATTCATGAGTGGAATTATGGATGTTCATGAAAGCACTACATTAGTGATTGGTAATCAACATCTACTTTATTTCCTTAAAGTTAGCATAGTTGCTAATCAAAGATAATTACTGCATGTCATTTACAGTGTTGATCACTCATTCTTTTGGGGAAAGAACAAACAGCGCAATTTACACTTTAACGCAAGCAGCACCAGAATGAAGGAATAACTGTGGGTGCAATGTTCTGTATTGCAACATGTTGTCAATACAGTTTAGGGATGTTTAAAATAATACTGCTAAGCAAGATGGACTCTGCGTTTTAAAAGTATTTCCCTTCCAGGATTCAGCTCCGATTAGAAATATTAATGACCTAGTTTTTACCAGCTGTGATGAATTGTGGTGAGCGGTTTACATTCTCAAAGGAAAACATACAGTGCAAGAGAGATTTAGACTTCAATTTTATACCCACTTTCTGGGAAATGAATCCCATCAAACTCAGTTGGGCTTACTTCTATAGGATGTGTATTGACAGTCAGTTGTAGAAGATACAAAAATGAGACTCGAAATAGATCTGGAAATGTTCTGGATATATTGACTCCAAAATAAAAGCTTTGAAAATGTGCTTTATATCCTCAACAGCTGCACATTTGTGTCATTATCATTTAAATGCATATCTTGATATGGGCCTCTTATTAAACTAAACCTATGCCTTTAAAAACTTTGGGTGGTATTCAGCAGAATAATTGCCCCAGTGGGATAACTGTGCAGCAGGCCTCTCCCGTCTCTCATGGGTGCCCCACACCACCCCCACATCTGTTCCAGGGTGTTGGGGCAATTCCCTAGAACAGGTTTAGGGGTGCATAGAATGGAGAAGGGGGGAGAAGTCCTGTTGCACAAACATAAGTTGTTGCCTGCAACCTTCTCACTAAAACAAAAGGCAGTGGCCCTCAAAGTTGGATCTCATTCTTTGTTTCCAAATTAAATTATCATGTTATATTTTCCATTGTCCTAGTTTGCATGCCAAACCAACCAAGCCGCCTGGGCCATGCAAAGCTAGCAGCTCCTAGATTGGTCATGGTTAGCTAGCAGAGAGCTTAACCAAGAGCCCAGGTTGGGATGACACACTAAGCCGAACCTTGGTTTAGCTCAGTGCGGCACAGTGTGGGCTTGGCAAGTGATAGTTTGACTTACAGTGTCATGGGGACCAGGTAACTCATTCTTACAATGATGTGATCTGGTATAAAGTGCCGATGATCTCTCTCTCTCTCTCTCTCTCTCTCTCTCTCTCTCTCTCTCTATATATATATATATTTCAGAAATGCATTAAAATAAACCAAATAGGTGCTATTTGGTAGCATCCCGGAATTAATGGTTGCTATTCTTTCCCCAAACTTCTTTTCATCTAAGTTATGGACAAATGGAAGAAACAGGAGGAAGGGGAGATCATTGTTCTTATCTTTAGTGCAGGAAAGGGAGAGGCCTTTTCTACTTTAACAGATACTCCAGACCTAGACATCTTCTTAGACTCAGCAGCTTGTGGAAATTCTTATTTATTCCTGCATCGGAGCCGCCATCGGCTAGCATTTCTCATTTTGTGTACTTTCTTATCTCTAAATATTTGTCAGTGTTCCTATACCGCTCTCTGCAGCACCTACATTGAGTAAAAAAAACAGTAACAACTCTTTCTCACATCTTGCTGACATGGGCGCCATGCTGCACTTCCGCCCAACTCTAAAAAGCCCTATTCAGGGGTATAAATAATAAATTATTATTATTATTATTATTATTATTATTATTATTATTATTCAGTCACACATAACTGTCATTGTGGGCTGTGCAACTCTATCCACCATTCGTCCCCTGTTGGCCCCTCTGCAATTCTATCCATGTGTTGATGGTATGCCTGTATTGGGGCTGCTTCTTGAACATGCATTGGCTCTTCACATAAATGAAAAATGCACATTTGGGAGGCTCTCCCCCTGCATTGATAAAGGGCTGGTGCAAGGATATGAAGGTTTATGTTGCCCTGCTCTCCGGCATCACACAATGTGTGGGGATACTCCCAAATACTGAACCAAACTGCCCCATCTTTTCCTCTGACTGCTAGCTTGCCCATGGTGTCAGAGAAGAACCCCGTGCATAATGCCGTCTCCCTTTGCTATTCATAGTATAATAATGCTGCAACTTCCTTGCCAACTCCTTCCTGGATGGAAAAATTGCAAATTAGCCTTCATTGCAAGAAAATTTGCCCGAAGAATAGAAATAATGGGGGGTTGGGGGCTGGATTCACCTACTGAGCCCTGTCAGTAGATGCCATGCATAAGAACTTCTGGTTGTGCAACAGGGCTTTTCCTCGACTCCTCCTTTTGTACCCCTCCAAATGGTGTGTGTGGGTGTGTGTGGCAAGTCCCCAGAACAGCACACAGGGGAAGCAGCGGGGTTGTTCCTTCTGGCAAGTTTGTGCAGATGGAAGAATTGGAAGAGCACAATGCTTAATTTCACCTTGACATGCTAAGCGTTGTATCCAGTGTTTGATCTCTACAGAGAAGGCCTATTGAAATTAATAGAAATTGCTAACTTAGATACAGTAATTTGAATGGGTCTGCTCTGAATAGGACTTAGTTGGATACAACCCCAAGAAACTTATTAAAAGTCTGCAACATGGTAGACAAGATTTGGAGTTGCACAAAGCAGGGTATCTCTCTCTCTCTCTCTCTCTCTCTCTCTCTCTCTCTCTCTCTCTCTCTGTGTGTGTGTGTTAAGATTAGCAGCATACAAATAAACTGATGATGAACCTATGATGAATGATGCTAACAATGAGCCCAGACTTTGCTGAAAGTGACCATCATGATGCCTTTGAAAGTCTTACACATGCCACAAAGAGATGGCTATGATACTGGTATCCATGCACTTCAGTGCTCTCACCAGCTTTATGTTACAAGCAAAAGCAACATTAGCAGCCATAAGTCTTTTTAATATGCCAAGAAATAATGACATACAAAATGTATGCTATAAAATCTTAATACGGACATTCATACGACATAAATTTTGCATACATTTAAATGAGCCCGAGATACAAATGATATTGAGCCTGTACCCCATGGCATTATCCATTGTCATCTGCAGTAATCCTAATTTGAATATATATTTTTTTCTCTATTTTTGCTCATCTTAATTTATCTCCAAAATGAGGCTGTACAGTATGGGGCTGATGTTCACAGATACTAAACTGCTGAAACTCCAGCTGTCTTTAATCAGGATTAAGAGTGAATAGTGCCTCCAAAAGATATGTTTCCCCTGTGAAGAGCAATCCGTTGCCAGTGATCACATAATACATGAAAATGTATCCTGCTGGTAAGACCACTTGCCCATTCAGTCCCTTAAAGTAGCCAAAGCAATGTACAACAATGCAGCATTCTGTTCCCAGACTTTGAGCCTCTAGCCCCTGAAGGTACTTTCCTATAGATTAAAGTACTTTCCCATATATTAATAGTATATTCAAGGAATTCTTTTTGAAAAATCTAATATTTGTAATGATCAAGTGCACACCCAAAGTTGTGAATTCTGCAAGGCATTGACCTCTGTGAAAGAACCCCTGTCTGGCTATTCATTTCCCCCCAAGAGTGCTTTCATATCAGACAAAATTTCAGGATACTTATATTTGTTTCATGTTTAATGCAATACTTCATGTCAACAAGGTTGTTCCAGACTAACGTCCCTTTCACTATACAATTGACATGTTTCTTTTAGGGTGCCTCACAGTAGGGGTCCTTGCAGAGAACATTGCTGTGAGCTGGTTTCACCTAGCAAAATATCAGAAAGGGTGGATGGAGAGGGAGAGAGAGAGAAAGAGATGGATAAGTTTTTCTGGGATTTGCCAGCAAAATATTTTGCCCATTTACAGAACAAGATTTCAGATTGCTCTTGATAGGAAGGTAGCTTTCCTCATAGGGAAAGACTTACAGAAATAAATGGGTGGGTGGGTGAAATAAATAGAAATAGAAATAGGAATAGAAAAGCAAAGCAAGATACATATTTTTAAGCAGTAGACTCATTCGCTATGGCTTACAGCTAGGAGGTGTTCATGAATATGAAAAGAAAATCCAGTCAAGATAATAAAAAAAAACACCTTTGAGCCACAAATTATTGTGAACAAAAGAGGATGGGTTGAATTCCTTGTGAACAATAGTGGCATTTTTATTGACGCCACTTCCTCCCAGTTTTCTATTTCTAGTTTACTGAATCAATGTGAATAATTTAGAAACAGGATATTTAGAAAAGGCACATATCTGGAAAAGGCAGTGCTGGCCCTACCATTAGTAGATACTGGTGGGTTGTGATGAGGTTTTGAAGCACTGAGCTGTGTGGGCCGTGCAGCTGGTGGCAGAGGAAGGGGGCAGGGGGCAGTCTGCCTCAGGTGCCATCTCTGAGGGGGGTGACAAGAAGGCACCCTGCCGGGGGCTCGCCCTACCACCCCTGGGCACGTCGGCATGAGCCACCGCCATCGCTCCGCTGCAGCCGTGTGCGGAGAATCCTCCGCTCGTGGCTGCACCCTCCACCGCCGTCCGTACAGTGCTCGAGCGGAACTGTCAGCAAACCTCTCAGCGGTGCATACACAGCAGTGCAACTTACTGTGCCACGCATGCGCCCTACATACAGCGAGCACGCATGTTCCGCCCCCCAACACCGGGTGCTGGTTCCCCTTCCTTTTCCCCTGCATGCAGCTTGTCTTGTACCCATGAACTAGCACCAACCACCAATTCTATCAGTTTCAGTACATGGAATGAGAGGACGAGCGTAATCTTGCCCTTCTCCTCGGGCAGCAAACTGTCTTGGGCTGGCTGCACTGTTTTGTCTGTAAACTCGGCATCACACTATCAGATGCAATAGATATCAGATGCTTTCCCCAACCTCGTGGCCTCCTGGTGTTTAGGATTACAATTCCCATCATCCGTTCCCACTATCTGGAGCTGATTGGAATTGTAGTGGAAAACATCTGGAGGGCCATGGGTTCCCCATCCTTGTTTTATTTTCTGGCAAGAATGCTAACTATTTTTTTACAAAAATATATAAATCAATAAATGTTCCCCCTACATCTTTTCTCAAGATATTATTGGGAAACTGAGAAACAGGAGAGAAGTAACAGAGAGTCCCCGTTGGGGCAGCCTCCAAAAGCACAACTGCTCTCTGTATTTTAGGAAATGCTAATGTAGCTGGTTGCAAACGCCAGAAAGGCAACACAGACATCAGCCTGGGATTTGATTTCTCAATCTGGAGCTCACTGTAGATCGGTCCTGGGTGGGTTGGCTCACAAGCAGCCCTGCGGTGGTATTAGACTATGGAGAACTGTTATGTGTCAGCGTGCATTTTACACACACTCCTCATAATGAATTATGAAGCGGCAGGACAGCATCTTTGTGGGAATGGCAGCGATGAACAGAGCCGGTGTGCGCGCATTAGGAGTGAGGAGTGAGAAATGGGAATAAATATCACACCAGCTCGCTGAAACACAGCTTGATCTTCTTGAGTTTCCATTGGCTCACCTGGGAAATGAGGATTACAACAGCCTCATTTGGAATGTTGGAGTCTTCCTCAATTAAAGGAAATGGCAAAGAGCAGGAGATCTGAAAGAGAGTAAAACTTTGTCAAAGTCAGCACACTAACACCATTGTGTGTTTCGCTTCTCAAAGGTTCTGTTTTCAAACAGAACTAGCAAGAATATTAATTCTTCATGCATTACATCGCCATTGCTTCTTTTGAATGCTCGTAGACTTAGGATGGAATTCAATGTAGTACTAAGGAGATTCTTCTGTCGGTGCTAGGATTTCTGGCTGTCTTGTGGAATAGCAGCCCTTTCCACCACCCATATGCTGTTCTGGGGGTTCTCCTGGTCCCTTCAGAGTGGATGTTGGGGAGGGCAAATATGGGTGTGGGGAGATGAAAGCCCCATTGCATGAGTGACAGTCCTTCTGCTGGTTTCTGCTAGTGGAACCAGGTGCATAGTCACACAATAAAAATTCCATTCTAAACAGAATATATTCTGGTTCTCATCTCTTAGTGATTTTACTCTTTAGATCTTTCCCCCCCAATCAGTTTTAGTGTCTTTTAAAATCACATAAGCTGCATGGGGAATTTTATTAAAGGGTGTGGTATGACTTTCTCTGACAAACAAGCAAGCATAGGTTGTGCATCATAGCGCTCTATCTGAATGTAGTCAATGGAAGATAAAAGAGAAAGCTGCCCTCCCACCCTGCCCACAACAAAATGGCAGGACACAAGGCGCAGCTGTTGCTTTGCCAGTATATCTCTTCTTCCCTTGTCAGAGTGCTCTGTTAGGCTGCAATCCTGTGAATACCTTTCTGGGAGTAAACCCCATTACGTAAATCCATTGGGACTTGCTTCCAGGTAAGCATGGCTAAGATTAGACTGCACAAGGCATCTCACTGGCTTGGGGAAAACTAAATTGACTATAGATTCTTTTTTTTCATATCATTAATCAAATGAAGAAGTGCTTTGGCAGTGATAGATCTGTTAGGCAGGCCTCCTTACAGAGGTGAAAGCAGTTGTTACAAGAGTTGAAAGTCTGTTTTTTTGATCCTTATGCTGTAGATTTACTGGCTTACTCAAAATCAAAAGCTGTGTAGCTTCTAAAAACAAGAGAGTTGATTAGTTATTCTGCAGGCAAATATTTATTAAGCACTGTAAAGGTTTGGCCTACCAGAGGCATGTTACACCAAGCCAAGATCCCTAATCTATCTACACTGTTCCAAGCCTGGAATGGAAGTGATGTTTTCAGGCGGAGCTTTACTATTAGGCAAGGCACAGCAGTGAGACCTGATTCAGGTGGCATATTTTGCAGGGTATCATGCAAAGGCAGCAAACTACCAGCTATTTCATTCATTTATCTTCTCCTGCAACAGGTATTTGAATTTTCTGCATCATCCAGCAAAACATCTTTAGCTAACTCTGCATCCACCTTCTGAGTATTATGGTAAAAGTTTATGTTGGAATAATTTTGTTTGTCGAAGTATCTAGCATTTCACACATTGTTAGGGCCTTGTATGAAACACACTTTCTTAGCGAAAGTATGCATTTCAAAGTGCAGTGAGCTGTGCAATATGGCCATTTTAATTATGCAAGGCCGTAAGTGACTTTATGAATTACATTGCAAAAAGGCATTATAATTCCTCAGTTGCAATTATACAGCAAATGAAAAATCTCATAAGGAAAATGAGGTTCAAAGGGAGGCCAGAAGAAATATCAACATGTGTATATACTGTACAAGGACACAATATTTAATTGTCTCAAATGATCACAAATGTACATAGATACCTGCTGTTTCCAGGGTTGGATGAACCAGCTTCCTAAGCATTTAATAGTGCCAGGTTCTGTCTAGGTTTGTAAGGATTTATCGAGATTTGGGCCTTTATTATGGGTTATAGGGGGCTCCAGCATAGAAAATATGCTATACTTGCTGTCCGCATAGAAAAGACAAGTGGCTTCCTTATTTCTTGCAGCATATAAATGACAACAAAATGGCACACGAAACAATTGTTCTTTCTTTGCCAGAAAAACATAAGAAGCCATTTTAGGTTTTAGCTCTTTGGTTGCATGCAGGGCCAGCACAAGACATTTTGATGCCTGAGGCAAAGGAAAAAATGGCATCTTGACTCCATTCCATATAAAGAAGGCAACCAGACTGGAAGCTGGATCTTATTTCAGCAGCACGCGGTTTCAACAGCAGTGGGTCAGCATCCTCTGTCACACCTGAGGGCAGTTGGCTATTAAGGAGCACATTGCTGGCCGCACTGCTCTGTCCTCCAACAGAGGGAATGTTCAGGGGGCTCGGAAGGAATGGCCAGGAGACTGATGCTGCTGCCATTCCCACCCCCCAGCATCGGCCACCTGAGATGGCTGCTTCACTCTGCTTAATGGTAGGATGGCCCTGCATGAACAGTAACGGAAGAGCTATGCGAAATCCTTGAGGAGTTATATGGCTTGGCCCAATGGGTTGGGTCCCATTGCACCCGCCACTAAAGCTCTTTGAATTAGTGGAAGCTTCAGTTGGTGGGAAAGGGTGGAACCAATTTTCACTGGTTCTCCGTTCCCCCTGCAGCCCCCTAGAGATTTGGAAGAGTGTGGCAGGTAACACAGGAGTGTAGAAGGAAGGGAGAATTTACAAAGAGCACCTCCCCCATGCTTTGCTTGGCTTATGGAAGCTTCTGCTGAATCAAAGATTCTTCCATAAGTGGATGGACAGAACCCCAGTGGGCCTGCAGGTATTTTGTAACCAACTATCAATACTCAAATACAAAAAGTAGAGACTGAGAACCCTGGCTGAAGAGTTGAAAATATTCTCTGTCATTCTTCTCTCTGATTCGAAGATCTTTACATGTCAAACTTCAGCCTTCTAAAGAGATGTTAAGATGTTTGTTAATGTCATTATTGCCTAAATTTGCATATTTAACATTGACTTCGAAATGGAAATGCTTTTTAAAAGATGAGAATTTTCTTCTTCCAAAGATACTTCTGCACACCTGGTCTTCCTAAGTCAGCAAAGGGGGAAAATTAAAACAGTATGAATATGTAAAGAAATTTCCCAGAGCCATCCGTGCATGAAAGCCATGTGTTAGGAAAATGAACAAGTCTGAATGCTAAATGATGTATTTGAAAAATGTAAATGTTATAAAATATTACCTACATTATGTGAACCTCGCATCTCAGAAATGGCTGATTATCTGAATCTACCATGTGTCTCCCATCTAATTAGCCTGTGTAAATAGCACTGCTATATAAACCTCTAGTTATTAAGTTATTTGCATGTTCCACAGCCATTAAGTTAAATGATTCCCCCCTCTAAAACCAAGATGCTCCAATGGAAGCATATAGAAGTTTCTACCAAAAACTGAAAAGGAGTTGTGCTATTTCATTAACAAACAAACAAACAAACACTATACCACCTGATCCACAATACGACTCATGTACTTATTAATCTTACTCTCTGAGCCTGAGGGCTGGTTTAAAATGTGATTGATGGAAGCGCCCCTGTGATGCCTGTAGGTGTCATCCCTTCTCCATAGGGAGATTTCTCATACTACGTCATGCCATTGGTTCAGCTAGCGCAGAACTTTCTGCTCATAATGACAGCAAATCCCCAGGATTTCAGAGAAGTCTTTCTCAACCCCATTGGGGAAATGTTGGGGGTTGTGCCTGGGCCCTTTCCCATGCAAACCAGGAGTAGCACCATTGAGCTGTGGCTCTTCCTGCCCTTGGCCCAGCCTTGCAGAATCTAGAGTGTATGTGGTTTTTAGATCCTAGTACAAATAGAATACATTGCAATAGTGTACATTGAAATGGATGCACTGGAACTAGGCAGCGTCTGAACCAATTAGACGAACAGCCACAGGTAAATAGCACTGCAATAATTCAGTCTGGAGGCAGCCATTACATCGGCTCCTTTGGGAGGAAAAGTGAGATATAAATTTAATAATAACAAAATAAATTAATGGATCACTGTAGCCAAGCAATCTCTATCCAAGAAAGGCGAGAAGGCATATCAGTCTAAGCCTGTTTTTGAAGGCCACTTGAGCTTCTATCAACCTTGTTAGATCTTTCCTTTTTCTGCTATTGCCAAGTTACATATTCAAGCAGATAACTACAGTGGCTTCCCTCTCTTTCCCCTCCCCTTCTACTTATTTAATGGCATGGAAGCCCCAAAGAAAAATGAAGCAAATAGTATATTCCATCACACTAACATGCCTCCATAAGCAGCTGCCACGTTAATCGGTTCTCTGCCGTTGACCTTTTCGGAATGGCCTTATTTTGCTACAGCATTTATCACTGGGCCAAAATGTCAGTGAAGAACAGGGTAGCAGCACTTACAGCAGTTTGCATATATTTCTGGAAATATCACCTTTGCTGATGCCCCCATAAAGATCTCCTCGGACAGGAACAAATAGAAATAGGCTAGGAGCTGATTTCTTAGCCATTGTTTCCTCTGTATAAAGGCAGGCAACCTGATTAGAAAATGTCAGGAGGAAAACTATTGCAAAATATATTATCTATAAAGGCAATAAGAAAGTAGCAGGAAAGGCTAAAATAAGCTCTTTATTCAAGCAAATGCAAACGACTCTTAAAAAGGTGCAAAGTTTCTTTGCTATTTGTTCCTGTACTGCCAATGAACTGAGCCAGTCAAACAATTATAAACACTTGGATAAATGCTTAATTGTTTTCATCTAAAATAGCACCCCTGGCATTCAGGGCACTTTCCACAAATGGGTACTCAATTCTAAACACATTTACTTAGAATTTACTTCACGCTCCATGAAAGTTACATCCAGACACAGGAGGACAGAAGCCCAGAATAGGTGACTTGTAGGCAGGGACACTTTGTTTATACAGCAGCTCATTCCAAAGAAAATATAGCCACAATACACACATTTGGGGGTCAATTAAATATAACAAATCTTGGGTTTGGACCCACAAAACTGCCCAAGTTCCCATATTTTTAATGGCCCCGCTTCTGCCTATAACAGCAGCTGAATGTGCAGAAATCTTCAGATTAACTTGGCAATGAAGTTCTTTCCAATAAAATAGCAGGAAAAGCTTCACTTGCTTATTTTATTTTAATTTTTTTACATTTGTATCACATTTTATTGTATTACATTTTTAGAAGCTGTGAAAAAGCGGAACTCCATGTTGGGGATCATTAAGAAATGGATCAAAAATAAAATGCCTGTAGTGAAATGTGATCCTGAACAGACCACAGTGGCTTAGGCACTGCAGTGGTACCTCAGGTTACAAGTGCTTCAGGTTACAGACTCTGCTAACCCAGAAATAGTACTTCGGGTTAAGAACTTTGCTTCCGGATGAGAAAAGAAATTGTGCAGCGGCAGCGGGAGGCCCCCTTAGCTAAAGTGGTACCTCAGGTTAAGAACAGTTTCAGGTTAAGAATGGACTTCCAAAACGAATTAAGTTCTTAACCCGAGGTACCACTGTATAGGCAAGGTTTTATAGAGTGTGTGGAATGGAAAGTGAAACTAGAACGGAATGACTGAAGTGCAAAGATGGTATGTGTTAGTGAGTTTATTAGGACTGTTCTGTTGTCATCATTAGACAATAACAGAGTTGGTTAAAATGCTGAAGTCTCTGTCATTCATTAGAGAACCTTCATATAAATATGTGGTGCAGCCACACTTGGAATACCATGAGCAGTTACGGGTATCTCCTCTTCTTGCTCAGTTCCAGTTTGCACTGGCTCTCTCGGTCCTACGTTGAACATGGCCCCTTAAACATGCCTACATTCAGTTCTATTCTCAACAGTGGGGATTTCAGGAGTCCAGTCCCCGGCTGGTAACACAGTGAGCGTAGTTAATTAAAAAGGATGATTTATTGTCAAATAAGCAGGTAGCTCCGGACGGCTTTTACACAGCCTCCACTCTCATCAATCAATATGACCCTTCTGAAGACTGTTTTCAGCATGACCAGGAGCAACTGAGCTTTCGCTTCATATGCCTTTTGTTTTGCTTCCTATCTTGCAGCTCTCCCATTCATCGAGACCTCGGACTGAGTGGGTCAGCTCCCTCCTCTTCCTCATTCTCTGAGAGGCTGTCTCTTTCCCGCCTGTTTGTGCTTCCGGCGAGCTTTGACTGCGTTCTAGCTTGCTCCCCGCCATTCCCTTATCAGCCGGCATTCCAAGGGGCAGGGGAGTTGGCACTAGTTGATGCTCATTCTGTACGGCAGTTAACCCTCTCTGTTTTTGGCTGCTTTCTTCAGTTGGCAGCAACCCTTCCCTGGGAGCTGGCTCATTCATGACAGGGGAGGTAAAAATAGCTTGTTTCTTTGAGTGCAGTGTTGGCTGATGTAGGTACGTTTTCCCCACTGATGGGAGTCGATGGAAGACATGCTCACATTATTTTATGAGCCTCTCTCTTTTCCTCTTTTAGAGGTGGTAGCCATTTTCTCCCTAGCAGACTCGAGAAAGTTGGTGACTCCTGGCCTATACAGAGACTGAAACCATATGGAGCAGCAACACCCAAACAACAAAAATTCCCAGTTTTGTGTTGCAGACCAGCAGTTTCTGACACTCCCTTGGTTCAGAACGATATTACAAATTATATTTCATATGGCAGTAGTAGTAGTAGGTGTAATGAAAGCTTACATTAATGGTCTCAAATATACACAACACAATGCCATTTTAGAAGATAAAACAGCAGATAGGACATAACAGTATATAAATCACACTCAGTGTGATTACCTAGTCAACATAAAATGCCATATTTTAGCTTTTTTTTAAAAAAGGGTTTTTTTAAGCTATAAAGAGCCATAAAATAAGAGAACTTGTAAATCAATATATCTTTTCATTTTATGCTACCATTGATCCTGTACAGTTATGGAATAATCACAAATGGCGTTTTGACTGACTAAACAATTATTAGTTCAAACTTAGCTAGTAAAATGCTCTGCTTCATATACTGCAAAATGTGATTTGCACAGCTTATTACAAAGAGCACAATGATAAACTTGATCCAAACCCTATAAAAATGTATGGGAGACATTTATGTGACTACTGGGCTATAGATGAGGCTTGTGCAGTAATAACTAGTACTGTTTAATAGCAGGAACAATAGCAGCAGCATTTTAGTACATGTATTTATCCACCCTTAATGGGGATGCATTGCAGAAATAACATGAAAAATATGGCTGAACTGAAATGTCTACCCAGCTTTACATGTAATTTTATTAGTATTTGCCTATTTTGCTTTAAATATTTATAGCCTGCCTTTCGATCCGAAGATCCTCCAGGATAGCTTACAACAGATGATACTGCATGGTCATCCTAAGTTCTATACCACTCTCCCACAACTTTGCACCCAAAGCAACTTGTAAAACATCAAATGAAGAGCAATCATGATTTCTAAAAATAATAAGAATCATTACAAATCATCATAATGTCAATAAGTAAAAGAATCATTTAAAAAGATCAATCCACGAAGCACAATACGAATAAAGTACCCTAATTTAACAGTTTAAAATGAAGCAGGAGAAAGACCCTCCAGAATAACATCTAACACAGAAATAAAATAAAAATAGTACTATAAAAGCCTCTCCCCATGTGCACTGTATTTCTTGTCATTTCCTATTTGCAGTTTTATCTTCCAAAAGGAAATTGTGCTGCGCATATTTGAGACCATTTAAAATATTCTTTCATGACGTCTATTACAAATTATATCTTATATGGCAGTAGTGGTATAGCTCTGCACCAAGGAAGTGTCAGCAGCTGTTTGTGGGGCACCTAAATTGGGATTTTTGTTTGTTCCAGGGAACTCTGGGAATTGTAGCTCTGGGAGAAGAGGAGGGGTCTCCTAACAATGCTCATCACCTTTAATAAATGACAGCATCCAGGATTCTTGTGGTGGAAGATCTAACTGTGTAAAGTAGTCTGATACTACTTTAAATGTATAGTGCCAATGGGGTCACAAGTTCAGAAAGTGCTATTGCAACCATGTCCTGTTATGGGCTTCCCACAGACATCTGGTTGGACACTGTGAGAATAGGATGCTGGTCTAGGTGGGCCACTGGACTGATTCAATAGGCTATTCTTATGTTCTTACATAGTGTACAAGTTAAGGTAGGAGACATGATGAGGATGAGGATGATGGTGGTGCTTTTATTGCTTTCACACAATGGATGTTGCAACTTTCTTGGGAAAGTTTTACCCTAGCTTTAAAAAAAGTATGTGGTTAAAATGAGCACACATCAAACTGCAACTTAGGTGTACAAACAGTTGAAAATAGGCATCCTCTACTCCTGCCCAAATATTTTTCCAATATAGTTTCAACATAATCACTGTTATGAGGAACTTTATTATATGGTTAGATTATTTAAACAGTATTAGTTCAGCTTAATTAGTTTGTGTATCAAGAGATCTCTCCACTTTAAACACCAGATTAATTATGTATCAATCCTGGGCAGTTTTGTATAGATTCAGTGCTCTTTCAAGGTGAAGCAGATGTCATCTGCTGTATCCTGGACTGAACATATTTCTCCTGAAGACCTTGGAGGGAAATGTAGATAGCTTCTATTTTCTGAAGCAAAACTTGAGTGTTTTTGAGCCAAAGTAAGACAGAAAAAAATTAGAGTATAGAATCATATAATTGGAAGGGACTTCTAAGGTAATTTAGTACAACCCCCTTCAATGCAGGAATCTCAACTAAAGCATCCATGATAGATGGCTATCCAACCCCTGCTTGAAGACCTCCAAGGAAGGTGTGTCCACAACCTCCCAAGGGAGCCTTACCATCAGAAAGTTCTTCCTGATGTTTAGTCAAAATCTCCTTTCTTGTAACCTGAATCAATTGGTTTGGGTCCTACCCTCCAGAGCAGGAAAAAACAAGCTTGCTACATCTTCATGTGACAGACCTTTAAATATTTGGCTATAGTATTTCTGGAGCTTTTTTTTTGCTGCTGCATCACACTGTTGACTCATGTTAAGCTGAGGGTCTACTACAACCCCTAGATCATTTTCACATCTACAACTGACAAGCCAACTGTCCCCCATCTTATATGTGTGCAGCTGGTTTTTCCTGCCCAAGTGCAGAACCTTACATTTGTCCCTACTGAAATTCATTTTGTTAGTTTTAGCCCAGTTCTCCAATCTGTTAAGGTCATCTTGAATCTCAGTTCTGTCTTCTGCGGCATTAGCTACCACTCTCAGTTTTATGTCACCTTCAAGTTTGATTAGCATCCCCTCAATTCCTTCATCCAAGACATTTATAAAGATTTTGAGCAAGAGACACTCCACTTGTCCCTTTTTCCCAGAATGATGAGGACCATTAGTGAGCACTCTTGCGGTTTGGTCAGTCAACCAGCTACAAAGCCACCTAACAGCCACCTACCAGTAATTTGCTCATCAAATAGTTATCAGGTTGAATCCAGAAGCTCCAAAGGAAGGCGTCTTCTTCCAAGGAACAGAACATTCCTTCCTTCAGAAGTTCTTTTAACAGGAGAAAATGAAACCTTTTGATCCAACCCTGTTTGTGTGTGTGCATGTGCATATGTCGATAGCGAGATATATATGATGCTTGAAGTGTGGTCTATTTCAGCGCTGTATAGTCGCTTGGGATTCTGATTTATTAGTCGTAGAACACAAAAGCTAGTTTCAAAACTTTATCTCAAAATGAGCATCTAGTTTCATGATATCAGCTCATTTTCACACCGAAGTTCAGATCTGCAGATAAGTGACTCATTGGGAAGAGATAACATTCAGAATGTGTAATCATGGCTTGTCACTTTACCTAACAAACAGCAACATCGCTGAAATTAACATGATTTACTCACATTAATTTGTGGGTGGATAATTACACTATTTTGCTCTTCGGTGTGTCATACTTCTAGCAGGAGGAAGTAGTTTAAACAATTGAAGCTCAGATTTATCTCGCAGAGCTAGGTGCTCCCCCAACCCTTTTCTACGCATCTGTGAATATGTGAAATAAAAAGGTTTAAAGAAATAGTTACACTGACAAGGTACTCCCTCCCTTAGCCCTCCCCTGCCCCCACACTGTGATGGATGTATATTAACTGTTTTCAAATGTCATGAAGATGCTTAGACGAAGCACAGTGGCGAAGAGGAGGAAATGGAGATCAGCTTCAAAAGTTAATGTTTCCAATCATGCGTGGTAATGGCTCTTAGTAAATTGATATGTTGTTATTGCTTAATTTTAGTAAACATTCTTGCTGAAAAGTATTCTCTCCATCACAGCCTATCTAAAATAAGCTCATTTATGCTAATGTCTTTCTCCTTGACATTCGGTAAATTTCTTCTAATGCATTAATTATGACTCCAGATAGACCAATGATTATTTCATATATGCTAATTAGAAATCATTTCATTCAGTCTGCCATACACATCAGTAAACAAGTGGAATCAATTCCCCACAGAGAGGATAAAAAGACAATGATTTCCTTTCCACCAGCAGCTCAGAGTTTACCCCACAATCAAGAAGTAATTAGAGAAGAAAATGACGAGTTAGAAAATACTCTTACAGGTGTGAGAGCCAGTGAGTAGAGCCTTCTTTCCAGCAGAAGGGATAAAGGCAGACAGCATCAGCGCTAATGAGTTTTTACCATATATGATTAAAAGCCTTCATCTCCTTTCAACAAAAGTAAATAAAAATAACAATCAAATTAGTTCAATTTCTAGGAGAACAGATTGATATGAAAGAGCCTGATTTTCATTGCCGGGCTTGCAAGAGATGTTTCTACAGTCTGTGAAATTCACTCATCTGCCTTCTGAACTTTGAATATTAAGGCTAGCTCTAACATTAATAGGATAATTGACAGGGTTTTTTTTGTTTTGTTTTTCGTGCGCTATTCAGATCCCTGATTAAATCCCTAGCCCACAAATTGAAGGCATTTTGTTATTACAGTCCTCCCAAACACTATATACAGGTCAGGAATTCCCCTGCGTAGATTTCACCCGGTTCTCAAATCTAAAGTATGAAGACCTATATCATCAACTACAGCAAAAAAAATCTACTGGTACTTTAAAATATCATTATCTCTATTAATTGAAGCATATTAATGTTGGCATATATGTGTGAGACAGAAGGCCCTATACATTTCAGGACCAGAGAGACTGCCTTATCCATTATATATCCAGTAGGTCACTGTGTTCTGTTGTCGATTTTATCCTTAAAATCCCCCAAACAACAGAAGCCTGCTCCACATTCACTTGCAGTGAATTTTGTTTTGGAAAGCATTCCCAGCTAGATGAAAAGGTCTGCACCTTAGGTATTCATTTTGTAGTATTTTTAGCCTATGTTCCATTGTTCTAGTACTGTTTTTAAACTATTTTCACTGTTTTTATGATATGGCTGTAAATTGCCCTGTGACACATATGCAAAAGGTGATTCATAAATTATTATTATTAATCATAATCATCCCTTTTTAAAATAGTGTGCTTATATATGTGGCACCTGTATTGAGCAAACATAAAACTGGATGTTAGATTTTGAAACATTTGAAAAATGGTATCCTCAACTTCCTTCTCATTTCTTTTCCATTATAGTTTCAACATAACCTCTCTCATGAAGATCTCTGCTATAGGGTTAGATCTGTTTAGGCACTGTGGGTGGTTTTCAACTGAGTGAGCAAAAGGACTTCCGCTTTCCTCAGGAAAGCAATGGGACTCCCCCTTGCTTTCCCAATGTATGACCAGCGCTACCCCCAAATCTGTCCCCAAATCCAACAGAAACTCTTTCACACATGCAAAGAGCTGTTTAGTGCTACTTTGAATACAACCTTCTTATATCAGCTCAATTAGGTTTTGCATCAAGAGATCTCTTGATACAGTAATCATATTGATAATGGGCAGCTTCAGAGTTATTCAAGGGTCTTCTGAGGCAAAGCAGATGTCCTCTGTGGCAACCTGAACTGAACTGTGTTGCTCCCAAAGCTCCAGTGCCATCTCAGAGGAAAACTTGATGGGTCATCCACATCAGACAGAAGATAGCTTTTCTCTTCTGAGGCAGACTACAACTGTGATCAGACTAAAATAGCACAGAGAAATTCAGAGAAACAAAGAGCAGAACAGAATATAGTGTGGAAGGCAACTTTGAAGCTGAGAAATCCCACAGAGACAGTCTTGGACTTTCCATCTCTATATCCTTTTAATTATGGAGCAGGTAGCATTTTGAGTGACAGCTGTACTTTTTACTTCCAATCACAATGCTTCAATTGAGTAGAAAACAAGAAGAAAAGCCTCAGATTATCTTTCATTCTACCCCTCTAATTTCTACCCCTCTAATATTTTTCAGGTTACTTACCTAAGGGCACCTCTATGATGTATTCCACTTTCTTACAAAGTGCCCTCCCTAAAAAGCGTTACAGAGTAAGTGAATCCATTTCACCTCAACATTTTAGACTATCGGTTTTAAATTTGACAATATTCATCCCCTCAGAAGAAACAAAAATATCCGTAAAATGTTATCCAGTTCTGCAGGGGGGCGGGAACCAAAGTTGTAGGTGTCCTATTAAATTTTAAGGTTCTTAGTGTTGAAATCCATCTGCCTGAAATAGGGATGGGGGAGAAATCCAAATCAGTTCCCATTTAAAGGTGAATCTATCAAATTTGTACTTTCTGAAACAAAACAGATTTTATTGGGAAAATGCACATATCTGAATTTTGCAATGCAGTTATTCAATGCACTTCCTGTGTATTAGATATCTTTTTCTTCAGCTGTTTTTATTTCATTTAGCAATATATAATGGACAAGACTGTTACAAACATCTTGACCATCTTTGCATTATTCACCCATAAGAGCATACATACCACCATGAAGGAGATGAAATACATTGTCACCCCCATAAATATAGCCTACGAAAACATACTCTAATCTACTGTAATCAATATCTCTGTGAAGTCTGCCATGAGACTATGGGGGGAGACTTGGAAAACAAGCAAATCCTGGAAGATGGGTCTGTATTTAAGTTCCCTTCAGTGTAACCTGCCAACATCCTTCCAACTGACAGCAGCTCTATGTGGAGGTCATAATAGTTTGTGCTAGTCAAAAAGATCACAAAGACCAGGGATGATGGGAATTGTAGTCCAGGAACATTTGGTGGGCCACAGTGTTCCACCTGCATTTAATAAGATTCCCCCCCCCCCCGTTATTGCTTTATTGTCTTTTATTATTATGCTATGTAAATTATGTTTCTAATGTTGTACACCATCCTGGGAACTTTGGATAAATGGCAGTATATAAATTGAATGAATGAAAGAAACAACAACAATACCATTAATAACATTAGTAGCCACTGTCCAGTTACCAGCCACCTTAGCAGACAGATATGACAAAGGTACTGTGTATGTATCTGTATATGAATCTATTGTAGGTAAGGAAAATCTGGGCAAATTAGGCTTCATACTTGCAGACTTTCATGTACATCTTGGGAGCTGAGGTACATAAAAACTCACGAGCTATCATGAGCTAACGTAGATTCCTGTAAGATTTGATGATTTCCTGGTTTATAGCCCAGGGAAATGGAAAAACACTTTGATTAAATATAGAAGAGGTATTATATATACAGGCACACACAAAAGAGCACATTTTAAATATTTTATACTTCCCCCCTTTTATAGTAGTGTTCCTATTAAAAAAAATAGTTCCCTCTTCTGCATAATTTGGTTCTTATCAAGTGAAGCAGGTGCCTTCTGTTATTCCTATGGGGAGAATAAAGAGATGAGCCTGGTAACTACTATATGAAACAACCCATTTAGACAGGAAGTCAATAACTGTCCACTTAAGATTGTTGAGGCAACCCTACTGCCAAGGAATAACGGTTGCTTGCATTCAGATTCTGTTGATGCCATACTTGTAATGGATTCAAAGTGGGTAATTTTGGAAAGTGCCGTGGAAATAAGCAAGCTACAGAAGTCAAGAGTTTTCCATCCATTCACTTTTTTATGTCTAGAAGTGCAGTGATTCTCTGTTATCAGGTGTTTGTTGAGGGGATGATAATGAAAAAGCAGAAAGGTGTTGAAGAGCATTAGCCACCATGGTGCTAATAATCAGTGCAATTAGCAATTTAATTGTTTGAAAACAGAGAAATGGGGGATTGATTCTAGAACACCGACAGGATCCAGCCAAAATTAAGCACTTGTGTCCCATTGAGTTCAATGGGAGCACTTCAAAATTGCTTAACTCCTAGTTAAATATGTGAGACTTTAAAGCAGAATTACAGCAAAGCAACATACTTCATTTTGTAGCCTTTTTCACCTCTCAACGTTGGCAGTTTTCAGTATTTGTTGCAATACAGTACTTGTTCCGTTCCTGCTTTGTCAAGACTGTTCTTCTGTATACCACATTCCCTTTCTCTACCTTTGTCCTCACAACATTTGTTCACACTACTGTTTAATCCTAATGATGCTGGCAACTAGCTGCTCATGCTGGTGATGCCATGTCACCACAACTCATGGCACAATCCTGCAGATGTTCATTAACAAAACCATGTGGGTCACGATGGCCAATCAAACTGAACATCTGCGTTGGTCAAAGAACTGGTGAGAGCAAAGAAGGAGAAATAGCATGAAGTTTAGGATCAGAGTTTACTTCTCCAAGATGAGCTGCCCTCGCAGGTTGATGAGCTCCATCTGCCCCTCATTTCCCTCCACACATGAGCAGAAACTGCCTTCTTGACCATTGGATCCACTATTGGTCTTGTCTGCTCAATCCGCCGGAGCCTGTCTTCGCATGCAGGGGGACTCCCGAACTCACTGAGGGTTTGACATGTCCCCCAGCAGAAGTACTAGCCCTCCCCTAATACACCATACACTTTTCTGGAAAAACAAGATGCAAATAGAACAAAACTACATCTCATAACTAAAACCGAGCACAGTGCAAAACAGAGAATTAAAAATTGAGAGTATGAGTTGAGGGAAGCATGGCTAAACGTGCATTTTAAAGACGGGTCATTTCTGTTGCCTTTCCTTGGGCTCTAATTGAAGTGTGATCAGCCAGGAATGTTGCAGAGTGCAGACCACTTGGTGTGATTATTTGTCAAATGAAAGAAAGGCCACTCAGAGACACTCCTTGGGATGACAAAATCCCAGCATCTCACCCATAAAAATTTCATGGAAATGTTCTGTCCACTTTGATAATTTTTGAACGCAATTCATTTTTTCATTAATTGATGGAGAATGGTTGCAGTGGGGTGGGGAGCACAGAATAAATTTGCAGCACAGCGCTAGGGGTTGTTGTTTTTGCACTAAGAATTCCTTTAGCTAATCAAATCAAATAAAGAACATGACCCACCTTTCCTGCTTGTTCTTCCAAACACTTAGAAGAAGGGCTTCACAGAGCTCTGTACCTCTTCCCTTTGCTTCCCCACCATGAGAAATACTTTTGGCATGCCTGACCCTCTCATAAAGCAATCTAGGAGACAGATTGTCTCCCCAAGTTTCCGAGTTCTCTTAAGATTTAGAAATGAAATGGTTCACTTAATGTTTATTTGAATAAAAGTTACGATTAGTAAAAATTCAATTAGCTCACGAATAACACATGGGAAAAATGATTAAACTTTAATTACACTTTCTCCGAGGTGGTAAAAGAGTGAGATGCCTTACTTGCTGTTCAATAATATCTTCTTCTTTTTAATGTACAACTCTTGCAAAATATTTAATGGGACCATTCAAAAATTGAAAATGCCTGCTAATTTTCTTGTGTGTGCAGCTGTGCATGCTTTGTTAGGTGCATGTTAAAAAGATGCATGGATACTTAATGAATACAGCAGTATTTAAAATATTGTAATAGTTCTTTCACATTATTTTTTCCTTTTTTGCCAGCCTAAGCCTCATGGTGATTTCAGTTTTGTTGACCCTCACTTTTGTTAACCTGGATCACATAAATAACTGAGGAAAAATTGATGGATGAATCAACAAAGTCATGGTTTTTGTAACTGCACACATCCAGAAATAAAGACATTAACAGCCACCTTGATTAAAGTCATAATAATGTAGAGCAGCTTTTTATCTATGCACACCTTGAGCTCCGCCTAAATGAGTGGCTGTGTCCTACATGTGATTTTCTAACCTGATTCAACCCCTAGGGTTATATGTTCATAGCTCTTTAAAGGAAACTACTGTACAGTCCTACAGCTCAGCTGTTCATAAGGGGAAAGAGGAGACTTTATTGTGTCTTTCTGATTCTCCACCAAACCCTTGATCCATATAATTTTCATTTAAAGGGCTACATGAGCAGCTTTGGCACGGTTGGATCAGGGTGAAAGTCTCCATTATTTTAAGCCTCCTTTTCTCTTTGTGCCCTTTCTAATCTCACTCTTCTTCAACCTCCCACAACACAAACCTCAGCCCGCTTTGACTTTATCCTTTCCTTTTCCAACAATTTTATTACCCATTTCTTCACAAATGGGAAAGCTTGACCCCATGCAGTATTTTTGATCCCAGGCTTGTGAAAGCACACTTAAAGCAAGATATTTTGTGGTGCTAGTGGGTGGCAGGATCTCAAATAATGCGAAAGAGCCAAGAAGTCAATACAAGCTTTTTATAACATTTACAATGCAATCCAATGAATTTCTAATCAGAAATAAGCCCTGCTGCTGTCGATGCTCCTTATAGGATTTCAGGTTTAATGTTATTAAATAATTGTGCAGCTCTTTTTTTTTTTTTTTTTACATATTGACTAAGGAAAAAGTTCCATGAGTTCCCCAGAAAGCAGGGATATGATTCCAGCTGTTCTTGATGCATTTTAATTTTAATACTGATAATGTAATTAATATATTTTTTAAAAGATCACTAGATTTAAATCCCCAAAATGGATTTATTGCAGGGGGTGTGTGTTGGGCCAGTTGTGGTTTCTCCTCCCATCTCTGAGATGAGTAAAAGCACCACTTGAAATTCCCAGCTGTATGCAATTCTTAAAACATATATCCAATAGAGCTCAAATTGTAAGTATAATCAAGGATCTTTCCATGGGATTGTATTTGAAAACAAGTGACAGTTTCATCCTGCTGCAGAACACTAAAAGTAAAGCTTTAAGTTTCTGCCAGTAATT
Source organism: Podarcis filfolensis (assembly GCF_964270895.1). Classification (NCBI taxonomy): domain Eukaryota; kingdom Metazoa; phylum Chordata; class Lepidosauria; order Squamata; family Lacertidae; genus Podarcis; species Podarcis filfolensis. The sequence continues at coordinate 76,435,034 of NC_139604.1, read as the reverse complement.
AAAAACATTACCCAAGCTCCTCCTTGCCAGGGGCGTAGCGTGGGTTGTCAGCACCCGGGGGAAGGCAAGTAATTTGTGCCCCCTAACCCGTGGATTTGCGCCCCCTAACCCTGACCCCCAGATATTGCGCCCGGTGTGGCCGGCCCCCCCTGCACCCCCCACGCTACGCCACTGCTCCTTGCAACTCTGGCTCCTGTAATTGACACTGATGTTTTAGTTCAACTTTATTGTTATATGCTGCTGTTCTACTGTTCTGTAAACCGCTATGGCATGGGTAGGCAAACTAAGGCCCGGGGGCTGGATCTGGCCCAATCGCCTTCTAAATCCGGCCCGCGGGCGGTCCGAGAATCAGTATGTTTTTACATGAGTAGAACATGCCCTTTTATTTAAAATGCATCTCTGGGTTATTTGTGGGGCCTGCCTGGTGTTTTTGTTACAATTCCTGCTCCATGATTGCAGTCATGGGATTTTTGGCTATCACATGACTGTATATGTTTTAACTCCACAGAGTGGGAAGTGACGGAGACAGGATGTTTGTGTTACTGTGTTTCCTGAAGTGGGACTATTGTCCCTTGTTTTCTTTTTCTCTTTGCTGTCTGATGCTAGAGAGAGAGGGAGCCATGTTGCAGTGCTCCATGTGTGTTTATATGTAAATAAAAATAGATTAGCCAAAATGCTGAGTTGCTGAGGTCTGTCACGCAAGTTGCGAAGACTCTGCGGATCCCTAAGTGTGCCAGTGTCGGTTGGCATTGGTCGCTGCGATGTCCGGGCTGAAGAAAGCTTTTGAAGCTCCCAAAAGAAAGACCAGGAGGGAGAGAACCTGCCAGTCGGGCATGTGTCTCTGCCAGGGTCCTACTCGAGTGTAGGCTGTGCTCCTAACAGTTTTTACATGTGTAGAATGTGTTCCTTTATTTAAAATGCATCTCTGGGTTATTTGTGGGGCAGAGGAATTCGTTCTCCCCCCCTTCAAAATATAGTCCGGCCCCCCACAAGGTCTGAGGGATGGTGGACCGGCCCCCTGCTGAAAACGTTTTCTGACCCCTGCTGGCTATGGTATGTCTTTGAAATGAAAGGTGCAATTAAAATCATTTTAATAAGTAAGTAAGTAAATAAATAAATACATATTTATAGGTATGTCTGATGCTACAAGTGAGTGTAAAATGTTAAGTGATCTTCTCAAGGTTTGGATGTGTTGGTGTATAAATTTACATTACTGGCAGAGAGCTAGTCTTCTACTTGAAATGGTTTACACATGCAGAATCTTTACATTTTCTCACTCTCCCTCACACACAGAGAATTTATATGCTGCCCTTCACTCAAAGGCCATCTCAGACAAAAGCTGGGCTGATAATTTTCATAAAAATGAGCCAAAAAGATGATGGCTCTTTGAAGTTAAGCATGAACAGGCATATCAATCCAACAGATCAGCCATTTTATTTCTGTTGACAAAACTCATGTCATTTCAAAGGGCGGCAGTCCTAAAGATGCAATTTAGAGCAGGCATTTGATTTCAGAATTTGTTTGTAAAGCATGAATAGATAGGGATCAGACTAGAAGCCTGATTTATAAACTCCATGCTGTATTCACAAGCCATGAACCCGCACCACGTCTCTGAGTGAATGTGATTGGTACTGAGTACCTTTGTGCCTTTGCTGTGCTCTGGGAGAAAACCAACCAAGAAGAAAATGGATTTCTTAGTCATTTATATTTATTGTCATTGCATTTATAGTCCTGACACTCAAAACTAGAATCTTTCATTTGTTCTTGTAGATTTCTTTATTCTCTATTGCCTTTCTACTCTAAATGTCTGCCATATCTGTTTCAAATTTTGTCTTTTACATACTGGGGCTTGCAAGGATATTATGGAGATTTCTTGTTACACTGTTGTGTTAACAAATCACCTGACTAGGGACTGCAGAATTGGGAATTATTATAAGTTTTGATGTAGTAAATCAAGTGTCTTTATTATAAATACTGTTTGCTATTTCAGAGACAAAGACCCCTCTCTTGACAAGTGCAGTAACCACTGAACAGGGACATTTGGGGCAGCTTGTGGGATGGGTAATTGTATTAATTACTTGCATAATTACCTGAGTTTCATCCCTGTAATGATTGCTTTTGCTTTTTATCCACATTAAAGGTAAAGGTACCCCTGCCCGTACGGGCCAGTTGTGTCCGACTCTGGTGTTGTGCGCCCATCTCACTTAAGAGGCTGGGGGCCAGTGCTGTCCGGAGACACTTCTGGGTCACGTGGCCAGCGTGACGAAGCTGCTCTCGCGAGCCAGCACCAGCGCAGCACACGGAAACGCCGTTTACCTTCCCGCTATAAAGTGGTACCTATTTATCTACTTGCACTTAGGGGTGCTTTCGAACTGCTAGGTGGGCAGGAGCTGGGACCGAAAGATGGGAGCTCACCCTGCCGCGGGGATTCGAACCGCCGACCATGCGATTGGCAAGCCCTAGGCGCTGAGGTTTTACCCACAGCGCCACCTGCGTCCCTTTATCCATATTAGATAACCCTTAAAAAAACCCTGTCAGGCTTAGCTGCCTTTTTCTTTTAGTTGCACAGTTAATGGAATTCCATTGTATTTTTGAGAAGAAAAATCAAAATTACAAAAGTATAGCAAGACCTAAGAGCAGTCCTGTTGGATCAGGCCAAAGACCCATCTAGGCATGGCATGAGAAGGGATAGATCAAACTAGAGTCTTTTGGAATATGACCACAAATCCTTCTAATAAAAGATCCAAAAGTGGCCAACAAGGCAACTGATGTGTTTCCAAACACAAGTGGCCATCATGTAAGGAAATTACAAAGGAGAAGGGTTTGGTTTTTCCCCTGTTTCATTCAGTTTTTTATGATATTGCCATTTGGCATGGCCTTCTGTACTTTCTGTTAGAACTTTCTCCACAAGCCTTATTTGTCAAAGTTATGTGATATTATTCCAGTGCTGGGAAATACTTTATGTGTACCATTGGTTTCCTGGCCAGCAAAATCCAATTTTGGGGATGGTAAAACACTGTGGTCTCAGCAAAACACATTAAGAAAATGGGGAGGCTGATTTAGATCAAAGTTCCTTTATCTATCTAGTAAATATTCATGGACACAAGGAGTTATGCTCTTCAGAGCATAAACATATAAATTTTATTAACCCCTTTCAGTTTCTGTATATCTATCTGCATGGTTACAGATAGTTTTGCTACAAAGTTAGGAGTCACTGTCCCTGAAATTGTACATTAAAGGTTTAAAGCCAAACACAAACCTCCATATTTTATAGATCAATAAGGAAATAAAAGTTAATGAAGTGTTGCCGAGGCTGAATACAGCATTATACAGGCATTTTAAAAAGGAGGCCAATATTCTGGGCAACTCTCTGGTCTCGTGTTAAGCTTCATTTGGTACAATTGGGTGAGGAAATAGCATTAATGACTTGGCTATAAGTTACTATCTCCTTGAGAGAGGGTGGCTTTGGATGATAAAAAATCTAGTTTATGCCACCTCTCAGTGGCCTCCTGAGATCGTCTTCTTCTTTTCCCAACAGCAGCTCACCAGGCCACTCATCCTCACTGGTTCAAATGGGCACCCACTGAGCATCATCCTCAGGCGTCTTTCTGTATGCACAAGATCACAAAACAACTACATTGGGTTATCTCCCGCTTGGACTACTACAATGCACTCTACGTGGGGCTACCTTTGAAGGTGACCCGGAAACTACAACTACTCCAGAACGCGACAGCCACAGTGGTGACTGGGAGCGGCCGCCGAGACCATATAACACCGGTCTTGAAAGACCTACATTGGCTCCCAGTACGTTTCCGAGCACAATTCAAAGTGTTGGTGCTGACCTTTAAAGCCCTAAACAGCCTCGGTCCAGTATATCTGAAGGAGCGTCTCCACCCCCATCGTTCTACCCGGACACTGAGGTCCAGCGCCAAGGGCCTTCTGGCGGTTCCCTCACTGCTAGAAGTGAGGTTGCAGGGAACCAGGCAGAGGGCCTTCTCGGTAGTGGCACCCTCCCTGTGGAACGCCCTCTCAACAACTACCAGACTTTTAGAAGACATCTGAAGGCAGCCCTATTTAGGGAAGCTTTTAATGTTTGATGTTATCACAGTATTTTAATATTTTTTTTGGAAGCTGCCCAGAGTGGCTGGGGAAGCCCAGCCAGATGGGTGGGGTATAAATAAAAATTATTATTATTATTATTATTATTGAAAACTCACAGTTGAAGAGAAGAAGAGTTTGGATTTGATAGCCCGCTTTATCATTACCCGAAGGAATCTCAAAGCGGCAAACATTCTCCTTTCCCTTCCTCCCCCACAACAAACACTCTGTGAGGTGAGTGGGGCTGAGAGACTTCAAACAAGTGTGACTAGCCCAAGGTCACCCAGCAGCTGCATGTGGAGGAGCGGGGACGCGAACCCGGTTCACCAGATTATGAGTCTACCGCTCTTAACCACTACACCACACTGGCTCTCAGTAGAGTAAATTGTGTACAGTAGAGCAGAGGAGCACGAAAAAAAGGGAAACCAAATCCAGAAAAGTTCTACTGCTTTTGTAAATGATTGGACAAGAGCATGCACAACCTTTGTTCAAGCAGCACTGCCACAGAATCGATGTATTATAGTGCTGGCCATAATTACACATGTGAAACAATTTGTAGGATGGTGCCAGCAGCTATTTACCTTCTGTTCATGGTTCTTTGGATCCAGCCTGCTGATCTAGTGTACAATCATGACTGAAGCAGCCGCCATAGATTAATCACTGCAGACTAAACTTTTCACCCACCCAGTTGTAATTCAAACACAATATATTTTTGTGTGTCACACATCTGTCTGAGTGTCATCAAGCAAAAAATTGGTGATCTAGGATAGTGACTGGGAAGCTGAGCTATGAAGGAGGAAGGCCTCAGTTCAACACTTGTTTCTGCCATGAATTGAGTATGCTGCTTTAGCCCTTCGTTATCAGGACAAGACTCATCTTAAAACCATTTACTCAATATGGGGATGATAACACTGACTAGACATTGCATGATACTTCATGGGGGGTGGGGACTTGAAATGCATATCTGACTCTATTTTGAGTCAAGTGCAGAGCCTTTCAAGACAGACCTCCTTGAAAATGGGATTTTCAGCCTGCCCCTGGTGCTATTCAACCTTGCAGCTACATACCCCCACCTTCATGCAATTTCTAAGACAAAGCAATCTTGGGTTGCAAGAAACAATGGAATGTCATTTCCCACCTGGAAAGAACTACAAGTCCCATACTCTCCATTAGGAGAAGGGCAATAGCTCAGTGCTAGAGCATGTGCATTGCATTGCATGCAAAAAGGCCCAGGTTCAGTCCCTGGTGACTCCATGTTGGGTTGGGGAGACTTCTGTCTGAATCCCAGAAGAGCTGCTACTAATTGGCATTGAGCATATTGGGGAAGATGGGCCAGTGGTATGACTTAGTTTAAGACTATGTTCCTATGCATGTTCCATTAGGAGATGACAATCTGTACAGAGAAACATTTCTCCCTAAGTAAAGTCCTTTCCTATGCCTTGTACTTCCCCACAGAAAGTCAGGTTTTGCTTGGAGAAAACGGGTGGGACACGGATGATGGGGTGCATATTTGGGGATGTTTATGCATTTTACTGGAATGCTTCAAAAGCCCATTTAGTCCATTTTATATTTCTTTGTATATTGCCTATTTCTATTTTGCTTTACAAAACCAAAGTTCTTGTGGAGTGAGCCCGGTGTTTGCACTGACTTCCTTTTCATAATTCTTATATGGATTCAATAAGATCTAGTGCCTAATAAGAAAAAACAATAACTAAGCATTCAGCTAATGCAACTATACATCTGAGGAAAAGAGTCATATCTCAGTAGTAGAGCACACATTCTGCATGCAAAAGGTGCCATGTTCAAGCCCTGCCTTCTCCAGATAGAGAATACTGAGTTAGATGGTGCAATAGTCTTGACTTGCTTGAAGGCAGCTTCCTATGTTGCAAGTTCAGTCAGGCTGAAGCATTATGACCATAATTCAGCAGAGAAAAATAAGTGAATGGTGACACAGCCACAGAGAGATAGATAGATAGGCGAAACTGTGAGATGCAATTTTAAGAACACTCTGAATAGTCAAAACAAAATAAAAAAATTCCTTCCAGTAGGACCTTAGAGACCTACTAAGTTCGTTATTTGTATGAGCTTTCATGTGCACGCACACTTCTTCAGATACACTGAAACAGAAGTCACCAGACCCCTTATATATAGTGAGAGGGTGTGGGGGGTATTATTTTGTTTTGACTACGGCAGACCAACACGGCTACCTACCTGTAACTAGAACTCTGAATAGTGTCATTCAGAGTGTGGCATGTGCAAGAGATGTTTTCTTTTGAGGAAAAGAAAAAGGCGAGATAGAAATTATCTTCCAGTAGATTGTGTGTGTATGTGTGTGTCTGTACAAACACACACACACACACACAAATTTACAGACCACTTTTCAGCCAACAAGGCCCCCAAAGCACTGCACAATTAAATTAAAAATTCAATATAAAAGATAAACAAACATAATAGCACAGATATCTCATCTTGGCACAACCCATAAGAGAACCATATTAAAACCAACTACCCAGGGAAGCAGGAAAATTAGCCTCAAATCAAAAGCCTATCTAAACAATATGGGCTTCACTAGGTTCCAAAAATTAAGACACCCCAATTAGACAGATGGATGAAACAACTGAAACTTGATTTGGATGGGTTGTGTTCTCCCTGAAGAACCAGGTTCACATCCTACAGTTGTGGATGGCAAGGCGGGGCAGTGGTACTCACCTGAGCTCTGGTCAATCATGTGCCACTTCTTATCAGGAGAGAAAGGGAAAGGGGCAAGATTAACCATGTACCAACACACTGGTAGACTCTGATGGGACACGGAATTTGTGCATCCCCAGCAGACCTCCAAGAGTAGTCAGTTTCTGTGTCATTTTGAAAGAGTAAGAAATAATTGAGTTGCAGTAGAGACTGTGGATTTCTCCTCTGCTCCCCAGCCATAAACCATGTGACCAAACTTTTGTGTATTCATATGTACCAAGAGCACTCAATAAAGAAACTTTCACTACAGTTCCACCTTGCCTATCCTAATAGCTCAAGGGGATAGCTGTAAATTAAAAGACCACCCTATGTTCAAATAAATTGGAGAGCTGGTTTTTCTGCACATAGTTTCATCAAGATATGTTGGCTAACACAGAGAATTAATTGATTGGAGGATGCTGTGGATTTTAGAATAACTGGCACAATTTGATATGATCTGAGCTACTTATATTACTTGGCAACATAGTATCAATGATCAGAATATGAAAGTGATACTAAATTATTTCACATATCTGTACAGATATAGAGATATATGTGCAATCATTTACACGGATGAGGGTTCCTACCAAAAGTGCACAGCTATTATTTTTAATTAAACTCTTTTGGAAGAACCCCCACCTCTGCCCATTGCAATGATCTGTGATCCAGGTTTTATATATTTTTTGTTTTGCCCTCTGCTGTTTTGATTGCATTTCTATTTCCATGCCTAACATTAGTGAGCATTGACAAAAAAGTGGCACAGATAAGAGGGTCCTTGTTCACCTATTTATTCACTGCACAGTAATTCAGAGAGATGGGCTTTGCTTAATCAGTACCTCAAAGAGTCTAGTTAAGATTCTGTCTGTATCAACAAATTGCTAAAACACAGTTTCTGATGCAAACGGCTTGAGCTCAGGGAGGAAAAAAACAGTATAAATCTTCCCACTTTGCTCATCAGCTGCAAAGCCCCAAAGGCAAGCAAAAATCTAAAAGGCACAGCATTCTGAGAGGTCGCCAATCACATCTTCCACTCCATGCATGGCCAAAGAATATTCCCTTTGCTCACATTGGCTTTTATAGCAATCATAGATTTGGAATGGAACATCTGACCTGACTCGTATGGTGATTAGCAGATAATTACTTTTAATTCATCGCTAATGGTGATATTAAAAAAATAAGAGAAGGTGGATGGTGTAGAAAGCTTTAATCCTTTCAAGCATGGCTTTTGGAAAGCCCAATCTTTTATATGAAGATAGAGCCTCTATTTCTGGTTACATTACACCCCTATTCATAGAGTATAAATCTTTCACGGATAGTCTAGTCTATTCCTAATGAAAGTCTTAAACCTTAGAATAAGCACTCAGCTGAAGTGCTTTAGAAATAGTATCTCATTCCAAGTGTGTAGGAGGCTGGCTAAGTACCTCACTGTCCAAATGACTTAGGGAAATTAATGGCCCAAATTAAAGTAAAAAATCTTTCCTTGCCACAAAATCAGGGCAAGTAAAATGTAGAAAATTGCCAGAAAGATTATATAAGCAATCAGCTGCTAAAAATGCTTTCTTAAGTGAGCTAATATATCAACATTATGTGGAATTTCAAGAGATTTATGGGAAACCACAATTATCAGTTAAAGTTAAAGGGATTTTAGGCTGTTTAGAACTTCAAGAACTTCCATTTTGTTATGCTGTAACTTTAAAAAAGCACAAAAAACCCACCAAGAACCACTGCTACAAGGCAACTGAATTATTCAGTTGAAAGTACTGACACTCTCCTGGATATGCAAAAAACCTGACCCAGATACTTATTATTTTAGCATTTGGAAAAGTTTGGTTTAGAGATGTTCAGGACATTTTAACCAGAAAGCAACTTGTGTAATTTAGCAACAGTGTCACTTTTTGCCATCTGTTTTGCTCTTAGTTGGGAAAGACTGCCTTTTGATATATGACAGATTTATTAATGGGGAAAACTCTAGAATAGAGGTTCATTTTGGTGGAATGTCTTTAATTTCTCCTCTACCTCCATGTTCAAAATTTTTGACCTGATAATGACAGACAGGGTAAGAGCATAATGAACTGAGCATCAGTTGCAAATTTATTAGCTTCTTATAACCTCAAGCCAGCATAATTTACTCTGTTGACCTACAGGTATTATGGTCCAAAGGAGACTCTAAAGTTCACAGAAAATGTATTAATCTAACTGAGTAATCAAAACCCTGGTGCATTTTGGAGTAAACAGCCTCTCTTTAAAGGATTGTATGCTGTTAAATGTGGCTAGATGAAAAAGGATTTACAATAAGTAACTTCAGCCTAATTTTATGTATGCTCAGAAGAAAGTCCTACTAAGCTAAATTGAATTTCTCCCCAATCAAGTGGGCATATGATGGCAGCACTTGATGCAATAATTATTTCCACTCTTATGCAATGGTTCCAATCCACAAAGTCACCCACAACTAACTGGATTGGACCAATGACCATGTTGTATTAATCAATGTTTGATGCATGTCATAAGTCCCATTCTGGGGTTTGAATATGCACAGGCAGTGCTTTTTTCCCCTAAGAAAATGTTTAGGGGTATTCTCATTTTCCTACTCATATTGAAATACTGCCCCTCAATGAGGCCAAACTTAAAATTCACAAAATGTTTAGGGGTATGTGTCCCCCCAGAAAAAAAGCACTGTGCATAGGCTTAAAGTGGGTACAATGCAGAAGAGCACCCACAAACTCTGTCCCAATGTCCCCGGGTGTGTAGACTCCTTTTTAGACCTTTCCATGTTTAACCCAGAGGGAATGCACTTAGAAACTCTATGCAGACATTCTCACTAAACCCAGCAAGGTCTAAAAGAAGCCCCAATGCTTGGGTAAGCTGGGCATGGGACTTGAAAGCACTCACCTCGCCCATCCCTACTTTGAATCTATGCAAATTCAGGCAACTACCTGAATTGGTCTGTAGTCTCATTTGCATCAGCTCCAGCACTTCTCAGGTGGGCACCATTGCCACTTGGTTCAGAGAGAGGATGGGGTGAAGTGGGGCATGTATGTCTAGAAGGAAACCTCTGTATTTGTGTGGCTTGATTATAGCTTACTGGACAAAGATTAATAGTCACTTCTGTTGTTCCATCCACTTGTTACCACTGATCCCACCCATCACTAGCATATGGCCCCATTATGAGATAATGTGGCCCTCAGGATGGTTCTCATCCCAGGCCTAATGGAACCCTGTATCTTTTTCCTGTATCTTTTGGTTAACTGCCAGGCCTGGCTTCTTATTCTTCACACCTGCCTCCTGATTTGTCCTTTGGTCCTGATTTTCTCTTTGGTGTCGATTCCTGACTTTGTGTCCTGCCTCACCTCAGCTTGCTTCCCATGACTCAGCCTTGACAACTGGTGGTTTCCCTTTCCCTTTCCCAGTCTCTAGAGTGCTATAGTGTTACCAACAGCATCTGATTTATTTATTTAATAGCAACAGGTATGTGCCCGAGAGAACTAACAAACAACAACAACAATTTATTATTTATACCCTGCCCGTCGGGCTGGGTTTCCCCAGCCACTCTGGGCTGCTCCCAATAGAATATTAAAAACACTATAAAACATCAAACATTAAAAACTTCCCTAAACAGAGTCGCCTTCAGATGTCTTCTAAATGTCAGATAGTTGTTTATTTATTTGACATCTGTTGGGAGGGTGTTCCACAGGGCAGCCGCCACTACCAAGAAGGCCCTCTGCCTGGTTCCCTGTAACCTCACTTCTAGCAGTGAGGGAACCTCCAGAAGGCCCTCGAAGCTGGACCTCAGTATCTGGGCTGAACGATGGGGGTGGAGACACTCCTTCAGGTATACTGGGCTGAGGCCACTTAGGGCCTTAAAGGTCAGCACCAGCTCTTTGAATTGTGCTCAGAAATGTACTGGGAGCCAATGTATGTCTTTCAGTGGTCTCGGCGGCCACTCCCAGTCACAAGTCTAGCTGCCGCATTCTGGGTTAATTGTAGTTTCTGGGTCACCTTCAATGGTAGCCCCACATAGAGTGCATTGCAGTAGTCCAAGCGGGAAATAACTAGAGCATGCACCACTCTGGCAAGACAGTCTGCAGGCAGGTAGGGTCTCAGCCTGAGTACCAGATAGAGCTGGTAGACAGCTGCCCTGGACACAGAATTGACCTGCGTCTCCATGGATTGCTGGGAGTCCAAAATGACTCCCAGGCTGCGCACCTGCTCATGCCCCATTCAAGACCAGGACCAGGGAGTCCTCCACACCTGCCCACCCACTGTTCTCCATTAGAATGGTAACCTCCAAATCTGTAGCACATATTGCTTCTGAGAGATACCAAGTAATTTCAAAAGGCTTTGTAGAAGTTTGGGAAGTGAGAGAGACTGAAGCAGTCAACATAGTTGCCACATATCAAATGTTTTTCAAGTTAACCCAGACATCTGTGAAGGAAATTGTCAAAGGAGATACCAACCAATGTATCCCTTGATACTCATTAGAGGCAATTAAGCTTTCTTGGGGGATTTAAATTTGCCAGTAGTAAGCAAGTTAGTGCCACTGAGGGTGTGAGGAACCAATTCAAATGTGGAGCCAAACCAGCCATGATCACTGGAAAGGGAATGTAAGAAAAGCCTAATTAGTTCCATGTGAAATGCTTGGTAAATGCTTGAAAGGCTTTCAGGAGATTCCAACCTTGTCAACAGCAAAATTTCCAGCTATTCATACATTTGGGAGTAAAGCAACAACATTTGCAATAAGTTACAATGGGGGAAGCAATAGACAGAAAGGCAGCATTTTCTACCCTAACACTAACTGATCAGAGACTTACATGAAGTAAGCCTGTATTTGAGTGGCTTTGTTTGCCAGGAGTAATAAACCTTAAGTGTCTATAGTCTTTCAACCAGCAGCTTTACCAGATTATTTCTGCACTCAGGTCTCCTTCCCACTTTTTAAAAGTAGGGTCATAATTAATTGTTACGTTTTTCATTCCTGATTTTGCTTCAGAGTCATGCACATCCTTCTGTGAAAGATCCAAGGCACTTACCTCTGAGGAACATTACCTCATTGATCTTATTTGGGCTGAGCATAAAAAATGCACGATTCTCCTGAAGTTTATATGTGTTAAGAACATGCAGGTCACTTTATCAGGATAGTCCCTGCTGTTAAATTTTGTATTTTAGGACTTCTATAGCAGTTCGAAAGCACACCAAAAAGTGCAAGTAGATAAATAGGTGCCGCCCCGTTGGGAAGGTAAACAGCGTTTCTGTGCGCTGCTCTGGTTACACCAGAAGAGGCTTAGTCATGCTGGCCATATGACCCAGAAAAACTCTGCGGACAAACACCAGCTCCCTCAGCCTGTAAAGCGAGATGAGTGCTGCAACCCCAGAGTTGTCCACGACTGGACTTACTGTCAGGTAACTGTTAGGGGTCCTTTACCTTTTTATACAGAGTTACCCTTGGAACAAGTTGCATTGAACATAGTGGGGCTTATTTCTGAGGGATTAAATTGCACCTTCATAGACATATATTTCACCAAACCCAAATATTTGTGATCTAAGTGCTTGAAACAGCTAAACCTGCAGAAAACTTTCTGCAACTCTCAGAAATAACTATGCTTCATATACTTAATTATGGGCTTTAATGTATTACCCTTCAACTAAATTCTGAGGATGAATCATCTTTGGGTGCTAATTGATTTTAAAAATATCCAAGTAAATATTTTACCAAGTAATGTTTGGCACAGGGAATTCTGTAAAAAGCTGTTATATAACATATATTGTTGACTTGTGTAACATTATTAATTTAAGAGTATATTTACTTTGCAGATCCCTAATCTCTCTCTTAAAGCTACACCCCCCTGGGTTCTCAAGAAAGAGACGATAGTTAAACCACTTTATGTCTGTATGCCCAAAGGGGAAGGAGATGCAGGAACCACACATTACATATAAATATTTGTAACGAAGCCCTAATGGCTGTGTAGCAAAAGCAGCCTTGGGAGGGGTGATTTGGAGTTGTGTTCCCCCTACCTGCTGCTTCTCTGTTCAAAACTCAGAGTAATATCTAACCCCTTAGAATGGCAGTGCTTGCTTTTTATGGAGAACTTCATCTCATTGATCCTATTGAAGCTGTACATCATGCACAATCCCTCAGGAGAACTGCAATAACCCCCAAGGCCATTACAATACAATTTGAAGACTATGTGGGAGGAGGATCCTGTCAGATTTCCTGTCAGTCCAGGAGAAGTTAAACCGCCCATTATGATAAAGCTACTATATTATTAATATTAGGAAAATGGGATATTCATTTTTTTGGTAACAGAATTAAGTTTTATAGTGCATTTTCAACATCTAAAGCCCACAGCCCCACTTTCAGTAGCATGATGGTGAACTCTAAACCTAGAAGCATTGGAGATGACTTCATACATTTTTTGTCTTGCAGCAGGCACACACATCTTTGCCTTCCATATTCATATTCAGAGCTGCCTATACACGATATATTTTTGACAGGATGTACTTCTAGCACATACCATTTACTAACTGAATTTGAATAGATATGATCAACTAACCATCTTTCATTTTCACTTCATGGAGAATTGCTAAAAGATATTGTCAGGAGAATATATAGCTGGACTTTTCAGACTGATTCCCAAAGACTCACTCATTGTTTGAATAAAGAACTCATTTCACTGAAGAGCTATGTCAATTTTCAGAAGTGTTCACAATCAGATTTCAGATGGATGTTCACCATGGAAAACACTGTAATATATATTACTGGGAGTGGGGGAAAGAGGAGACAATTCAATGTGATAGAAACAGAAGGCCCCATTCAGGCATTGCCACATTACTCACATGAATAGGGCTGGACCTATCATTATGCAAAGTGTGGGAGCTGCCTCAGAAAGCTAATTTTTGGTGTCGTGAAAGGGCAGCAAATTGTTATCTGCTTATTAAAAGTGCAATCCAACGCCAATATCCACTGGGATGAGACAGTTTGGATTTAGCAGATGTTGAGTTTTCACACTGACTAAGTCCCTCACCCTAGCCAAACTGGAGATATGCTAGCATAAATCTCCCACTCATCTGATGTAAATCCCTAGAAGAAGCGTGGCAGGGTAAGGACTCCAAACCCTGTTCATCTTGTTAAATCACCTAGGCACCAACCCTCAAAACTTAGGGCCATACTTAGCTGGCAGTAAGATCACCAGTGTTGAAGCAATGATTCTTCAACATCAACTTCATTGGACTGGTCATGTTGTGCAGATGCCTGATGATCGCCTTCCAAAGCAACTACTCTATTCCGAACTTAAAAATGGAAAGCATAATGCTGGTGGTCAACAAAAGAGGTTTAAAGACTGTCTCAGGGCAAATCTAAAAATATATAGTATAAACACTGACAACTGGGAAACACTGGCCTGAGAGTGCTCCAGTTGGAGAACAGCCTTTACCAAAGGTGTGATGGGCTTTGAGGACACTTGAACTCAGGATGCAAGGGAAAAACATGCTAGGAGGAAGGCATCACACCGTGATCAACTCCTGCCCGGAAACCAATGCCCCCACTGTGGAAGGACGTGTGGGTCCAGAATTGGCCTCCACAGTCACTTACGGACTCATTATTAAAACCGTGTTTATGGAAGACAATCTTACTCAGCTATGAGTGATCTCCAAAGAAGAAGATCACCTAGGGACCAATCCTCAAAACTCAGGCCCATACTCAGCTGGCAGTAGCTCCTTCCAGAGACTCCTGAACAGAGTTTGGAATGGGGATAATTTATGCAAGTGTAAATTAAAAAGGTAAAGGTACCCCTGACCATTAGATCCAGTCGTGGATGACTCTGGGGTTGCGGCGCTCATCTCTCTCTGTAGGCCGAGGGAGCCAGCGTTTGTCCGCAGACAGCTTCTGGGTTATGTGGCCAGCGTGACTAAGCCGTTTCTGGCAAATCAGAGCAGCACACGGAAATGCTGTTTACCTTCCCGCCGGAGCCGTACCTATTTATCTACTTGCACTTTTACGTGCTTTCGAACTGCTAGGTAGGCAGCAACTGGGACCGATCAACGGGAGCTCACCCTGTCACAGGGATTCGAACTGCTGACCTTCCGATCGGCAAGCCCTAGGCTCTGTGGTTTAGACCACAGCACCACGTTAGCCTAAATTGGGCTGACTTCCTTTAGTTTGGATTGCGATGTTAATTACTATTGTAACTTTGTTAGCCTCAGTTGCTGCCTATTGTGAATGGAAAGGGGGAACATTTGCTTCTCTGCTTCAAGCAGCAAAATGTCTTGCACCAGCAATGCAAGATTCAGTTTAGACTCTGATTTGGAGCTTCAGGGAAAAAAGCACAATTACCGGTATGTCGGAAGCACTTTGAGGGCTTTGGGTCCAAATCTGGATACTCATTCAGAAGAACAAAACTTCATACATTCCCCTTTCACTATCACAGGGAAATACAGTAACATTTTTTTTAAAAAATCAGATACAGCTTCTTTTCTTTTTGACAGAATTGGGTAGACATTGCAGTCACTGAAGTCCTGCATGGATAAAGCCTCATATGTCCAAATACAAACAATTCTACTGAATTTCAGAAGGACAGCTGCAGTGGTTTTCCTGAAATGACATGCTTTAAAGTTTTGAGTTAGTTACAAAAGATTTGCTTAATCTCATCTACGGTTTATGGGCAATTTGTATGAAAACTGCATACACCAAAGTGGTATACCCCTAGGTAAGAAAATAGTCAAATTGCAGGCAAATAGACACAGGAGTTTTTGTGTGTGTGCTAGGCACCTTTAAAGGGTTTTGGGGAAGCATTAAAATGTCCTTCCCTTCCTGTGGTTTTTGGGCAATGGTTTTATTATGAAAATGGCATAGAACATGCATCATAGAGGTCCCCCTAGGCTTCAAATTTTGCAAGTAGTCTGGAAAAATTCAGAAGGATGAGGTCAGGAGCCATGGAATTATGATGAATGAAAAAAACACCTTCAGGCTTGTGCTCTGTTCAATTGACACCAAAGTCACAGAAAGTAAGTGCAATGATGATTTGACATGAGTGGATGTGTAGGCATGTGTCCCAGAGGCAGCAGGGCTTGAATGAAACAACTACCACTAGCAGAACTGGCCAAGAATGCAGATCAGACAGGAACAAGGTAATGCATTGCTTTATTATCCCTTCCTGAGAACACTGTGAGTAGAGCTCTTGTAATTATTCCCTCTCATTGGAAGCCAGACCTGTCTCTCACAAGAGAACTATCCTTTCTCTCCCCACCTTGGTGTTTTATTTATGTGGCAAACAAGGAGAGGAATGTTTCATGTTTTCAGGGTTATTTTTAATCCAACTCTTCAAAGTGCCTACTTTGGGGGTTTTGCTGCAGTTTGGGGTGTTTTGGAAAGAGCCTGCTTTGGCTCAAACAAGCCTGGATCTGTCCAACATGCCGTTTTGATTCTGGACTCATCTGAATCTGATGCACACCCCTAATATTTACATAAGTGTGTCCAGCAAGTTCAGAAGCACTTTTTCCTCTTTTACTGATATATTTTCTTTTTAGGGTTTTATGTTAATGTTAACTTGGAAACTTTTAGAATTTTGTTATATAGAACAAATGCTGCATCACAACAATGTTCTTTCCATTGGACATTTCCTGTACAGCTGTTTCCAATTTCTTCAAAATAATGTTACCTCTTCTTTGGTTGCTTCCATTCTTCATCAGTCTATCACCGAAATGTTACAAAAGCTAAATAATATGTGTACATTGTACCTTCAAAACTGCATTTATATATTCTAGACAACCGCACCATGTATTTCTTGTGTATCTCCTTAATTAAACAAATGCCTTCCTTTTTCCTTGTGGGATGCTCAACAAAAGCAACCATAGCTTCAGATACATGTTCCTCTCTCATGCTATGGCATGAAGAACGGATTAATATCTCAATTACAGGCTCCAAAATGAATAGGGGTTTGAAGAGTGTCCTTTGAATGCTCACAATAGCTTGAGAGATTTTGCCAGCACTTTTACAAACCCTTGCAAAACCCTAATGTAATTGTGACAATTGAAATCAATGATATCCTAATTGCTTTCAACAGTACATTGAAAGAGGCATCAAAAGTGCTGGGTGAAGGCAAGGAGAGACTCAGCCTTGAAGACCCACTTGCTGTTTGTCCCCTGCCAGCCATCATCAGAAATGTGCTTGTTTCAGCAGGATATGCATTAGGAACACACCTGTTCCTAACGAGGTTCCAACGTCAGAACTACTGGAACAAAGTGGTCGCAATGCAGTTGGCTGAGTGGCAGATGTTGATTGATAAAGGTTCATAAACTCCTCTTTGAGCCACCGTGCTGCCTTGAAAGAAACTGATGATGCTGTCACACACTTCCAGTAGAAGGTAAGATGATAACTTTTGTCTCAGCATCAGGAAGCTTGATTGCTGACTGTTGTGACTTCATTGGCAACAAAAACTATTAGCATGTCTGCAGAGCTTCTCTGAAGAAGTCATACAACTTTTTTTATCACCATCTCCTATAGGCATGGTGATGCATTTGCCTGAACAGGTGAACTCTGCATCTATGAATAATGGTGGTGGTATGGGGAGAGGCATACAGGCAAGCCTCATCCCCAATGTCTCTGTGCACATTCCTCAATGTGCTCGGTCCCCAACCATCCCCACACTGAGTGAGGAAAATCTGCAGAGGCATTCTACTTGGGTTTGCTTGAGTGCAAGTAGAGCGCTCCTTGCAGCTGGGGAGCCTGACAAAGAATTCAAATGAATGCAGGTGGAAACCTTTTGCAGCCCTTGCAGCATGAGGATGGTCAGGGATATGGGACGTGAGGCATCTGAGGATGCTGTGCGCACACTTTTGCCCCTGTCCACACGTTGAGAGTTTATATGTCTTATGTAAGGGATATACTTTCTTACTCAATCTATTGAGATTTCTCAAAGCCGGAGGTGCTGCTTGCAGTGTCTTTGCCTGCCTCTCCTCTCATCACTTTGTTTTCAAGTAGCAATGAGAAATGAATAGGTAAGTTTCCTAATAGTACCCTATCACACCATGACTGCTTATGATATTTATTTCCTTCAGAGCCTGACCTTTTTGACACATTCTCATTATCCCAACGAGCCTGCCTGATCCTAACTCTGTCTAAACCTAAGCTAGTTTTCAAGAAGCTCAATAATTGGAGTAATAAAATTTGCTGCGGGTGTGACATGAACATCAACTATGCATTATTTAATTCTGCACAATGGAAATGGTTGTGGTTCTGACCATATTAGATGGTCTCATTTGGTGTTAAGCCCTTGTAAAATAGTCAGAAGTTTACCCTGTACTATCAAGGTGCAACTGGCAAAGAGGGCTTCCCACCAATGTCCTCCAAAGCCCTTAACTCCCAACTGTATCTCCATAAGAAAGTCAAGTGTGGAGTGAGGGCATCTATTGATTGAACAATATCTTCAGGGTTGTGCATCTTTATCCCATTTCCCAAGAAAGGAGTGGGATTCTATCAATCCTTCTCCTCCTTCTTCATGGGCTCCACGAACAACATAACAAGAATCTCCCTGGGTGCCCCTTTGCACTGGATAGTGCATTTGACAGAAAACATTCCAGAAGCATGCCTCTGCCTACCCCTTGACCACCACAAAATTAGTTCCAGCATCTGCTTCTCTCCCTCCACCTTCCCATCAAGTTCTATTTCTGAGCTGAGATGACTTAGAAAAGCTTATGTAACCAAAGAAAGCTTATGCAAGTGTAACCAGATCTTCATAGCATATGTTGAGTCAGTGTGGAGAGATATTACATATACTCAAATTAATTGTTGTGCAAGACATTTAAACCTTTCATTGTTATGCAACTGTAATGATATATAACATTATAGTTATATAAAGCTATTATTAGAACCACGAAAGGAAGAAGAAGCACTCATGACCCATAGGAATGAAGACTGTTTCTAGCACTGAGATCAAAACAAACCACTTGGCCAGGATGTACTTTCTCCATACCATCCTGCATACCAGCCATGCATGGGCATAACATAACATATGAGCAGGGTTGATGCGCCCATTATCCAATGGGCATGATTCATATATTTGTGAAATCAACAGTGCCACTAGGCTGATGTGTCTTGGACTTTTCATGAAATGTTATGCCCATGTTTCTAGTGGGAAAGCACAATTTCACTTCCCACTGTCTGTACAGGGAAGAATGGGAAGAAAGTAATATCCATTCAAATATCAGTTTCTCTCTTGCAAGAAAAGAAGCACAGAGTAAAAGGGGTGTGCTGCATCCTGAAAGCAGACCCACACTGGGAGCCAGTGTGGTGTAATGGTTAAGAGCGGTGGACTCGTAATCTGGTGAACCGGGTTCGCTTCCCCGCTCCTCCACATGCAGCTGCTGGGTGACCTTGGGCCAGTCACACTTCTCTGAAGTCTCTCAGCCTCACTCACCTCACAGAGTGTTTGTTGTGGGAGAGGAAGGGAAAGGCGAATGTTAGCCGCTTTGAGACTCCTTAGGGTAGTGATAAAGCGGGATAAAAAAAAAAAAAACCCACAGCATGCTTGGCTCCATTTCTATCCATTTGTTTAACTGAAGGTATGTCATATTGCTAGCAGTGGCACTCACTTCCAAGTAAGTTCTCTTAGAATTTCAGCCTTTAATAAGAAGTTAGTTCCAGGTGCTTCAGCAAAAGCATTTTATAGCCCATCCACAAAAACACAGCACTTCATTTCTTATTATTGATTTCAAGCCTCCAACGGTCTAAAGTATCCAGAAACAAACTGGGCATGATTCAGCCAAAGCCAAGCATTCTTCAGTCCCATTGATTTCAATATGAGAGTTAAGACACTTTCAAAACTTCCCTATTAAAAAGGCTTAACTTGTGCTAGATCATGCACTTTGCCACATGAAAATGAATGCTCCAAATACTTTAAAGGCTATTAATATCCTTGGCTTTGATTGAATTGTTTACCATCAAAGGCCACTGGCCATCCATAAATTCTATGTCAGAATGTGATCATGGGTGATGATGCCCACAGCTAGGTGAGGAGAACATCTTCAGGTGCCCTGCAGCAGTTAAAGCAGCCCTAATGCTCAGCAGCTTCCAACACATGAGAGGAAAATCAGCACCGTGGCAACGATGAAAGCGCTTTGCCCACCTGCCCCCCAAAACCAAATAGTTATGCTATGAAATTTCTAAGGGGAAAATGAAATTTTTGGAAGTCAGTGCTGGGTTTCTGTCAGCCCCCTCCATTTTTGTGGGGGAGCAGACTTAGTGCAGTTTCTGGCAGGTTAGCAGTGGATACAGATTTGGATGCCACATTATGCAAAGTTATGCCATTTCTGCTTAGGTTCCTCTAGGCTACTACTGCTGGGTCAGAATGTGTAGAATGGTAGCACTTATAGGGAAACCAGTAGCTTACAGAAATGGTTGCCTGTACCCAGGTAAAGAAAAATGGGAAGGAAAGATTGCCAGCAGAAATAACTAGCTGAGTGAAAGCATTCAGAACAAGAGATAAATGGCTGAAAGGGAGAGGTAGATGAATCACTAAAAGGAATATTGTAGTAACTGAGATGACGAATAACAAGAAGGGGGGAAATAAGAAAAAATATCAATAGACAAAGAAGATGTACTATGAAAGAGAAAATAAATAACAGATTTTGGAAACAGATTGGATCTGGGGAACAAAGGAGTTGCAAATTCATCCCAAGAATGTGCCAGGGCAGAAGGATGGATAGTGAGATCAGCACAGTTCAGAGAAACAGATTGAGAGAGAGACTGTCATGGAGAGAAACAGCAACAAGCAATTACATATTTTGGTGAAATCTGAAAAAAAATGGGAGGGTGTCTAAGGAGAAAAAGAAAATGGAAAATGAACGGTATCAATTCAGAAAAAGAATGACAGGAAGATATGGTTACAGACTGGCTGCATAAAAGTGATGAGACAAGTTGAAGGATGACATGAGTGGGTAAAGGGGTAGGATATAGAGGGGAAAAGAAACTCTCAGGGCTCTTTGGAGCCCAGTGTTGAGGAGCCTGGGTCCCCTGCCAAAGTTGATGGGCATTGCCATTCAAATAGGGTGGGTGTACCATATCTTGTGATTGATTATGCAGAGCGGGGCTTACCTGCCTCTTCCCAGTATTTTATTCATGCTGGCACCTGTGACTGCTGGTGTAACCTGGGACTGTGTGAGTGGCTGGAAAGGGGAGCAGACTGTTTTTGGGAGAGACTCATAGTTGAGTTCAGGCAATATGGCATCCTGTGTGAGGACAACCCCCCCCCCCCCGGCGATGGCGGAACAAACATGTAAAGAGAAGGTTCGCTACTTTAAGGCTGAGAAAGAGCGAGCTTGGCTGAGGAAGACAGAGCTGCACTGTCTTGCTCTCCCTGCCTTCTCCTGCCTTGAAGTCAATCAGAGGGATCTCTCTGGATTCCCTCCTTCCTTCCTTTCTATCCTTCTCAAGCAGAAAGCAATAGTCAAAGCTTCAGAACTCCCCACTTTTTTTTCCTTTCCCCTTTTCTCAAAAAACAAAACAAAAACAAAACAAAACCACCATTCACGAAAAAAAAAAATTTCCAAGCACAAACTTTTGGCTTCCAGTCTCCAAACCTGCCTTACTGTTCTCATGCATGACATCTAAGAAGATAATTTATTAAAATAAAAATAAATCTAGTCAAAGGGATGAGGGTGCTGGCTTTGTAAACCAAATCACATAGCTTTAGTTTTTGGGTTGTTCTTATGGGGAGCAGGATCACACACACACACACAGACTCACGTTCATGTTGTATGTGAAACACTCCTTGGAATTAACCAAGTCAGGCTTTGTCTAGAGAAGGCAGTGGTTCATTGGCCCTTTAGATTTTTTTTGTGAGGTCTTTTTTCCACACAGGGAATATCTGGGGAGCCTTAAGCTGCCTCTAATCTGAAGTGCCTTTCCCTCTAATCGGGAGGTGACAGTCTAAAGGAAGGAACTGAGGCGCTGCCCTACTGGGTGAAGGCTGGAAGCCCTGATGTCTAGCAAGCTGAGGCAGGAACCTCTCAGCCCAGAAGTCATTGTGTGGGGCTGCGGAATGCTCACCCTCACTCTGTGCAATCTGCTATTCGAAGGTCCCAAAGAAATAAGATTTTCCAAAGGAGGGGGGTCCACAGGAGAGCCCAGGGGCAAGCAGGAGGGCTGTCTGTTCACCGCTCCTCCCTCCTCCCCTTGGCAGTGCCCCCTCTTTTCCCTTCGGTGTGCCCCCTTTTTGCTTGGTGCCCTGTGCGGCCACACTGCCTTAGATCTACCTCCGCTGAGTTTTGGAGCTCTGTAACCCAATAGTGTTTTGGAATGTTGGTTGCCTGTTTCCTAAAATCTGATGTGGTACAGTAGATTTGGTTGTCATTTGCAGCTAAGCTGAGGCTCCACCTGTGCTCAACTTGGATATTTGTAAATAAACTCAAATGCTGCAAAGCACTATCTTATAAAACCAGTGACCTCCTTCAAAGGAAACTGAATTTGGGTAAGTGCTGCATCCCTGAAGCTTCTCACTCCTTGAAGAGAGCACAGCAATACAAAGGGATCTGCCTAACACGAACAAATTTCTTTTTCTGTTCTTTTTTAAGCCCTTTTTCTCCTTTTAAAAACTGAGCCAAATGAAAATAATTTTATTTACTTTTATATAAACCTTGGATTAAACAGCTACACAGTGAGGTGTGCTAATGTACCACTGCTTTTATAGAAACCTCAGATTATATAGCTACACAGTGAGGTCTGTTAATGTTCACCACTATTGTTGCCACCAAGTTAATATCAATGCCTTGAACTCTTGTTGAGAAACATTCTATAGATATAGCTGTTTGATCAGGCTTTTTCGGTGTTCCACAGAAATTAATGGGAGGTTTGCAATGATATTAAATGCATTAAAATTACTGCTTTCATTCATTTGCAATTAAGCTGCCTTTTAAAGCAATAAAATAACCACCCACAATTGCATTTTTATTGATTCGGATTTTTAATTACACTATGTAAAGAGGATATTAATTTACAGATGATTATCCAGTTAGTAAATATTTATGGTAATTAGGAGGTTTGAGGCATTTCGAGGGCCATTGAAGAAGCAAACCTGTGATTAAAAGACTGGTAGCATGCTAGTATTTTAAGTATACTTCCAACGTTTCTTGCCGCCTCTTGGGTGGTTCTTGCCAATACCTAGTGAGGTTTTTTTTAAAAGTCTCTTTATTTCCATGCTAAAGACTGCCTTCATAGGGCTATTATTAACTGGGCTTGGAAAGCATTTCTGCAGCTGAAACTCACCACTCCACTCTCAGGAAGCTTTTCATTATGAAAAGGAGCATGCAGGCAGCATAGTAGCACTGCCTTGTTAGAATTAGGTGAGGGGGAGAAAAGGGAGAGTTGGTGGAGGCCAATTTTAAAACCCTGGCATGATCAGGATTCAAGATCCTGCGGGGAGCCTATGCATGTAGAGCAGGCTCACCGCCTTTCTTGTTATTGAGACACATGTATAAAGTTGGCACATGTCCCAAATACAAATGATAGTCCTTTATTTGAAGCACTGTCGGAGCTGAGTACAGTCCTCTATTTTCAGGCATCTTCTATCTGAAGCCCTGTCCATTCCAAGGCTACTTTAAAGAATCATGAAAAAGGGAGAGCAGGAATCTTTAAGCTGCCTACCCACAGTGAGCACCCAGATAGCAGACTGAGCAGGCAGGCACACAAGTCCACCTGCTCATAAACTTGCTTCCTGCTATGGAGAGTTGTATTGTATTTCTATTTGAATTATAAAAAATATTTCTCAAAATTCATGCATACATATAGATTACCACCTGTGTCCTCTTTTTGGGTAATGTGTGCTCTCTGTTTAGCAGTGCATAACTGGCCAATAAAAATGCTGCCAAAAATCCACTTTGATGTGATTTTATGTATGGGTGGTTGCATCAAGGTTCTTTTTTGTGCTGCATTTTATTGATGTTCACTAATAGTCCTGAGCATTAGTAAAACAGCGGGCAAAAATAAGACTGAAGCTGCCAAACATGCAAGCACATCAAGACCGATTGCTTATGTAGTCCAGAACTAAAAGAACCAACAAACTGTGTGTGCACACTACTGTGTGCAAGATTCAGATTATCATTATTTTTATTTTTTTTAAAGGAACAGTGGGGGACTTATGAAGCACCAGTTCCACTTCAGAAACAAATAACTGGGTTATTCGAAACTCTAAAATCTGAACAGAAATTTGGGTAAAGATTGAAGGCACTTAATGACTACTGAATATTTTAACAGGTGAGAGGCCAAGTTTAGGAGGTTGGATTTAAAAACAACTCTGGGCTTGACACTGGGCTTCTTAGGGCTTAGCCTCTTCTCTCTGACTAGTTTCCTGTCTGAAGTTTTGTCAGGAGGATGGCAGAATGGAAATTAGCTCAGCTTTTCTGTTTAAGGATTGGATATATGAATAGGTGACTCTCTCTCTCTCTCTCTCTCTCTCTCTCTCTCTCTCTCTCTCTCTCTCTCTCTCTCTCTCCAGGTAATACTTTTGTATTTTGCTGTGAAGTGCCCTGAGATCTTAGGATGAATGGTGGTATACAAATTTTAACAAAAACAACAACTCTATCCCCCTCCCTCTCTTTCTCCACCAAACTCACCTCAGTTCTGCTTGTCTCCTCCCTTCACAGCAAAGCTGTGTTCCCCAACCAAGGCAGAGCAAAAGGTGAAGTGCAGTTGGCTACTGGGTCCTGGGAAAAGCACTGCACGCCTCTCCTTTCTTTACCAATTATTCTCAACTTTAGCAATGGCATTTTGGATTTGTCATTGCGCGTGTGTGTGACCCCACAGCCAATCTTATAGGGGACTCTAGCTCCCTCTCCTGCTCCCTTATATGGTCTGTATATACCAATGATGGTATATATGGGTGGTGCTGTGGTCTAAACCACTGAGCTTCTTGGGCTTGCTGATCAGAAGGTTGGTGGTTCAAATCCATGCTACAGGGTAAGCTCCCGTTGCTCTGTCCCAGCTCCTGGCAACCTAGCGGTTCAAAAGCACACTAGTGCAAGTAGATAAATAGGTACCGCTGTGGCGGGAAGGTAAACAGTGTTTCTGTGCTCTCTGGCTTCCGTCACAGTGTTCCATTGTGCCAATAGTGGTTTAGTCATGCTGGCCACATGACCCAGAAAGCTGTCTGTGGACAAACGCCGGCTTCCTCGGCCTGAAAGTGAGATGAGCACCGGGGTCCTTTACCTTTTTACATTTTTAGTCTGTTGTGCAGCGATAGATCATTCATTCCTCTTGTTTACTGACAGTGGCCTAAGAGGTATAATAGGACCTTATGCATAAACCAGAAGCCTTCTGTTTCTACATTTGATGTCAGCACACCAAATCAAATGTGGAAAGTTGAGTTTGAAGTACCACATCTGAGAAGAGTTTGTAAATGAGAAGAGCCTAACATCTCCATATAAGCTCCAGCAAATCATTTTTACCGCTTTGATTTTATCAGATGTAGTTGGAGTGTTTCAAGTCAGGTGCTCAGAGAAGCTGAATGTACTTTTCTTTTTTTTAAAAGAGAACTAGGCAGAAAAGCTTGTGTTTCTTTCTTCAGTGTTTCTTCATAAGCCTTTAAAAAAACCACAACCCAATTCTTTAAAATAATCCCATTTTAAGATTTCTCATACTTTGATTTAGTTTAGGGAAATCAATTATGTGATTTATTTTAGTAAAACCAATTATGTGATAATATGTCCCTCCACCCACTTCTAAAATGGGTTTCCTCCCTTTTGCTTCTAAAAACAATTTTAACTTTCTTCAATCACTTCAGTGCTTTCCGAAACAAATTACTGTGTTTAATTAATTTTATCCCCTCTTTCTTTTTCCTATCTCTCCCTTACTAGAGAGTTAATAAAGGGGACAAATGCCAAGATGCAAGCATTTCTAAAACATTCAAAGCAATACATGGTTTTATAGGACAAGATCCATTAAGAAATATACAAATGGGGTTGGTTTAAACCTGCAGGAAATCCAATTAAATTTTGTGGGATTACCCACATTTGTATATGTACTGGAAAGTACAGCTATATTGAATTTCTCTTTCAAGTGTAATCATGAGTTATGATGTCTGAAGTCTAGTCTGTATAGTGTATGCTGCTGTCCATAAACTATACAATTTCTTGTAAAACTGCTATTAATGTGAATGGGACTACTCCAGACCAAGAAATGCAATTTAAATTACAGGAGACCCAAAACTTAAGTCGGGGTTATGTTCCAGGGGTCTGTGTGCAAAGGCAAAATCGTGAAAAATCAGGAAGAGCCCTGAAACCACCCTCCATCCCCTGCGCAACCAGATGCACTTAGCAGGAGAGATCTTTGAAGCCTCACAGGGCCTTCCAGAGCCCCACTGCAACCTTCCTAGAGGCTGGTAAGTGAGGCGGAGGGTTAAAAATTATTTCTGCATTGGGTTTTCCTGTCATTGAAAGAACTTTTAAAGCCCTCCACCTTGCTTCCCAAGGCTCTGGAACATAGCTGTCAAAGTTTCCCTTTTTTTAAGGGAAATTCCCTTATTCCGAATAGGATTCCTTGCAAGAAAAGGGAAAAGTTGACAGCTATGCTCTGGAAACTCTTTTGAGATCTTGCAAAGCCCCTTCCAATGTTCCCTCTCTGGCTCTCCTGTCTTCTTTTGATTTATTTATTCATTCATTCATTCATTTGGCAAAGCATGCAAGACTGTGATCGCAGAAGTAAATTGGACAAAGTTTCAGGCCTACTGTATAGTAAACACCCCTCACCTGTGCTGTATCACGTGGAATCGTTTTGGAGGGTTTGACTTGAGATTAATCACAGAAACAATATATGACTTTAATCATTGACTTCCTACATTGCATTAAACTCAGAAAAGCGCTTTATGCCTACTCTTGTGATTTAATGCAATGCATTCCCGAGAAAAGTATTTCAGCACGCCACTCACTTTGACATTTGGAAACCTGATCAACATAGTTCTCAATTTGGGAAATCAAAATGCTTTTGAGGAAAAAATAAGATTTGTGATCAATAACAAGGATTCAGGTAAATGCAGAGGATACATCAATTAGTGGTCCTCCTAAGGGGGATTCATCCACAGAATCCTACATAGGAGAGCTGTTCCTGCAGACTGGCATTCTAAACACCAGGGATGGCTAACCTGTGACCTTCCAGATGTTGTTTATCTCCCATAATTCCTAACCATTTGTCATACTAGCTGGGGCTCATGAGAGTTAGAGTGCAACAACATCTGGAGGGCCACAAAGTAATCACCTCCTCTAAACACACTTATCTGGGAGTCAGCTTCATTCAATTCAGTGGGAGTTCCTTCTGCTCAGGCGTTGTTAGATTCTTTCTGTTTATAATCACCTTCACATAGATGTTTTTTGACACTGCAGAGTGAAAAGACTTAAAAAATGGCATGCCAACATACTCAAAATGGTGATGAAATAAGGAGAATGGATCTTCTGTTTTAGGGCTTTGTACCTGAAGGCAGCTGCAATACCTAGTGGTCTAAAAATGTCCGCCCCCCGCTGAGGAACACAAAGTTTACCAGGTACCAGATCCAGGTCCCTATATAAAATGAAATTATTTTGATCTTCCCAAGAATAAATGGAGCAAAGATGCCATAGGACTCAATGGCTACTGGCCACAATGGCTATCTTCTATCTCCACTGTCAAAAGCAGTATGCATTCACGTCTTGCTTGTGGCCTCCTCAAAGGCATCTGGGTGGCCACTAGCAGAAGAAGATGATGGACCATTGGGCTGCTCTGGTAGGTTCTTCTCATCTTATGAATGAATGCTTAGGAAGTTGCCGTATACGAGGTCAGGTGATTTGTCCATCTAACCCATCATTGTGTATACTGAATGGTAGTGGCTCTCCAGGGTCTGTGGCAGAGCTTTCTCACATCACTTAAAATCTCCAGGACTGGACCTTCAGCATCTTCATGCACAAGTCATCCTCTACCACTAGGCTAGGGGCAAAGCCCAGGTTTGTCAGGAGTGTCACCGTTATTAAAGGAGAGTTGATTTGCATTTAGAATTTGGGATGCTTAACGAGGACAAATTAGGAGAAAAGTCAATGTTTAAATCCTCAGTGTGCAGTTTCGCTACTTTTCCTCCCTAAAAGATGAGGCTATCACTTTAGAGAGCCCTGTAAGAATAAAACTCAAAAGCATAAGTGCTTGGTTAAGTATCTCTTGTGCACAATTAAAACTATATAAGTCATTCAGGTTAACTTGCATGGATAATACAGGGGGGAAAGCTGTGATTTCCCCAACCTTACAAAGTAAAAGGTGATTACATTTAAGTGACTATTGCAGTAGGCTTGGGAATGTAATAAAAACACTTTCTCCCAAACAGAAATAGCAATGTGCTTAATTTTTAATGAGCTGGATTTTCATAGCAAGAGAAGGAATTTAGCAGCCAAACAACTGCCTTTCAGATGATAATGATTTTGAACATATGAGTTGAAGACACTTCATTTGCTTCTAATGAGACAGTTGGTATCAGATATTGGATATGTCTTTCCTTACAGTAATCCATGACAGACAAGTGTCAAGATATTTCCTTAAAAACTAAAACAAAAAAAAACTTTCCAAGCATAATTTCTCTGGGCCTGCTATACACTTGTAACATACACTCCCTTCCCCTCCCCACACAGTCTTGTCTGTTTTGAAAAACTGGAAAACTGATTGGTGCCCTTTAGTGTCTGTAGATCTCTTTGTTTTAGCTCCTTGCATTTAAGGCTGCCTGATTTGCATTTATAGATAGGCGTATCTTGAGGGGTGATGACCCAAAGAGGATCATGTCCCTCTGACTTTCAAATTACAAGTCCCAGATTTCATCACAAGATCAGTCTCTAGTCTAACGTTGCTTCCGTTTGGGTCCAGCAAATCTAATAAAATCTTACAAGATATATAGACATCTCATATAGATACAGAAAAATAATGTGAAGTTTAGTCTCAACTTTTTCCTCATGGTGATGGCTTTTCAACCCGTGCTGAGGCCCCATGTATCTAAAGGCTCAGGAAAAGTGTTACCTTTCCCTCCATCATGCTTGGACTCTGGAGAAAACTTCCATTATTTCCCTCCCCCTCCCCACTTGCTTATAAGAGCTCTAGCCTTGTAAACATGGAAAGTGGGATTGAAAAATCAGTGGATAGAAGGACAGAAGTGGATTTGGGAAATGGATAGGTCAGAAGGGGGATTCTTCTCTGGTTCAGATGTGTATCAAATCTGGAAAAGAATCCAGAGGTCGTAATACTTGCATCACATTTGAGGTGAGCATTACAAGACCTGAGACTCATATTCCCCAACCTGGCACTACAAGTCTCAGTGACATCATTAAAATGATGTAACTGCTCATGTCATAAAATTTTGAACATGTTTTCAGGAAAGAAGAAAGCTCTCTCATACTCTCTCCCTAATGAATTCACATTTTACATCAGTTGCAGGTTTATGGAAAACAAGTCTACAATTACTCAGAAAGTTTTAGTTGATTACTCTGGTGGGTTAAAAAAAAGGTAGAGGACCCCTGGCAGTTAAGTCCAGTCACGGACAACTCGGGTTGTGGTGCTCATCTCGCTTTACTGGCCGAGGGAGCCGGTCTTTGTCCGCAGACAGTTTTTCCGGGTCATGTGGCCAGCATGACTAAGCCGCTTCTGGCGAAACCAAAGCAGCGCACGCAAACGCCGTTTACCTTCCCGCTGGACTGGTCCCTATTTATCCACTTGCACTTTTGGGTGTGCTTTCAAACTGCTAGGTTGGCAGGAGCTGGGATCGAGCAACGGGAGCTCACCCAGTCACAAGGATTCGAATCGCTGACCTTCTGATTGGCAAGCCCAAGAGGCTCAATGTCCCTTTCTGGTGGGTTATATTTGTGTAAATTTGCACATGAATAATTGTGTCATTTCTAATGAAAATATTAGAAACTTGTAAAGCAGTATCCATACATTGTTGGTGGGTGTGAGATTGAGAGAGGGTGGATTACAAAAGCCCTGTAATGTAGAATATTGTTACCATTCCCATATTAAAGAATAGAGTGGACATTACAGCCATTCTGTGAGTTCCATGTTTTAGATAGAGGATGAGGTTAATCAATAGTGGCTAACAACACTATATTGAATTCTAATATACCACCTACTCGATCTTTTTTAGTATAATAGAACTCTTTCAGGAACAGAACTACAAAGTACACATGTTATCAGATTTTAGATGTCAGCATGTTCCATGAACGCTTATGCAATAATATATTTATTTTTAAGGTACTCCTAAATTGTTGTTTTTCTTTCTTAAAAGAAATAATACAATATACTCCAACATTTCTCATAGGATGTCAAATGAACTAAATAGCTAACAAGGTGGGAACTTAGTCCTTAAAACCTTAAACGTAGTCTTAGAGGGGGAGAGCCACTTTGAAAAGGGGGAGTAGGAAATAAATAATTCCTTGACACTTTGGGATATTTTGATTTCTTGTGTCAGGGACTGGGCAGAGGAGGAGGAATGGTGGAAACTGCCTCCCCATCCTGACCTTTCCAGGTAGGAGGGAATGGAAGACAGTATAGATTTACAACAAGGGTTTGCGGGAGGTAGCACCTCAGAGGCAGATGAGGGGAAAAGCTGGGAAATTATGGGAGAGCCAGAACAGCACCCAGCTGACACGTTGTCACTAGAAAGCTTTCCAGACCCTCTATCTCCCAGAACCCAGCGAGCCTTAAAAGTAGGAGAGCAAAGAGCTCAAAGACAGAGGGCACTTAGTGGCCCCCGTAGAGGAGGTGATGATGATGGAGAATAAAGCAGTGGGAGAGACTGGGGGGTGGGGTGGAGATTCACTCAGGAGAATACCATTACAGTCACACCTCTTGTTACGTTTGCTTCAGGTTGAATTTTTTCGGGTTGCGTCCTGTGGCGACCTGGAAGTAACGGAACAGGTTACTTCCGGGTCTTGCCGCTGGTGAATGCGCAGACGCTCAGAATGATGTCACGCGCATATGAAGACATGGCGAATCATGACCCGCAGACGCAGATTGCGTTCTGCTCATGATGTGAATGGGGCTCTGGAATGGATCCCGTTCACATCCAGAGGTACCACTGTATTCAAAAGGCTGGGTTCTATAGCATCTCTCTGTAAAGTTTGAAATAAAAAAGGACTGTAATAAACTTTTCCTTGTCTTTATACTTTCCTGGGCAACCAGCCAGGAGCAGCTGACAGCATCCTGACATCTTGGGACTCTTAGGAATCCACAACAATCCATTGGTTTAGGAACTGTGCTTGTCAAAGTTATTTAAACAGAATGCAATATTCACCTCATTAATGTGATTGCATATATTTTCACACACCTTTTTGTTAATTTTCTGAAGGATTATTTAAAGGTGTAATAATATTTTAGACTGTTTCGCACTGCATTTTTAATGGGGTATATGTATGTGCATCTATAGCTACTGTCAAAGCTGTTGTTGCACAAAAAGTGCCAAACTAAGAGATTGACGAGAACAGACTGATTTAGCTAAGCTTCCTCTGCTTTGGTACAGAGGTACAGATATAAGGCAAATGCTCAATTGAATGCTTGTGTGTGTGTGTGTGTGTGTGTGTGTAGAAATGTTTTGCATAATCAAATTTAAGTAAAGAACCAATTAAGAATATCTAATTGTGTTTTCAAATTAGCATAATTCTTAGTCTCTGACCTGCCATTAACAACCAGACATGCCTATTTTCTTTTTTAAAATTAAAGGTTACTCTTCCCTCTCTCCCATAGCAAATTTGAGCAATGAGTGCCAAAATAAAGCAACCGAGAAACAAAATGGAGTATTGGCATGCTTGGCAGAACCCAAGGTTTATCCAAATTTCAGGGGGCAACGTCCCCCTCCCCAATATACCCCAATGAGTGGGACGTGAGTGGCGCTGTGGTCTAAACCACTGAGCCTCTTGGGCTTGCCCATTGGAAGGTCAGCGGTTCAAATCCCCTTGATGGGGTGAGCTCCCGTTGCTCTGTCCCAGTTCCTGCCAACCTAGCAGTTCGAAAGCATGCCAGTGCAAGTAGATAAATAGGTACTGCTGTGGCGGGAAGGTTAACAGCATTTCCGTGCACTCTGGTTTACGTCACAGTGTTCCGTTGAGCCAGAAGCAGTTTAGTCATGCTGGCCACATGACCCAGAAAGCTGTCTGTGGACAAACGCTGGCTCCATCAGCCTAAAAGCATGATGAGTGCCACACCCCATAGTCACCTTTGGCTGGACTTAACATCCAGGGTTCCTTTATCTTTACCTTATACCCCAATGAAGATTGAGCATGCTCAGTAGCCACATAGTGGTGCCCACTGAGTGTCATTTGGAAAAGGAAGATGGAAAATGGTGGCGGGGAGCTGGAATAGTCTGTTGAGCTCCACACTACATTCAGTATTCTCGAGGAGAGCAGAGATAAGCTGGCCAGCAGTAAGCCCTGCTAAGAGCACTCCTGCTAGGAGGAGAGAATGTGCTGCAACATTTTGCAGCAGATTCCATTTGTATTCTTTATATCAAAGTTGTGTTGTTGACGTGTCATTAACAGGATTGAAGTAGGGAAAAGGAGTAGATCCTACAACAGTTTTGAGAAGGGGTATAAAAGGATGGTGTAGATTAATTTTTTTTGGCTATTGTCAAACATAGGAACCCACCCACCCATCCCCAAGTCAAAAAAGCTGAAAATCTATAATCTTGATTTCCTGATGGGTAGCATTAAAAAGAGAGATCTAGGCTGTCAGCTGTCTAAGGGGGAATGGTCATGTATTTAGGCTAAACCACATCTCCAATCTACCTTGGCAAGAATTCAGTTGTTGATATGTTAGCCATACATTCACATGGGATAAAGTAGAAGGATGCATTTAAATACGCTGTTGGAATGAGGAGGGAAGGTACACTCCATGTAACAGGGGTGACCAAAAGTCGGTGACTGTTTTAGTCTCTCCCCTAGCAATGTCTTTAAATTCATCCATCTACCTTCTCCCATAACCTGGTCTATGTTTAGGCCATGCAGTGAATTTTGGAAAAAAAATCTTTGATAAGAATCAAGTTAAATAGCAGGAATATGAACAAGCAATAGAAAAGCTGCCTCTGCTAGTCATACTCACGAAAATATTAGCAGGGTATGTGAGCAATCCATGCACCGTCCTGAAGTCAATATAGTTGTAATGGGCCCAAATAAAAGGAGGATGTCAGGGCAATGTAGTACATCCAGGTGACAAATTGATAGAAATACATTCAAATCTATAATTCTGCAAGTCTCTGAGTCTATGAAATCAGGCTAGATTGTATCCTGGAAGGTGAGGTGATAAGTAAACCAGCAAAGTGAATGGGAGCAGATGTACCATAAAGCAGGGAAGCAAAATAAAGAGGAAAAGGAGAAAACTAAAGGAGTCAGATGAATGGGAGATGCATGAAAATGTACACAATGGTTAGGATTTCAATTACATTGCTGTTTGGTTTAAACAGCTGGGCTGTATCCTCAAACAGATTACTCTGCAGCCATCTCACAGCCATCAACAGGATTTAGATAACTCCACACTGATGTGCTTCCCAAATAGAAGCTAAATTATATTTTCAAAGCCTTATACAAATGAAAAGACTGCGCTGTCAAGCTTATAACATTACAATGTGTTGCTGTGAAGCCAGCTCTCCTCCTACAAGATATAAACTCTGTAAACAGTAAGTCTGGGAATAGCAACCTACGCCAAACCTACTGGGCTACCTGTTAGGTTCTGTATATGCATCTATCTGGTGTAAATAAAGGGCATTATAGAGCTTTGTTTGGGCATTCTGAACAAGTGAGGATGGGACAGTGTGCATGAGTGCACAAGCTCTTCCTCCATTCCCATCACCCTCCATGTGTTCCTGAGTGATAAACGGCAGCAATGGAGGCTTCTGTACTCATGGAGGGTCCTGCACATTTTGAGACTCTGGAAAGTTCTACTGCTCCGGGTAGCATTTTGGGTATCACTTTAGCATCTGGGTAGCATTTTGAGACCCTGGAAAGTTCTACTGCTCTGGGTAGCACTTTACTCAGGTCCCTTCAAGATGCTCTGTTTCATTAGATGTCCTTGTCTGAAGCCCCATTTGGGTGCACTGCTGCCTTAAAGTGGTTCTTAATAAAATTACTTCACAATCAAACAAAACCCTATTTAACAATGAGGTGGGGATATGTTGCTATTATTATCCTCCCATTGGTTGCATCCAAGGGTTTCTGCAACTACAAAAACCCGCCCCAGTCTGCCCCAATGTGGGGCCCTCAAGATATTGTTGGATTACAGCTCCCATAATCGCTGAAGCTGATGAGAGTTGGAGTGCAACAACTGTCGGAATTCAAGTCTTAGTCAGAGGAATTGGCCACTCTCCAGGTGCCCGGCTTGGATTCCTTGTTGATCTCCCCCGTCAGCAACTCCCGGCAAGACAAGGCGAGATCTCTATCGGCGATCCTCCTCAAACGTGAGAAGAACACACCATCCCTCCCCTGCCATCCCCAGGGAGGGGAGAGAGACAGACAGAAATGTATTTACATGCCTTTATTTCTGTCTTTCCAGCAGTACAGAGAAAACGTGTCTGCACTCTCTTTACATCAACAGCAGAGAGAGAATAATTCCTCCCATGTACTTCCAGTACAGGTCAGATGACACTCTGAGCTAACATCCGGTGCTCAGTGCACAGAATAGACTGTCCCTTGTTCCCACGGTACAGTCCCAAAACATCAACATCCTGTTTGGCTTTCCTGCCATCTGGAGCACTCAGCCAGCATTGCTCCTTTTTCGTAACAACAACATCTGGCACTGGGTTGGAGAAGGCTGATCTCATCCTGCTGGTTGTTTGATCAGTTACTCCAAGAGAGGTGGGTAGGGGAGTCCACCCTTTGGGCTACTTGAGTCCTTCAGGAGGAAATGTGCATGTCCTGTGATCAAGTGTGAAAAATGTGAATCTCCCAGTCACCGCCTATGTGGTGAAACCTCTACTGAAAAGAAGCAGTAGCAGCTTGTGGCCTGCAGCCTTGAGAAGTGCACAGCCCTACTGTGGCTGAATGACCAGCCACGGCAAAGAGAAAGCAAGGTTTCATTTCATAGGGACAGAATGCTTCTCATTTTAAGGAAAAGGACATGGGCTTGAGTATTCAACCACAAGCTGAGGAGTGAATATAATTAATTGCTACAACTTTTTAATCTTAGAAATGTAGAGCTAGAAGGGACCATGAGGGTCATCTAGCCCAACCCCTGTGATGCAATGTGACCAATGTTGGGCTCAACACCCCCCCCCCCAATATTAAGAATCTCATGCTCTACTGACTGTGCTATCTTCTTCAGTTCGCTTGAATTGCTTAGAACAGCCACCATGAAGCAAACATTTAGCTGATCACAAAGAAACTCATAGTGGCATTGTGATAGATAAACTGGGCTACAACACGTATGCAGCAACCAATATGCAGTGGCTGAACTATGATCCCCATGGAGCAATGTGGCAATGTATATGCCAGAGGAAGTCAGCAAGATGTAAAGTTTCACATTTAGGGACAAGGGTGCAGGTATAGGATAGGTGAGATATGGTATATGTAAAAAGGATTCTGGTGTCTTAATTTATCACAGATCACAGGCTAAAGACAAGCCTGCAGTGTGACGCAGCTGTTAAAAAAAGCAAACAAAATTTTAGGCTGCATAAATGTCAGCATAGCGTTTAGATGCTAAAAAGGAAACTGAACCAAACTTTATAAATCCAGACAAATCAAAGCAGCCGTCTCTTTGATGCCATAAACACAAAGTTTAAAATCCCTGTGAAGCGATAGAGGCTTTATTATTCTAAGCAGTTTTCTAAACTTGCTACCATTTAATTTGGCCTGCTATGACTCCCATCTTGTTCTGTTTTGTAGTATCGATAGTCTCTTAAAAACCATTCAGTTCATATAATGCCAGCCTCAAATTGAAAATTTCTGTTAGTTACCCCTGGGAATTATAAAAGTCAACGCTAAATGATCCATTTTATCTATAATTCTGAAAGTAGCACTCAGTATTAAAAACCTCATCATCACTTTTTTTATTAGATCAGTATATATCCTAATATACTTCAAGGGGTGTTGAATAAACTGACTAATGCTTGGGTGAGAAAAGGATTTATCACAAGTTCAGTCACTTCTAATGCTTTCCCATTTGGATGCTCCCTGTGGAGCTAATCGGATCTCAATAAAAGTTCATGGGGAACCTGGCTACTAAAGTGACAGATGTACAAGCTTGCTCTGCCCTTCCTCTTGGGTGACCCATATTTCCTCTGAGTTTGCTTTCTCTTGCAGATGCTTTCTATCCTTCCCCCTGTCCTATCTCCTCAGCATTTTCCCAAAGTGTGTGTCTGTGTGAGTGTTGTTACCAGGTTTCACATTATTTTGGTTTCTTGTATAATCTTAACAGTAGTAACCTCAAGGCGCTGAGAGAATTTAAAAGGCTAATAGCTAAAAAAACCCTATCTTCCTTAAATCACATGCAGAGGCATTTCTCGAAGGAGCTCAGTGGATTATTTAAAGCAATGGCTGCAGTGAAATGACCCAGGACTCTATTCTTGTAATACCATTGCTCTCATCCATAGAGCCACTAATGGTCCAGAAATCACCCCAACCAACACATGGAAACAGTAATACATGTTAATGAAATAGTCCAGTTCTGAATGCTTAATCTTAATTGGAAGATACAGACTGGTCAAACAGTCCAGTTCTGAATGCTTAACATTAATTGGAAAACCAGCAAGGAGATGTGTGTTGCATACAAATGTGTAAATAAGGGGATTCTCTATGAACAAGTTCTTATGTAATTAAAAATCATACTTAAGCAGCCAGATTTTTGTCTGAAGACTGCTTATTTAAAGATAGCAAATCACTGTTGTTTTGGTACTGGTCATCTGAATCTGTCAGGCTCAATTCAGTTAGGGTCTTCTCTTTCAGGGTATGGAGATACGTCTACTGAGCCCAGTGCATTTGAATTATTGTCTTCTGGGACACATTTAGGTACAATCAACTTGAGGCTTGGGCCTACAACTTTGTTGCAAGATCCATCTGCAGTAGATTTTGCAGGCCAAGCCTAAACTTGGTGCATCCAACAGTGTCTCTAAAAAGGGATATCTGAAAATTGTTGGGATCAACAAACATATTGCTGTGCACCTGGAGACTGCCCCTTCTTTCCCTGTATTTGGTGCCTACCGCTTGCTCTCTTTGATACCTGCCAACTCTGAATCTAGGGCATAGAGACCATCATCTGCCTCATAGTTTGGGCCCTAGGCCCACTCTGGTTCCACTCCACCACAGAGGATGTCACCCTGCTTCCATGTTGTTGTTGTTGAGTCGTTTAGTCGTGTCCAACTCTTCGTGACCCCATGGACCAGAGCACGCCAGGCACTCCTGTCTTCCACTGCCTCCCGCAGTTTGAGCAAACTCATGCTGGTAGCTTTGAGAACACTATCCAACCATCTCATCCTCTGTCGTCCCCTTCTCCTTGTGCCCTCAATCCTTCCCAACATCAGGGTCTTTTTCAGGGAGTCTTCTCTTCTCATGAGGTGGCCAAAGTATTGGAGCCTCAGCTTCAGGATCTGTCCTTCCAGTGAGCCCTGCTTCCATACCAGTTGCCAACTCTTGAAAGACCTACGAGTTGGCTGTGCTTAGCCAATGGAGGGAGGGGGTTTCTTGTTTCCACTACCTTGACAACTGCTGGATCAGGGGCCATCAAGGGCAGAAGTCCCAGAACTAAAAAGAGAGAATAAAGCATAAGCTTGCTTGCTAATTGTTGCTTTGCAGCCTTATCTATTACTGAACTATGAATGTGAGAGAATTACATAAGGTTAACACTCAAGTCCTTTTCAGGGTTTTTCTTCTAAATCTACACATGGAGGGAGAAGCAGGGCTGCATTCCCACTGCATACTGATAATGCGTGGACATTAGTTGTGAGGTGGGTTTGTGAGCATGATCCTGCTTTCTGCTCCCAGATCATGCATGGAGGGAACAAGTGCATAGGGTTTCAATGGTGCATCGTCTTTAAAGCCCTTAAGACCCCAATGAGAATCCTGCTTGGATGTTGAAACCTTCAGGTGCCCTTCTACAGGCCTTCTGACTTTGGAAGTGGGACAAGTGGTGAACTGACATACGGCCTTTCAGCGGAGTTGCTCTGTCTCTTGGTATTCCTTCTCTAGAGGGGTTTGCCTATTTTTATCCTGCTTCTGCCAGCCAAACCCAATCCCTTTAGATATTGTTTTAATCTTGCTTGGCTCTGCTTTTAAGGCTATCTGCTATTCTGTTGGTTAAAAGTCATTACTAGTATTTTGGTTTTGGGGTGGGGTTTTTTTAGTTGGGTTTAAGGATTTGTATAAGATGATACTTTTAGCTGCTCTGAAAACATATTTAGAATTACTTACAGTATAGGCCATCTGCCAACATAAAACTACACAAGGCATTTAGAAAGAAATTTTAAAAACACAAGTAGAAATGACATGGGAGGTATCCAGAGAAGTGGTTTCATTGACCCAAGGGCTTCTGGCTGTACCATGAAACCTTAAAGTTACATCTAATTGTGGAAACCCCTACTGATCATATATCCAGTGGAATTATCTCTGAGTAAACAACATGGGCTCAGAAACAAAGTTGTAACCAATGCAGGTTTATAAGAACGGGTTTAATGTGTCCTTACCGATAACTAATAACAGATGGGCAGTGGCAATTTGCATCACTTTTAGTTTCTGAAGATTTTTCAAGGACTGCCCATGCAGAGTGATTAGATACAGTAGCCTAACCTGACCAGGTAGCCTAACCCAATGCAGCTTGGGAGGAAGGGATGTGTTTAATAATGGAAGGTGCCTTGTCTGTGTAATGAAATACTTTTCACTGCCTCTGCGAGCCAAAGACGAACAATCTATCTGTTTCATTGTGGGGACAAATACACCCAAGCTGCTTGCTTAACACCACTGCTTTATTATTTAAAAGTTAATAGTATATGTCTGTATGGCAATTGGTGTTAATGCCCGTTACTGTTCATAATAGACTGTGCAACAGCCAACAGCACTACATACAAATCATACAGCGGCACTGAAATGGACTATAGTCTCCTCCGCTTAATAGAACAACACCACTATTATTTGGTACTGTCGATAACTCTACAAATTAGATTCTGGTAAACAAATGGAAGTTGGCAGAGTGAAGAAGAAATGCTTCATTTGCAGCACCATTGAGCAAATTACTGATTTTTCACTCCCCACCCCCGTCTCCTCGTGTATGCATTTTGTTGTCCTTTAAAGAGCATCATGTCTTCTGGCTTGTATGCCTCCCGGCTGGTAATAAAAAAACCATGTGAATGCGTATTTAAAGGCATAATGTGGTATTTCAAAGCTCAAGGAAGATTAAAGCAGGAGTCCAAACAAAATAGGACACATCTACATGGTAGACTTTTATCATGTATATTCCTTCTTTAATTTACACAATCACTGCTGCTACTGGAAAAGAACCATTCAGGACCTGGACTACCTCCCCTGTTGGAGGCAGCCTGCCTCTGAACAGCAGTTGCTTGGAATCTACTTGCAGGCCTCCCGTAAGCACGTTGGCCCCATGGGCCTCTCCAGATGGGACTTTTAATGTGCATTCAGGGTGATTTGTGCTTTTGATGGGGTTGAAAAGAAGTTGGGGACAGTAGGCAGCTATGATGTGAGTGATTCTTGGCATGCTGACAGTGAAAAGGGAAGCATCACACTGAGGAAGCACCGTGAAACAAATCATGCAGCGGCACAGAGAGCAGGTGGTCCAGTATAAGTCTGCCTTGAAATCACCATGAATGTGTCAGTGGCATGTCTCAGTCCTGTAAACTCTTCACTCTGCTCCCAAAGTGAGCATCTTCACCAAAACACAATTAACACAAACTGCACCTGCCTGCTTGCCTTCCTCGGCTTCTGTGTGTTGCAAGCAGCCTACAGGTAAATACACAGATTCCATGGTTACATCTTGTGTCTTATAATTAACCTGTGATAAGTCATGAGACTAGTCATGAGGTTGCTTACCCCACCCTCAATGGAAAACCCAGTTTTTTGCAGTAAGCTTCCCATTATAGCATTTTAAACACAATACAGTGGTACCTCTGGTTATGTACTTAATTCGTTCCGGAGGTCCGTTCTTAACCTGAAACTCTTCTTAACCTGAAGCACCACTTTAGCTAATGGGGCCTCCTGCTGCTGCCGCACTGCCACCACACGATTTCTGTTCTTATCCTGAAGCAAAGTTCTTAGCCTGAAGCACTATTTCTGGGTTAGCGGAGTCTGGAACCTGAAGCGTATGTAACCTGAAGTGTATGTAACCTGAGGTACCACTGTATATTCAAGCATAACGGGTTATGTGCAATAAACCTATCTCTTTAACAAACAGCAGATAGGCCTTTGCCCTGATCCAGCAGGACTCTTCTTTCTCTTCCGGAAGTGAAGATCTACCTACTTCCTGTGCATTGCTTCAGAGACAGCAAACCTGTAAGAATGTTAAGAAGAGCCTGCTGGCTCAGCCTAGTCCAGCATCCCTGTTCCCACAGTGGCCAACTAGATGCCTCTGGGAAACCTGCAAGCAAGATTCAAGCACAAGAGCATTCTCCTTTCCTGTGGCTTCCAGCAACTGGTATTGAGAGGCAGCACTGCCTCCAGCTGTAAGGGCAGACCATAGCTACTACACTCTTCCAACTTTGTAGCTCCTCTTGTACAAACAAAACATCTGACAGGTGGCTGCCTGAAAAAAAAGAAAGAAAGAAAGAAAAGAAAAGAAAAGAAAAGAAAAGAAGGAGGAAAAGCATTTTTTGGATTGGTTACTTATTATTTGGATCGGTAACTGTTTTTGCTTTGCTTTTTTGAAGAATAGATTTTATGTCTACACTGTCATTTTTATTTCATTTGTCTCTTGTCTCTCAAATATTTTGATTGCCTTAGATTGTGAGCCGGTGGGGGACAGAACTATTCGTGGGGGGAGAAGTGGAACTGATGTAAGCCACTCTGAGCCATAGGATAGATGTGGATATAAATCAAATATATACATACATTCCAGTTTTCCACCAGCTTAACTGACATGGCTTTGAAAAAAGAATGCGGCAGTTCAGCTAGGAGAATTCATGGTTAGAATGACAGAATTACATTGTTAGCCTTAACAGAACTACAATTCCCAGGGTTTATGAAAAGGCCATTAAACCTTTCTAAAGCTGTGCTCTAGATATGCCCTTTGCTGAAGGATTCATAAGAGTGGGGACACTCGACTTCTTGCCGCTGTATTATCAGCCTGCACGACTACATAACAGAATTAGAGATGACTAGAACTGATGTTTCATGCATGAGCGTATTTTTAATCTTGCTGTGGCGTTGGCTTTCTGTTGCCACAGAAACTAGCTCTGGAAAGCCTCTGAATCGGAAGGAACAGTCCAGTCCATCCCAAACGAACTACAGTATTCTTTGTTTTAACACGGTGAATCTCTATTATTAGGCATCCTTGTGGGGGTAGGGGGCATACCAGTTTCATTCCCATTAATGGCACAGCACTGACATCCCTTGACGTGCAAAGAGAAATCCCAGCAGCTGTTTGTGCATTTCATTTGCATATGCTTCCTCTAAGGGAATCATTTCCTTTTCTGCCCCATTTGGAGTTAAGAATGTTTGACTTGAGTAATGGCTACTTTTCGTATACTTCAAATGCTAGTTTTTTTATTTTATTTTAGAGCACAGGCTGGAATAGGCTGTGTGCAGGAGAATGAGAATGCCCTGGTATAACCTTAGAGAAGCCGAGTGCTGTCTCAAGATAAGGCTGCCATGTTAACAACCCCAGTGAATGTCAGCCCCTTTAGATTAAGTAGCTAAATCTTGACAGTCTAATGTGGTGCTGTAAGAATCCTGAATTCAAAGGCATGTGCTCAGGGAAGAGATTGCCTACTTTAGGCCTTTTCTCCTACAATCAACATCATCACGGCCATTTCTAGACCACCCATTGATCAAACTCCTCTGAATGGTTTGGAAAAATCAACCAAATACACAATTGCAATAAATTCAGTAAATCAGCTTCCCCGGTGCAAGTAAGGAAAGCCTTAAATGTCCTCCCACAGAATCCTATTAATACAACTTCCTTGGTATTAAAAGCAAGTAGGGAATCAGGTGCTCTAGGTCCGCTTGAGATGATGATAATATTTTCAGGCTGTAATTCTAAGTGCACTTACTAGTGAGTAAGCCCCACTGAGCACAGTGGGGTTTACTTCTCAGAAAACATGGCCAGGATTTCACTGCAGAGCAGGAGCACAATGTGAATAAAGCAGAGGGAACAGTGCAATCCTGCCAGTTGAACTTTGTGAGTCTTTCGGTTTTCACGTATGGGCAAAACATGGGGATAGGAAAAGGCATATTGATCATTATTGAGATTTTATTTGTATAATAATAATAATAATAATAATAATAATAATAATAATAATTTATTATTTATACCCCGCCCATCTGACTGGGCCTCCCCAGCCACTCTGGGCGGCTTCCATAGAAACCAAAAATACACTAAAATATCACACGTTAAAAACTTCCCTGAACAGGGCTGCCTTAAGATGTCTTCTGAATGTCAGGTAGTTGTTTATCGCTTTGACATCTGATGGGAGGGCGTTCCACAGGGCGGGCGCCACTACTGAGAAGGCCCTCTGCCTGGTTCCCTGTAGCTTCGCTTCTCACAATGAGGGAACCGCCAGAAGGCCCTCGGCGCTGGACCTCAGCGTCCGGGCAGAATGATGGGGGTGGAGACGCTCCTTCAGGTATACTGGACCGAGGCCATTTAGGGCTTTAAAGGTCAGCACCAACACTTTGAATTGTGCTCGGAAACGTACTGGGAGCCAATGTAGGTCTTTCAAGACCGGTGTTATATGGTCTCGGCGGCCACCCCCAGTCACCAGTCTAGCTGCCGCATTCTGGATTAGTTGTAGTTTCCGAGTCACCTTCAAAGGTAGCCCCACGTAGAGTGCATTGCAGTAGTCCAAGCGGGAGATAACCAGAGCATGCACCACTCTGGGGAGACAGATCGCAGGCAGATAGGGTCTCAGCTTACGCACCAGATGGAGCTGGTAAACAGCTGCCCTGGACACAGATTTGACCTGTACCTCCATGGACAGCTGTGAGTCCAAAATGACTCCCAGGCTGCGCACCTGGTCCTTCGGGGCACAGTTACCCCATTCAGGACCAGGGAATCCTCCACACCTGCCCGCCTCCTGTCCCCCAAAAACAGTACTTCTGTCTTGTCAGGATTCAACCTCAATCTGTTAGCCGC
Source organism: Podarcis filfolensis (assembly GCF_964270895.1). Lineage (NCBI taxonomy): Eukaryota > Metazoa > Chordata > Lepidosauria > Squamata > Lacertidae > Podarcis > Podarcis filfolensis. The sequence goes on along the minus strand of NC_139604.1, from coordinate 76,391,965 downwards.
CATCCATCCTCCAACCGCCTCCAGACACTCACACAGGACCTTCACTGCCCTCACTGGTTCTGATTTAAAAGAGAGGTAGAGCTGGGTATCATCCGCATACTGATGAACACCCAGCCCAAACCTCCTGATGATCTCTCCCAGCGGCTGCATGAAAATGTTGAAAAGCATAGGGGAGAGGACAGAACCCTGAGGCACCCCACAAGTGAGAGCCCAGGGGTCTGAACACTCATCCCCCACCACCACTTTCTGAACACGGCCCAGGAGGAAGGAGTGGAACCACTGTATGACAGTGCCCCCAGCTCCCAGCCCCTCAAGACGGTCCAGAAGGATGTTATGGTCGATGGTATCAAACGCCACTGAGAGATCCAGCAGAACTAGGAAACAGCTCTCACCTTTGTCCCTAGCCCACCGGAGATCATCAACCAGTGCGACCAAGGCAGTTTCAGTCCCATGATGAGGCCTGAATCCCGACTGGAAGGGATCCAAATGGTCCGCTTCTTCCAGGCGTGCCTGGAGTTGTTCGGCAACCGCTCGCTCAATCACCTTGCCCAAGAATGGAAGATTTGAGACTGGGCGATAGTTGGCCATTGTGGCCGCATCTAAAGATGGTTTTTTAAGAAGCGGTTTAATAACCGCCTCTTTCAGGGGGTCTGGGAAGGCTCCCTCACGGAGGGAAGCATTCACTACCCCACGAAGCCCATCGCCCAGTCCTTCCCGGCTAGCTTTTATAAGCCAGGATGGGCAAGGATCCAGGAGACAGGTGGTTGGTTTCACTCGTCCAAGCAGCCTGTCCACATCCTCGGAGGTAACAGATTGGAATTGATCCCACTCAACTTGACTAGACAGAACTCTAGCACTCTCCTGCCCTGGCCCTGCTCCCACGGTGGAGTCTACTTCTTCCCGAATCTGAGCGATTTTATCTGCAAAAAACTTTGCAAAATCATTGCAGGAGAACATGTGGCTCGTACTGGGCCCCGATGTGGCAGGTGGTTCCGCTAAATTGTGAACCACCTGAAAAAGTCTCCTGCTGCTGTTTTCTGCAGATGCAATAGAGGCGGTGAAGAAATTCTTCTTCGCCGTCGCTATCGCCACTTGGTAGGCTCGACGTTGAGCTCTAACCTGTGTCCGGTCAGATTCGGAATGAGTTATCCGCCACCAGCGCTCTAGCCGTCTCAACGATTGTTTCATTGCCCTCAGATCCGCGGAAAACTACGGGGCTGTCCGGGCTCCATGCAATCGGAGAGGGCGCTTCGGAGCCAAACAGTCAATAGCCCTGGTTAACTCCACATTCCAGCGGGCCACCAGGGAATCAGCTGAAAGGCCATCAACATGGGATAAAGCATCCCTTACCACTCTCTGGAAACCATTTGGATCCATTAAGTGGCGGGGGCGGACCATCTGAACTGGTCCCACCTCCCTTCAGAGGTAATAGGATCCTCACGGTAATTAGTCCAACATAAATGTGCTTTTAAAAAAACAAGGTTGATCAGCATTTATAAACTAAACTCCAATTGGCAATTTTTTGCACAATTCAGCAGGAGCAAAACCACCCCCATGCAAACAACCACGATAGCCAGGTTCACCCAAGTCAAAAGCACATCGAAATAATAACATTTTGACTTGGCATGTAAAGGCAGATGGGAAGGTAGAGGGGTGTTAGAGCACATTAACAAAAGAAAAACAACAAGCCAAGTCTAATTGAAACAATTCATTTCCTTCCCCCAAAATGAAGAGTAACTGTCAGTGTCTCCATCTGGTTCCACTGCATGGCTACAGTCCAGATATGTCAAAGGAGACTTGATTCTTCTGGGTTTTTTTGTAACTCAATAGCTAGTGGCAATGAGATTTAAAGAGCAGTTGGCTGAGGGCCTTAAATCAATCTCTCTCTTTAAAGGAGAGCATCCCATTGGCAGCATCATTTTTAAGCATTGTGCTTGGTTGGCATCTTTAATTAACACAGTTAAGCGCCTTCTTGTACAAGTTTGTGCCTGCAGGACAGAATTAACAGCAATGAAGAAAAAGACTGACAGACACATTGGGATCTGCTCTTCAAGATGTTTCCATTAAAGAGAGGATGGGCAATCATAGGGGCAAGTGAGACCTGTGTCAAAATGTTTCAGTGTGGAGGATTCCAGATAGCCTGCCATGTTCTCTTCCAAGATAGTATGCTGTGGGAGTGTGCCTGGCCCCTTGTGGAGATCCGTGCTAGGAGCCAGTGCTGGTCCTTGGCCATCGGCATGGGGGTGAGAGGCCCACCAAGGGAAGGTGCCAGGTTTTTTTGCAAACACCTCAAGGTGACGGCACTCCTGAGCACATGCAGAGCGCATAGCTAGTGACAAGGCTGCCTCTGAAGGGTGCTCTGCCTGTGGAGAGTGTGCAAAGGGTGTTGTTTCCGTTCCCCTACCCTTGCCCTATGCTTTAAAACCCTTGACAGTCTTGATCTTGCACACAGTACTGCCACCTTTTGTCCCCTATGCCTATGCCTTGCAGTGCCCCTTATCTTCCTACTTTAAATTCATGCAATGCCCAGTTTGATTTATTCTTAAGTTACTTGGTCTACTGCAGGGGGTGGTTCTGTCTTCCGTAGTGCATGGAAAAGATCACATTTGTGCTGGTACAAGGCGACTTCTCTAACCACCTTATACAGCTCAGATCATGACATTGAACAGTGTAATGATGCTTTCAGTATTCATTTGAAGATCTCTCCTCTTGTAGAAGAGGACAATTGGAGAATAAGAGTCCTCGTATGAATTGGAGCAGAATCCTTTGTTGGATCCTGGCATGACACAAGGCTTGCGTGTCTTTGCACTTTGCTGAATATCAGACTCTGTTTTCCCCGACAAAGGCCCTGAAACACAGTGCACTGATCCAAGAGATCTGATAAATAAGGAAGAAAGATACTTGGTCTTCTGTAGACAAAGATTTGGATGTCTGTTATTTAATGAGAAAACTGCTGAATATCTCCTGCAAGTCCTTTGGCTAATGCAAGCTATAGAACCTGCTGATTAAAAGAGTGAAGTTCTGCCCCATCTCCTAGAGAAAAGTGCGGGAATCTTATCCTAGGAATCTGCAAACATTCAACCCAGATATGACCTCAGTTCTCTAATACTCTCAACTTTACCCAGACCAACAGCAATGCAGAGTTTGAACCAGTGCTGGAGTAAGATGTGGTGAAACGAGACATTCAATTGCTAGTACAAGACATTTAAAACTGCATGGTTGCTTTTTCTCCCGATCAGAAATATCCACAACCCCTTCAGCTGAAGCCCAGGCCCTCAATGATCAAAATGTGGGGCAGAGATGAGTGTTGTTGCACTAATTAATGGGTGGGGACCCTCAGGCCACAGGGACAAGGGCAGCCCTCCAATCCTCTGTCTGATCCTCAGGATTCTCTGAGTCATTACTATCATTGTGGGATCAACCTCTGTGTGTTTGTGTTTTATTGCAAATTTGTTCCCCTATAGTCTACTACTACTTATCGTTTCTTCTCTCTTTACCATCAGAACAGTAAGGAGTTGGAAAATGAAATTCTATTGATAGAGAGAAAGCTTCAGTTGATAGGATAAAGCTTTATATCCAGACTGACTTTGTAGTATTGCTGTCAACACATCATCATCTGCCGGATCCCCTTCCCTTTACTAGGTAGTGACAACATTTGGAGATTCAGCTTTTCTCTTCAGTATGAGAAAGAGAAAAAAGCAGTCCTATCTGGATGGGGAAGATGTAGGCTCTTCTCAGCACTAAGCAGTTTATGTCTAATTATGCCATAAAGGAAAAGATGAGTTCTCCATGTGTGGATCTTTCTTAAATTGGATGTTAATAAGAAACTGCCAGTGTAAAACAGCTGTGATCTATTGTGGAGTTCAGAAAAGGTGAGTCTTTGGAATGAGGTCCATGGAACATATACCAACCATTAAAGAAAAGCTGTGGTGATAATTTTACCACTTTCCACACAGCCAGCTCTACTTAATTTGGGACTGGGGGCGGACACACAACAAAAAGACTAAAGAACAACAAAAAGATGAAATGATAGGGCAGAGAAAAGCACCAGGAAAGCTGTGAGATCAGTTATAATTACCCACACACAACTGTAATATGAATGCACATTATATAGAAAAGAACATCTCTTTTTTAAAAAATGGAATGAGTGGAATGATTGTGTAAATATAATTATACGGATTCAGTGATTGGCTTATTTGCTGCAATGCTGATATTATCTCATCCACAGTGAACAGCATCCCAGTTAGCTCTAACTGCATAAAGAGTCCTAGGAGTCCTAAACATTTTCCAGTTAAACTTATTACTTGCACTTTGTTTCCTTTGTTCCTGCTTTTGGTTTGCGACCTTTGGTTGAGTGCTGGTTCGCCCAGCCCAAAGTTGTGAAGATGGGAAGGCCTCCATTGGCAGGAAAGCAAAGCAGTCCTAAATCAGCAACAAAAGCAGGAGTCCTGTGGACCTTTCCAACGTAATTTCCTCCTCCCAAATGCCAGGCTACTCTGCAAAGTTCAAAGGTCAGCTCAGTGTGTGTAAAATGTTAGAGGCAATTCAGGTTTAAGTTTCAGGTGCTCTTTAACTATAATGTGGCTTGCTGAACAAGTTGCTGCTTCTAATATTAGTGTTTGAGCCAAGCAAATGGAAATTGGCTTTATTATAAGCAGTACTTTTTTAGGAAAAACCATGAAGCTGTTACAGTAAGTGCCACACTTTTAACATTTGAAAAAAACACATTTGCGTATCCCCCAAGAAAACTGATTATAACTATTATGTGGTTGATATTATATCACAGTCATTATTAGTCATGTTGTATTCTTAAATATTATCATAATAATTTATTGTTAATCGGGTCCTCCCTTAAAGAGGGCACGTATTGCGGTGAGACCTGGAAACTGACACCCTGTGTTGTGGGTGGGTACGATTGGTCAGCCACAACACCCGATTGGTAGGTCCCTCATAGCTGGGTGCAATCTGGCCAATGGGACACAGTTCAAACCTATTTATGCCCATGCATGTGACCCAGAGCTTCCTCTTTCGGCACGTGCATTCGGAACACCCGCCCACCTCTCCCTACTTTTAGGGCTTGTGCACTTGACCTTGCTATGCCATCGTGTGTCATCTGTCATTGGGACAGGGGCATGGCAGGAATTTCCCCACTTGGCTGATTGGCTGGTGCCATTTGGGTAATTGTCACAACTTGTAAGGTTGCGGATAGGCTCTGGTTCAGGTGATAGGGATGGCAAGAGCGTTCTCCCATCCCTATGTGAAGGGTATTCCGTTAAAGGAATCCAGGGACTCGATGGTTTGGTCAACCCCTGAGAGGGGGTTGTGCCCATGCCTGAGTCCAGGGGGACATTTGGGTGCGGAGATAGCCTGTTCCCGGCTTTCCGCTTATCCAAGTGTTCACCCTTGGCTGACCTATGCTGGTGCCCTGGGTAAGCGCTACCTGCATGGCAGGGAGCTAGTCGAACCAGAGCCTATGCAACCATTCACTTTCTGTAATCAATAAATTCTGGCCTAAATTCTGCCAAAAACCAAAACCAAAATTTGAGTCAAGTGTGAATTTATTTAGGGGGGAAGTTTCTGGGTCTGAACATGCAACTCTTCATTAAATTTGTCAGTCACTTTATCTTACCCAAGGGAAGCTCAACAACTTTGAGTTCGCCCCCTCCCAAATCTGGGGATGGCTAAACTAAATTTGGAGGCACTGGGTGGATCGTTGTACCCTGGCAGCGCATATGCTAAAGACGGCCCTGCTTACAACCAAACAATTTATTACCCACCCGTCACTCTAAGATCCCAGGGTGGGTTGCAACAATTTAAACACAATGTTAAAAACAGTTTGAAACTTATTACACTCCCAGAAAGAGTGTGGGCCCTATGGCAGGTAGCACGTGTCTATTCTACTAGCTGCTCGACCAATTCATGCTGATGCCACCTCAATGAGCAGGGTAACTGACACCCTGATCTTCAGTCCCTTAAAACTAGTAGAATTCCATCAGCGTCGGATGTAGGTCTGTGAATTTGAAACAGGACTCCAGAAACTACTGAAATACAACTCGGGCTCTTCACCGTTAATTAAGGTCAGTGCCAGTCTATTCTACAGACCAGTTAATCTAGAGTACTTGGATCTAATCCAATTTAGCCCTATGGAAGTCAATTAAAAGTAAGATGATATGAAGGCAGGCGGCTTAGATATAATCATTCTGGCTTAACTGGTTCATGGACTGTGCTGCCAGTGATTGTAATTGATGGCATAAAACTTGAATTATAACTCTGAAGCCCCAGTCCAAACCCTCAGCTATAGCGTTTTAACAATACTCCAATCCTTTTAACGCTGTAATATGCTGGGAATTTATAACACTGGTTGAAACTTTAGCTCAAAGGTTCAAAATGCTACTAAGATTTACTGTTTTGCCATGGAACTTTCCAATCTTATTATCTGGCTGCGGGGATTTTTTTCTTTTGTGGGGGTGAATGAAAAATTGAACACATTCTTCATGTATTCATAGAAAAAAGGACGATCTCCACATTGGGCTTTGTGCTCTGGAAGGAAACATTGGCCAGCAGTCTGATAATACTGGGGCCATGTATACCTAAGTTAGGATAAAAGGATACAGAAAGCAAGGAAGAAGGTAAGTTAAATGGAAGTGCAAAACTGCCCCCGAGGAATACATTCCATAATAAAACAGCTTGTCTAAGTTTCTCCTGGATGAGCAGAGTATGGCAAATGTTGAAAGAGCCTGTTCTATAGTCTTGAATTAGGAGCCTCGTGTTGGAGACTAGGACCACTTTACTTAGAAAACTCAACAGACTCCGAATCCAAATTCAGGCACTGAAGGGACTGTGGATGCTCAGCTTTAACCAACGTGATGGGCAAGCATTATGTGGTCCCTGGATTGGAAGCAGCCTTATGGTCTTCTCTTGTCAACAGGGCAAATCAAAGGGGAAGAAAACTGCTTGTTTATTGTGCTTCAGTACAAAGGGGCCAACATAAAAGTTACTTGCTGCATTGTATGCTAATGAGATATCATCCGTTTCCTACAGATTTTGGACTGCTACTTCTGCTGGTGTCGGGAGCAGGACTAAGCTATTCAGTCACACTTGCTTTGTATTCTCCGGGGCTGGTGGGTGTTTCCCTCAGATCTATTTGTCATAGGTTTAGTAAGAACACAAGGACAAGCACCCGCTCTAACAATCGTTAATAACCTTTTGCCTGTGACAGGTCCATCATGTGTGGAATCTATTTCATTCACATTTCACTGGTGATTAAACTTTTCGTTCTATTGAATTTCTGTTGCAATCTGCCAAGGCTTTTGTCAACATTAGTCCCTTTACACTGCACAGGTGCTATAATTAAGGGCCTCGTTTTGGCTAAATTGTTGCAGTAGCTTCACTCCACGACCAAAAGTGAGAAAAGCAATTTATTTTCTTGACAGTACGCTTATGTTATGAGCTAACCACCTTTCTGCACAAAGCTATGCAAAACTCAGCTTATTATGGTTAGTTGTAATGTTCCGTACTGCAGTTATATTAATGTACGATGCAATTAATTTTCCTGTTTGAAATAGGGCGGTGTCTTGATGCACTGTCCTTTACGATCGAACCTAAAAACACGATGACATTCAGAGTAAATTGAGGTTGGCTTATATTTGTTGATTTATTCATCAGCAGTCCACAAAGAGAGCAGAGTGTATTAATGCTGGCTGCAGACAAACTAGCAAGACTTCAGCTTCACTACCATCTTGATGAAGAAATCTTGTTTGCTTTACTGGGAAATGTTGGTACGTTACTCTGGAGCATCAGCCAGTGAATTCTAATACACAATTGACCTAGAAGATTGCTGCATGGGCTCTTATAGCATATTAAGAGCTCCCCAAATTAATATTTTCATCTGCAGGCAATTTTTTTCCTGCAAAGGCCAGCAGTTTAGTTGTAACCTATGCACAGTGATCTCAGAAACAAATCCTATTTCTCTTAGATTTGCCTGTCAGTAATTATGTGCATTTTATTTATTCTTGCTTCCAACCTTGCATAGCCAGCAAAATAGCTCGCGCACTAGCAAGCAACACTGTTGTATTTTTCATTTTGTTATGCCACTGTCCAGCCTATTAGAATATTTATCATACAGAATTATCTGGAAATTTGCTTACTGAGTAGAGTATTGCTGTTCTCTCTAGGTCAAAATCTAATAAACCAGGTACAGCAAAATTCAATCAGGAAGCAAGTCTGGGGAAAAAAATCTGTGCAAAGTTCATTTTCATGGAAGATTAAGGAGAATAGGTCCTCCATAATTTATTCATGGAGGGTAGGCCTATCATTGAGTTTTAGCCATAATAGCTAAATGGAACCCCCATACTGGGATGCAGTACACCTCCAACTGTCAGATGCTGAGGGAAAGCAACACAGCTGAGATATTGTCTATGCCCTTTGAAAGATTCTTCAGGGATGTAGGAAAATGCAGAAAAGTGATATAACCGGAGTATGGCTTTATTACAATAACTGTTTAGGTAGGGTAATGAACATGGTGTCCTCCAGATACTGCCGTGTTCTAACTTCCTTCAGACACAGCCAGCATGGCTAATGGTCAGAGGTGAAGGGAGCTGTAGTTCAATGAGGAGAGAACTACACTAGTTAAAGTTCATCATGCTGAACCAAGCAAGCAACCTCTTAAATTGGCTGCCCAACCAGTCCAGGTTTGTGTGAGAGAGAGCTTGGGTCCTTTATAAAATTTATGATACTATATTAGAACTTCTAGGAAAATACGGAGTGAATGTCTAAAACATTATATCCTGCATGTAAGCTTCTCAGAAGCAGAATCCTGGATTAGATGGTCTCTTGGTCCGACTACCAGGGCCCCTCTTATGTGATTATGGGGTTTGTTTTAAATCCGAACTATTTTTTTTCTTAAGAAATCCCCAAAAAAGTTTCCTTTGGTGGTGGTGGCTGGCAGATTGATGCATGTGCATGTGGTTTCTAATTGGTGCCTATTCACTTTTAAATAACATCCATAATCAAGAAAATGAACTATAATTGTTTCAGTTCAAAATGTTTCAACGGAGAGCTTTGGCTGAGAAAAGGAGAGGGTTGTGGGGCGGGTGTGTTTTGCCAGTGCAGTGTTTATAAAAGTTTTGGTATAGCGACTAGGAAGGAAACACAGGTGTGTAATTTGTCCTCTGCTGTCCTCAGTGAGTCCCACAAGCTCACTAAGAGCCACCATCTCAGCATTTGCTAAGAATAGGTTGCTATGCCTTTGCAAAATTGATCCAAGAATTCAATCTCAGATGTCAGCACTTCCTACCTTCCACTACCTACCTGCTGTTAGGGATCCTCATGCAGCCTCTGTTTGACAGAGTTATAGTTAACAGAATGCAGCACTCTCCCCATCACAAACCAGATTATCAGCCACTTCAGCTCTGTCAGCTGCTTTAAACATCTCCCTTCCCCTCACTTCAATACCAGTAGCCTGAAGTCCCAAGAAGTAGGGGCTCTGGCTGAAGCAGGCTGGGGGGACAAGGGGAGCTTGTCCCACACACAAAAAAACACTGCTTCTCATAAGCAGCAAGTACAAGGGCACAATCACATTTCACATAGAACCATAGAATCATAGAGTTGGAAGAGACCACAAGGGCCATCGAGTCCAACCCCCTGCCAAGCAGGAAACACCATCAGAGCACTCCTGACATATGGTTGTCAAGCCTCTGCTTAAAGACCTCCAAAGAAGGAGACTCCACCACACTCCTTGGCAGCAAATTCCACTGTTGAACAGCTCTTACTGTCAGGAAGTTCTTCCTAATGTTTAGGTGGAATCTTCTTTCTTGTAGTTTGGATCCATTGCTCCATGTCCGCTTCTCTGGAGCAGCAGAAAACAACCTTTCTCCCTCCTCTGTGTGACATCCTTTTATATATTTGAACAGGGCTATCATATCACCCCTTAACCTCCTCTTCTCCAGGCTAAACATGCCCAGCTCCCTTAGCCGTTCCTCATAAGGCATCGTTTCCAGGCCTTTGACCATTTTGGTTGCCCTCCTCTGGACACGTTCCAGTTTGTCAGTGTCCTTCTTGAACTGTGGTGCCCAGAACTGGACACAGTACTCCAGGTGAGGTCTGACCAGAGCAGAATACAGTGGCACTATTACTTCCCTTGATCTAGATGCTATACTCCTATTGATGCAGCCCAGAATTGCATTGGCTTTTTTAGCTGCTGCGTCACACTGTTGGCTCATGTCAAGTTTGTGGTGAACCAAGACTTTTAGATCCTTTTCACATGTACTGCTCTCAAGCCAGGTGTCACCCATCTTGTATTTGTGCCTCTCATTTTTTTTTGCCCAAGTGCAATACTTTACATTTCTCCCTGTTAAAATTCATCTTGTTTGTTTTGGCCCAGTTCTCTAATCTGTCAAGGTCGTTTTGAAGTGTGATCCTGTCCTCTGGGGTGTTAGCCACCCCTCCCAGTTTGGTGTCATCTGCAAATTTGATCAGGATGCCCTTGAGTCCATCATCCAAGTCGTTGATAAAGATGTTGAATAAGGCATGTCGCTGAGGCAAGAGATCTGGCTTGAGACTGGGTGGTGGTGGTGAAGGGGGAGACTATCTCTTCTTCCTCATTCAGGCCTGAGCTCATCCCTCTTGGGATTTCAGGCCACCGAACCAGAAAGGGGGGGGGAGGATGACCTTGTGCAGAGTATGATTGGTAAGCTCTCCTCCACAAGAAAGAGTTCCAAAGTGTCACTGCAAATTGTCTTTAAACTTGTTACAAAAGCACTGAAAATACAAATCTACACACTGCTCTTAAACAACTAGCAATGCAGTCCAGTTTTCAAAGAACTACAGTGGTACCTCAGGTTACATACACTTCAGGTTACATACGCTTCAGGTTACAGACTCCGCTAACCCAGAAATAGTGCTTCAGGTTAAGAACTTTGCTTCAGGATGAGAACAGAAATTGCTTTCTAGCGGCGCGGTGTCAGCAGGAGGCCCCATTAGCTAAAGTGGTGCTTCAGGTTAAGAACAGTTTCAGGTTAAGTATGGACCTCCGGAACGAATTAAGTATTTAACCCAAGGTACCACTGTATTCTCTTTCTGGTCCCAGAGAGACTCAGATAAGCAAGTTGCTTCCTCAGTACAGTCATACATCAGGTTGAATGTGCTTCAGGTTGAGCGTGTTCGGGTTGCACTCCGTGGCAACCTAGAAGTAACGGAGTGCATTACTTCCGGGTTTCACCGCTCGTGCATGCGCAGACACTCAAAATGGCATCACACGCATGTGCAGAAGCGGCGAAACGCAACCCGCACACACACAGATGCACTATTGCATCTTGCGTTCTGTTCGGGATGCAAATGCGGCTTCGGAATGGATCCCGTTCACATCCCGAGGTACCACTGTATAAGTGAGACCCAGACTCCTAGGGACAAGTCAATTAACAACACTGAAACAAAGACTCCATCTGCTTTTTGCAGCTTTAGCTGGTCAAGAACCCTTTGCATCTGCTATAGTTCTCTGCGAAACAGACACTCTGCAGATGTAAATCTAGACGTAACATTTTTGCACATGACACCTTTATCTTTTGCAATGTTTACATGGTCCTGAGTGTGTAAATAGCCCCATCCAACCTTAGCACTATGACTCACTAGGAAACTGGACAGATGGCAAGCCACAGTCCACAGACAAGCAGGCTGGGAGAATGAAGCAGGAAAGGAAACCAACAAGAGTCAATAATTAATTGCCAAAATCAAGAGCTGTGGATTTCAGTGTGGACGTGGCATCTTAATATTTCTCCCAGGGCAGCAAAACGTTGAGGTTCTCGTCTTAATAGACCATGAGATTAGCTGTAAACAGACTGGAAGTTCCCTTCAAGCTCTGTCTTTCCTGGAACCTGGAGACCCTGCCTGGCTCTCTTGGAAACAACCTGGCTTGCTTTTTGTTTATTTCGTCAATTCTTCTCAACCAATATAGATGCTTAAATAATGATAGCAATGGAAAAGATTCATAGCATCCCAATTTTTGGTCTTCTGAAGAAAATCTACTTCAGGAAAGCTGTGCTACGCTTCAGTAGTGTTGGGTATTCAACAATATGTGGCTGTAGGAGGTATATTTGTCAAACCCATTACGTTGATTAATATTAATATCTGTCCAGGGCATGCTTTAATATGTAAATGTAATGGGAAAGATTGGCCAAAAGGGAACATTATTTTTGACAGATTTATTATTTTATTTATTCTTTATTTATTTCCATTTCATCAATACTCCCCTAGAAAAGAATAAGATAATTCTTAACAGGAAATGGGTTGAGCTTTTTAAAATACAATATTGCCCATTCAACTGCTATAAAACTCTTTAGTATGTGAAGAAATATTGCTTCTTCTCTTATGTAGCACACAGACTGCTAATATTCCTCCACTGATATCAGAAAGATTTATCAGCCAAACTCCTATATGTATGGAATCATCGGTGTCTTAAGTAGGAAATTCACTGAAAGTTTCTCCAATAGATTAGAAAAGGTTATTCAGGGGAGAAAGGGGTGATAGTGTGATGGAGTTTTACAGATGTGTACATTCTGAAAAGTGTCAGTAAGATATCAGGGAAGATCCCACAAGTTTGCACAATACATGTGAAGAAGCACATTTGAGGGGAATAACTTACTATACAAGTTTCAAGGAGATCTCTCAAGGTTCTGTTATGGCCAAATACTGATATCTTTTGCTCTGAGTTGAACTCCCAATGCAAGCGACAGCTCATCTGTCTATCAAGATGCTCTTGACAGTCCTTGACTTAACAGTGTTCACTAAATTCTGCTGGCTTTCTAACTCTTTTTTTCCACAGGCAAGGAGAGGAATTGAATGAAGGGGAGGAAATAAATAAAAAAGACACTTTGGCTATCTCAGTTGTAGTATACTTGTCAGCCTTGTGAACACTTACATTCCCTAAGGGTGGGAATAACATGGAAGGAAAATATCAGCTGCCTATACGTTGCTTGAACAACAGAGAAAACCACCAGAATTCTACTGCAGGTGAAATTTGGATTGGTGTCAAAAATCTTCCTAACTCAGGCGGGAGGTAGAAGTATTAGGAAAGGGATTAAGATGAAAGCATCCGATTCCCAGCAGCGTCTGGATGTGGTACTGAACTTAATTTGATTTCAAGGACTAACTGGAAAGATTTTCATGAACTTCAGTGAAAATGGACAAAAGTCACTAGCCTGTGTTCCATGTGATTTATTCTTGGGTAAGGCCACCCCCATCTTTATTGAATATAACTTTTTTTTACTTCTATTGTTCACTATTACAATTTTTATTTCTTTTTTATTTCTAGTATTTATATACTGTTTTTCATCAGAAAAGATCACAAAGTGGTCTACAGTGGTACCTCGGGTTACATACACTTCAGGTTACATACGCTTCAGGTTACAGACTCCGCTAACCCAGAAATAGTGCTTCAGGTTAAGAACTTTGCTTCAGGATGAGAACAGAAATTGCTTTCTAGCGGCGCGGTGTCAGCAGGAGGCCCCATTAGCTAAAGTGGTGCTTCAGGTTAAGAACAGTTTCAGGTTAAGTACAGACCCCCAGAACAAATTAAGTACTTAATCCGAGGTACCACTGTACATTGTTGTGAGGTTGAAGGAAGGGGTTAGCCTGTATGATGCCTGAGTCCCTTCTAATTCCTGGGGTCCTGGACCCAGCAGGTGTTCTGGATGCTAGGAGGATTCTATTGGTGAACTAGTCAGGCAAGATTATTGGTGAGTTAAGGGCCCTAAGTTCGGTTGCTAGTCCAACAAAGGAAGCTGCTCTGTACCAGAGGGCAAATGGGTGCGCCCCCTCCCTCGCCTTCCTGGTAGTGAGAAATACAAAGGCCTGGACAGTTGAGTGTGTGAGAGCTGGTTAAGAAGGAGGCTGAAGCCACAGAGTTAGGGCCATTTCTACTGGAATCCAAGGCTGTGACTATGGGAGAAACAAGAGCCTCTTGGTGTGTTAATGCTGTGAGCCCTTCCATCGTAGGCTCAGATTGTATATATGTGTAAATAAACCAATTATAAAGGCAGCACAGCCTTTGCTGGCCCTGAGTAAGTGCCTGGAACCCCTGGAATTTCACACTGCTCAGAGATTGGGATGGTGTGCAACAATATGTATACCCCACCCTTCCGTGAAGTGGAGATGTCCATGGCTCTTCTTCCTCCCAGAACTCAGTAAAGTGGGTTAGACTGAGAGATTGTGACTGGCCCAAGGTCATCTAGCAAGCTTCATGGCTGAGTGGGTATTCGAACCCACATCTCTCTACTCCTAGCTCAACAAGCTAACTTCTAACTATGCTATCGACTACTCACCAGGCTACACAGTGATGAGTCAGCACAGAAGTTGTAATCTTGAAAAAAAGAAACTGCTGCCCACTCCACACAGTACACGCCAGAATCTCTTCTGTCAAAAGTACTATTTTAATATTCACAAGTACAATTAAAATCTCCACAACAGGAATAAACTCTGTAAATGCGTCACATGGCCATTTTGCACCACTGTCCAGATTATGCCTGAGCATGACCATTTTCATTTCATCTTGGTGCACAACACTTCTGTTCCTTCTCATTCCCCCCCCCCCCCGGCTGCTTCTCTTAGATTCCAAGACAACCATTTTAAAAACCTGTTTCATCATATTTCAATATATTTGCATTGGCCTTGTGTGTTTGCATGCACATACGTCTAGAATGGAGTCACTGCAATATTGGTGGCCATTTTCTTATTATACACACTCCTAACCTTGTTACAAAAGTGGTAGCTAAGGGACAATATTACTAGACTAAGGACTCAAGAAAATATTATGCTTTCTTTTTTACTGCCTATTCAAAGGAACCGAATGGGATATTTGTCTCCCTGTGAGTTATTCTTTAATTCTCTAGTGACTGAATATTTGCTTTTATTTATAAGAAGAAAGTTGTGTGTTGACTTGAGCCCTCCATGGGGAGCTGACGCTTTAATGCCGGCAAATGGAATTATGGATAGCTGTGTTCATCTAGGATTTGGCAGGTAGGGAGATGTTGATCCAACTAATCTTACTTTAGGCTAGGGAGATCCAGCACTAATTTGTGTCTCTCAATCTTTTCATCATAAGAAATAACTCTCAGTGATTGCGCATATAGCAACAAGCAACAGGGTGTGGGTTGCTGAGTAAACTTGCTCTGTGTTGTATTGGGGACACAAATGCAGACAATTCCAACAAGAAAAAAAGGGGGGAGGCATCTAAGGAAACCAGTGTGGCTGCATAAGGAGCTTGCAGATGAGCTGAGATTTATGTAGTGCCTGTATAAGAAATGGAAGAAAGGGGGAATAGTAAAGGAGGTGTATACATGAGTAGCCAACGATTGCAGGGTAAATGTCAGGTGGACTAAAGCTCAGAATGAGCTCAGGCTTGCAAGAGAAGTTAAAAATAATAATAAATGGTTTATTCGGCTAGGTTTGAAGCAAGAAGAAGAACAAGCAAGTGGTAGGTCCTCTACATGGAGAAGATGGTTAATGCTATTGGGTGACAGAGAGAAGGTGCAGCTGCTTAACACCTACTCAAAAGAAAAGCAGTGCCCAACCTGATGATAACACAATAAATGATGTAAGGAGCAGCTGTGGCCCAAGATAGGAAAAGAGGTGGTAAGGGAACACCTATTTGAATTCAAATCTCCAGGGCCTGATGAGCTGCACTTATGGGTGCTAAAGGAGTTGTGTATGTAATCTCAGAACCTCTGTCTATAATCTTTGATAATTCTTGGAGAACAAGTGAAGTCCCTGCAGACTGGAGGCGGGCAAATGCTGTTCCCATCTTCAAAAGGGGAGAAAAAGAAGACCCGGGTAACTACTGACTGGTGAGCTTGACACTGATACCATGAAAGTTCTTAGAACAGAGAATTAAATGGTTGGTCTTGGTCTTTGAGCACTTAGAAAAGAACGCTGTGATTACTAAGACCCAGCATGGGTTTCACAAAAACAAGTCATACCAGAAGAATCTCATTTCTTTCTTTCTTTTGGTGGATTGGAAATACTGTGGATTTACTGCATTCTTGATTTCAGTAAGGCTTTTGAAAAAGTCACCCATGATATTCTTGCAGAGAAGCTGGTAAAATGTGGGCTGGACGAGGTAACGTTTTTTTGCCAATTTTTTTAAAAATTGATTTTCCAAATTTCAGCCCAATCTTCACAGATTATTACAAATCAATACCAAATTAATACAATTTTAATTAAATGACTTCCCACTCACCATTGTTGACGTGACCTTACTTTCTAATATTACCGCGTTAAGTATTTTACATGGTCTCCATTTACAATCCATTACCCAAAATTATTCCCTAATTGTCAGTTGTATTCTTAGCCGTTTCCATTCGTGTTGAAACATTATTTAAAGCATTTACATACTTTTGTAAAACTTCAAATGAGAATATAATACTTCTTTTCCTTTCATTCTGTGTATGACAGTTTTGATATATAACCTTCATATATAATCTTCATTGGCCTTATCCTCTGCCATTTATATCAAACGTCTCCATTTCCAAAGATGACCTTGAGCAGCATTTCTTCTGGGTGCCTGCAGTGCTATTATGGTTGTTGTTCAGGGCATAGCTGGTATCTCAAGGTTAACTTTGTTGCTCCTCCTGCTCAGCTGGGCACTTCCATCCCACAATATTCCAAAAAGTCCATTGTTGTCCAAAAATGACAGTTCTCAACAAGTTCCAAGATCTCTCCATTCTCATCTCCTTTAAATCTCATCAGTGCAGAGGGGGGAAGGTATTTCTCTTAGTACCATCCCACAGTTTGGGACAACCTTACCTTCCTGCTTTCTTCCAGCAGCCTCCTCAAGGGACCGCCTCTCACTTGAGAGTTGCCGAATCTCTCCATGTTGTTCACAGTCTATTCTCTTTGCGCCACCACACCAAGATTTTACTTTAGCCAATGGCCTTATCAAGAATAACAAGAGTGTATCTCAAATTTTCCAGATCCAAATTTCCACAGTCCTTTCAGGGGGATAGACCCAAGTTCTCAAACATCCTCCAATCAAAACGGAACGGCTCACCCCCTCTTCTATTCTTTAAGCATTAAATACACAGATTCAGATTCTCACTTGTAGTCATTAATCATTATTTCAATAATCATTATTTCAGGAGACAGTTGACAAATAACCCAAGAAACTTCAAAATACAAAATATAACAAAGAAGCTCCACTTCCCAATGCCTTTGGAATCCTTTCCAATCTCAAACATCAATCCTTTACAGCTGTTTAGTCCCCAGTTCTGATGTCAAGCATCTTCTCTGGCAAGGGCCCTTAATGCCAATTGACTTAAAAAATTACAAGGGTCATCCCCTTTTCTTGATGGCAGACCCGGGGGGCTTGCTTCATGGCGGTGGACTTAGCACTCAGCACTCCCCCCCCCAATGCAATCTGCTCAGGAGGGGAGCATCAAGGCATCAGTGAGCCCCTTAGTACTCCCATACCGCCAAGAGGTTTCGGAGACCAATTTTAGCCCCATTCGCTCACCTCTCTGCCGCCTGCACCTCTCTTCAATGTAGAGAGCCTCCACCATCACATTGTCAATTAATCAAAAGCAGATGGAGTCACCATCACAGGAAGCCTGAACAAGGCAACTGTTAGGTGGATTTGTAGCTGGTTGACTAACTGAACCCAAAAGGGCTCAGTAATGGTTCCTCAACATCCTGGGAAAAAGTGACAAGTGGGTTGCTACAGGGTTCTCTCTTGGACCAGTTGTTCATCATCTCTATAAACAACTTGGATGAACAAATTCAGGGGATGCTCATCAAATTTGCAGATAACCCCAAACTGGGAGGGGTAGCTAAGGCCACAGAAGACAGAGCCAGGATTGAAGATGACCATAACGGATTGGAGAAGTGGACTAGCAAAATGATTTTCAATAGGGACAAATGTAAGATTCCAAACTTAGGCAGGCATAACTAGCTGATTTGCCAGTAGTACATGTGTCAAGCATCTAGCGGGGTCTTCATTGATCAAAAGCTTAACATGAGTCAATAATGTAATGCAGCAGCAAAAAAAGCAACTGCCATTCTAGGATGTATCAACAGAAGTATAGTGTCCTGATCAAGGGGAGTAATAGTACCACTCTGTTCTGCCTTGGTCAGTCTACACCTGGAGTACTGACAAGATGGAACATGGGCAGAAAAGGGCAACCAAGATGATCAAGGGTGTGGAAACAAAGACTTATGAGGAATGATTGGGTATGTTTAGCCTGGGAAAGAAGAAAATGAGAAGAGCTATGATAGCCATCTTCAAATATCTAAAGGACTGTCACTTGGAAGATGTAACAAGCTTGTTTTCTCCTGTTCCAGAGGCTAGGACCCGAACCAATTGTTGGAATCTCAGCCATATCAGTCAGAGGAATTTGGCCACTCTCCAGGTGCCCGGCTTGGATTCCTTGTTGATCTCCCCCGTCAGCGACTCCCGGCAAGACAAGGCGAGATCTCTATCGGCCGATCCTTCCCAACGTGAGAAGAACACAACCATCCCTCCTCCCTCTGTCCCAGGGAGGGGAGAGAGACAGACAGAAATGTATTTACATGCCTTTATTTCTGTCTTTCCAGCAGTGCAGAGAAAACATGTCTGCACTCTCTCAACACCAATAGCAGAGAGGGAATGACTCCTCCCATGTACTTCCAGTACAGGGTCATGTGACATTCTGAGCTAACATCCGGTGCTCAGTGCACAGAATAGACTGTTCCTTGTTCCCACGGTACAGTCCCATAACATCAACATCCTGTTTGGCTTTCCAGCCATCTGGAGCACTCAGCAGCATTGCTCCTTTTTCGTAACAACCTCCCCCAAAAGAATCAATGCGTGTTGCGGCAAGCAAAGCATGATCCAGAGAAGAAAACAAACAGTTGTTATACACATAACACTCCCCTGTTGTTTCAGTTCCACCCTTGGAACTCCTCGCCACTGGTTTCCCCAGTGTACCTCTCTGGTTGTCTGGCTTCCAAGGAATGAATGCATCTGCATTACCTTGGCTAGCAACTCTCTGTTGTGTCTTTGTCTCTGACTCAGACACAGCTCCAACCTGTCCTCGGTTGTTTACAACAGCAACACATGCAACAGCTAAGTTAGCAAACTCTTCTGAGTACCTTTTGGGTGGTTCGCCCTTTGTGACTCTCTCAGACCTGCGTATGAGGTGCTGATCCTCTCTGCTCACTGGTTCAGTCTCAGGACTCTTAGGAGAACCAGTTCCAACAGTAAACAGTGGTTCATCCTTCACCTGTGAAGGTCTATCCATTGTGTGAGATTTCCTCTCAATGACTGTGACAACCGAGCTCTCTGAGCTATCACTGTCGCTCTCAGTACCACTGTACTCTGTGAAATCATCATCATCATCTGAATCGTCCTCTGTGGGAAATGTGTTTACTATCACTCTCTCCTGTTCAGGAGCACTCTCTAGAAATTTTGTGAGAATCACCTGACCAGATTCAGACAAAATTACTCTGTAGAGACCCTTTTCATATCCCACAAAAATGCCTCTGGCATTCTTTACTCCACCTGGAGCTTCTGTCCTCACATGAGACCCAAAAACCTTGAAATGGGCAACAGAAGGTTTTCTCTGGAACAGTTTCTCAAAAGGAGAACTTCCCAACTCTTTCAAAACCTTTCTCACCCACGCATAACAAAACGCCATGAGTGACTCCGCCCAGAACTCATGTGGCAGATGTGAACTAAGCAATTGCGCATTCATCCCCTTTTGCAATTCTTTGTTCACCCGTACACAGACACCCCTGTTCCACGCTTCCGCTGAAACAGCAACCTTGTGTCTTATCCCTTTCTTCTGCAGGAACCTCTGGAAATCTTGTAAAAGAAAAATTTGCTTCTCATCTGTGAAAAGACAATCAATGTTAGCATCATGCATATCTTTAACCTTGTCACAAAACTCCTGAAACCTTTCCAAGGCTTCCTGTGGCCTTTTTAACACATAAATCCAGACAAAGTTAGAGAAATGATCCACACACACAAGATAAAATCTTGCATTGCCTCTAGATGGTTCTAGAGGACCAATCACATCAGCATACACCTGCTGAAACGCTCTGTCGACCCTGGCCACCTTCTTGGCGCTCGTTTTGGTCACACCTGCAAGAGAAATCACGTTAGACTCAGAATTACATTCCATGTAATCACTTTGGTCAAAAGTCAACAAATACAGTCCATCTTTCTCTCTGGCAGAAAGATACAACTCTCCATCTTTGAAGATCTTGCAGCTCTCAGCATCATAGGACAGTTTCAGTCCTTTCTTTGCAATCTGCGAAACACTCAGCAGATTGAACTTCAATTCAGGAACCAAGTAAACATTGTGTATAGTCAGGTTCAGACTCTTAAGATACACAGTTCCAATCCCGGTCGCCTCCAGCTCCTGACCGTTGGCTTGTTTCACAGCGAAGCTTTGCTTCTTAAATGTTGAAAAGAGCCCTCTGTGTGGGGACATATGAACAGAACAGCCCGCATCGATTATAAACGAATTTCCAACATCTGGCGTGGTTCCTTTCGCCATCAGGGCCTTTGCAGGTTTCACCGAAGACTTGGTATGACCTTTGCCTGCTGCCTCAGGCTTTGCTGAGCGGCCCTCAGCTCCTTTCGGCTGGCGTGGCTTCTTGCAGTTCCGCTGAAGATGCCCAGCCTGTCCACAATTGTAACATCGGACAACGTTCAAAGCTACAGCATTCTCTCCAGTAGCAACATCAGTGGGGGAATTAGAACTCCGTTCCTTCCTCCCCCTGTCCTGTACATCCAGTGCAGCAAGCCGGTCGTGTTCATCCAGAACCACGGCACTCAGGGGAGGTGGATAAGGCAAGGCTCCCCCCTTCTTGGCATTCATTTTGAATCCAAGTCTCAGCTCTTCACCCTCGAGCTAGTAAAATCCAAAAGCTCTTTTGGGCTGTTTTTCTGCCTCCTTGTTTACAGCCTTTCTCAGGCAGGCTATCTGCAAGCTGTCTGAAAGTCAAAACAACTTTGCTTTCCCAGTGCTCTGACTGAGCCAGCCCCAGGTGTCAGTAACTTTCCACTGTACTGTACTGTACTGTACCGTCGTTGCTTAGCAACTGTGCATACCTCTTCTCTTTATCTAACCACAAGAATTTCTGGTATGCAAGCCTTTGCTCTCAGAGCTGTTTATCCAAACGCAGCTCTCCTGTGAACCAGAGAATCTTCAATCTGCATTCACACTTTCAGCCCGAAATTCAGCATACCTTTTGGGGCTCCGATGCTTGGAAAACACCTCCTCTTGGTGTCCAGCCGTCTGTTCAGCTTCTGGCTGCAATGCAGACGTTATCTTCTTTCCTTGGTGCAGAGGATGGCACACGATCCATCAACCTCTCACCTCTCATGCTGATCCCCATGGATCAGATAACCAGCGGCTTCTGCTACCATATGTTGGAATCTCAGCCATATCAGTCAGAGGAATTTGGCCACTCTCCAGGTGCCCGGCTTGGATTCCTTGTTGATCTCCCCCGTCAGCGACTCCCGGCAAGACAAGGCGAGATCTCTATCGGCCGATCCTTCCCAACGTGAGAAGAACACAACCATCCCTCCTCCCTCTGTCCCAGGGAGGGGAGAGAGACAGACAGAAATGTATTTACATGCCTTTATTTCTGTCTTTCCAGCAGTGCAGAGAAAACATGTCTGCACTCTCTCAACACCAATAGCAGAGAGGGAATGACTCCTCCCATGTACTTCCAGTACAGGGTCATGTGACATTCTGAGCTAACATCCGGTGCTCAGTGCACAGAATAGACTGTTCCTTGTTCCCACGGTACAGTCCCATAACATCAACATCCTGTTTGGCTTTCCAGCCATCTGGAGCACTCAGCAGCATTGCTCCTTTTTCGTAACACCAATGGCTTCAAGTTGCAAGAAAGGAAATTCCAAGTAAACATCAGGAATAAATTTCTGCTGGTAAGAGCTATTCAACAGTGTTCAACAGACTCCCTCAGGAGGTGGTGGACTCTCTTTCCTTGGAGATTTTTAAGCAGAGGTTGGGTGGCCCTCTGTAATGGATGCTTTTGTTGAGATTCCTGCATTGCACGGTGTTAGACTGGATGACACTTGATGTCCTTTCCAACTCTATAGTTTTATTATCCTAAGTACAACATTAGACATCATTTCAGCTACTGTGTTATTTTGAGAGTCACATGAAAGCTTGGGAAGCAAAACTAGACTGGGAAGCCAGCTGTTCTTCCCAGTTTTGTAAGCATCTGCCTTTAACAAGAAGATAATTCTATAGCTAATGGAGATATTTCTTCTTCTTTTTTTAAAGGAAAATGAAAAGAAGCTAGAGAGATGAGATGCTGATCAACAGGAATAATGCCTGTGGCCTGCGAATAAACCAGGAGATGAAAGAAAGAAATGAAATAAAAAATACAGCAGATAACTTTCATTCTGCTGTGGATTTGTCTCTGTAATGAACACAGCTGAACAAATAATTCATGGGAAAGAATTTATTTGATTAACTGTTTGCATTTCAATAACTTATATCCAGCTAGGAGTTTTTATTGGAATAGGTTTTCTCAGGTTTCATCCTTTCATGAATCTGTTTTGCATTGCTTGAAATATAAGATTTTAACATGACAGAGGCAACCCAAGACCTCAGGCATGGGCTGATAAAAGACTGACTAAGTATAAATGTACTTACTGTAAGTGGCTGCAAGGCCTTCTCTTTTCTTAAGTGAATAGTCATAACAGGGTGAGGAGGTAGTGTCCGGGGTTGTCCTTTATTCAGGGGGATCATAGATTGCAAAAATAGGAGCCTCTTTCTTCTGTATGGGAAAGGACCATTTACATGAGGGATGGCATTTATTTCATTCTCCTGGCATAACCATATTTTCAGATAATTTGTGCTGATGTCAGAGATTTGTAAATCATGTCCTTCATTGTCATAGGTGACTTGTTGTTTTTGGCGTTCTTCCACGCCCTGGCATTGCACTTTCTTTCACTTATCCACAAAACCTAATATATGTGGGCCAAACACATTACATCAGTTACATGTTTTGTCCCTTCACAAATTCATAGAGCAGGTCATTATATATTTCAGCGCCATCACTGATCATAGCCCAGTCCATATCATGAATGACTGTGAAACCTTCATGGAAGGCATAACACTCGGCTGAAACTACTGTTACATGGGAGGGAATATGGATGATGAAACTGCAGCAGTTGACAGCAGCATATTTCCTCATCAGCACCTGTGTGCACAGTATCTAAAAAGAGTATTTTATATTTCTTAATGGAGACAAATAAGCCTATCTCCTGCAGTTCTCCCAGCTTTCCACCTGTCTAGCTATTATCAGCAGGCAGTGCTATGTAGACAGTTAATCTATTTTTTATTCCTCTGTGTGAAATAGCAGAAGAGATCATTGGCTCTTTCATCGCCTCTAGAATTCATTAATGACTTGAAACATTATTCAACTCTGGTAAAAAAAATTGAGGGTGACTCTAGGAGAGCCACAGTGTTCCCCTGGGCTTCTTTGGCACACAGAGAACAGGAGACACAAGAAATACTGGTGAAGTAGGTTAATGGACAGTAAAGGGACCCCTGACCATTAGGTCCAGTCGTGGCCGACACTGGGGTTGTGGCGCTCATCTCGCTTTATTGGCCGAGGGAGCTGGCGTACAGCTTCCGGGTCATGTGGCCAGCATGACTAAGCTGCTTCTGGCAAACCAGAGCAGTACATGGAAATGCCGTTTACCTTCCCGCCGGAGTGGTACCTATTTATCTACTTGCACTTTGACATGCTTTCGAACTGCTAGGTTGGCAGGAGCAGGGACCGAGCAACGGGAGCTCACCCCATCGCAGGGATTCGAACCGCCAACCTTCTGATCGGCAAGTCCCTGGGCTTCTTTGGCACACAGAGAACAGGAGACACAAGAAATACTGGTGAAGCAGGTTAATGGACAAGGTGTCCCCAAATAACTTTGTTTTTGGCAAAAGGTTGGGTTTTTTGTGTGAACTGTCCTAAGACCCGTGGGTATATGGCGGTATACACATTTAATTTAATAATAATAATAATAATAATTAGTGGGCACTCAGGGCTCTTCCACATGACCTGTTGATTGAATATTAATTCTAATTTGCTTGCATAAAGCTTATGCAGAGGTTATACAATGCCCGCTTTTTACTAAGCACTCATTCTGTTCAGTTTGTGGGGAGGTCATGCTACAATGAGCATCCATCTTTATTTGTTTGTGCAGTTGTATGCATCTCCATCCATCTTACACCTTTTAGTAAATTTCCCCCATCAATTATCTAGCCACAAAAGTATCCTTTTTAAAAAAAAAAAAGTGGATCTGTTGCACATTTTAAAATCCACGTTAATTGCACAAACCTAAGTGGCTGCTATGCGATTGAATAGTGACGACATAGTGACAGTTTGAAGAACTTCTGAACCCATTCATTATACTGTTGTGATGGGACGAGGGGACTGTGCATAGGGAACATCATGGGCTAGGCTGGAATTTATTACCATTAGCTAAACATGTTGTCAGGAACGTGGGCCCCCAGGACCTGGCAGCGGAGGCAACCTCGGTAAGTGAGCAAGAGGCTGCCTCTGCAGATGAGGGAGAAGTGTTACGTTTCAGAGCTGAGAGCCCACAGCCCCTCCTTTCCAGGCCAGACACTGCTAGCTGGGATGAAGAGGGAGAGTTGGAAGGCGGCCAACGGGCTGCAAACAGATAAGATAGGCTCAGAAACTCTGTCCACTGACAGTGGGGAAGGGCCAATCCAGGCTCTTGGTCCTCACTTCCAGCGATGGGAAAGGCTCAAAGAAGAGTGGAAGAGGAGGGGTAGAAAGATGAGGTTCTTCCATAGTTCCTGTTGGGGGCAGGATCAGACTAGAGGATTCAGACTAGAGCATCTATCATGGCTGACAGGGAGTGCGAAGCTCCACTCTGTTTGTTTGTTTCTGTAAATAAAACTGACGGGCGTCTTCCTACTGCTGGTCAGCCGGCTCGTTGCCAGAGATCATTATACATGTCCTCACTAATGGGGAGAAGAGTAGTGTCTCATTATTAAAATTGGTTAACTAAAATATGGCTTACAGCAGAAATGTCCAAATATATTAATTTGTGTGCCGTAAGTGTAACTAAACTTTTCATGATTTATGTCATCCTTTTATAGATGATATGAAGAGTAGATATAATTTATATGTTAATTGTTATAGTTCATTTAATATGACACACACCTGTATGGGATGATACTGTAGTGATTGTTTGCTTCCCTCCACCGTTTAGGTTTTCTCCTTTTCTTTGAAACTTCTCAATAGCTTTTATTAGTAACTTTTAAAACAAATGATTTTTTTAAATCTATAATCAATTTAAATTTATCCTTGGCAATGAGGATGGTGTCCACACCCCCAAACAATATTACATCATAATGCAAAATAATTTGGAGAGGTATTCTGTTCGAGAAACACAGTGAAGTCAAGAGTAACCAAGTCGCTGTCCAGAATGTTTTAGGATTTGCAGGGGGTAGGGATGTTAAAATAGAGATAAATCTCACACTCAGAGATTGGGGTTGCGTGCAAAAATAGGCATTTTTTTGGTATACTGCGTTGTGTAAAAACTGCCTCTTAGGTTACTACGTTTTACCAAAGTTGGTTCTCATCTTCTTTTGGGTCACATATGGCTAACATGAATAGCTGAGTTGCTGTTATGGACTTATTTCAAGACTTTTAATAAAGGTGTACTGACCATCCTGTCCCCCTTTAAGTGTGGAAACATTTGCCCCCTGTGAAAGCAGGTAAGATATTTAGTGACCTCGTGGACAAGTAAATTTAAATAGGGCATTTGAATTTAAATAATGTTTATCTTTCTGAAGTGTTTACCCAAGGTTCAGTCTCCTTGGACAGTAGAGACTATGGTATCTTTATTATATATAGTTTATTTACACATATATACAACATGAGCCTATGAGAGAGGGACTTGCAACATTAACACCTCAAGAAGGTCTTGCTTCTGCCATAGTCACAGCCTTGGGTTCAAGCAGAAATCAAGCATGTCTCTCCCTCTCCAGCTTCTGCTTACAGGCTGCTTATAGCTCAGCTCTCCCTCACACCTTTACCCTTGTCCTTCTTACCAACAGCCAGGTGAAGGAGGGGTTCCACCTATTTTCTCTCTGGCACAAAGCTACTTCCTTTGTTACTTAGGGGGCATTAATTCACCAAGAAGCTGGCGTGGCTGTTCTGACCATTGAATCCTTGCTGGATCCAGAAATTAGAAGGGGCTCAAGCATACAGCCTACCCCACCCCCAGAAAAAAACACCTCACAAAACTATTCACAAGCCTGATGCTATATTTGCATCTTACAATCTGTTTCACCAAGGAGACCTTGCTTTCATATTTGGGTCAATAACCAGGCACTATTTTGGCAGTGATTCATACCCTACTAATGAATTGTTAGGTTCAGTATATTTGCTGGCATGATACTGCCACAATTATGAAACGTCATATACCAAAATCTAGGGAATAATAAGAGATGATCTGTGGCTACATCATTTTGCTACATCAACATTTTCTTGCTTCTGGAATGTGCAATAAATGTGAACTGTTGAATACAAGCTGGACTCAACTACATGTAGCTATGGGTATAAGTTTTAGCCACATTTAGTGAAATTACCAGTCTTCTCTACCTGACTTTGCCATTCCGACAGATATAATTAAGTTTCCAGGAGGGAATTAAATCTTAGCTTTCAGATTTGTTTTCCAAATTGAGACATTGTCAATTAATCTTATCCCTTTTCAAGCATTATTAAAAGAGCTCACTGATACATGAGGGAAGGAGCAGCAGGGATACACACTAGTTCCACCCTCCACTGCTACTCCTGTCACTCTTCAAGCAGAGCTTTCCGAACTGTGTATCGTGACTTGTTAGTGTGTCAGCTGCAGTTTGTGTGTCATATGAATGCTCCCTGCGCTCCTCTTGGGGCTGGAAATGGGTTAGTTTTACCTCTGGTTTGCTAGTAAAACTGAATCACTGTGTTGCAAAATGATGCATGTCTAAAAAGTGTGTCACCAACATGAAAAGTTTGGAAAGCTCTGTTGTAGAGAGTAAACTTGTGAAGCAGGGGAGA
Source organism: Podarcis filfolensis (assembly GCF_964270895.1). Classification (NCBI taxonomy): domain Eukaryota; kingdom Metazoa; phylum Chordata; class Lepidosauria; order Squamata; family Lacertidae; genus Podarcis; species Podarcis filfolensis. The sequence continues at coordinate 76,364,875 of NC_139604.1, read as the reverse complement.
CTTTGCTATTTGTGGAGGTTCCATGGGTTAAATTGGGGTTGTAAAGTGGGGGTGGGGGCAGGGTTAGAAAAGGATCACTGCTTCACACCTTCTTTCTGATGCTGCTTGCCAGAAGAACATTTGGCCTATGCACCCTCACACTGATGCTGTCCACCTAAAGAAGAGAGCAAAAATGGCCAACGTGTCCTTACACAAAGGCACTCACCTGAAAGAGAATGACATTGGCCTCCACACTCACCTCTTGCCAAGCACTTTCAGGGGAAAGATGCCCTTTGCCCCTCAGACAAGACAAGAGATCTCTTGGCTTTCTTTCTTATACTCTCATTCTCTGAAATGCATGTCTCATCTCCACAGAGACAGGCATCATTGTCCACTAAGGCTTTTTAGGAGATGGAATGACGGCACTCTAATTCCTGCTGGCTGTCATTTGTAACCTCCCCACTCTCGCCTCACCTCAAAACACTCCTCACTGCAAGACCTCCAGCCTCTGTTCTCTTCTTCCTTTTGGAAATAGCTTGTCTGGGTCAGGTATTCCTGTCTCTGCTCTGGCGTAAGCGGAAATGCCTTAAAGACCTGTCTTTCTTTCTAGGTTTGTTCATCTTGATTCATAGAAAGTGCTCTGTGTGATTTTTACGCTGGAAGAGGGCAAATAGAGACCTAACCTGGAACATCTGTTGTGGCAACCATTAAGGAGTAAGACAGTATGCAGAACAGCTTAGCCTCAAGACCTACTGGTCACTTGAGCTGGTAAACTCACAAAACTGATTTGTTCCAGGGTAAGCACTTACACATTGCAAAAGAAGAAGAAATGCATCACAAAATACAGATTTGCAGAAAATTGCATGTGCTAATTTATTTGTATAGGTGCAAACTTAGAAATAATTGCTATCTTCAATAGAAATACAGCACTGCTTATGACAGTGGGGAAGATTGTGACCAGCTGACCTGAATATCTCTGTTCAGGCTGACGCTGAGGACCAAGTTGCTGATGGACAAGTTGAAGGCTCCTGGTTTCCCCTATTAAGATTATTTATTTTTCATCCAGGCTTGGACCGAGCAGCCCTTCAAATAGAGGATCCCTTCAAATAGAGGACTGTCAAGTCAAAAACACAGTCATGCTAATTTGTTCCCAAGGGAAAATGGTATCCTTTGCATTAGTAGAATGACTGGGATAAAGCAGATGGAGTTCAGAAGAAAAACGGATCTGATCCTACTTTACTGAGGTAACCTGAACAAGAACAATATGTTGAGTAGACATATATAAGCCTGCACAGTAGAAAAACTCCTTCAGACTCCCCCCACCCAACTCTGCTGTTAAATCTCAACCATTTTCCTAAATGGCTGATATCCCCCACTGACTAAAACCTCCAACTAAGTAGAGACTGCTGTCATTCAGACCAATAACAAAACCAACCCCTTAAATGGTCCCTGCGGTTGCAATTCTAATTCTTCCATTACTAAGTACAGTAAAGTACAGTAGTTTAATCCCACCCTCCCACCCAAAAGTTTTCCCAGAATGGAATGTAGCCCTCAGGCTGTAATTTTTTCCCACCCTTGAAAAACAACATGATGGAAATAAAAAAATCAGCAACACAAAGTATGAAGAGCAACATTATTCAAAGAGATAGCTACAATTTGCTCACCTAACATATTATTAACAGATTTGATGTCTGAGTTACAGCACAAATATATCACATATATCAGGGGTTATAGTCAGTGCTGCTACTTACTCCTCTGTTAGGGTGTGGATCCCAGACACTGCTGACCTGTGATACTAGGGCTGTTGAAATCAACCTCACTGATTTCATCTGGTTGCCAACTGACGCAGATCCTCAGACAAGATAGACACGAGGTGTAATGATGTGTTTGGTTCATAATGGTAGCTGGATTCATTGGGAAGTCAAATTCTGCCTCTGGTCCAGATTCCACATTGAATATCTGTAGTTTTCTGTGTTTAAGGCCACCATATTTGTGCGACACACTGTAAAATTCTAATCCACAGCTCTCAGTAATGTCACCAGTGTCCACACCTCTTGGCTGCACATCAAACTTTTGCAATTACTGTGGACTGAAATTGGCTGGAGAATTATAATAGAGCTTTAAGAATTTAAATAAAGTTAAGCAAAAATAATAAAAAATAGAAAGGCTGATACTGCTAATTAAAAATATTTGGGCTCTTGTTGTCAAAGAACATTAAGACAAGTGAAACAGACAAAGGATAAATTATAAGATACTGTAGAATTTTTTCCTATGGAATTATACAGCCTCCTGTGTATTAACATTAGAATGAATATGAAAAGAAGCAGCATTCTCTTGTCTATGATCTCTGAATTAATGGACTCTGTTCTCCCAGCGGAATAAAGGAGACAGAATACAAAAGAAGAGAAAGAAATACAATGTAGAAGATTTCAAATATAGCTTACTGTGAATATAGCTTTGACCAGTTGTCAGAATCTGTGCTGATGCATCCAGTGTGCCCAACATTGTGAGAGAGAACAGGTGGTGCTGGATGATGCTCAGAGGAATCATATATTAGCCCAAATGTTGATAGATTGGCGAATGAATTAGGTGGCAAAAAGTCCATGTGTGTCTGAGAAGTGATTGAAGGGCTGCAAAGAAGGTGTTTGAGACAGGATTAGGGAACTAAAGTAGACAATTGATATGGCAGGCCTCCCTTTGCCGGGAGGATGAAGACAGCCTAATCTGTTTCCAGTTTTATTCCAAGCCTTTTCTATCCATTTATTATAAGTGTGATATAAAATCATAACTCTCTTTAAAAACATTGTATGATATGTAAAATTAATTTTCGCCACTTTTTGCCACAGATCTGTCCCTGTATCCATAGCTACCGTTCCACAATGCATTTCTGAAGTTTTGCTGCATTCCCTGGAGTTTAGGATGTCTCTTTTTTTCTCCCACCTCTCAACATTCTGTGTTAATCTGTGACTATTCATCACATATGGGTGTGACCAAGAAACAGAACATAGGATGGTGCTATACAAATGAAGGGATGGGCTTGTTTCTCAGTTAGGGTCACCAATGGCAAGAGCAGTAGCGCCTCAAAGAAATAAAGGAGAAAGAACAGTGTACCCAGTATCTTTCCCCACAAGACTGAATAAGGTGTCCTGGGACACCTTATTTGCCCTTCACTCAACATTTGCCCTTCACTCTTTGTTTATGGTGTTCCAGCCTTCTTGAATGTCTTTTCACAGACACACCACACCCCCAACAGTAATACCAATTTATATCACACATGTAAGAAAAACACTGGGGCCTAATTTGAATAGTAGAGTGCTTGTTATCTGCTGGGCGGGGCTTGTGTGTTTTGCTCCGGAATCAGCCCCTCCCCTGCCTCTCCTTGTTTTCTTGCCTCAGACTTGCCTCATGTTGTTGTATTTAGTTTCTCATGTTATTTTGTTACCATTTTCTTCATTATTGAAGCTTAGTTCACATTTACGTAGCCACTTATTTTTCTCAGAGAAAAAGAAACTCTGCTGAAGAATGGTGGAATATCCTAAACTTGAGTCCATGAGGGGATATTCCTAGTTTGCCAGGAAGATTGATTTTGTTAGTCATCCCCCACCTCCACAACAACACACAGTGGAAATACACAAGTCTTTCTGTGTGTGCATGCAAGTGTATGATATAAATCAGTGTGTGTGGAGGGAGAGAGGGAGAGAGACAGAGAGAAAGCCACTGCCTGTATCACACTGGTAGGAAGTTGTTTCCTAGGTGCTTATATCCCATTTTTCTTTCCCAGAGTGCAATAAAGGGATCTTACATAAGAACACATCATGCAATAAGTAAAAATACAATATAAAAGTACAACAACATCAAACAACATCAAATAAAACATCAATCATGGAGGCAAACATCAAGAGAACAATCAATTAAAAGCCTTCTGCAACAGTTGAGGCTTTGCCAGATGTCTAAAAGAATAAATTGTTCGAGCTAATGGACCTCCCTCGGAGCAATGTGCTTCATCCCTAACTGAAAATAACTGCAGGTTTGTGAGGGAGACAACTATATTCCCCCAGTCCCCAAAAAAATCTCAGGAATGATGTCCAAGCAGGAAGGCAGCCAATTTGTCTCAGTATTCTTCCCTTCTTGGAAGTGCTTAGAGGCTGAGATTGGTTTGCGGTGAAAAAGGGCAAGCCCCAAGTTTAGAACAAGCTACAATAGATAAAATGGTAGGATTGGTGGGGAAGAGATAGAACATTCCGCCCACCTTGATCTAGTTCAGGGATAGCCAAGTTGGTGCCCTCCAGGTGCCATTAGACTCCAATTCCCACCTGTCCCAGTCAGAGTGGCCAATGATTAGAGATGATGGGAGTCCAGAAGTTGGGAGTCCAACAATGTATCTGCAATCCATTCTTAGATACTTCTTCACAAAGACATTTGTATTTTCAATCTATTTAGCGATTTGAGGGGCTGCAAAGTGATTCTGTATCACAAATTGTATGATATTTGTCTACTTGTCATGTGTTTTTATGTACTATTGATGTAACATATTGTTATTTCTACAAATGACATTGATTACCTCTTACACTGTTATGGGTCCCATAGACCCATAACAAAATCCCTCCCCGCGGCCAGAAGCCCCAAAGGAAGGAGGAAAGGGGAGAAGCAAACTCCCTCCCAGCAGCAGGAAGCCCTGGGAGCTCGGAAGCGTCCGGTAGTGCCTACGTTACCCCTGCCGATCCTGATGGTGCGATCCTGCAGAAATTGTGAAAAAATCCAGGCAAGGGAACAAAGCCTCTCCGTGATTTCCAACCAGAAAAAAAAAGGTAAATACTAGCGGTGCGAGGAGCAAGTCAAAACCGCTCGGCTGGAAAGGGAAAAGAGGGCGGTCCCCGGGCGTGCCTGGCCTTAAATGGGCTAGGCCCTGCCTCCCCGGCCCGCCGATTGGCGGACGGGGTGGAAGGCACGCCCGGGGATTCCCTGTCCACGCAGGGGCAAGATCCCGCCCCCGCGTGTGTGGGTGGAGGGTTTAGCCCGCAACCCCCTCTCCTCCCAGGAGGAAATGGCTTTGTGGGTTTTGTAAAATTTGGCAACTCTCTCTTTTGTGTTTGTGCACTCTGCCATAGTGACATTAGTCTATAAGTGATTGCTGAGTTTATCCTTCAAAGATCAATCACAATTTTGGAAATTATAGCATAGTCTCCTAGGGGCCGAGGCAGTTTTGCCACCCCCCATGTTTTTTTTTTAAGGGACTGGGTGTTCAGAGGGTGTTCAGCTCTGCCCCCTGGCTCCTCACAAGGCTGCGTGAAGTGGCGTGTGCAACATCAGGACGGACCCCTTCAATCAACTTGTGAAGATGGCGCCTCTGATAGCAATCATGTATAACCAGGTATGCAGATAGCATCCACTCAGTTAACACACTATTTCACCCATCTGAATGTTGTCAGATGTGCAAAAAAATTTTGTAGCTTCTGCCCAACAGGCAGGGCTGACCCAAGATATCTTGGCTCCTGAGGTGAACCACAAAATGGGACACACACCTCAGCCAGGAAAGAAGGGGGGGGAGTGAAAGTTTACATCAGGAACAGGGCAGGGGGTCAAATCAAGCTAACTGGGTGGTTGAAGTGGGAATCAAAGGCTGTTGTATGGGGAGGGGTGCTCTGAATTACAGAGCCCAGGAGACGCCAAAGGGCAGCTCCTGCCATTTCTTCCCTAGGGGTGGCGGGAGACCAGTAGAACATAAGGCAGGTGGAGATCAAAAGTAGGTGGAGCCAGAGCCAATGACAGACAGAGCCAATTCTAGTTTTGTTTGCATTGTCCTCCCTGCTGATTTGTACAAGCGCAACATTGAGACTAAGGAGGAGCAGGAAGATAACAGCCTATGCTACTGCCTGGATAAGTTGTAAATGAAAGGCCAAGCAAGTGGGGGCTGGCTGGGGACAGGGTGAGGTTGCTACAGCAGTGACCCATTAGCCCTAATGGACTCATCTCCACTGGCTGCATCACCAACCCTTGGACTCCATTGCTTCCTGTTTAACCAGCTCAGTCACTGAGCTACAATGTGTGTGTGCATGTGATTTGCGAATATTAGTATACACATAACCGAAATAATTCAACATTCTTGTAAGGAAGTTCAAAAGTTAATTCTAATAACATCACAAACGATTTGACTTTATTAGAGTTAACTTCTAAACTTTCTGACAATTAAGCCCCAGGACAACATTAACTTTGCAGCATCATTTGGTATTGTTACTCTTTTAATTAATATGCAGATTTCTTGCCCTGGTGGAGCGAACACATTTGTCTCACAGACAATTTGGAGACTGGAATGAGACACCCATCGATTTGTCCGCATTTGAGTTAAAACCTCTTTCATACCTGGAGAAATAAAGGCAGGTGTTTATATACGAGAGCTTACCCTGCTAGCAAAACACCCATCCACATACTGTCTCTAAGTACAAATGGCCAACACTATTGTGGATACATTAAGTGTATATTTATAACTGGAGGCTTACATGTGAAAGGAAAAAATAATGTTTTCTAATCTAGTAAACATACATAATTTAAGAAGTAATTGACCAACAAGTGTTATGTGCAACCCTGCTTAATGCAATTATGCAAGTCATTTATAAAGTGAGAAGATAGCTACTGCCAGAAGAACTATAAATAGTAATTAAGAGCAGCTAAATGTTTGCCTACTTTCATATCACCTCTGGCTCGTTGCTCATCAGTTCTCATAAACTGAGCAAGTTTGGATTCCCTTTGCATTAAAGAGTCTTGCTATCAAAGTCACTTCAAAGTTAATGGAATCATACTCAAAGGACAGACCACTGCAAAACAACACAGGTTATCAAGAGGTAAAGCTGTGCTGCTCCACTCCTCGCCAATTTCTATTGAGTTAAACCAAGGACAACCTCACTTCCAGCAGGTTTTGAAATTAGCTCTCCATATCTTGTACAGCTTTATTCTTAGTGCTGTTACACAAGTTCCCTTACCTGGCTTTGTGGTATTGCAGTGGACTGGGTGGGGGTGGGGGTACAATTCCCAGGAAACTACAAACAGCATCCTTCCTTCCTTCCCTTAGAGGTCACAGGGAACCAGGGAGAGGGCCTTCTCGGTTGTCGCACCACCCCCTTCTTACATATTTCTTATTTATTCCATAAAATTTATACATGTGCATTTTTTAGCACTGTGATCTCACACTTTTTTACGAGCCGTGCAGTTGACTAAACAGAGCAGTTGCAGGGTATGTAACATGCACAGCTACACACACAAGACATTGTACAGATTATACTCACAAGACATGATACACAGGATTATATCTATGCAGGCAAAAAAGAGAAGATGTCTGATGCAGCACTTATTGGCTAGTTTCCCCCTTGCTGTGACTTTGTTTTTCATTATTTCATTTGAATAATGGCTGCACTTGTGCAATAATTATACTGAAGCTTAACCTTGCTGCTCCAATTGACTCCTATGCAGATATGACACAAGCTATGTAAGGATCTGCTGAGTAAGTTTTGTAGCCTGAGACCTCAATTCAGAAACCTAATCTGTGAGGCACACACTTTGTCCTGGTATTTGGGTATGGTATTCTACAGTACAGTGGTACCTCAGGTTAAGAACTTAATTTGTTCTGGAGGTCTATTCTTAACCTGAAACTGTTCTTAACCTGAGGTACCACTTTAGCTAATGGGGCCTCCTGCTGCTGCCGCGCTACCACGCGATTTCTGTTCTCATCCTGAAGCAAAGTTCTTAACCCGAGGTACTATTTCTGGGTTAGCAGAGTCTGTAACCTGAAACGTCTGTAACCTGAAGCGTCTGTAACCCAAGGTACCACTGTATATGCATATACATAAGGATTCATTACTTGCAGTAGGATGCAGTAGGATATTAAGACTGATTTCTCCTTTTTAAAAAACAAAAATTTCATTGGTGTATACATTGGTGGTACATTTATTCCAAGAATTTACACTTAACACCATGAACCGTATGAAAACGAACAGGTTTTGATGTATAGGGTTGCTGTTGTTTCCTGGGGCACACCATCTGATATTTTCATTAGCTAAGAACATGCATGCATAATCCACACACAGTTATGAATTTATGAATGCTTCCTAAGCAGGTTGCCATATGTAAAACTCCCAGCTCAGGCCAAGAAAATTTGCATATTATGCAAATTAATTGTGTTAATTTGGTGAATAAGATGCACTCTGTGTAATTTTAGCAACTTATAGCTAACTAGTTGCTAAATAGACCAGAGAAAATGAGGGAAAGGAGAGTGGTGTTCTTAACCATTTTGCTTCCTACTCTGATGTTTCTCGGCTTATGCACAGCTTCTATACTCTGTGAACAACCAACACGGAGTGTCTGACACTGCCTGGTAATTTTTAGAAACACACGAAAATGTGATTTTTAAATGGATAGTGCAATTTGTGAGTTGGGACCTGTCATGCCAAAAATCAGGTAAAATCATGCCAAAATCACATTTTATTCCACCATCTTGATTCAAAATAGTCTTGTTGTTGTTGTTTAGTCGTTTAGTCGTGTCCGACTCTTCGTGACCCCATGGACCAGAGCACACCAGGCACTTCTGTCTTCCACTGCCTCCCGCAGTTTGGTCAAACTCATGCTGGTAGCTTCGAGAACACTATCCAACCATCTCGTCCTCTGTCGTCCCCTTCTCCTTGTGCCCTCCATCTTTTCCAACATCAGGGTCTTTTCCAGGGAGTCTTCTCTTCTCATGAGGTGGCCAAAGTATTGGAGCCTCAGCTTCAGGATCTGTCCTTCTAGTGAGCACTCAGGGTTGATTTCCTTAAGAATGGATACGTTTGATCTTGCAGTCCATGGGACTCTCAAGAGTCTCCTCCAGCACCATAATTCAAAAGCATCAATTCTTCAGCGATCAGCCTTCTTTATGGTCCAGCTTTCACTTCCATATATCACTACTGGGAAAACCATAGCTTTAACTATATGGACCTTTGCTGGCAAGGTGATTTCTCTACTTTTTAAGATGCTGTCTAGGTTTGTCATTGCTTTTCTCCCAAGAAGCAGGCGTCTTTTAATTTCGTGGCTGCTGTCACCATCTGCAGTGATCATGGACCCCAAGAAAGTAAAATCTCTCACTGCCTCCATCTCTTCCCCTTCTATTTGCCAGGAGGTGATGGGACCAGTGGCCATGATCTTAGTTTTTTTTGAAATTGAGCTTCAGACCATATTTTGCGCTCTCCTCTTTCACCCTCATTAAAAGGTTCTTTAATTCCTCCTCACTTTCTGCCATCAAGGTTGTGTCATATGCATCTCTGAGGTTGTTGATATTTCTTCCAGCAATCTTAATTCCGGCTAGGGATTCATCCAGCCCAGCCTTTCGCCTGATGAATTCTGCATATAAGTTAAATAAGCAGGGAGACAATATACAGTGACTGGCAGCTAAACATTGACAGAGACTGCCAACCCCACCTCAGGGATGCTCATGCAGAGTTTGGCAATGGTATTGTGAGAGATGGCTATGTAAAAAATGGGTGAACTCATGCTCAAGTGAGTTCGGATGACCATCTTGATTTAAAATGGATCCCAGTGTCCAAATGACAATGAAGTTTCCTGACCCACAACAGGAACCTTCTTGCCAAGTTTGGGGATCTCTCAAGAGGAGACCAAACCTATGCCCAAAAATTGGTGAAGTGACATTGAAGTCATGTTTTGATCTGTCATCTTGATTCAAAATGGCACCTGACATATAATGACAAAGAAGTCTGCCCCACCCACCTCAGTGGATCTCTCCAGTGTTGATGGTGTAGTATCTCATGTCTACATAATGGAAGATAAGCCTTCTATTCAGCACATAAATGTCTATTAGGGCAGATCTACAGTATACATTTAAAGCACATTTAACGCACATGACTCCCCCAAATCCTGGGAATTCTATTTTGTTAAGGGTGCTAGAAAGGCTAGCTCTTTGAGAGGAAATCTATAGTTCCTATGAATCTTTGAATGAAGTAATTTGCTTTAAATAGTTTTGAATATTTTTAAAATGTACAGTGTGGATCTGCCCCTTAGTCTGTTCTGTTAGTCAGTCAAAGGGAAGGACAGGTACTCTGGGAAGAAGATTAAAAATACAGTGGTACCTTGGGTTAAGTACTTAATTCATTCCGGAGGTCCGTTCTTAACCTAAAACTGTTCTTAACCTGAAGCACCACTTTAGCTAATGGGGCCTCATCCTGAAGCAAAGTTCTTAACCTGAGGTACTATTTCTGGGTTAGCGGAGTCTGTAACCTGAAGCATATGTAACTTGACGCGTATGTGACCTGAGGTACCACTGTATCTAGTAAAAGTATCTGAAGTGATCTTTCAGTTGGGAGAGAACAGCAGTTGTGTGTGGGGTGCAAGGCAGGGAGAATGTTTAAGAAAAGTGAGAAAGCCTGCAACTTTTAGCCAGTAGATTAATCAACTTAACATTTTGTTAATTAGTCTTCACTGATGGACCCTACTGAATTAGAGGCACACTTGCCTATTTTTTTATAGTTATTTTGGTTGTAGGAATATAATTGTTTTATTATTTCATTTTATTTCTATACTACCCTTCCTTTCATGGGAGCCTGTAGTGATCATGACCATAAAAATATGAACTACACATTAAAATGTATCCCAATAATATATTTCTAAAATAAAAAGTACAAACATTAATACCCCATCTTTCCATTAAATATTATGAAGGTGGCAAACAACAATGAACTCAATTATAAAACCAAGCAATCCACAAACAAGTAATTAATATCACACACATAGTGATAAAAGCAGATAAAAAAGAAAAGACAGCCAGTTGAAAAAACATAATCAAATTAGAACTATAGAGCAGCAGAACAAAAGAAAACAGCCACTAGTCCAAATGCCTGTTTAAATAAAAAGGTTTTCCCTGTCTGTGGAAGCAATGGAAGATAATATTACAGACGGCCTTGTACAACGAGCGCTTGTAAATTGTAAGCTCACTATCTTAGAAAGACCCCTCTATTGCAAAGTTGGCAGCATATACATTATTTAGATTTAATCATATAATTAATCAATGAAGGGAGGGGGTTACTGTTAAATTTAGGTTACTGAAATTCGAATTTCATTAGGCAACATTCAATTAATTTTGGCAGGCATTCGCTAGCATACTCCCCACCCTGCTCCTTTCGCTGTTTTTTTTTGCAGCTGGCTGTGGTAGTAGAAGTGGGAGGAGTTGGCTTTTCTAACCAATCCAGGCAGCCCATATTTACTTTTTCCGACAAGGTCCTGCAGGTCTCTTCATTTCATGGTATTGTGGGAAAAACAATATGGCGGCTGCTACTGAAATGATAGCTCCTCCACTAGTGGGCATTATCTTTTTCCTGGCAGACCATGAAACAATGCATCATCTGAAACAGGCATGGCCAAACTTGGCCCTCCAGCTGTTTTGGGACTACAGTTCCCATCACCCCTGACCACTGGTCCTGTTAGCTAAGGATGATGGCAGTTGTAATTCCAAAACAGCTGGAGGGCCAAGTTTGGTCATGCCTGATCTCAGGCACTGTAGGATAAACAAAATGGTGGCTGCCAGGAGAAGCTGTTGAATGAGCCTCCATTGTGCTGTCAGATATAGCAACAAAGCATAGTAAAGCAAAGAGAGAAGTAAAAAGCCAAATATAGCTACAGTGGTATCTCGGGTTACAGGCGCTTCAGGTTACAGACACTTCAGGTTACAGACTCCACTAACCCAGAAATAGTACCTTGGGTTGAGAACTTTGCTTCAGAATGAGAATAGAAATTGCGCGGTGGCGGCAGGAGGCCCCATTAGCTAAAGTGGTACCTCAGGTTAAGAACAGTTTCAGGTTAAGAACAGACCTCCGGAACGAATTAAGTTCTTAACCCGAGGTACCACTGTACTTCCACTGCTAGAGAAGCTCCCCACACCTGATGAAATGGACATTTGTGTCCATTCATCCCCCCTCAGCAATCAGCGCAGGACAAACAGAGATTAAACCAAATGGAGCACATCTGGTTTGTTTTTCCATTTGTCCCAAAATGAATGCACGTATCTCTAGTACAATCTGAGCATTGGGACAATAAAGCAAACTCACCACAGGAGTTTTATCTTCAGAGACTTCATCTAGGGGCTTCTATGCAATGAATAAGTAACGTGAGTTTATTTTGTAAAAGGAGGTGAGGATGGGGGCGAGAGGGAGAGAGGCTGTTTAACAGGCACAGAATAAATCTTAAGTGCAGAGCTCTGTGATATTGTGAGAAGCTTAGATGAAAAGCGGTCTGTGTTTTTCAGATCCTGCAATTTCAGGTGGCATTTGTGAAAGTAAGCTGTGTCATGTTTGATGTGACTGCTTTCCTGTAGCAGGAGATGTGGCAGCTTTTCTGCAATAGAGAAACTTTGCACATTTGAGCCTTGCGTTCTCCTTTATTAGCAGAGTCTGTCAGTGGACTGAACGCTCCTTAGGGGGCTGTGGTGATTTAGTTACTTCCGCACAGAAAGGATGCATTTGAATACCAAAACCTGCAGCGCCAATTCATCTTTCTGTCCTTTCAACTGCCATTATGAGAAATTTCTCCGGAGCATGGACACAATTATAACTTGGCCCATATCTAGACTGTGTGTTGATTTAAGACCACATGCTATGAGCAAACCATGCCTACCAAACCCTTTGTGAACTGAACAAACAACCCCCTCAAAGAAAAGCACAACAAAGAAACATCTTTATGTAATAAGCTTCTGACCTTCTCAATGAAGCATACCAGCTCTTATTTTCATAGAAATCAGACTTAGATCATTGAGAGCTACTGCTACTCCCTCAGAAGGTGGTGGACTCCCCTTCATTGCAGGTTTTTAAGCAGAGGGTGGACTGGGTGGGTATCTGTCATGGATGCTTTAGCTGAGATTGCTGCATTACATGGCATTGGACTAGATTACTCTTGGGGACCCTTCCAACTCTACAATTCTGTGATTCTATGATTCTATGTAGAAATAAAATTATTGCAATGTTTTCACATATTCTAGAGGGAAGGAAAAGGTCAGGGCATATTTGCCTGTGGTGGTTCATTTGCATATGTGCATCTGCCAGTTGTCTTAACACTGGGAACCAGTCGGGTCAATTGGAAGCTGGGCAGGTTGCAACCCTTCATCACAATAACACGCTCTGAATGTCATCCTGCAACCCCAAATGGCTGTGCAGCAACATCTTCTGAATACTTAAAGCTAGACTGAGTTTTTGAGGGTTGATTTAGGAAAATGATTAGAAACTAAAATGTAATATTATGCCTGTGCTTTCCTAGAGTAAAACCAAAACTGATACTTTTTTCCATAGCTACCTATAGTCCATTGAAGTCTTTCCACCCTCTGAAATGAGCAATGATAGATCGGAAAAGTTCAAATGTTTTTGAAGGTTTTTTTAAAAGCTATAGCTACAACACACCCACACACAGCCATTTCCCATGGCAATCTGGCTAACAAATGCTGGCTCCAGGATGTAGCAAAGGGCCTTAGGGATTGGTTGCAGATGTGATCAGTTGGGTGGTGAACCATCAAAGGAAAGCCAACTTGGGTGGTGGTTAAGGCGTTGTGTCTGGATCTTTAACATTTAGGCTCTGTGAAGGGGTAGGGCTGCCCACAAGCCCACACAGGGGCCGACTGGCCAGAGCATGCCTTTGAGAGGCGGCCCTAGAGAGAGCGCCACACTTGATGTACGTCAGGGGGGTGGCCTCCTTGTCTCAGGGCCAACCCATCCATTATTAACCAGCAGGTGGGCTGGTTAATAATGGATACATGTCCAATGCCTTCGCCAAAACTGGTTTACATCTGTAATCAATAAAGTTGTGGCCTTTTTCATCCCAATACTGATGTGGGGGCTTGGTTGGCCCCCACCGCTGGGCAGTGTGCTGCTTGTGATTGGGCCTGTGAAGCTACACACTAAGTTCCTTTGCCCAATGTTCTCTTAACTTGCAAGCGGAGGTGCCCTCCGCTTGCCTCAACAACTCATCTGACTCAAAGGTCCAGATCTTCCTCCTGCACTTACTTATTTACCCTATAGTTCTTTCTTCATGACTCAGATCATAGCTTATATCCCCTTTTCTATCTGCAATCAAATTTGGGGTGTCTCTATCCTACTGAGTCTCTCAATTTTATCTCCCCTCTGGTGACAGTCTTTAACTGGGTTCACTGCCTGCTTTGGACAAGCTAAACAAAGGTTCCTCTTACACTTTGTCAAATTGTTTGACTTTCTGTTTCTATTCTTGCCCAGCCTTTTCCAGGTTAATATTCACATCTGCTTCTGTGACTAACTGCTTGAACCAATGATTCTGTATTGGGTCCTCACCAAACCTTAGTTATTTGGTATGAATTGTTAGCCCATCTTCTTTTCTCCTACAAAGGCAACAAAAGGCTCTTGTTTCTGGTCAATGTGTTGTTGTTTAGTCGTTTAGTCGTGTCCGACTCTTCGTGACCCCATGGACCAGAGCACACCAGGCACTCCTGTCTTCCACTGCCTCCCGCAGTTTGGTCAGACTCATGTTTGTAGCTTCGAGAACACTGTCCAACCATCTCATCCTCTGTTGTCCCCTTCTCCTTGTGCCCCCAATCTTTCCCAACATCAGGGTCTTTTCCAGGGAGTCTTCTCTTCTCATGAGGTGGCCAAAGTATTGGAGCCTCAGCTTCACGATCTGTCCTTCCAGTGAGCACTCAGGGCTAATTTCCTTAAGAATGGATGCATTTGATCTTCTTGCAGTCCATGGGACTCTCAAGAGTCTCCTCCAGCACCATAATTCAAAAGCATCAATTCTTCGGCAATCAGCCTTCTTTACGGTCCAGCTCTCACTTCCATACATCACTACCGGGAAAACCATGGCTTTAACTATACGGACCTTGGTCAATGAGTAGTGTCCTTAAACTTGCTAGCTTTAACTGGCAGATTAACTGAGGCTAATTTTGATCAGTAGGGCTGTTAGATCTGTATCATTTCTGGGGCCATTTTTTTCTGGTTAGGTACTGTAACTCCCCTCTCCAGATCTTTTCAAGGAATAGGAGAACCTGATGTAAGACTGAATGAGAGACAAATTACACAAGACCTTAATGATGTGGTTCTATCTTTGAGTGTGGTTTTCCCCACAACCCACACAATGCCAGCATAGGGTGAGATTTGGATTGATACCCTAATGTGGCTTAAGATAGGCTTTAGCCCTTTGTCCCCTGCTGTGATTCCAATCTAAATCTACCCCCTCCTGCGCTTGTAAATTGCACTGCAAAAACAGTTCCCATTTCTTTCAATGACATTCTTGCTTTGGAGTTTGTTTGTTTTTTTAAAAAAAGAATAAAATAATTGTACAGTTGAAAGGTACCCTGATGATCATCGAGCCCAACCTCCTGCAATGCAGATATATGCAAGTTGTCCCATATGGGGATCAAACCTGCAACCTTGGTGTTATCAGCACCACGTTCTAACCAACTGAGCTAAGAAGACAAACTTTGATTCAAATAGGCTGGTTCTGTCAATAAAGGAGCAACTTTCTCATTGCTTCACATGTTATTCTTGCGAATGAGGCATCATGGGATTACTAGGAGTGATTGAATGTTCTAATTCCATGGAACCTTCACCTTCTCATGCAAAGGCTCCTTCCTGCAGATGAGCTCGCTGTCAGCAACCATAGGCCAACAGCATGCCCAACACTAGGGAAAGAAGCATAGATCCTCCTCCATTACATGGTGTCCCCTTCACATCACTAATATGTGATGAAGGCCCCTATTGAGCTAGATGGAAGGCTAAAGAAAGTGGGCCAGCCTTTAGTTTATGGTGTGACAAGCAGTGGCAGACTTTGGTCATCTTTCACAATACAGCGCCTTGTGCGAGGCCAAAATTTGGCACCTCCCAAATGGATCTTCTCAGTTATGGATATTCTCAATTTTGTACCCCCTCGACTCGGCACCCTGTGCAGAGGAACTATTCATGCCACCCTAAATCTGGCACTGGGAAGAGATGCAAATATCAAAAGAAAGGAGGGAAATGTCTTCTTGATTGACAGCTCCTGCCCAGGATAATATCCTTCACTTAATAGCTTGCATCTCCTGGCAATATTTTCTTCCAGTGTGCACTTGTGTCATTAGTAACTGACCCTTCAAAAACACAAAGCGGTTCAGTGGAACAAAAAAACCAACCTTACTTAATCACCAAGTGAAGCGTTAGGTTAGGATAGAAATGCAATGTCAAGTACGAGTTTGCCTTTGCTAGATTTTTTGGCATTTAAATGGTCTAAATCTTACTTCTTAGCACAGCCATTAGAGACTTTTTGATTTCTTGTTCTTTTGCTGTTGAATATAATCCAAATTGTAATTCCCTCCACCTTTTCTGTGAGCTTTCAAATCAATTATTAGCCCCAATGAACTGGGCTTGAACCAGACACAGCCTGCATACAAGGCCAGGCACCTAAGATAAACAAATGGTCTGCTTCTATAGTACAAGGTTAGGCAAAGTAATTCCGTTTGAAGAATTACTTTGTACTCAGCATGGTAGCATGTGCTAACTTGATTCTGTAAACGTTATTTATCTTTGCTTTGTCCGAGAGACGTGAACGGTTTCTAGGCATTGCTCTTGTTTGCCAGTGCATATCCCTCGGAGTGCAATATATTTTGCTGAGATGTGAACACCAATTCGGCTGTGAGAAAAGGCAAAGAAAGTTTTCCTTGTCCTTTCAATAACTATGGCAACATTTAAAATGTAATTGGCTTAGCACACTGACAACTCATTATTGAAAAGCAAAAAGGATGTTAGGCATTTAGATAATGAAGTGTCAATCAGCATAACAGATGTGTCACTTTGCCTAATATATTTTAGCTTCTGAAACTGTTTTGCCTTTCTTATTTATAGTTCTACATTGTGTGGATGTGCAGATAACTTGAGATCTAGCAAATCTGTTCAAGGATATGGAGGGTAGTGCTTAATTTCATAGACGTTAATAAATGTGAACAAAATATACACAAGGCAACAACACATTCTATATACAAGGAGTGCCTCAGTGCTGTAACAGTCCATTCTGCCACCCTCCTCCCCAATTAAGCAGTTCCGCTTAATCAGACCAGAAGTAATGGGTGCTGCATCTGGGGCAGAAGCAGAGAACTATACAAAAATGTTTATAACAGACATACAAACAGAGAATGGTTCTTTCTCTACTCTTAGATCTTGGTACACTCCTGTCGGTGATCTTTTCTCCTACGCCATTCTCCATTGTTTAAAGGGCTCTTGCTGAAAGCCAGATTATAATGGTTGGAGCCATTGATCCAGGGCCCTTGCTGGGTAGGGTCCCTGCTGCTGGCCCAAATTCTCAATCTTCCTTTTAAGAAACAACTAATCTCTAGTCCTTGTAGATTCAAAGATAGGAGACAAACTGTGTAGGCACTCTCCTGCCCATTTGTTTTGCGATAAACAAGCCCAGCTACACCTTTCAGTGTTTTCAGTTACAGTGGTACCTTGGGTTAAGTACCGTACTTAATTCTTTCCGGAGGTCCGTACTTAACCTGAAACTGTTTTTAACCTGAAACTGTTCTTAACCTGAAGAACCACTTTAGCTAATGGGGCCTCTCGCTGCCGCCGCGCCGCCAGAGCACAATTTCTGTTCTCATCCTGAAGCAAAATTCTTAACCCAAGGTACTATTTCTGGGTTAGCGGAGTCTGTAACCTGAAGCGTATGTAACCCGAGGTACCACTGTAATGAAAATAGCCACCACTTTGATTGACATTTAGGGAAGCAGTGATCCAGAGATATATATTAAAGCATAGAGTAAATAGGATATGTACACACTGTACCCCTAAAGCCCATTTAAAGCCCATTCTTCCCCCTCAAAGAATTCTGGGCACCGTGGCTTGATAGGGGTTGCTGAGAATTGTAATTCTGTGAAGGGTAAACTACACATCCCAGAATTCTCTGAAGGAGGAAATGTGCTTCAAATGTGCTTGAAAGGTGTCATGTGTGCTTTTCTGCAGAGGGAATTCCCTGGTTTATTAGGAAGCCTTTGGGAGGCATGGGATAAAATGGTTTTATGGAAGAAATTTCTCAGACTATAAAGTATGTAAATGGAAGCACTAACGTTTAGACTGAGTTAAATAATAAAATATTGTTTTCAGGCTATCAGTCTGCCTTAAATTAATGTATATAGGCAAGTAGACTAGTTAAAAATATCATGGGCTAGAAACTATGGTGGATAAATTTACAAGGCCGATTTAAAAATTAGAATGTCTGAGAACTACATCTCAAAAATTTGATAAAGAGGTAGCGGCTTCTGCTAGTGTGTGTGAGTGAGTGTGTGAGTGTGTGTGTGTGTGTGTGTGTGAGAGAGAGAGAGAGAGAGAGAGAGAGAGAGCGAGAGAGAGAGAGTACACACACACACAACACACACCCAAAACTTCATTTTATTTATTTTAAAAATGAAAAGGTGACAGCTACATATTTTTAGCTGAACGTGAAGGTTTTGCTCAGAGAAAGATGCATTGCCCTTGACATTGAACAGTGCTGGAAGCTGAGCGCTAGACCATCCAGCAAGGATTTAGAATGTGCAAATGAAAGCCTTTCCCCCCATGAATATTTATGTGAAGCTGTGTTCAATTTGAGGAGAAATGATAAGGATGCACCATTGATAATATGGTTTTAATAGTATTTCTTATGAAACCAATTTGAAAATACTCATTAAAAAATTGGAAAATGACTCAATTCAGGGAGAAAGTCACCATTTTCTAATGCTTGGATCCTGCTGGAGGTAAATATATATACACATTTATTTTCTGTTTTGTCCCATTTACAGTATCATCAGTGCTTAGAAGACCACCTCCTTATCCATATCCTGCTGTGTCCTCTTTGATTTATGGAGAATACCCTCTTAATTACATTAATCCATCTTCAACATGCTTAGACAATAAAAAGCCATGGGGAGATGTGTTAAGCGTTCTCTCACAACTATAGAATTCTCTTGCGCTAAAACCTTAAAATCTTCTATGATCAGGGGGTTTTCGGAGCCAGTACTATCAGTTGTAAGGCTGGTTGGACACCCACTTCAGAGAGACAAAACTCTTTTCCTTTTTGTCAGGTACTTGCGTCCCCCCCCCCATCTCCTCTTCCAACCATCTTTTCCCTAACTGAATTCTCCTCCCTAGCAACTGTTCCCTAGCACCTGTTGCTATGAGTGTCCCTGCTTCCACACATTCCATTTTCTTAGATACTTGTACCTATGTCCCTAAGATTTTTACCCTATGTCACAGTAGGAAGAAGGGCAAACCAGCATAACATCTACTGCCCTTGCTTTTCCGCATGCAAAGCCTCAAAACCTTTCCTGCAAACAGAGATCAGGATTGCATCCCAGCCCTCTTCTATGTGAAGTAGCCTGTTTTGTTTTGTTTTTGACAGCTTCACAACAGGCTGAGAGACATAGCACATTGTCTGATTTCTTAACTACCCACACGTTGGAAGGAGCATAGAGGGTCTGAGTTTTAAAATGTCACATTTCACAAGTCATGTAGTTTGAGGAGTTTTGAAAAGCATTCAGAGCTTAAGATAAAAATCGTTAGGGTGGCAGATTTTTTTTGTTTTGTTTTTTAAAAAAACCAAGGAAATTTCTATTATGGAGAAAAGTTTGAAAACAGGCTTGTGAATCTTTACTTGTCTGAGTGCCTCAAGAGCAGGTAACGTTGACATGAATTATTTTTATGCCAATTTGTTTTTCTGTTAAGAGCAGGGTGTTATTTTTCAGCAGGCAAGATTAAATGTTTCCCTATCACTTCTTTCTGATTGGCTTTTGTTATCTTAGTTGGCAGTAAAGCATTGCTGCCTGCACACTCTTTTTATGATTTTATCCAAAAGAAAAGGAGAGGTGTTAAAGGTCTGGTGGCAGTACAACAACAGATGATGTCTTTTACACACATCTCAAGTTTTTGCTCCTACTTTCTGCAGAATTTGTTTTCCCCCTCTCAGTTTTGCTTAGAATATCCTAAGCTTTGACCTCCCTTTCCAACTACTCCGGAAAGCTCTGCCCTGAGTTTCTTCTTCAGCTGTGTGCTGAAGGAAACAGCTTTGTCATTTTCCACAACCACCATCTGTTTTCAGCAGCCAATGGAGTAAAAATACTCCATCCAAGGTGAAGTCCAACACAGCATGGGGACATTCCTGAAATGCAGGTGGCGTTTGTGCAACATGCCAGATACTTCTTCTATATAGCAAAGTGCAGACTGCAAATCCTAAACACAGTTACAAGGAGTGAGTCCTGTTGAACTGACTGCTATTTTAGGTTTTGTTGCTTTGATTTACTTATTGCAGTCACAGCACACTTTTTCTCCAATGTGGTGTACATGGCTCTCTTCTGCCCCCTTTTATTCCCCACAACAACCCTGTTAGGCTGAGAAATGGACTCGTCCAACTGAGTTTCATGACTGAGCAGGGATTTGAACCCTGATCTCCCAGGTCCTAGCCTCATACTCTGACCACTGTACCACACTAGCTCTTAATGCATTGGTTTAACAGTTGTGTGCAAGGAACTTGCTGCTAGCTTCTGAGAGATCCAGGATTTGTATACATTGTATACAACTGTATAACAAGTCTGTCCAGAAATAAGATAAACTTTTGTCTAAAATGTATGTTTTGTTATTAGAATGGGAAACAAAAGACGAGCTTGTTAAAGCCTCAATGACACACTGAGCAATAGATATAGGACACAATATAGACTAACCTCTCGGAAAAACTCTGGAAAAGTGACTTGAAATTTACAGTATGTTATTCTTTGAAGGAGAACTACCTGAAAATGATTCACAGGTGGTATTTAAATCCGAGTAGGCTTGCTAAGATGTACAAGACAGAATCAGATAAGTGGTGGAGGTGTAAAGAGGCAGAGGGAACGTTACATGTGGTGGACAAGTAAAAGGGTAAAAGAGTATTGGGAAATGATTAATAATGAATTGAAAAAAATGTTTAAAAGTACTCCCCCCCCCCAAAAAAAACCCCAGAGTCCTTTCTGTTGAGGATAATTCAGAATGAAATCTCCAGGTGTCAGAAAAGGTTATTTATGTATGCAACAACTGCAGCACATGTTTTGTTAGCCCAAAAATGGAAAACAAGCGAGGTCCCAACCAAAGAATGGCAACTTAAGTTGCCAGAATATGCACAACTTGCAGACTTAACATACAGAATAACAGAACAAGAAGAACATATGTTTAAAGAAGATTAGAAAACATTTATTGAATATATGGAAAATAATTGTGTATAGCTGAAAACACTGGCAGCATTAAGAGAAATTCAACAGTGTAAATAAGTTTTGATGGATGCACTAATGGAATACTGATTGTTATAGTGTTTGTAAAATATGGAGGGATTTAAGATATGTAAAATGAACCATGGAAAGAGAAGAAGGGAAGTCATTGATATTTTAGCAATGTAAAATGAGTATTTGAAATTCTAAAACTTTAATAAAATATATATATAAAACAAGTCTGTCCAGAAATAAGTCAGAGTAGATATATATGCAAGTTCAATGATGCTCACCTCCAAGTAAGAGGGTATAGGATTGCAGCCTCGTTTATTCATTCAGCAATACCTCCAGGATGGTTTACAAAAGCAAGATAAAATATAATATTTTTAGCAAATTGGCAGGATCAAGGGAACAAAGCTAGTGACCCAAAAATTGAAAATAATTTCAATAATGGGTATGCATCCTGGCAATAGTACACAGCAATGTGGAAATATAACTATGGAAAATAACCTGAGCTGCTTCAATATTCTACTCACACTTAGCAAAGCTGCTGGATTTTTTGGGCACAGATAGCAGATAGCTTTCCTCTAAAGTCTGTGAGCAAGAACATAAGGATCCCCTGGTGAGCATCTTCTTAAGCTAACTACCACAAAGAAGGCATTGCTAGGTCTCATGATAAAATGCAACCACTGAACTTTCCTAATAGCTGATCCATCTGCGGAGTTCTATGAATACAGTGCTCATGTAGTTCAACCGGCAAACTCTTAGGGTGCACAATAAAAGAGTATTTAAAAGAAAGTATGAAAGAAAGTTGCTGGGTCACTGCTGGAAATTTAGCAAAATGTTTGTGGTGGGTAACTTTAAGCTTCCCCACATTGGCCAGTTGCTGTGCTAACCCGATTTGTTCCCATTTGAATTGTGTATTAAAAGCTATCTTTGCTGCAGTTTCTAGTGACCCATAAAAACAGGAAATGGTCTGTTATGTCCCCCCCCCCTTATGGTTTTGATCTATGGGCTACTTTTAAAATGAGGCTGCATTTTAAATTGCATTTTAACCTGTATTTTAAATTGGTTCCCCCCCCTATTATGTTTTTACTGTAATTTTACTGTAAATTTACTGGTGTTAGCCACCCTGAGCCCAGCTCTGGCTGGGGAGGGTGGGGTATAAATAAAATTTATTATTATTATTATTATTATTATTATTATTATTAGGCAAAAGAGTGTAAGGTGGCTGCTTTCACATGTAATATTAAGTCACAGCTGGAAATATTCCATAATTCACCAGGAATGTGGCACAGACTTTTCAGCCTTGCCTACTCTGCCTTACCCTCTGGCTTAATGTTACATGTAGCCCAGGACTTGTGGTTTGTCTCAAACAAACCATGGCTGGTAGGCCAAAAACAAACCTTGGCTTCCACTCCTGGCTTTTTTCTTTTTTGAGAAAGAGAGAAACAAACTGACTGTTTATTTGCTTATAATACAAAACCGTGATTTCTTTCTTGGCTCTGGGAAGGGAGAAAATGAAGTGGTCGTGATTGAGCGCCAGTATGCTGTTAGTTCAAGTTTGTGCAAACCAGGCCATAAGTTATGTATTTCTCTTGCGCTATAAAAAAAAGAAGCTCTTTCAAAGTTGAATACTGTTGATGAAAGAGGCTCCACCAAATTATACAAGGAAGCCGTTGACGATCTTTTGCTTATCACTCACATAGGACTAAAAGCTTTACGGTCTTAGGATTTGACCTCCTCTAGAGAACTACTATAGACTGCTTGTATTCAGGCTTCACATTCTTCTTCAAGGACAGACAGCATCAAGCATATGAATTGGTCGGTACTAGGAGGTTCACTATCTGTCTTTGACTGGTCAACACAGCAGTGTGCCAGGGACTGAAGGTGTGACCCATGGAGTAGGACTGCATCCGGAAGAACCATTCCACCTGGGTGGTGTAAGGAAGCAGGACTTATTGGGGTTCCATCAGAAAGCCTTAGTGGTGAAGACTTGCTGGCTTTAAGCATTGAGTGAAGCCTCTGCCACTTCAATGAGGAAAGTCCTGTCTCAAATGGAGGAGACTTTAGGTCAATCCACCATCCCTTTCACAACAGGGAGGGAAGGACCTCCATGCCTTCTTCCTGACTTCCCAGCTTCAGGTCTCATATGGGCAAGAGTGGCAGCTGCTGTGGTTGATTACTGGTGCTGTTGCTTGGCTTTGGCTGGCCAGCACCCAAGATGGAACTCTTCACACCGTACCTTCTTCCTGTGTCTTGGAAAAGATTGTACCCTGGGCTAGGTGGAAAAATTCCTACCCGATCCTCCTCTGTAGTTAGCTCAGTTTATGCTGTTGAGTTTTGGCAGCTGTGGCTGCTCATAGCACAGGTCAGTTCAGCCACTGTGGGCAAGGCTGGCTACTACACTTGTCAGGATGGTACTGAGGGATCGGAGTAATAAAATTTAGTAGTGGATGTGGGAGAATGTAGAGTTAGATGGAGTCAGCTAAAACTTAAGAAGTGAAGAAGGGCTGCCTAAAGGCTATAGTAATAGAACTAGCTGGATGATATTGCCCCAGAAGGACTCCTATTATGGTTCACAGTAGCTCTTTATTTCATAGTGCTAATCTAGGATTCTGGTAAATAATGCATCACAATCCCCCAAAGTGTGGCCATTTCATCCCCTTGTTGCAAAGATGTTAAAGTGAGATTCCTGTGGCATCTGTTGGTTGCATTATTACCTCTGTTTTTCTTAGAGCTTACTAGTGATATATCTTTGTTCTGCCTTTATTTCCTCCTTCCTCTTTAAGAAATTATGTTTGTCCTTTCCAACAGTAGACTGCATGACTCTGTAAACAAACTTTGTAAAAGGTTCTCACTCTCTCTGTGCAGAAGCTATCCTTCCACTTCAAGGCTTGTCTCAGCTTCTTTGGATGTTAGAGGGATAATGCTGGAGGTAGCAAATGCATATATAGCAACAGAAAAAACATGCAGTTACCCTTGGTGGACAGGTGCTGTGTACATCATACAGGTAAAGCACATCCTCACTCCAAAAGATTCTGAGAACAGTAGTTACCCCTCACAGAGCTACAATTCCAAGCACCCTTAACAAAATACAGTTCCTGGGATCCTTGGGGACATGCTTTAAATGTATGATGTGTACACAACCAGGTTCTTGTTTTGTAAAGTTTTTTAAAAAAACTTTTTCAAAACTTTTTTAAAAAACTCTTACTTAAAGAGGAATGGAGGCAGTATGAAGAATGTAGTGACACACGGCGTAAATTAATAATGCAGAGTTTTAAAGAATAAAAGCTTTACTGAGTTAAAATAAACTTCTTCATAAACATGGTTTCAAACAGTTTGACTGAGATTACATACTGACTCTGTTCACAACTGAAGCAGACAGACTGCTGAAAAACTTACAGAGAGCACAAAGTGAAAGTGGCTACTAAGTCACATGTCAGAATGACTCAACAGTTAGTAGTTAGGCCTGAATAACTTTAGTAGGCCCAAATGATTGTGCAGTCCCAGCACTTCCCAGTCTGCTTTGCTGCTTCTGCTCTCATGTTGTAGCACCCTGCTTGTGGTTAACGCTTAGCTGGAATGAAATATTCAATGCAGCAATAGAGAAATTAAAATAATAATTTATTTGTCAGACAAATAAATGATAGGCACAGTGGTATATGGTTACCAAAGCTCTGCCCACTCCAGCCCTGATGGTCAGCACTTATATTTCCTCAGCCCAGCCCCTTGCTCCTCCTTTGGCTGCCTCTGTCCAATCAGCCTGGCTGAAATTCCTATTGGCTGTTTGCTAGAACCAATCATAAAAGATGCACCCATTTCCTATTACCTTTTATAGGAGACAAAGAGCTATATTTCCTTCTATCCATAAATGGCAAACAAGTAGCCATATATCTTACATTTGCCTTGACAAGGCACCTTAATTACCAGATCACCTTTTGCCCCTTTCCCCCCTCCATTCCAAAACAGATGGCTAAAACAGATGGCTCATGGTATTAAATTTTGTCTAAACAGAGATCTTGGTTTCACATTCTCACACACCATCAATGAAATAAGAATCTAACATAAGAATCTAACATTTCTTACTTTCTAAATCCTTTGCATAATTACATTTAAGCCAACAAATCTCATACATTAACATAGATAGCTTTTTAGAAGAAAAGGCCTTTTCAAAGTAAAACCTCTTCAGTTTACACACCCCCTTTCCCAGCCAGCTGCTTTTCCCATTAGCTCTTGCCCTTTAACCTTAGAAAAATATGGCTAGAGTCTAATGGGAGGCACATGGTATTATTTTCTGTTAAACAATAAATCTTACTATTTACCAACTCTTAATTAGTGTTTTTGCAGCTTGATTGTATTCTGTAATATGTAGGGTCAGTATAACCTTTGCTCCCAGCCTGTAATTCCCTTTTACAACTTTGAGAATTTTGTCTCCTGCTATAAATCAGGGGGGCCCTGTTCAGGAGGATAAACAACTGCCAAAGTCCTTAGCCAGCTGGTTTTCTGCCTGGCATGAAACATTTGCAAATCTTTAAGCTCATTTTAAAATACAGGCCTTGATCAGATGCCTCAATGTGTCTTTGTCACATGACATGTAGATCTCATGCACTCAGTGAGATCTTGTGAGGTTTTCGCAGGATCGCACTAGAAACCGCTGCTGCTGCTCCTTCTTCTCCACTGCTTGCAGTGGTGAGGCAGGCTCTGCCTCCTGGGCTTCCACTGCTTGAGGCAGCCGCCTCACCCTGCCTCATCAGTGAGCCGGGCCTGTTGGACAAGATTAGCAAATGTAAAATAAATTTGAAAAATCCAAATTGCCAAAACATTCTAGCAGGCTCAGCTATTGTAAGAAAAGGAAGCTCGGGGCAAGAAGACCTGTACTATATGAATGAATTCACCCTGCATTGATTCATTGGACGTGCTGAAAATAGTTAGCCGCTATAGATCCACATTGGTGTCTAACTTACATCTGCCCAGGAAAGCAAATTCGACAGGCCAAATTCTGCTTTCCATAATATCGACAACCATTTGGAATAACACTATTTAGTGTTACAAAACCTCATCACCGTAAAGTCATTGTGAGATGTGAACCATCAATATTTCATAGGGAGAAACCGGAGGAAAGATTCGATCTGCACAGGCTTCTTTTTAAAAACAGCTTCTACTTTGAAAAGCCGCTCTCTGTATCTGTGATTAAGTGAGGCCATAGGGGTTAAAGTACAATTTGTGTAGGCACACCTGCAGCAGATACAGGACTCCAAAGGACTGGACACAAAACAGAATGGAGTACCATTCACATAAGTGACCTCTGGCCATGTTCTCTGAGAGTGGTGGGAGTTAGAATCCACCCAGCATCTAGAAGGGACCACATCCACATCTTCTCCTGATTTATTGTATTATAGTGATATAAGCAGTGTTGTGGTTGTTGTTGTTGTTATTATTTATTTATTTACTATTTATACTCCGCCCATCTGACTGGGCTTCCCCAGCCACTCTGGGCGGCTTCCAACAAAATATTAAAATACATTAATTTTCTAGAAAAAGAGGTGCTGGAACTCACCATGAACACCTCCCTTGTCATCTTATAATGGCAACGTTGCTCACCTAAGAGGTGTCAGAACTGAGTTCTGGTGAGTTCTGGCTGAAAAAAAGCTCTGAATGTAATTACATATACGTGTGTGTGTGTGTGTGTGTGTGAGAGAGAGAGAGAGAGAGAGAGAGAGAGAGAGAGAGAGAGAGAGACTTTCACTGTCCAGGGCATTAATGGGGCTTTGGGTGGCACACTTCTTGTCAGGGCATGTGCCCAGGTTTCTTAAGCCCTTTAGTTGGATGGTGGGCTGTTTAAGTAGAGAGTGGTTTTTCTGAACTGTAGAGGTCTTCAGAACTGGATGGGAAATGGTTGTGTGAATCTGTGCTCTATTGATGTCATGGGAGGGGCATAGCTCATCAGCTGGGCACAGGCTTTGAATGCAGAAGGTCTCTGGTTTGATCCTTGGAATCCTAAGTTAAAAGGACCAGGGCATGAGATCCTGGAGAACCACTACCCATCGATCGATCTCTATTTATACACCTTCTATATGGTTTAACATAAAAATATCTAATTGGTTTACAAGAAGGAATACAATCATAAAAGCAGAAAGCTAAAACAAAAACCCACATGAGAGATACACAGTATCAAAATGCAGTAAAATACTAAATTATAACATTCAGCAGTGCAATCAGGGAAAATAAAAACCCTTTCAAATAATCAAGCAAAGCTTGAATAAACAAGTAAGTTTTAAAAGAGTGTTTCAAACATGCCACAGTTGGTGCTCCCTGGGTGATACAGGAGAGGGTATTCCAGAGGGTCAGTGCCATTGTGGAGAAAGCTATCACAGGGTGGCAGTCTACTGGTCATGGGGTCCATGGAAGTCTGTGAACTGGGCACAAAAAATGTCCTCCCCCCGCAATGAAATGAAATAAATAGTATGCAAGATTTTGTGTGTATGTGTTTATGTGTATTTTTCTGGGGAGGTGTCCATAGCTCCCATCAGATTCTTAAAGTGGTCCATGACTCCTCCTCAAAAGGTTGAGAACTATTGGTATAGGGGAAGTTGGTAGGCTGGAAAGCTCTTTCTCTGTGTATGGAACATGCAAAGCAGTTATTTGAGTGTTAAATCAGGCCTTGCCATGAATGCTGCCCACAGCAGGAATGCTCAAATTCTTAACAGTGTGAAACAACAACAACAACAACATTTATTTATATCCCGTCCTCCCCGGCCAGAACTGGGCTCGGGGCGGCTAACATCAAAAATAAAAATAATACATTGAGACATAAAATTCAGCAAACAACTGAAAAACAGCTTAAAATTGGATTAAAATCACAATAAGATCAGATGGCTACCCGCAAATTATAACTATAACTAAAGGGGTTGGGAAACTTAAGTACTCACCAGGCTCAGCTATTTGTATGAGCCGGTGAGAAGAGTTAGAGAGGCCACTTATATGCAGCGTCTTGTAAAAGGAGAGGGGTCAGACTGAGCCCCGACCAAAGGCCTGGCGGAACAGCGCCATCTTGCAGGCCCTGCGAAAAGATGTCAAATCCTACAGGGCCCTGGTCTCTTGCAACAGAGCGTTCCACCAGACTGGGGCCAGGCCAAAAAGGCCCTGGCTTTGCTTGAGGCCAGTCTAACCTTCTTGAGGCCTGGTACCTCCAAGATGTTATTGTTTGCGGACCGTAAGGTCCTCCGTGGGGCATACCAGAAGAGACGGTCCCGTAGGTACAGGGGTCCCAGATTGAATAGGGCTTTAAAGGTTAGAACAGCACCTTAAACCTGACCCTGCATTCCACCAGGAGCCAGTGCAACTGATATAGCACTGGTTGGATGTGGTCCCATGGCGAAGACCCCCATAAGTAGTCTCGCCGCAGCATTCTGCACCTGCTGGAGTTTCTGGGTCAGCTTCATGGGCAGCCCCGTGTAGAGCGAATTACAGTAATCAAGCCTGGAGGTGACCATCGCATGGATCACAGTGGCTAGATCAGGGCGAGAAAGATAAGGAACCAACTGCTTAACACGGCGGAGATGGGAAAATGCCGCCTTTGCTGTAGCTGTAACCTGCACCTCCATAGATAGGGAAGCGTCGAGGGTTACACCCAGACTCTTGACAGAAGGTGCTGGCACTAATTGCGCCCCCGCAAGGGATGGGAGTTTACCCCCCAACCCCATGTCGTCTTGACCCAACCAGAAGACCTGAATGATTCCGCATGACCTCAGGTTGTGACTGAGAGGTGTGGGAAACAGTCACATAGCAGGAACTCCCCTGCTGCTTAAGGTAGCAATGGTTGGTGTATCGTGTTGAAAAAGCTGATAAGCAGGACCTGGGGAGTCATCAAGAGGTGTTTGCTCTCTCTGAATTATAACACACAGTGTCAGTTTTTTCTTAAAATAAAATAAATATGCCAGGACTAGGGAGGACTTGATCTGTGTATAGATATACTATTAATGGAAACTTTATACATTCAAACCCTTTCTTCATAGAAACATTTTAGTGGCTACTTGTAAATATTTTAGAACAGGAGAAGTGTTTTATGAAGTATTTTCTGTTGAATATTTTGCAAAATAAAATAAAATAAAATAAAATAAAATGGTTGTCTGTTGCACAGAATCTGTAGCACAGCCCTAAGCAGACACTTATAGTCATCCACTAGTACAATCTACCCTGACTTCCTATCATACCTCATTTCCAGTGCTCATTTTGTGAGTGCCAAAAGAAGTACCACGCAGCTGACTTGGAGGGGGACTGCTATGTTTACAAAATATTAAATATTTAGGGGGACCTAAGGGGGACCCCCCCAAACAATCCAGTGTGGGACGTGTGTGTTTAGTAGCCCCAAATGCCAACTGCTTCAGGTGGGGATAGAAATTACTTAAATCTTGAACAACATCATGGCGTACTGCAACATTTTGTTGAAGTTCTCATGTGACATCTCTAAATGGCAACAGGGGCATGTATCTTGCTTGTAAATGAAAACTGGTGATTTACACCTTAGAGTTGCATTGGGGGAATCTGCGGCCGTCCAGATGTTGCTGGACTCCAGCTCTCATCAGCTTCAGCCAGTGACTGGGAATTATAGGCCTTGTAGTTCAACAACATCTGGAGTGCCACAGAACCTGGATGGAGAGAAGTATGCTTTTTGCTCTGGGGGAGTGATTAATACAGATTTCATGTACTGCAATGAACTTCTGCCTCTTATCTGCAATATATCCTGCCTGAAAAGTGTAGACTGTATCATTTTGAAGGAGTTTGCAGATTTTGATGCATATCAAAAGATCTGCATCTTATGGTATTAGAGTGATTTGTTTTGGAAAGCTTACCTGAACAGCGGGTCAGCCCATGTGTAAATTTTTGTATTGCACTCCCCTATAGATGCTTGTTTGTTTTGTTTTGTTTGAAATGTCATGTTAAGATAAGATCAGCTTTCCCAGGAGAAGGATGTAGCATATGCAAAAAATAAATAGATCAATTTTATATGTCAGCACTGACACAAACCGCTATGTGCAGGGTTTTTAAAACATTTGGTTGCCTCAACCTGGCAAGTATTTTCATGAACATTCTAGCGGAATTTTATCTGCCCCCACCCAGCAAAAAACCCCATTAACACTTCCTGGATGTTCTTCCTGTGATTGGCAGTTGTTTGAGCTCCCACACTAAATGGAGATAACTTTGCTAAATTCTACACTCAGTCTTCTGTATGCTTACTGAAGGGCTGGAAGACCACATCTCATGCCCTTCCAAAGTCACAGCTTCTCCAACCCACCACGGATAACACAGCAGAAGCCACTGCAAGGACTGCAGAAAGGATCTAATTCTCCGATTCTGTGCAGAGAGTGGACCTCTGCAACTTTAGCAGCAGGGAGAAATGGGAGCCAAGCTGTGCTGTCAGTAGCTGGAGTGAGTAAACTGCAAAGCGATGACGCATCTTGTCACATTAAAACTCGCACACCAAAGTGGCCTTCCTTTCATAGTGCACAGCAGGATCCCTCGATAATTAGAAACATCCCAAGAATGAAGAAATTAGGATCTGGAAGCCGTGGCTTTGCCAGAGCACAATCGCTAGATGGCTATGCCCCGTCTCCATGGTTGAATGCTTTGTTCTCTAAATGGCCCATCACCGAGGCTATCACCTCAACACAGGAGGCTAGCCTAGCTTAATTAGCTTTTAAAAACTTGCTGATTCTAGGAGATTAGAAATGTCTAGCACACAACTTAATGCACAGAGATCTGGCCCAATTTTAACACCCCAAGCCTTAATTAAATTCTAACACTAGCTTGATAAAGAAATTATAGGGGTCTGGCACCCAAAAACTCATAGCACTACCCCTCCTCCGCCCAAGAACCAGACTTACTGCTGATGAAACAAACCATGGGTGTTTGACTCAGCCTGCAATCTTTTATATGCCAAGTGTCATTATATTCCATAGGTACAGAAGATAAGCATGGACAGAACTGTACCTTTAGTCACTTTGAACAGTAGAATGTCCATCTTATATGTCACTGCAAACCTCCTCAAGGTGGGTTCAGTACCAATGGCTGACACAGATACAAGGGAAGGAATGATTGTCATGTTCACTAGTTTTCATGTTTGATGGACAGTTTTTTTTGGGGGGTGGGGGGTCAGTATCTCATTTACGTAACTTTAGCAGTTAAGTTTGACAGGTAAGTCAAAACCCCAACTCCAATGAGATTCTCCTCTGGCTTCGGAGCAATTAGGCACTGCCAGAAAAAAGAAAAACTTGGAAATTACAAATGCTCTAGAAATCAATACTGCTAACTGCAGGCACTGTGGAGTCTCTCAACTGCACATGTGTTGAAATTCATAGAGAGAAAGCTATTTATCCTGTTATGCCTGGACCCATCCTGCTTTTACCGGTAGCTGTGAACCGTGTCCCCTTCAGGGTGTAGTTGCAGATATAAGATATTAAGAGAAAGAAATAAAGAAAGCTGAAAAATGCAGATGGGATTTCTGGCATATCTACACCTTCTCCTACTCTAAGGACATATGACACATTACATTAATTGTGTGGCTTGCTGCATGTCCGGGGCACAGGGGGCTCCAGTTGCCATCGAAACAACAGCACATGTCTCCAGCAATTAATGTTAGAAAATGGATGCCATTGATCTCCCAGCAGCCCCCGCCAGCAGCATTGCCCATGGTCTGGGAAGGTGGGAACTGTAGTTTGGGATCTGCAGGGCCACAGAATCCCAGCCCTGGTGTAAACCTACCCTTAAGGAACCTAGGCCATTATTTTGCTAGGTGACCCAATTAACAGAAGAGGAGAATGTTCTAGCCATGGAATGATTCTAACCAGATCACCATGTCCTGGTGGGACATGGAAACTGATCTTGCTAACTAGAAAAATGATTTTCTTTAGTCTTAAAGGAAGATCGGCCAATATTAGTAGAACTGCCACATTGACTTTGCATATTTGTCTTTAGAGGCAGGCACATATTATCTTTCCCCCTTCGCCCTTAAAAGCAATATACTAGGTTCAGACATTCATTTAGAATAGCACTCTGGAGTAAATGCTCCACAAGTACTATTTATCATGCTCCTGACTTTTAGGTATAACTAATATATGCAATTACTGTTTGTTGTTGCTGTTTTTTGCTAGAGATATTTTTGATATCCTCTTTCGCGTCTATAGTTATGCTTCATTTCCTCCCGCTCATGAACTTGCATATTCCAGGCCATTTTGCAAGCCCTTTATAGTGTGTGTTTTATGTCAAAGCAGACAATACAATATATCATTGCTGTCTCTGTGGATACATCACCTATGCAATTACTGTTTTGCATTCGGTGCGCCTTAGATTTAACACTGGTCTTTATTGTTCAGCAATTATTTCTAAAAATTCCTGCAGGAATGTAAAAATCAAAAAGGGGAGGAAATCACAGAATCTGTTTTGCCTCTGTGGATAACAGGGCCAAGTTTAATTGTAATAAACACAGTTTGTTATCAGTGTGAATTCTGTGAAAATGCAAGATAAGGAAGATATAATAAATAAAGACTGAAGCATAGTGAGGAAATAAGCCTATGATTCTGAATGGGATTGTGGACCAGATAACTGCCCCAGTTCAGCTCTAGTTACACAGTTACATGTGACTAATTGTGCTAGAATGTGGATTGGCTTCTCAATACATTGGAATGCACATGCATTTGAAAGCAGAATCATTGATGGACAATATCTACTTTTGGATGTGCATCTGAACTAGGTTCCAGCATGGGATATAAGTATAAGCCACCCCACTCTGCAGTTCTCTTTATCTGAATGCGAGATTGTGTATATTTCACAGCCTTGGATCCTGGATTCCAAAGGCTACAGGCTTTGGAGCAGATTTGGTTCATACTGGTGAGTTTTAGTTCCTTCAATGTGGTACCAAGTCCTGTTCAAGGTTCTTCTCATAATTTTGTTGTTTAGTCATGTTCAACTCCTTGTGACCCCATGGACCAGAGCACGCCAGGCACTCCTGTCTTCCACTGCCTCCCGCGGCTTGGTTAAACTCATGTTGGTAGCTTCAAGAACGCTGTCCAACCATCTTGTCCTCTGTCGTCCCCTTCTTCTTGTGCCCTCCATCTTTCTCAACATCAGGGTCTTTTCCAGGGAGTCTTCTCTTCTCGTGAGGTGGCCAAAGTATTGGAGCCTCAGCTTCAGGATCTGTCCTTCCAGTGAGCACTCAGGGCAGATTTCCTTAAGAATGGTTAGGTTTGATCTTCTTACAGTCAATGAGACTCTCAAGAATCTCCTCCAGCACCATAATTCAAAAGCATCAATTCTTTGGCAATCAGCCTTCTTTATGGTCCAGCTCTCACTTCCATACATCACTACTGGGAAAAGCATAGCTTTAACTATACGGACCTTTGTCGGCAAGGTGATGTCTCTGCTTTTTTAGATGCTGTCTAGGTTTGTCATTGCTTTTCTCCCAAGAAGCAGGTGTCTTTTAATTTCGTGACTGCTGTCACCATCTGCAGTGATCATGGATCCCAAGAAAGTAAAATTTCTCACTGCCTCCATTTCCTCCCCCTTCTATTTGCCAGGAGGTGATGGGACCAGTGGCCATGATCTTAGTTTTTTTGATGTTGAGCTTCAGACCGTATTTTGTGCTCTCCTCTTTCACCCTCATTAAAAGGTTCTTTAATTCCTCCTCACGTTCTGCCATCAAGGTTGTGTCATCTGCATATCTGAGGTTGTTGATATTTCTTCCGGCAATCTTAATTCCGGCTTGGGATTCATCCAGCCCAGCCTTTCGCATGATGAATTCTGCATATAAGTTAAATAAGCAGGGAGACAATATACAACCTTGTTGTACTCCTTTCCAATTTTGAACCGATCAGTTGTTCCATATCCAGTTCTAACTGTAGCTTTTTGTCCCACATAGAGATTTCTCAGGAGACAGATGTCCTAACTTACAAAGCCCTAAACAACTTAGGTGCCTCTTAGGTCCAGGATGAACCCTTATATGCCAGCTTGATCCCTGAGACTATCATTGTTCCTTGCGTTGCCGAGGCTCATTGGACAACAACAAGAAACCAAACCTTTTGCGTCATCAGCCCAGTATTTGGGAAATCTCTGCCAATAGAGATTCAGCAGGTGCTTTAAGAACATACTTTCTTTCATCTGTCCCAAATCTCAAAACATTCAGCTTCAAAGGATGTCGACAATTGAAAAACAAATCATAACAACACTTTCCTAAATCCCAATTACGTAGTATTGCCAAATCTTCTCAGGAGTTTTCTCATGGTCAAAGTACAGCATTGTTACAATCCATTATTTCAAGTATAGAACACTGTCGCTCTTGCCAATATATGGAATCACCAGAAGCCCACCTGCATGAACACATGACTTTTTTATCCCATAGATTCTTAGGTAGCTTTCCTTAATTAGGGAGTAATGGAGGTAACAATTAACCCATTGAAGCTGTAATTGCTTTCTGTATTACAGCCACCTGCACACTGGGAATTGGACTGTGATATATACTCATATTCAAAATATTACAGTCAACAGATGGTATCAGTGTTCATTTCCGATCATGCTACGATGGATTTTGAACTGTTGGCCTTGAGGTGAAGAATGATTGTCTACCATTGCCAGTGCAACAAGCCAACATATTACTCAAGAGGGCTTTTAGCTAATATTTCTATGTTGCTTTCATTATGCCAGAAAAAACGAGTGCACTCAGTGTTTTCCAAGTGTGCACATGTTCAGAATTTGAAGTAAATTCACCAAAAGTTTAAGGCAGTCAATAGCAGAATTTACAACTGAGAAGTGATTTTGGTGGTCCAAATGTTGTATTTTTAAATTGATTTACTCTTATAGAGTATAACATTCACAGCTGTCAGGTCTAACCAAGTGAGAGCAGAATAATGATTTCGCATAATGAAGCATGCAGTTGACAAGCAAACAATATCTTTATTATTTTATCAGGTGCCTTTATAAGAATGCTCTTCTTTCTGTTAATGACCTTATCAACCTGATCCAGAACTTAGCTAACCCCAAAACTTCCATTCAAGACAACATAGCCTCATTTGTTCCAATTTAGAGATAGAGATCCATGTAAGTTCTTGGATGCAGAAGGAATTACTGGATCAGAGTGGATTGTTTCAGTGGGGCTAAACTGGTATATATCTAAAGGCTGGCTCATATGCATATACTGTGTAAATGCAGGAGTAGGAACACTGTTCTTGTTCCACCAGTTCGTCTTCACAGCACTAACCACCCTGCTGCCTTGCCCCTTCCACTGTTCTACCCAGTAGGCAGCAGTGGCCCACTATCCAGAAGGTCAGGCAAATGTCCCCCCCCCCTGCTCTGCCATGGTAGGAATCACTCCCTTGTCCATGAAATACAAGAGAGGCTACCAGACGCTTGAAGCCTTTCTGCCCTTCATGAGCAAAAGCCCACTTTTCAAAGCAAAATTGAGAAATTTGGAGCCCAAGCTAATGGGAAAACCACCAAAATGGTGGAGGAACATGCTCCCTCAACAACACAGGTGTTCTTCGCAGCCTTCTTTATTCCGTCCCCCCTCAATCTTCTTTATTTATTACATTTATATCTCCACATGAGCTCAAGGCAGCATACAGCACTCTTCACCTACCTTTTACCTTCACAAGAACCCTGTGAGGTAGATTAGACTCAGCAATGGTAATTGGCCCAAGGTTTCCCAGAGAGCTTCATGGATGGGCAGGGATTTGATCCAGATCTATTAGTCTCCCTGCACATTAAGCACTACACTGAACAGTCTTCCCTATTGAACTCTTTAACTGGAGATGCCAGAGATCAAACATGAGTCCTTATTGTCAGAAACTGGGCAGAAGAGGAATGGAGGAGGCTCCCTCCCCAGCTTGACCCTTCCAGGGAGAAGGAAGAGGAAGACAGTTTAGATTTACAACAGGCCTTTGAGGGAGGTCACAGCTCAGAATCAGATGAGGGGGAAAGCTGGGAAAAAATGGGAGATGAGGAGGAAGAGGAAGCACCAGGGGCGCAGCAGCAGGTGGACATAGTGTCTTTAGAAAGCATTCCAGACCCCCCCTCCCAGAACCTGGCGAGCCTTGAAAGTAGGAGAGCAAATTGCTCAAAGACAGAGGGCATGTAGCAGCATCCATAGGAGAGACGATGTGAATGACGAATGAGGAAGTGGGAGAGATGGGGGGGGGAGAGATTCACTCGGGACAACGCCATTATCCAAGAGGCTGGGTTCCATAGCCTCTCTCTGTAAATACTGAATAGAAAGTGGACAGTAAGAAACATTTCCTTGTCTTTGTATGTTCCTGGGTAACCAGCTAGGAGTCTCTGGCAGCAGCCTGACACATGTATTCAAAGTATGACCTGCATCATTGCAAGTTCTCCTGTACGAATAGCTTTTAAGTGAGCATGGCTCAATATATACTCACACATAAGGTAAAGGTAAAGGGACCCCTGACCATTAGGTCCAGTCGTGGCCAACTCTGGGGTTGCAGCGCTCCTCTCGCTTGATTGGCCGAGGGAGCCAGCATTTGTCCACAGACAGCTTCCGGGTCATGTGGCCAGCATGACTAAGCCGCTTCTGGCGAACCAGAGCAGCACACGGAAATGCCGTTTACCTTCCCGACGGAGCGGTACCTATTTATCTACTTGCACTTTGACGTGCTTTTGAACTGCTAGGTTGGCAGGAGCATACTTACACATACAAGACATAAACTCAGTTCATATACTTAGACAGCAGTTAGACTTATCTGGCAGATAAGTAGTGGCCACTCCCCTCTCCAACTTGAACATGCAGTATCACTTCAGGTGAACACACTACATGGAGTCCCATATACCTTTGGGCTCCCCCTTTGATTTGAAGGGGAAGAATCCCATGAATTACTGTCCAGGTAAGTGCCTGAGCTTGTTTGTTAAATGAAAGCAAGTCTTCACCCAGAGCATAGTTAAACTGTGGCACTTGCTCCCACAAGAGACAGTGATAGCCACCAACTTGGATTAGACAAATTCACAGAGAAGAAGGCTAGCAATGGCTACTAGCTATGATGGCTGTGCACTGCCTCCATGATCAGAGGCGGCAATGTTTCTGAATGCCCTTTGCTGTAAACCGCAGGAGGTCCTGCTTGTGAGTTTCTCACAGGCATCTGGTTGGCCACTGTGAGAACAGGATGCTGGCCTGATCCAGCAGGCTCTTCTTAGGTTCTTATAAGCTAAGCCATGGTTGTTTTGCCAAGAGTTAAATTCATCAGCAAATCCATCCACCAGAAAGGACAGTGGATGAGGGAAAACATTTTCTCCCAAACTTTTTGAACATTTCCTCATTGGCCTATTTCTTGTTGTCTGACTGGCACCATTTTCTTATGTTTTATTCATCCTTTGTGTGATAGAAATGCACAAGCTTCTCTGTGGCCCATTGTGTTATTATGCTACTGGTGTAAATGGGTAAAGACCTCAACAGAAGCAACAGGATCTGCATTGTAAAACATTATATACAGCATGATTGTTGTTTAGGTATTTAAATACAGAGATTATTTACAGGAATTACTCATTATTCATTTTAATGCTAAATATTCCCCCATAGTCACCCTGGGCTTCTAGAAAATCCACCCAATGTCTAAATTCTATTGTCTGACACTAATACATATTTTATGTTTAATCATGATATATATTTTGGGGGCATTGAGTTATTAAGAATGTACATTTTTATGATGAATAAGCAATGGCTTGCTGTTAAGAAATATACAGCACCACTCAATGAATAAATTATTCAGCTAATATTGTTCAGCTGTAAAGCTGGTCAAATACAACGGATATTATTCATAGAATAATATTATTTTGCCTTAAACCCCAGTAAATGAAATTCGTGCAATGATTGCACGTGATGAAGTCTTGCCCATAGTACTTTATTTGGGTAAGCACAGCAAGAATTTGGATTTTGTTAAAAAACAAAAAGACTAGTAAACTCTGTTGTTGTTTTTTTAGTACCCTTAAAAATAATTGGTATTCTGAAAGAACTTGAAAAGCTGGCCTTGAATTGGCTTTTTCATTTTGTCTTGTCTTTGTTTCTGGTAAATTGCAATATGGTATCACTTGATCTGACCAGGTTACAGCAGCGAACAAGAAGAATTGATATAAGCAGAATTAATTTGTGAATTGAAAAGTGAGTCATATTAAAGACAAAGACCATACTGGAGGTTTGCTCATGCTATTTGTCCTATGTCAGAGTGTTGTTAATGCAGCTTAGAAAGCAGATGTTAACTGCTTTATAGCTAAAGAGAAACACATTTGTTATGGCATAAGCTTTTGTGGACTAGCTGAAATTACAGCCGCCCTGAGCCTCTTTGTCATCCAGCTTTCTGTAATGCAGTGCATGCACTGAGCTAAATTGACACGGACATTCCTGGCTGCCTAATAGTGCAATCAAGGGCACGTCTAGTAAGCCCTACTGAGTTTAATTGTGTTTACTTGCAGGTAAGAGCATATAGAGTAAATTTTGAAGCAGGGATTGCAGTCTTATTTTAATTCCCAGTTTATGATTCAGCTGTACACTGTATGTGAAAAATGCATTTCCTTCCAGTAAGCTGAGGGGGCAGCAGCGAGGCACATACACTTGCTCTGACAAGGTTAAAAGTGGATTGAGGCCTTTTGAGTCTTTGCCTCCATTCCTCTCTTCTAGGCTTCACCCCTTTTTTGAGAACCACACACCCTTTATTTGCATGATGCCTCTTCATGTATACAGTGGTACCTCGGGTTAAGTACTTAATTCGTTCCGGAGGTCCGTTCTTAACCTGAAACTGTTCTTAACCTGAAGAACCACTTTAGCTAATGGGGCCTCCTGTTGCCGCTGTGCCACTGGAGCACGATTTCTGTTCTCATCCTGAAGCAAAGTTCTTAACCCGAGGTACTATTTCTGGATTAGCGGAGTCTGTAACCTGAAGCGTATGTAACCTGAAGCGTATGTAACCCGAGGTACCACTGTATAATGCATGTATTGTGTCCAGTATTGTCCTGTCCTCTGATAGTGGAAGCCCTGGGTTGCATATGTATTGCTGTATGTCACCCCGGTATCCGAGTGGTGTGAGATTTCAGGGGTTCCAGATAGCTTAACCAGGGTCTCCTTTTGAGAATGAGGCACAGTGGAGACTGTGGGGTCTTCAGGCTATATGGTTCATTTACACATATATACAACCTGAGCCTATGGAGGAGTTCACAATATAATCACCACTAGAGGGTCTTGCTTTTACCACAGCTGCAGCCTTGGATTCAAACAACCATCAGTCTTCCTGCTCTGCCACTTTGTTGCTCTGTCACATAACCCCTAACTCTCCTATTCTAAACTCTGGCTTTATCTATTGAGGGAGAGTGGTCCCAACCATTTGCCATTTCACACCGAGTCTTAGTGGCCTATTACCACAACACAGGAGGCAAGCCTAGCTTAATTAGCTTTTAAAACTTGCTGATTCCAGGGGATTTGAAGTGTCTAGCACATAACTTCATGCCTCCTGGTTTGGCACCCAGTTTTAACACCCAAGCTTTAACTAAATTCTAACATTAGCCTGATCTAGCGATTATAGTGGTCTGACACCCACAAACTCATAACATTATTTCCCTTCTCAGATAAGGACACATTCCAGGTAGTCCTTCCTAGCTCTAGGCCCACACAGAGAGCCTTTAGGTTTTCCCTGCCAAACCCAGTCATTCCTTAGGGCTTAGTCTTCTGGTGTCCATCCTTTGAGTAGAAGTTGCCTGAAGGCAACAGCAAAGGACAAGGAAGGTGGCAAGTCATTATGAAACGAGGATGACACCTAATTAGTACCACTTGCAACAGAGCCTTATTAACACTGAAGGCGGTTCCTATGCAGAGAAAACTCACCTGAAGGGTGCCTCTGTTCCGCCACACTAACTTATTTTTGGTTCAAGATTTAATACATTGATAGCTTTTCTGGAACACTTTCATCATCCATCTACAGAACTGACAGCAGGAATCTGTGAGCTGTAACCTTCAAAATACAAATTGTTTTATTGCAGAAGGTCTGCTGATAACAACCGTGTCAAGTTGTTTTCCATGGAACTGAACCTGAGAGATGAAGTGCCCAAATGGCAGGAGAAATGCCGCTTTTTAGTCTTTGTTTTTGTTTGCATGCCTGTTACGCCTGAGTTGTGCTCAGGAAGCCTGAAGAATCACTTAACTGAAATCAAGTCTTGACACAGCAGGGTCAGAATCAGTTTAAGGAAAAGCTTTTCATTATTTGGATTTTTGCAAATCTACAGCATTCCTGCGTGGCTAGTGTCAAGAGGACGGCATGGAAAGAATAGCAATGGAAAACTGCTCTGCCCATGAACAGCTTTGGATAGCCAACGGCATGATCCAGGAGCAGACAGATGTTTAATGGGTATCAGCTCATGTCAGGTTTTTCAAACATCTAATAATTCCAGAGACAACAATTTTACATTGCAATCCTAAGCATTTTTACTCAGAAGTTGAGTCCCAAGAGTGCAGCACAGATTTACAGCATAATCCTAACCAGGTCTACTCAGAAGTAAAACCTATTTAATTCAGTAGGGATTCGTCCTGAGTAAATGGCATTAAGATTGCAACCTATATTATTGGTCAACTGCGAATGATATTTTTGTGTTGCTTTGCTTTAAATCAAACACCACACACAGCCACACCAGACAACAACCTCCAACACACACACACCCCCTACATTTTTGGGATGTCTGTCCCTTGTTTTGGTGCTTCCCTTAAAGAATTGAAAATCTGGGAGTGTGAAGGCTTTTCAATGGTGGCCGTAAACTAGTACAGTGGAACCTCGGTTTTTGAACGTAATCCATTCTGGAAGACCGTTCGACTTCCGAAATGTTTGAAAACCAAAAACTCAATATGGAAGCCTCAATACAATAGGGAAACTCAAAACAGAAGCCACATGGCATGTTCAGCTTCCAAAAATCGTTCGAGAATTGAAGCAGTTACTTCTGGGTTTTCAGTGTTCGAAAGCTGAAATATTCAACTTCTGAGGTGATTGAAAACCAAGGTTCCACTGTAAAGCAATGCTGTCTGCTTTGGGGTGCCAGGCAAAAACTTACTTGTTTACCCAGGCTGGTGTTTTTTTTATTTACCCAGTGGCTTTTATGGTGCTCATCCTTTAAGTGGGGCCTTGTACCTTTTAAATATATAGTTGGATGAATATTTTATGGGGGGGGTTGTTACTGGTTTTCTCTTATTTTAATGTCTTTGTTATTTTATTTTTACTGCTTAAATTACTTAGAGGCACTTCAGTGCAAGAATGCAAATACCCAGTAAGTAATAATAATAATAGCAATAAAAATAATTATACTTTTTAGAATATAAAAAGAGAGATGTCCCTGAATACACCATTTTGCCCAGTGACTCATTGAGATAAAAATAAAAATTATTATTTCTTTTTCTTTTTCTTTATACAGCTCTGATTTTGTCTTGGTTTCTGCATAATGCTAAACTATGGTTTATTAAGCCATGGTTTAGAGATTTGTGAATCCTGACTAGCAGCGCAACTATGGTTTATTTGCTGCCAGCAAACTGGGATCTGAAGCCGTTGTTTGTTTCTGGCTTACAGACTTTGGCTTGGTGTTACATGTGAAGCCAGAACCCTTCTTTTACCATGGCTTGTTTGACCACCCCATCCCAGCAGGTCTTAAAACTACAAAGGCATGGACAGCTGGTAAACAAACCACTTTGGAGAAACAAGCCATGGTACATAGCCTCCGTACACAGAGAAGTTAATCGAAATTATGATCCTGTTTCCCCACAGCACATACACTGTACACATCCAGAAATCACTCCAAAACAGACTGAGGATTTCAGTACACTAAGTGAAACCCAAAGAAGGTGCAGAATAATACAGATGGAGAAGGAGCTATTAATTACATGTTCAGTTTACATTTTTTTTAAAATAAGATTTTAATAAATGGGGTTTTTTGTAATACAGTATGATAAAATAAACTAATCAAGATGAAAACAAAAACATAACGAGAAAAGAAATTGCCTTTAGCCTTTTACAATGGACTCTTCTCAAAATCAGAAAGTAGCTCACACATCAGTTGTAAATTTCCACTGGCAGACAGAGAAACCTCTCGAAGTCATAAATTATATCAGTTTGAGGGATAGTTAGAGGTAATTAGAGAAAGGGAAGCTTGCAGACCCTGTTTTCCAATTAGGGCTCTTACATGGTTGTTAGGCAAAATGTTGGTTCCTTGCTCTTAAGTCACCCACCCTCATTTGGGTTCCCAGGAGCTGGCAGCTTCTCAGTCCTTCAACTTAGATAGTGGCTTTTTCAGAGTATTAAAGGTTAAAGCCCCATTCACTCTTATCTTCAGGGTGAATTTTGATAGCCAGGATTGCCTTGGCTAACATCAATCATCATGTGATTATCTCCATTAGAAGATGGTCAGTCCACCATGATCCTCCCCAGAAGTTTGTTCAGTTTACATTTCTGAATTTTTTCCCAATGACTATAGCTTTGGAGGCTTCACTTTGTTTTCCTGATTTTCAGAGTCCACAAATTGCAAAGCAGTATGACTCTGACTCTGACCTGTCTGACTTAAGATGAAATGCCATTGATCTTGGTGCAGTTGCTCTTCATCTGCTATGGTGACAGCAAGTTGTAAGTTGAAGCTCTCATCAAATGGAGAATTTTGCTTATCTGGTCTTTTAAAACTCTCCCATATTTCTTGTCTAGCTATGTTATTCTGACCTTTGGTTTTGTCTTCTATTCGCCTGCTAATTCCCATCTTTGTGATCTGCTGCTCAGACATACTTTGGAGCCTCATGCTCCTTTAATTGGTCTCCTTCATAAACTTCTACACATATATCTGACAATTTTCTTCAACATCAGGCATACTGTGTTATAAATATCCTGCTGAGAAACACAAATACGTTTCCTGGACGTCAGATAGCATCTTACCTAAGCCATAAATATGAAATGTGCACGGACATTTCTGAGCAAACACTTTGTCTCTGGCAGAAAATTTGCAGTCAAAATTTACTCCCCATGAGACATCAAAAAAGAAAGAAAAAAGTTTCGATCACACCAGTTATACATTCATGCCATGTGCAAAGCAGCAGAGCATACGGGACCTTCAGGGAGTTATTAGGAGGCATGCTGTGAGTTGCTAGGATTTCAGATTATTGTTGTACACCAGAGAATGCTCAGCAGACAAGGAAATGGCAAGATTAGAAGTTGTAGGCAGCTGTCATCTCCTGACTGAACAACACCCTAATTTGTACCTATTCCAAAGCATAGAATCATAGAGTTGGAAAGGACCAAGAGGGTCATCTAGTCCAACGGCATGCAATACAGGAAACTTTTGCCCAATGTGGGGCTTGAACGCACAGCCCTGAGGTTAAGAGTCTCATGCTCTACTGAATGAGCCACTAATTCCCTTGAGAGCAAATAAAACATAACTCTGTAATCTATGTCCTTTTCAGATGCTTTGTATCTGAGAATAGCTTCAATTCAGCACCAGGTATTTGTTTTAGCTGCAAATCATCTTAACTGAACTGAACTAGTAAGTCCAGGATTCATATTTCGCCTCAGGCACTAACTCACTAGCTAATCTTAGGAACTGAATTACACACACACCCTTTTTGGCAGCAGAACTTACACCGTGATTGGAAGGTCAAGTGAATGAGCTGAATGGGTTTAGGACACAGCTTAAGATCAAGCCCTGCTCCCTCACCACTCCTCTAGAATGCCCCTTTTTCTGAGCTCATGTTGCATCAGGGTTGGAGACATGTGCACGGCTAAGTTGGGAACCAGTTGTCTCAGCCAGATAAATTCTACACCCTAAGCTGCTCAGCCTGGTGGATCTTGGCTCAGGATTGTACCCTAAGCATTTTACTTTGGTTAAGAACTGTGTGACGGTGCAACGGCACTTTCACCCCTGGCTCTGTAGGGCCCGCCCTCAGTTAAATATAGTGCACCCACCTCACAGAACACCAGTTACCTGAGTTCCTACAAACTACCCCAGATTATCTTGTGAGGGACTTGTGTGAGGGTAAACTTAATAATTTAGAGTCTCAGGCAGGATTTGATCAAACAAACAAGAATTTTTTTATTAAACATAGGAAGTTTATGGCACAAAGTGGGTAAAACATAGGATACTTCAGATTCTAATGTTATTTCACTTCAGTTCTTTCTCAGTTGTTGCACAGCTGTTGCCACTTAATACTTTGGTTCTTCAACAAGGTGGTATTTTCTGTCAGTTACACACGCCTTTGACAACCCTACTCCTGGGGTACTCCAAGTAACAGACCCAAGGGATCACCACACCCCTCTTAACTGGTTTGGGAGTCTTCTCTTTTTGTAGAAGAATCTCTCCCTTCCTGACTGGAATGAGT
Organism: Podarcis filfolensis; assembly: GCF_964270895.1. Lineage (NCBI taxonomy): Eukaryota > Metazoa > Chordata > Lepidosauria > Squamata > Lacertidae > Podarcis > Podarcis filfolensis. The sequence continues at coordinate 76,320,305 of NC_139604.1, read as the reverse complement.
CCTAAGTAGACTGTATCCTCACAGCTTCTACTTCTCCTGGTTCATCCTCTCAGTTAATTCCTGGCCTATTACTCTTACAGAACACCACACACTGTCCTTTGCACTAAGCTCAGAGACTCCTTTCTCCAGCTTGTGATATATTCCTCAGAGTGGATGTTTCTACCCAGAACCAGTTCTCTCTCCTCTCTCTCCCTATCTTCCTACTTATCACCCAACCTATTCTCCCAACCTAATAACTGTCTCTCCTGGAACCCTGGCCAATCATAAGCTGTCATTTTTTAACCATTTGCTGGCAGGGAAAAAGAAAACACTTGTTGAACCAACCTGCCAGCAAAATAAACTTTTCCGTCCCTACAAACTGCTGCCACAAATTCTAGTGTGGGTTCATGCCAAAGTTGTATATTACTCAGAGATAGTAGTAGTACTAGTTGTTGGCGTCTGTCTCGAGAGACAATGGAGTACACATCTAGGGGTGATGTCAAACTGCTGTGTCTCATTCTCTCTTTCTGCCAGAGCCTGTCTTTGCATGAAGGGGAAGTCCCTAACTAACTGAGGGTTTGAGACCCAATGGCTATCCTAACCTGGTTTAGCTGGCCAGTCAAAGCTGTTACAGGTGTGTGGCTGCTGTCACATGCTGACAGCTTCTAGGAGCCACAGGTGACAGCTAAGTGCAGGGTGGGGACCAAAGGTGGACAAACTACCCCAGAAGGAACATGGCGTGTCTCCCATCAGATGTACTACCCCTCCCCTAACACCACATACACCCCTCCTCAGACGTAAGCCCTGCTGGATTCCAAAGTTGCCTCCCCAGAATGGGAGTTTGATCTTAATTACTGTTTCAAGAGCAGAGTGAAGATGTAATCTCCCCTTCTTATATGCTGCCTTCACAGAGAGAATAGGGCTCACTGCCCCCCTAGTTAGCTGAGGGAAAACAAGCTATGTAGCTGCCTGCTGTGTATTTATGTAAGGGGAGGCGGGTGGCATTGTGGTCTAAAACACTGAGCCTCTTGGGCTTGCCTATTGGAAGGTCAGTGCTTCAAATCTGCACAATGTGGTGAGCTCCCACTGCTCTGTCCCAGCTCCTGCCAACCTAGCAGTTTAAAAGTACACTAGTGCAAGTAGATAATAGGTACTGCTGTGGCGGGAAGGTAAACGGTGTTTCCATGCGCTCTGGTTTCCGTCACGGTGTTCCGTTGTGCCAGAAGCAGTTTAGTCATGCTAGCCACATGACCCGGAAAGCTGTTTGTAGACAATTGCTAGCTCCCTCTGCTTGAAACGACATGAGTGCTACACCCCATAGTCACCTTTGACTGGGCTTAACCATCCAGGGGTCCTTTACCTTTTTTACCTTTTACCTACTTATGTACCCATCTAATTTGACCCAAAGAAAGTAATCTTTGCCTTCAACCCCCCCTCCACACCCCCCCCATAACTAACTTGACCCACCAGATTACCTTGCATCACAGACTTTCTCAGGCAGTTTTTCTATTTATTTATGTTTTCGGAATTAACTAATGAAATTAGAAGCTTTCCGTTATATAAACATCATACTATCTATTTAATTTTGCTGTTGTTCCCCAGCACAATGCAAAAGGCCCTTTGCTTACAAATGGCTGTTCTGCTCTGTGGTTTTGGAGGTACAGAATACTAATGAGGTGGGATGGGGTGGAAAATTACTGGTGATGGAAAAGATATTTGCCTTTTATGTGCGGGCGTGTCATTCCGCACGTAGCAAAAGGTTTTCTTTCGGGGAGTAGTGCTGCCTGCCATTCTGACATGTGGGGCCATTGTATACCTTTCTTGTTTCAGTTTAAATTCATACAGCAAGTGAATTAAGTAGCTCTCTGCTAGCCGTTAAACAGCTCTGCAAACTACAGAGGCTTTTGAGAGGCTGTATGGATATGAAATTGCAATGGCATTGTTTCATTCCCAGCATCATTTATTACCTTAGAGAAACACAGAAAAGGGGATGTCATATTGTGGCAAAGACTGTAGTTTTATCTCAGATAAACTTATTAAATGAGACAGATTCTTTATTAACAAGTCAGAAGGCAAATGATTAAACAGCTTTCCCCCTCTTGGAATATCAAACAGAAATCAATGTGCATTATGCAGCTTCGGCAGTTGAGATTGCAACAGACCCAAGGACAGCATAAAACCTGTGATTTGCTGAAAATATTTCTTCAGGGGTTCAGCCCCAAAGAAATGTGCAATATGCTCATAGAATGCATTGCTTCTGGCATACTTCAGGATTGTCTTTGAAACTAAAAGCAAATATGGGAGGCTGGTTATGTATACAATACAACCTATAATGTCCCATTTATGCACCCCAAAGAGCTGGGTAAGGATTGTCATTGGACATGGTGGAAACTTTGCTCCCCTTCCTCCTTCACTGCCAACCTGTATCTGGCACATGTGAAATCCATAGTTGTGTAACACACCATACGTTAAAAGCACACAACTTCCCCACAATAAATTCTGGGAACTGTAGTTTGCTAAGCATGCTTGGGACACTAGCTCTGTGAGGGGGTAAACTACGGTTCCCAGGATTCTTTGGGGGATAGATTGTGTGTACGCAACATAGTTATGGGAGAAGAACACATCATGGTGCATTTGGCACAATTCAAGTTTGGCACAATGGGGAAGGACTCCACTATGTCCTGTCTAAGAATCCCTTTCTATGAGTGCCCAGGAATGGATGGACTGTGATCATATCATCAACATCATCAACAACAACAACAACATAATCATAATCATAATCATAATCATAATCATAATCATAATTATATCATATAATCCATGACTCCAATCAAACTTAAAACACTCAACAGCCAAATCACGGAATTTCAGCCTACAAGTATTCTCCTCTCTTAAAAGCAAAGAAAGTTATAGAAAGCCACATTCAGCACAGGAGACAATACTATTTTGCTATTGTGTTCTTATCACAGCTACCTATAAAGGGAATTTAACTGCTGACCAATATGTTTCCTATCATCTGCTGCAATGTTTCAATCATTGACTGAGAGAGAATATTACAAGAAAGCCATGCTCAGCAAGATTGCATGATGGTGCAAGCAATGGTCGGTCAGAACTTTAAAAGCACTTCTGAAACTAGGGAACAGATATTCCTACTTCAGAAGCATGGGGCTGATGGCCGAGCTGAAGCAAGGTCTCCACTTAGTGTTGTTAACAAAGACTGTGAGACACACAGAACAATTCGGAAGCTATTTGAGAGAATAACAGGACACAGTGGTAGCCATATAGTGGTGGGTGTTAGAATAATGTTTATCTCAGGAATGAAGAATCATTGGACCTTGGGGGTTCCCTATGAAGGGAAACTCTTGCTTTTCTCCCAGTATACTGCCCTCACATCTATTTGTGGGCTGCACAATCAAAAAATAAGAGCAAAAGAAGCTGCTGCTTGAACAATACCTTATTTTATCTTTAGGTACTTCGAAATGAGCAACAGCCATTGTGGACCATGAGCTACATCGACATTATCTTTGATATACCTGCACTTCTCTGGGTAGGGCTGCCTTGAAAAATGATTCATAAAGTAGCTCCAGGATGTTGGCCAGAATTCTAACCACATCACTGCATTCTTACAGAAACTTAACCGGCTGCCTAGTTGTTTTCAGGCTCAATTTAAAGTACTGCTTCCAATTTTTTTGGTGGTGGCTCCAGATCAGAATCAACTACAGTAGAATTTGACTAGAAAACAAAGCATATCATGTGCTAATTTTTGTCTACATCTGAAATTTCCAAATGGGCCCAATAGATCACTTTGGTTATTACTCATGGAAGAGGCAATATCTTCAACAGCATAGCTGAAATACAGGTGTTAAAGGAATGATTGCCTTTCAATGCCTTGCTGTCCAAATAATGCACTGTTGGGGAACCTCCAGTCCAAAAGCCTAATTTGGCCTGCCAGGCCTCCCCAGCTGGCCTACAAGGCTATTTTGGCTAAGCCATTCCCCCCAACATGTACTTGACATAATATATGACATTAAGAGTGGGCAGGCAAAGACACAGCTGGGCCAAAAATAGGGTTGCATGCACTGCCAGTAGCTGCATCAGCAAAGTTCTGTGCATCCTGTGTGGCTCTTTGCAAGCCCTAACAACCAGCCGATTGTTGGTTCCTGCAGAGAGCTGTGCATGAACTTTGAAGTCCCAATTGCTGGCTGATTGTCAGGGCTTCGTGCATGCTGCATGGTTAGGTCCACCCATTTGCCAAACAGGCGCATTGGAAATGGTAGAGCTGAGGATCCGACCCACCACCCACCAGTGATTTGTGCCATTTGAAAATATTAGACTAAAGGTTGTACTGGTAGGTAAAATTAGCCATCAATTTTTTTCCGGAAAAAAAATAGAAGTATAAACTAATGTATGGGTAGATATCAAACTAACAGAACTGTAATTTAATTTAAAAACAAAAGCTTTGCATTTCACAGTTATTGCACTTGACTAATTCCAGGTTCTTTATTTAAGGTGGATCATTTATGTAATTTGGTTCACAGGATGTAAAATTAATAGTTCTCTACCACATCAGCAGATGATATGAAAGCAAAATTAGTACTCTGCTTGGAAAAGGGAAAAAAGACAAAATAGAGTTGCTATATTGGATCAAATCCATAACCTATCTAAGACAGAGCCCCATCGCAAACACCTAGGAGCTTAGCGTTGGGGGGGCACTGTAGATGGGATAATGTTCTGGATAATTTTGGGTGACTACAACTGACCTTACATATTCAGCATACTGTAATCCTTTGAAAAAACTAAAAACTTAAAATAGTAAAAACATAATTAGGTTTGACTTTAGCCTTACCCTGTGGCAATGAGATCAATAGGTTAATTACACCATGTGTGAAACAGACTGTCATTGAACACTTCTGAATGTGTTAGCTTTTATTTTCATCACTTGGATTTTCATATTCAGAAGGATAGCAGCCACATACTATTTCAAATAAGCCTCATAAATGGCAAACTTCATTGGTAGCCCTTGGAAATTAGAGTTAGGGCATGCACTATTCTATTGGGACAAGACCCAGATAGTTTTCATCCTGCAACCCTGATTGCACTTAAAGAACAAGTTCAGCAGTTCAGTCCCTCCCCTTCATTCATCAGCAAACACCAATAGTTAATTACTGCTGCCATCTAATTATTGCCACTTGCTCTCTCCATGCCTTTTTCTCCAGAGACAAAAAATAAAAAAAATCACAATTTTATGAAAGTTGTCTTAACTATGTGCTGAAAAAGAGAAGCACTCTCTTGCTCTTTCGAGGAGGCAGGAGGTACTGCCACAAGACATCTCAGAGACAAAACCTACCTGCCTTGATCAGGAGGAAAATTAGTCTACAAAGAAACAATGGACTGAACAAGGGTGGTCCAGAATTGGAGCAGTCGCAGCTGCATTTTGACAGAAGTGGGTCATGTGCTGTCCAGTATACATTGCACCCTGGAAAGTCACCACTCCCCAAAAGCTCCCATGGACGGGCTTTCCTCACAAGGTTTGTGCTCACTAAGCTTATGCTTTGTGATTGCCAGCTGGACGTCATGATTTACAAGACCCTTCCAGGTACCATCTTTCAACAACATCACAGCATTCCTGTTTGAGCATTTCAATATGTAGATGAATCACTGCACATATAGAGTTGGTTCCCTAATGGAGCACCTAGAGAATGAGAAGGGCAAAAAATAGGGATCAGATTAGAATTCTTAATTGCATAAGCCATTGGCACAAGAGCAGCCACATAAATCAATACAAAAAGACAAGATAAATCACAAACTAAGCAATATAAAAATATTTTTTTCTTCCAGTGTTGTATATTAAAATTAGACAGTCTAAACTGCAGTTAGGACAGCAACACACTTTGAGTTGGGGTGGAAGGAGAAGGACATAGAAGCCCCCTCCCCGACGATGAAAAAAGGGGTTTTGCAGTAATTTCTGTCATGCACTTTTAGAGTCTACATAACTGTGAAGCAATCTGCATAACTGTGAAGGTCATCCTACGGCTAAAAGGAGACTTACAGTATGTTTCTGGACGGCTGTTCTGTACATACGGTATTCCCTCAGCCAATATACAATCAGATCTTGCATGGTAGCTTTGCAACAACTCTAGGTCATAAGAAGCAATATAATCCATGGATTACCAAAAATAACCCCAACCCAACCCATCCCAACCCAACCATAGTTAGCTGTGGTCCATTAGAAAACATTCAGAAGCCACAGCTGAGTAATATTACAAACGAAAATGTCACAAAGTATTAAGCAAACTTTTCACCCCCCCAGAACCTTTCTTCAGAGAAGGGGTGCGTGTAGGGAACAGAAAAAGCTGGGTGTGATGAAGAAGCCCCAAAGTCGGCTGTTTGTAAGTGTAAAGACAGTGTCCAAGAGATGTACTGAACATTCAAGTAAGTGATAGTGATGATTCATTATACTTATATTTCACCCTTCAGCCAAAGGTAGTCATGAATCCTGAGGCTATCACCAGGCTCATGCGTGGAGTAGCAGGCTGAGACAGATGAAGAGGGGGAACAGGAGAATGACATGGGAGTTGAGCCAGGGGAACAGAGGCTGAAGGAGAGGGGTACTTTCTTCTCCCAGAACATGACTGCTCTGGATGGGGAAGCAGGATTCCTACTTCCCCTCTTTGCTCCTGGTGGAGGAGCAGTAGAATCTGAGGAGTGCCTCAACCAACTGCTGGAGTGAAGGAACTAAAGTCAGAAAGGGAGAGCACAGCCTGGTTCCTTGGGACCTGAGGACACTCCTGTCCCTGGAAATATACCCATCTCCCCTTCAACAGTCTCCCAAGACGCAGGAGTCCTGTGGGGGAAGCTTGCCCCGCCTCGCCTTGAAAACTTGGCGGGTGGTCATGTCAGCCCATTGGGACAACTCCATTGCTTCCACACAGTTCTGAACTCCCTTCCCCAGCTAGTCTTGCCTTTCCTGTCACCTGAATGTAAGGGCTGCTGTGACTTATTAGCTGTTGCTGAGCATGCACCTCTGCTCTGCCTCAAATACCATTGGCCTGAAAAAGCAGGTTTGTTTTGAGCTGACAGGTAAAAGTAATTCAGGTAGGGCATAACCAAATTCCTGTAGAGAGGGAATTCTATATCTGGGGTGTCATAGCAGAGAAGGCCTGGAATAAAACCTAGGTGCCCCCAAGACTACAACAAACAACAACTCAACAATTGCTGTTTCCCTCTTTTTTTGGGGGGGGGGGGATATACAAACTTGTAGTTATGCCACTCTGTTTTCAGTACTAATCAGGACCCCCATATGTTCTGTGTGAGACAGAGAGTGGAAGTAAAGAGAAATATGGTAGGCATTATATTCTCCAAACTGGAGATTAATTTATGGTGCTGCACTAAGCAGAGTGTCATAACAAGTTAATTGGGTAGAATTGTGTAGGAATTGGCCCTTGAAGATGCTCAAACTCAGGACAAAAGGGAGAAGCATGCACGTTTGTCAAACTCACTGTGATCAACTCCCACGTGGAAACCTATGTCCCCGCGTGGAAGGACGTGTGGATCCAGAATTGGCATCCACAGTCACTTACAGACTTATTGCTAAGACCGTGTTCATGGAAGATAATCTTACTCAGCCATGAGTGATCACCAATGAAGAAGAAGTGGTTGGAAGGCATGCAGCTCCTCCATGCTGAATCCCATGTTTATTATTTCATTTATGTATGTACTGAATTTATATTGCTGCCATATAATGTAAATTCTCTGGGTGGCTCACTCATGGCAGCTATGTATGTGGGCTGGGTGGGTAAGAAGATTGGCCCTGAGCCTTGTGCCAGTTTTAGAATGTCACAATAATTGATTTCAGATTGGGCTGGATGCTGTTCCTGAGTGGATCCTAGGCTTGCTTAGCTCTACTCCATTTTAGGGTTTTCAATGCATGTTTTTTGGGTGGTGGGTTCAGCCTGCAAAACTGAGCAGACTCAGTGCAAGGGGATTTTGGATTGCTCTGCTAAAGCTATTAAAAACCGAAAACACAGATTTCAGGTGGTAGAAGGTCATCTTCCTCCAGTTTTAGGATCTCCCTCCTGGACAGCTACATTTGATATTCTATAAAGCACACAAAACTCCTAAGTAGACCTGTTGGTACATGTGCTGTGGGATGAGGGTGGAAAACAAAAACTACAAGAGGGTGTTATGGGGACCACAGAATGAAATTAGTGTCCCAAATTTTAGAAAAGCTGGATGACATTGTTTAGCAGTAGAAGAGTGGGTTAAATCATAAATATATGCAATGTGCAGTTCTGTACGGTTTACTAAATATATCTCATAACTCATCATCTTTTCCTCACTAATGCAATTATTTATCATTTAAAGTTAATTGCTGATTCTGACTACTGCAGTCTCAGGGCATTATGAATCTGTAAAGAAAGGTCATGAAGTGATTGACTGTTATGTGCAGGAGAGAAAGTTAATTTGCCTTTAGACAAAAGAATGTTCTAAGTAGATTTTTACATCTTTGACTTCTTGACTGGAACTTTGGTTAACTGTTTCTCCCAAGAATGCAATGATCCATGATTGCAATGTCTCTCTGTATTACCACTAAGGACAATATTATCTGATATAGCCCCTTACTCGTATCATAACACACAAGTAACTTTGATGATAGTAACAATTCCTCTGCCTTTAGCCATCTGCCTATATTGCTGTTTAATTTTTAACACTTCCCCAAATTATTTTTTACCAAGCAACAAAGCATGACTTGAAATGAAGTAGAAATAGATACTCATGTATGTTGCTCATTGTATGTGTGCCATTGTTAGTTACTCTGTCAGCATCATTAAATAAAATGTTATGTTTGTATGTTTGTTATGTTTGTTACCTAAGTACAGTTAATGCACGGCAAAGTCATGCATGACGAAATCTGAATATATTTTTGATGGAAGACCACTGAAAAAGCAAATCTTCTCCTCTGTCTATCACTGATGAGCATATCATACAGTTTCACTTCGCCTGCTTTCCAGAATGGTGGGACATTCCGGTGCATCCTTTAGCAGAGCCAATTTCCTTTGACACAAGAAAGCGCTGGAGATTTAGGGCGTCTGTTGCAGTAGCTGTTTCTTTGCAAATATACAATGTAGACAGGTGGTGAGCCAGCAGGCACATTCAGGCTGTGTTTAGCCTACTTCCAGATGTAACTGAACCATAATATTCCAGGGATGTACCCAGGGGGAAAGAACTAATCTGCATGCGTGCACATATCGAAAGAGGTGAACCATGATGAAATGCTCTTTGGGTGCTGCCTCGTGGGGCATGCTAAATAAGAGAGAAAGCCACACTGTAAAATCAGTCAGGCTTAATGAGGAACCCGGTCATAGCTACAAGTCTAGGCCTAGGCTCCTGGAAGGAGAAGGGATGCACATGCTCCCTGTTTCAAGGCCCATATGGCAAGTGAAGAATTGGTTTCACAAAATGGGCTTATGATTGCTAAATAAATATCAGATCTACATCTATCTATCTATCTATCTATCTATCTATCTATCTATCTATCTATCTATCATCTATCTATCTATCATCTATCTATCGATCATCTGTCATCAATGTAGTTCCCAACATTTCCCCTCCATGGACCACTTGAAAATTGCTGAGGGTCATAGCAGACCACATAATGATTTTTCTCTCTGCTGTAGCAATTGCACTGCACTGCACTAAATGCTGAATAGTTTTTAATTGTATTTTTATTGCTTTGTTTATTTCTTATACAATAAAAGAAGCAATAAAAATACAATTAAAAAATCGATATGAATATTTAAAGTGAAGGATATGTCATCTCTCGTCTTCAATCACAAATCCACAGACCACCTGAAGAAAGATTACAAAACATAGCTTGAGAACCCCTGATCTAGACTAATGTACAGTGTTCTGCTTTAATGACATGCAAATACAAACACAAGGCACTCTGCCTACACTTGACTACTTTGCTGTTGACTTCCCTAGAAAACTGCAGCTTTTCTTTCATTAACTGCACAGTTCTCCTACAGGGGAAGATCAAAGTTTCAGCCTGTACAAGTCCCCCCCTCCATTTGATCAACTTTCCAAGAGTTTTCCTATAATGGGAGAAGGAAGGTATGACCAGGACATTTTTCAGCTGGATCTCGCCGGAACTCAGTTCCGGCACCTCTCAGGTGGGTGCCATTGCCCTTCTAAGAGAATGAGGTAGGCATTCATGGTGAGTTCTGGCACCTCTTTTTCTAGAAAAATAGCACTGAGTATGACGTTTATGTATTTACACTGGATTCCTGGTTTTTTATAACCAGGACAAAATCCTAGCAGCAGGGGTCTGTGAGGAGGAGTGAAGCCACCACCCAAGCATGAATGTTGCTTCTGCTTACCTGGACAGGACTGGGGAGGGGTGGCAGTGAGTTTCACTGACCTTGTCACTGCAGTGTTGTGCAGGTAAATAGGAATGACACTAGTGCCAGGTGGGGGGCTCTTCCTCACCACATGGACCACTACTGAATCCTGTGTGAATCAGGTGAATCTCTTAGCTTCCTCAGTCTTCCTCATCCCCTTAAGCCTTCCTTATGTACAATACATTTTGAGCTTTCCACCTTCCTTTTGGTTGCAGTTCTACATTTCTTGCAATGAACTCACACTGGTGGAAGTGATTTGGTGAAGAAAATAAATTAACAATAAATAATGTGGTTAATATGGTTTTCCCAGTAGTGATGTATGGAAGTGAGAGCTGGACCATAAAGAAGGCTGATCGCCAAAGAATTGATGCTTGAATTATGGTGCTGGAGGAGACTCTTGAGAGTCCCATGGACTGCAAGAAGATCAAGCCTATCCATTCTTAAGGATATTAGCCCTGAGTGCTCACTGGAAGGGCAGATCCTTAAGCTGAGACTCCAATACTTTGGCCACCGCATGAGAAGAGAAGACTCCCTAAAAAGACCCTGATGTTGGGAAAGATTGAGGGCACAAGGAGAAGGGGACGACAGAGGATGAGATGGTTGGACAGTACAGTGTTCTCGAAGCTACCAGCATGAGTTTGACCAAGCTGCAGGAGGCAGTGGAAGACAGGAGTGCCTGGCATGCTCTGGTCCATTGGGTCACGAAGAGTTGGACATGACTAAATGACTAAACAACAACAACAAATGTGAACATACACAAAAACAAACAAAAAACCTCCCCCACATCAGAGCAGGTCAGGGAGAGAGGGAGAGAGGGGGAGGGAGAGAGAGAGAGAGAGAGAGAGAGAGAGAGAGAGAGAGGTTACTAGATCATCAGTCCATTCACAAACTACTTGAGTGCTTAGATTCAAGTTCACTTCAAGTCAAAGGGGTAAGAAATCAGCTAGAAGCTTAACCCTTCTGTGGATTAGACTGGGAGTACTATACAAAATGACAGAAAGCACATCAAACTGGTCAAACTGTGCCCAGCATGAGTTCATTTACTACCTTAGTCACTTCCATTTCCTCTTTCCAAGTTTTTCTGTCTCTCAAATCCCCTACAAAAAATAAAAATAAAAATGAGGGTGTTAAGGACACAGCGGGAGTCACGGGAGCCGTATCCGACCATATCTATCTGTGCATTTGCCAGCAAATTGTTCAGTGCAGCCTGCACAGCACACAATAATGCCCTATGCCACATATATTTCATGACATAAATGCTATTAGAAATTGTTCGATACTGCTCTGTTCAATATACATGCGCTGTAGGTTGCTAAAGAAAAAGTGTTTATAAAAAATGCTGCTGCAATAAATCCTAAAAGAGAGAGGAAAATAGCTGTAAACCAAATGCTTTGAATTTAAAACATCAGCTGAAACAGTACATTGGATCTCCACGTTCTACATGTTTTTATGGCAAATAACAACAGCAAGAACTCATATGTGGTGCAGCACATTGGCGAGCGGCAGATCAAAAAGGCAGATGTTGCTGCTTCTTGCTACTCACTAGAACTGGATTGCCAGTTTAGTTCCTCCATTTGAAACGGCAACTTGAAAGCAACAGTGATAATATGAGGATGATCCTTCCGCTGCCATTTGTTCACTATGTGGCAAAAATGAATCTGAAGTCACCACGGAGAGCAATATTGCTGCCATGGTAGGAAATGACATTCAAGCTGAACTCAGGAGCCTTGGAAGCTGTGGAATGCTTGGAAAGGAAAGGCACATGCTGCAATATTGCTTTGTCAGTGTGTCAGGGGGAAGATTTCATAACCTACTTCCATGAAGCCTAGACATGCAGCAGATCGCAGGGAGAGTGTTTTCTCTTATTAACAAAGCTTGCAGTTCTTCTTCTGTGGCTTCAATATGCTACATCTATCTGGCAACCCTACATCTGGCACATTAAAGATACATTAACATCCCCTTGGATGTGCTAGCAGGAAGCACACAGAATGTGTGAAAGAGAGCCAGCAGGCAGGAGGGAGGCTCTGATCTAAATAAAAATAATTTTAGCACGAGCAATTCCAGTTTTCAGCTGAATCGCTTATCCTGCAATCCTATGCCCACTTGCCTGGGAACCCAATAGGACTTTCTTCTGAGCAGATGTGCATAGGATTGCAGTGTTAGACCATTTGCTGTGGCATTCACAGCAGTGCCATTCTTCAGCAGCTATCACTTTCTTTACACTAGATACATTATTAGTATCCTTCCCTGACTATCATATAGAAGAATCCAGACACCTGGATGTGACCAGGTAACATTCAGCAGCACCAACGGTCTTTGGCAACATAGTGGTTGCTGCCCAAAGCTGCTTCATATGCGGCCACAATCCGTTTTAAGCAGCTCTCCATAGTAATAACTGAATTGTATGGAAAGTAAGTATCCACACCAGTTCTAGTATTGCCCAGGAAGATATAGCACTTGTCTAGGGACTTTTCATGAGAGCAGAACATCCCTGTGTTGATCAATTTATGAATATTATTGGCTCTGGTTGAAGCCCTCGCCATATGGAATCAACCACCATACTGGATCAACCATACTGCTTATATCATGTATGCTAGGAAGAAGCCGTAAGAGCCAACGAGTGCATATGATCATGTCAGCCCACAGCAGCTGTAGTTTTAAATCTATCAGGTATATGCTGCAGCCATGAAATGCAAAAGCATCTTTTGAAGGTGGTTTCCAACATTTTTCCAAGTTTGGGCCTGGGGGAAAACATAATGTGTGTGTGTGCGACCGAACAGTTCTGGAAAATGCTAATTTTAATCCTTAAATCACTCAGGGCAGGCATCTTCCCTTCTATTTGTACATGCACCGTGATACTTTGGGCATTCATGAATCTTGATCTGAGAGAAGTTAGTAATGAATAATAGAAAATGTGTTCTGTTGGAGTGTTCTGCCTTATGGTAGCTTAAGACTACCTGTAACATTACTCACAGGAAAGGATGGTGTTTTTTGTCTGGACTTTTCCAATATATGTGGGCTTTAAAAATAATAATAATAATAATAATAATAATAATAATAATAATAATAATAATAATTTATTTATACCCCGCCCATCTGGCTGGGCCTCCACAGCCACTCTGGGCGGCTTCCATAGAAACCAAAAATACAGTAAAATATCACACGTTAAAAACTTCCCTGAACAGGGCTGCCTTAAGATGTCTTCTGAATGTCAGGTAGTTGTTTATCACTTTGACATCTGCTGGAAGGGCGTTCCACAGGGCGGGCGCCACTACCGAGAAGGCCCTCTGCCTGGTTCCCTGTAGCTTTGCTTCTCGCAATGAGGGAACCGCCAGAAGGCCCTCGGCGCTGGACCTCAGCGTTCGGGCAGAATAATATACACTCCTTCAGGTATACTGGACCGAGGCCGTTTAGGAGAATATACCTCCAGAGAATAAAAATGTCACTATTATGTACAAAACAGGATTGTATTAGCTGGGATGATTGCAGAAAGATCTGCATAGCAGCTATATCTAGAAAAACTCATGACAGAATTATGCTTGGCCACTGTTTGACAATGTTGCTAAGAAAGTTTTACATATGTTTTTAGGGAGGAATCACAGGTGAGGGTTTGGGGTTGTTGTTTTTTTTGAGCACAGTGAATTACAAAAGAAGCACAGAGAACAGAACAGTAATATTGGCATGCTGTTTGTTGATCTCTCAGACGCTTCTGAGACTGTCCATAGAAATGGCCCTTGGAAATGTTTTGCTTGAGTTGGCTGCCCAAACAATTTAGTTCTGTGGTAACGCAACTGTTTGCTGGGCTGAGGGCTACAGTGAGCTACAGTGGGCTGAGGGAAGAGGATGTTTTAAAAGACCTCCATGTGACTTTTGGAGTTAGTCAGTGCAACTATGTGAAAACTGCTACCATCACAGTTATCTTTGAAAAAATTGTGAGTCCTGTTTGAAGCTTTTTTGTTTTCTTTTGAAATTCCTGGGATACAATTCCTACATTCACTTAAGATTTCAATTTTGGCAAACTTTGAGTGGGAAATCTAAGCAATGATATTTGTTTTCTGTTATGCTTCTGAATGCTTTTTCCCTTTTCTTTTTTGCAAATGCTGCAATGACCATATTATGCATAACAGACATCATAGTTGGGCTCTGACACCAAGTCTGAGGACAACAACAATCATCAATCTCACTCCCAAGCCAGAGAACCCCTAGAGAAGGCAGCAGTCAAGCTACGGTTCACAAAGGGTCCATTGTTTATCATTTAGATCCTCATGCACTCAAAGACCTGCTCACCAATGTAGGTAGTGTGTCTAGTAAGAAACAGAGATGTCCAGGAGTGCTAGGCTATAGACCAGAGGCTGGCTCACCCCTCTTCTGCAAGAGGGCACAGCTTGTGAGGGCCAGTCTAGCCTTAGCATATATAAGGTCACAGTTGTTAGAATAATGTTTCAGCTCCTTTTGACTTGTCCAGGGTTCTGAACATCTAATATTGAACTGTGCTTGTTCTCTTGGGTCTGGAGTTTGGTTTGGTCTCTGTCTGACTGTTTGTTTCCTTTTCTCCCCATCACTCAGATGACATTTCTTATGTTTCTCCCAACCTAGGCGTGGACTCAGCCTCGCTAGGACTGGACAGATATTTATGTGGGAATAATGATTAAATAGAAATAAATGCATTCACAAACTCTTATTTGCAGGCAATTATATTTAACTTTCAAGAGAACATATAATTATAGTTCACTCTTAACAGCAGCATGTACATATTGGGATCAAATCATTAGCATGACAAAACAACAGGTCTGATAACAACCAGGTGCAGAAAGATTTGTCTTCCTTAGATGTTCTTCTGAAACCAGCTTCTTTTAATGGTAGATAAATCCACAAACTCATATATCAGTCAATAATGAAAACCCAAATTAACCAAACAAATCTAGTGCAGGTTTTGCAGGCTTCACTAGCATCTCAACATGAAAAACTATAGATCAGTTGTAGAACACATAATTTGCATGAAGAAGGTCCCAGGATATACCTCTGACATATCCCGTTTAACAATCAGGTAGGCAGGGATGGGGAAGACATATGCCAGAGAAAATAAGTGGTATGGGGCTAGATGGACAAAATAAGGCAGCTTCCCTTGTTCCAAAGAGATGAGGAGATACCTTTGTTTGGAAAATGTTAAAGTTGTGACACTGGCTTTCTTTATTCGTTCCTGTCAAGTTAGGAGAACACAATTGGCATGTTAAGAAATTGAGCTACTTTCATCTGGGCAGCTTGAGAAAATGAATGATTATTAAATGGCAGGGGGAAATTCTCATTACCAGTGTTTACACTAAGACCAAGTTGCCAAGCGTGGGAGCCACAGTTGTGAACACTCAATTGCCCTGGTCATGCCAGAACATTTGACTCTGAAACAGAATTGGTACATAGAAAAAGACACTATTAAAGATATGAAGCAGCAGCAAGCATAACGCAGTTCAGCACTGGGAACAACAGGCACAAAATTAGAAATTAGCAAGGCAAGTAATCTATGCTGGAACCATTTCAACTGTTTGCATGTGCCAGCAAAGGAAATATATATTCATGAATGATCTGAGCCATTTAATACTTCCACTTTTATCTATCCAATTTGTAGAAGATTTGGGCTTCTTCACCATCTTCAGACTAATAAAACAAGTGAAGATTATGCCAAAGGTGGTCATTTTTGCTCACAAAAGCATAACAACGATAATCAGCATGATACAATCACACATATACCAGTACACTTTAAGATTAGAATCTGGGCAGTACGAATATTCAGCTGGATGAGCCAATAAAGTGATATATGCCTGTGCTTATCTTATACATCCACATACTTATTTTGCTAACTACTTTTCTGGGACTGCACTGTAATGGAAAAGTACAGCTTAACAAGTCTTCAAGTTCTTTGATAGTAGTCATGATTACTATGCAGAAAACCCATGTTTGGATTTTTGAATAGAAAGGATTTTGATAGACAAACATTACAGTCCTATCTTATCTATCTATTATCTATCTATCTATCTATCTATCTATCATCTATCTATCTATCTATCATCTATCTATCTATCTATCTATCTATCATCTATCTATCTATCTATCTATCTATCTATCTATCTATCATCTATCTATATCATCTATTTTCTTTTTGGAAAAATATTGCCCACATTTCTTCCAAAATACTCAGGGATTTTTCTTTTTATCTCCACAATATCCCTGTGATCTAGGCTGGGCCAAGAGAGAATACCAGGTGAGCAGAATGGCTTAGCAGAGTTTTTGTCCCAACATGCTGTCCACTACACATCGCTGGCTCTCTCTACTAGTAGTAGTGACACACTAGAAGGAATAGAAATTGCAACGTGAGTTAAGTCAAAAGCATAAATTATGAACTCTGTTAGGAAGGTGGGAGGAATGCTGGGCTTACTCACATGAAGCAGGTGAAGAAGGCAATAGGACATTGAATCTGCTCGAGGAGATAATCTGCATTCACTGTTAAGCTCGTCTAAAGCATTCCTTATGAGCAGAGCACTTCACAATGCCTAGTTTAATGTTAGTTTTCAATGGGACATATAAAGAGGATTTGCTTAGGTGAAGGCTGGAGATTCAGCGTCATTATCTGCTTTTTAGTTATGCAGCTGTAGTCTTACAATTTGACATGCAGCCAGCCTCATAAAATACACATAGCACAGCACACTCTTGGAAAGCCTAAATGCTGTCCAGGACAGGAGCCAAAACTAAATGTGGGGCATCTATGCATTTTTTTTCTTCAGCAGGGATTGTGTATTGGAATGGCATACACATTTTTAGATAATCTCAGAAAGAGAGAGCAGAACATTATTTGGTTAAATTAGATAATAGAGAAAGGAATATATGTTTATGGTACAACCTTTGCTGGTGGAGTCTACTTTCTGTGGCAGCTCAGAAACTTCATGAATGTGTGTGTGTGTTTTAAAACTAGTGTGAATTTTTTTTTCTATAGACATGTACCAAAGAGATTTGGCACATCTGCAGCTTATAAACCATTCCAGTTTGGCATGCCTACAGCTTGGTCCAGAACTAACATCATCATGCTCTCATCTGTTGCTTTGGCTAATCCTTCTATGCATCCCATCCTGGTGATTTGATAAGACAGGAGCAAGAATACCACCAATGGGGAGGGGGCCACTAGGGGCGCATTGGAAGATGGCCGACAATACCATCTCTCCGACCCACACGGGGTAATTAAGAGACTGTTATGGGAGTAGGCAGCCTCTCTTGTTGCCCCAAGGGAATGGGGAACACTGCCCTTGCCTGCTGTGCCCATAAATCACCCCCAAATTTGAAAGAAGGGGGTGAGGGCACTAGGCAGAATGCCCCCGTGTGGACCTCGGCTCTCCTGGACGCTGTCTCTGATCACGCACTAGCTGCAGCAATTTGGAATAATTAATTACAAAAGAAGCAAATGCACATATTTCAAGTGAAGAAGGGGAGTGAAGTCTGCTAATTTAAGGGACCTCTGCAAAAGAAGACAACGGGTTGTAGCAACAGGAATATTTTATGATGAAGATACACCAAAGGCTGGGTATGTCGGCAACGGGACTGAATGGGGGGGGGGGACCTTTTTTACTTTCCTTCTATGTGATTTACCAATAACCCCTCCTCATTAGAACCGTCGGTTTAACTGACCCAAGCAGGATGATTAAGGTCTGTGTGGAGATAAACTTTAACCAAAAGTATGCTTTATGGAGATTGAGAAGCAATAAGAGCTTTTGGAATGGCGCAGCAATTAATTCAGAGTCGCCATCTTGCCAATGGATTTATAGCCAGGAGGAGGAACGGACTTGTTTTCAGACTGCATTCCTGGTGAATCTCCTCAGAGGTTTGAGAAAGGAGGCAGATTGGTGAAGATTAATGACTCTAAGACTGTTTTGATGTATGGAAGTGATGTTATATGGAAAACGTCTGGATATGGCTACTGGATTAAAAAAAAATATATCCACACAGGATTACAAACTGTTATAACCAGCTTGTGGAGAATATCAGAGGTCACAAAGAGAAAGGAAAAATATATGAAAATAACAACAAGAGATGTGGAAAAACAGTAAGAAAGGACTGGATAGTACTGTGAACATCATATGGTTAGATTTGTGGACATTAAAACAGCAGCAAGAAGCAAGGAGTTGATTGGATCCCCTTCGGACCTTGAAATATGGGTACCCCCAACAAAAATTTAAAATTCGGCTGTGTAATTTGGAATTTATGTAATTTGGTTTGATTTGATGTGGTTGGTTGGTTGGTTAATAAAAAATTATTCTTAAAAAAAAAAAAGAATACCACCAATGGGAAAAGCAGAGAAAGGACTATGCACCTATTACCCTCCCACATTCACCATGGAACCCGCATTAATTTGGTGACAATAATATCATGTAACTTTACTACGACTCTAAGTTATAATAGGCACCTCTCCAATAGTGTGCATACTACAGTACTGCAACTGTAATGACTTCAGAGGGACATTTTTATCCTCTCTAAATATGGTGCAGAATTATTTGGCAGGATCTATGGCAACAAACTGTGTGATTTGACTTTCATGAAGTTATAGGAAGCTATCTGCATTGCTTGGACCACTTTATGCCTGGGCTCATGACCACCGAGAGAATCATTGAGTCATTTCTCCTACGCTGCAAAGACACTGATACTAAGGGCACTTCCAGATGACCTGTTTACTGAGCATTCATCCTGATTTGTTTGCAGGAAGAATAGATGATGTTGGCAATTTAATGAGCATTCGTTCTGATTTGTTTGGAGGGAGGTTAGATGACATTGACCCAAAGCAAGTTTTATCCTCCACTTTCTAGTGTGTTTTCCCATCACTTTCAGTATTGCAAAAAGTCTGATCCTACGGGAAAGAGGGTTTGTTATGCAAGACCTCCCAGTCAACTATAATTGCACAACCTGAATTTGCCATTAGGCGACTGGATCTCCAAGAATTATTGGAAGCTCTCCAAGAATTGCTGAAGAACTGGACAATTGGCCAAGACAACATATGAAGCAAACAATGACCTTCATATCCTTATTTCTCCATGCATCCAGCAAGAACATGCCTGAGGTATGGAGAGGTGAGATGTGATTCTTTGTAATATGTGAGTGATCAGGCGTGAGTCAGATATGCGGATATAACTGAAGCCCCTTGTTGCTTCACATCTGACTATTTCTGCTTCTTAAAAATACTGGGCCGTTCTATTTTCTTCCCATCCAAAATACCAACAAAGGAAAATGAAATCACAACTGGATGTGAGTCTTTTGTGATCTTACAACACCTTGTCAGGAATTTAGTGGGATATGAGCAGCATAGCTGCATTATGGTTCCAGCTGGGGGAGTCACTAAGCAATTCTGACTCTTCTTTTGTTCAGTATTTTTTTCCTATATATAAGTCATTATCAAATAATAATTTCATTTTACACACAAACAAAAGCATTATGAGCCATGTGTGAGCTATTCAGTTCTATGATTCTATTCACCCATGGATATTTGCTTAAATGGCAAATCATGCCGGTAGGTCTTTCCCATGGAATCAGCCTATTGTCAATATTATAAGAACGATACATATGGCCACCTGCATGGTTGAGTCCTGCATCCAACCTATGCAGAAACAGCTCGTGAGTAAGCAGCTCTCACGTATCTCCAAGTAAGTCTAAAGGGCACCCAAGTGTTATAAAAGAGTGTTAAAATACATATGCTATTAAACTCTTCATTATCTCATGTTATCCATGTAACAATGAGAAGGACTTCTTTCCTCCTGCTTTTATTCTATTCAGTCTCACCAAAATTATATTAAAGGAGTTTATGCTTTAAAATGTGCATTGACCCCAATTTCACCCCAATTTCAGCAACTAGATACATATATGCTAATGGAAGACCACAAAATATGCTGATTTTTTTTTTTAAAAATTGAAACCCCAGTGAATATGGAACAAGTGAATGCAGTTGATTCTCCATATTTAAAGAAAGAGTTACAGTTCTACCTGCCCTTTTTCTAACCCTTTCACAGTATTGATTGGGAAATCGGGGTATCAATAAACACAGTAAACAGTGTTTAACTGTTTGTGGATATTCCTTACAGTGGCCAAACAGATGTCTCTGGCAAATCCATAAGCAGGACATGAACAACTCCTGCCATTCTTCCTCAGCAGCTAAGCTTCAGTTGGCATCCCTTAGATTTCTGCATCTTTGATACAAAATTGGGTGTGACAGCATGCCTACGTTGTTCCACAAGGGAAGGGAAGGAGGCCAGTTTGGGAGACTGGGGAGGAATTGTTTGAGGTTTCTTTGCTGGACTGATGTTTTTTGTCTACTTCCTTAAGGTTGTGTGACCCTTACATCGTTGCATTGTTATGTATATGTCTACATGCTTCTGGGCAAATAAAAGATTAAACATGTAAAGCATTGAATTATTTAACATGACACATAGCCCTTCTGGCCATCCCATGTCAGTATCACTTGGCAGTGAGCAATCACAATTACTGATAGAACCAGTTGAGGTTTACTGCTCCTAATAAAGAATATTACACCCTTTCCTACTCAGATTAGCCCTGTGTTTTGAGAGGCTAAAATATGAGCTTTTTGCTGTAACATGCATCAAAAGCTAAGGTGTATCTTTGACACTACATAATACATTGTCGAGCACATAAAAGTTTAAGCCATGTCCATCAGCATTCATGCCTTTCACAGAACCTTTCCCTCCAACTCTGGCTGCATCTGCTTTGAGTCCAAGTATGGCCAAAAGAGGACCACCAAGTTCTGACTGAGTGTTGTGGTACTCTCCACAGAGAACTTCACTGAACTCCTGATCCACATACTGGATAACTATTGGTTGTATTCAATGCAGCATTGTTGCTACATTGGTTCTGTGGAATGTTACCCTCCTTTCCTCCCCCATGTGCCCCCTAAATCTGTTCTGGTGTTTTCCCCAACCCGCCAGAGCACATGGGGGGGCATGCACAGGGGGAGAAGAGGAGGAAAGTCCCTTTGCGCTAGCAGAAACCCTTGTGCTGATGGAACTATTCAGTGGAATACCTCCCAATGGTTACATCATCATGAAAGATAAGAACTGTGGTATTATCTACGGAGACCACATTCTCCATTCAGACAAGACTGTGGCAAATTCCTTCAAGAAATCTCAGAGATAATTCATCCAATTTGTTTTGGTTTGGTCAGGATCCCCCATCTCCTACCCTTTACTGATATTTTGGTTCATGTACTAAAATCTTAGAAAGAACTGAAAAAGACTCAGAGTGTTGTTTTCTACTGATTTGTTTAAATGATATGCTTTGCAGTTTTGTAAGTCAGTTTGTGAATGCTTTCAACCTCGAAAAGTGGGTTGTTATTTTTATTTTTTTAATTGGTAAGTCACCCATAATCTGAAGATCACATGGCAGGTCACAACATAAAAATACGAAACAAGAACACAAAATACATATAAAAAGAAAAACCAACCAATAACCCCCTCCTAAAAAGACATTTAAAAGCCCATAGAAAGTTAATCAGCCTCCCTAGTCATGACTTGTTGTAGCAGTCCATTATAATTAAGCACATAATGGATAAAAATCGTAAGTCTTCTTCTGTCATCAGGATGTCTCTGTAAGGTATGTGAACACATGTTTAACTGTAGGAAGCCAATCTAGGTAATTTTCAGGTCCCTTGCAGTCTACACTGCCATGAAGAACCAATTTCATGCCTCATTCTATGAAAAGTAGTCATTCATATCATATCCTAACTCAGGTCCAATGCAACTAAGAAATTGCTTCCTCCAACTTCTCCCTGGGTTTCCAAACATCCATGATTTTATTGGTCCAAACTATAAAATCTACTTTCTGGCAAAAACACTTGGTTTGGGATATTAAAAAAAAACCTGGTAAAACCTCATGGCTGGCCTGCTGTTGGCCCTACATGCACTATCAGGCTCTACCCATTATTTACATCAGACTCCTTACTGAAAGCAAGGTTCTATCCTACATCTCTTACTTGTCTACCTGGATTTGCTTCCTGCTGACCTTGACCATCACTGCTCATGACTTAGCCCACCCAAGGGGCAGCATTATTGAAATCTAAAGTAAGGAACCCTATGACCCCTTGTATTTCTTACTACAATCTAGAAGACCAGCCATGAATGCACCTTACTCTTTGTATTCCAAGTTTGTACTAGAAGAGCATGTAAATATGTATTTTCTCTTCATGGATCCCCCACAGCGTCACAATAGGAGATTAATCTGATCTGAGCATCCTCCAGAAACAATAGGTGGGATTCAACATCACACCAGTACAGATGTTCTGTCTGCACAAGCATATACTGCCTTGTCAGTTGGAACAAACCCCTCCCCTCTGGACACTGTTAGGGAGTTCTCCAGACCTCCACCCTAAGTAAATTTCAGAAGGTGTGCTGTGGGAGAAGGGGGGAAAGCCCCATTGTGTAAGTGGAAGCCTTTGTTCAAGGATTCTGCTGACAGGGTTCATTAAGTCAGTGTTGCCCAGTGTTAGACGATTTTATATAGGCCAACTTTGCAAACTAGAGGTAATTAGTCTGGTTAAAACAATTGAATTATATAATTATTGACCTCTGGTTCTTGATAGACCAAGAATAATTGTTAACCAAAAATATGTTACAAGAATTTACAGATGGACCTTTCAGTCCTATTTCTGGCTTAAAATTGTGTATAATTTTTTTCCTAGCAATTAATTCCCCAATCTTAAATTAACAGAACAAGAAATAGCGGTGAAGATGCAAGTAAACAATAATTTCACCAACTCTGGGCAAGAATTTGCAGCACCATTTTGAGAATTGTCAACTTGCTCTCGCAAAGTCCTAAACTTTTTAGTATCTTTGAAACCTCTTTTGTTACAAATAATGTTTCCTTTTTGTCACATTTCTCTTAACCAGCTATATTAATAAGCATTACAGTTGGACAAATGATGATACAGACTTCAAAATACAAGAGTCCTGGGGCACCCAGGCAACTGTGCGTGTGCAATATCTGCCAACTGAGGATAGCATTTCATGTGTCTGACGTAGTGTCTTTTGGCTCGCTAAAGCTTATGCCACAATAAATCTGTTCGTCTTTATAGTGCCAATGGATTCTTTATCATTTTTGCTGCAGTGTGGCTACCCCTCTTGAGCAAACTACAACAGGGGTCCAAGAAATGGGAAACATACATTCTGTGTGTTTTCCGCACATAGCCTGATGTCGTAAAAACTACTCTAATGGCAGTAATAATGCATGAATTCACTATTTTGCCAAGTTGGAGCTTTTCTCTATGTACAACTGTTTTGGTCAGTCATATGGCATTGCTATTAAACATTGCTATTAAACTAGGGTTTGCCTACTAAACCACCAGGAGTAGCCAGTGTGGTGGGGCAGTGCAGCAGAGTATCTTGTGAGATGTTTGAGAAGAGGTAGCTGGGCACTACTCTGTTATTAACTTGATTGAATCAGCCAAAATATATTCCAGATTTCATTCCAAAGTCCCTTCATAAGGGAGCAAAGAAGTCTCTAGTTGTCTCATAATTAAAGCTTGAAACTAATGGTACAAAAAGTACCCACAGCATTTCTACTCTCAGCATGCTTAAGTTGTGTAGCCCTTGTATATGTTATATGGCATCAGGTGGTTCCATTTTGCTCACTGCTCTGTGTAGTGCTGAGCCATCTATAGTTCCTTTGTGGCTTCCCTCGGAAGCTCTGCTGAACAGAAAGAATCCGCCACATCAAGAGGAAATGGTGATTGCAGAGCAATGGATATTGCCATCATACCCACTTCCTTGGCAAAGGATGAAAAATCATTTGGGAGGGGAAGACAATTACCAGTTGGCAACCCTGCAGAACTCATGCATATTCTGTTCCTTAAGAGGGATCTGTGTAAATAATCAATTGTACAAATTATCTTGCTTATACATGGTTTTATACAAGAATTTTCCCTGCAGTGTAAATGTATTGACAAGTTTAATCTCGAGGATTACTCTGGTGCACTCTGTGCCTGAAACCAAGGATGAAGAGAGGCCTCCCTGTTCCTTAACTTCCTTTTTTTGTTTCAGGTAGGTAGCCGTGTTGGTCTGACGCCATCAAAATAAAATAAAAAAATTGTCCAGAAGCACCTTAGAGACCAACTAAGTAGGTTCTGGGTGTAAGATTCTGTGTGCAAGCACACTTCTTCAGACACTTCTTCCTTTTTTTGTGAGACTGTTTCTCAGTCATCAACCTCTCCCTGTGTAATGTTTTAATTCTGTTGTCAACTGGCAACTTTCCTTCCCCCACAGAATCTGCACTACAAACAATTTAGTTCTTTGAGCAACATCCCATGCCACCAATAACTAATTCAGCCAATCAGTGTTAAGGGACCACACTACCATAAACACCATTTAAATAAAATGGCCAGTTCCATCTTGGACAATCCGTTGTCCAACTTGTCAAGATAAAAACACTCCAAGTGACTCTACTGTGGGCTACTGTGACGTTTTTATTTCCATCCTCCATTTGCATGTGTAATCCAAACTCCTGCAAGCTTTGTATGGCATGTTTCAAAGGCAATATGTCCTAAAATATTAATCAAATTCATACTGATTGTGTTAGTATTTCTTTTAAAAACAACAACACCTGTTTGTTTATCATTTACAAGTATCATACAGCTCAATGGCATGCAATAAACTCCCCCCCCCCTTCATGGAATATCAGATTCATACATTGTTAGTATTTCTGACAAAGAAGGCAAAAGCCAAAAAATTAAAAGCATGAAGTGATTCTTTGATGATTAAGTTGTTCTTCTTCATTTAGGTTTAATATCCTGCTAAATATCCTGGAAATAGTTCATTGCTTGTCATACATTAATATACAAAAGATGCACTCTGACATCAGTTTATAAAGGATAAATAACATTGTCAAAAAGACAGTAATTGCTCAAAAATTAATATTAACATGATTGCTTTGAAAAATTAAGAAGACCCAAATGATGCACTTGCTGACTTTTCATCTGTATGAATGTATTAAAGCTGACACTTCTCTCTCGATTAAGGTTTGATAAGACCTGATGTAACCCCAAGATAGCAAAATGCTTTCTGTCTGCCCTGCTGTACTCAAATATATGTGAGTATTTTCTTTATGAATTCAGAGTTTTAAATTGCAGCCCCATTTATCTGGACTAAGGCCCACTGAAATCAATGAGAATTTATTTGAGTCAACATGTAGAAGGTTTCGTTGTTAGAGATTTAAGAATTCTTTATCATTGCTGATCACTTTAGCTCAACATGGCCTGAAGCAAGCTGTTCTTTTGTCAGATATTTTTTTTGTGGTGTTTCAGAAAGCACAGATGTTTCCATTTCTCAGAAACATTCCCTCCCCCCCCCCTCCAAATTGGGCACAAGCCCCAGCTTACTGAAAATCTGATTTTACGAGTTTGACTGAAATGAAAGCAATTTAACATTTAACCAGGCCCAGAATCGGATATGTGAATTTTGGATAAAGTATTGATTGCTGACAGTTCAAGACCCAGCAAAGACTGTACTTTTGACTGGCTGGACGCTGAATGCTGGTTAAAAATGAACTATGGTAATGACTAAATTTCATGTAAACGTAAATTTCATGTAAATGCTCCAAGCAGTGGGTGCAGGATGTGTTGGAAGCAGAGAAAGAGGCTGTTCCGGTGAGGGATGGGCCGGTCAAATCTCCACAATCTCCTGCCCAACTATCTCCTATGACCAGGAGGGTCTTGAAGAGGCAAGCACAGTGGCCACTTCAGTGTAGGAAAAGTTGCCAGTTGCTTGTGCTCGCTCAATCCAATGAGGAAACTTAAGTCAGCAGCGCAGGATCTTGTTCCCACTGTTGCTCCAATTGTTCAGCCAGGGAACAAGCCTGGGAAAGTTAATGACACCTATGTAGTTACCAGAAGCACATGTGTGTGTGTATTCTGTCCACCTTAGGAACTTCTGTAGGTGTATGGTTTTGTCCATTTGTCCTCCTTGGGTGTGTGTGCTCAGCACAAGAAGTCAGCAGTGCTGAGAAAGGTGATCCAATGATAAGACTATCAGGACTGGGGCAGATCCAACAACAGCCAGCTACCTGCAGTGGCCAGATGGACATGCTTGATAAAACTTATAGGAAGATAATGGATTGCATTCCCTGCCTGTGAATTCGCTCCAGCATCTGGGAGGTTAATGCTTTTGCGTGTCGAGGTCCCCAGGGCCACCCCAATAACTCACACATCACACCAAATTTTTTGTTTAAGGTTTTTGGCATAATTTTGGCCAAAACTTTATTAAAATACAAACATGTGAGTGGTTGCTTAGGCATTGGTTGCGACTATCTGCCCCCACCGTGGGGGACAGACTGACATTCCGCACGCCTGCAAAAGTCAGAAAAGGGGAATACATTTGGGGGTAGCGACGGAGCAGGGAACCTGCCCTCAGCCCTCCCCAAATGCAGCCAGGAGCTCTTGCAGTGGCCCGAGCCCCCTTGACAGGGTGGACAAGCAATATTTAGCCCCCGATTCCTTTAACGGAATCCCTTGCAGCAGCAGCATCAGAGGGGCAGGCACAGCCAATCCATGCCCCTCAACCAACCAAACCATAAACCAATGCCTAACCACAATCTTACAAGTTGTGACGATTTTCTATGCAGTAGGCAAAAACCAAATGGCCCCAGCCAATCAGCCAGATGGACAAAATTCCTACCGGGCCCCTGCCCCAAGAGCAGACAACCCCATGACAGGCATAGCAAGGTCAAAGCAAACAACCCTAAATATAGGGAGGGGAGGGGCAATCCGATGCACGGGCGAAAAGAGGAAGCCCTAGCCTCGTGTAAGGAGTTTTAGCATGCAAGGAGTTTTTAGCATGTTTCTGGCTGTCAATCAACAAATGGCAACATTAACTTCTTCCCAACAATAAGGGAAGCCCAATAGCATCAGTGGCCAACGATCAATTAGCCCGCCCCACAACTTTGGAGTGTCCTGGCAGCCCCCACCGCAACACGTGCTCTCCATGAAGGAGAACACGCTTTTTCAGACGCAGTGTACATTAGAATGAATTTCCTCCAAAGACTTTTTAGAGAGAGTTGCAGCCCTTACTAACAACAAGATGGACTTTGTGGGAGCCCGGCATGCCCAAGAAAGATGGGTGTGTTCACTATTGTGTGCATGGGGTCGGTAGATACACTTGGGGCAGCTCCACAACATATATTCAAAGTATATCCAGTGAACATTTAAAGCACATGACGTCCCCCAAAGAATCATGCAGTTTCCCTTCCTACAGCTACAGTCCCTAGCTCTCTTAAACTATAGTTCCCATAATTCTTTGGGGGAAGTCATGTGCTTTCTTTCTTTCTTTCTTTCTTTTTTAAAAAGTTTTTTTTTAATTAACTTTGGAACAAGAAGGTGACAAATTGAAATTGCAGAGTTTTGAGAAACTAAAAGATAAAGTGCGAGACTGGCTTCATTATTTTCAGATAATGGAGGCTTACAATTTGGACAGGAAAATTGGCTTCCAGGTGGAAAAATCCAAACTAGAAACAGAACTTTTAGAACCCAAAACTAAGATACTATCAAGAATGTATAACTTGCTGTTGAAATGGAATACTCAGGATGAAACGGTTAAATCTGCTATGATTAAATGGGCACAAGATGTTGGACATAACATTATGTTTGCTGACTGGGAACAGTTGTGGACCACAGGTATGAAATTTACGGCATGTAATGCCTTAAGAGAAAATATTATGAAAATGATATATAGGTGGTACATGACCCCAGTCAAGCTTGCAAAAATTTACCATTTGCCCGATAATAAATGTTGGAAATGTAAAGAAATTGAAGGTACATTTTTCCACCTTTGGTGGACGTGCCCTAGGATTAAGGCTTTCTGGGAAATGATTTATAATGAATTGAAAAAGGTATTTAAATATACCTTTGTGAAGAAACCAGAGGCCTTTCTCTTGGGCATGGTCGGCCAATTGGTGTTAAAAAAGGATAGAACTTTCTTTATGTATGCTACAACAGCAGCAAGAATACTCATCGCAAAGTATTGGAAGACTCAAGATCTACCCACTCTGGAAGAATGGCAGACGAAGTTGATTGACTTTATGGGATTGGCAGAATTGACTGGCAGAATCCGTGACCAGGGAGAAGAATCGGCAGAAGAAGAATGGAAGAAATTCAAAGACTATTTGCAAAAATATTGTAATATTAAGGAATATTGAGTGATGTTGGATTGAAATTAAGGGGTTATCAGCTGTAATGGTATAAAAGAATATGAAAAAATAGTTTTTTTTGTATATAAGTAAAAGTATAAGTTACAATAATTTAAGAAGATGGATAGAAAATAAGGCTTTTAGCTGTAATGCTATGAGATAAGGATTTGCTGGATGAACAATTTGAACTGGAATACAAGAAGGGGAGGTATGAGGAGGTCAGGGAAATATGTTATTGAAAAATAAGATATGAAATTTATGTGTTTTTAATATTTTTTCTTTTTAATTTTTTTCCTTTTTTTCTTTGTTTGTATAAAATGGAAAATCTTAATAAATATCTTCTTAAAAAAAAGTTTTTTATTAACAATTTCAACATAACAAAATATCAAATCATATCATATTCACTATTTCCCCCCTTCCCCCCACCTCTGCATCGAACCCTCCCCCCCCCCGAGACTTCCCTCAGCTCATCTCTCTGATTTCTCAACACATATTATTCTCTGCATACTGTAAAATTGTATAAATTCTTATATTATCTGTCTAGTATATTAACCATCAATAAATTTGTGTATGTTTATTCAAAACCTGCCAAGGAATCCAGTTCATTTTGTTGTCTTTTAAAGTAATTTGTAAAAAGTTCCCATTCTTCTTTGAAGTCACAGCTTCTCCTTATCTCACAGTTTGTATGCCAGTTTACACAGTTCTGCATAGTTCATCAATTTCTCTTGCCACTGTTCTTTTGTCAGGGTTTCCTCATTCTTGGGGGATGTCATGTACTTGGATGGGCTTTAAATGCATTGCGTGGATCTGCCCTTGGTTTCATGTCCCTGCACAGGCATGGCATTCAAAGGGTCACCCTGAGCCAACCAGAAGTCACAGGACTGATGTGAAGATGCAGTTAAGACAACCCTATGTATGTTACTCTGGGCTCCTTGAAGAAAGGGTGGGATACAGATGAGAAGTAGCAATAAAAAAAATAATTAAAATACTTTCATAACATTGTTTCAGAGTGCTTGGATCTACAGAGCAGATACTTCTCCGGAGCTCAATGAACTCCTTGAATAGGATAGTAATCAAAGGGGATGTAGGGCTGAGTCCATCTAATGTCTTGGCTCTCCCACTCCCTGATCAGTGCCAGCTACTTACAGACTGTGTGTGTCAAATGTTTCTCTGATTTCTTAGATGTATCTGTCTGCTTTTCAAATGCTAATCATCCTTTTTGGATGGGAGCAATTATGTTTAAGGCTAATGGCTGGGCCCCTCTGCTCTGGGGTCTGCAGAGTTCACTAGATAAAAACACTCTGCCCACGCTATGGATGTTTTTTCATGTGAAAAGTCATTATGAGAACAATGTAGTGAAGTGAATTTTGCCATTGTGTGCCTGATGGATTTAATTTTGCTCTCCCATCAGGCATGGATCTCCTAGAAGCAGGAGAACAATAATGATAAAGAATTTTCCGTTTGAATTAACTTCCTGTAGAGCCATTATGAGGTAGCATGTTAACATCCATCTAATGCCATTGTTGTTATATGACACCACGAAAGGAGTCGATTTACATAAGGACTCGTTCTCCTCTAGGTATTGAGTTTTCAAGGACTGTAAGTAATAATAACCCTACAAGCTGGCATTCATCCATTGCTTGGTAACAATCACAGCATTTCAGACTAAATAAATTAGTCACCCTCTAAGTAATTAATAGTAGGCTATTTATTTAGTAATCTATAATAATACCAGCCTCATTCAGTAACACAAATTCATCTTAAATGTTTTTATGCTGTGCAGCTATGTTTTATATGCTAATGTTATGGTCCTTTCCATTATACCAAGTGGCTGCAGAGGATCTTGTAATGCTCATTATGATGTGGTAGATTTTTAAATGAGAGCTTTTACGAGTTGCTTCTTAGCTGCTCAAATTGCAGTGCACTTAGCGACTGGAAAGCAATTATAAAAAAATAGAACCCTATATACTATATAGGTTATCAGGTCCTTTTGCAACCATTTTTTTCCTCAAGGAAGCCTGCAACACCACCTCCTCCTGATGTTGGAAGTGGCTTTGTAGTGACAGATCCCAGCCTGATCTCCATGCACTGGTGTGCTCTTCTACAAAGCCAGTCCTGAGCAATGTATTGGGGTCAGGGAAAACCCACTGGGAACAATCCCACTTCCTCCTCGATATATTGGCCTCAATCAGATCGAATGCTCAGCCAAGGTCTATATTAACACATATGCTTAATTAAAAGTCTGTTCATTGGTGGTCACTGTATCTGCAATGTGAACTGGTGGTGGTCTATTATTATTAATATATATATATATATATGAAGACAAATACACACACACATACTTTCTCTTTTCCATTTTTCTTTCATTTTTCTTTCATTTTTTCATATTCTTCTTCTTCTTCTTCTTCTTCAATCAGTAATGATGATGACGTAATCTAAGCCAGTGGTGAAGAGCCTTTTAAGCCTTTGGGCAGCTTTCTGGGGGCTGTCTGCTAGTGGTGGGTGGAGCCAAAGGCCAAAGCCAGAGGCAAAAGTGGGCAAAAAAATGTGACTATTTTTAAATTTTTATTTCATTTTTATTCCTGTTACCACCACTACTACTATATATTTGACTTATTAATTGCTTCTTACATCATATCTTAAAACTTGAGAAAAATTAAAATATGTTATAAAATTAACACATACAAAGCACATTCAATTAATAAATACACGATACAATGTCTCCATCGTCATAACAGCTACAGAAAGCTTGGGCAGCCCATTAGCAGCAAAAACATCATCATAGTCCATCAAAAGTTGCAGGGGGGAGTGATAAAGTTTACACCTGATGCCAAAAATGCATCAGTGAAGGTGTCAGGTACAATAAACTGGAGCAGCTTAGGACTTTGGATCTTGAACGGTGCAGGGGAGCTTGGTGGGCGCTTTGGCAGACACCTCTAGGCACCATGGCACCTGTAGGCACTATGTTTGCAAAGCCAGATGTAGTCTCCCTCCACTTCCTGCATTTATTTTCTGCCTCTGCCTGCCTTCATTTCTCTGTGCCTCATTGGGGAATCCGAACCTTTGAGAGCCAGAGCTGTAAAACTGAAGTCTATTGCCAACTCTAGTAATCAAGACTTTGCTAGAGGAAGAGCCAGGCAAACACAGCTGATAAAGTATTTACAAAAAACAAGCAAACCCAAACCCACCCAGCAATCTAATTAGAGAATGGAGGTGAAAGTTGGAGGGGAAACAAAGGTGGAGAGAAGGAAAGTGATTTACCAAACTGGTTTCCTGCAGTTTTATCCAGCTCCATCTCAGTTCAGAATCTCTCCATTAAGATGGTGGTTGCAATATAACCTTTTGTCCAATGGAAGGAGATAATAAAGGAACAACACTGATAAGAAATCGTATGCTTTTCACAGCATTAACAGACTCCCTCAGAGCTAGATATGAGGAAATTGCCATTGATATCAGCCAGAATGAGCCAGGACTAGGAACAGAATAAGCTGCTTTAGAGCAGAGCAGATTATTTCTCCATCTAGCCCGGTATTGCCTGTACACTGACTGAATGTGGTTTTCCAGGTTGCAGACTTTCCCCATCATCTGCTACCTTATCCTTTCAACAGGTGACAGCAGCTGTGATCTTCCGCATAGGAAGAATGTACACTTCCGCTGAGTACATAGAGTCAGTGGTGATGGGTGACCATTGGGCCATTGGGGCAGAAGGCAGGGAGACTACTAGTAGCTGATGCCAGAGCCAATGAGAAGCAGGGAGGGCCTGGCTGATGGTATTATTTTAGTAGCATGATGTTAATGATGTTGCAGGTGGACATTTCCTGGATGAGGCATACTTTGATGAAACAGCGCGAAATAAAACTAAACTCAACAAATATACTCCTCTCCCATATTGAGGCATTTCTAAGTTCAGTACATAAACCACCCCTGTATCTGGTCAACAATCTCAGTTTGCATTTTCTTAGAACAGGAAATATTGATGTGATGTGTAAAGATCTTTCCTATTCTAATTGATTCAAGAGGGTTCTGGAAGCTTCTCTGTGTGATACAAGTTGCTGCAAGCTGGAAGTTTCTAGCTGACACATAAGTTTCTATTCTGCCTAGAAACAGGCACAAGATTCATGATGTTTGGGTTATTCCTTCAGAGAAACTGAACAGCTCGTTTAAACTGGTTCTGTTATCTCTTTCACTCAAGGTCATGCTGACTATAATAATAGGCCAGAAGGAGCCTTAGTTTCATTTTCTGTCTCTTTTTCCTCCTGGTGTGGTGTTCTGTACATAGTATGCTTAGTGTTAAGGTTTTAGTCCTATTGTAAGTTACTGTAAGTTTAAGTTAAGTCTGCTGCAACTGGATTTTCTTATGGAAAGTGCCAATCCTGAATGTATTGGATTTGCAACTTTTATGCTCATTTTCCTTCAGTAGCAGTAAAACTCTGCTGGATGAAATATTAATTGCCTCTGGTCTATTTTTGGGGAATCCTGCAATGTGCTAAGTCTTTTTCTACTCTGCTAACTATACGTTGGAATGTGCTCTGGATCAATATGAGCAGAATTCGTGACAAACCAATAGGTGAGGTCCTACATATAGTAATCACAGCCAGTAAATCTCTCCCTGCACAGTGAATTGTAGGTTGGCTGAATATTGCAGCATCACAACTTCCCCTTTGACTTCTTTATGGTGATCGAAAGGAGCAATTTATTATTTATTTCTTCTATCCCGCCCGTCATTGTGTTATT
Source organism: Podarcis filfolensis (assembly GCF_964270895.1). Taxonomy (NCBI): domain Eukaryota; kingdom Metazoa; phylum Chordata; class Lepidosauria; order Squamata; family Lacertidae; genus Podarcis; species Podarcis filfolensis. The sequence goes on along the minus strand of NC_139604.1, from coordinate 76,286,985 downwards.
TCAAAGTTAAACAACAGTGCAAACTTAAAACCAGTAAAATATCACAACAATCTATAATTCACCTCATTTTAAGTTCAGCTATGAAGCATCATATATAACAGACGCCCAGAAATGCAGTAGAATTAATAAAAGCCTAGGCAAACAGGTGGACCTTACCTGATGTCAACATTTAAACAGTGATGGTATGAACCTTATTCCCTGCAGAAGAGCATTACACAGCTGTTGCATCATTTCAGAAAGCAAATTTATTCGTTCTGCTGCACACATTGAAACCAAGTTAGAATCCAAGGAAGAAACCATGCACACGTTGTTTAGCACTAGAGATGACTTGCTTCCTGAGGTGAAAGAGGTAGGTGCCATTCCCCCTGTCCGCGCTCCTCACCAAAGCCTTGCTTACCAGGGTTGAGCATCTGTGCCTTCTGGTGACATCTAGCAAGATCTTGTGGAATTCTTGTTGTTGGAAGAAGCTGCTGCTAGGCAACCCCAGCGGCAGGGGTTGGTGGAGTGCCTGCAGGAACACTGCCTTGCTGGATTCAGCTACTCAAAGTAGCTGCTTCAGCCTGTCTCATGGGCGGGCCGGCCCTGTCATTGGGCATTTCAGACTATATTGTTGTGTTGAAAAAGAAAACCACCAGGAAATGGAAAATCTTGAAGTTAAAGTCCCCCTGCTGGTAAAAAGCTGCAGAATTGATAGCACTGACATCTAGGACCTAACTGCACACAATGTTAAATGCATACCTTGCCTGTGTGTGTGTGTGTGTGTGTGTGTGTGTGTGTTTTCCTCTTTAAAAAGGAGTTTTCAAGAAGCATATCAGAATTCTGACTACAGCACACAGGGAGAAGTTCTTAATCTGTTCCTCCTAAGTCACGATCCTGGTGAAAATCTTCTCACCCCCAGATGCTGCTATTCACTCATGAAAGTATTGTGGATTGGGGGAGAGTGGGGTTTTCTGTACTAGAAACTCACTTTCTATATAACAAAAAAAAGTGCTTTCATAGGCTGCCACCACAGCCTGAATAAACCTCTAGGCTGTCCAACTGCTGGGGAGGCTTTCCTGCTCTAGAAATATTAAAGAGCAAGGAGTTTAGGATTTACTTTCCAAAGGGAACATTCACCCTACCCCTTGTTGTTCAGTGCTAGATATCAGTGACAGTTCTGAAGATTCGTAACTATTGTTGCATGCCAGTCGTTGGTATAAGAATTCTGAAACAGCTTGGTATCATGTGTAATGCAGTTATGCTTCATCACTGCAGGTCTAGCGGGGTATAAAATGTCATTCTTAAAGTGTGTTTATACTCAGAAAAATGATATTTTCATGAAAGGTAATATAGGCTTCCATACTGATTCTCCCTCAGTGCGTATAGCTCAAACTGGCTGCATTGAGAGGACAAATATACAGGTATAATGTTTTCTTAAATGCCATACTTTGCTTAATCTGACATATCTGCCTGCAGAATATAAGAGACAAGCTGTGCTTCTTTTTTTTTATGCCATTGCCCACAGAAACATGTACATATATAACATGAGAATGAAATACTGTATACTGTAAAATTCAAGTGTGATTGTGTGTTTATTTTGCTAGGGCTCACCATGACTTTTTCCCGGGATTAGTTTTTAGTGTCAGGTTCAGAATGGAAAAGAATGGAAGGTATAACTGTTTGAAAATGTGCACATTATTCAGTGCCTGAATATGTAATTTAAATGGACAGGTCTTTGGACAGATGTGCCTCATACAGGCATGCTTCTTTGGGCCCCTGAATTGGCTGCAGTTCTCTGTTGAAAGTAGAGTCAACAGCAAACTCTAGGAGGTGAGTTGTTGTGCCGTAATGTGGAACAGTCCTGAACAGATGGACTGAGCAATATGCAACTACTTCTTTGCCAGATGTGAGTTACATGGGGTAAGGATTTGGTGGGCCAGATAGCCCTGCGGACCTTGCAGTGGAACATTCATTTCAGAAATTAGACACTGGTGTGTGCACATTTTATCTAAGTCCAACAAAATTCATTAAAAATATAGTTACTTTTCTGAAGAGAATCATAGTTATCTCCTGTATTTCTTCCGTATGAAAAAATATTTCCCGTCTCCTTCACTAGGAGCAGTGGGTATGCCAATAAACTGTTGGTTTAATTAAAAACTAGCCTCTCTCTTGTCTTTGAAAGCTTTGGTTTAAATCAGATTTCTGTGCCGTGAAAATATTGCTATTCAAATTAAATTAATTACACTGCTATCAAACTGACAGATTTATATATGTGTATGGGCATATCAAGTACAAAGTCACTTAACTTACAAAGCTTGTTGTTAAACTATTTCTTTCTAAGTTATCTTGCTCTGCAATTTGTTCCAAGGCCGTTTAAAGGACTGCTTCCTGTTACTCATGAGTAAAGATAGCAGAACTTTCTCCTCTGATATCAAATGATCCTAGGGTGGGAAAATAACACTGCTCTTCAAAGAAACCAAGGCATTTCTTGACTTTTGGATAAAATTGTGGCATGCTGTGGCATGTTCCACGATTTCTTTCTGTCAGATGAAGGATGCAAACTGAAGCATAACTAATTTGAAGACCATTCCAATGAATGCAGTGCAACTTACTTCCAAGTATATCATCCTCATGCAGAGACAGCTCTCTGTTTGTGGAAAGGGGCTTCAACAAGTGTATAAGGTTTTGCTGGTGTGCAAAGGCCAGCTCCACTGCAGCAGTTAACCCTATCTTCCAGCCACCGCCATTGCTTTCCAAGGTGGACAGGGGTAGCCATGACACCATCCAACAACACACTTTGCATTCTGATGAACTTTCTTTTGCTTTATTCTTGCACGCTGTATGACTTGTAACTATTTCAGCCATCCATACTGGCAGAGCCAATATGTTTGTATTTTAGATAGAACCTTCAAGGCCACAAGAGTTTTATAGAATTCTTGATGAAAGAGTGAGTTATTGGGGTCCTAGAAGTATTTCTGGATGGTAGTCAATCAGTTAGTTACTTTGGGTGGAATACAACATGGCGCTCTTACAATCAGTCTGCCTGAGCAAGCATTTCAGCTTTCCAGATGGAATGTTCCCTCTCTCCTCCCCCTGTGCGCTGTTCTATAAGTTTTCCCAATCCCCAAGAAACCATTTTGGGGGTCGCAGCAGCATGCGAGGGTGGAGAAGAGGAGGAAATCTCTGTCACCTTGCACAGGGCTTCCTCTGATGGGACTGGTTAGTCATTTAAACTCAATAATACAAAAGGGCTTTTAATGTTGACTGCAATGCATCAGAACACAACACATCTCCCTAAAATGTCTATAACTTTAATCACAGGGCCAGAGCGGTAGGGGAACACCATGCACCTGTTTTCCTGTCAGTCATCTAGGGTGGCCATATTTCATGAAGTTAAAATCCAGGTGATTGGCAGCTCAACAAAAATCATTGGGCCTTTGGGGGAAATTGCCAGAAAAGAGAAGAGGCGGCTGTGGCAGAGGGGCAGCTCCAGGCACTTGGCAGGCTCTGGCAGCTACAGTGGCACTATGGCTCCCAAATGCCACCTGGAGACCCTGCTGCTGCCACCTCTAGCGCTCTCAGCCCCACCGCTACTCACAAACTTTGGGCTCCAAGCAAGAAGGGGAAGAGGATGGGAATGTAGAACCCCCAAAATAGGACAGGTCTGGGATTTTCCGGACGCATGGCAACCCATGCGGGAGAGGGGGAAGAGTGAGGTGGCAAAGATTGAGGCATGGTGCAGATTGGATCTGCTGCTGCACCTTCAGAATGCTACCTCATGGTAAGCACAGTGTTGTGGCCGGTGGGAAGCCAGATGTGCATGAGGGGTGTGTGTGACGTGACGCAGGTTTGTGGCTGAGTTCCCACCTAAATCCCCCCATGGAAAGGTGGTGTTGAGCCCAATGGGTCACATGACATGGCCAAGGAGAGAGCAGGGGGTCCTGGCTGGGGGGGCATAAGTCAAGGCCCCCATTTTGGGGTGGGGATGACTTGGGGGGTAGCTTGCCTCTTAGCAAATGGGGGGCATTGGTGGGGAGCCCATATGGCGAGAGGCAGGAGCCTTTGGGGGTTTTGAGTTTGGAAGGAAGTCTGGGGGGGCAGGAAGAGGCTCAGAGTGGAGACGAGTTGTTCTTGTTTTTATTATGTATTTTGTGTTTTAATGTTGTGAACTGCCCTGTGACCTGCGGGTATAGGGCGGTATGCAAATTTAAATCATCATCATAAAGTATCACCACCACTTCTCTCTAATGGCCACGCCTGACAGTATGACATTATTGGCACAATCAGGGTTGCTGGTGTTTAACTAGTAGACATCTGGTTATCTGTGAAGCATTGCTTTGAATTTTCATAATCTGTGTTGCTCTGTCTTTCTCTCCATCGTTCTGTGATCTCAAGACTTTCAACTCTGTTGCGATCTAAAGTAAAAAGTTATATTTGTTCCTGCAGAATAGCACTGAATTTTGTAGAGTGCCTTCTATAGCTTTGAGCTTCCACACCTTGCTGGGTGGTGGTAGGGAGATGAGAAAGAAATTTGGTTCGGTTCGGATTTTAATGAAAACCTAATTCATACTTCCCAAAGCAGTCTGCTATCTTTACAGAAATACATCTATCTTTCGAACTTCATGCCTCTCCAAATTTTGCAGTGCTGTTCTCCAGCCAAAAATGTACGTGTTATGGAAAGTGTGCATAAAAAAATGAACATTCAATGAAAACATCATATAAAACTGCAATGTGTTAGGGGGGGTGCTGGTTAAAACTGTGTATATTAGAGAAACTGCATACAAAAATGTATGTATTCAGAGAAATACGCATTAAAATGCTGGTGAATTTTCATGAGGCCTTTTTAAAAATGCAAACCGAAGAGGAAACATGGAAAACCATGCTTAAAATGGGGAAAATGAGAACTTGAAAGAAATAAAAACTGACAGATTTGTGTATCCCTAGGGAAGTATAACCAAATCATTGCCTGTCTTTGCCACCTAGTGGAAAGCTGAATTTTACAATGCCCCTTCCTAGCATTAGGGGAAGAGTAAGCAGCAAGGTCAACTTTCCTAGAGGAAATGCCCTAGGAGATACACCACAGGAGATTCGGCTGGTGAATCAGTTACATCCTCAAGGCTTAACACGAAATCAGTTGTTCCTTAACTGCCTTTTTATATTCCGTATAGTTCAAAGCACACAGGGCAGCTTACTTTTGTTCAGTAATGCACATCAACCTTTGCTTTCCGGAAATCATAGTGCTTCTGCTGCAGTGCTTTGTGAAGCAGGATCTTGTAAAAGAAAATTGACAATGATGGAGTGATGACTTAAATACAGATTCACAGAACTGGAAAATGGTGGGTTTTCTGAATTAAAAAGAAAAAACAGCAGGTGGAATAAAAAAAAGAAGGTAGCAAAGGACCTCTGAAGTATTAAGAGCTCAGCAGCTATTGAACTCAATGGCTCCTTCCCTCCTAAAATACGAGCAATGCTATTCACTTTATCAAAGGGTGTGTGAGCTGATCACACAGTTGAATAAAGCCAGAGTGGGAACCTTTGTTCTGTTGAGAGCTGCAGTCCCCTGAGGCTTATCTCTCAGGGGGGCCATGTGGTGGCGATAGGAAGGGGGAAACGGAAGCCAACAATGGGCAGAGCCAGAGCAGAAGGTAGGTTGGACCATCCCTCCCTCCCTCTCTCTCTTTCTCATAGGAGGGATACTTCATACTTTCCAGAATGCTGACCTCATGTGAACCTCAAAAGCTGCAGGTTGACCACCTCTGGAATTAATGGACATTAGACTCCACCTTGCTGTTTTTATCCTCGCCTCTGTATTGGATCTGAAACAGTTTTTGGTGTGTTTTTTATGTTTTTATTGTTGATGTTTTCAACCATTTCTAGATGTTTCATGGGAAGTGATTCATAAATGAAATGGGAACACTCTGTGTATCTTCAGAAGTCAGTAGAAGCGGGCCTCCTGCCATGGGATTACATTGTAAGAAGTTAGTCAACTCGGCTGTGAGCCTGGTCCAGACCCAGCAGTCCTTGGCAGGATCAGGATGAGACTCATGGGCGTAAGAGAAAAGAAGAACTCTGGTTTACAAGGGAAACAGTCCATGGCAAGCCATCAAAAGGCAACCTTCAAGACAGAACATATGCTGAAGCAAACAGGTGAAGGGATAAAGGTCCCGAAAATAAACAGGTGGAGGCTCACAGGGACAGAATAGACAACAGCTCAAAAAAGGAACCAGGTGCAGCTAATTAAAGCTTTTCCAAAGTGTTAGATCCATTCACACACTAGAATGTTAAGCAGCTTTTAGGAAGGAAATATTCCAAACTCCATCACCAGTCAGGAGACAGTCATGATTTATTTTACCCTGCTTTGTTGAGGCTTATGTTAGCTAGCTGCACAGTTGAACACGAGGACAGGGCTCATGGGCAGAAGAAGGAATCAAAGCAGAACCAGATTTTCTCAACCCTGCATGACAAGCTACTTTTGCCTGGAGATTCTGAAAAATGTCTGCCTTCTTCACGTCACTTGGGGGTGTTAAGTTTCAGACTTAGATCAGATGAGGGACAGTGTCATCAGGGGTTGCTCAAGGGGGACCTCAGTTTAAGAATTTCCTTGTTAAACATTAAGTGCACTGCTAAAAAGGAGCTTTCATATATATATTGAGGTTGGCAACATGGTACCCATGGATCACATGCATCCACAGAGGACTTCCCTAGTGCCCACAAGGTTCCTTCACCCTCTCCTCACTGCTTGAAAGTTCTGCTTGAAAGAATCATACTGCTGTAGATAACAGAATAAGCTGTGATGTGTGTTTGGCTTCAGGGGAGTGTGTAGTGCCCACAACAGTTTATCTGGTTTGCAAATGTACCCACAAGCCCAAAAGGGTTGGCGATCCCTACACAGCATAACTGGCCAGCTTTAGAATGCATTCAGCCACAAATATCAAGCAAAAATTCAAACCATGAGTCATATTGGAGGAAACTTTCTTGCAGTCAGTCGGTAGGCTGGGGGCTGAATGTGAACCAAGGTTAGTTTTAAGTGCATCTGAGAAAAGGAGCAGGATATTAGCATGCCAGGATTTTAAAAATATTGGTCGTACAAAGAGCCATTTACAGATAGTCTCTCCAAATCAAGAAACAGCGTTTGACAGATTCTGCAGATGTATCGTTGTGGATATTGTTACTGCTTGTCCTATCTCTGGTATGCAAGCTGATAAGCTTTGTCAGCTGGTCGCTGCCAGTAGGCATCTGGCTTTTAAAAAAAGCTGTTAAAGGAAAAGAAATATGTCCATGTCTCTGCATTCCCTTGGCACCAATGAAAGTCACCGTGTACTTAAGTTTTCTTTCTTGCCATCCTTAGAGCAATCTTTGGAGTTGCATTTTACCTGGAACCATTTTTCCCTCTTCACAAATGATTGCTGATAGGATTTGATAAGGGCATGTCCAAACTGTTCTCATTTGGGGAATGGAGAGAGCCGATTCCCCACATATCACTTCAGACTAGACTTGTTTGATGTTGGTCCATGTAGCTGACAGAAACTATATGGCTTCCTGGCCACAGGGGGAACGGACCCTACCTGCCTAGACTGTGTATAGGAAGCTGGCATCTGTATGTCTTAAGTGAAAAGGCTACTGCTTGCTAAGTTTTGATCTAAGTTTTGTTTTTCAGTGAGAGAAGAAAGAAAATGAAGGGAAGCTTGGAAGGCCTTTGATCATGTTCCAAAGCAGAACGGCTATTCGCCAGTTTCCAGGCCATGGGATAATCTTGGCCTGGATGCAGTGGCCTCAGGATGGAACAAACAGGCATAAATGTGCCAAGAAAGACCCAAGCTTTCCTAAAGAGCTAAGCCAAAAAGATTGTCTCGTTCTCAAAGCAGGTCTGCTGGCACAACCCCCGTTCATTTCAGTGAGGCTTGTGTTCACAAAATGCTTGAGGGACTAATCTGGATCTGTCGTACTTCTCGATTAGCTCACTGTCCGTGGTGGAATAGAAGTGTGTCAGATGGCTGTTTCTTACTTAGGTAGACATATATTTGATGTGATAAATATATAGCAATTCATTTGCCACGTGGGATCTAAATCCAGTTGTCTTCTCTTAAGGTGCCGCTTGTATAGTGGAGAAACTGCTGGGAAGCGTAATCTCTCTCCACTCCATCCCAAACAACAGTCCCATGTATTGAGGACTGTTGTGGATGGCCTACACTGAGAAATGGTGGAGGGACTGTGACCCTGCTAATTCTTCTTGATCTCTGAGTGGCTTTTGATGCCATTAACCATGACGTTTTTCTTAATCACCTGGGTAAATGGGCAGCTGGAGGCACTACTTTTCAGTGGTTCTGCTTCTACCTGTGAAGCAAGTTCTTGATTAGTACTGGTGGGACAGTTGTCCTCGTCCCTGGGCTACATCCCACATGCTTTTTCAACATTTGAATTGAGGAGGGGAAAAATGTTTAGGGCTAAATTATGCTAACAACAGCAACCAACAACCGCAACCACTTCCATTTCTCCTGATCAGGGAGCATGGTAGAAGCTTTTGACTAAACAGCAACTGGATGAAAGAAAACAAACTGAAATTCAGTCCAAACAAGACATACAGAAATACCAGTGTTATGGATTTGACTCTGGAGCAGGCAGTTCTTCTGTGCTGGGTGGCCTCATACTCTTCAAGTGTGCCAAATGCCACTGCATCCAAGTTGCCAGGAGCAGCCTTTCTGCCTTGACATCATAATGGGGCTACTTCTGGGCCCATCACTAGTCTGGGTGCAGACAACCTTCATAAGGCAAATGGAGTGTATCTCCAGATGTGCATCTGCATAGGCTGTGCATGTGGAAGGCTGCTTCTCTGTGTGCTCATATACCTCACCATGGATTGCCATCTGGATTTGACCCTGGGGTCTCCAGTTGTTGTGTCTCATTCTACATTAAAAACCATTCACAATCCTCGTTATACATTCTGCATGGTACCTCGTTTTAGCCAAGTGCAATGTAAAGTGTTTTGAGGGAGCCTATTTTAATATTATGCAACTTATCATCAGGCCAATCCTTTAAAAGTGCATTTAATACGTATTGCATTATGCTGAGTGCACTCCAGTTATGTGTATAGCTAGGAAAGCAATTGCTGACTCTAAATGAATAGTGAACTTACTGCTACTTCCAGAAAATGCTATTTACAGGGATAAACAGTCACGAGTGGACTCTCATGAATAAATTTATTTATCTTTTGTATTTCTAAATGCAAGTGATATCATACATGTTTCCTCTCAATATTGCAGCCAAGATGTCACTGGCATTTATTTTTTTAAATGTACGGTGTCATTGCCCCTATCATAGCTTACTCATGGCTGTTGAAAGAAAATGGGTTCCTGTGTCTCATCTTCCTCTATGCAGAGGGATGGCAGTGTGAGAAGTACCTTGGGATTTCCATCTGACAGATTTAAAGTGCTACACCAAATTTTTATAAGTATGTTTCACGTCTGTTTCACGGCAAAAGCATAGTTGCCCTGATAAGATCTCCTGGTGTCTTTTTCGAAACATAAAAACAGCCCGTGGAGGGTGACTAATAGTCCTGCTTTTGGAGGGAGGGGGGACAGGTGTCTGCACTGCACTTGTATTTTCTCCTCCCCTACAAGGAGTATTTGTGTCACAGGAGAAACGAGGAATTTTTACTGGAAAAGCATGCAAGGGAAATGGTTTAACTCCTCTTTCCCTCAGTGGTGAAGCCCCAACCCAATATGAGGCTGCAGCTGCTTTTAAACACTGAAATAACTGTTGGGTGATTCAATCTCAGATCTCCTATGTCTCAGCTTGCTTGGCCATTGAATCTGAGGATTAAAAGTTCAAGGGGGCCACACTTTGTAATCTCACAAAGCACAATCTCTCAACTTCACAAAGTAGGTTTTCGTACCCTCCTGATCCTACAAAAACCTGCACACTTACCCGGGAGGAAGACCCATTAATCTCAGTGGGTCTTCCTTCCAAGCAGACATGGGTCAGATTGCACTGTTCAGTCCCATTCATTCCCATGGAGCTGACTTCCATGCCAGAGGCTGAGGATTGGGATGCTAATTTGACTTTGGCACAGGTGTGTGTTTTAGTTCAGAAAACACACAATGATACTACAGTGGACGCTCGGGTTGCAAACATGATCCATTCAGGAGGCATGCTCGCAACCCTCAGCGCCATGTGTGCGCATGCTCAAGTCGCGATTCGGCGCTTCTGCACATGTGCAAGCGCCAAAACCCGGAAGTAACCAGTTCCGGTACTTCCAGTTTCGGCGCAGTGCGCATTCTGAAATCACACAACCCAAACGTCTGTAACCCGAGGTATGACTGTACATGGTAAAATCCTGCTGGGGTTAGCATGAAATGCAGCAATTTCTGTTCCATTACCAAACAGTTTGCTATGCCGGCATGTATAAGGCAGCTGCCTGAAAGCCGGCTATGTTCAAAAGAACTGAGGAAAAGGTTTCTTCTTGATGGTTGTTAGCCAGAGCTCCATCGTAGTTATGCAGACAGAAGGTTCAGTCTGACCTTGAGACATAGGTATTTAAGTCACTACTGTGCCATAAACTACTCAGTTGGCTCCATGCAGTGTAAGTTACACTTTCTGTTTCAATTCCCCAACTGAATAACTGAGATATCATCAGGACTGTTGTGGTTACAAATGTGTGATACAGATTGGTGTGATCTGGGGAGAGTCTAAAATCTAGAGGGTCAGATGAGGAAGCCTGGGGGGCTGCATTTTGAATGTAGGATGGAGGTACCCCACCCTGTTAAATAGGATTTATGAGGGTCACTTGTGGTGCAGTTCTCATTCCCTTGACGTCTGTGAGAATATCAATAGAAAGAGGGCTGACTGAAGTGTATGTCAAAATTAAATGCTTGTCAGGGATCTTACGGAACATAGCACTTTACTTAGATTTGTATAGATTAGATCACGTTTTTAATTGCTTCATGTCACACCCTAAACTTCTTAAATAAATTATGAGAAGGCCTCTGCTAATGGATCACATAAGAAGACTGCATGTATTGAATCTTCACTTACTGTTTCTCTCTAACTCATTTCATTGACGAGTTTATTTAGGAGATCAAATACATATCCAGCATGTGCACTTCATTTTCTGCAGTGATCATTTTGAGGACATTAAGTGTGATGGCATTCAGTGAACACTTAAGAAAAATATGATTTAATTAAGTAAAAGCTGCATGGGGCAAATGATAAGATTCTGCTGAACAAAAGCTAATACAGCATGACTGAAATGAAATACACAGAGCAGTAAGAGAGGAGAACACAAAGACTAACCATAGTAACAAGAGATAAACAAGAGACTGATTGGACGTGAGCTAATTGTGGGATAACCAACCTCATATAACCAGCATGCTTAAGCCTAATTAATGCATAAAGAGCTTAATGCCATAGAGTAAGCTGTCCTGCCAGGCTTAGGTCACTCTCCCTCACCTTAGGAGGAAGGTAATCGAGCCTATAGTTCCCCTTCAGACGACCAGAGAAGCTCAGTGAGTGAAGAGAATCTGAGTTGGTTGCTCCAAGCTCAGAGTGCATGACTTTTACAAGCCATTCTTGTGTCCCTATCAACAATTTAAGAACTTTCACCCCTGTAACGAAGCCAAGTAGCACTGCCTGTGTTTTCCGACTGCTGTATGGAAAACCTGACCTTGGGAGAGTTTGTATGTAAACCGTTTTTAACTTGCCAAATGTGTAATCTTTTCCTGTGCTGAGGGAAGAGGGAACTATTTTGGAAGGAATTTAGAAGGACACATACTGTATTTTAAAGGTCTAACGGCCTATATTTCCATGCTTTACTTTGCTACATGTTTTGTGATTTTAAATCCCTGCTAGCATTCTCTCACTAAAGAGTACTTGCTCCAAACCTGGACCTTGGCATCCAAGAAATTCTCTTTTTACTTGTATCTTTCCTTGCCACCAACACTAATAAAGTGGGACAACCACCTGAAAAGGTCTAGTGGCTGGGAATGAATGGAGCGAAGATGGCTATTGAGGAGCTTAGGAAAACAGTGTCTGCCTCAAAATGGTTAGCTTTACAAATGGAAATAAAGGAGATTAAATTGACTGCTGAGAATATGGTAGGAGCAGTCAATACAAAGCAGGAAGGCAATCAAATTTGGAATGACTTGCATTGACTTGGAGCATGGGCAGATGAAGCAATTCAGCGCAGAGAAGTGCAAGGTAATGAGCCTCGGGATTAGAGCAAGACTAGGAAATATATCTTTAATGGCCATATGCTTCAAAGCATTGAGCAGGAGTAGGATCTGGCGGCAGAGTTGGATACCACACTAAATACCCTTGGCACAGGACAGAGGATAAGTTAAAATGCAAATGCAAGCTCAACAATGGGAAGTATAAAAATATATTGGGCCAAATAAAACCTTAGCATAGGAACAATTCTAGCAAATGCCAGCGGAAACTGTAACAAAGCAAAACTCCAAAAGTCCAGCCGCTGCAGTGTAATGCGACTGAGCTCAATCGGAAGTTGTGGGCCTGAGTTTACACCAAACTGGAAATATTCTACTCAGGATGAAATCTGATAAAATCTTCTCAGGATAGAAGGCCTTTTAATATTCCTCACATTTGAAACATGGAGTGGAATGGGTGGGTGGGTGGAGGCAGAGGAAAGGCAAGCGAGTGGGGGAATGGTTGAGCAAGGGAGGAGGAGGAGGTGGCAAGGCGTAAGAGGAAGCTGCTGCCCCACTGCTGGTTTTATGATTTTATTATTCAATCCTTTACACGGCGGGGTTGCATTGCCGTTGCTGCTGTGTAAAGTAGCAGCAGCAATGAGGCAGTAGCTTACTGCTCTCCAATAGGCTTGCTGCTCTCCGGGCACTCAGTGAAAAGGTTTCCTGCTCTTATATGGGATTTGGTATATAAATTTTTCCTTGGCTTTTTTGCTGGCCCATGTAGGACCAGCATGGATAGCTGGCTCGGGTGAATATCTGATGTTTCCTCCCTTTATGGTCTTGATTTATGTGCTACTACTAAAACGAGGCTGCATTTTAAGCTGTATTTTAAGCAGTATTTTAATTAACTGTTTGTTTGTTGTTGTTGTTTTTTATTAAGTTTTATTGTAATTTATATTTGATGTTAGCCACCCTGAGCCCAGCCCTGGCTGGGGAGTGTGGGGTATAAATAAAATTTATTATTGTTATTATTGTTGTTATTATTATTATTATTAATTAAGCAATGAGAGAAGAAAGCCTATTCACTGAGGCTGTCCAGGGAGAGGTGGCACTTGGAGCAGGAGAAGAGAAGGAAGAGAAGCCACTGCCCTGCTACCACTTTACACAGCAGCTATGGAGACCCTGCTATGGAAAGCAGCAGCGGCTTCCTCTTCCTCTTCCTCCTCGGTTCTGCCTGCAGCAACCACCTCAGTCTATGTTATTGGTGGGCTGGCTGCTTTTGGCCTGGTGTGCCAAATCTTTATCTTCCCCCAACCCCATGAGCCAACCTTGATGGTGATGTCAAGTGGCCGATAGATGGGTTATCCTGCCCACCTTCCCCCCATGAGCGGGGAGAGGAACATACTAGTGAAGCAGACCCCAGAAGGATTGCACTCTCTCCTTATCAATCCTGCTGGCTGCCAGGCTTTGCTCCACCAGGAAACATGATGACAAAACTGTACTCAGCAGGACTGAGCCCTCCGCTGGGGGGAGGGCACAACCACAGCTTCTGAAGGGGCCTGCTTTGCCAACACATTTCTCACAGGGAGCATGCAGTCAAAGCAACATTCAGGAGCCAAACCTACCCATCAGATGATGTGGCCCAGTAACAGGTGGGCATGGTTTGAGGGAAATGGCCTCATGGGCTAACTTGAATCACAAACTGACTCTCAGGCAGGAGATTCCCAACTCCTGGTTCACTTTTTTTCCAGGGACAGATTTCAGTGTCATAAATGGAGATGGATTTCTCAGTTTCTCACTTTTCCAATCTTAAATTCAGTTCAGTTTGCAAACTTTCCTCCGAAAAATTCATCAGCATTTTAGTGCACATTTCTTTTAATAAATCGGTTTTGCCCAATATACTGGCTGGCAAGTAATTTCTCCCATTGCAATGCTTTTTTAAATGTTATTTTCACCAATATTCAGTTCAGTTTGTCTTTTTATTCACACTTTACCCTAACCAACACATTTTCATACACATATTTTGGATGGAGAACTGAGTCATGATATTTGGAGAAGTGGGAATTTTGAAGGATAGCCCACGTAAGGTTTGGGGAAGTGTGAATTATGTAAGTTCACATTAAAATGCAAGCTGAATTCCCCCGCCATCTCTAGAAGGAAGTGTTATCAAACAGAACACTGCCATGGAATCTGATGCTAACACTGAAAATGCTGCTCCATTGAATTCTCCCCCCTCCTTGAAGTTTAGTCACACTTATCTGTGTCATTTTCTTGCCTTCGCTCCATATTGCTGCCATCGCTGCTGCTTCAAATTATTTCATAACTAACATATTCTTGTGTTACATGTTGTATAACAGCTACTGAACTGGCAGCAGTATTTGGTAAAATACAATGTCAAAGAAATAGTTAAGTTCTCAACGATTATTACAAGGTTTTCTGCATTTAAGTAATAAAAATGTTGCATCTTAGCACAATAGATCATACACTGAAGCACTTTAAATGTCTCATGGCAATAAATGTCATTATGCATTTCCCAGGAGAAAAAGCATGCACAATGTTGATAATGTAATAGCTTTTATTGAACCATCCTATAAATCATCATGCACATGCTTTCAGGCCAAAGAGGTACCTTGGATACACTGGATAATGCAGATTGAGTTATTTTACTGAAATAATGCTAAGGTTCAAAGGAACATCAGGCTCAGATTATTTTCAATGGATCCACTGCCATTTCTATGATTGAGCCTGCAGTGTTTGCTAAATTTCAATGCATTTGACTCACTCATGAGGTCAAGAACAAACCAGGAAATGCATTTTTGAATGTTCTGCATTGAGAATGGTACTAGAGAGCAAACATAATAAATTCTATCAAACTTTTCCTGTAAGGCATAATAGAGTATTTTTAGCTTTGCAGAAAACATGGCTGGCCATTTTTTTATTACACATTGTTCTAAAGGATCTAGCTTTAAGTGTTTTTATCGCTTGTATTTTATCTTGTTGGGTTTTGTTGTAAAAAGCAACTAACAAATGTAATAAATAATAAGAATCCATAAATGTGAATTTGCAGGTGTTCTCCGACAACCCGAATCGCAACCCTGCTGCAGGTTGTGCAAAAGTCATCACTTATGGTAAGGATAGCCCTTTCTAGAAGTTACCTGATGAACAAAACAAGGGATGCATTTCATTCCACTCCGAATCTTTCTTGTGCTTGAGATTTTGTCATTTTATTTTGGGCAGATCACACACGTTGTTCTCTTCTTCATTCTCCATGTGACCCATCTGGCCCCGCTTCTACTACTACTACTACTAATAATAATTTATTATTTGTACCCCGCCCATCTGGCTGGGTTTCCCCAGCCACTCTGGGCGGCTTCCAACAAAGATGAAAAATACACTAAAATGTCACATATTAAAAACTTCCCTGAACAGGGCTGCCTTCAGATGTCTTCTGAATGTCAGGTAGTTGTTTATCGCTTTGACATCTGATGGGAGGGCGTTCCACAGGGTGGGCGCCACTACTGAGAAAGACCTCTGTCTGGTTCCCTGTAACTTGGCCTCTCACTGTGAGGGAACCGCCAGAAGGCCCTCGGAGCTGGACCTCAGTGTCCGGGCAGAACGATGGGGGAGGAGACGCTCCTTCAGATATACTGGACCGAGGCCGTTTAGGGCTTTAAAGGTCAGCACCAACACTTTGAATTGTGCTCGGAAACGTACTGGGAGCCAATGTAGGTCTTTCAAGACCGGTGTTATATTGTCTCGGCGGCCACCCGCAGTCACCAGTCTAGCTGCCGCGTTCTGGATTAGTTGTAGTTTCCGGGTCACCTTCAAAGGTAGCTCCACGTAGAGCGCATTGCAGTAGTCCAAGCGGGAGATAACCAGAGCATGCACCACTCTGGCGAGACAGTCTGCAGGCAGATAGGGTCTCAGCCTACGTACCAGATGGAGCTGGTAAACAGCTGCCCTGGATACAGATTTGACCTGTGCCTCCATGGACAGCTGTGAGTCCAAAATGACTCCCAGGCTGCGCACCTGGTCCTTCAGGGGCACAGTTACCCCATTCAGGACCAGGGAATCCTCCACACCTGCCCGCCTCCTGTCCCCCAAAAACAGTACTTCTGTCTTGTCAGGATTCAACCTCAATCTGTTAGCCGCCATCCATCCTCCAACCGCCTCCAGACACTCACACAGGACCTTCACCGCCTTCACTGGTTCTGATTTAAAAGAGAGGTAGAGCTGGGTATCATCCGCATACTGATGAACACCCAGCCCAAACCTCCTGATGATCTCTCCCAGTGGCTGCATGTAAATGTTGAAAAGCATGGGGGAGAGAGGACAGAACCCTGAGGCACCCCACAAGTGAGAGCCCAGGGGTCTGAACACTCATCCCCCACACCACTTTCTGAACACGGCCCAGGAGGAAGGAGCGGAACCACTGTATGACAGTGCCCCCAGCTCCCAGCCCCTCAAGACGGTCCAGAAGGATGTTGTGGTCGATGGTATCAAACGCCGCTGAGAGATCCAGCAGAACTAGGAAACAGCTCTCACCTTTGTCCCTAGCCCGCCGGAGATCATCAACCAGTGCGACCAAGGCAGTTTCAGTCCCATGATGAGGCCTGAATCCCGACTGGAAGGGATCCAAATGGTCCGCTTCTTCCAGGCGTGCCTGGAGTTGTTCAGCAACCACTCGCTCAATCACCTTGCCCAAGAATGGAAGATTTGAGACTGGGCGATAATTGGCCATCGTGGCCGCATCTAAAGATGGTTTTTTAAGAAGCGGTTTAATAACCGCCTCTTTCAGCGGGTCTGGGAAGGCTCCCTCACGGAGGGAAGCATTCACCACCCCACGAAGCCCATCACCCAGTCCTTCCTGGCTAGCTTTTATAAGCCAGGATGGGCAAGGATCCAGGAGACAGGTGGTTGGCTTCACTCATCCAAGCAGCCTGTCCACATCCTCGGAGGTAACAGATTGGAATTGATCCCACACAACTTGACTACACAGGACTCTAGCACTCTCCCGCACTGGCCCTGCTCCCACGGTGGAGTCTACTTCTTCCCAAATCTGAGCGATTTTATCTGCAAAAAACTTTGCAAAATCATTGCAGGAGATCATGTGGCCCGTACTGGCACCCATGAATCCTTGGGAAAACAGATATGTGAATTGTGCTCAGCTAATTCAGAGCCAGCACTGATGTCTATTGTTGTGGCAGTGATTTTCCTATATGATAATGAAAACCACTGGTCAATTGTGGAAGGAAAGGTCTACTCTACCATTCGATAATGGTTGCCCACTTCAGATTCTTTTCCTTTAAAGAAGAGAGAAGCATGTAGCAGCCATACCATTGCACTCAGGTCATAAGAACACAGGAACAGCCTGTTGGATCAGACCAATGGCCATCTAGCCCAACATCCCCGAAGCCTCCAGGGTCCATTTGGGGACATAGCCATGACTGATGGCATGCAGAAGATAAAGCTTTGTGTGAACTGGCCCTAAGCTACTTTATGATCAGGTCTATAGGATAATGAGAATTGTCCATGGCCTTATATCCATGCAGTGCTCCATGCCAACCCAAAAGCCAAATGCTCAGTTTAGTTCTCAAGAAAACTTCTACTTATTTTGTGCCTGCTTCTGTCACTTAAACTGCAGGTTTTCTGTTGAGGTTTGCTTTTCTAGGTCTGATGGTTGCTCACAAATCAGCCAGGTGTTTAGGCAGCAGATATGCTCAAGTTCCATGCAGTAGCCTAATAAAGGTTAATTTAAATGCATGAGTAAGACAGGGAGTCAGATTTACCAATATCCAGCTCCCTCGTGCCTCAAGACATCTGCATTTTATAAACGTTTTCAAAAATGTTTATTTTTGGTGTCCACACAGGTGGGCCATGCGAAGTGTTGCCAGAGATCGGCAGGTGGGATTATCGCACAAAATCTTCACAGCGTGGTGGCAAATCTCTACCCTTCCATAGCTTTCCATAGATTTATATATTGCAGAGCTTTTCCAGAAGAAGTTGAATACAACAGAGAAGTTCTGTCTTGCGGTTGGTGCACGTTTTGCTCTCCATTCGTACACGGCAATTGTCCGCGCTGCAAATGTGATGTGGTGGGCAGAAAGTTGGACGCTGAGGAAATCTCTGCTCAAGTCTTTGCTCAGCCATGAAGCATTCTGGATATAGAATGCCTCATGAAAAGTGAATCATAAATAAGAATAATAATTAATAATAATAATACACTAGCACCAGTGAGTTGCTATCTACCTCATCAATCTCCCATGATCATTATGAGGAAAAATAAGATAACGCCTTCATGCAAGCAGGACTTCCCCTTCTGCTTCCACAGTCCTCACCCTGGCAAACCCCTAAAGCAGATTTTGAGGGCGTGTCGGGGGTTGCAAGGAGAGATGAGTCCATTCTGCAAACAGTGCATGTTCTGGTGGGGGCTGACACAATTGGATTTCACCCTGCTATCTTATTAATGGAAGACTGTGCTTAAAAACAGGGACCTGTGATTAATTTTCTTTTTTCTAAACGACAGTCACTCTTCCCACTCTCCAATATTTGATTGATTTGTAAGTCTCCCAAAGTGCAATGCTGGACTTTGTCTATGTGCAACCCCCCACAACAGAACAAAAACATTTTAATCTAACAGTGTTCTGCTTTAATGAGGGACTGGACTTTACACTAAGCACCCAATGCTTATGGAACAGAATATGGAACAGATTTATTTTACACAAATCAGCAATATTTCACTGATTTCTTAACTCCGCCGCTATTTTCTGACCAGTCTCTCTGACCTATCTTCCTCCCACACAGAGGGTCTGCAATGATGCCCTATTTCTGAGTTTAGGCACGCTATATAGCTCAAGTGTTCACTAAAAAAGGAAAACTGTGCTGAAGACATGCCAAGAAAGTGTCCTTCTGAAACAGATTAATTCATCAAAAGAGGCACCTCACTGGACTCCACAGCAAAATAAAGCAATGTGGCCTTCATTATTCAGACTTAGTTTTCAGTACCCAAGTTCTTTCTTGTTCTAGTTCCCACTGGCTTTGTCTCTATATGTAGGCTAATCTCTGCATTATGTGCCTTCAAAAGAGCTGGCAGGAATGTGAAGGATTTGAAGAAATATTATCCTTTATCTAGCACTCCTTTTGCTGCTGAAGGGTCCCTTGAGAATATATGACTCCTCTAGTTTGCCTTGCAGACCAGCTCCTTGAGTGAGACGGATTAACATACACTCATTTGCTCTTGTTTCTTTAACTTAATGTTTGTGACGACCCATTGTCCTCAAAAATGAAGATCGTAAATAATTTCATTCTCATAGTTGAGCACCGTTTGGTGGTAAAGTGGGATACAAATTGAGTGTATCCATCAATATAGCAAGCATGTCCTTATTAAAGTAACAAACGTTTTACGTACCTCTCACCCTGCCTGCCATTACATCCAAAAATTCCACACTATGACCACATTCACACCATACATTTAAAGTTCTCTGGTGTCACTTCAAACCATCGTGGCTTCCCTCAAATAATTATGAGAGCTATAGCTTCTTGAGTTTGCTGAGAGTTTTTAGGAGACCCCATTCCCCCCGAAAATGGTTTAGCAATCAATCCTTCTTCACAGGGAATTGTGAGACTAGACCAGTGTTTATTGCGGGAAATTTATAGTGTTTATAGTGTGGAAATTTAACAGAGAAAATAACTGGCAGACAAAAGGATGAATGCCAGTGAAGGAGCTCTTGAAGCCGGTCTTTCCAAGCATTGAAGTATTTAGGAGTGGGGGGAAGATGCTGAGTTCTGTCCATGAATTCTCCAAAAAAAGTTTGGAAAGAACTGAAATGGGCAGATTTCTCCCATCACTACTCAAGTGTCTTCTGTAAAGAGATGATGAGTGCTAATTAACAAAAGTCTTTGCCTTCAAACTTTATAGTCTAAAATAAAAATGATGGATAGGTTCAGAAGCAGAAGTGAGGTGCAGCCATGGAAACATTAAAAGGCTCATTCAAAAGGTCTAGTTCTCTGAGCCCTTCAGACTCTGCATGATAAATTATTATATCTCCACTAAATTTCTGAGACTACCATGTCAATGTAGTCTGGAACCTTTAAAGAAAGGGAAGCAGAAGCATGGAAACAGATTAAATACCACCAGATTTTTCATGTGTGCAACCTACTGTTTGACTTTGAACAAATGGAAACGTGTGTGACCTGATCAATCATAAAAGAAGCGAAAATATTCACTTCAGTTGCAAAATCACTAAGCAGGCTGGTTGCACCCAGGGCATTTCCAGTTGCATCTGTTGGGAGCGCACAATACCTATTCATTCCTAATTCTATTTTTGGAAGGGTGGTGGGTGGGGGAGCTGAGCATTGGCTCTGCTGCCTCCACCCTTGACATCCTCACATTGAGTGCACTGATTTGAAGGGGGGTTGTAAACATGTTCAGCTGAATGCATGTAAAGTCCTTCCTATTATCAGCAACATTGCATGATCAGGGGCCCAGATTGCAGAGATTCAGCAAAAATGAGTTTACAGTCCCACTTCAGACCTACCCAATATGGGGAAATTGATAATGGAGGGAAGTAGGGGCAGTATTGGCAACTGGTAATTCCTTATTTTCTCCGTTTCAGAATTGCCCTTTATGTAGCAGTTTTCTATCGGAGAAATTAATACGCACAAACCATAACTTACACCCGATGAGCAATATAACGTTGGTATCAGATAGCACCTATCTAGGTTTTAGTCTACATTCTAATCAGATTTTTTATCCCCCGTTGAAGCTTTGTGCAAATGCCTTTTCAAATACTGACAGTGATTATCTGAAGAAGCATTAAGTTATTTTGCCTGTGAGCCTTCTGTACAAACAAATCCTACATTCCACAGAGTCTTCATGCATTTGTTTCTTCTCCCACTCCACCAACACTAACACTTACCAGCTATGTGGGCCTATGTGACACATAAAGAAAACAGAGATGTCAAGAAACGGGGAGGGAGGTGTGGTGGATCACCTAAAGATGGGTAGCTATGAAAGAGATAAAATTATTTCACAAGGTGGGGGGAGGGAGTGTTACCAAGACTTTCATGCTTATATACAGTAAGGAGAAGAAATTGTTACCATGGCACCAAGAGAATTTCTGGCTTGTGAACACAAACACATATGTGAACATTTCCTGAGACAGTAACCACAGCAAAACATACATGCAAAATGGTCAAAACTTTTCACCATTATGCTTTTAACTGTTTTTTTATTTATTTTGTTTTGTTTCAAGGACCCTCTTAAAATTCGTGATGTGGTTGCTACTGCTTTCTACTGCTTGCTACTGTTAAATTATGGAAGGAAAGTCTGCTTTAGACTGATTTCTTCAAACAATCCGTTGTGAGCACAGAGACGGCCATATGCTAATGAAGTTTCAGTGTGTCCATACTTTCTCATTCACTTCCATGGAACTGAGCAGGCAGAACAATCACTACCTTACGCATCGTAGATTTTTGAGGGGATGTGCTTGAGGCCACAATGGAACTCATGGGCACCATGTTGGCAACCCCTTCATTAGAAGCACCACCTGGAGTCTGTCCTGTTCCTATTCATTGTGATGCCTGGATAATTTTATTGAATATTTCATGTTGCATTTTACTGTATTCTTTGTATACGGCTTTGAGAACATTGGTGGAAAGTGGTCTAAAAATGGAATTACTAATAAGAAAACAATCATATAAGAAAACAAAAAGGGCTGAAAAACCAAGACAGAGAAGCAAAACCTAAGAGTTCCTTAGAGGTCATTCTGAGACCCATTTTCTTCTGTGTCTGTTAGCAGCTTGTCATGGCTTTAGGGGTTGCTTGTGCGTAAGTTGCCGCCGCTCTGGGCTAGGTTGGCTGGTTAAACCATTTCTCTCTGGACAGCCATCCACTCCGTGGCTGTTCAGTCGCTGGCAGAATCCGTCAGTGGGCGTTTCTTAAACCTTTTCCAACATAAAAGTTGTTTGACGCCCAGTCTCCTCCTACTCTCCCTGCGCGGAAGTCTTCTGCGCAGGGAGGGCGTGGGTAGCGGAGGACCTGTACTCTCCCCGCTGGTGTCCAGTGAAGAGTCCCGGAGCCTGCTCTCTGCTTCCCCCATTGGCCCCCCTCTATCCCTGGTGTTGCGCTGATTTTCTTCCCCAACAGGAGACCTGCCTCTCTCCGTGCTTGGCCCCTCTCCAGCATCGCTGTGGAGCCTCGCCTCCTCCTCTAGTTCCGATGGCAGTTCCCTGACACAGCTGTACTTGGGTGGTAAAAATGTGTCTGCTGATTAAATTTGCTGATGACTACAGATTGGGAGGTTTGTCAGAAGAGATAAGCATCAAAAAATTACAGAATGAACCACATGAGTTACAGAAATGGGATTCCGTTCAATAGTTGTGACTATAAGGTCATACACTTGGGAATCAATCATGAGCACTTCAGTAGCTGCTTGGACTTATCAGTAGGGAATCACAGAAAAAGAAAGGGAACTGTCGATCCCGGTTGATCGCAAGATGCCTATAAGCCACAAATAAAATATGGCCACATAAAGGAAAGTGCAAATCTAAGACATTTTTGTTGGCATGGCATTTCTGATAGGAGTACAGGAAAATACTCCTGTTCGTACAATGCAATTATATGGTTTCATTTAAGGATATTTTGGCAGATTTCTAATTTCTTTTCTGCATTTCCACATGGGAAAAGTGAGGGGGAAAGGGAGCTATTTGTAACTCTAGGGGCTCTAGGGGCCGCGAAATGCTGAGTCTTGATACAGCTGGCTCCCCTCCCCTCTAACCTTTCCCAATGGGAAAGGTGAGAACCACTACTCTGAGTGGCAGCTGGAAGGGAACGTTAGCATAACATTGCAAGCCCTGAAGGGAACAATTGTCAGAAGCAGTATGACTCTGAATACCAGTTTCTGGGAATTGCAGGATGGGACAGGGCCGCTGCACTCAGGTCCTGTTTATTGGCTTCTGGTTGGCCACTCTAGAACAGTATGTTGGACTAGATAGGCCTTTGGCCTGATTCAGCATGGCTCTTATTATCATTGTGGTGCTTCACCCACCTTCCCCTTCAGTTACAACTTGAAGAGGCGCTCCCAGAAGATGGTGTCCCATTTGGACAGTTGCTGAGGAGGCCCACAGGCTGATCTAAAAGGCCTGGTGTGCTGAATCCAGCCTGCAAGCTGTCAGGCCCCCATCCTTGAATCAGAGGATATATTAAAGATGCAGGCATCAGCTTGAGACAGCAGCAGCAGGGTGAGGTGTAGCAATGGTCTGACTCAGTACAAGGCAACTTGTTGATAATGTCAGGTTGTGGAAATGGAGGAAAGAGAACCCTGAGCATAGTCAGAGCCTGGGATAATGCAGAGAGAAATTTCAAGAAAGTAAAAGAGAAGGGGCAAAAGGGCAAGAGGAAAACGATTCTTGGTGGTATATGAAGCTTCACACTACATACTGTCAATTTTCTCCTTGAAAAAAATGGTGCTGGAGATGAGGACTTGAAATCACAAGTAAAAGATGAGGGAAACGACAGTAAGAGTTTTATGTCTTATCTCTTGCTATTCTCTTCTAACTCAGTTTTTTAAGTACATTGATCAAAATCCAGAGGCTTACAATCCCTCTTTGGTAATAGAACTTCTCTGTGTGCGCGCAAAGAGGGAATTGCATTCACTAGTATCTCTGGCACATTCAACCAGAACCACACTGTGAGAAAGTGTAATGAGCCAAGAAGACCTCAAAGCAGTTGCAGATTTTTAGCTTGATCAATACACACACACACACACACACACACACACACACACACACACACACTTACATACAGATAGGAACATATTGTAAGATCATCCAGCCTTGGGGTTTTGAACATGATCTCCTTGGGATTCCTGAAACATATTACAGTTTAGAAAGATGCTGACATTTCTACCCGGAAGTGTTCTAACACAGTCCCCCTTCTGCATCTTCATTTACCCTCTATGTCCCCTTTATTTGAAGATTGCTGCAAGCAAAGCAAAATGAAAATGAGTTTGATAGTGTCTGCTGCCGCTTTCTTTACATCCAGGCTGTATATTACATGCTGGCAAGATTAAAAAATGGAACAGTGTTCCTTTCTCATTACAATGATTCTAATGAAAATGATAAATGGGTTCAAATAAACTCAGTTCAAGTGACAAGTGATAAGATCTCCTGGAATGCTCTCTGAGACCCAATTCTGTGGATTCCATGATGCCATTATCTTCTTTGGACTGTAATGAAATTGGTGGTGGTTTTTAAAAGGCCTGTCCCATGTGACACACTCAAATTTCTCTGGGATGGTGTGATAATCTTCATCCAATCTCAGACTCAGGCCATCGGTGTCACAGAGCTGCTGGAAAGCTGGAACCAGCACATCTCCACAAGAACCGCATATACTCAACAGGTTAAAATTATGACATGCAAATCAATATGAATAAGCAAATTGCACAAATAAGCAGACTGTGCAAATAAGCAAATGGTGCAAACCAGCAAACTGTGCAGATAATCAAACTTCAAAGTTACACGAAAGTTCTATAATTACAAAATGATTTTTGCACTGCTCTGCTGCTCTATGGTAGGCTGATACATCAATCCCTTTCAAAGGTTCTTAATCATCAGCAGAGCTGGTGCAAAACTGTGTTGTGTTCTCAAATATTAAAGCGGTCAGGACCCACAGATGTTTGCTATAAGCACCTACCTCCACAGCTACCTACAAGCAAAGTCCTTCTTCATTTTGCACCTTGTATTATATGCATTTTACAGCTTCAAGAATTAAGGGCCATGAGGCTGGGTGTAGCATGGCAATGTGAGGATATTGTCTTCATGTCTCTAATGCCCTCCATTCTCAATAGTTGCCTTCCATTGAAGTTGAATGCTACATTTCTGTACTTCAACCCACAAGTGTGGAAATCCCAGAAAATTTACAGTAGCAATGAACCCCTGGTGACTTCAAGGTCTTTGGCAGTTAAGGTAATTTGTTTTGTGAGACCCACCTCTTTAGCTGAACATATACAGCTTCATTCCATTTGGAATGGATCTATTTGTTGTTACAACTGCATATTCTGTTGCTGTAACTTGCACTGGGATCTTTCTGTGAAGGATGGGTAAGAAATCTTATAAAAGTAAAGGGAATCAAGTCCTTCTCTTCCAAAGTCAATGTGGGGAGCTGTGTCTAAGCAAAATTTCTTCTCTTCCCTTTCCCCCAGGCCACTTTGGAGGGGCCCATAGGCTCAGCTCCCACCCCAAAATGACACAACAGCTTTGGGACAATATCTTTAAAGCACATTCAAAGCACATTTGCCCCCCCCCCAAAGACTTCTGGGCACTGTAGTTTTCGCCTCACAAAGTTACAATTCCCAGCTACGCCTCACAGTGTTACAATTCCCAGCTAACCCTTAACTGCAGTGCCCAGAATTCTTTGAGGAAGAGAAAGTGGGTCAAGTGTGCTTTAAACGTAAAGTGTGTGTGCTGCCAGAAGCACATTCTTTCTACCTCCGATCAGGGCTAATGCCTCCTCACTGTCCTCTGCTGGTGATGATATTCCTGCAACTGCAAGAGTAGGCTATTCCTCTGTCCATTTGGGATCACTGTATGCACAAGATTCATTTGACCTTTTTTTCAAGTAAGACTCGCAACGAAGTGTTGCTGTGTGAAGTGCTCCTATTCAGCTAGTTAGCCATGTTTTCTTTCATGATACTACATTCCATGCCTTCTCACTCTTCCATCCACTGTTTTCCATTCTTTCCCTCAACAGGCAGATACTCAGCACTTCCCTCCCTTTTGCTTATGCATTCCTCCCCCCAAAGTTTATTTTTATTTTAGGGGAGTACTTTTGAAAAACTGGGGGGAGGGGGTATCATCCAGATCTATTGATACCTTTCTCTTGTCCATGGATGGTGTTGCTTGAGCTACCTAAGAATTGGTACTCAGAGAACTCATTCACTACGAGTAAATAAAAAGGTAAAGGGACCCCTGACCATTAGGTCCAGTCGTGACCGACTCTGGGGTTGCGGCGCTCATCTCGCTTTATTGGCCAAGGGAGCCAGCGTACAGCTTCCAGGTCATGTGGCCAGCATGACTAAGCTGCTTCTGGTGAACCAGATCAGCACACGGAAACGCCATTTACCTTCCCGCCAGAGCGGTACCTATTTATCTACTTGCACCCGGGGGTGCTTTCAAACTGCTAGGTTGGCAGCAGCAGGGACCGAGCAACAGGAGCACACCCCGTGGTGGGGATTCGAACCGCCGACCTTCTGATCGGCAAGTCCTAGGCTCTGTGGTTTAACCCACAGCGCCACCCGCGTCCCAATGAGTAAATATGCTAGGTTTATTTTCAAGCAGCATCATATCACATTTTCCCTCCCTTCTTCAGGAGAAACTTTCATACCCTATAGTTCACCTGGAAGGTTCATTCACCCATAGCAGGTGTGGGCAACCTTTGGCTCTCCAGATGTTGTTGAACTACAACTCCCATCAATGATCAAGGGCAACCAACATGAACAAGGCAAGGGAATGGAATGATTCCCCCCGTGAAAAAAGGTTGCAGATTTTTTTGGAGCCACTAGGTAATTTGAACTCTCTCATGAAGAGAGTCCTACTTATTTATCTTTTGTTTTGGGTCCAGCATAAAAAGTGCTTGGTAGGAGGCATTCATGTATATAAAGAAAGAACTTCTCAAAAGAAAAAAATCAAAGAGAATGTTAATATGACACAGAATGTGATATGAGCACATAACACAGAAAAAAACACAATGGTAACAAGGAGAAAGATATTTCAAAAGCTTTCTAAGGATTTTAAGGAGCATGTCAAGAATTTTACTCAGCTGGTTTTTCTAAGCTGTCCCAAAGGACAAGATGAAGAGCAATTAGTATATTCCTACCTCAATAGGCACTAAAGTCTCCCATGTGTGCCTCTTCCTAGTTCCTGCTGGTTCACCGGCCATGGCTGTTCCTGGACAGAGATGCCATTGTCACAGTAATCCCTGCTCTGGTAACCTCTCAGCTGAGTGGTTGTAACATGCTTTCTGTGGAGCCATCCTTGGGCCTCTCAGCCTAACCTACTTCATAGGGTTGTTGTGGGAATTATATGTGGAAGTGGAGAACCATGTATGACACCTTGAGTTCCTTAGAGAAACATGTGATATATACATGCAATCCATCAAAGTACACTGTGCAGGAACATGGGATAAAGCCGTTTCTGTGGTGGCAGAATACCCTCCTCTCTGAGATACAACTTGCGCACATATTTGTTCAGGAAATTTTGGTGGACTCATGGATGTAACTGGGACCAGTTGCAAACTTAATTAAATTGTCTACCGGCTTTGTTGTTAGAAATGTGTGGTTTTAATAGTGGTTGTAATTTTTCTCTCTCAATTAAATGATGTGTGATTTTATTTTATTTTTATTGTGTTTTATATTGTAGTTCATCCTGATATTCATTTCATGAAAGAAGGGCTAGATGCTGAAATAGTAAATAAATAAATTTTCACAGCCTTACTGGTAAACACTAACTTTCAAAGAATTTCTTTTTTTATAAATAAGTTTTATTCATTTTCCAATAAAAAAATTTCAATTATTATCAAATCAAATCATATCAAATCAAATCATATACACTATCACCAATTATATATTCCAAATTAAATTAAATTAATTTCCAGGGACTCCCCATGTTCTGGTTTCTAGAGGAAATGCCTTTTATTTATGTTCTGCTCTCTTGCTTGTTGGTTCCATTTTCAAAATTCTGATTGTCCATCTTCATCTTATCAATCTGTCAGTCTCTGGTATGTGACTCAAAATCTTGTTTTATTTTTTTTACATATATATTTTTATTAATTTTAACATATAAATTATAAAATGTACCACAAAACTTATCACTTATACAATCTTTTTAGACTTCCATCAGCACCTCTGATGATCCACCGTTTTAACCACTTCTTATGCATTTCTTAACTTTATATTGCCTTTACATCTCTTAACAAGTCATCCTCCCCCTTGTCCATTTTTACAATACTTCTAATAATACTCCTCACAAAACTTCTTGCAACCCTACAAACGTTGTCTGTTCTTCACAATTACTTTTCAAATAGTCTGTAAATTTACTCCAGTCTTCCGTGAATTTCTGGTCTCGCCGGTTTCAAATCCTTCCTGTTAGTTTATCTAATTCTGCATAGTCCATTAACTTCATCCTCCATTCTTCAATCGTTGGTAACTCTTCTTGCTTCCATTTTTGGGCCAATAATATTCTTGCTGCTGTTATTGCATATAAAAAGAGCTTACATTCCTTTCTATTTATGTCACTCCCCACAATGCCCAATAAAAATGCTTCTGGTTTCTTTATAAATGTATATTTCAACATTTTTTTCAACTCATTATATATCATCATACTACCATACTACCCTGAATATGCCCGATCTCGTCAAAATCTTGTTTTAACAGGTCTTTATATCTAATTAGCACGCAGGGGGCTTATATTCCATATTTTCCTTTATTAGCTTATTTTGAAAAACAGTTCTCGCTCAGTGATCTCACTTGATCAGAAAAGAATTTCTGATCAACACTTTTCAATAGTTGACTTTTGACCTAGGAATAATATTGATTTCCTTCCCTTTGAAATTCTCTGCCCCTACTTTGCTTCGATAAATTCTCTTTTTTTGCCAGCATTTCCAGATAATAATGATCTCTATATTTGAGCTTTCCTCCTTTGATCCCACTGTTCTTGGGATAGTTTCATTATTAACTGCCCAGAACCTCATTTACTCCCCCCCCCATCATCTCATCTTCAGTCACTGTTATGGGCACAACCAACCAAAGAATGATTGTTCTGAATTAGCCGTGCAATCTTAATAATGTCTACTCAAAAGTAAATTCTACTGAATTCAGTGGAACATCATACTCCTAGCTAAATGGGGTTAGGATTGCAGCCTTAAACTCCTTATTTGATCCATTGTTATTTCTTCTGAATTCAACTGGGCAAAATCCAGTCTTGGTTGTCCCTGACTTGCAAACACTGAGGTGATAGAAAATAGCAAGCTAAAGAGGACAGGATGAAAACGGCAGAGACAAGAGGTCATAATACTGAATCAAGCTTAAAATGAAAGCGAAACTAACTCATATTTTCATATATTTGTCTTTATATTCTTTGTGATATGTAGGCCATCACATAAGGTAAAAATCAGTAAAGGCACATTTTATATACTGGGTGAAAAGATACCATTATCAGAGGGAATTAAACAAAAGTGCATCGGCTTTTGGGACTAGAATGATTTTAGCCACATTATTCTAATATGTGGAAAGGTTAGAATTTGGTGACCTTTCTTTTTCATTTTGCATATGCAGAATTTTTGAGCATGCAGAATGTTTTCCTTGGTTAACTCTATGCCTGTCTTCCAAATAAAAATAATTCAAAGTTCTTTTCTATAAAGGGTTTTCTCATTCCACGGGTGGGAATGACTTCCATTGATAAGATCATGTTGTTCAGACAATCCAATACCATGTAGCTAATGGACGGGTATGTTACATCATGGTGCATGATGTCAAGGTATTAATGAATGTCAAGAGATCACTGACAGGCCATGCAATTCAAATGATTGATGAAAACAGATGCATAGTTCTAAGGAGACAGTGAACATAAGCTGAAAAAGCAGAGTATCATTCAGGAAAAGAAAGAGTGATTTATTTAAAGTGTTGTTCCAGAAAATAGTTTGATAGCATACATGCACCTACATTACAGTTTTAAACTTGTTTACCGTATTTTTCGCACGATTGGACGCACCGGACGATAGGACGCACCTAGTTTTCAGGGGGGGAAATCAAGGAAAAAATATGATTCCCCCCCCCCAGCTCTGGGAGCAGTGGACAGGCTGCACGCAGCCTGTGCGCTACTCCAAGACCTTCTCCCTGCTTTTGCGGGAGGTGGCGGAATTCCCCCACCTCCCGCAAAAGCCCACAGGAGCCCCGCGTGACTCCTGCGGGCTTTTCGACCAGGAGGGAGAAGGGACTGAAACGGCCGGTCAGTCCCTTCTCCCTCTTTGGGGAAAAGCCCCCAAGAACCGCTCGCTCTTTAAAGGCTGCGCGGCTCCTGCGGGCTTTTCTAGGAGGTGGGGGAATTCCTAGAAAAGCCAGCAAAGCCGTGCAGCCCCTTTAAAGAGCGCACGGCTTTTGCCTGCTTTTGCGGGAGGTGGGGGAATTCCCCCATCTCCCGCAAAAGCCCGCAGGAGGGAGAAGGGACTGACTCGGCCAGTCAGTCCCTTCTCCCTCCTTGGGGAAAAGCCCCCAAGAGCCGCTCGCTCTTTAAAGGCTGCGCGGCTCCTGCGGGCTTTTCTAGGAGGTGGGGGAATTCCTAGAAAAGCCAGCAAAGCCGTGCAGCCCCTTTAAAGAGTGCACGGCTTTTGCCTGCTTTTGCGGGAGGTGGGGGAATTCCTCCATCTCCCGCAAAAGCCCGCAGGAGGGAGAAGGGACTGACTCGGCCAGTCAGTCCCTTCTCCCTCCTTGGGGAAAAGCCCCCAAGAGCTGCGCGCTCTTTAAAGGCTGTGCAGCTCTTGCAGGCTTTTCTGGAGGTGGGGGAATTCCCCCACCTCGCAGAAAAGCCTGCAAGAGCCGCGCAGCCTTTAAAGAGCGCTCCGCTTTTGCCTGCTTTTGCGGGAGGTGGGGGAATTCCCCCATCTCCCGCAAAAGCCCACAGGAGGGTTGGAGAGTAGCGGGAAGGCGTCGCACGCCTTCCCGCTGCCCCCCAATCTCTGGGGCTGGCGATGGGGGAAGCGCTGCTTTCCCCACCGCCAGCCTCAAACCCGGGTTGGAGAGTAGCGGAAAGGCGTTGCGCGCCTTCCTGCTGCCCCCCATCCTCTGGGGCTGGCGATGGGGGAAGTGCTGCTTTCCCCACCGCCAGCCTCAAACCTGGGTTGGAGAGTAGCGGGAAGGCATCGCTCGCCTTCCCGCTGCCCCCCAATCTCTGGGGCTGGCGATGGGGGAAGCGCTGCTTTCCCCACCGCCAGCCTCAAACCCGGGTTGGAGAGTAGCGGAAAGGCGTTGCGCGCCTTCCTGCTGCCCCCCATCCTCTGGGGCTGGCGATGGGGGAAGTGCTGCTTTCCCCACCGCCAGCCTCAAACCTGGGTTGGAGAGTAGCGGGAAGGCATCGCTCGCCTTCCCGCTGCCCCCCAATCTCTGGGGCTGGCGATGGGGGAAGCGCTGCTTTCCCCACCGCCAGCCTCGAAGCCGGGTTGGAGAGTAGCGGGAAGGCGTTGCGCGCCTTCCCACTGCCCCCAATCTCTGGGGCTGGCAATGGGGGAAGCGCTGCTTTCCCCACCGCCAGCCTCAAAGAGCAGACTCTCCTGGCTTCAGCGGAAGCAACGCAAAGCCTCCGGAGCGCAGGCTTCGGAGGCTTTGCCTTGCTATCGCTGAAGCCAGGGAGCCTGCATTCGCTCCATAGGACGCACACACATTTCCCCTTCATTTTTGGAGGGGAAAAAGTGCGTCCTATAGAGCGAAAAATACGGTAAATCTGGCCTGCCTTCTACCAAGAATTTTGAGAATAGCAGTTTCGTGAGAGTCTAGATTTTCCTCTGTTGAAGGTTCACAGGAAACTACAGATCCTGGAGATTCTACAAGACATGCTGGCTAAACTAGTTTGAAACTGGTTTAGCAGTGCAATCCTATACATGTCTGCTCAAAAGCCCCATTGAATTCAATGGGGTTTACTACCATGCTACTTAATTTGTAATGTGGGCACACTCCATGAGTGAATTTTAACATTTTATTGACTATGAGAACTATAATACAGCAGTTTCCAATGAAGAATTCTTGCCAGTGTGTCAACAGATTATAATTGAATGAGAGAATCTGAAAATAATAATAGATATGATGGACTATATGGAATTGGCGGAAATGACTGGCAGAATCCGAGACCAGGGAGAAGAGTTGGTGGAAGAAGATTGGAAGAAATTTAAAGACTACTTGCAGAAATATTGTAAAATCAATGAATGTTAAAATGATGTTGGATTGAAAACAAGAGGCATTAGTAACAAAGTTAATAAGAATATGCAAAAATGGATAGATAATGGATGAAAATATTTAGTTATAATATGTTAAGATATAGAGTTAAGATAAATGAAAGAGGGTAAGGATTTGCTGAATTGATTATGTAAATGGGAATACAAAAAGGGGAGGTGTGAGGAGGTCAAGGAAACAAGCAAATGAGCTTAAAGATATCAAAAAATGGATTTGTTTTTAATTTTTCTTACCTATTTGCTTTTTGTATCTTGTACTTTATTTCTTTTTTCTTTTTATGTATTTTTTCTTATTTTTTCTTTTTTATGTTTTCTTTTTATTCTGTAAACCTTTGTTTTTTGTAAAACTTTAATAAATATTTTATTAAAAAAATGAAAATAATAATAGATAATAGCTTTATGTCTTTCCTGACAAAACCTATTGATAAGCAAGAAAAAAGCAAGAGAAGGTTTCTGATGAAACTAATAGAAATACAAATTAGCAGTGGTTTGGCTTTTTTTCAAAATAAGGAAGAGAAAGGGAGAGAAAAACCCCTTTCAGTTCAATTATTGTTGTTGTTAGTCATTTAGTCATGTCCGACTCTTCGTGACCCCATGGACCAGAGCACGCCAGGCACTTCTGTCTTCCACTGCCTCCCGCAGTTTGGTCAGACTCATGTTTATAGTTTCGAGAACACCGTCCAACCATCTCACCCTCTGTCAATCCCCTTCTTCTTGTGCCCTCCATCTTTCCCAACATCAGGGTCTTTTCCAGGGAGTCTTCTCTTCTCATGAGGTGGCCAAAGTATTGGAGCCTCGGCTTCACAATCTGTCCTTCCAGTGAGCACTCAGGGCTGATTTCCTTAAGAATGGATACGTTTGATCTTCTTGCAGTCCATGGGACTCTCAAGAATCTCCTCCAGCACCATAATTCAAAAGCATCAATTCTTCGGCGATCAGCCTTCTTTATGGTCCAGCTCTCACTTCCATACATCACTACTGGGAAAACCATGGCTTTAACTATACGGACCTTTGTTGGCAAGGTGATGTCTCTGCTTTTTAAGATGCTGTCTAGGTTTGCCATCGCTTTTCTCCCAAAAAGCAGGTGTCTTTTAATTTCGTGGCTGCTGTCACCATCTGCAGTGATCATGGAGCCCAAGAAAGTAAAATCTCTCACTGCCTCCATTTCTTCCCCTTCTATTTGCCAGGAGGTGATGGGCCCAGTGGCCATGATCTTAGTTTTTTTGATGTTGAGCTTCAGACCATATTTTGCACTCTCCTCTTTCACCCTCATTAAAAGGTTCTTTAATTCCTCCTCACTTTCTGCCATCAAGGTTGTGTCTTCTGCATATCTGAGGTTGTTGATATTTCTTCCGGCAATCTTAATTCCGGTTTGGGATTCATCCAGCCCAGCCGTTCGCATGATGAATTCTGCATATAAGTTAAATAAGCAGGGAGACAATATACAGCCTTGCCGTACTCCTTTCCCAATTTTGAACCAATCAGTTGTTCCATATCCAGTTCTAACTGTAGCTTCTTGTCCCACATAGAGATTTCTCAGCAGACAGATGAGGTGATTAGGCACTCCCATTTCTTTAAGAAGTTCTTTAAGAACTTGCCATCGTTTGCTATGGTTGACACAGTCAAAGGCTTTTGCATAGTCAATGAAGCAGAAGTAGATGTTTTTCTGGAACTCTCTAGCTTTCTCCATAATCCAGCGCATTCAGTTCAATAGGACAGGCTTAAAGTTTG
The DNA here is from genome assembly GCF_964270895.1 of Podarcis filfolensis. Lineage (NCBI taxonomy): Eukaryota > Metazoa > Chordata > Lepidosauria > Squamata > Lacertidae > Podarcis > Podarcis filfolensis. The sequence continues at coordinate 76,253,139 of NC_139604.1, read as the reverse complement.
GCCATTCTCTTTACTCACTAAATGTTTTTTCAGAACCTTCTTCCAAGAAGGGAAAACTTGATCTTGCCTCGTGTGAAATCAAAAAGTACCTCAAACTTCTTCTCTAAGTGCTCTTTCCTTTTAAGCCAGTTTCTGAGAATTGGAAAATGTCAGAAAACATTCCTCATTTTTGTAGCTCCTCAATTCACAGCTCTGTATCCTTCAGAGTGAGATGCTGTTTTGTAATTCATAGCATCCTGACATGCAGGTGTTGCCAATTAGCCTAACCTGTAGCTTCCTACTTTCTTTCCCTGAGTTTTCTAATAGCGTGCTCTATGACAATAAGGGCAAACTGTTCTAAAAATAAAATAAAATAAAAGGAATGCAAACAAGATGGAGGGGGGAAGGTGAAAGAGAAAAAAATGAGAGATATTGGTGATTATAGTGGAGGGGAGGAAATAAAAGGGTAAAATATTACTCCCATGAAAACAGGTAAATCTAATCTCCTATCTCTGTGAACTTCTTGCTGCACCTATGTTGTTTTCTCATATCCAATTAAAGCAAAACCAACAGGCAATAACAACGCAGCACAAAAAGGAAAAAGGAAAAAGAAAATGTATGATTTTATACTGCAAAGGAGGCCAGAAATAAGAGGGGAGGGATTAATGGAAATAAAGCTGAACAAGCTGAACAATGAAGCACAAATGGAAACCACCCCTTTGTCATGGGTGTGGTATTCTAATCACAGGGGACGCGGGTGGCGCTGTGGTCTAAACCACTGAGCCTCTTGGGCTTGCTGATCAGAATCCCCGCAAAGGTGTGATCTCCCATTGCTCTGTCCCAGCTTCTGCCAACCTAGCAGTTCGAAAACACACCAGTGCAAGTAGATAAATAGGTATCGCTGTGGCGGGAAGGTAAACAGCATTTTCATGCACTCTGGCTTTCATCACAGTGTTCCGTTGCGCCAGTAGTGGTTTAGTCATGCTGGCCACATGACCCAGAAAGCTGTCTGTGGACAAACACCAGCTCCCTTGGCCTGAAAGCGAGATGAGTGTTGCAACCCCATAGTTACCTTTGACTGGACTTAACCGTCCAGGGGTCCTTCACCTTTACCTTTTTTACCTATTCTAATCACAACTGGGAAAGAACCAGGATGATTATAGCCACTCATGACTTTTCCAGGTGGCAGCGATTGCAGCCTCTCACTTTCCACCACCATCCCTAGCAGCCAGATCACATGTGTTTGCCAGCCTTTTGGGAATTCCCTCAACCAGCAGGATCAGAGGGCAAGACTCCTGCCAGAAAGCTAGCTTCAAATGGCCCAATCAGAGGCCCCACCTGTTGCGCAGTGCCTTGCTGGCTGGCTAGGCATTGGTTGCTGCCTTGCCCGGTCAGGGAGCATTGTATATTGACCTTCTTGGGGAGGTCATAATCCTTGGCAAGACCCTGAAGCAGTTCCAGTCTGGCAGGAGGGTATACATGCAATGGCTGAGCCAAAATTCCACCTACATCTGTAATCAATAATGTTGTGGCCATTTTCAATCCTGATTGTTGTCTGCTTGAGTTTGTTCTATCACATCTCACTTGGCCACTGCCTAGGGGAGGGTGGCATTGGGACTGGGAATGCAAACACACACACACACACACACACACACACTTGAAAACCAAATAGCCTATAGATTGGAATGAATGAGAGTTGCAATATAAATGCGAGTTGCTCTGTCCTAATTCTGATTCACAAGGGGTTTCTGGGAAGGCTGGTTTCCAAAAAGAGGCTAATATAGAAACTGCTTTCTTGTGTATCCTGTGTAAACGTCCTGTCCTTTTTATCCTTGTTTAATTCACTTTACTCTGTCACCAAAGGCATACATAAAGTCACAATTACCGGAGAACTTGTGTACACGTTCCCCGCTGACACAAAAGCAGCAGTTTGCTAATAAATACTAATCTTTGAACTGTGTGGAGATTGATGTGATGCAGGGGCGCAAACGAGAAAGTGAAAAAGGAGGTTTCTTTTAAGGCATCTGTAATAGAAACATGGAGCTTGAGTGATGGCTAGGGAGGAGGAATCAAATGGAGAAGCTTCAAATCCCTGAGAAAATGGGCTTAAAAGGTCTCTGTCCATCTGTGCTATTTTTTATACTACAATGGATCCTTTCTGCTTGCGTTTGTAATGCAGGTCAAATGGAGTGCATGGCTGCATCTGTGACAGAGTGCCAATCACCCAAGGGCTGCTTCTCAGATATGGAGCCACACTTGTGCATGCAACATGTGAAGGGTTAAACAAGCAACTTTGTTTTGCCAGATGTCTGGGTATAAAAAACACCTGCATGGCCATTTTCACATTACAGAGCATCCAGATTTTTAGACACGAGTGTGAAATGTAAGAAGCAGAGCTTATTTTCCTTGTGTACAGACATATTGACTTTTTAAGTGCCTTGCTAATAGCTGCTAAGGTGCCAAACTATGAGAGCGTCTCAAGGCTCCTGTAGGAAACCTTGTTTATGACATTGGGTAAGCTCTGTCAGGTTGTTAAATGTCAGAAAGGGAAATTGGATACTAGAATGAAACAAAGTCTAGCTGAGCTCCCTCACTTCATCTTAGGTTTCCCCATGTGCCACTAACATTCCTATTACATGAGCTGGTGTACTGAGGCTGGTGTACTAATATCAGCAAGCCTCATTCTGTGAATTACACAGAAGAGACTGTCATTAATTTGTAGGAAGGATTCAGTTGTTGGCATCCATCTGTCTCGAGAGACAATGGAGTGCAGCTCTGAGGGTGAAGGCAAATCCTTGCACCAAAGTGACCTCCCTGGGGCACAAGCAGTGTGTATGGAAGTCCTGGCCTGCCCAAATGACAAGACGTCCCTCTTGGCCTTGCTGATGTGGTCCAAAGGAAAGCAGAGCAATACAGTTGGCACCAGCTTGGCTGCAGACATTGCCAGAAGGAGGCATACAAGGTGCCATCCAGCTTTCTTAGAGACTCCACTCTGGATTTGTGTAGGGTTTACTCCAAAGCGTTTTCTTCTCCCAAAGATGTCCTGTAGGTCAGCAGAGTTTTAGGATCAGAGTTTTCCTTTTCCTAGATGGGCTACCTTCCCAGGTTGACGAGCCCCATCTGCCCCTAACAGCCCTCTACACCACAAGCAAAAACTGCCTTCTTGAACGTTGGGCCCACTATTGGTCTCTTCCACTCAGTCTGCTGGAGCCTGTCTTCACATGCAGGGGGAAGTCATTAACTCACCGAGGGTCTGAGACCCATTGTCTATCCTCACTTGGTTTAACCAGACAGTCGAAACCATTACCGGGGTGTGGCTGCTGTCACATGCTGACAGTTTCTAGGAGCTACAGGTGAGAACTGTGTGCAGGGTGGGGACCAGAGGTGGACAAACTACCCTAGAAGGAGTAAAATGTGTCCCGCAGCAGAGATAGTACCCCTCCCCTAACCTCCAATACACAATTGGATCTAATTATGTACCAGCAAATGTAGGTTTCCACAATTACAGTGCATTAAAGTTCTCTGGCACAACAAATCCACTTTTAAAATAATAATAATAATAAATAAATAAACTGGATTTTTTGTGATGGGGAAATGCACTCGGAAGTGTGGAATAAGAATCAGCTGGTGGGAAATTGTATAAACAAATCAGAATGCCCAGTCAAAGAACAACAGACATCATCTATGTTTTGTGCAAACAAATCAGGATAAATATTCAGTAAATAATATATGGCATCTAAAGGTGCCTTAAGGCAATTCTGCTCTTTGCACAGGTGCTGGGGACCTGGCCCAGTGATTTCCCCCTTCCTCTTGTGTAGCTCAGGCCTGCTGAGCATAGATCTAATTCAAAGCAAGGCAGGAAGTCAGGAGAGTCTGGCAGACTCCTTAAATCATGCAGTACTATGGGCTGTTGAACAGCCACAGAGCAAGGAGCAGCAGTGCAACTGTTGACTGAGACACTAACTTCGATCCCCTATGGAATAGCCATTCATTCTCCCTGACTGCCTTGCTCTTGCTGCGAGGGGTAGAGCCAGGCCTTCCGAAATGGACGCCAAAGCGAAGCTAATGTGGCATTATAATTCTTTGTCCAGCTTTAGAAGATCTCTCGCGCAACAGTGAAGCAGTTTCAGATGTGCTGATGGCTAAAGATCAACAGCCGATTTCCCCACATCTTATGTGAGCTTAAGGCAAAACCTCTTCCTCCTTTTAATGGCAGGCATGCGGCAGAAAAGACAAGTAATGCTAAAGACGTCAATGGCCAATATAAGGATGGGTATCCACAGACTGGGGGAAACAGCCTTTACTCTCCAGTTTGGATAAAGGTTGTCATGGTTACCGAAGCAGCTATAGGAGACAATCAATCAAATCCACAAGTCTGGTTTGGGCTTGTTAGGAGAACTTCAAATTCAAAGTAAGATTAACTTCTGAACCAATTAATGGAATGACCACCCTGGAGAAACATCAGCAGCTACACATCTGGTAACTATAGCAACCTTGGACAGGTTGATATGAAATGTATAAGGAACTTATTTATAAGGAATAGGAATTTATTCTAAATCTTTAGTCTAGCAGGAACTATTAGTCTCTTTATTAAGATTAAGCCTGTCAATAGCCTTCATGGTTAACTTGATAATTCTTGTTTATTTAATTCACAATTATTTCTTTTGCTGCTACTTGAATATTTATTTATAATGTTACTTTGGCACCATTAAACACCCACACATTTCATTTATATTCAATCATTAAGGCTTTGAACCATTGTAATCTGCACATCCAGAAGTTGTAAAATATCTGAAACACCTTCTTGATCTTCAGAGCATCATTCCCCAACCTGGTGCCCTCCTATAGTTTTGTCACTTTAGCCCCAGGAGCTGATGGGAGTTGTGATCCAGAACATTTGGAGGACTCCAGGTTGGGGGAAGGATACCTCAGAGGGTTGAGGAAATAACAGACACTCTGGGACATGGGTAATGAATCCTTGGAAGATGGGCCACATCCAGCCAATGGCAAAATGACATCTAGCCTGAATCAGCGACTGGGCCCCCTGCTACTGCCACTGCTGTTGATGGCTTCTTGTGAAAAATGAGGTTCTTAAATTGTCCCAGTGGGCAAGAGGGTAGTTACCAGACAGGATTCAAGAGGGCAAATATTTTAAACACACCAGCAGAAGACCAGTGAATGCATTTCAGTTTATAAAAGATATAAGCAGGGTTGCATCAAAAAGAAATTGGCAGCAGAAATACAGGAATGAATCCCGGGGAATGGAGGAATAAGGAACAATGTATGCAAATAGTGATTGTAAGGAAAATAAAGTAGAATATGAGTAAGCAACTATGAAACTTTACTCAGAGGAAAAAACATGCAAGATCAGAATCTTTAACTATTAATTATTGCTGAAAAGGTAAAGGACCCCTGGACGGTTAAGTCCAGTCAAAGGCAACTATGGGGTTGCATCGCTCATCTTGCTTTCAAGCCAAGGGAGCCGCTGTTTGTCCACAGACAGCTTTCTGGGTCATGTGGCCAGCATGACTAAACCACTACTGGTGCAACGGAACACTGTGATGAAAGCCAGAGTGCATGAAAATGCTGTTTACTTTCCCGCCACAGCATGACTAAACCGCTTCTGGCGCAATGGAGCACTGTGACGGAAACCAGAGCGCACAGAAACACCGTTTACCTTCCCACCACAGTGGTACCTATTTATCTACTTGCACTGGTGTGCTTTTGAGCTGCTAGGTTGGCAGGAGCTGGGACAGAGCAACGGGAGCTCACCCCGTTGCAGGGATTCGAACCGCCAAACTTCCGATCAAGAAACCCAAGAGGCTCGGTGGTTTAGACCACAGCACCACGTGTATCCCCAATTATTGCTGAATTGACCCACCTTAACTCCCCCAGCCCTCTAGTTAAAGCTTACTGCATTATCCTGGTTCAGGATAAACAACATGGCATTTTAGTTTCACAGAAAAACATAACTCCCAATCCGGAGTGAAATTCCAGGAATCTTGGATGTATGTCTTAGCTACATGCTACTAGTATTAGATGCGTGTTATGATTACAAATCAGGGAGTGCACTGATTCTTCATTACATTGTAGTGTGTTCCTTTGAAAACAGGTGCAGGGGGTGCTGGCACCAGTGGTGTATCCACACGCCTGCCCTATGACATTGCAACTGCTGCTTCCTTCATCCTTCACTTGGGGCATGTGCAGAGAAGAAGCATAACCTAATCAAAAGGAGGCTTTTCAAATGTATCAAGTAAGCACTCCCACCCTTGCGGACAGCAATCAAGACTGAAAGCAGCATGTTGAGTTGGTAGAGAATGAATGATTTTGGATTGACAAAAATGGCATTGAGTGTACGCAACCCAAGAAAGCTGTGCAGAGGGGTTTGGGATGGTGGTGGTGATGATGATGATGATTTATTATTTCTACCTTGCCTATCTGGTTGGTTTTCCCCAGCCATTCTGGGCAGCTTCCAACAAAAGATAAATAATACATTAAAACATCAGTCATTAAAAACTTCCCTAAACAGGGCTGCCTTCAGATGTCTTCTAAATGTCAGGTAGTTGTTTATTTCTTTGACATCTGATGTGAGAGCACTCCGCAGGGCGGATATGAGAGTTCACAGACTTTGGGGTCTGTATGTGTATTAATGGAATCTCCACTCCACTGTGGCTTGTGCATTGTATTGAGCCAAAGCTGCTTCTGCATTTCACTGAAGGCAGCAAGGTTTTATTTGGCTGACCATGGCCCAGGGTCGTTGGGAGGGTAAAATAATGATTTCTAATGTGCCTACAAAATCCAAAGCCTTTTTGCTGGCTGTTCTATATGCAGGCTACCAGTTGCTAAAACGGCAAAGTGACCTATCACTTACAGGAGCTCTGCAGTAGCTGACTGTGTAATTAAGTACACTGGCAGCATGATACTCTTGAGTGCCAGAATGCATAACTTTGGAATTTTACTAGGGGTTTACGGGGGGGGGACAACCCCAAAAAAACTATTCCACAGATTTTCAGCATATTGGCATGCTGGACACAGAAGGAAAGGTTTGTACTCCTGCAGTCACCTCTGCAGCCTTTAGAGAATTTGTAGATAAGTACCTTGCTTTGTTTCTTTGGAAATCCAAAATCAGCAACTGGGATCTCCAGGAAAACAAACACACGCACCCCCCAAATATATTGACAGGTAAAAGCAATTACAGTTTTGTGGTAACACTGGCGGCTTCAGATTAACTTAGACGATGCATTTCTTGATGAAAGTAGGGTGAGAAAAGGGTATTTAAACATTACGAGCTTGTTAATGTTTACTCCCAATTATTTTAATCTGTTTCAAGTGATTATGAAAATAGAACAAGGGACTTGCTGTCCTGCGTCCCTGGAGGTCAGCTTGGTTTTCTCTATTCATTACTTTGGCCACTTAAAGCACACCCAACACACATTTAAAGCACAAGACTTCCCCCCAAGAATCCTGGGAACTGTAGTTTTCCCAGCACCCTTAACTAAGTAGAATTCTCAGGATGGATTTTAGTAGGGGGGGAGTAAGGTAAAGGTAAAGGTACCCCTGCCCGTCAGGGCCAGTCGTGACCGACTCTAGGGTTGCGCGCTCATCTTGCTCAAGAGGCCGGGAGCCAGCGCTGTCCGAAGACACTTCCAGGTCACGTGGCCAGCGTGATGAAGCTGCATCTGGTGAGCCAGCACCAGCGCCGCACACGGAAATGCCATTTACCTTCCCACTAGAAAGCTGTCCCTATTTATCTACTTGCACTTAGGGGTGCTTTCGAACTGCTAGGTGGGCAGGAGCTGGGACCGAACGACGGGAGCTCACCCCGCCGCGAGGATTCGAACCGCCAACCTTTCGATCAGCAAGTCCTAGGCTCTGTGGTTTAACCCACAGTGCCACCCGGGGGGGGGGAGTAATATGCTTTAAATGTGTGTTGGGAAACTTTAAACACATGGTGCCTTTAGTTGGGAACTGCCAAACTAGGGTAAAGTTTGGATAGGCCATCTTGTTTTCTTTGTGGCCTCAACCTGAAAAATCAATATAGCCAGAGCCCCAAGCAGGGCGTCACCAGTGAAGCTGAATTGTAGGAGATTCAGGACAAAGAAAATACTTTATCTCACAGTACCTAAGTAAACTGTGGCATTCACTGCCACAGAATGTACTGATGTCCACCAACTTGGGTGGCTTTGTAAGGGGATGCCTTATCCTGCATGAATTTTTCTATCAATGGATGCTACCCATTATTGCTATGTGTGACTTCCAGCATCAGAGGCACTACACCACAGAAATAGCAGCTGATGGGGAACCACAGCAGGAAAGAGCCTTCCTGTCTTGCATGCAGATTTCTCAAAGGCTTTCCTCTTATGGGGAAGGGCCATAGCTCAGTGGTTTTGTTGTTGTTGTTCACATCCATCTGTCTTGAGTGACAATAGAGTGCGCCTCCAGGGAGGAAGCTAAACCACTGTGTTAGGCAGCAGCAAAGTGACCTCCCTGGGGGTGCAAACCTGGGCAGTGTGTATGGAGGTCCTGAGCTGGCCAGACGACAAGACCTTCCTCTTGACCTTGCTGATGTGGTCCAAAGGAAAGCAGAGCTCTACATTTGGCACCACCTTGGCTGCAGGAGTTGCCAGAAGAAGGCGTACAAGGTGCCATCCAGCCCTCTTAGGGACTCCACTCTGAATTTGTGTAGGGTTTACTACTCAGAGTTTTCTTCTCCCAAAGATATCCCACAAGGCAGAGGAGGTTTAGATTCAGAGTTTTCCTTCTCCTAGATGAGCTACCTTCCCTACCTGACAAGGCAAAAAAAAAAAAAAAAAGGCTTCTTGACTGTTGGGCTCACTATTGGTCTCATCTGGTAAATGCACCAGAGCCTGTCTTCACATTCAGCTACCCTCACCTGGTTTAGCCAGCCAGTCGAAGCCATTCCTGGGGTGTGGACGCTGTCGCATTTGACAGCTTCTAGGAGCCTCAGGTGAGAGCTGAGTGCAAAGTGGGGACAAAGGTGGCCAAACTACACCAGAAGAAACACACCGTGTCCCCCCACCAGAAGTACTACCCTTCCCCAGTCAGTATAGATAACAGTGAGCTAGATGGGCAGTGGTATGACTCATTATAAAGCAGCTTCCTATATTCCTACGTGTTTGGCCACTGTAGCAAATGCTAGATTACATAGGCTATTTTTTCCTTTCTGATCTGGTTCTTCTTGAGTAACCTTGAGCTAGTCACTACTTCTCAGCTTGACCCACAGGGTAAAGATAAAAATTGGGGGAACACCTTGTATGCTGCTCTCAGCAGCTTGGTGGAAAAGCAGGGGACAATGTGATAAATAAATAACAATAAATCACATGGTATGCCTCTGTGTCAGTCCTGGAGCCAGGAGCCCAGGAAGATTAATGGTTCAAGTCAACCAATAAAGGTCAGATGCCAATTCCTTAAGTTATAGCAGCCATGTCTGACCCAATTACATGGAAACATTGTGTGTGTGTGTGTGTGTGTGTGTGTGTGTGTGTGATGCTACTGTCATAATGGTAGAACCAATGTTAAGATTAAGAAGAACAGAGTATTTATTCATTGCTATTCTCATGCTTAGTCCTCAAAAGAGACAAAAAAATTACATAATATAAACTATCACATGTGCTATGTAGATGTGATGAAGAAGCCTGGGTTGCGTTCTGTATTTAATTTAGCATACCCATGGGCTGTAAGGTGTGCTAGATGCTCAAACGTGCTAAGAGGAAGGCACGCTTGGCAAATCCACACTGTGATCAACTCCCACCAATGTCCCCACTCAACCAATGTCCCCACTGTGGAAGGACGTGTGGGTCCAGAATTGGTCTCCACAGTCACTTACGGACTCATTGTTAAAACCATGTTTATGGAAGACAATATTACTCGGCTACGAGTGATCGCCAAAGAAGCAGCAGCAGCTCTAATTTCCAGGCAGAAGTGCAGCTTTATTTTCCACCTGAAAATGCATTATGTCGTTAAACTATAGACACATTGTGTGGTGTACTAGATCAGTGATTCAGGATCAAATATCAAGGCCAAACTTTTGACTGCATTCTTTCAACAGGCATCACTAATCAGTATTCAAAGCTGCAGAGGAGATGCTTTTTCACTGCTGTTCTGAGCACAATTGCCCTCTACCGGACTGAAATTAGAAATGCAAGTGGCTAAATTCAATACCCAGCTTTGTCACCGATGACTTTGACAGATGCTGCAATAGTATTTCCAACAGCTTTTAATATTAGCCATCCTTTCTTTTTATTGGAAAGAAGGTAAAGGGAAAGAGATTAAGTTAGATCCAAACTACTTTAAATCCTTTTGATTTCAGTGGGTCTACTTCTGGTGTCTTTAGGGCTTGAAGTTGGGAAAGGTTGCTTGACAAAGGAAACCCCTCCAAGTTTCTGAAGAGCTGTTACGTGGAAGACAGAGCAAGCCTGTTTTCTCCTGTTCCAGAGGTTAGGACCTAGACCAATGGATTCAAATTGCAAGAAAAGAGATTCCAACTATATGTTGGGGAAAACTTTCTGACAGTAGGAACTGTTTGACAATGGAATGTGCTACCTTGAAAGGTGGTGATGTCCTTCATTGGAGGTTATTATTATTATTATTTATTTATTCAACTTATATACTGCCCTATACACAAAGGTCTCAGGGTGGTTCACAACAAGACAATGAATTGAATGGCCATCTGTCACTGATTCTTTAGCTGGAATTCTTGCCATAGCCGTCAACGTTCCCTTTTTTAAAGGGAAATTCCCTTATTCTGAATAGGATTCCTCGCAAGAAAAGGGAAAATTTGACAGCTATGATTCTTGCATTACAGGAGGTTGGACTAGATGACCCTTGGGGTCCCTTCCAAAAGTTGAGTTTATTTTAATCTGTTGAGGCAGCAGCTTGATTCAAAACTTCCTAGAATGGAAGGATGGTTGGGTGAGAGAACAAAGTGAAGAGACTCAGGTTCCCAAAAGGGAAGCATTTGTGGGACAGAACTTTTCCATGTTGATCCCTGTTTAAAAAGCAAACTAGAGTAATAAATACACCAAAAGTACAGAAATAAGCTCATTCTGGTTGGGCCTAGTGCACCATGAACAATAGCTTCACATTTCTGGGGAGCTAAGCAGAGGCAGGATTTCTTGTAACTTGTCCCTCAAATAGAACCCCTTCTTTGTGTTATAGAAGGTTATAAAGGGCCTGGCATTACATTGCAGCAACAACATGATTGCCATATCTATCGCCAGGGGAGCGGAATCTATTATGAACTATGGGGCTTTCTCTCACTCTAACGACAAAGGGAAAATGCAATTAAAGAGTACTATGTCACTCACTGCACTAACAATTGTTTTGTTTTTCCATTGCAAGCTGAAACGACATGACAGGACTTCTTTCTTTTTACAGGCAGCTTCATTGTTCCTGGTTCTCTCTCAGCCCCAGGAACCTGGAAGGTTCACAAAATTGCCTTTGATCTTCAATCCCTTCCCTTCACGCCGTTGCCCTTAGTGGGCAGACAGGATGCAACCCAGTCAATCAACTGGACAGCTGAACTGTTGGCCTGGGATTTGTCTCCTGGTGTTTATTAGATTTCTTTGAATGAAAAAGAGTGAGTGTGATCATGTTCAGTTATGCAAGAAGCAGTTTGTCAAGGCTGCTAGCTTTCTGTTGCCTTGCACATGGAGAAATAGATTGCTTGAATAGCATTCATGTTGATAGCTCCTGAGACCAACCTCTTAAAAAAACAAATACATGCCTGCTTGCCTCTGAATTTTTCTCCCATCTCTCTAGAGTCTCTAGATTTTTCAGTTAACATCCAGAGGCCCACCACTGTTGTAGAGTAATGGCTAGAGGGTTGGACTTGGACTGGATAGAACTGGGTTAGAAGAATCCTTGCTCCAATATTCACTGGGTGACTTAGTGCCAATAACCCATTCTCAGTATAACCAACCTGAAGTGTGGGTCTGGTAAAACAAATGATGTAACCCTTCCTCCTCCTGGTTTACATTGCCCTGAGCCAGAATACAGCATGAGAAACATTAGGAGGGATTCAACTAATGAGTTCCGTGAGTGAAAGCCCTGCACAAGGACTTCCACTTATGTAATGTGACTTTCCCCTCTCCTCCCCCTGTGTGCCCACTCCCAAATTGGTTTGTGGGGTCCAGAGAATTCTAGGGATAGAAGAGGGAGGATAATTCTGTCAGGCAAGCAGAAATGCTTACCCTGACAGAATGATCACCTTAGTGCAATGCTGAATTCCTCCCAATGTCCCTTGAGTACCCTGCAGTGGTGAAAGAGAAGCTCATGCTCAGAGGCATTATTTCTATAATAAAGCCACAACACCAAAAAGTTATATGAGTATTACAACCATTTTCAATAGAGAAATGAGAATCATAACCATTGTTGTATGACCACACTTGGAGACTACAGGATCAGAAGGAAACAGGACTATTTAAGGATGATTTTCTTCAGTACATGAAGAAGAGGAGCTAAGAAAATGGTTGGATTTTAAAGAAATGCTACAGCAGACAGCCAAGTGCAATTCCCACCATCGAATCTCCAAAAGGATTGACTGGGATGAAATTATTAAACAACATCTGGCAGAAGCTGCACCCATTTTAGTTCCTCATTAAAGGGATATAAAATTCAAAGGGAGCTGCAAAAGAGGGGGAAGAAAACAATCTAGCCATGTGCAAATTAAAAGAGGAAGTTCCAATGTGATCAAATTATATGCAGTTTAGTACTGCAGTGGGTAATACAGCAGCCAAAAGCCATGGATTCATATATTGTTGCTCATATAAGCAATCAAAAGTTTAAAGCACTATGAGCTGCTTCTTGTGCTACTTTTTCCAACACCGAGATTAATCTCAGTGTTTGGAGTGATCACTTGGTAAGCCAGTTGTCTGCACCATCCAGACAAATACAGATGAGAATTTTACATTCCCTTTGCTCCCCTTATTTCGGAACAGGTGCAGAAACATAAGCAAATGTTCTCCTGACCACATAGCAGTACCATACGGCTTACCAGGTGGTTACATGCACACGGTAGTTAGTTATCACTTGGTAGATGGTCATCTTTATTTATCAATGGTTTTAAGCTGTCATCTACAGGACTAGAAGCTTGTTGTGGTTTCGGCAGAATTCAGGTCAGATGCTTAAGGTTCTACAGGGCCTACGAAACTCTGTGTTGTTTATATTTCACATGTGTGACAACTCGCTTACTATTTTGAAAGAAACACAACATTTCAATTTCTCATGACCATGAAGATCATGACAGGACGCATAAGGTAGTCTGGTGTTGCAATAATGCCTTCTGTCATTTCCCTTTACAGCCACAATCCTATGGATTCTGACCTCCAAGGCCTTCTGAAAGGAAGAATTCACAGAAGGCAGAAGACCTAAGATGGTATCTCACTATCTAGTGCTTCCTGTCAAAGAATGATTTGCTGAGAGCACCCTGTGATGGTGGAAGAGTTCCATAAAATGCACTCAGAGGGTGGGTTGAAAAGACAGGCTTCCTGCTTGTCATGGACTGCATTGCACTTCTCCCAATATGTGTCAGCAGAAAGTAAAAAAATGAAAAATACTGCATTGATTGCAGTGCTAAAGTCTTCAGAGAGAGCCTATATGAACAGCCAGCTGACCCGTGTTTTGCCAAGTCAGGAGACAGCTCACATTACTACTTCCTCCCTTCTTTTTTCCCTATAAGTGCCAGGTTTTCAGTCATGCCAGGTTTTGTGGTATGTAACACTCTTGAAAATCAGGCACCTTTGTTTATTCAGAGCCGGACGCTAGGATTCTTCAAACTCGAAAACCATATTTTATTGTCACCCTAGCTCTGTTCATGCACTACTTATATGTAGAGCACTTGCCGTATCAGGAATGTGCCTGTGCTCCCCAACCCCAACATTGTGTCACAAGTGTTTGCTCTGTCCTAACTATGCACCTAAGAAGAGCCTGCTGGATCTGGCCAATGGCCCATCCAGCCTCTTGTTCTCACAGTGGCCAATCGGATGCCTGTGAGAAACCCACATGCAGGATCTGAGCACAAGAGCACTTTACCCTCCAGATGTTTCCAGCAACTGGTATTCAGAAGCATTTCTGTCTTCAACCGTGGCAGCACTATTGTCTTTCAGCACTATCGTCTGCAAGAGGATCCCTGTCCGTACGTGATCAGGACATTCAATTTTCTGGGCTACCAAAATCAGTGAAAATACATTGTCCTTGGTACACATCCAGCTGGTTTTGTTCAAATATCCAAGGTCAAAAATTTAGAGCAGAAGCTTTCCATATAATTTATAGAAAACTGAGCAATGAGCAGAATAAAAGTACAATTAATTAGGTGGCAATATACAAAATTGATGCAGTTTCCTTAACCTAGGCAGCATGTTTCATAGAATCCATCAGTTGACTTGCATTTCATTTAATTCTGGTTGCACTTCCCTCCCCTTTGCGTGAGTGGTTTGTTTCAATTCAAGGTTCTGGATCTAACACACACAACCTGTTTCTGTTCACAGGTGCGCTACATGGCAGCGTGCAGAGCATCCAGGGTATGAAAGAGGTGAAATATGTCTTGGGCAGAGATGGTTTCAGAAGAAAGAGTTAAAACTCTGTGAAAATGTAGGTGGCAACAAATGTACATAAATTGTCATGCTGTAATCACAGCAGGTTACAGAGTGAATAATAATAAATAATAATTTTTATTTGTACCCCACCCTCCCCGGGCCAGAGCCAGGCTCAGAGGGGCTAAAGCAAGCAATCAATTGATTAAAATGCATCCCATAATTAATTCAAATAAATTAAAGTTAAAGTTAAAACTGGACAAATGACAATCCTCAGGTTAAAACTGAAAGTGGTTAATACTCGCCAGGACCAACGGTTCCCACTGATATTATAAGGACCTGTGAGTGGGCTGAGAAACCTCCTTCATGCTTGTTCTTATACAAAGAAAAAATGAGTCAGACTGAACCCTGACCAAATTTATTTATACCCCACCCATGTGGCTGTGTTTCCCCAGCCACTCTGGGCAGCTCCCAGTAGAATATTAAAAAGTGTGGTGGACTCCTTGAAAGCATGTCAGAATAGCATCTAGAATTTTCACAGAAGGTTTCTGAATTCCTGGAATTGCAATATTCAAGCTGAACGTCTCTTCCCACCCTCTGACCCCAAGTTTGATTTTTCTATCAGGAAAATGTCAACAAACCCTCTCTCTCAACCCCACGTGGAGATTTCCTTTTCCTTTCGAGATTCTACTATGCACACCTGAGCAATTCAACTTCTGGAACACTTTGCCCAACTAAGGGTGCAAGGCCATTCTACTTATGACAATTGCTTTCCCCCGCTTCTCTTTGCAGCCATATTGTGGCAAACAGGCCTTCTAACTTGCTTCCCATAGAAAATATCATCAATTTTGAACTCCTCTGCAACCTGCTGCAACATGAGCTGAGCGATGACATGCAAAAATATTGGTATTTTATTTATTACATGAATCTCACCCTTTCTCCAAGGAGATTGGGGCAGCTGTAGCAACTGGGCCAATGTGCGCTTTGGTCCCAAGTGAATAATAAGACTGACAGACTCTTTGAAGTTCAGATCTTCAGCCAAACAAATTGCTCTGATATCGTATATTTTTTAAAAGTGTTAATGCAAACTCATTAATTATTGAAAGAGTCTGGAAAACATGAGAGAGTCTAAGCAGTGTTTATGGTGATTAGCTATTCTTTTTAATGGCAGGGAATTTTCTAAGGAGAAAGATTAGCTGGAGAATTAATGCCTCAGAGTTTTGTACAGTAAAACTGGAATTAAAAAATGTCTGAAGGAAAGAAGCATAACATCAGCAGGGTTTGAGAACTCAAGATTACTCGGCAGGAGTGAGGAGGGTATTTTTCTTTTTTCTTTTAAAAGCCGTTCCATTGCTTCTTTAACCTAAACACATTCAGAAGCAGTACTTTAATAAATATACAGTTAGTACATTACATGCCAGAAACTTACTGTTTGGAATACCTCGAAGATATGGTTCAGCAGTGAATAGTTCGCAAAAGAAAAAAAGGAAAGAGGTGCTGGGGACTCAAGACTGCCTGGAGGCTAATTGTTAATTCTTTATTTCCAAAATTTCACACAATCAAATGCACTAGGCTGGGTGTAGGCATCTGCAACTTCCAGGTGTTCTTGGACTCAAACTCCCATCAGCCCCAGCAAGCATGGCCAATGGTCAGGAATCATGGGATTCCTGCCTATGCACTGTCTCGCCAAAGTGGTACATGCTCTGGTTATCTCCCACTTGGGCTACTGCAATGCACTCTATGTGGGGCTCACTGCAGATATTAATACTGTGGAGTCTGAAGCGACTGGATGCATAAAAACTGAGTCCTTTTTGAATAAAAACATACCCAAGGCCCATAAGTTAAATTCAATAGTTTACTTGAAGAACTTTTAAATGAAAAAACAGTAAATGATACATCCAAACAGTCCTGTTCAAGGAAGTTTTAAATGTTTGATGTTTTATTATGTTTTTATATTTTGCTGGAAGCTGTCCAGAGTGGCTGGGGCAGCCCAGTCAGATGGGCAGCATATAAATAATAAAATCATCATCATCACATCTGGAAAGTTACAGGTAACTCATGAAAACCCAATCCACACCTAGAAAACCATGGTCTTTGAATATTATTTTTATCTGTGTGCTCAAATCACCTTTCCCCCCTTATTTCTTCATTCCTGAGACTTGGTATTCAGAACTGGAACTGAGCTTCTGGGATAGGAGATTTGGTGCCCCCGAAAAATGTAAAGTTTGTGTTTTGGTTTTATGACTAGTTTTAGGTGCAAGTATTCAGGATTCACTGCGGCTTTTTCTATTACAAAGTCAGTGAGCTAATATTACAATCAGTTTGTGCTCACCTTAAGCACATCAGCATTCACAACCCAAATCATTTGCAAGCTAATCAATACCAGTTGCATCTTTCTGATATTAGTTTTGCTGAGTGGGACATCTGGGATTAGACACATGAAAATTATAGAAGTGCTACAATTCAATGCAAGTAATGTGCCTTTCATCAGGAGACCCCCAAATTCAATCTGGTTAATTTGTTTCTAGTTAAAAGCATTTGGGGTAGTAGGATTGGGAGAGATCTCTGTCAGAGACCCTGGGGAGCAGCTGCCAATCAGGGCAATCAGTAGTGGGATGGACCAAAGTGCTGATAAGGCAGGTTCCTACGTTTGTTAATTGATATGGAGCAACTACCACTGTTGTATTCTATTTTCACCATCCCAAACATCATTTAGAATCACTGTTCCTGACATAGAAATACATTCACAACAAGCAGAATGGTCAAAAGAGAGAGTTGAGTGGTGTCAGAGAGGATATGTTCACATTAGCGGCTAAAAATGCAATGAGGTCATATCCCCTGCTGCATGTGCTCATAGATAACAGACGTCTAAAATGTATGCACATCAATTTAACACCTACTTTTTCAAATTGGATGGGAGCTGGTTGGAGGGGAAACCCATCTAGCAGCAGTATTTCTCAAGAAACTACAGTTGTACTGTGGAAGTCAAATGGAATCCGTTCCACAAGTCCTTTTGACTTCCAAAACATTCAAAAACCAAATCGCGGCTTCTGATTGGCTGCAGGAAGCTCCAGTCGAACGTTCGGCTTCCAAAAATAGTTTGCAAACCAGAACAGTCACTTCCGGGGTTGCGACGTTCGGCGGCCAAAACGTTCAGGAACTAAGCTGTTCGAAAACCAAGGTACAGGATTTGAAAGGATTGTGGCTAACACCTTGTGTACTCCAGCAAAGAGAAAGCAATGGAGCTGGAGTAAAGGGTAATGTGTACATAGGCAGAGTCTACTTTGGGCTGTGATGAATGGAAGAGAAATTCTGGAGGCAACAACCTGAGCTGAGAACTTTGTCTGGCCTCTGGAGTCAGCCACGCCTGATAATGGCTTCAGTCCCAATAACAGAGATCAAGGCCTAAGAGATAAAAATTCAAAGGCCATCTGAGAGTGGATGAACTTGACTTCCTTTTCTAATACGAGGTAATTTTACGTAGTCAAATGGTAGCAGAGGTCATCACAGAACAAACTCTAGTTGAAATGAAGACTTTTCTGAGGTTTCTTGGGATCAGTATGCAGAGCTTAATTCTTGCTCTTAAATTCTGCATACTATACCGCATAAAAGATAGTCATTTTTAGAAGTGACTTGAAGGGCAGCAGTGACCCTTCTGCTTATTTTATTACACCACTTTTGCTCCACATAATTACTTACCAGATGTTCATGGTACGTTTTGGCTGTTCCCTTTAATCCACAAAATAAATTTTGGGTGTGGGGCAAAATTTTCTTCCTGAGACCATTGTCATAGACAGAGGCAAATGAACACTTTTAGTTCTTTTCTATATTGTACTTTAAAATGCATTTACACTGGTTCTGCCCTTGTGAAAAGATCATATAAGTAAAAATATAACAGCCACTACAGGGTATAGAACGTCCTTTGAGAATACAAGGAGATAATTAAAAAAACCCAGCACATTCTATTGATCCTAGGCAAAAAAGAAAACCCTGACCATAATGAATAGCTGTCATGCAAATGTTTACATCTCAAAATCTAAAACAAACTGAGCTCATACTCTGATCCAATAACTTAGCTGATCGGAGTCAGCAAATGCAATCTATATGTGCTCCAAAGCATATGCAGCCAAGTGTGGTAAATGCTGAAGAAGAGATACAGAATATACCCAGCAGCTCATCCATTGCTGCACGCAGATTTTTTTATTTTATTTTATTTATTGAATTTATATACCGCCCTATACCGAGAGGTCTCCGGGCAGTTCACAGAAAAGATCACAGTATATAAAATCAAAATAAAAACAATAACCCAATAACACCCCCCAAAAGCCACATTTTGAAATGGTATAGGATGTTGATCTAGTCAACCAAAGGCCTGGTTAAAAAGGAACGGTTTTGTCTGGCGCCTAAAGGTGTATAATGAAGGCAGCAGGCGAACTTCCCTGGGGAACCACTATGCAATTGTCCTAATCGTAGATCCTTAAGCACTGTTTCTCTGCAAACATGCACGTGGCCTGCCAGTCCTCCCATGGTGATCTGGATCAAGGCAAGCCACTTCTGACTGTAATAAAAATGGAGAGAGAAATTGGAGACATGTGGGATTTCTGGTATTCCTTGGGAGCTTCACTACTTTTCTCTTCATCCCTCTTCCTTGTGAAGACACAGTGCAAGGCAGATAGCCCATTTACCAAATGTGCTCCAATGCCCTGGCATAGATCCAAAAACAAAAAACCCTTTGCGTGTTGAGGTCCCCAGGGCCACCCCAATAATTCACACATCACACAGAAATTTTGTTTAAGGTTTTTGGCATAATTTTGGCCACAACTTTATTAAAATACAAAAATGTGAGTGGTTGCTTAGGCATTGGTTGCGAATATCTGCCGCCCCATGGGGACAGACTGACATTCCGCACGCCTGTGAAAGTCAGAAAAGGGGAATACACTTGGGGGTAGCAACGGAGCAGGGAACCTGCCCTCAGCCCTCCCCAAATGCAACCAGGGGCTCTTGCATGGCCCGAGCCCCTTGACAGGGTGGACAAAAGCAATAGTGAGCCCCTGTATTCCTTTAATGGAATCCCTTGCAGCAGTAGCATTAGAGGGGCAGGCACAGCCAATCCATGCCCCTCATCTAACCAAACCATAAACCAATGCCTAACCTCAACCTTCCAAGTTGTGACGATTTGCTACGCAGTAGGCAAAAACCAAATGGCCCCAGCCAATCAGCCAGATGGACAAAATTCCTACCGGGCCCCTGCCCCAAGAGCAGACGACCCCATGACAGGCATAGCAAGGTCTAAGCAAACAACCCTAAATATAGGAAGGGGGGACAGGCAATCCGATCCACGGGGCGAAAAGAGGAAGCTCTACGCCTCGTGCAAGGAGTTTTAGCATTTCTGGCTGTCAATCAACAAATGGCAACATTAACTCCTTCCCAACAACAAGGGAAGCCCAATCACATCAGTGGCCAACGATCAATTAGCCCACCCCACAACTTTGGAGTTTTCTGTCGGCCCCACCGCAACACGTGCTCTCCATGAAGGAGAACACGCTTTGCCATTCTGTATCCCATTACCCATTGCTTTAACACCCTCTTCTAGGATCTGCAGACAAGACAAGGTCAAGAATGCTGGTTGTTGCAGAGAATGCCCTTACCTGGGCTGCCATCACCCTGACCCTCTGAGGGCAAAGGAAAAACTAAGAGGGCACCCACTGCAGATAGAGACGGCACCTGAGACGGTGCCTGTAGATAACAAGGCAGGTATTGGAGATCTGAGTCATTTAGTTGTTCTACACAGATTCACTATTTTCATGTAAATTTCATGCATCAAGGGGCAAGGAAACAGTGTTGATCTATTATTCTACCCGTTTTGTAAATGTGCTCTTTCTGTCTCATTTTCTTCCTGACAAACCAAAAGGCCATGGTTGCACATTGCATATTTTTATTTTGCCACTCCAGGTAGTACAGCTGAGTTTTCCTGCACCTATTGCAAACGCAATCTGTCTCGCTGGCAACTCAGAAAAACCCTCCTGCACAATTCACATATTTTCCTCCCTTGGCTCCCCATTCCCATCAGCTGTAACAAGGCCTTAGGATGTCTGCAATTAACAGATCTATAGGAAAGGCTCAAAGGAGAGGCACCTCCAGAAGATATGATGTCGGCATTGTAACACAGGCTGTCTGTCAATGACTGGTTTCTCTGCCCTGAAGGCATGAGTCCAAGTGACTTCTGTGAAGGCGCCTTGCCATTTCAACAGATGGACATGAGGGTAAGTAGCCAAGCAGCTATGTCTGGGCATCAGGCGCAGGCAATGAGCACCTGATTTCTGGCCAAAAATGCAGTGGCGGCTGTTTGACTTTGCTTAGCAAGCTAAGGTTCAGCTAGTATGTCATTCCTAATTAAAGTTAGGGATAGTTTCTTTTTTTTTTTTTAAGGGATATGTTTTAAGGCTGCAAAATCCAATGTCAGGGTATCCACTGTGATATTTCCCCAACCATTTTCAACTATGTGTGTGTGTGAGAGAGAGAGACGACCTAGAATGCATAGATGAGTCCTATTGGTTTTAGTGGAACTACTTATCAGATTGGTTTGTCCCTTGTAGTTTGTCCCTTGTAGTTTAGGGGCTGCTGTATACATTAGCCATGTACATTTTTTCAGACATCTATAAACTGCCTGCGTTTGTTGTACAATTTTGCCTTCACTCAGGCAGCCACTCTCTTTGTTATCATGCTAATTTACATCAGCTTTGAGAACACTTTTAATAAATGAGCCAAGGCTACACCTGTGACAAAATTAATCAGATGAATGTTGGAAGATATTGGAAAAATATTATGTGACCGGCGCATAGCCTTGTATTGATTACCGGCCTTCCAGTATCTCAGGACTCAAGATCAATAAGTATAAACCCATAGTTTTATGCCTACCTGATTGCTTGCACAGCATATTCCCTGGCAGAAATATTAGACCTTCTTGAGTCAAATCCTGTCAGTCAATGGAAGTCCTTTCACTGACTTTCAGGGTCAGGTCACATTAACCTCTGGAGTTTGGACAAACATCCTGCAGTCCAATAATCAAAAGAAAACCAAGTTGTTCTGCTATCACCATCTGAACCTATCTGCCATCTGGATTAGGAGATGAACTGTTGCCATTGTGAGAGCTATGCTAGAAAATAAAATGTAAACGTATTTAACTCTCATACCTTTCCCTCTAACCAGGCAGCTAAAAAGGAAGCAGATGGGGCTGAGCACTTAAGGGGGATATTACTATATATACCACACTGATAAGAAGTAGCATGCAGTTTCTATTTTGGTAGTTAACTTGGAGAGAAGATGAGCAGTTATTTCTAGTGTGAAACCATTTTTGTAGAAAAGCTATGAGAAATGGACATAAGAATGCTGACATGATAATAATACCAATGGTAAGAAGATTTACCAATTGTGAAGATTTTTTTTTTAAAAAATATTCAAAGTGAGACCAAGAGCCAGAAGTCAATAAAGGGCATGCAAAGCACTGTAGGGGAATGAAGACAGATGACCAGGTGAATTCTGGAGGAAAGCTTCTGTCTGATGTAAAGTGATTACTGAGACAATCTCAGAGTTTGTGGAATCTCACCCTTCAAGAGGGGGACACATGTGGTCTCTTGCCTAAGGGGTTCCAAAATTTTGAAGATAACTCTGCATTTTGAGTTCCCTGCATAGGAGATTCAAACCTTGAACCCTATCCACTCCAATCCAGTGCTTTCTCACCTAGTCCCTGTCATTAGAGACCTCTCAAGATGGTTCTGAGGAGAGCATCTGAGACTCACAAAAGCCTGATTCAAAGCAGATGGGAGATTGAAAAGCTCCTGACTTCTTCTCTGGCTCAAATGGCAATCTGAACTGAGGAACAATTGCCAGCTGATAAATACTTTGCCCTGCAAAGAAATATCTGTCTCCTAGCAGAGCGAAGTCATCGTCAGCCAAGGATCACAGGGGCTTGGGCAGCCCAGAAATCAAGTGCACTGACAACTCTGCCAGAGCATGTAACGTAATCTCTGACTGCTAAAGCAACTAACTCAGCCCAGCCTCAGAAATTTCCTGCCAGAGTCTCTGAGCCTGGCCTGGGTGTTTTAACAACACTGCAGGGACAAAAACAGAGCAGGGGTCAGGGGTGTGTGTGACCACAGTGGTCACAACATCCTGTCTGCATTTTTCAAAGGGTAGTAATCTTAAGAAACCGTTCACTAACTGCCACCACAGGGTCTTCTGAAAAACCACCCTGCCTGGAGACAAGGAGAGAAGAAAGAGAAGCATCTTGTTGTGCTATCGCTATCTAGCTCTCAGTAGTGGCTCCTCCGTTTTCTAACCATCACCCACAGGAGATCCTGAGCAAGCATCATGCTCTGAAGGGAGGGAGAAGCAAAAACAGTCTTTCAAAAAAGTTTTATTTCCCCTGTTTTATCTTGTTTTGTTTTATTGTTACAGGTGCATACTGTTCCAATCGTATCATGTAAACTACTTTGTAAGGTCTGCCTGACCAGTGGCATATAAATGCCATGGATAAATAATAAAATTAATGAAGCTATCTTAAGATTTACTTTCACCACACATTTGCCCTGGTTTTGTTCCTTACCCACTGGTAGGAAATGGGGTGGTTTATTTCTCACAACATCTGACTTGCACTCTTTGTTTCCACAGAGATGGACATAAAACAGTGGTGTCTCCCCCTCCTGCACACTTTTATTTATAAAGTGTTTAGAATCTAGAAAAAAAGAAATAAAATGCTTTAACTATAAGGACAGTATTAATTGTAGAAACTAAATTACTGCTGAGACAGAGGCTGTGCTTAGTAATAAAAGTAAAGAAACAAATCACCCACCATGGTCAATGAAACTGATATTATCTGCTTATTTAAGGTATATTTTAGCTTATTGGTTCCAATAAATCTGTGTAAAGTCTTATTTCCTGAGATACTGCTATCTCTTGCTGCAGCAGACAGAGATTTTTTCTTCTTATTGCTACTGAGGTGTCCTGAAAAATTATGAGAATGTACTTGGAAATGTGGCCATAAAGTGAGGCAAGGGCTGAAGAGATGTGGTAGTGCTAGGCCAGGTGTGGGGAACCTTCTCCCTGCACCATGTGAGCCAATTTTGACAGGTGGCTGGGTCCATCCACCTGTCTCTCATATGATGGGTAGTCTCAAAGATGACCCATATGGATGGGTGGAAGTCTGCTTCCTCGACACATTCCCTGCAGGAAATGCATTGCTGAAGCAGCACCCAGCAGCCCTAAACTCTCTGTTCATCATATGAGTGGAGGGTTCCCTCCTACTCTCTGTAGGGGTACTATTTTGCCAGTAAGTTCCCCACAGGGAATGCAATGCCAAAGCAGCACTCAGCAGAATGAAACTCTGGTGAGCAGAGACTTAAGTCTTGCTCTCTGGAGGAGGATGCTTCCTCATCAATGCTTCCTCATCAATGGCGAATGGGGGATTAAATCCTGCTGCTTTGGTTACATGCAAGTGCAGCCAAACCCACTGATGCCAGCTGACTGATTGGCGTCATGGGCTAAATTTGATCCCCTGGTGAGCATGTGGGCCACAGGTTCCCCATGCCTGTGGTTGGCCCAACATATCTGTCCTGTTCCCACCCAGCTTTGCTTCATATTGGCCCCAGCCTGGACTGGAGTATTTCAAAAATATGTCCCCATCCCAGGAAGAAACCTCAAAGCATAAAATGGAGGCTAGTAGACCTAACTCAGAACCTGATGGCTCATAGATAAAGTCAGGGCACTCTTGATTAGAACCGGGGTGGGACTAAAGCAGCATTTGGCAGGTTAGGTTACCATCCTGGCAGAATCCAGGAAATTATGGGTGAGGCTAAGTCAAATCTGTGATTTGCTTCCATTTCAGATCCCAATACTGCTTACCAGGTATAGCCAGTTGGCCCAATAAAATATTTATAGCAATTCTATCATCCTCCAGTCCTGCCTCCTCCATCCTTCCTTCACTTGCCCCTGGACTGATCTGGCCCTTCCTTCAAGCCTTTACTTAGATTTCTTTCCCTTTTTCCTTTCCTATACTAGATTACCTTCACTTGGCACTTGCTTCCTCCACAACTCATTTCTTATGCTCCCTCCATTCTCGCTTTCCCCATCTGCTGTATTTTCTGTATTCCTGCCCTGCTTTTCTTCTCTCTTTCCATCCATAATACTTTGAGAGAACCCATCCCTAGGTGTTCAGTCATACAGACGGGTGTGAGCAGAGGGACAGAATTGGTCTAAAGGGTCTGATAAAGTAATGACGGGGTTCAAACCTGCAGTTCCAGGATGGGAGGCCTTTCTTCGACATGAGAGCTTTCTCCCTTTCTGCCAGCTATCCAATAGTCCCTCCTCCACCCAGTGAAGGAGCAGAAGGCAAACTCACTCACAAACAGAAGGCAGACTCATTCACAAACAAACTGGATCTATCTATCTATATATTTCATTCAAAACATGTACGAACCAAAGCCACTTGACCTCAATAAGAAGCGCCAAAGGCCCAAGCCAAAGGTGAGTATCATTGATGGCACTTGACTGACATCAGGGGGTGAAAGCCAACTTAAATAAGACACCCAGGAAGTGCAGTGGTTAATGGAGCTTTAGACCTGATAGCCATGACCCTGTTTCCATTGAAAGGAGATACTTGTGTAGATTGAATCTCTAGGCACAAGGGAAGCACATATGTTTATGTTTACAGAACAGAGTACCTATGTTCGGAGAATAGCTCACTTCGGAGTTTAGTGCATCTATTACACTTGACAGCAAGAAATTGAATTCTTGAGCTGATATAATACAGGTCTCTGCTTGTTTTGCACTGGGGACAAGCAGGGGAAAGTACTTGTGGGCCCTACACAAAAAGGTCATCCACAATTCAAAAACTCAGAACGCATATGCCTGGAAAGGGAGCTTGTGTAGAGGCCATAAAGAAAAAGCAGTTCTGACTTCACTTGAGAAATTTTCACAGCCCACTTCCAGCAGAAGCCCTTCAGATGCAGGGAAAGGAAGTATTCTGCTGAAAACAAAAGTCTGCAATGGTTGTTTGCTGATTAATAACAGGCTTTAATACAGAAGACAGGCTCTACATCCTCGTTTTTATTAACATGCAATGGTGCTCCAAGTCTTTTTTCTAGGTGGCTAAATGTCAGGGAAGAGGAGCAGGCCAACTTTGTTCCATTATGGAGGAATGGCAGCTGGAAAGGAATCTACAGACCTAAGGTCACATTTACACAATAACAAAACCTATGTTGGCAGGTTTG
Organism: Podarcis filfolensis; assembly: GCF_964270895.1. Lineage (NCBI taxonomy): Eukaryota > Metazoa > Chordata > Lepidosauria > Squamata > Lacertidae > Podarcis > Podarcis filfolensis. The sequence continues at coordinate 76,227,341 of NC_139604.1, read as the reverse complement.
TGTCTCTTTGAAAGGGCTGGTGATAAACAGATCTGCTGGACAGTTGGGTGACTTATGGATCTCACTTTTCATTATGCTAAAACAAACCAAGCTTTCGTAGCCATTTTTGTTCTTGCCAGAAAACTTTGAAACATGATCAACATCTATTAATTGATTAAAAACAGCCACATCTAGAGATGAGTTTGGCCGGGACATTGGTTGGAAGCTAGCTGAAGTTCGGAAATGATGGATTCAGGTAAAATGCAAAATATTTAGTGTAGACTTTAGATCATCTTGGTTTTACTTCAGACAACATCGTGTGGGTCAAAACAATCAGGTGATCTGATGTGGAACATGGGTGATTGAAATTCCATTCCACGCTCCCCTTGAGCTTTCCTTGCCAAAGCAAGTATAGGCTTTTAAAGGGCAAATCCCCCAGCTAGTGCTTCATATTTTTGCTTCAGTTCTTCACCTGCAAATGCAAGCTTCTCTCGCCCAAAGGAGAGGTGAATGTTAAAGACTGTTTTCAGATAGGGTGAGAAGTAAATATAGGAGTTCATTAAGCAGTCAGTGTTTAATGCTGCAGTAGACAATTCAGGAATGTGAGAAGTTCAAATCAACTGGACTAATCCAAAAGCTCTGATAATGGTGGGCATAAACTCGTGTGCTTTATTAAATTGCTCATTTTGCTTGGTGATAGATTGATAATCTGTTGGGAAAGAATAGTTAGAACGGTTCCAGCTCAATAGGTTGCATATATGGAATGCCAATAGGTTCTTTTCTCCTAAACACCAGGGGGCAGGGAGAGGCAGTGGTTTACACTAAGACTGTAGCAGGGGGAAATGGCTTCTCATTACATGCTGGAGTCCCAATAAAAAAACCCATGCAGTTCTAATGAAGGAAAGAAAAAACAACATTGCAATTGCAAGCAAGACAAAGAGGATCACATGTAAATAGAAGGGCTGCACACACACACACACACACACACACACACACCCCAATTCAATCCTGGGCACAACCTGTCAGTTTGGATCAGCTCCGACCTGGATTGGGCCCTGAATTGATTTGGGAGCTAGACCTAATGTTTAATTAGGGTTGTATATTTCTGTCTTGGGACGCGGGTGGCACTGTGGATTAAACCACAGAGCCTAGGGCTTGCCAATCAGAAGGTCGGCGGTTCGAATCCCCGTGACGGGGTGAGCTCCTGTTGCTTGGCCCCTGCTCCTGCCAACCTAGCAGTTTGAAAGCACGTCAAAGTGCAAGTAGATAAATGGGTACCGCTCCGGCAGGAAGGTAAACGGCGTTTCCGTGCGCTGCTCTGGTTTGCCAGAAGTGGCTTAGTCATGCTGGCCACATGACCCAGAAGCTGTACACTGGCTCCCTCGGCCAATAAAGCAAGATGAGCGCCACAACCCCAGAGTCGGCCACGACTGGACCTAGTGGTCAGGGGTCCCTTTACCTTATTTCTGTCTTACTTACGACCAGTCATGGGGTGCCTCTGCCACTCATTGGCTCTGGTTCCACCTTTTGCTGGCCTTTTGCCCCGCCAGTTTCAGTGGTACCAGCCACCACTGGAGGCAGGGGAAGAAGGAGACACTGCATCTCCTTTTCTCCTTGCAGCTACAGAGAGCAGGACTGAACTTCCTGCTCATCAGCAGGGGAGTGGAGAGTTCCACCCTGCTGGGTGCTGCTCCGCCAGCGCATTCCCTGTGGTCAGCAAGATGGAGGGTTCCATCTTGCTCAGTGTAGCTGTGCCTGTGTGTTCCCCTGCTGGGAACAGGCATGTGCAGTCAAAGCACAGTGCAGGGTTGTTTGAAAGCCATTTTGCAAACAGCCCTGTTCTGCTCTTGGCTGAGATTGCGGCCTGCCTCTCCTTGTTCCCCTCCTTTTGACCTGAGGTAATCCAGTGCTGCATCAACCCCATCTGGCCAAAACCCTGATGGCCCCAAATTGACAGATTTGGTTCAGCTTCTGGGCTTTGGATAGCTCCAGTGCACAGCTGTAGTAATTAGGTCCTTATGGAATGATTGGATTCATGCATGTGAAAAAGTGTCGCTCTCCATCCAGCTTTCTCAAGTATGATTCTTTCAACTCCAGTTAAGACTCCAACTGATGCCAGCAGAACCACCTTGGAACAACACTCCAGTTACACACCAGCCAAGCATCTTGTATTATCTTTTCAAAACCCGTTGAAAACCTTCATTTTCCAACAAGTCTTTTCAATTGAGATTTTTATCCCAGTCTGTCTTATCTTTATTGGACTTGAAATTGTGTTTTTAATATCTGTTTGTATTGTTGATTGATTTATGGTTAAAATCACTTTGGGATGCATTATGGGAAGCAATTCATAACTGAAGCAAACAAATAAACACATTTCAGTGAAGAGTGCTTATGTGTATGTATTGATGGGCATTTTTCAAAAAATCACCTTTATTCTGTCTACTTTAGTTTGACTCTCACCCCTGCCCTGGGTTAGACAATATGGTATATAAAGAGCTGATACAGCATAGAGGCTAACGATGCAATTCTATTCATGTGTACTCAAAAGTGAATGTGATAAGAAGTCAATGGAGTGCATTGGGCATTGGAGTGCAGCCCGTGTCTGGTAACTGGGATAAAGGGTGTCTTCAGTTTACATTTAAGCTAGGGCAAAAATGACCACGTTCAAATACCTGCCCTTGCTATATCATTTGCCACCTAGAGAATGTAAAGTTATTGGGCATTACCTACAAGCTGCAAATTAATTAAATGAATAAAATACACACCCACACCCCAAAAATGATATTATTCTTTCTGAGCCCTTCAGAAAAGCCTGTGGAGCAAAGCCCCCAAACACTTAAATGGCACAAGGGTCATCTTAGAGAGAAAAATAATGCCTGAAATCAAGAAATAAAACTTTTGGGGAGGGGGTCTGTAACTAAGGCAAAGCACTCTTGAGAGTGGAAACATCCATTGATTTTTCTGGCCTCTGGGGGTTTCCCCGTGACTTGTTACCCCATCTGGCAGTGGTATTGATGGACTGTGATCACTCCACATTACGTCGCTTCTGCCAGATGGGGAGACAGGCTGCAGAAATCCATTCCAGAGACTGTATTCACTATTCAGCCTCCAGGCTGTATGTTGTTCTCACCAGCCATACAATATTTCTTCCTCCTCTGAGGAATGGCTAATGAAGGCTAGCTAAGTAGGCAGGGTGTCGTTATATAGATAAAAGCAGAAGGAGATAATGGATTTGCCTAATACCATACATGGAGGAGCCTAATGGCAGTAGACATGAGAGAGTGGGACCGGCATCTTTGCTTCTTGCGTCTGAACCTTAACCCTAGAATGACAGCATTAAGTGAAAAGTGGCGAGATGCTGGCAACATGTGGAATCACCAGCTGGGGCATGCAAGGCAGAGGCCAGATGAGAAAGAAACCCTTATGCAGGCTATTTTGCACATTCATTTGTTGAAAGCCACCCATCTCCAGCAACTAGGCAAATAGGGCTAAAAGCTGTAGCTGCCTAGACAGCCCTACCATATATACAGTACATGTCTACTCAGAGGTACACCCCATTGAGTTTCATATGGCTTACCCCCAAGTAAATAGGTATAAGAGTGCAGCTTCAATAGGCAGACACAAAATATATGTCATCCTTATGATTAATGTTTATGGATCTCTCTAAGTGCCTCATTAAATAAGTATGTTCAGGGCCAGAAAAGCAGCAATTATCCATTGTCCTGCTTTAGTGGCCAATAAGTTAAATAAATTCTTGACTAAAATTCTGTAGGGGGCAATAAACATTAGCCATTGTCGTGCCATGAAGGTGGCTTTTAAAAGGTCTTCTTAGAAAAGGAGGGTGTATTGATTACTGTCAGGGTTATCCAAATGCCATATTCAATATTTCATCTTTTCGATCTCGAAATGGAAAGGGGATTTGAAATGAAAATGGATTCTTCTTCTTCTGCTTCTTCTTCTTCTTCTGTTTGCAGCAAACACACACATACACTGCTGAACAGGAATTCTTTACTAAATTTGTTCATTGTTCTTTTCCTCTGATTTTCTCATTCAGGAGTAGTAATGCAATGTGCAGACCTAAGTAATTGAGAGTGAAATGGACAGTGCCAAACACAAGCTTGGAAAAGAAAAACTTTTTCCTGCAGCTTAAAAGTCACAGCTTTAATTAGCATGGGACTGTATGATGCAGACAACATGGGTATTTCTGTGACTGAGAAATCTAAGAGAATATTCACAGGAAGCAAAGCCATGGACTGTCTTGTTGGGCATCCCATTGCCGACAAATGAATGGGAGCAGCATAGACCTTAAACTTATAGAAAAGTGTGGGATGTGATAGAAGACGAATCTGTGGAGAAGCTTCCAAAAACAGATAGTTGTTTTATACTCTGAGACAAGGCAGGAGTATGTAACCTTTGGTAGGATAAAGCAACTGTCTTTTTTCTTAGCTTGTGGGAGGGAAGCTACCGATGACAATCAAGAACACACACGGATAATCAGAAATAATCTGTGAGAAGGAGCTATCAGAGAAGCAGAGAGGTAATAAATTGATCTTTCAAAGAGGAGGAGGAAGTGGTGTAGTATATAGAGGCAAGGTGGGTATGCTAATGGGCTCCATTACTCTCCCCTTGGGACTACAAGCTTCTGTGTTTATTCATTTGTTTATTTAACAGAACCCATTTATACCCCACCAAAGTTGCTCAAGGCATCCCACAAGGACCATTTATAAAGAACTCCGTGCAGTGTAACAAACTGAAGTAAGTAAACTGTAAACATCAGAACAAGTGTGGGAAACCTGTAGCCCTACAGATGCTGTTGAACAGATGCTTTCATCAGCCCTGAGTCCAACAAGGGGGGCTTAACTCCCTCCCCCTGTGATGCATTCACCACTTCCTTGACCCATCTAGTCAAACCCCCCTCCCACTAGGCTTTATCAACTATTATGGGCAGGGATCAAGAGGGTAGGTAGTCAGCCTCACCACTGCAAGAATCTTGTTTATACCCTCAGGCTGCAGCAACTGAAACCAGTTCCACACTCTGTCATTCAACAATGCTCCAGGAACCTCCGGGAACCCTGAACCAATTGTGGTACCAAGTTCAGCATGGACCCAAGTAATGTTCCCTTCAAAGTGAAGAACACTGATGAGCCATTGGATAGAAATTCTACAAAACTGGGCAAATTACTGAGAAAGCCTTGCTCTTTCCTTTGTACAATTTAATTTTCAAGGTGCAGAGTCGGGGGGGGGGGATTACACCTGGAGCAGGGCTTCCATTCTTCTCCAAGAATTCATGATGGTATGGAATCTTGTAAGTTGCAGTGAAATTCCTGAAATATTATTTTCAGTAGCTAATGTCTTCAGGGCCATTGTCCAAAGGCGTTGATTACTAAAGAAAGCCCTAATTTGAATAAATAGGATAAATGTTAAATGTAATAAATATTAAATCTGAGAAAATGCAGGGTGGTATCCAACAAATTAGTTCCATGAGCTCAAAGATCTTCATTTGCACAACAAAATCTCCCCAACAGCCTTCTTAAATCTGCTCCAGAAGATTTTTTTTTGGGGGGGAACCCTGAACAGATTTAGGGGTCCTGCATGAAGAAGAGAGGAGGGGAATTTCCATTGTGCAGCCAGAAATATTTGCACTAACATAACTGTATAGCTGCATAGCTGGAAACTGCCTACAATTTTCACACAAGATACCGGTATGTTCTATCATCTGAAGAAAGCATAGCCTAGCTATTCCAGGGTGCTTTGCAACTATAGCCATTCAAGACTATAACAATGGAATTCTGAGTTCTCTGGCACAATTGGTGCAAACAATGGATGTTAATGCTACACCCCAGACTCCAAATGCTATCTCCAAATGGTTGTAGTATAGCATGGGTACTCCATCTTACCTTTCTCAGGTGCTATAGCAGCCAACTTCCATAACCAACTTCTGGATTCATTGTTGAGATGTATATTTCTAGGTCGCACACTATTTTTTGTGATTGTGTTTTTAATTCTAAGTTTCTTAACTGTTCTAAACTGTATTTTTAGATTGTTGTAAAGCACCCTGGGACCTTAGGGTGAAGGTCAGGTAATAAATGAAAATAATTTACACCATCACCATTGTCTTCATCATCATCCTTCCCACTGCCTTTCTGCTTTCTCCTTCCTTCCCAGTAAGAAATAGTGACATTTGTTGTGGAACTAGTGTTGTGGCTCTACCCCACCTGGCCAATCATTTCAGGGTATAAAGCATCTTCCAAACTATCTGAACGATAATCTTGGTCATTTGATTGCCCTTTTTACCCACTGTTGTCTTTTTAATTGTATATATTGCTTGTTTTATGTTGCTATGGCCGTTGGCTAACGCGAATAAAGTTTATCTATCTATTTATATCATCTTCCAATGTTCCTGAGATTGCCACCAAGCCCTCTACAAGCAGATCCTATGAATCCTGAATGATAGTTAACTGCTTTGTGGTTTTTAGTGTTTCCATAGCCACTAAGGATATCTGCTGAGGAGAAATCATGCCTTCTATGCCCTTCAAATGAGGCTTTTAGCAAGGGCTATGTGTCTTTAAAGGGATTACCAATCTGTCCCGTCTAATTCTTCCAGAACCTCTTCATCTAGCCTCTACTATAAACATCCTGTCATGCAGCTGGAAGGTTTTAACAAGTTTTTGTTAAAGTTGAGTAAATAAAAACATTTTTTCTCCAAAAACAAGACTCCTTTAAAAATACATTTCTACAAACTTGAAGTATATAACTTCTTTTTTAAAAATGGAAACTGGAAGTCTCATAGGATATACAATAGTTCTTTGGAGAAATCTCAGACAGGTTGATGCCCAGCAGCCCTGATCTAATATTATGTTGTTGTTGGCATCTGTCTGTCTCAAGAGGCAATGTAGTGTGTCTCTGAGGGTGAAGTCAAACCGCTGTGTTAGCAGCACCAAAGATATCTCCTCAGGATGCAAGCCTGGGCAGTGTGTATGGAGATCCTGGGCTGCCCAGATGACAAGACCTCCTTGATGTGGTCCAAAGGAAAGCAGAGCAAAATGCTTCACACCAGCTTGGCTGCAGGAGTTTCTGGAAAGAGGCATAAAAGGCATCATCTTAGGGACTCCACTCTGGATTTGTGCAGTTTACTTCTTAGCCTTTTCTTCTCTGAAAGATATCCCACAAGGCAGTGGAGGTTTAGGACCAGAGTTTTCCTTCTCCTAGATGGAGAAGGAACCCGCTTCCCAGATTGATGAGTCCCATCTACCCCTCATTTCCCTCTACAGCTTGTGCAGAAATTTCCTTCTTGACCATTGGACCAACTATTGGTCTCATCCGCTCAAACTGCTGGAGCTTTCACCTGCACCTCCTAGAAGCTCTCAGCATGTGACAGCTGCCACACTCCACAAATGGCTTTGACTGGCTGGCTAAACCAGGTGAGGGTAGCCAATGAGTCTCCAACTTGGTGAGTTAGGGACTTCCCCTGCATGTAAATACAATGTTACATATTATTTTAAAAACAAAATTTACATATCACTTAATCATAATAAAAAGTGTACATAATACAGTTTTTCAAAAGCATGGATAATATCAACAGAATTTAAAAGAAATACACATAACAAAATTACATTACTGGGTGTGCTTGTGTGGAGACTGGACAATGCTGCGGCTTCAGATTTTCATCTTGCTACTTGGGAGTCGTCCAACAAGTTTGTGTTGAAAATGTTGATGCTCACATCACCTTTCAAAAGACTTCCCACTTCTTTTTTCACATATAGATTAATGCCTGAACTGGGGATACATAGAAGATCATAACTATTTAACAACTCCATGTCTTTTTGGGGGGCGGGGGAGCATATTTTGTAGTTTCTAATCACAAAAATAGTTGTTACACTATTCCATGCAGCCCCCTTTTAGGTGTTACACTGTTCACATGAATAAGCCACTTTCACGAGACATTATTTACAGAAGTTAGCCGGCTACGGTAACGTCTGTACCACAGGAACAGAAATTTCTATTCTTGTAGAATTCATATAATAACCAATATCCTTTTGTTCAGTCTTCACTCAGTTTGCTGTCAGAGAAATTCTTATTTGGAAAAGTATGCATATCTCTGTGTTTAGTTAAATTGAAACAATGCCTTCAGGAGGAAAGCTAGTACAGGAATAATTGAGATATGCCTGATCAACAGGCTGATTGTTTGACCCACTTCAGCTAACAGGGAAGAATGCATGAAAATAGAGACTTCATGATGGGCAGGACAAGTTATTAAAAACATGGCTTTCACAAAGACACATTGAAATGATTGAGAGTTTGAAGGCAAGCTGATGAAGAGGGACATAATAAAGGTATCTTGAAGAGTGGGTTAGATAGCAAAGTCAAACACAGTTTTCTTATTTGTTTCTTCCAATAATACAAGAAGTGGCAGAGAAAGACATCAACAGTATAAATGAGAATTAAAACAACAACTGTGTTTGCTTAGTGTGTTATTCCATCCTACATTTGATACAATGACTTGACTCTTTTCTTTGGTTGATGGTCTGTACCTGGTCACTGACAGAGGAAATTGTCCCTCATTGATTTTATTAGATAGTCAAGGAACTTTTAATACTGCTGATTGCATAGTGTTGGCAACATGACAAATGGACTTCGCATACATTGATATTATTGTTCTTGCATTCTTCTGCTCATTCTAGCAGGCAGAATTGAAAGGAAGATAGTTATTCTTGCCCATCACTTCTCTGGAATTGTAAAATGTCTTCTTCCATATGCCAATCAGTTCATGAGGCTAGGGGCTATGAATGCATAGGGATTTAGAGTAGGGTGCCAGCTATGCATTGATAACACTTTGTTTCACATTTAAGGTTGTTTAGTTTTAGTTATTTAACATTATCTGGCAATACCTGGGATTTAGATGAAGGTAAACCAAAGTTGAATCCAGTCAAGATTTAGGTAATAATGTGTTAGTTTGTGGCCAGCTCAATAGATATCCAAACTAGAATAATACTATGTATCATGCTGCTGCACATGGAGAATATTAGCATGAGAAAAATAAAATTGACATTATTGTCTTCATTTGTTGTGATTTTGATTGTGTTTTTGGAGCAAATACAGCCTTTTAAGCTCTTTTGTTTCCAGAGTAGTGTTGATGAGAATACTAGAATTGGTTTGGGATTATATTCAGTGCAAACCTATACATGTTTTCTCAGAAACAAATCCAATTGTGCTCAACTGGACTTACTCCCAGGCAGATGTGTGTTTCAGTGTGCATTCTCTTGTTGCAGCTTAGCAACAAATTTCATTTCTTCTTTTTCTTTTTTTAACAATACTTTCTTTTCCAGAGCAGAGACATTTATAGTAAGTGTGGTAACTTCCTTGGGCAAAGTGAGCTCCTGCTGACATTTTGTTTTCCAGTCAGTCTGTACTTGAAACCTTGTGGTCTGTGTGGAACATTTTCCTGTACAGTACTGGAAATTTCCCAACAGAACCTAAGATGAGACCTGCTGGATCAGATCAAAGGACCATCTGGTTCAGCATTCAGTTTTCCACAGTGGCCATTTCCTTCTATACATGATCAATCTATTGCAACAAGTCCCCCCCCCCCGAATTACTTTAACTAATTTTAACTGTAAGTGGAAATGCACCATTGGCTGTATTTAGAAAGCCAGTGGTGTTTCCAACACCTGTTATGAGCATCTACCTAACATATGAAGCGTTGTGGGGAATACTTGACATTGTTAGTTGGGCCATCTTGATTGCTATAACAAAGCAAAACAACATCAGTGCTCTTTGATTGTTGGAAATCCCTCTCCAGCCTTGGGGTTGGGGAAACATCAGAATTTGGAAATGTGCTGCCTTTCACTTCATTGGAGAGGGCATAAAAACTGTTGGAATCCATCAAGTGGGCAGGTTGAGGTTGGTGGGGCAATGTCCCACTTAAAAGAAACGCCACCACTGGAGTTGGATAGTCTAGAAACAAAACATCTGTAGCCAATGGGTTGGCATCTAGTTTCTTCATCAAACTGAAAGGAAGAGTGATCCTTTAGATTAGAAGAATATCCTCCTGCTAAGAGCTGATTTGAGTGAGGTCAAAAGAAGATCATAAATCTGTTGGGTGAATGATTATTTTTTAAATGCCCTCCATCACAAGGAAAGCCGGAGTTCTCACACAACATCAGGAAAATGATTGGCCTATGTTTTTTAAACTACTATATATTCATCCTGGTTATGGAAATTTAAACACTGGCTTGATATTTCTCCCTGTCACCTCTTGAGAACATAAGAAGAGCCTGCTGGATCAGGGCAATGACCCATCTAATCCAGTATCCTCTTTGCACAGTGGCCAACCAGTTTCCTATGGGAAACAAGCAAGCAGGATTTGACAAGAGCCCTTTCCTTTCCTGTAGTTTCCAGCAACTGGTATTCAGAAGCATACCTGCTTCCCCTGACCATGGAGGCAGAACATAGCCATCATGACCAGTAGCCATTGATAGCTTTTAATGCCATGAATTTATCTAATTGCCATCTAAAGCCAGTCAAATTGGTGGCTATCATTGCCTCCCGTGGGACAAAATGCTATAGTTTACGCACTATGTGAAGAAGTGCTTTTGTTTGTCTTGAATCCTCCAGCATTCAGTGTCATTGGTTGTCCACAAGTTAGAGTGTTATTGTTATGTACTGAGTTGAATAGGATCCAAACTGCAGCAGTCTGATTGGTCCTAGAACAATAGGATCCAAAAGGCAGCAGTCTGATTGGTCCTAGAACAATACAGCAGTATGATTGGTTGGCAGGAACCACCCAATCATGCTCCAGATAGAAGTGAATCCACAACCTGATTGGCTTACAGTAGAATTCCGGAATTAGCCAATCATGTGCAGCCCATTGTGTAAGTAATGTATATAAAGCAGATACTTTGAGGGGACATTCATTCATTCCTCCTCACCACTATGAGCTGAATAAAGAGCATGAAATCACTTTGCAACTCTGAGTATATTTCAGTTATGAAAGACAAAGAAAAACTTTTCTGTGTTCATTTTCTCCGTTCCATGCATGAGTTTATACACTTCAAACGTGTCTCCTCTTACTCAATTTTCTCTAAACGCAACAGCCCCAAATGCTCTTCCCTCAGACTGCCCAGACTGCTTCCTGCACAAAGGCTGGGATGGCAGGAAAGGAAAGGAAATCTGCACTCGACAGAAATCTCAGAACAAAGACTGCAGTACAGGTGATTTCTGCTTTGCGCCTCCACACAGTATGGAAAGTCCTGACAACCAATTTCTCTCTGTGTGGTTTTTTCCATTTTTCTGGGATCGTGGGAAATCAGCAGCCTTGATTAGGTATTTTGTCAAACAGATTGTGATGAGGTGACCTGCTTGGAAGGGAATTTGACTAGTTCTGCACCTGTGCTTTTCAGCAGAAGCAGCTCATCTGCTTGGCTGATAAATTTCGGCAGCCCGAGCGGGATGAAATGTCACGCTGGCATACAGCATTCTGCTCGATGTCTAGAAAGGTTTCCTCACTTTAATTCACTTTAATTTTTCCTTCTCCGTTATCCCCCAGAGCATTCAGCCTCCAGCCCATGTAATTTCTGACTTCATTACTGCACTGAAAGGAAATTGATAAACATCACTTATAAAGGGGGCCAGCATTGAGTTGTGAGCCTTAAACGCCAGATGACCTTTTATTAACAGTGTGTTGACTGCTGAACTATAAATCCCACCCGCTCCTCCTCTCACATATGGTGAAATTATACATAAACTCAGCTGTTGGCAATGTGTTATTTAAATGGGACATTAATATAATGGAAGGTATTTGCTTGTATCAGCAGGACTGCTACCATAAACTTTACAGAGTAATCTTTTGCCATTAATAACACTTCACCTGACTCATTACGAGCGGCACATACCAAGAAAAGATATCCACAAGGCCATAAATGTGGTTAGAAATCTGCATATCAACAGATTGGAAAATACACTTTGTTTGGAGCTACCTTCTAACACCTCCATCCCTTCCCCCCAAATGAGGGTCACTCTATCATACTATCCGCAAAACAAGCTAGCCACATTTCAGAATATCCAGTGCATATTGATCTACAGTAGGCTGTTGCTCCAAGCTGACCTCGATTAGAAATATTTGGCTGAGTCCTCCTTCCATTTATGCCCATGTAAATCAGGAATAACTACATAAGAAATCACTGTGTTGACACAGAGGTCAAGTGGATGAGAGGGACCCTTCTGTTATTTCCCTTTTGTAAGGGAGTAGAAGTGGAAGGTAATGTAAAAGTGTCATACGGCTCTAACCATACAAGCTGAGGTTCAGAACTACTTTAGTGGCTGGCATAGGGCACTGTTCCTCATTGTATTCCTAGGGGTGCCATGGAACCCTGGAAGTGTTTCATTGTGCCCGCAGGAGAGTCTCCACCTGTCCTCTCTCCCTAAGTTTGCATGGCTTTTATTTTTTATTCCTCCCCCTTTCTTATAGTTTTCTGATTTGCTTTTGTACTGCATCACTGGCACTGGATGGAGGTTCTGTAATAAAAGGAGCAAAAGCACAGGACAAGTGACTTCTTCGCTTCTGCTTCCTGTGTTGAGTAGAGAAGTGCAGAGAAACAGAGCAAAGGCAAAGAAGACAGTCTCCTTAGCTTCTCTCTCTCTCTCTCTCTCTCTCTCTCTCTCTCTCTCTCTCTCTCTCTCTCTCTCTCTCCTTCCCTCCACCATCCCTGAGCCTTGTTTTCCCCCCTTTCCTTCCTCCCTTCCATGGCTGGGTTTCTCTCTCCCATCCCCCTAAGCACCATTCCTGTGTTGGTTTTCCTTCCTTCCTTCCTTCCTTCCTTCCTTCCTTCCTTCCTTCCTTCCTTCCTTCCTTCCTCTTTTTCTCTCTAGTCCCCCCCCCCCTTTGGTTCTCTCTCTGTGTTTTTTCTGACATTCTTTGTGATTTTCTGTCTTTCTCCTTGTTCTTTCTCTTTTCTCTCTTTTGCTTTCCCCCACTCCCCTCTGTTTCCCCCCTCCTTTTGTCGCAGTGTGTGTATGTGAGAGAAAACAAATGCACACATGTGAAGAGACCAAGGAGACATTCCCAAGGTTTTACAACACTAGCTGGCAGGCTTTGTTGCTTAGGGGGGCTGCCTGCATACATCACAGGGTACACTTAGTTGTTAATTTTTTTCTACCTGCAGTCATGCTTTCTCTTCTGAAAGTGGGATCAGCCAAAAGTGGGCATTTACAAACATAGATATGATCATACAAGCAGCATCTCTCACTCCCAGTCGAGGCATTCTTCCACTTCCTGAATGAAGACTTACGTCATACAGACAGCATGCTGCCCCTTCAACTGGCCTGGTTATCAGTTATTACAAACTTCCTATTGCTGAAGCGCCACCAAGGTGTATCCACTGGGACACACACATCAGTTCTGGCACCTACAGGGTCCTCTCCCCACTGAAATTAAGCTAAAAAGCAAATAAAATAGTTTGTGATGTGTGCTTGGTTGCATGGGCGTAGCCAAAGGGGGAGCAGGGAGGGGCAGCTGTTAGAATTCCTGATCTATGATTGCAGTCATAGGATTGTTGTCTTTCACATGACGGTATATGTTTTGACTCCATAGAGTGGGAAGTGACGGAGACAGGATGTTTGTGTTACTGTGTTCCATGAAGTGGGACTATTGTCCTTTGTTCTTCTTTCTTTTTGCTGTCTGATGCTAGAGAGAGAGGGAGCCATGTTGCAGTGCTCTATGTGTGTTTATATGTAAATAAAGTAGATTAGCCAAAATGTTGAGTTGCTTAGGTCTGTCACGCATGAGCTGCGAAGACTCTGCGGATCCCTAAGTGTGCCAGTGTCAGTTAACATCAGCCACTGTGATATTCAGGCAGAAGAAAGCTTTTGAAGCTCCTGAACGATCGACCAGGAGGGAGAGAACATGCCAGTTGGGCATGTGTCTTTGCCAGGGTCCTACTCGAGTGTAGGCTGAACTCCTGACAGCAGCTGCCCCCCTCCCCTAAATCAATAAAAATAAAAATACATAGCAAAGTGAGGTTCTGCCCCACCCCTAACAAAAGGCCTGCCACCCCAACCAAAGGTCTGCCCTCCCCAACAAAAACCTGGCTATGCCCATGCTTGGTTGCAGTGTGTGTGTGTGTGTGCGAGAGAGAGAAAGCCAAAAAAATTGGAGGCCTCTGGCTGCTGAGATGGCTGGTTTCCCTCTCCCAGGCTCTGCTAGCCAAGCTTGCTTCCCCCTCTTTTCATTTAGACAAAAAAGATTTGAACTTCCTAGAAAGCCATAAAGTAAACATCCAATAATAAAATCATAAAGAGCCTGTACAGGCAAAGTGCCTTCCATCACTGGCAGTAAAGAGAGAATTACTGCCTAAGGGCAATAAGATGCAAAGTCAATCTGGTGTCAGACAATGACACACTTCCACAGTGAGACGAAGCCACTGAGCAAATGGAGCCATCGCCCTCCTCCCGTTCCAAAATTCTTTCACGGATATCAAGGCTCACATAGGGGTTTCCGATCAGGAAGACAAAAGACCTGTCTTCAGAAAGAGCCAAGGATTTGGAGGGGATGACAGAACTGGTGTGGCAATTGCTCTTCACAGTCGGCACAAGAGAGATGATGGCAGAGTATGACGGGGGTAAAAGACACTTGAGCCTAAAATCAGGAACGTAGTTATTGACCCTGTGATTATTATCAGATTTTTGATTTGCAATATATCAGCAAATAAACCTTATACTTCACCGTAGAGCAAAGAATGACGAAGTGATGGAGGGAGACAGGAGAGGAATGTTAAGATTCCTTCCTCCTTCAAAGTTGCTCCAATATTCTGACCACTGTTTCGAGGGGATGAATAGCGTTTTGAGTTTTTTCCAGAATGGGGATTAGCTCCTCTTTTACCAAATAAGCAAACTAATCTGTGAGCGCCCCCTGCTGGCTCCAAGTGAGCATTTCCCCTAATATATTGTGCTATTAAAGCTGTGCATAAGTGGCCAATGACGCTTGGCTCATAGAAAGAATAAAAAGCCTTTTAAAAACATTTGGGGATTATTAGATTCCTAGATCAGGGCCAGATGAATATTAGTTCTGTGTAATTATACATGGAAATATAACTGAAGTGCATTAAAGTTCTGAAACTTCAAGATGTGGCTACGTAATGGTCAGTATGGTGGTATTAAGAGAACTATCAGTTTGTTGGCCATCAGTTTGTTTTCAGACCAGGTTCAAGATGCTGCTGTTGAATCTTACACCTTTGCACAGCTATGGACCAGGCACCTTAGACAGAGCCCTCCTCCTATGAATCTCCTTGGGAACGGAGATCTTCTGGTGGGGTTCTTGTCCAGGTGCCTTCCTTGGAAGAGCTGAATTTGGAATCTATAAGCTGCAAGGCCTTTTCAGTGGTAAGACCCTGTTTGCGGCATATTATCTCCTATGGGGCTGAACACTTTCAGATTATGAGGTTGCTTATTCTGACAGGCATTTGGAGAATAGGTTTGTCTTCTGCTTGGCCTTCATTATCGCTTTTAGGAATATGTTTAATGCTGTATGAATTATTAATATATTTTATGTGGATTTGTTTGTTTGTTTGCCAGACTGTTGATTCTTTGGATGGAATCTATATTATATATTGGATAAAGTCAGATGCACATGGTAAATTAATTAATTAATTAATTAATTAATTAATTAATTATTATATTACAGTTCTATACCACTCTTCGTCCAAAGATCACAGGACAGTTCACAATATGAAAACACAAAAATACATACCATAATAACAAACAAAAGCACTAACCCACACACAGTTTAAAACAGGGTTTCCCAAACTACGGGTCTCCAGCTGGTTTTGGACTACAACTCCAATCATTCCTAGCTAGCAGGACTAGTGGTCAGGGATGATGGGGATTTGGAAAACCCTGATTTAAAACATCATAGATTGTATACTAATTAGTCATAGGCCTAGGAGAAGGTGAATGTTTTTGACTGGCGCCTAAGGATATTTAACAAATGCGACAGCTGAGACTCCCTGGGGAGAGCATTCTGTAAGCGGGGAGCCACCACAAAAAAGGCTTGCTCTCATATTGCTACTTTCTGGACCTCTTGCAGAGGATGCACACAAAGCAAGTCCTCAGATATGATCACAAGGTCTGGGTCAGTTCATATTAGGAGAGGAGGTCCTTGAGATATTCAATCTGTGCATAGGCACTGCTACTTATAGTTCCTATCTATCAATTATTTTAAAGCATGCATGTATTTATTGCTTCCTATACCAGAACTACCTGTAATGTTGAACATAAAGGTAAAGGGACCCCTGACCCTTAGGTCCAGTCGCGGACAACTCTGGGTTGCGGCGCTCATCTCACTTTACTGGCCGAGGAAGCCGGCGTACAGCTTCCAGGTCATGTGGCCAGCATGACTAAGCCACTTCTGGCAAACCAGAGCAGCGCACAGAAACACCGTTTACCTTCCTGCCAGAGTGGTACCTATTTATCTACTTGCACTTCGTGCTTTCAAACTGCTAGGTTGGCAGGAGCAGGGATTGAGCAATGGGAGCTCACCCCGTTGCGGGGATTCGAACCACCAACCTTCTGATTAGCAAGTCCTAGGCTCTGTGGTTTAACCCACAGTGCCACCCACATCAATTAGGAGTAGGGGGAAAGATGGGGGTGTGGGGAGGGGAGGGGCTTCAGTAGAAAACATCTCAGGTTTTACAGTTAAGTGGGGGTTGGCCTAGTGATGTTTTGTCAGGTGAAATTTGTTGTAGAAGCCACACTGGAATGAATACAATTTGTTCAACAACATAGTTTTCTCTAGTAGTGTACTCACTAACTTGATGTGCAGAATGGTGTTATGCGCTTAATTTCTAAAAAGCTATATGCTAAATTCAAGATTTCCTAATAAACTCTGATCAGGGAAATCCACCCAATTCATAGATGTTTGTGGACTCTTCAATGTGGTATTTAAGTGGTGAGAAAAGTATCATTATGCATATGTTCATAGGGAAATTGCAGAGCTCAGCCCAGATGAACACAGGCTCAAATTAAACCTTGTTTATGTCCCAAATTATCTTGGTATGGCCTGATCCACCAATGAAAACCACAATTGGTAGCAGAACTGAATGAATAAAGGTTGTGGGCAAATGTAAGAATCAAAGCAAGGCAGAAGCAAACCTGACTCCTGGCACAATACAATATTTTATTCTGGCCTGAAGTTAAACCCCAAGAAATTAATGTTTGGCCCACAGAATGCTACATCACTTTAATCTCTCAGAGACTAAGCAGAGATATTTTGCCAGCCACATTTATTTCTGCTATGCTGATAAGGTGGAGAGCACCTATTAAATATAACATGACTACAAAGTGCATTTCAGAACTTGGGTGTTATCTGAAGAACTACTACGGGGAACATGATGTCCTTGATACAACTCAAGTTTTAGAGCTCTGTCTCAGATATGGCAGAATGACTTTCACATTCAAAAATGAAAACATATAAAGTTCAAGTGTGTAATGTCTGCATGCAGGGTCGGTCCTCCCATGAAGTAAAGTGAGGCAACTGCCTCAGGTGGCAGGATCCACAGGGGCAGCAGATTCAAGCTTCAAGAAATGCATCACCTGCAGCGGCACACTTCTTCGAGGCCAAATGTGACTTCTCCTCAGCAGCCCTTCCTCTCCAATGCTGCCTCTACATTGGCCTGTTGGCAGATAGGAGGCGCTGCTGGTCTCCTCCCACCCTTGTCCTTATGTAGGTATTTATTCCCTCCTTGTTCCTGATGCAGACCTTCACTCACTCTGTGTGAACAGAGGAAATAATGAGAATAACATGTCAACCAAGAATAGAGCAACAACAAGAGCAAGCAATCGGACTTGAATAGTGGTGTAAAAATTATATGACTGCTAAAACGAAACCGTATAATTTACTCCAGACCTGTTCTCAATGGGTAAATATGTGCAATAAATTTCTCTCTTCTTGTTACTGAGCTCTACTATTGCTGCTAATTCCGGTTACTTTTGTGGACCAGAATAAACTGGGTAAATTATGGAGTCAGCACATCTGTTCAGGTAAATGCATATATTCTATTCATACATAGTCATGTATGAATAGGACAGTTGATTAGTACTTTCAGATCTTTTACATCGCTTTTTGTAAGGGTATTATTATAGCCATAAAGCTCAGGCTGGTAAAAAGAAATGAGAGAGAGAGAGAGAGAGAGAGAGAGAGAGAGAGAGAGAGAGAGAAGATGCAGTAAGTTGTTGGTATATCACAGTAGAACAGACATATTTCACAGGCCTGTTTACAAGCATCACCCAGCTTTCTCAGTAAAAATTCAGATTTCTCCCACAAAACTACCCAGCAAAAATGACAAAATTATTATTTCTCTATTAGACAGTTTTCTTTTTTAAAAAAACAAAGTTTCCCCAGGCTAGCCCAGGTGTTATATTTATTGCTCTTTTGTTATGTTGAGCTGTATCTTTATTATTAACATGTTGGGCAGCTTGCATTTCACATCTCAAGAACAAACTGTTTTATAGAAGGACTTCAGAAAGCATCAAGGCACATTTACAGATAAAATCAATTTGGCTTTCACCCAGTTGCCTCATGAATAACTGAGGTGAGGGTGTTCTAGACCGCAGTTGCTATAAACAAGAAGGCCCCATTCCACACTGTTATCAGTGTGCTCAAAGCACAGGCATGCAATGCAACTGACCATGTGAATAGGAGTGAAACCGGTAAAATGGTGCCCCAACCCTCAACTCATGGTGATGGTTCAGGAAGATGAGTCAACAAAGGTCCAAGAGAATTAACCAGGTGGCATTTCCTCTGTCTCTCTTCCAGAAAAGGTCTTCCATTAGGGCAACCATAGCCAGTTTTGTCCCAAAACCAGGTAGGAACCCAGACTGGATCAAGATTGTGTCAGCCTGTCCTTGTATGTTATGCTTTGCAAATCCTTCACCATCTTGGCTTCTCTCTTTTAAAACTTTCCCGACATTTACTGTGGTCTAATTTGCATGCTGAACGCATTTTCCTTCCAGAGAAATGAAATACTATGATTTTCTGGAAATGTCAGAATATAAGATGAGTAAATTGAGTTCTTGCATGGAAAATGATTGTCTTTGGGGAATAAGGCTCAGGTGCATGCTGCAAGATCAATGAATGGAGACAAATTGAAGGAAGATGCCTTTCACAGCAGATTGGATCTCGTGTTACAGGTTATTGCATTGAAAATCTTCCTTTCCTCATCTCTTGCAATAGCCTGCTCAAAGCACTTATGGTCATTGAGGCCATATATGTTAATGCATATTCGGCAACCCCACAACAATATGACCTGCAAAGCCACACTCTCTTCTCTGCTCACATTCTCTTAATCTCCACTCCATGGCACAGCATGTATAACTGTTCGATTTCTTATGTTGTATGTTATAATTAATGCTTTTTATGCCCTTAATAAGCCCAAACTACAGCAGTGCAGTGCAGTTTTAGTGTTTGTGCATTGTGGGTTCCTCCTCTACTTTTTATTACTATTATAAAAGCCCAGCAGATAATTTCCAACCAATCTCAAATGTTTTATTTTGGCAAGATGCTGAAGCATACCAACTCTATTTGGGGGAGTGGGTCATGAATGAAATGGATTAACTAGACCCATTCCAGGCCTGTTTTGGAAACTGGGACGTTTTCTTTGGTCATTATGGTGAATGGCCTACGCTAGCAACTGGATAAGGAGAATGTCCATATATTCTGTTGAGCATCTCAGCAGCATTCATCCTCCTGGGTTGGTTGGGTGAGATGGCCCTTGGAAGCACCATTTTTTTATTATTCTGGTTTTTTTTTCCCCTGGGATGCCATTGCTAGGTCTGAGCCAAAGGCAGCTGAGATGAACAAGGAGTCAGGATCCTCCTGAGCCCAGTGGTAAACAGAATTTCCCTCTCTCCCAAACTTACCTCTAAGTTTGTACATGCTAGACAGCTCCCTGAACCCTAAATCAGAATGATCACTGTCCTTGTGCATCAGCTGATGTGAAGGCAGAGCAATCCTACTTAGTTCTGTGTCCCCACTTTGTACCCCTAGTTGTAGGTTACTCTGGGAGATGCACAAAGCAGCTTCAGTCAAGCCCAGCTATTAGGTCAAGCCCTACCCTGATCTATATGATATCAGGTGTGATGGCCTGGGGTTCGGATTCGGGTGCTGAACCTGAGGAATCCCAGCCTGCACAGGATTCCCCGCCTCCAGAACCAGCTGAGTCGGGGCTGGGGCATGACCCTGAGGGGTCCTCACCTGTGCTGGATCCTCAGGTGCAGGCACCAGCTGAGTCTGTTCTGGCTCCTGAAGGGGTGGAGGACCCATTGCCTGCAGGTGCTCCACTCTCAGCCTCGTCAGAGGAAGCTGAGGTTGCCTCTGGATCCGGTAACCCTCCAGCTTCTCCTGAGCTGCAGAGGCTAAGGGCAGAGAGGCGGAGGGAACTAAGTTCCCGCAGGAGGAGTGCTCGCTTCCAGGTCAGGAGAGGCGAGTCACCTGAGGATCGGGGCCACCCTGTGCCTTAGGGCAGATAAAAGCCAGCCAGCCTCAGTCCCAAGTTGTGGGAGCAACTTCGTTGGTTGTCAGTTCCTGCCTGAACCCTGTCCTGCTATCCTGCCGGAGCTCCTGACCTCACCTGGCTACCTGCCCTGCATCCAGCTTCAACTTTTACAGATGGCCTCCATACTCAGACTGGACTCGACCTCAGACTGGACTCGGACCTCGCCTCTTGGTTAGCCCATGGGACCAGCACATCAGGTGTAGGACAGGTGGACATGGCTTGCTCAAAACAGCCTCACAGACCAACTAAGAAAGCCTGTCAGGCCAAGTTTGGCCCATGGGCCAGAAGTTCCGCAACCCTGCTTTAGAGCCCTAACTAGCTTGAGTCCAATATCTCTAAGGAACCATTTCCTCCCATACCAGTATGCCCCCTTCCTTATTTGTTGTTGCACACAGATTTGAGGGTATTTTTGTAACCTTCCTCTTTTATTAGTTTTCACTGCCTGCCACAAGAGGACATTTTGGGTGCTGTGATTTCGTGTGATTTCACACTGTAGTGCCCGCCTGTAAAAGGTGCTTTCCCAGGCACTGTGCCCAAAAACATACATTTTGGGGCACTGTGCAATAAAGCGCAATAATGTTTTTTTCAGGGGGAGCTCAGTGCACAAAAGTGCATTACATCACAGCACCCAAAACGGCCACTGTCCTCTCACAAGAAAAAAATGGGATGTCCTGTTTTTTCCATGACACTTGCTGATTATGAAACCTTATTCCAGTAGGCATTTAACCAGCTGGACTGAGTATTTTTATGTGATGAACCATCAGTAATAATATTATCTGTTCCACATGCCTCTGTTTTATTGGGTTTATATTACTATTTTATTTGATTTTTGATTTTTTTTGGTTTAAGATGTCATCTTTGATACAAATACACTGGAAGAGAGTGCCCATTAAATATTATATATATTAGTAATACATAAACCATGCTACACCTGCTGTCTTTGAAAGCAAGTTAAGAATTAACACCTAGTCAAGTCTGCTGGCTTACAACAGGAAGGGTTTGTTTTGGTGTACAGGAAATATTGATTATTACAAATCTTTCTCTGGAATTATTTCAGCCCAATTATGAATGTTATAACCCGGTCCCTTTGGAGTCTGTTCTTACCCAGGCTGAAAAATGGCATGGCAGACTGTATGAATGCACAAAAGTATATATATTTTCGGTCGGAAATAATACATCTCTTGTAAATATAGAGTAATCATCACCACAACCAAATATAGAGTAATCACCAACAACAACAACAAAAGAAAATTTAGAAAATCCTGCATTGTACTGAATAGTAAAGTAGTCTTAAGTGTAGGATATTTGTGTTTCAGAATAGAAGGGGGTCAATTTCCTGTAACTAGCATTTCACAACATCTTTTAGCTAAGGAATAAAAGCACAAGTAAGAGAGCTGTTTGCAGTAAGAGCTGCACCATGTAATTTCTAGCCGCTCTGCAAGCGATCAATCATTCTTTCAATAAACTTGAACTTAGGCACTAGCTCCTTGATTTCAGAATGCTTCATGCTTTTTGATACCCATGTAATGAGTAAAGGTTTCTTTAATACAGCTGCCCAATTGAAAAGGCTCAGTCATCTGCAGGTAGGTCTCTGAACGTGCTGGTTCGATTTGTTTTGTATCATAAAGGGTGCCCTTCTCTCCCGCTTGTTTGCAAGATGCCTTTCGTGAAAGATTTGCTGCCTATCTCTTTCATTCACCAACATTACAGTGTTTAATGAATGAATGGATGAAATTCCATAGTATTGCCCGGCGGAGCACTTGGTGACAACTTGCTCTTCTGCCTGCTCAATGGTCTCAGACATGAGTTCTCATAGGAAGTGAATGTTCCATTATTTGCGGAATGGGAAAGTATGCTTCCTGCCTGGTTCAATTTTTGGTTTGGGAACCACAGAAATGCCCACTACAAAATAACTGGCCCAAATATATTCTGATTCTGATTATTATTTATTGAATTTATATACCGCCCTATACCTGAAGGTCTCAAGGTGGTTCACAGAATCTCACTAGAGCAGAAATAGTCAAAAACATGGCTACATTTTACACACAAACATAGAAGATAGCAGTATAGGTACATAAGGGGGGGGGAATCCAAAGCCCACATACTGTATTGGCCCGAATATGAGCCGCACCCAAATATAAGCTGCACCTTTAAAATTCAAGGGGGGGAGACAATACCGAAATATAAGCTGCTCTCTTAAAATTCCGCAGGCACTCACACCCACAGTGGCAGATGAATGGGGGGCAGGGCGGGGTGGGGGAGCGTACCGCCCCTGGCACCATCGGGGAGAGGGTACCATCATGGCCGCCCGTGGAATGTGCTGCGCACCCCCTCCACTGCTGGGCGTCACGCCCTCATGGGCAGTATGCTACGCCCCAGGAATGCACACCATGCCCCCATGGGCGACGTGTTATGCCCCCAGGATGCACGCCACACACCCGGGACATGCGACACACCCCCGCCTGCTCTCCACCCCTGGTGCCAGAGCATGCAGCTTCGCCACTGCACACCCGTTCCATTTTACCATATGTCTGTTACAGCAGCGATATCATAGAAGCCCATTTTTGTAAGGTCGCAAATTTAAGCAGCACTTTAATATTTCACAGTCGGAATTTGGAAAAAAGTGAGGCTTATATTCAGGTCAATGCGGTAGTTTCCTACTTTCTCTTCCCCTCTCCTTTAGCCATCTGTTTTGTTCAATATCCTGCTTGATGAAGATTTCTGGAGAACTTAAAAGTTTGCTCACAACTTTGTGGCACTTGGGTTGATTCTAATAAAGGTATTACAAAGGTGATGGCTTGAGAACAAAAGCACATAAGCAGAATTTTGCTAGATTGGACCAAAAGCCTATCTAATGTTGATCACAAGATTAAGTTTGCATCATGATTCAATGCTCTGAGAAACAGCCTGCCACAGTCTATGGTGCTCTTTGGGCTGTCTGATTTGGCTCAGGGTCTTTGCTTTTCTTTCTCTCCTCCCTCCATTTCACTATTGGAAAATTTTACAAATTACTATATCTATTGTTTTCTTTCTGACAGAAATGGGTGATATTTACAGGCATACTAGCCCCTCCGGGGTGGATAAAGCACCCCAGATTACAGGCAAATAGGACTTTTGTGCTGGACACCTTTAAAGTATTTTTTGGTGGAGTTCTTTTTTAAAAGGAAACATCTACAACTATTTTCCTCTCATCGCCACTCCTTTTCACTATTGGGTGATCAAAAAAACAGCTACAACACTTTTTTATTTTAGCAGAAGTGGATTAAATTTGCAGGCATACTAGACTGATTATTCTAGACATACTAGCTAAACTGTCAATCAAGAAGGAGCTCCCCCTCATCCCTCTTGATCTTGGTCCATTATTTATGATAGGCACTTAAGTTTCATTTTTGTAAAGCTTCTCTCCATCCCCCGACTTGGCACATTCTTTCTACAATAAGTTTACAAGCTTAGTTTTTCTTTTCTTTTCTTTTCTCTCTGGATCACTAAGGAATCAGGATGCAATTCATGAGTCTCTCATTATACCCATGCAGCCTTGTACAGCTCCTCCTTCACTTTGAACAAGTCCCAATCACATCTCAGCTTGGGATCTGGAATCTGTCCAAACATGATGCACAGCCCAAGTATCTACTCTAGTATCCTGCTATCCACAGTGGCCAACCAGGCTAACACTTTTCTGCTGTTGTTCCCCAACAACTGGTATTCAGACGTGTGCACCTCTGATCATGGAGGTTGTATATAGTCATTGTTACTCATAACTATGAAAGCTTTATCCTCTTATCCCCTTCTGAATGTGTATATTAACCTTTTAAAGCAGTCCAAGCTAGTGGCTAGCAAACTGTGTGCCGTGTGAAGCAATAGCTCCTATCATCTGTCCTGAATCTCCCAACATTCAGCTTTTGTTGGATGAGTCTGGGTTCTAGAATTATGAGACAGGGAGTTCTGCCTATCCACTTTTCCCACATCATGGATAATTCCATAAATATCTGCCATGCCTTTCTTGGATTCTGGCTATATTTGTTGTTTGGGTTACAAGGAAAGCAGAAGGATTGTACAACTAACAGTCCAAAATTAACATTCAGTGCATCCAGCTGGCTAGTTGTCTTCAACCTTCCCACCCAAATGAATTAGAAAAGAACATATCAAGGTCATT
Organism: Podarcis filfolensis; assembly: GCF_964270895.1. Classification (NCBI taxonomy): domain Eukaryota; kingdom Metazoa; phylum Chordata; class Lepidosauria; order Squamata; family Lacertidae; genus Podarcis; species Podarcis filfolensis. The sequence goes on along the minus strand of NC_139604.1, from coordinate 76,202,666 downwards.
AACTGAGTTAACAAATGCATAACATTGAGCTGTTAACTCAGTTTTAATCCATACAATTAGCAAGGCTGTTAATTAATATGCAGCTCTCTAAATTCATATGTGCTGTTTTTAAATTAATCTGAAACTTAATGAATGATGAACAAGAAAAAATCATTTATTTCAGTTGTGACTGAGATGTCGATACATTTATTTAGTCTGCAGTCCTATTCATTTACAGCATTTCAGTCTGAGCTATTTGGACTTCCTTGTAAACGAAATAATTAGAGGTCATATGTCACCCTGCTGTCTGTTTTGTGACATGCACTATTTTATGTGACCCAACCACTTTTCCCCCCTTCCAAATTATTCCAGCAATTTAGGAGGAGATCACGGCTTTTACTGTATGGCTGTCAGAAAATAAGTGTTGGCAACATTGCCCCTTAGTTTTAGTTCTTAGTGTAAAAGAACTTGCTGTCATACTACTACTCCACTCTTCAGCTATCATAAATTGGAGAGGCATGTTGCTCAAAGTAAGCAGTCAGATACAGGGCCAATATGGGTCATGTTCACATAAAGCAAGATGAAATGAAGGGCATGTAAACACTGATAATATGCATTTGGTGTTGGAAACAAGCACCTTTTGGGGGTGCAGAACACATTATTGCAGACATTGATGTTGCACAGTTTGAAGTGACTGGATGCGTAAAAACTGACTCCCTTTGGAAATGAAGCATTATCCAGACTCATTAGATATTATTCAAAACTTGACTTGCAAAATTTTCTTTAAAACAGAACATGAACGTCAGCTGATACATCCAAACAGTTGCATAAGATATATGGTGGTCCAAGGAATAGGCTCAACATCTTACAAAATCTGAAATAATTCCAACAGACCTCGAAGCGCCTGTATTCCAGCCTACATCCTGCCTTAGGCAGTTTACCTGGAGAGTTTCATGTGCAACCTTGCTCTCACAGAGTCTGAGAACAAAGAACTCCAGCCACCATGCTTCCAAGATGGTGAATTTGCAATTCAATACTTCTCAGGTGATCTAAGCTTAAACACTCATGTGTTAGCTAGCAGAAAACAACAATAGTTAATAGAAATCAACTCAGTTAAAGCTTGAAGAGCCCTTTTTGCTCTTAATTTAGTTTCAGTAGAGTCTTCCAGTTAAAGCCTTTCATCAATACACAGGCATTCCCATTTCATTGTCAGTTAAACAAATTATACTTAACACACATGACTTCATCCCTGCCCCCATGCTATTTGTCAATATAAAGCACTTTCTGCTGGAATGATTATAATCCACTTTTTTCTGAGAATGCACTTTTCACACACTTGCTACCTACATGGATACACAGAGAGGGGCTTTTTCAGGTGTGATAGGAATTTTATGGTCTTAGATATATGGTAATGTTCATAAGCGTACCAACCAAGCACACACACAGATCAGCACAGGAAGGCCAACCTGGAACCATTTTGATTCCTAAACTGACCAAATCTTTTCTCTGCAAGGTCAAGATGGAAAAGCCTCTCCATTGTCTTTTCCTTCACAAATCCTGTCTTAAGGGTATGTCTGTGTTTGAATAGGGTGTGAGCCTGTGACCTGGCCCAGGAGCTAAGTATTTATCATTACAAAAGACTGGCCAGGCTACCCAGGAAATCCAATCAAGTAACCTGCCAGACAGATTTTGGCTGGGCAAAAACAGGAGAAAAACAATATTAAAATTTCTATTTTGGACCTCCTTTTCTGTGATGTAGGTATGATGTATCTGAGGCATGGTCTTAGGTTACACCCCTTCTGTGATGTATGTATGATGTTTCTGGGGGTGGTCTTGATCTACAGGCTGGCAATTTCAAAAGTCTTTATAAGGCCTTGCACACCATTTTTCTGGGTCCCTCCTCTCTCCTGCAAGTGAGGGGAGCACCCTGTTGCAACAGTTCAATAAAGGCCAAGCCTACAGGCTGCTGTTTTGCTCCAAGTAATCCTGGTTGGTGTCTTTGTTTTTGTCCAAGGGAGCCCTCAGATTTTTCCGTTAACACAGGTCACCTCCTTTTGGGGCATAAATACTATTTCTACACTTTAAAAGCGTGTTTATAAAACAAACACAATGTTGATGCAGTCAGTAGTCACTTTTGCTTCATCTTCAGAACAAATAATTAAACAACTAAGGTTTGATTTGGTTGACAATTGATAGCAGAGACCACTCAATAAATCCACAGAAAACCTTGTGTTAAAATTCCAGCTCCAGCATAGTCTTAGCTGTAGGGTCTTCCTTGGCACTGAACAAATTGCTCCCCAGCATCAATTTTTCATGTGAAAATGGGTTTTGTGACCAAATTTTGTGAAGCTGAATAAAAAACAGTGGTTATCAGCCCTGAGCTCTACAGGGTGACCTCAGGGTGTAAAGCCTGCAGGGGTATAAATCTAAATAAAAGCCTTAACTTCCATCTGATCTATCCATGAATTTATTGCAAATCAGCGCACGGCAACAAACCGAAGTAAAATATAAATGCTTAAAGTATCCATTTTGCCCAGGAGAGGGCACCATGCATCAAAAAACCCTGTAAATTCTAATCAGAGAAGATACTGGAGAGCATGTAAATCTTTTTACTGTCTCCCTGGAGAAGCTAGACTGGCTCTCTCCGTCTTGTCCTCCTACCAGCAGGTGAAGACGTTGTTCTAACATGCTTTTGGGAATTGACTACTTTTAATGAAAGTTCAGGTGCCATGCTGTTTTTATTGTAATTAGTGGTATGTTTTAAACAGATTTAGGTATATGATTTTAACTCAATTAATGTTTCATTTTTTAAATGATTGTTTTTTCTATGCTTTTAGCAATTCTTGTTTTTATCTGTAAGCCAAAAGGCAAGTTAATTATCATCGTTGTCGTCGTCATCACTATCATTATCATCATTATTCTGTTCACTGTCAAAGTCAATAAAGATAAAGGAAAAAATAATAATTGTGGCAGCATTTGACTCCATTCCTTTGCATTTTGGATATATCTAGCTTGTTGGAAGCAGATCTGCACACCTTTTTCTAAAAATACCCTGGAAAAAACACTGGAATTGCATGTGTCCAAGATCTACCTTACCTGTCCTGCCCTACCCAGTAGCAGCAGCTGCAGGTTTTAATGAGCGAATGCAGGGAAACTATTATTACAGAGTTTGTTGCAATACATACAGACACCACCCATTTTTCCCCCTCCCAATTCCCCAATTCAAAAAATAAATGCAAAATGCTAAACAAAAAATAGATATTTATTATAAAAGGAGACTCACTGTTGCTCTCTGCTTAGTTGGCCTTAACTGAATGGGTGTGGGCAACCCTTTGAAATACATTGCTGTGCAGGCATGAGTGGGTGCATAGGAGCAACATCATAAAATATTTGAGGGGGCCAGGCCCCCACAAAACTGATGGGCATTCCCATTCAAATGTTGTGTGTGCACTGCATCATGTGACTGGTTACCTGGGCCCACACAATATTTTATTCAAGTTGACACCCCCAGGTGGGTGGGTGCACACACACACACACACACACACACACACGCCCCTGTAGCTCCCTACAGCTTCCTTGGGGTTCTATCCTGAGCCACTCTGAAATTAGGACGGTCTAATCATATATGTCAGTAAACCACAAACGTCTCAGTAACCCACTTGGCTAGAAAAATATACCAGACATTCTAGATTTCTGCAGAATAACTGTTCCTTGCACACTTTCTTGCAAGCTTCCTTGCACAACATATTGGGTGGAGTCACGAGTGGTCTGTAATTAGTAAATAAGATACAGCCATTGGCATTCTTGTATTGCTTTTTGTGAAGTCCTAACATTCTAATTAAGGGACGTGGGTGGTGCTGTGGGTAAAACCTCAGTGCCTAGGGCTTGCCGATCGCATGGTCGGTGGTTCGAATCCCCGCGGCGGGGTGAGCTTCCGTCTTTCAGTCCCAGCTCCTGCCCACCTAGCAGTTTGAAAGCACCCCTAAGTGCAAGTAGATAAATAGGTACCGCTTTATAGCGGGAAGGCAAACGGCGTCTGGACCTTAACCTTTCCCAGTGAAAAACTTGCAGCTCCTTCAGCATGATGTGGAAGTGCAGATGTGCAAAGGAGTTGACATTTCCGTGTGCTGCGCTGGTGCTGGCTCGCCAGAGCAGCTTCGTCACGCTGGCCCCGTGACCCGGAAGTGTCTCCGGACAGCGCTGGCCCCCAGCCTCTTAAGTGAGATGGGCGCACAACCCTAGAGTCTGTCAAGACTGGCCCGTACAGGAAGGGGTACCTTTAACATTCTAATTAGACCCTCTATCAACAAAACACACACACATATATTTAACACCCAGAATAGATTCAAAATTACAGGCATCATTTTGTGTCAGACCCCCCCCCCTTTTTTTGGTGTCATTCAGTATAATCCAGGATAATATTTCAACTACTGGAAGCTTTTAGCCATTCCTAATTTGCCTCTAGCCAAGGAGTGAGCACATCATCCCTCCGGCAATGCCTCTTTGTTGTCTATGCAAACAAGAAACAAATCTGACCCTATTGAAGCTATGCTGATGTGAACAGCCAGGAGGGAAACAGCTGTGATATGCACCCCAAAAACAAACAAAAAACTAAAAATTCACTGCGAACACACCCTAAGAGATAAGGAGATCCTTGCCATTTTTCTTGCTGTTGCTGTTTGGGGAATAATAAATTATTGACAATCACACACGAAAACAAAGATCACCTCAGCCAATCACAAACAAACAACCACACCCTAGGCCAACCCCAACCTCTCTCACCACCAAAGGAACACAAGTGAACGGCACAAGCAACGCTGACACCAAACCCTACATACATTAAGCATAATAGAAACATCGCCACCCCACCCCACCCCACCCATCTTCCCCCCCTCCACCCCTTTTTTTCCCTCTCCCTAATGTCTCAACAAATGAAACGGATTTGTAAAAATGTTACACGGAAAAAATACGAGAGGCATTACACATACTTCTGTAAAACAAGAAAATCTTTAATAATAAAAAAAGAAATTGTTGACAATCTATTACAGGGGTCGACAACGTGCGGCCCATGGGCCAGATGTGGCCCACAAAGACCGTTTTACCGGCCCCCAAGCCACCCTCAAACTGAGCAGTCCACTTGGTGAGTCCCCCATGAGCTGCATTAAACTGGTGCAGCGTGGTGCGGGGACTCACCAAGCAGTGCTGGAAATCATGTATGCACACGCGCAGATACCGGAAATCACGTCTGCGCATATCCAGACGCTGAAAATCGCTTCTGCGCAGGCAGAGTTTTTGGCGTCTGGGCATGCACAGAAGCAAATTCCGGTGCTGCGGACATGCGCAGACATTATTTCCAGTGTCGCGCTGCGCTGGTCCAGCCCACGGATGATCTCTTTGGGAGTGATCCAGCCCATGGCTGGTAAACCTTGTCGACCCCTGATCTATTATAATTCACCTAGAGGTCTACCAGCAAGTCCAACTACTTTCCACTCCCCATGGCATACAGAACCTTCAAAAATAGATTCACATACCATACATTGGTTGTAAGAGGATAGCTGCATGTTAAAGATGCGTGGGAAATAACCTGAACACTCAATACAATCAAAATTAACTTGTTGCAACTCTGACTGGGCTGTAGGACTTGGGTATCTACTTATCACTTACCTTTGCAGTGCAGAGCGACTTCAGCCAATGCCAGTCCCCTGCCTATCCTCACTGCTAATGGAGATGTGCAACATTCTTAGCAGGTCTCAGCTGGCAACCCAGCAAAAACAGTACCTGCCTTTTCAATGTCATTCATTTCAAGTTATATACTAGATAATGAGGAAAGTAAGGGTCTGTATTTTTCAGAGACTCGCATAATGCCACACCAGTGTTAAGCTTAGTGATACATTTTACCAGTTCTTCATATGTATCCATTGCTTCCCTTCCACATCACTGTCACAATCGGTAATAAAAATGCTCAATCAGCAGCTCAGGCAGCTGGAAAAGATGCATCTGGGGGTGGGGCGTGGATATTCCAGAGCATTTTGTTTTATACAAAAGTAAAATTGAGTTGGTACCCTTTATCCTGCCTTTATGCCAAGTTTTAAATCAAATGGAGTTGCTTGGTTGCTTTCCTGATACGAGGCATCATTTGTGTTATATGTTCTTATGAATTTTCATACAAAGTTATGACTTTTGGTGTGATGATCATACCTAATAAGAAGGAATTAGATGAAGGAAAGGCTAGCCATAATGAGTTTAATGGTGTCTGTGTGTGTTCAGTAACTCTAGACTAGAGCACTGGAAGAGGGGCACAAAAGGATAACAGACATTGCTACTGTATGCTGCTTGTGAGGTTGATAGATGCATCTGGCTAGATGCTACTAGAAGCACAGTGATGGTCGCTAGGCAAACCTCGGTTTGATCTGGGAAGGCATGTATTATAGTACTATATATTGCCCACTAATCATGAACAAAGTTCACAAGCAATAGGCTGTTAAAAAATTTCTAATTAAACTGAAATGCCTTGGCTGTAGACATTCAACATTTTATTCTAAGAAATAATCAGCCACAATGTGGGGAAATTTTTGTCTCAGAAGATCAGCCAAGTGACTTGATCTTTATCTTCTCTAAGCTTTTCCTGAAGTTGTCATGTGCTCTTATGTGCTAGTTGGAACCAGTACTGAGAAAAAGGCTACACAATTTTCTCATAACTCTAACAGACGGTTTCAGAGTTATAAATGATCTTTCACACTTGTACAGCACATATAATGGTCCACAGTGTTTTATTACTTCACTTGATAATGGGTAACATTTTGAGAGTCCAGACGTATTTCAGCCTCTTTTGAACTGAAGCTGACAAGCAACCTTGTGTGCCTGCCTGTTGCCTCACTTTTCTTTTTGTTTCAAGTAACTATATTTGATACCTATCTAGGAAACATAAACAAGACCTGCCACAACAAGGCCTATTCACTTATAAATCATATCAGCTGATCCTCAGACCTTTAAACCCTTTGCTTGCCAAGGGAATACCAAGTGCACTAGTATACAGGCAACTCTTAACTTATGGTTACATTCCAGGGGTGGCGCATAAAACCAAAAGCATATATAGTTAAAACACACATGGTTCAATGGCAAGTGGGATTGCCAAAGTCTTTTTTCTTGGATGCCAACCCCCTTTCCACCCCCCACTTTTTTTTGCCATGCACATAAAGATGAATGTGCTTTATGCACATCAGTTGCAAGTTACATATAAATATATATACTAGTAATATATTCTAGTAATAATTAATTTAATAACGATGATGATGATGATGATGTTATTTGTACCTCGCCCATCTGGCTGGGTTTCCCCAGCCACTCTGGGTGGCTTACAATACTAGTAACTCATAGACTGTTGTTGTTTAGTCGTTTAGTCATGTCTGACTCTTCGTGATCCCATGGACGAGAGCACGCCAGGCACTCCTGTCTTCCACTGCCTCCCGCAGCTTGGTCAAACTCATGCTAGTAGCTTTGAGAACACTGTCCAACCATCTCGTCCTCTGTTGTCCCCTTCTCCTTGTGCCCTCAATCTTTCCCAACATAAGGGTCTTATCCAGGGAGTCTTCTCTTCTGGTGAGGTGGCCAAAGTATTGGAGCCTCAGCTTCACGATCCAGTGAGCACTCAGGGCTGATTTCCTTAAGAATGGATAAATTTGATCTTCTTGCAGCCCATGGGACTCTCAAGAGTCTCTTCCAGCACCATAATTCAAAAGCACCAATTCTTCAGCGATCAGCCTTCCTTATGGTCCAGCTCTCAGTTCCATACATCACTACTGGGAAAACCATAGCTTTAATGATACAGACCTTTGTTGGCAAGGTGATGTCTCTGCTTTTTAAGATGCTGTCTAGGTTTGTCATTGCTTTTCTCCCAAGAAGCAGGTATCTTTTAATTTCGTGACTGCTGTCACCATCTGCAGTGATCATGGAGCCCATGAAAGTTGTTGTTATTGTTGCTGCTGCTGCTGCTGTTGTTAATTAAATTAATATACTGCTCTTCATCTGTAGATCTCAGCATGGTTCACACAATACATAATAAAAATATAGACAAAAACAAATAAATAATGCACCCTCCCACAACACATTTGAAAGGGCATTGGATGTCAATCAGCCCAAGGCCTGGGTGAAGAGGAACATTTTTGCCTGGCACCTAAAGATGTATAATGATGGCATCAGATAAACTTCCCTAGGGAGAGCATTCCACAAACGGGGAGACACAGCAGAAAAGGCCCATTCTCAAGTTGCCAGTCTCCAAACCTCTTTTGGAGGACACACACAAAGAAGGGCCTCAGAGGATGATTTCAGGGTCCAGATAGGTTCATATGGAGAGAGGTGGTACTATAAAAGGAACAGGTATGTGAACAAGTGAGTAATTTTATAGGTGATTTAATATATTATAAATCATTTTGTAGACTACTTGTGACAATCCAACATACACATGTGTTGCTGCTGCATACATGTGCTGATAATACCAAGGCCAATCATACATACATAACAATTGCTGGCATCTGTCTGTCTTGGGAGACAATGGAGGAGTGTACATTTGGGGGTGAGGTCAAACTGTTGGACAGTTGCAGTGTCTGCTGTAGAGACTGATGTGGGGAAGACAGTAATAGAAATTTACTATATGTCAAGTGGACTTCACTGGAATTTATTCGACTTAAGAATTTACTGTGATAGTACTTCCTCTCTCCTTCTTATTCATGATTAGATCATTTTATTGTTTGAAACCATGCACAAATTATTCTGGCTCTCTTGTTAAATGCATCCAAAACTTTTATTACTGAACTAGCTTGCTATATACCGTAATTGTATCCGCATAAAACTTATAAAAGTGTTGAACCAGTGATGGAAATGCAGCTTCAGGGTGGAGGCAAATTCTGAGGGAAGGGGGACTGTAAAGGGGGGGGGGAGGAGATGCAGATCCTTTCTTTTTCTTATCCTTATCCTTCCCCAGGATGGCACACATGGTCCTCACATATTCTAGCTGCCTGGTGTGAGAAAACTGAATCAGGGGCATCATGCCTCTGAATACCAGTCTCTGGAAACCATGGGAGAGAAGAGGGCTTTTGTGTTCATTTCCAGCTTGGTTTCCCACAGGCATCTGATTGGCCACTGTGAGAAGAGTATGCTGGACAAGATGGCTTTGGGCCTGATCCAGCAGCGCTTTTATGTTCTTATGGTGACTTTCCTCTCCCTCCCTCTCTTCTTTGAAGTTGACAGCCTCCTGTTTGTGGTGCTGGTAACAGGATAACAGAATTGTAAGGGACCCCAAGGGTCATCTAGTCTAACCCCCTGCAATGCAGGAACCTCAAGCTGATCATCCAGCTGCCCAGGGTGGTTGGGGCAGAGTATAAATATTATTATTGTTGTTGTTATCCTCCAACCTCTGCTTAAAACCCTCTAGGGAAGGAGACTCCAGTACCTCTCCCGGGAGTCCCTTCCACTGCCAAACTGCTCCCACTGTCAGAAAGTTATTCCTGGTGTTTAGTCGGAATCTCCTTTCATGTAACTTGCATCCATTGGTTTGGGTCCTACCCTCCGGAGCAGGAGAAAACAAGCTTGCTCCATCTGGCCTTTGAGATATTTGAAGATGTCCATAAAAATAAAAATATAATAACACTCAAGTGGAAGTGAAAAATATTCGCCTTTGTGAAAGAGGAGGGGGTGGAAGACGGGTGACTATACTCTTGAGAATGCCTCTCTCCTAATGCAGCACGTGGGTGTGAGCTTGCTCAGAGAGGGGGGGGGGGGAGAACAGCCAGCAGCATCAGCACCGACTCAACAGGAAAAGGGTGTGGAGCTCGAGAGTGTGAGACAGCGCAAGGAGCAAAGCCTCGGCGCCTCCCCCCTCCCCCGTGACGCAATCCGCAGGAGTAACCCGAGTCCGAACCTTGGCAGCGCGCGCAGACCCCGACTCGCGCATTCTCGCCCCCTCCCTTTCCTCCCCTGCTCAGCCTCCAGGGCCGCACGAGGAGCCTCCCCTTAAAGCAATTCAACCTCTCCCCCCCCCCACCTCCGCGCGCGCCCTCCCTCCCACCCGTTCCTTGAGCTCTGCCGGCGAACACTAATTAGGTCGTCCGCTGCCCCTCTGGGATTCCAGGGCGAAGAGATAAGCGGTGGGCGGGCGAGGGTGGAGAGAGAGCGAGAGAGAGGAAAGGCTGGGGGCGGCGCGCTCGCGCTCTGCCCGCCCGCCCGCCTTCCCCACCCCCCTTCTTCCCCCACACTGGCTCTCTCTAGCGGGCAAGGCTGTTTGGCTAGCCTGCGCGCCCGCCTCTGCCGAGCAGCCATGAACCGAGTGGGCAAGAAGGATGAGACCCTCATCGAGATGGGTCTGGCTAATGACGGTGAGTAAAGCCACCGGGAGGGAAGCGGGGCCGGGGGGGGGGCGTCTTGGTCGCTCGCCAGTTTGCCCGGGGAAAAACTTCCCTTTCTCCACTCCGGCTCCTGAGGCGGCGCTTGGGCCAGTGCCTGGGAATCCCGGGGCTTCCCTTGCCCCGCTCGCGCTCCCTGTCCGGTGCTGAAGGCGCAGCTTCTCCTCACCCCCCCACCCCGAGACCGACAAAACCGGGCCGGGTGTCGCTGGGAGGTGGAGGATCCCGGCCTGGTTCTTGGCGGGCGGGCGGGGCTGGCCGCGGCTGTTCATTCCGCCGCCCGGTGTTTGGCTGAAATGCGTCGCCTCAGGCTCACTTTTTCCATGTGGGCACCTGCGGTGTGGGGAGGAAGGGTGAGCCCGGAGAAAAAGGCGCGCCTCGGGTGGGCGAGAAGGAGCGAGGCTAGCGGAATTCCCAGGCGGCCGTGCAAGGAGGGAAGGCGGCTCCCTCCTTTCCTCAAAGGGAAGCGGCTCCACAGTCCACTCCGGCTCCAGAGGCCTCTCCAAGCCGTTCCCAGGAGTTGAACAAAACCGAAAGGCTCTGTCGCCAGTAGATTTCTACGGGAGGGTCCTTCCTTCCGCAGATCGTAGGACGCCTATGTCACCCAAAGCTTTGACCAGAAACATGGGAAGATGCGGTGTTTTGCATCTGGCACCGTTGGGGAAAGGTGAGAGAGTGAGGCCTTGTTGAGATCATGGGGCTCCCAACACTGTTCCAACAGCCAATTCACCAGACTGCATCAGAGATAATGAAGCTAAGGCTGATTGCCATTATTTAACTTTCCCCTTCTTAAAAAAAGGCCTTCATATCATTTTCTGAAAGCTGTTATTATTACACCAGAAGCTGCCAACCTTTTTGGACCAGCAGACACAATTCAAAGTTCTATGGGTGCCATTCGTTTCGATGCGCTGCTCTGGTTCTCCAGAAGTGGCTTAGTCATGCTGGCCACATGACCCGGAAGCTGTACGCCGGCTCCCTCGGCCAATAAAGCGAGATGAGCGCCACAAGTAGATAAATAGGTACCACTCCAGTGGGAAGGTAAATGGTGTTTCCGTGCGCTGCTCTGGTTCGCCAGAAGCGGCTTAGTCATGCTGGCCACATGACCCGGAAGCTGTACGCCAGCTCCCTCGGCCAATAAAGCGAGATGAGCGCCCAGAGTCAGTCACGACTGGACCTAATGGTCAGGGGTCCCTTTATCTTTACCTTTATGGGTGCCATTCTCAAAGTGGCTGCTATAGGAAGCATGGCATAACACAAAATAATAGCTGCTCCCTTCCCTCCATTCTTGCTGTGGGCAGTCATATATGTCCTGCTGGCCCTGATTGTTCAGATCACACCCACCCACTGAACACACTCATGCTAAGAACAGGGAGCATGCCCCTGTACCAGGAAAAATATACATGTTGGCCACACCACAGCACACACGTACACTCACTACACACATATAGACCACAGACACACATGCATAACTCTCTCTCTATCTCTCTCACACACATTTTCCCCTCTGTCTGCCCAAGTGTATTCAGAAAAGGCCCTTCATGAGTGAAAGAAGTGCCTACCATTGCAAAAATAAAATAAAATAAAATATCTCCCCCTGCAAAATGCAAGAACTAGTGATTTTGCAAAAATACCTTAGGCCACCTAGTTTGGTGATCTCTGTTCTAAACAAAAATAAAATAAAGGTGGCCCATAAGGAAAAAATAACAGCTTATCTTAAGGCAATACTTTGAGCAAGCCAGCCAAAATATCCCAAAATAGTGTGCAAGCTTTTGAGTTGAAAGCTTGAGTTGAAAGTTTGCACACTGGTTTTGGCATTTGGGTTAGCCTAACACAGGTATTGCCCTAATGTGGATTATGCTATTTGTTAGCTTTGCAAATGAACTTATTTTCCTGCAGCGTTTTGAGCATTGCATTGTAATTTAAAAGAAACGGCTCAGCTCTGTGAAATTGAGAGCCTCTTCAAAACATGATTTGGTTCTCACAAGGCCACCTTTGTTAAACACAGCACATAACCTGTGAAAAGTAGACCTGTAAAGGAGAAGAAGTAGAGGCAAAAAACATTTTCATACATGACCCTAAAAGCACCTTTGACATGGTTGACCCAGCATGAGAAAGAAACCTACTTCATTACGAAGCTATAGATGAAGGCAGGAGTTGGTTTCTCAGTGGTGCAACAATAGAGGACATATGAGCAAATTGTCTTTCACCGATACTAAGCTTTGGGCCTTTTTACTACAAAAGTTTTAAACACAAGTTAGAAAGTAGGGGTCTGGATGTTACTCGCCTTCTACATGCTGTAAAACTACTCCCAGTAGTGACTGGTATGGTATAGCTTGGAGACACCCTCCTGACACCAGTGCTTGGATGGACAGGGCAGGATAGTGATGACATTGGGTGTTTGTGGCCACTGATGGAGTCTGTCACAGCCCAACCTTGATACCACCCAGCCCTGCCCCGGTAAGCTGCAGTGATGCCAGCATTGGAGAGGAAGCTCAGCTCCACTCTACCAGATGCTATGATTATTTGCCTGGTAGTTCTTGCCTCCATTATATGCAAATTGGAAATTATGTCACTGCCTTTGAACTGATACTTGCAGGACTTTCACCTCGAGGTGAAATGGAATGGATACTATAGCTAAGCTAGACATGGCACTGGGGAATGGATGCAGGTCCTTCCCAAGGCTAGAGGGCACCTTTGCCTCCTCCCCAAACAACTCTGGTGGCTTCAGGAGGGAAATGAAAATAATAGTACCTCCTGCAGGTACTTCTTCAGTGCTTTGCTGTTGAGCTCTGGACTGGTTGCTGCCACCTGTTCCTTCCTTGGCTTCAGCCTCCCCCAATCCTCATATGCTTGCCTGGCTGGGTTGCAGTGACAATGGAGGGTGGCATCATTCAGCAAAGCAACAAAGAACAATGCTGCTGCAGGTACCATCTTCGTTACCCCAGAGTGGTGACAAAGAAGAGAATAGGATAGTATGCCTGGCAGGTCATTCTGAAGGCTAGGCTAAAAGATGGAAATAACGAAATTGGCTGGGGTGAGGAAGGAGAAAAACTGAGTGTGGAAGTGGAAAGCCGTGTTGTTTTGTTGTTGTTTGGTGGTAGCTATGGCAACTGGGTCATAGTAGTAGAGAAGTGAATAATGTATTTTTGTATGTGTGAAGTTCTGGTGTGTGTATGTGTATACTACTAGTCAACTTAAAAAATGACAGTAAAATCTAGGGTTGGGGGAGGGAACGCATCATCCCTTCTTTCAAGATACTTAGTTTTCATTCCGTTTTATAAGATAGATCAAGTGAACCAACATAATGTGAAGGTCAGAGTGTGGTGTTATCATCATGCTGGAAAACATTATTTTGTAAATTAAATACTGCCTAAAATAGACTTACTAAGCACTTTCATAATGACTTCCAAGTTGAGTATTTTTCTCGTAAGTGTCTGAGTTGAAGTTATTGCTATGAGTAAGCTAAAGTGAATATTTACAAAGTGCATAGTTGATGCCATTCCCAAAGCAGTTACTAAGCCAGGAAAAAATCCATTGCATCAATTTTTGCCTAGCATCTTTCCCCCATCATTACTTAATCATTAAAGGAACCCATTATTAAAGTATAATGCAAGCTAGAAATGTACTGATGTTCACTGGTTCCATTCCAACCACCAACACACTGAACTTTCTGTCTCAGTGGCCTTTGACTTGAAAGTTTTTTAAAGCATTCCATAGCATCCCAGACTGTGTTTGGGATAGGTGTCATCTTTGAATAAAACTGAAGTCAGAGTTCTAGCAGCTCTGACATCCTGTTTTTTGTAATAGCCAGCATACTTCATGTGTGATTTTTCTGTCGTGTACACATACACACAACACTTGCACATACACATTCACATAATCACTTACATGCAGGTGTGTTCTCTCAGTCATGCACTGCACAGAAGTATAAGTTCCCCTCTGTTAGGTAGTGAAAGAATGAAGCAGACAAGGCACTCTTGTGGAAACTGAGACCATGAGTGGTATTCAATTAAACAGTTTCACTAGAGCAATGACTTTTAGTTGTGCAATGGAGCTTATTCGCTCCCTGTGCAACCCCTATTTTTTTCTGGGGGCTCCCACAATCTTCTAGAACAGATTTATGGGGCATGCACAGGATGCATGGGGAGAGGAGAAGGCAAAGGGGTTCAAATTCTTAGTCATGTGTCTTTGTGCTAGTGGAACACTTCAGTTGACTATGCTAATTTCCAGGAAAAGCCTGGAAAGGCAGACCTCAACCACATACCGTATTTTTCGCTCGATAACACGCACCTGACCATAACACGCACATAGTTTTTAGAGGAGGAAAACAAGAAAAAAAAATTCTGAATGAAACAGTGGATGTATCATTTTTGTGCTTCATGCTGCGGCCACAGACATGTGATTTGACGGTGAGTTTGGGGTAGCCCAATGCAAAGATCCCGAGGATCCATGTGGATCCATGCTTTGTAACCACGTTTTTGCACCATTGCAGCCCCAGGCAACAGTGGGTGCGTGATTTTTTTGGTGCAGGCTGTAGCCATGGACATGCTATGTGATCTGAGGGTGAATTTGGGGTGACCCAATGCAAAGATCCTGAGGATCCATCTGGATCCATGCTTTGTAACCACGTTTTTGCACCATTGCAGCCCCAGGCAACAGTGGGTGCGTGATTTTTTTGGTGCAGGCTGTAGCCATGGACATGCTATGTGATCTGATGGTGAATTTGGGGTGACCCAATGCAAAGATCCTGAGGATCCATGTGGATCCGTGCTTTGTAACCATGTTTTTGCAGCATTGCAGCCCTGTTTTTGCATCAGATCATTGCTATGTGATCTGATGGTGAATTTGGGGTGACTCAATGCAAAGATCCTGAGGATCCATGTGGATCCGTGATTGGAACCACGTTTTAAGTAGGGAGGGAAGGAAAAACATAGAAGCGACAAGGAGAGGGGTGTGCAGAGAAGCAGCTGGCTAAGAATGCAGGAGAGGGGTTTTACCGGAGGGAGGAAAGGAAGGCAAAAGTCCCCCCCCCCAAGCCAACCAGCTCTCTCTCTCTCCCCCCCCCCCCAACCTGCATGTTGCCTTCGAGTCCCAGACGCACGGAGAGGAATCTGTTTTCCACTCTGCTTGCCTGGAGGGGAGGGGTTTTCTCTGCTCTTTGTTCCGTCTGAGCAAACACAGTAAGGAAACAGAAGCGGGTGGGCAGTAAGACCCTGAGGCAGAATGCAGGAAAGCCGCAGCTTCCTCTTTCCTCCCTTCTCCGGACGATTTGATATTTGCCTGCTTTTTGCCTTCACTCACGCTTCTCAGCTCCAGGGACCACACATTCGCTCTATAACACGCACAGACATTTCCCCTTACTTTTTAGGAGAAAAAATCTGCGTGTAATAGAGGGAAAAATACGGTACCTTAAAAACTGATATAGGATGAGCCCGAAAGCAGTTGGAAAGAGCAAAGTAATAAGGGCCTCAAGGGGATTTTCAGCAAAGTGAGCAAATGATGCCTCTACTCCCTATCTACTCTTCCCCTACTTCTAGCTTTCATTCTACTGTTGACTTCCTAGGTCCAAAGTCACCCCCTTCCCTAACTTATTCATCCATTGCCTCTTTCCTTGCCTCCAGAGATGCCCTGGAATGCTGTTCTACCTGCTTCTTATATCTCTTTAAGGCTAGGAGATATGGCTATACTTCAATAGCTTTCTGATTCCTTCAAGGCCCAGAAATGCGGCTATAAAAGTTCCACAGAAGTCATATTCCAAGTCAGAGACCATTGAAGGGTCAGGATAAACAATCACAAAATAGGTCTCATGCTTCTGCATTGTGAAAGCAGTGTTTGAAATTAGCCAGGTGCCAGGCTCACTTTGCACCTGGTTTTTGACCACTTGCAACCAAGTAAAGATGCCTGGGTGCCAGGATGGTGCCTGACATCTCCACCATTTGGAGGTGCATGCCTGAGGATCATTGGATCTGGCTTGTTTTCACATAATAATACCCCATCCTGTAGAATTCTATCAGTTATATTTCATATGCACAATCGGAATGAATTTCTGGAACCAAAATGCTTTTTCTGTGCAGCCTACACAGGTTCAGTCACCTTTAAGAAAAAAAAGGTGGTCGGAAAAGGCCAATATATTCATGGACTGGACCTGGATCAAGTGACTTTTCTTCTTTAAGTTCTCAAAGTTCTTGACCTAGCTCAAGGTTGTCATCTCAACTAGCCACATAGTCAATCATAGTCAATCCATCATTTGAAAAATAAGATTTTAGAGCTCTTTTACCCAAAAATGGCAATTAGACATTCCATTTTGGTGACTGTAACCTTGGTTTAAGGAGCCACTTGGCACCTAGCTTATATATCTGAGTTTCTTACACTGCGTGTTGCTATCACTTCCTGTCCCATTTATTTGCATCAAAGGCAACATACAGCTATGCTAACCAAAAAGTCTTATAGCATGAAGGGAGTCCTCTGTTTTCATTTTTAGCTGTATACATAATAACTTTGTACCAATCAGTTGCAAAAGAATCTTTATGCTTTGAACCTTGTAACATTTTTATTTTATTAGTCACTTTTTCCATTAGTGCTTTTTATCGTACTTTATTGTACCAGTTTGTCAAAGAAGCACCCTCTGATTTTTTCCCAGTATCTTTTTATTATCAGCCTGGCTGCTAGTAAAAGATGACTTATTAGGGGTTTGAAATGTAAGTTAATGTTGTCTCCCATAACAAAAAATTGAGCAGGGTTAGCTCTGGACATTTCAAGGTGTTTTGTCCAATAACTGCTTTTATTTCAACAAATGCTTCCTCACAGAATCAAACCATTCTCACCCCCCCTCCACACACCCCATAATATGTTGATTCAAGCATAATGCTCTGCAACCTCTCCAGCAGCTTGGTGAATGTCAGGAAGTAATATGAGCCAAATGTATAGGTGTGAGATGGCATTTTTACAATATTTTAAGTGCTGCCTCTTCTGTTGAGGCCAAGGCAGATTTCAAAACAAATTTCCCCCATGTTGAGGTCAAGTCATCTCTACTGATAGTAATCTGTCAGCTTCCCACATCTGCCTTAGACCATCAGCTATATATGTATCTATTAAGATTAGCATGCTGTACAGTCTAGACACACTCAACCCTGTTCTGTCATTTTGGGGAGAGTCCAATAATAGCACAAAAGGGGTAAGGGGTCTCAATGCCTGTTTTTTGATGTGGATTTGGCACGTGAAATTTCCAATTTGGTACCATGTCAACCAACCCTATATATTATTATGATGTTGTCATCATCCAGCGGGCATTATGAAAAGGGGGTGGGGGGAAGAGGAACCTGGAACAGACAAGTTTCCACTGACTACTATTCCTTCAAATAAACAGTACTGCTTCCATGTTATTCAAAGTACATGTTTGTTCTGCTGTAGAAAAATACTGAGTTTTAGAACTGAGTCACTGTGTCAGTATTCTAGTCTGAAGGAAATGTATTTGCATCTGGATTAGTTTTGTGAAAATGGGGACATATTTAAGGCACTGGCATTATATACCGTATATTGAAGTCTGTTTTACCCTGCCCATACAAATTTGAGAATGAGGTCTTTAGTTCATGGACACAATGTTGATGTAAAATCATTAGTTCTAAAGTAGCAACTTCCTACAGGGAAAGGGGAGGGAAACTTTTGTTGCTAGTTCTGACCAAATATAGCCTTGCTGTGGCGCTGACTCACATCAAGTAGAAGTGCACATTCACTGTTAAGCCTTTTGGGCAAGATTTTCAGTTGCAGTGAATGAAACTGAGTCAGGGATATCTCAGCCTTATGGTACAGATGATCTTAGGATTAGTGCAGATATTAGATCAAAAACTTGGTAGTTGTGCTCTTTGCCTGCTGTTTTGAAAGCTAGTGCAGGGACATGGTGAGGACAGACAAATAATCTGAGTGATTTTGTTCTAAAGAAGAAGAAGAAGAGTTTGGATTTGATATCCCGCCTTTCACTCCCTTTAAGGAGTCTCGAAGCGGCTAACATTCTCCTTTCCCTTCCTCCCCCACAACAAACACTCTGTGAGGTGATTGGGGCTGAGAGACTTCAAAGAAGTGTGACTGGCCCAAGGTCACCCAGCAGCTGCATGTGGAGGAGCGGAGACACGAACCCGGTGTACCTGGTTACTAGTGTAACCATCCCAAACACTATTTATATTTATCTGTATAATTGTTTTCTTGCCAAATGCAAGTTGGGAAACATGCATTTGTCCAGATAATCTCTCACTCAGTCAGCTCTTAGTTTTGTTTTGTCTCCTTCATATGGTTCTCAAGTTTCTGGTTTCTTCTTCTTCATTTTATTGAGCAGCTTAAAATTTTATTTTTTGCATTTTCAGTTTTACAAACAGAATAAAAAAACCTACAAACATAAAATCCTCTTTGACTTACCTCCCCACCTTCATAGATCTTCATATAATAATTTCCCCCTCTGCATCTCTTCCGTAGCTCTATTTTTATAAATCCTTTATCACTCCATAGTTCGAATTTTTACTACAAGTTTTCTGTCAATCCTACCAATGTGTGTAATTGTTTACAGTATTTTTTAAAAATAAATAATAAACTTACCCCATTCTTTATTAAAGTCAGTCTCTTCCTGGTTTCTAATTCTTCCTGTGTTTTGCCATCTCAGCATAATTCATCAGTTTTATCTACCACTCTTCCTTGGTCAGAGTTGTGCCATCTTTCCATCTCTGGGCTAACATCATCCATGTAGCCATGGTTGCATGAATGAATAATTTTGTCTGGTCCTTCAGGAACTCTGGACCTAAAATACCTAAAAGAAGAGCTTCTGGGGTTTTTTACAAAACATTATTTTCAGCATTTTTTCCAATTCATTATTTATCATTTCCCAGAAGTCTATTATCATCTTACATGACCACCACATGTGATAAAACGTGCCCTCTTTCTCTACATTTCCAGCATGTTTTAGACTTTGATTTATACATTTTAGCTGATTTACTAGGAGTTAAGTACCAACAATACATCATTTTCATATAGTTTTCTTTCGAACAGGCTGTCTTTTTTAATCCTATTGTCCATAATCTCTCCCATGCTGCTAATTCAATATTATAACCAAAATCCTTCGCCTAGTGAATCATAATCGATTTGACCTGTTCATCTTTTGTTTGCCAGTCTAATAAAAGTTTATACATTTTAGAAATTAACTTAGTTTTATTTTCTAACAGTTCCCTTTCGAACTGGGAGGTTTTGTTTTTATCCATCTTAAACACTTCATTAAGTTGGTGATATTGCAACCAATCGATTACTAATTCTCTTATGTCTTATGGGGCTTACTTGGGGGGTGCATGCCACCTTCGTGCTTCTCCCAAGGCTCTCTTGATGAGCTCCCCATTCATGGAGAAAACAGCTCATCATCCACTGCCATTCCACAGTATTCCAGAAGTCCAAGTTTCTGGTTTATTGTTTATCAAACTAATGTTCTTGCAGATGAGCCAGAGTAATTACAATTTCAGTTGCAATTATGACATACCTATATTGGCACCACCATATAGGTTTTGAAATTATCCATGATAATATTGGGAGCTAAGAAGGCTCTAGCTGTGCTCTAGTTGAGCAATATTGAAGCAATATTTTTAAAATTCATGGATGAGCTCCAGCCCTTAAGCAATAATAAAAAAAACACTCTCATCTCACAAGCATACTTGGGAGAATCTAAACAGATGCAGAAGTACAATTCCCTCCCCCCCCTCCATATAGCTATAGATAGACCATAAGGAGAAACTCCTCCTCCCTCCCAAACCCAGTGAGGACAGAGCATTCCCAATAGCCATGGAACACTGAGTCATTGAAAAAAATAAATGGCCGTGGGAGGGGGGAATAGAATCAGCCTGACTCTCTGAAAGTGGCCTGTAAAGAGGAGGGTGTGGCCTCAGCTTCAAAGGCTTCAAATTTTCACTGATCAGCTGACATGCATGCAGGAGAGAGAGAGCAGGCTAGGAGTGCAGAGGGGGACAGGAGGCAAAGAATGGAAGGTAGGCATAAGCCATAGCCATAATTACTAATGTTTTATAGATTTTATTTTTGTACAAGTTCAGAGTGTTTCACATATAATCTGTTTCCACATTGGGCTTTTACTGTGAAATAGTCAACTGTTTTCATTCATTTTTACAGAGCATTAGCTTGGTATTGTCAACAAAATGCCCTGCTCCTATATTTCCCCTGCTTAACTTCCTTCCCTGCCCCTATGTTCAGAAATTATGCCTCCTCTAACACTGTATTGAATTTCCCTAGGGATAGATGTTTTATGGTGCAACTGTTGGAGCCAGCTGGTCTTTCGTAGCTTGCTGTAGCCATTTCCTTTCATACGCTTTGTCTCTTTTCTAACAATCATTTCTATCGCTTTCACCATCCCCTTTCCAAATAATATTGCCTTCATATCTATTTCTTTTACCCAGCCCCAAATTGCAGCAGAAGGCATATACTTATTGCGAGTGCAGCAAGGGGGGGGCGAGCATTTCACTTTTCACTTGCACTGTGGTCCATGTAACATTCCCAGAAATTTGGGACTGGGGAAAGGGGAGCTACCCACATGGATGCAGAATATTTCTTGGATTCCATAAGTCTGGAAACCGAGTTGCTATTTCATTTGCAGCTTTAAGTAGACCAGGAATGATTGGGTGCTGCTGATTGTCCACATCTGGAAGCACTGATAGTATCTCTGGGGCTAACTTTTATTTATATACTAATGCATATAACAGCCCTGTAGCCATATGCATGTATATATGGAGGGGGGCAGAAAGGAAGCATTGATGGATGCTTTCCTTCTACCTCAGAAATAGCTTGTTTTTAATGGGGGAAACTGTTCACTATTTGGAATAGAGAAATGGCAAGCAGAAAAGGGTAAGATGCATTCCAATTACTTCTCTAGTTTTTCTTTTTTTAAAAAAGGGCCATGACTTTGTGTGTTTGAACCTCCCCCCCAGTCCTAGACCAATACTTTAACCATATTTTTAAAAATGTTCAAAGCAGCTATAATGTAAAGAATAAAATTCTAATCCAAAAATCAACAATAAACATACAGTCAAACCTCACTTGTGGAATGTAATCCATTCCGGAAGCCTGTTTGGCTTCCAAAATGTTCAACAGCTGAGGCATGGCTTCTGATTGGTTGCAAGAACTTCTTGCACTCAAGCGGAAGTCGTGTTGGACATCTGGCTTCTGAAAAACGTTAAAAAACCAGAGCGTTTACTTCTGGGTTTTCAGCATTCGGTAGCCAAAATGTTAAAAAACGGAGCTGTTCGACAACTGAGGTTTGACTGTACCACTATAAACTTAACAAACAGGTAAAAAATCATCAAAGCCCCTTGGGATAGCATGGAATCAAAAGCCAAAGTTTTTAGAGCTTTTATTAAAATGATGCGGAGCGGGTCAGTCCCTCCTCATGACTTGAAGTCATTTTACAGCTCTGCTTGGAGCAACATATTCATATCGTATTCATATCTGACACACTGAAAAAATCTGGAGCGGGGTCTGATTAGACAAAGAGAGTTCTCAAGGGGGTTAGGGTGTCATGGTTGTTTGCCTGTAACGTGTAGCTAACCCCTCAATACTCTTCCTAACAACACTGAGAGATAGGATAGCATGTGTATTCCCAGACCAGTACTTAGGAAAATGTATTTTCAGTTTGTTGAGCATCTCTCGTGAAATAATTAATGTTCTCTTGGGATGATGACTAAACAAGGATGACCTTGTTTTTGTATGTATATGATGTCTTTAGCTCACAGCCACAAATCTCCACATGTACATGTTGAAGATGTCAAATAAAGAAACAGTTATCAAGTGACCAAGATGAAGGAATGACCCAGTTAGGGATCTGATTAGCTACTGCACACAGCTTTTAAATTGTCCCAAAAGACGGGACTATTCCTACCCTGTTTTGCCATCATTTGTTACAGCACATAAAAACAAAAACAAACTCTCAGTTTTGAAATAAGAATATTAACTGTGGAGTTTGAAAAGACAGAGGTCATTTTTCAATTTTTTTGGCTGTTCCACTTTCATTGATACTGTAACAGCTGCTTAAACATTGTGACAGACATTGTTTAAATACGTTTGTCACTTAGGCATAGGCTGTATATGAAGAACATATCACTCTGATGACAATAGATGTCAACATCAGATGTATTTAACATTTGTAAGTATACCCTACTGTACACAGTATTCAACAATACAATTGTCATTATATACTACTTCAGCATAATCATAGCACTTCATATACATTATCTCACTAACTTTTACAACTATCCTGTAGTTTAGGTCAGAAATACTGTAACCATATTTGTGATTAGGGACTGAATTTGAGAGATAAAAACCTTGTGCAAGGCCTGCTAGTGAATTTATAGCAGAGGGGAGATTTGAATTGGTTTATATCATAGAGTGCTAGCCATTATTTTCCAAACTGATGTCATTCATGATCTTGAAAACTATAGCAAGACCTGCTCTCACAATTCACTTGCAAATGACAAGGAATTGAAGTGCTTTTATATTTCCATTCAATATTTTACTAGAAGTGGTGCATGCTGCAGAGTTGCTATAAGGGGAAACAATAAACAATTCAGTATTACTTATTTCCTGTATATGAAATATTTGTGATCTATAATAATGAAAGTAACTAAAGCAAAGATATAATGCAAGGTGGTGAAGACATAGTTGCAAGAGATGCTACTACAATAAATACTGGATTGAACCTTCCTTTACCCTTTGAGGACTTAAACTTTCATTGAAATCTGAAAGGGGCAGTCTGGCTGTCTGGTCTTGAATTTGTGTATAATAATAATAATAATAATAATAATAATAATAATAATAATAATATTTTATTTATATCCCGCCCTCCCCAGCCGTATACCCCAGTGTATACTTTACAGCCTTTGAAATACTAACTTCTTTGGCTTTCTTATCCATATTTAGAGTTATTGGCTGAAAACATATACAGTTGAATAAATTAATTCCCACTAGTCTCAGGTTGCCATTTTATGGATTGTATTCAGTTGTATTACTCCACTTGCAAAAAGCTTTTTGATCCAATGGATACTTAAAGATAAAGGGACTCCTGACCATTAAGTCCAGTCGTGACCAACTCTGGGGTTGCAGCGCTCATCTCGCTTTATTGGCCGAGGGAGCCGGTGTTTGTCCACAGACAGCTTCTGGGTCATGGGGCCAGCATGACTAAGCCGCTTCTGGTGAACCAGAGCAGTGCACAGAAACGCCGTTTACCTTCCCACTGGAGCGGTACCTATTTATCTACTTGCACTTCGTGCTTTCGAGCTGCTAGGTTGGCAGGAGCAGGGACCAAGCAACGGGAGCTCACCTCGTCGCGGGGATTCGAACCACTGACCTTCTGATTGGCAAGTCCTCGGCTCTATGGTTTAACCCACAGTGCCACCCGCGTCACTAATGGATACTTCCATTAGTGTAAAGAGGAGGAATGGGTTTTGGTAATTCCTTTTTCCTCTGAAGCCCTATGTACCCAGCCAATCTGCTAAAGAAGTGTGATGGACCTTTGCAACAAAGTGGTAGGTGGTGCAAAGAAATGCAGTACATAGCAAAGTGGGAATCTGTGAATATCACCTCTCCCCACCCCATTTCACCTCATGAGCACAAAGAAGCATGATATTTAAAGAAATCACATGCTTATTTTGTTATCTGAAATTCTTGATGGGGTCAGTATTTTCTTCTTGTTATCTATTGCTGATAAAATAGTTCCAGAGAACACACACTCCACAAGCCACAATACTTTAGGTGTGGTCCAGTTTTATAGCTTGACATTCCAAGTGATGATATAGCTTCTCTCAACAGGATTCTTGTGATACCTAGGGATTTTTAGAACGACCAAGAATGTGGCGAGATGGCAAATGCCCGTGCGGTATGAAAACGCTTGGTGGGGGACATGCTAAAAAGCAGCTCTGCTAAATTTAACTTCTTTGGGCCTCTAATTTTTCCATAGCTTTACTTTGAAATTACACAGTGATATGTGGTTTGCTATTCAAAGACTTCTTCTTAACTATAAGTTAGGATATGTGAAAGACCAGACTTAGCATCTTTGGAGCAAGCCTGACATGCATTGTGCTGACAATTACAAACTGAAAATGGATACTTAGAAGAAGAAAAAGACCTTTGCAAGGCCACAGTAAAGCCAGCAGCCAGCAGCCAGCTCTTACTTTATTTTGAGTACAACCCGAAACTATAATATGAGTGAAAGATTAAACATTTGCTACAAGGATCTATGGATTTATACTTTTGAAAGTTTCAAAACTGTATTGCATTAGATACAGTAACTCATTATCTCACTTTTATTCCGCTTGGTCCCCAAGATTATCTCAGATAGAATTTTCAAATTCATTTTTTTTATTTTATTTTGTTTTGTTTAATTTTCTATTGGTTTTTACACAGCATAACATCCTTTTAAACATCATTTCAAAGTTTTTGGCTATCACAGCCTAAGACTTCCTTCAACCTCGACTGATGGTTTTCTAAAGCCTTTCTAATTATGCAATTTGTTACTATAATTATTGCTATAAACTCAAATTTCCAATACATCTATTCTTAATTCTTTTCACAATAATTTATAAATTACTCCTTACAAAACTTGTTTTAACCCTACAAGCGATGTCAGTTGATTACAATTGCTTTCCAAATATATCAAAAACTTATTCCATTCCTTTAGGAAAGTCTGGTCCTGAATTTCCCCTGTTAGTCTCGCCATCTCTCTTACCACTCTTCTTTAGTTGGTATTTCTTCTTGTTTCCATCTTTGGGCTAATAGTATCCTTGCTGCAGTTATCACATAAAAACATTTTTTTATCATTCTTATGAATTTCTGTATCCACCATACCCAACAGAAGGGCTTCTGGTTTTTTAACAAATGTGTATTTCAACATGTTTTTTATCTCATTATAAATCATTTCCTAGAAGTCCTTCACTTTCTTGCATTCTCACCACATATGGTAAAAGGTACCCTCTTTTTCTTTACATTTCCAACATTTATTATCTGTTTTATACATTTTAGCTAATTTCGCTGGTGTTATATACCACTATTTTGTTTATTTTAAAGT
Organism: Podarcis filfolensis; assembly: GCF_964270895.1. Lineage (NCBI taxonomy): Eukaryota > Metazoa > Chordata > Lepidosauria > Squamata > Lacertidae > Podarcis > Podarcis filfolensis. The sequence continues at coordinate 76,177,199 of NC_139604.1, read as the reverse complement.
AGCTTGCATATATCAACAATTTTGAAACACACAAACAAAATAAATTGTGCAGAGGAAGAGGCATCAGCAAAAATCACCTCCCCTCTTCTTGCATTAGTTGCTTCAGCAGTGCTTCTGTGTCCTCAAGATTCCACACAGTATGTTGAACTAGGAGAGGATATTAAGAGATTTGCTCTGAATCAGGATGTTGAAAACCAAATGAGGAACAGGAACAAATATCAAGCAAAGAGATGCAGTGACTAAATCAGAAATTGGAGAAACAGAGGGCACTTAAACCATATCCACATGACGGAACTTCTGCTGGGATGATCTATTTGAAAGCCTCTCACCTCATGTTTTGGCCTGAGGAAAGACTTTAATTATGCAAGTCTTTGTCACTAACAAGGGGAACCAAAGTACAAACCAAACCAAAGTTGGGTTCAAATGTGGCTCAGCAAACAAGTTTTCATTCTAAAGAAGGATGTGGTTATTTCCACAAAGAAACAAGTTTTACATGATTTATTTATTTCTTCTGTCCTTCAGGGTAGTAGTAGTGTCATGGAATTCCATGGCTTATTTGTGTGTCTTGAGGTAGATTCACACCATACCTTTAGAGCGCATGACTTTCCTGAAGAATCTTGGGAACTGTGGTTTCCCCTTTACAGAGCTACAACTTTCGGTGCTCTTAACAAACTACAATTTCCGTGATCCTTTGGAGGAAGCCATATGCTTTAAATAAATGTTGAATTCACTTTACATGTATAGTATGGATCTGCCCTGGTTTAGCATTGTGAGAATGAGCCTTTGCAAACCTGAGTCATGCATGAACTTCCTTCCCTCTCCTCTGGAGGAAACTGTAAAATCCCACTTCTGGTTTAGATTAACCATAGTTTTATTCTGTTGTCTGAACCCTAACTGTAATCTTGAGTATAGTATGGTTATACAAAACAAGCCAACTTCATAAACTGGCTTGTTTCATTTCATCATTGTTGAAATTAACTACCATTTGTCCAGGTTTGAGTGAGACAGAAATCTACAATCAATTCAAAATGGAAACAGAAGCTTCTGAACACTTCTCTGTAGCTGTGAGAGAGGAGAGGTACAGTAGTACCTAGGTTGTTGAACTTAATCTGTTCTGGGAGTCTTCCGATTGGCTGCAGGAGCTTCCTGTACTCAACTGGAAGCTGCAGAAGTTGCGTCAGACATTTGGCTTCCAAAAAACGTTCGCAAACCGGAACACTCACTTCCAGCTTTGCAGTGTTCGCGAGCTGATTTGTTCAGGAGCCAAGCCATTTGACAACCAAGGTACCACTGTACTCAGATTCATCCAGTTTAGAGTGTTTATTACACTCAAAGGCAGGGAGGTCTGTAGGTACAGAACAACATGTTCAGAGCAACAGAATGATACAAGTCTCTTGGTAGAGCTGGTTTGAGTCAGGTTTATTATGTGTTCTCTCCAGGCAGTTTTAATTCCTTTGCCACAAAGTAGATTTCATTCTGCTTTAGAAACACAAATCATTTCTTTAAGGATTTGTTCTGCAACAGATATTGCACAATGGAAACTCAATTCGTTTGTGCTATGCCTGTTCCTTGCATTTTGACATTGCATAGGCACCTTTGCTGTACACTTTTCAGTGCCTGCTTAAAACATTTTTGTTCAGGCAAGCCCATCCAGATATGTTGACGAGTTTAATATAAACTGTTTTTGTTGATAATTACAATATTTCTTGTAAACCACATAGCGGTTTCACTATAGCCAAGTGAAATGTAAAGTTTATGAAATAAAGTGAATTTGTGCTAGAGAGAGTGCTTGCTGGTTAGTGTATGTACCTCAATATGTTTCAGACACATTTCAAAGGAAATTTAATTGAGTTTTCCCCTCCTTTCTATCTAATGAGATGTAGTTGTAAGTCAAGAAGATATTAAGTTTCTTCTTTAGTCAAATTTAATATTTTTTTAGTGTTTCACAGACTGACTTCACAGAATTGCCTTCCATATAAATGGGCTTAAGACAAAAGCTTAAGCATGAGCTCACACATGCATATTTGGTAGTTGGTGACGGAAGCATCAAGTGTAGGTTGCATGTGAGAATTAGAATCAGTTCCATGGGATGGTACTTCAAAGGCAGTTTACACAATGACTCAACAAGGTATGCAAATAACATTGCATGTTCAACATACAACTTTCAATTTACATATACTACTAGATTCATGAATACAAGCTTAACATAGTGGAATAAAAAAATTCAAAGCTGCCATTCTAAGCACACTTGGGGGGTGGTTTATGGTGAAATAATTTGGGCTCATAAATGAATGGTCTATGATCCAAAGCTGTTTGGACTCTCCACTGTGCACGTAAAGCTCTTCTTTATGTAAAATTTATGGAAATTTTGAAGCCATGGAAAACAACCAGTTTTGCAAAAGGAGGTAGTTCCAAAGAACAGGTCTGAGTTTCTCCATTGATTTCAGTAGAAATAGAATTTCTTCATTAAACTGAGCAGGAAACTCCTAGTAGGTGGGGGTCTTGATGCATATTTTAAAGCTTTCATGACCATATGAAATAGGTAAATTGTGGTCAGTGTTTCATACTGGTATGCAAGAAGTTCATTGAATACTAGACATAGATGTTTCAATTGTTTTCTTTCTCGCTGGCAAACAGTTAAATGAACAGCAGCAAGGTATAAGGATATAAAATATTCTCATGTATATTATCACTTTTGAAAGATTATTTACCTCATGTAAATTATATAATCTGATATCAGGGCATCAGCTGGCATCATTAAAAACCATTTGTTAGACATTGTATGCTTGCAAGTAAAATAAACAGCTCTTATTGAGCTTAGGACAAAGTGTGAACAGAGAAAAGCCCATTTACAAGAAAGTTCTTCATGTGAATTCCTGCATTGCTGTTAGTTATTTGGATGCATGTTGTTCTGTGGCTTTTCTTCATGTAATGATTCAGAGGTACAAACTTTATGTGGCCAGAATACAGGATAATCTTTGCTTGAAGGTTCATACTTCTTTCAGTGTACAAAAGACAAGATCCCATTGCTTGGAGAAGCACAAAAAAAGTATTCTTCATTGAATCTTTAACAATGAAAGGCCAGTTGCATTTTCAGGAAATGGTTACAAAACAAGCACAACAATGTATGTAGAGATGGTTGACATGTTAGTCTGTTGCAGCAAAAACAGCAAAAAAAATTATTGTGGCACCTCAAAGACTGACCCATTTATTATGGCATAAACCTTCGTGGATTATGTGGAGTGTTGAACAGAGTTGCTGGTACACATAGGTGCCAACTTTATAGGGCTGAGGTGCCTGCAGCCGCCCCCCCCAATGTCTTTTGGGATGGGGCTGAGCCACCCCTGCATCTTGAAGGGATGGAGGAGGCCAAGCCCTTCCTCACCCACCTGCCCCCTCTCCCTCCCCCCTCTCCTACCTTTGTCCTAACTTTTGCCTCAATTCAGTATGTTTGCGCAGATGTGAGGAAGGGCTGTAACTTTAGCAGAACACATGCTTTATGTGTGGAAGGTCCCTGACATCTCCAGGCAGGGGTGGAGAGCCATCACAAATCAGCTAGCTGACCAATAACTCAGTAGAAGGCAGATTCCTATGATGCGAAACACGCTTGTCCTCCCTTTGCTGTACATGATGCACTACTTATTGTGGATGATCATGGCCTCTCAGGATGTAGCTACTAAAATATGAAATCAGTATTCCAGAATTGCAAGCATGGCAACACTGCCAGAATTGTCTGTGTTGTTATGTGACTACCAAGGGCACCTATTGGTTAGTACATGTGAACAGAAATAAGCCTCATTAAACTCAGAAAGCCTTAGCTCTAAGTAAACATATTTAAGATTGGGCTGTAAATATTTCTTTTAACTTCAAACATGAATTATTATTATTATTTAGGGAAGCATACATTTGAGGTAAATGTGAATTTTATTCCTGTATTCTTTAGGAGAAGAAAGCAATGGACCTTTATTTGAAAATTTATCAAACACAGATTCAGAACTACCTTGCAACTCTGAGGTAAGGTTTAACTGTGGGCACAGTTCATTTTATAAAATGTGATTTTTGATACTGAAAGGGAAGTAATGTTGTGGGTAAGTGAAAACCTCTTTAGATTGCCATTAATCTCTCAGGGAAGGCATACACCTTAATATTTAGAAATTGGCTTCTAAGGAATCAATTATAGAATTCTCAGGGGAAATTGGAAGACAAAAAGATTGGAATGCAGGGCCTTGCCAGTCTACAGAAGACAAGCAAAATGGAGCCAGGAAAGTTTGTCCACCCTAAATTCCATTGCGCAGCAGAATTGTACAAGTGCCCCCTAATCTAGGAAACTGCATATAGAAGCCTGGTTACATGTGTGAATTGGTTAGATGATTAAGCTGATGAATGCTACATGAAATCAAATAATGTTATGTGATTTAGATTTGAGAAAGCCGTCTATGCCTTGTGTTTGTATTCCCATGTGATATAATAATAAAAGTATTAATTCACAGTTCTCATCATAGTTAATGCTATCCATTTCTTTGCATAGCTGGAAGAATAGTCTAACCTAGTTCAAGGCAGCTTCCTATATCTTACTTAAACTGTATTTATTTTATATGTATTTAGCGCTGTATTTATTTATTTATTACTTTAGGCTGATTATCAGAAAGTCTTGATTTGATATTGGTAGCCCACTTGTTGTATACTTTGGATACTGTATGTACTTGCTCTTGTAAATATATATTCTCTTCATTACTTTAGTGAAATTGTTCAGGTTGTGAATCGCATACCTATCATAAGTTTAATGAGTTTAAACACATGGTAGTATTTGAGGGCATATACTGGTACTATGTTGGAAGAACAATCCTTTATTCCCATACACCAGGAGAAGAGCTGTGCTTTCACTACACTGGTACAACATCTGCCATATTCTAGACTCACCATCCCAGAAAAACACTCTGCTCCAAAATAGAGTAACAGCAACCGCCACACCCCATCGTCCATGGCAGTGGAGTGAGGCAATGGTGTGGATTTGAGGTTGAGGTTGCAGAGATGTCCCCGTGTTAACCAGATGTAGGAGGAGTCAATCTCTGTTCTCTCACAAAATACACACCTGCCAGATATAATGATGTCGCAGCATCTTCCAGTGTGTGAACCACCATTGAACAAGCACGAAGAGGCCAGTGTATGTATCCCTGCACATAGAAGTTTATTTTCCTTTGTACCATAAACTGTGCACAGGTACTGTTTATTTTTAAACATAATAGCCACATATTGACAGCAATAATGCCCAATGCCATAGGGCATAGAGCTGGAAAATGAGGTGCAAGTTCAAGACGCACTGTAGAGGAATGGGGAGGGCAATATGATTCTGCTCACTTTTGCAATTATATTTCAAGGCAAATGTATTTTTGCTTTATTGGGTAAAGCCTTTGTGTAAATCTGATACTAAAATTGTATTTTTTGGCTTCTGGTTGCAAAGCAAATGTAAATTCAGTAGCTGCATCGAGGCTACACATATGATAAATATGGTAGCTTAATAATAAAAGGGCAGATATTTGCAACTTCAGTTATTTTTTTTCAGCATTTTAAATTCTGATTTCTTTACAATAATTTACATGCAATGCATAGTATACAAGATGAGTTATGGATAAGCCATTACCAAAATGTTTTATGAGTATGCATTTTGAGTAATATTTATTGTGATGAATGTTAGCCTGAAATTAGTTCTGCTTGGCTGCCATACTTTCACATAATAAATACCTTATCCACTTTGCTTGCTGCAACAGTTACTGACCAATATATTCTGTTGTACATCTTTATCTAATTTAAATACAAAGGTGATCACTTCTTTGAATTTTTGTGCTAGATGCTCAGTGACACACTTGAATCCAGTTTAATTTGTGGATGAATATCACTATCTGGCTTTTATTGTCTAATACTGTAACTTACTCATGCACTCATATGCACTGGACTGAAATTAACCTAGAAAAATTTGCACATCTTGTTTCATATTCCCTACCTGTATTTGAAACTAACGCATCAAACATTTGTCTTTATATATCTTCATGCATCACCACTATACACCCCGCTCGACTGCCAGTTTAAACTCATGTTTTGAGATCACTGTTGGAAAACCTTATTCTAAGCGTTTGTTATTACATAAAACGTTAGATCATTTTTCATACCAAATTTACTCACTTCTTGAGGTATACAGCAAACTTCTAATTTACATAGTAAATTTGATTGCATTCAAGAGACCGCTAGATTATAGAAATTTCCAAAAGCTTTTAGTGACCAACAGGAAATTTATTATGATAAAAATGTAAAGAAAGCTCCCTTTTCCCATCATTTCCAAATGTGGAATAAAACTCTTATCAAAACCATAGCCTTTTTCTATTTTCATTTTTTTACAGCAGAATAACCAAAAGATTATTAGATAGAAACTTTTATTCCTGTTCGCAAACAGGAAGATAATAACCATATAAAACATAAATTACTGTGGTTTAAGTTTCCTCACTTTATTTCCTCACAGGAAATAAAGCTGACAGGTGGCTATGGCAGTCTATTGTTTCCTTGAGAATTAAACTGGAAATTACTCACTGCAGCTTTAAAAACACATACAAACCCTGCAAGGCTTCATGGTTACTGCTGGGTTTTTTGTTTTTTGTTTTAAGCACCCTGCAGCTTTTGCATCTACACTAATCCCATTATATTTTTCTCATGATGCCACTGGCAGGGCCTAAGTACCACTGAGACTACATTACTCATCTCTGATCTTCAAGGGGTAAGCAGCAATCAGTGGCAGTGGTTATGCATCCCTGCATGAATAGTGTTGTCTCTTACTGTATGTCAAAATGCAACAACAGCAAAAAAAATATTTTCCAGTTTTCTTAAGATATTTGGGACATCCCTTCAACAATCTGTGCAATAGACTCTCCAGAACAGTGTGGAAGGTAAAATGGGAGACTGCATGAGAAATCAGCAACAATGATCCCCCTTTCTCTTATATTAGTAGACACCTCTACAAGAACAAAAGCCATTCTGCAAATGCAATGGTGACCCTTGATTTTCTTCCTTTGAGTTACAGTATCAAGATTTCAGAAATAAGGGTAATGTCTGTTTCTGGAATGACACTTTAGAATAAGCGATTACCCTTTAGATATGGAGTCTCTGTCCATCCAAAAATTAAACAATTCTTGTCTCTTTAATTGCCTAGTGTTCTCAGTTTGCTGGCATTCATTTTAATCATTAAAATGGACAGTGGTATCAAGGACAGAGAGTACACCAAATATGAAGTGACAAATCTGCATAAAATTTCCACACAATGCTGAAAACTGGAAAGTTGTTTTTTTTAAAATTTCTTGGGTTTGCTGTGGAATGAGTTGCTATTATGTGTTTGGATCTTTTCTGCTGTTTTAACAGGACTTTGGGTTTATTTTCTACCACCTTGCTCATTCATCTGTCAGTGGGAGTCTGCATGCCCCTTCTGAATAAATGGACTTTCAACACCCCCTCGTCTTGTACTGAAGCAAGCATAAATGTTGGGCAGTGGGGAGTCCCTAATGGATCAGTTTGAAAAATGAAGTCCAAGAAAGTGTAATGCTTTGCTTTATTAATTACTGTAACAATATGCAGCTAGTGAAAGCAGGATAAAAATGGTATCTGTTAACATTCTTAACATGGTATCTCACTTTTAATCCAATGAATTTTGAATGGAGTTGAGGCAGTCTGCCTTTCAGGTACACCTACATATCCTTAGCTTCACGGATGAATTTATATGAGGTAGCCGCTGACTTCTTACTATCATTGTGTATTGGTGTTACTAATACTGGTGTTACTTTTCCATTTATTTATCTATCCGGTTTGTGGTGCCCGATGGATGGATCTTTATCATTATTTACTGTACTGCTCCTTGTATTCTGAGCCAAGAGAAAGTTATAACTCTGGATTTACATTTATTTATTTGATGTGCTTAAGTGAAGTAGGCCTATTTTAGTTTTTTTTCCTTACCTAATAACTTCCATGAATGTTTGTCTTTTTTATGGCTTTAATCAGTGCTTTTTTCCCTAGTGGGATGCTGGGGTACGCATACCCCTAAACATTTTGTGAATCTAAGTTTGGCCTCATTGAGGGGCAGTATTTCAATATGTATAGGAAAATGAGAGTACCCCTAAACTATGTTTTTTTTTTAAAAAAAAAACCCCACAGGTTTTAATTAATATGTTATATAATATTTTGTACAATTAAGCAATATAAAGTTTGTAATTGTGAAATATAACTCCAACACAATGTGTTGTGAATTTAAAGATCTGGAAAAATATCGCTGTGACTTTTTACTGCTTTTTATGACCATATATTCTTCCTTGGTATTTCTGGTCAGTTGATCGCTCACACTTCCATCCCAGAATCGTGTTAGCAGACTTCGGTGATATCTTGGTTATCTTACAATACAGTGCATATGCATCATGAACATCATCTCCTTTTTGTGCACCGATTTTATTTCTGAAGTGATTTGTTGTACTGTACATGTGCAGATTGCCAAACTGTGGTCTGTGGACCCTAGTGCTCCATGAGCTTTATCTAGGTGATCCACAGCATGTCTGCATCAAACACTCACATTTATTTTTAATTGTATTTTATTGCTTCTTTTTATGTATTTTATTGTATTTCAATTTGAAATTTATGGCATGCAACCTGTAATGCAATAAAATACATGATAAGAAATAAATGAAGCAATAAAAAAGCAATTAAAAATCATCCAGCATCTAGCACAGTGCATCACGATTGCTACAACAGGCAGAAAAAACAATAAATGGTCTGCCAAGACTTCAGCGATTTTTAAGTTGTCCACAGGGGATAGGGTCTGGGAACCAGTGGCATATGCAGCAAATAATTCTTACAGTATTCATCTGATATAATAAATGTATAAGCAAGTATTATTTAAAAAAGAAACACCAAGAACTCTTCTGTTAATATAATTTGGTGGTGGAGGCTGTAACCAAAATTTGCTTTTCTTAGCTATGTTACTGGTGGCTGACCTCTTATTTGTTTTGGAGCTAGCAGCTACCTTTAGGGAATGAAGTGCTAAAAGCTTGTACACAACCTACTTAGCTGTTAGGGTACAGACAACTTGGATCTTGCTTTGACTTTTTAAATAAGAGGGCACTGAAACTGGTTTTAATCATATTGTGGTAAAAGCCTCAGGACAGAAATAAAATGTGAGGCTTTTATCTGTTCTTAGCTTTGTGAACTGGAGGGCATATCCATTCTTCCAATTTTGCTTTGGAGCATGTAACTAGAAGCATGGGAAACTGCCTCAGAGAAAACTCTCGCCCCTGCATGGAATGCCTCCTTTTCCTTCGAAAAATACTTCTGATAGCAATAACTGCAGTGCCCACTACATAGCTCTGAAAGTTCTCCTTTACTGCTATGTGGACAGAAAGGGACATGGGTGGCACTATGGTCTAAACCACTGAGCCTCTTGGGCTTGCCAATCAGAAGGTCAGCAGTTCAAATCCCCACGACGGGGTGAATACCCGTTGCTCGATCCCAGCTTCTGCCAAGCTAGCAGTTTGAAAGCATGCCAGTGAAAATAGATAAATAGGTACCACTGCAGTGGGAAGGTAAGTGGCATTTCCATGTGCTCTGGTTTCCATCAAGGTGTTCCGCTGTACCAGAAGTGGTTTAGTCATGCTGGCCACATGACCTGGAAAGCTGTCTGTGGACAAACGCCTGCTCCTTCGGCCTGAAAGCGAGATGAGCACCACAACCCCATAGTCACCTTTGACTGGACTTAACCATCCAGGGGTCCTTTACCTTTTTTTCTTTTTTTCTTTTTTAAGTATGTGGACAGGCTAGTTATACGATGGGCAAGTTCAATTCCCTTTTGTCACATATATTTCAGTGTGGACACATAAATGCAACTTGGGATGTCTGCAGGTATAGCTATAGCTTCCTGGCATCAAATTACCTTGATTGTAAACTTCCAGCTCTTGCGATAACAGGAATTGAATGCAAAATGCTCAGTCTGTATTTGTCCATGGGTGTCTCTTGGAGCACATTGTTTTCTTTTTGTGTATGTGTCATGGAGAATTTAAGAACCAGATCTCCAAAAATGATATCTTGAATGTATGATATACATATTAGAACTTAAGGTCTATGTAAGCATATATTGTCTTTGAAATAAGTATTCTTTATTATGGCAGGTTTTATTACTGCAGCCATAACTTTCTGATCTGGAAAAATGAGTCTTGTTCCTGACTTTACGCAATTGTAGATATAGGTTTTTTTAAAAAGAGTGTGGTGACATGCTAATTCCCTGTTGGTTGTTCCAGAAGGCTGGAAGGAGATACAATCTGTTCCTGAAGCAACGTCTCAGGGTAAACCATAGAGAGCTGATACTGCTAATAGCTTGGATGGCTGCAGTGATAACAAGCTTCACTATGTGATGTCTCTGGTTAATTGGGAATTAAATTTGTAGCCTCAATAGTCTTTAAATAAAGAATAGTTGTTTGCATAATATAAACAAGAACAGAATTTAGACCAGAAAACCCCCCAATAATGATCAGTGATTTTTAGCTCGTTTCTTAAAACAAAACAAACCCACAGCCACCCTAACATAATTTCATGTTAAACTTGATGACAGCATCAAAGCTCTGCCTACATGACTGCAAACCTTATCCAATTATTTGACAATTGGACATTATATGATATTTAATTTCTGACCGGGGTTTTTCAGCATTGAAAACCTTTGTATTAGGGTGAACTTGATATTACTAGAGACTCATTCTAATCATTGCAAGGTACTGAGTACCAACTGCAAGGTACTGAATACAAACCTAATTGTAGATTAAATTAAGCTCTGTTTTGCATGCATATGTTGGGAGAAACTGCAATTGCTGTATTGGACCAAATTTCCTTCAAACACCCAACCACCATGCATTAGATGGACATTTGCATAACAGCTGTTGTGATTTTTGAGTCTGCTTTCCATACAGAAATAAAGCGCTCAGGGATATCCCATAAGATAACATGGAACAAAAAGCACAATTAAGCGTCAGTTCAACAGTGTGATAAAAGCAACATATGAAATTGTAGCAAAATTATGAAAAGGTGCAAATGACACTTGAAACTCTGTGTCACACACACACACAAAATTCAGCTAGCAGAATAAATAATAATATGGGCTTCATAGTGGAATGAAAATGAAGAGCTACCTTGCATAATTGTGAGAATGAATAAAACCAGTGCTGCAAAGCATTTGGCATTGCATATAGCCTAAATTTCTATATACGGTTGCTGCTGCTACTACTGATGGCACCAAGTCTAGTGGAATTCAGAAAGGTAAACTTAGGATTTTATTGTTTGTTGCATTTGTTCTCCACCTATCCATAAAAAAAATTACAAAGGCAGATAGCACTAAAATCCACAAAATCAATTGGCTTGATTGCACACACCATAAACAATAGTACAGTAAAATCAGATAAGAAATCCAAACAGCGGAAGCCAGTTAAAAACATAATTCAGTTTAATACACAGGGCAGCCCAGAAGAATGACTCAGAAGGCCTTTGCCTGCCTGCAATGCCATCCAAGGTCCCTACTGAAGTTTAGCCTAACTCATAAGGGACTTGACGTGGTGCAAAAAAAAATCTCAAATTTACTCTGGTAATGAGATAGCTTTAGGAAGGCCTTGCCGTAAAGGAAGCCTCTAGCTTAAGGCACCCCTGCTGTCCAGGGTATATAATCGCCAATTTCTCGCCAACTGTTTCCCCTCACTATTTCCTTGCATAGTAAATTTGGGAAGGGGAGGGAGACACAGTACTGGAGGGTTGGCAATAGAAGGCTACTGACAGGGAGTTTTCCTTGACTTGGTCTTTCCAGGTTTTGTTGGAGAATTCTTGGGCAAGCCCTGAGATTTCACTAATGAAATTCAGAATAGTCAAGCCAATTATGAAGCAAATCATAAGGAAAATCACTTTACAGCTATGCGATTAATAGTAATCTTCTAAGTGCATAAAAAAATTAAAACTAGCTGAAAAAGACACCGCTCCCAGATTTATGGAGTCTTTATGGAAGCAAGTACCTCTATAACATTACTTATGTACCAAATTTGTTCCCACATTTGTTACTGCAGAATCCAAAGTCAACTAGATTTTGTTGCTAAGCGTCTGTTGCCTTCTTAAATATTTATTTAAAAAGCAATGACAGATTTTCTTTACTTTCAGAACCACTGCTGTGCTTCCTGCTTTCACATATTTCAAGTGTGTTGTTTTAACAGCTGAGTGTTATTATTTTACAGTACAAAATTATGCTAGGACTAAAATAACTTTTTCAGTGTTTGCAATTGCTTCTAAAAGCAGACGTTTAGACAAAATGTAAAAAGAATTTAAAGATTGTTGTCTTTTGTCATTGTATGTTGCATTTAACATGTCTGATGTATGGCAGGTGAATAACATTTATGTGCAATGGGCTTCAGATGCTCTTTTTCATATATTTCATTCAGTCAAATGTGTGACTTGAAAACATCTGTGATGTATGGGAGTGTGTGAACTTGTTCATGCATGGAGAGGGGTCAGTAGTGTGAGTGACTGTCTGAAAATTAGTGATTAATAGAAGAGGGCAAATGCGAGGAAATGTAAAGGGGAAGAGTGTACACACACACACACACACACACACACACTACATCCATGAATTAGAAAGCATTTCCCTCAAGTTATTTCATAAATCTCATACTTCTTTTGGAAATAGGAGACTGAGTGCTTGAAACAAACTGGAAGATGTGTTGTTTTCTGCCATGTTTATAAGCAGCCACAAATATTAATAGTGTACATTATATTCTATATAGATTGATAAACGACATCAAAGCAAGGACTCTGTTTTCTTCAGGGACGGTGTCCGGCGAATAGACTTCGTACTTGCATATGTAGATGATCCAAAAATAGAAGGAGAAAAAAAAGTGGTAAGTTTCTTTTATGACATTTTCTGATGGAGCAACTTAGGAAACAAATGGCTGCTTCCTGTTTTTGCCTCTTGTATGACCAGCTCCAAGCAATTTACTGAGGCATGATGTAGTTCTGTCTGAATTTCTGTTCTAAGTGTCAGGATGCCACTCTAAGTGTTGCATTCTTCACTGTTAATGATTCTGCTCTATACATTTAATATTATCTGTGTAAAGTTCTGTTAATGCCTGTACATATCTTCTAAATAATCATAATATAGCTTTTAAAGTATAGATGTGCTGAGTGGTGCCAGTTGAACTGCAGCAATTGTGTGGTTATCCTAAAAGGAAGGGTGGGGAGCAGCAGCTTCTTTTCTCTGATGACAATAGCAGCATTTTGACTTCAGGTCTGAGCACTATTTTGTGTAATTGGACAGTTCATAGAATCATAGTTTGTGTTGCCCTTCAAATAGTCAGTGAAACAACAACAGACATAGTGAATTACTCAAGATTAAGATTGTTTGCAGTTCCTCTTGATGTTGGAGATTGCAGTCATGTCTAGCACACGTGCTTCCCTTAATTGTATGAAATTAGCCAACTGGTACTTCATTGCACACATGGGAATGCTTAGGTACTGTAGTGTTCTTGGTCTATCCCTCATTCCCTTGCTGGTAGAAAAGTCTCTGGAGGGATTCAACTCATGAATCCTATCAGCAGAAGCCCTGTGCAAGGACATTCACTTGTGCAACAGCCCCTCCCTTTTCCGCATGCCCCCTGAAATTGGTTCTGGGGGATTTTGGGAGAAACACTGAAACAGCATGTGTGGGGAGAAGAGGGGGAATTGTTTTGTTCGGCAAGCCAAAATGCTTGACCTGACAGAAGGATTGCCTCACTGCAATGTTGGATTCCTCTCTTAATGTAGGAGAGGAATGTATGCTTAGACACTGACTTTTTGCAAGAAAACTCAAGGTCATGGAGCCCTGAAACTCTGTTAGGAAAAAAATAAATAGACCTCCATCTCAGTGTGACTTGCCTTTATAATCAAAACAATTTATTTCCAAATGTATTGGAAACATATGTTGTTGCATAGCTTACATAAGATACTATATATTTTCAGGGGTCCAGTAAACTAATCATAAACAACAGCATTTCAGCAAATGTTTTTTGTTTACATATCTAGTGACTTGCAATGCTGCCAGAGTAGTTTGAGAACCAGGCTGTAAGCGATTTAGATTTCCTTATCCACAAAAGCACAGAAATAATCTTATCTTCTAAGATGGGGTGGGAACTTTGGCCTCGGTACTTTGTACCACATCTAGTTCCATATAGCTGTTATACACAACAGCAGGGATAGCCAATGTGGAGCTCTCCGGATGCTTAGACTACAGTTTCCCTCACCCGTGGCCATGCAGTTATCAACAACATCTATAGGGTACAACACTGGCTACCTCTGCACTACAGAGAAAGCAGAGACAGCTTTGCCTATTGCTAATCAGTCACTTGGCAATGAATAGAGGGGATTGTACACTAAATTGGTTTCCTGGTCAGGGCTGTTTTCTGGTGGTGTAACCCTACATGATTTTCTTGGGACAACAGTACTTCAGAGATCCCAGCTACCATCCTGTACTGATAATACTATTGTCCCTTGGAGACCAGGGGGTTATATCCAACTACGTTCTAATTATTGAAATTAATGGGCCTAAATTAGTCGTGTCCATTAATTTCAGTGAGTTTAAACTGAGTTAACTATGACCCTGGCTTATGTAGAATCAGGTGAGCAATATATGAATCCCACAATGTGACTAATAGCTGTTGCTCAACATACAAGTCTGTATGGTCTTAGGCAATATGCAGAAGACTTGCAGGCTCCAATGGCTGAATAATTGGATCATTCACTGAATCATTTGGCAGTTTCCTGGAGTTTGCTTACATGACCTTAAGTTTCATTGTAATATGCAGCACTAGAAAGTGTTTGGCTTTTTAGGTTGCCTTTGCTTTTTTAAATTGACTTGTTCTGCATGTTTTCTGATGGCAGTTTGAAGATTAGACTATGAGTAATTTGGATGCCCTTATCCAGTGTAGCATATAACTAATGCCACAGACTGAGCACTGTCATATTTCTGTTCTTGTGCAATTTGATGATAACTGTTCTATTATAACAAAAAAAAAAATTTTTCTTTCCAGTAGCACCTTAAAGACCAACTAAGTTAGTTCTTGGTATGAGCTTTCGTGTGCATGCACACTTCGTCAGATACCTGACGTATCTGACGAAGTGTGCATGCACACGAAAGCTCATACCAAGAACTAACTTAGTTGGTCTTTAAGGTGCTACTGGAAAGAAAAAAAATTTTTTTGTTTTGACTATGGCAGACCAACACGGCTACCTATCTGTAACTGTTCTATTATAGGATGATTGGGTGTGTTTTTAAAGCACTACATATGCCATATTATTTTTGCATCTCAATTGTTCCATGGTTTTCAGAATGCAATGTAAAGAGACGAGATAATACATGGCATGTTATCCTTAGGTTTGCTAATTAGAATCTTTACTGCACAGCATTACTTGGTTAAAAAAATGCATAGATAACATACACATATTCTGTATGTAACCCTTAGAAAAGAGATCATCCTGTGGTCTCACCTCTGGTAGGAACCATTTGTGCATGAGGCCTATGCACCCAAGATAGTTTGCCGATCCATAGTTAAATCTTTCAGTTGCATTCAGGCAACAAGACTGGGCTTTTGCAACACTGCTCAAGTTTCATTGTCTTTTTCCTTGGGGAGTTGTTTATTGTGTTCCTTTCTTTTTGAGACTGTGTGAGGCCTTCCTTTCTGAAGAATGGAGAGTTTAGTACAGCATCAAGGCCATTGCTGATGGCAGAATAGTCCTCTAAGAAAAAATTATGGAGAGACTGCTTTCCTCTCCCAGTTTGTGTCGACCCCAGCTTGACTTCTTGTTGGTTTAAAAAGCCCAAACCATGGAACTGTAGCAAGTGATTTTCTTTTTGCTGCATTAAAAACTCTCAGACTGAAGATCATCTGGAATGTTTTTGAGGGTTACTCTGTTGGAAATAAACTAGAAGGTTGACTAATCTTAATAGAGATATTAGTTTTAACATCTGCCCACTGCCTGAATACATTCAGTCCAATTATATGTCATTGGGAGAAGCAAAGCTGGAGGCGTTGTCAGACGTAAAGGTTTACTTAGCAGCGTCTCCCATTTAAGCAGTGAACTCTAACCATGGATTTTTATTTTATTTTGCTGTTATAATGGATTTGGGCTTGACACTTTGTTAAGGATTGAAAAAAATATACATGCAGTGTCATACTGTACAGTAACTGCTAGGAAATCTCATGCATTGCTCTTTCTACAGCACAGTGACTTGGCAATGTTCTGCGGGCTAAGAATAGAAGCATTCTTGGGAAAACATCTGAGAGCTGCACAGTCTGGAAGTCTGTATGCTTGCTTTGTTTTGCAGACATATGCTAGTGGAGCACTTAATTTTTCATACAAAGAAAACTTTTAAAAATCACTTCCATTTTCAGCAGAACCTTAAAATGTATCAATGAGGAGCTGAAATGCTGTCTAATAGAAAGAGTTGGTTCAATGCTGCATGCCAACACACTCTAGTGCATGCCTAAGCATGTTTATTTGGGTAAACATGCCACTGCTATAGAAGTTGGGCCAATTTACATGTGCAGTTCTGAAATACATCTCCCTAAGATTCACATGAAGAATAGTGGATTATGCAAAAATTGCAACATCAGAAAACAGGCTTGAAAAGTAGTGCATCAAGTTTCTTGATTCTCACAGGCAGACAACTCCAGAGAAATATCCCTCATGTGAAAGTAGAATGGTAAAGTTATTCTTTGAATAACTGGCACTGTTATGTTTTGTCTATAGTACAGGGAGAGGTTCATGTTCAGAATATGAATTTTGGTCTTATTTTCCCCCTTAGTAAACCTTCCCCTTTCCCCTATTGTGGAAATTTTGTAATCTAACCGAAAAAGCACTAGTTGTTTTTGGTATTTCTGGTGTTGACTTACCTGGATCAAAATAACACAAACTTTGGCAACAAATTAGAAACAGGCAAATGTTTGGAATTTATCCACCGTTGCACATATCATTTTCACTTATTGTTTGTCCACCTAGTAGATTTTCCTGGTGCTAGTCTTGTTGATTTTACTAAAGAACCAAAATGGTAGTAATCATTTGCCTAAAATAATAGGCCCTGTTCTGTTTCTCTCTCTCTCTCTCTCTCTCTCTCCCCCCCCCCATGTGGACTGTGCCATCTTGTAGGCAGTAATCACAAATGCAAAACATTCTTTACAATGTAGGACATCTGAGAGATGTGAAAGGGAGACTATTGATGATGCCCTCTAAAGAGTCGTAACAAAACGCAAGCCATGCATGAGAACCCCTGAATTATAATACATACACTGTAAACAAGTTATCACTTTGCTGATTATTTGAAGGTTAGGAGCAAACAGCACTGTTATCTGAAAGTGAACTTCTTTTTACATTGATAGCACAACTTTTCTCTAAGATAACATGTATTATCTGTTCATTATATTAAACTTCTTTCAGAATCATTAACTTTAATCAGTGGACTTTGGTGCCTATTTTTTATCTTCATAAAACTGTACCATGGGAAATTGAAGTCTGCCTTCAACTGTTACCCTGAGGGTGAACTTGGGATGGGTCTACAATATAAAACAGGAAGTCTGTTAAGGAAACTGTTCAAGTCATTCTAAATAGGTGCTGATAAATATTATTTTTGTTTGTTTAGTTACTGCCTTTTACACATGTGTTGGTGTGCTTTATAGTCCTACCATAAAACAGAAAACAATGCAAAATGGTCACCTAAGGCAGGGACATTTTCATCTAGCTAGAAAAACATCCCTTTAAATGATATGCCTTTTCTGCTGCTGGATGTCCAGGGAGATGGCCGGTTGACAGTTTGGCTAGTAAGCTGGCTATGATCTCTCTTCTTTTTGACCCAAGATGTGGTTACTGTCACCAAGAGAATGGTAATATCATTTTTAGACTATTGCACTGTGCTTTGTATTGGGCTGCCCTTGAGAACATTCTTTGACACATAACAGATATTTATCGATTTAAATGCACCTACTATTTTAATAAGAAGTAATGAGCTTTTTGTTTTCCTTCAGGAACGGAGACGAGAATTTGAGAACAATCTAGAGAAGGCTGGCCTGGAACTAGAAACTGAAGACAAGAAGGTAACGAAGCATTATTATGCCTTCTTACTTCTTGAACATATGCTTAAACTAGATGGGGGATGAAGAACTCTGCTTGGAAATTGCTAGGAAATAGAATGTCTATTGAATTGCGGCATCTTTCACCTCCCTGCCAGCAGCATGTTTAAGATTTGTTTGTTAACAACGTACTAGATGCTGATCAGAAAATAATAGTGATGCAGTCCATTCCTGGAGAGGTTCTGTGACCTTTAGGTGTCATCCAAAACCCTGCAGTGCCTAACAACATGGAGAGGTGCTACAGTGATATCCCTGCTCCTCTGCCTGGCAAGCCCAAGACATACCTGGGATCAGGAGACTGCACAGTCCAGCTGCAACAACAATGCTTCTATAGGAGAAGTCTCAGCGAGTAGTTTCAAGGCAGAGGAATTTCACTTTCTTAACTCAAAGTATGGCAATTGCTCTGATTATGAGCTCACCTGATTCCAGGTGTGCCTAGGGTTTGTTTGGGCCCATTATCCTTTGTTGTGCGGGGGTGCGGGGAGATGAGAAGGGTAGCCCCATTGAAATAGAGCCTCTTTGTAGAACTTGTTGATAAGCTGTAATCCTTCGGCTATCAACAGTGGGAGGTTTGTTAAAGGCCTACAATAAAGGAAAAAGAAGGGCTAGAAGAGCATTAAGTTGTACATGCAGAAAATCTTCAGGCATGTGGTCAAAATAAAGGTTTTGTATGGAGACAGAATACGGACCACTTATGATGAGCACAAGTAACTTCTCTTGGTCTTGATTATTCTCCCATTTTGCCTGTAGATGATTAGTCATGATTGACTCCCACTGGAATTAATAGAACAAGTTAGTGCTATTGGTTTCAGTGAGATTTAAATGTAACTTAACATTTTATACATCATAGTCCAAAAGAAATACTATCAAATACCTAGAAGAGTAATGAGATGAATAGCAAACAGGGCGGCTTGTCATAGAATAGAAGGACATGCTTTCTAAACTGCACTTTCTCATTATGTTCAAAATATGCCTTTTAGGACTCGTTTCTGGTCTGAAGTTTAAAAAATATTTTAAAGGTTTATTTTGCATGTTTATATTTTATGGTGTTTTGTTTTTTAAGAAATGTATATCGCCCAGAAACACTTGTAATGGTGGATTAAAAATGGTGGTAAAGGCTAAATAAATATTTATGCTAGAGTCCAATGTAGCACTAAGTCTCTCATTTCATCAGAGGAAGGATTTCTCGATGGGTAATGAAATGTTCTCCCTTTCTCTTCACTCTGCACCCCCCCCTAAAAAAAATCTCTTCCAGGGGTTCCCTCACCTTCTGGAGCAGATTTAGTGAGGGCATAGGATGCTCATAGTGGAGGGTGTAAAAAAGGAGAGAAAGTCTTATTACCCATGTGGAAATATTTGCACTGGCAGGTCACAGGAGTTCAGTACCACCCAAAGTATTCTTGTTTTTGCTTACCATGTGGATGCAGTGGCACTAGCTCCCATAGATGATATCTGTATTTAATGTGAAGCTTCTTTATAGATGTATGAATATGAAAGTATTGCCTGTTTAACCTCAAACCTTATCATTTCCTTCGTAGGAATCTGACAATGGCAAAACTTACTTTGTGAAGATTCATGCGCCATGGGAGGTTCTGATCACATATGCTGAAGTGCTGAGCATAAAAATGCCCATCAAAGAAAATGATATCCCTTGTACTGCGGAAAACCCTTTGGATTGGATATCTTGGCCATTTAGGCTGCCTGAAATTGTGATGCACCCAGAACCAGATTACTTCACAGCCCCATTCAGCAAAGAAAGGCAGGAACTCTACCTCATTGAAGATGAGAATACATTTTTCTCCCCTTCTGTCAGGAACAGAATTGTGAGTACTTCCGACACATCAGCACACATGAGGTGCAATTCAACGTTCTGGAGCCTTATATTGAAGTATTTTAGTCTGTAAAGGTAATGGGTTAATAAATTAGTTTAAAGGTCAAATATAATTTTATTTGACTGACATATCTATTTTTGGAGTGTGGAAAATGTTTTGTATCCACGCACTGCAGTGAAGAACAGTTGCGAAGGAAAATTACCGGTAGATTACCTGATAATCATAGCATATTCATTTTAAACTGTGGGGTTGGTTTCTCTCTCCCTTTTTTAGGTTTTCTATATTTTAACAAGGTGTCCATATGGAACAGAAGAAGGGAAAAAGAAGTTTGGAATCAAACGGCTCTTGAATAATGGCACCTACACTGCTGCTTATCCTCTTCATGATGTAGGTATTTTTTTTGTCATTCTTTCCAGAGTACTTCCCTGTTTTCCAAACCTCAGTTTATCTGTTTTTAAGTAACACCTCCTGGGGAAGACATAATATGTGTGATTCTCTGTAATTGTGACTACTGCTATGGGAAACTGCTTACAACATAACATAACGTAACACCTGTGCAAGCCTCGGGAAAAGAGCGAGGAGGGGAAGAAGGTTAATTACAACTGTGCTGTCAAACTGGGATGGTTATTGCAGGGTTAAAGTTTAGTGTCAAAGCGCCCTCTGGCGGCAAACAACAAGTGCTTCACTGGAGCCCATTTTTGGATTTTCTTTTTAGCAGTTTATATATGATTTTTTTTTAGAAACTATGTTAGGAAATTGTGGCCTTTTATGTATTCATAAAAATACTTGCACAGTGCCGGTTCATGTGATATAACAAGAACAGCAATATATACAATGCAACAATATATGCAATGGAATATAAAATAGTACAAAATTCCTAATTGCTCAAAAAAAATTAAGCAGTTGCATGGACCTGCCTGCATAACAAGGTAGAGATTCCTTCAAGCGAAACATCAGAATCAAAAGCAAGGGTGTTTGCTGAATCTTTGCTAGAAGACTGTTTTCACTGCTTGCAACCAGCCTGGCTTCTGGTAGAGGCCAGTCGGGCCTCTGTAAGATGGGCCTGGCTCCTGATGATCTCAGTGATCAAGATGGGATATAGGGTTTCCTGAATACAAGTTGGTCAGCACTTTGTATATTAACACAACAGACTTGAAAGTTGGGCTTGCATATTGCAAGACTCCTGAACTTCTATACCTAAATAGTTTGAGAATTTGAAAAATAATTAGGGACTTAATTGCTGGGAGAGTAAGCACAACGTGTTCCTGGCACTAGAATCACTGCAACTTGCCAGGGTGGGGTGGCAAAGGCAGGCAGCAGGAAGGTCTGTGCTCTGATGACACACTGGCAGGAGGAGTACATCTGCACAATCCCGGTTTCTTTGTTGCACAGCCCCTTCCCTTCTCCCTCCTGGTAAGCCACAGGGGTGCCAGCGTAGTTAGTTCCCTGCCATCCACTCCTGCTTGTTGTTGCCCCACAGTCAGTTAAGTTTTAAAGGGTGTATTATTTAGACCTGGCAGAGATGCGGTTCCCAAATTTCAGATTAAGTGTGCTTGTTCTTAAGGAATGCCCACGTTGTTGGTCTTAATACTATAAATAGCTATTTGTTGCCACCCACCCCCAGCCTGTCATATACATAGAATTGTACCAATTTCTACATATATTATCCTGGTACATATTTAGGAGGAACCAGTGTTGCAGAACACATGCTGCCGTTTACTGATCTGTTTTATTTCTGCTTTATTTCATTGTCCACGCTGACACAGTGCCAGTACTGGAAGAGGGCGAACGACCCGAAGTGTGAAAATGAAAGGTACACCCTCTACAGAGAATGGGCAAGGTTTCCTCGTTTTTTCAAAGAACAGCCCTTGGACCTTATCAGGTGAGCAATTGGGTACTCTTGTCTTAATGAAAGCGCCAGCTTTTGCATTGCCTTGCAATATATACCTACTTTAATTTGTAGATTATTCCATAGTTCAAGGAAACCTCAAAAATTGTAAAATGGCCTTAGGGGTCCACAATCTAATGACCTCCTGCTTGGACTGCTGCAGTGTGCTCTACATGGGACTGACCTTGAAATTGGTCAGGCAGCTGCAGCTAACGCAGAATGCTAGATTGTTGAGTGGGACATCCTGATAGGACCATGTTCTGTCAGTCCTGAAAGTTGCACTGGCTGCCAGTGAGCTCTTCGGCCCAATTCAAGGTATTAGTACCAGTGCTCTAAAAGGCTTGGGGGCCATGTGCCTAAAAGAGCACCTTTCCCAAGGCCCACTATCTCAATCACTACAATTCACAGGAGAGACCCTGTTGGTGGTGCTGCCACTTCCCGCTGCCCTGTTGTTGCTGACGCATGACAGGACCTTCTCATTGGCCATTCTCCATTTGTGGGCTGTCCTCCCTGGTGGGGTGGGGTGTGTGGTCTCCCTCATTATCAACAACACTCTAGAGGAATCTTAAAACATCCCTGTTCAACCAGGCATTTAATGGCTGAAAAAAATGGTTTCCAGCAACCTTGAATCTGAAGATACATAACTGTTTTTTAGTTGTTTTAATTTTTTTAATTTTAAAAAACCACTATTGTGTTATTTTGGTACCTTCTTGTTTGCTGCCTTGGGCTCCTTTGGGAGGGTATCCAATGGGATACAATTTCTAATAATGGAAATGAAGATATATAGCTAGATAGCTGGGAGACCTGTATGTGCCAAGATCATCATTGGAACGTTCAAAAGCAGAAAGAATGAAAAATGTTTTGCATGAGATTTTTGACCCGTCCCAGTACAGTTGTCAATATTGTTTCTCTTTACATCACACCGTAAAGCCCTCTTTTCTCATTGCAGTGGGTGTCCTCCTATGTTAGAATCAGATTTGTTTTCCAAGTAACCCTCCCCCCACCAAATGCTTCATTTTGTTTGAGGTGAGGGTACAATGTCAATGTATAGCTGTAAAAGGATGTACTTTGAACTGTTAGATTCCTTTTCTCTGGTGTTCAGCTTCTATATGCTTATTCCCAACTGGCTGTTTGACCAATTATGCTAAACAACATTCTGTGGATGTTAAAGGTGCTGTCACTGGCCATGTTCATATCATCACTTCCATGGCTTCATGCCAGGGTCTAAGGCAGCTTTAAAATCAAAATGAGGGGAGGGAGAATCATATCTGGTTGCTGGGCAACACATGAGCAAAAACTAGCTATCCATGTAATTAGGGCACAAATAAGAACAAGAAATTCTGAGAATTGTTTTACAGTCAACTCAGTAGCATTCCTTTGAATTTTGCCTGAAAACTTGTCATCCAAATCTAGCCCTGTATCTTTATTTGCAATTAGTCTTCCGAGCTTTTCTCCCCTTTCCTCCCCCTTTTTAAGATGTTGATTGTTTCTTGCATTCCCTTACATTCCATTCCACGTTACTTTCCCGCAGGAAGTATTATGGGGAGAGGATTGGAATCTACTTTGCCTGGCTGGGGTTCTACACTGAGATGCTGTTCTTTGCCGCTATCGTTGGATTAATCTGTTTCCTGTATGGTGCATTTACAATGAATGAAAATATGAGTAGGTAAGAGTAATTAACATGGTCGTGTTGGTTAGATTGAATCATGACCAGTTGGCTGATGACAGCTGTCCTGTCCACTTCAATGCTAATTGTTGTGGATCAATTTTGTCTTTGAAAAGCTTGAGTCCCCTTGCCTTCTGTAACATTGTGTGCAGTGATCCTGTGAGCCACTGTACAGAAACATTAGCTTAAACGTATGATCCAGATGTAGAACTATGTGCCACTGCATTATTGTGAGTATGGCCCTGCTGAATATTGCGCACTGAAAGAGAGGGAACGGGTTCTCTATATTCCTTTTGTAAAGTCAAATATCAGCATCTGCACAAAAACACAATTTATCCGTCTATTGCTTAATTAAATACTTTTATCTGTCCCCTTCAGCCAAGAAATATGTGACTCCGAAATTGGGGGAAAGATTATAATGTGCCCACTATGTGATCAAAAATGTGATTACTGGAGATTGAACTCCACGTGTGAGTCTTCAGAGGTCTGTAGTCATTGCTGCAATTTTTGTTTTTTAAAAAATAGCTTTTCCATGGTTGTTTTCATTCAAATTATTAATTTGTGTTTTTTCCCCAGTACTCCCATTTGTTTGATAATGTGGCGACCCTCTTTTTTGCAATCTTTATGGGGATCTGGGGTGAGTATATTTGTTAGTGCTACTTAAATAACACTCAAGCCATGTGGGTCAGCTTTAGCTTTGTCTCATAGTGCATGCAAGTCAATGGCACTTTTGACAACAGGACTATGACTTGGTCCTGTGAGTGACTGTTCACTCATGGGATGCTCCTTCTGGTAGAAAGGGAAAGAGGGAGAGCTTACGACTCCCTCATGAATCCCTCTGTAAACATAAAGTAAAAGGTAAAGGTACATGACCCCTGGATGGTTAAGTCTAGTCAAAGGTGACTATGGGATGTGGCGCTCATCTCGTTTCAGGCCGAGTGAGCCAGCATTGTCCACAGCTTTCTGGGTCATGTGGCCAACATGACTAAACCGGTTCTGGCACAATGGAAAAGCTTCCATCTGTAGTGGTACCTATTTATCTGCTTGCACTGGTATGTTTTCAAACTGCTAGGTTGGCAGAAGCTGGGACAAAGCAATGGGAGCTCACCCCATCACACAGATTCAAACTGCTGACCTTCCAATCAGCAAGCCCAAGAGGCTCAGTAGTTTAGACCACAGCGCCACATGCCCCCCCCCCAAGTGTTCAGCTCTGAACTATGTGGGAGGTGACATGGGGGGATTGCAGGGGAAAGGGGGAATTGGCAGATATTACTTTTGTTGGATTGGAGTTGCTTTTATTTTTGGGTGAGCAACTCTAGATCTCAGCCTCTGTAAGTATAGTATGAATGCTATAAATATCATTCTGTAATGATATATGTAAATTGCAATAATTCACTGGGTTTGATCCAGAGAAAGTTAAGCATGTTTTAGATAACTTGGGTCCTATTTGTTTCAGTGGAACTGAACAGCGCTTCCATATTATTAAGCACACCAAATCCCATGGAGTGGTACAACCCTCAATGTGCAAAAATATGCAGACAGTAATGAATCTGACTAACTTTGTCACAGCTCCAAAAATTCCATCAAAATGAGAAATGGCTTCTCCAGGGAATCTGCAGTAGTTTTTCATGTAACTGATGTACTGTATAGACATCAAATCCATCACAAAGATAATAGAGAAAGTATCATCTGGGAATGTTGGTTTTGCTCAGTTGCTACTAGACATTTCTTATTCTTATTTTTGTTTGCACCATACTCTATTCATTGCAGTCACACTTTTCTTGGAGTTCTGGAAGCGTCGGCAAGCTCGACTTGAATATGAATGGGATCTAGTTGATTTTGAGGAGGAACAGCAACAACTCCAACTGAGGCCAGAGTATGAAGCAAAATGTACTCAAAAAAGGAAGAATCCAGTAACGCAGGTAACCTGAGCAATAGAAGACAAAAATCACATGGAGGTTGGGGGATACATAAGTTCCAGTTACCCATTGCGTATTTAAGACCAAGTATGCCATCTCTTGTGGGACACGGGTGACTCTGTGGTCTAAACCACTGAGCCTAGGGCTTCCTGATCAGAAGGTCGGCGGTTCGAATCCCCGCGACGGAGTGAGCTCCTGTTGCTCGGTCCCTGCTCCTGCCAACCTAGCAGTTCGAAAGCATGTCAAAGTGCAAGTAGATAAATAGGTACCGCTACGGCGGGAAGGTAAACGACGTTTCCATGCGCTGCTCTGGTTCACCAGAAGCGGCTTAGTCCTGCTGGCCACATGACCCGGAAGCTGTACGCTGGCTCCCTCGGCCAGTAAAGTGAGATGAGCGCCGCAACCCCAGAGTCATTCGTCACTGGACCTAATGGTCAGGGGTCCCTTTACCTTTTATGCCATGTCTTAAGTGCTTAAGAAGGAATTATGCCAGAACATTACACAAGCATGTTGTTCTGACAGGGTCCAGAAAGTTATAATTCTGTAAATGTTTCAGAACAAGGTGGCAAATCAACTGCTGGTGCTTAGGGTTAATATATGGGATCCAATGACAGATATAAAATGGATTTGAAAAGAATCAGGCTTTCTCCAAATGCTGTTATCCACAATCACTTACGGACTCATTGTTAAAACTGTGTTTATGGAAGACAATCTTACTCGGCTACAAGTGATCGCCAAATAAGAAGAAGATATATCATTCCAGTAGGGAAAGGCAGGAGCTCAAGAGGGCAAATTTAACTGATTTGTTCTTCTCTAGGAATTGGTTCAACCATTGAGGAAAAAAAGCTTATGTTGCTCTCCTTGAGACTATATTGGTTCAGAATACAGCTTAACAGTTGCATGTTTGAATGCTATCCCATACCCCCAAAAATACTGAACATGGAAAGCTTCTACCTAGCCTTTTTCCTGAAACAGTTGTTCTCTAAGTATAGGTAGTTTTTGATGTGGATGCATTCAAATATGCAGTTTTCACACCTGCATTCTGGAGCAACACAGTCCTAGGGTCCTACAGCATGTGCTTCTTCTGAGTGTTTGAATTGCTGATAAGCTTTTATCTGCATGCGGTGAGTTTCTGGGCAGCTAAACCAAAGGGGGAAAATAACAGATAAAATGGCTACAATTCTACTTCAGATGCAATAAATGTCTGTTTCACTAAGCCTGATCCTTATGATGGAACTCTGGTGCTTTAAGGAACAATTCTCTGGTGTTAATGTGATTACATTGGATGTAATATTAATGTATCTATTTATTTGTTAAATTCTATCCTGCCTTTCCGTCAAAGCTGCTCAACTGCAGGAAAATAGAAAGTACAAAAAAAAAAATTAAAGCAAAGGAAATAAAACATATCAGTTAGAATCAGCAAGTTGATGATTTTGCAGTATCTTTACAATGGATTGGCAAAATGTTTTGGGACAAAATGAAGGTATCCTCTGAGCACAGTTACAAGTTAGAGGAATCCTGATTTATATTACATATTATTATCTATCCTAGCTTAGATATTTCCTTTTGTACATGAAGCTCATGAAGAATGAGAAGTCTAAATGTGTTGACATTCTTAAATATGTGTTTGATCATTACAAGTCACTTGCTTTAATTCCTAGTTACATTTTTTTTAAAAAAAGAAAGCTAAAACCTTGTTCCCTCTCCTTTAGATCATCTATTATCTATTTGTCAAGGTTCTAGGTTACAGAAATCTGTAAACATCCTGTCAGCAGTCCAGATATGAAAGAAATCAATGGTTAACCAAATTATAGTTGAATGTTCTTGCTGTGTTACATTAGACAATGAAAATGTGAAGGATCTGAGGCTCTAAAGATTATATCTGCAGATTGAAAAGAACACTGATATTCTTCAACTGTACAACTACATTTCATTGTTACTTACACTAATTTGAGACTTTTGCTGGTCACCGGTCATTTTGCACTTCCATAGACTTATATCAGAATTGTGCCCTCTTTATTAACTCGCAGGTCTAGCAACATTGTAATCAATCTTAAAGCATTAAGCTAGGTCACAGTGGGTTATGATCTGCTCTCATGGAGATTATTACTTATGATGGTACTGAACTTCAAAATGGGGGAGGAGTGTGTGCGGTTGAACAACACTTTTCTGGAAGACACCTTAAGCCAGTTTTGAACTGAGCTCAGACATCTCCAGAGGCGATGCCAGGTTTGAAATGTGCTCAGTTCTCTGTTGTCATTCCTTCTATTTGCTCTCCTTCCACTGGCTTTCACAGGTGAGAGGCAGCAAAGGGCTTACTACTGCATAGGCCTTAGCCTTAAGGCCTGGACATAACCATTTACCTTTGTTATAAATTGCTTCCATTCTTCCCTTTGTGTTGTGCAACAATCAAGCCAGGAAGTCTCCAATTAACCATAGTTTCTCATTGCATTTAAACTGATGGTGGTGACCCTAGTTTCCTGGCTTGGATGAAATGAGAAACTCTGGTTAATTGGATGCTTCCTGGTTAGATAGCTGCAGACATGAGTAGCACTAGTATCAGGTGATGGTGGTACAGTGAAATCTTTTCTGTTCTTTAATTACTGCTATTTAAATTGTCTGGTCTGCTATTCTAGGAATTAGAATTGGTTAAGAGGAAGAGCATACATGACTATGGGAAACTGAGCTTGTTGTACTTTGGAATTTTGTTTTGGGTAAGACAGGGCTGCGTGAACTCAGCAGCTTAGAGTGGCAACTAATGAAAGAGCCATTTCTTCAAGTGGGAAAGCAATGAAAAGACCTGAGAGAATGGAGGACAACACTTAACAGCAATAGCTAGTCCAATCCAAACATACATATTTTTTTCCTGTCATGTAATTTGGGCATATTGGAAACTGAACTGCATTCACTCCCTTCTGTTCAGAAGATCACAGAGAAGGAAAACAAAAATGGCCTTCTGGCTGTCTTGTAAATTTGGCAAAGTCTTAAAAGCTCTGGATGACTGGCTTCTCATCTACATATGGACTCCTCCATTTCTGTCTTTCTCCCATAAGATGAAATGTGCTACATCATGCATTCCTTGGGAGTGTAAAAACTATTTTCTTGGGGTGTGTTTGCTTTCTCACAGTGGTTGAAGTTGCTTTCTGCAGTGTTCAGTGTAAGAATATGTCTGCGGGAGGTGAAATGTGCTGTGCTTGCTTGACTGTTTCAGGAGTTGGAGCCTTACTTGCCTTTAACTAGCCAGGCTATACGATTCTGCATCTCGGGAACGACAGTGTTGTTCTGGGTGAGCATCCTTTTGAATCATCACTGTAATGCATAACAAGCAACGCATCACTTTTTAAGCTTGAATTTTAACATGCCTTAATGCTTTTGCTGTTGGTATCTTTCTCTCTGTGCTTCTGGCTACAAGGGGTTGTAACTAACATTCTTCTTTCTTAGTGTCATGCAAAGTACACACTGAATCGTATAGCATACAATCCATAACTCTCTCTTCTGCCAAATCAATCCAATTGACTTTATTTAGTTGTCCATTATTCATGATGATGAATATAGTGACAGGTTACAGTTTTATACCCACATACCTGGGAATAACCTCTGTTGAATTCAATGGAACCTACTTTTAAGATGACATCTATGAGATGCCACTGACTGTGTTGTTATTATTATTGTATTTATTTAAACCCCACCTTTTCTCCTGATGGGATTCAGGGCAGCATGCAGATAAAAACAAGAATCACTAAAAACATAGAAAAATAATAATTAAAAAACAATTAAACACTGATAGAATTAAACTATATACGTGTATTAAATATGTTTAGAACAAGCAAATAGTTACAGTAAAAATGGTATGTCACCAGCCCTTTCATTAAAAGCAGTTCCCAAAAGCCTGTTGGAACAAGATAGTTTTTACCATCTGATGAAAGAACAACAAGGAGGGAGCCAGTCTAGCTCCTCCTGGGAGGGAGTTTTAGAGTCTGGGAGCAGCTACTGAGAAGGCCCTTTACTGTGTCCTCACCAACCATGCATATGAGTGTGGCATGGCCAAGAGAAGGACCTTTCCTGAAGATTTCAAAACCTGAGCAGGTTTGTATGAGGGAATACATTATTTCAGGTAGCTTGGACCTAAGCCATGTAGCGTCTAAAGGTCATAACCACCACTTTGAATTGTGCCTAGAAACAGACTGGTAGACAGTGGAGCTGTTCCACTGCTCCCTAAAGGGTTATGCTTCCTATAATTATCTCTGGTCAATAATCTGATCATATCTCTTTGAGCCAGTTGATGTTTCTAAGCACTTTTCAAAGGCAGCCCCATCTAGAGCGCTTTACAGTAATCCAATTAGGAGGTAACTAAGGCATGTGTCACTGTGGCCAATTGAGATATCTCAAGGAATGGGTGCAGTTGGCACAGTGCAAATGCACTCCTGGCCACTGCGGAAGCCTGGTCATTCATGCTCAGTCTGGAGTCCAGGAGCACACCCAAACTGTGTCTTCGTGGGAAGTGTTACCTCATCAAGCACAGGCTGAATCCCTATTCCGTGTTCTGCCTTCTGACTGACCAAGAGCACTTCTGTCTTGTCTAGATTAAGTTCCAATTTGTTCACCCTCATCCAGTCCATTACAGATGACACACGCGGGTTTGCATCTGAGACTGCTTCCTTGGATTTTGGTGGAAAGGAGAAATAGAGCTGGGTCATCAGCATACTGGTGACAATGTACCCCAAAACTCCAGACAACCTTTCTCAGTGGTTTCATGTAAATGTTAAATAGCACAGGGGACAGAAGAGAACACTGAGGGACTCTGCAGGCCAATGTCCAAGGTGTCAAGCAGGAGTCCCTCCAGGAAAGAGCAGAGCCATTGTAAAATAGTACCTCCAAGTCCCATCCCTGCAAGGTGGTCCAGAGGAATACCATGTTTGATGGACTGAAAGCTGTCAAGATGCCTAGCAGAGTCAACAGGGATACACTCTCCTTGCACAGAGCCTCTGTTCCATAACCAGGCTTGAAACCAGATCTAGATAATCAGTCTCTGTAGTTGTCTGTAGACCAAGGGAATTTTGCCCTATTTTGAATTGTTCAAATGCTTGATTATAAAATTTCCCTATAACCTGTAGTCATATATTATTGACCAAAACACTCTGGAGAAATTGGGTTCTGGATTGCATCATTTACATCTGGATCAATTCTACTGTCTCTATTTCAATACAGAAAAAAATTGAGAGATCTTTAGTATGTGGATAATGTGTTATAAACACAAATGTTTATAATGCTACCATATCTATGCAATGAAATTGTAACATAGTATTGGTGGATTTTGAAACAGCATGCCACTAGTGTGCTTTGCATGATTTTGCTTGGTGTACTAACAGACAAGCTAAGCAGAAAAAGACAATATTACTGCTCTGTTGGGACTATACCACTTTAGACTGAAGACATGACTACATTTATTCTACTTATTTCTAAATTTCCCCTCATCTAGTGGTTTCCAGGGCAATGTACAATAAGCATAAACAATAACTTATACGAAACACAAACACAATTAAAAACAACCAACCTTGAAAACAAATAGGCAGGAAAAGCTACAAAAGCAAAAGCAAACATAGGCCTTTGAAATGCTTGGCCAAATACAAGAGGCACCAGAAATATTACAATGTCAGCAAAAGGCTTACCAGCATTGAAGAGGGTGTTCCAGAGTTGGAGTACCACTGCAGAAAAGGACCCAAACCATTTCAGACTTTACAAGTACATATCACCATCTTGAATACTGGTCCCAGTTGTGACCATGTAGCCAAGATAATTCTTTCTGAATCAGAATACTGTGAATCAACTGGGCTGAGCCAGTTAAAATTGTGTCAGCTGAGTTCTTCACTAATTGAAGCTTCTATATAGTCTTAAAGGGCAGCCCTGTGTATAACACTGAGGGGTTGCCCTATGTATAATGTGTCTAAACCATCCAGGATATTACCAGAGGTTCTGGCCAGGAACAGATGCAGCTGGAGAACCAGGCAAAAATGTTAAAAGACAAGGCCGCTAAGGCATCAGGTGGCAATGTTAAATCAAGGAGTACACTCAAGTTCCATGTGTGCTATTTTAGGGGGAGTGCAGTGCCATCCAGAACACACTGAACATCTGTCTCTCAGACCCAAGAATCACCTGCTCACAGTCCTTCTGTCTTGTCAGGATTCAGCTTCAGTCTTGACCCTCATCTGTCCATTTCCAAATCCAGGCATTGGCTGAGCCTCACTTGACTCACATGACATAGAGAAATAGATCTAGGTTAGATTACCTTACTGAGCAGTTTGAGAAAGAGCATGGGGGCATAAAACAGAGCCATGTAGGACTCTACGACACAAGTGCCATGGTGGTTGAGCAGAAGCTCCCCACTGCAGCTTTCTGAAACTGACCCTGGAGGTAGATGCAGAACTATCACAGCATCACATCCATTACACACCACTGTTGGTAGCAAATATCAACTGAAAGACACAAAAATAACAGTGCATCAGGTGGATAGGGTCTGGCTTGGCTCTCACCCTGATGTACTTGGGTTTTACTTGCAAGAAGAATACATTGGATGAACACATCCTCCCTCTTGCAGTCTGAAGTGATACAGTCCCGATGGGGCCATACTACACTATTATTCTCAATGTGTAGTTTGGCCCTTAGAGTCCTATATGGTACAGTTAGGGAACTGGTGGTCCTCCAGATGTTGCTGAACTACAACTCCCATCATTTCCATTGGATATTCTGGCTGGGGCTGATGGGACTTGGAGTCCATCAACAGCTGGAGGGCCATGGATTCCCCATGCTTGCTATATAGTATAAAGGATTAAAGGCTGTTTCTGATATGATGTCATTGTTCTTAAACCTCTGTGGTTTCTCTCAGATCTTTTTGATCATAGCTAGTATGATAGCTGTGATAGTTTACCGCCTTGCCGTCTATGCTGCTTTTGCCAGCATCATGGAGAATGCACAAACCTTGCAGCCTATTCAAGGTATCCTGACACCACAACTGGCAACATCGGTCACTGCTTCATGCCTGAATTTTGTCATCATTATGATACTGAATTTCTTGTATGAGAGGATAGCCATCTGGATCACAGATATGGGTAGGTATGTTGCATAAAGACAGAACTGTCAGGGATATGTTTCTGTCCCTGTGGTGGAAATGCTGAGTTTATTGGCAACCAGAAGCTGAATATTTATACAATTTTTCCATCTGGCCAAGTTGGCTAGCATTCCTGGGAAACTGTTTTTGAGACCTCCCTCTGTATCATGTAGCTTTGTTCCTAGATTATCCACAGCTGCATCCTAGCTCTGTGATTTTATGAGGAAGAGCTTGTACACTATTGCAGCTGGCTTGACCATGCTAATAACTACTTATTAGGAGTGTAACATCACTGTAGGGAACTCATGGAAGAGTGTTTCTCCCCTTCCATAATAATATACCATCCACAACTGACATTTTTCTTGACTCGCCCCTCCAGATTTTACATTTTTCATATGAGTAGGCTGCTTATGTGAGCATTTATTACAATTTGCAAACCTTACGATTAAGATTTGGACCACGAATTCCATTTGTGTCATTAACTACCACACTAGAGTGATGTTTGTTGTTCAGATAAATTTTTCAGTAAATAATGGGATAATGACGCATTTAGAATAATCCTAAAATAAGTGCTTCCTGAGCTAAGATGATGATCCCCAATTATAGCTGGCAAATGGAAATTTTTAATCTGCATTCATTTTTCCACAGTGGAAATAATAATTATAATGTGTTTTAAATGTGAAAGAATTTAATTGTTCACCTGTAGGAATAATTCTGCAGTAGTCCTGTCACTTGCATAGAGAGGCTATAGACTCGATTCACTGTTCTATAGCTGCTGCCCTCTGCTGGCATAAAAATGCAGTGAATGGTCTTGCAGTATTCTTTTGGAAACCCTGTTCTTACTCATACCTAATAGTTCTGCAGTGCTTCAGCCAAATTCAAAATTGTCAGTGTTTGCTGTAGCCTTGTTTGCTGTGCATGGTGCAGAAAAGAAAAGAAAAATCCTTGTTTATTTTGTTGACCTTGCAGAGATCCCAAGAACTCACCTTGAATACGAGAACAGACTCACCATGAAGATGTTCCTGTTTCAGTTTGTCAACTATTATTCTTCATGTTTCTACGTGGCTTTCTTCAAAGGGAAATTTGTGGGGTACCCAGGTCACTACACATACATGTTTGATCGCTGGAGAAATGAAGAGGTATGGGGTCATTTTTCAGTGAATTAAGGAAGTAATTGCCAACCACCCTCATTTTTGTAAAGATAGGCCAATAAAACAGCACAATATTCTGAATAAAAAGCCAGGAAAATGTCACAAATGTACATAAGATGCAGTAGAAGATGCCTGTCTGTGTTTGTCAGTGTTTGTTTTGGAATGTGCTATTTGCAAACAAAGGTCCTTGCATTATATAACTCAAGAGTAAACTGCTGAAACAGACTGGCTCTCTGAGAACAATAGTCATGTCTCTCATTGTGACGTTAAGACTTTGTCTCTCCCTTTCTTCCCAAATCATAAATTTATATAGTATTAAGGGATTTTCTGATGGTGCTGACAGTGCCACCGACAGACTAAGCCGCTCTAATGACAGGCGTAGGGGTAGGAGAAAGAGCTTCTGGATTTGATTGGCTGAAATCTGTTGTTCCCTTATCATTGAAATTGCCCCTACAAAATGTGATGGATAAATTTTCAGGGGGCTTCCTCAGAAGTTGACCTTAAGTAAATAGTGGGATATACCTTCTCTGCATAAGAATACTCTGTACACCTAACTGGGTCTGAGGCAAAGGAAGCAAGTCAGCCTAGCTCCCTTCCTCTGAGTCTCTGGCTGCCATTAGTTGAGGTGTTCAGATGTTAGAAAGGGACAGAGAAGTCAGAGAGACCATGGGAGGAAGGGCAGAAGAAGGCAGGAGCCAAGAACTTGAAAAGAAGGCCTGCTGCCCAAGAGAATCCATGGAACTTTAGAAAATGAAGGTTGGAACAGGTTACTTCCCTGGGTTGAGTTGTCCAGAGGAATGTGGGCAAGAAGAGAATGAGGAACCTGACAGAAGTAAAATTGGGAGGCTGGGCACAGAAGACAGCTGCACATGCCCAGGAACAGAAATGAGGGGTCACCTGTTGATTTGAAACAGCCAGTCAGATGTTTGGCTGCTGGCTTTTTAATATTAAAAATAGGTGCTTTACATCAATACTTGGTATACACATAATTCAACCTCTCACCCCTGACCCAGCTCTCTAACCAATTCTCATTGCCTTAGTTTTCCTAAAACAAAATATGGCAAGCCCAGCCCTGGAAAGCTTCTTTTTTGGTCCTGCTGTTCTCTTTTTCTGGCAGAAACTTTCTGCTAGCTTTTGATATCAACTCGCGGGTAAGGTTGAGGAGTATAGTGAATGCTGTAGTCAGTTTAATTTCTAGGCATAATCAAGAACAGTTGCTCTGTAGGTAAGCAGTTTTAGAGTTAAACCCATGTGGTTTTGCTTTCTTTCTTTTTGCTTTCTTTACTACTTAGTAAAGAGTTCCTGTCTTCTACTTTAACACTGTGGTTTTCAAGGGAAAGACCAATTACGTGTTGCTTCTTACTCTCCCCACCCTTGTTTCATTAGTGTGATCCTGCAGGATGCCTGATAGAGCTGACAACACAGCTTACCATTATCATGGCTGGCAAACAGATATGGGGCAACATCCAAGAGGCTATTGTACCGTAAGTGATGCCTTCATTTTGAGTAAGTTTCGTTTGAGTAAGTTTGAGTAAGAGAGAGGAATAGGTTGCGTTATGCATCTCAACAGTGTACGCAATAAGCGCATAAAGGCATAACAATATAAATTTTGGTTGCAGAAACTTCTTACTGCAGGATGAGAGAAAATTATTTAAAATGTAGGCAATGGTTATGGAACTGGAAAAGAGGGAGCATTCCTAGGCACCAGAATCAGTGCTATAGGAGGGAGTGTCTGCACACACATGGTCTCTCTTTGATTTGGAGCACTGTGAGATCAGGGTTGCAAATCATGGCAGTGTCATACACACAAAGAGCCAAGCTCCTCTTTTCAGACTTTCACCCCAGTGTGCGAACAGTAGGGGTGATGATGGTAGGTGATTTGACTGCAGAGATGCATTGTGTGTGTTGTGTGATTTAGAACACCCACATAGAACTACAGTGGCCCTGTAATCTGGACTTTTCCCACCCTGTATTAAACCCTGGGTAGTCTTCTTTATGGGAGAGATACTTTGTAAACACTTTTGGTGTCATACCATATGGGACATGATTCTGACTTCAATGCTGTACCTTTTATGCAACCTGCCCCATCCTGTGTTTTCTGTTACCCCAACCCACAGCTGGATCCGGAATTGGTGGGGCCGTCGGAAAGCCAGTAGCAGTCCTGAGAATTTATACAGTCGATGGGAGCAGGACCATGATCTGCAGAACTTTGGAGCCTTGGGCCTATTCTATGAGTACTTGGAAATGGGTAAGCACAAGGAATGGTTATAAAATACCTCTGTATAGAGCTTTTTAAGTTTCTGACAGCTGCTTTTCTTCCGTGCAATTGAATGGAGCTAATACATATTCCTCAGTTGATGTCTCTTGGCTGAAAGACTATGTGAACTAATAGATGCATTTGCAGTGGTTGTCCCCTAGGAATAGGGACCTGTCAAAGCTTTTCATTGTAAAGCACCTTATATATAGATGGCACTATATAAACAGTAACAACTTCTGGCTGCCAAGCTGTGAAGTATTGGAAAAGAATCAACTTCTTGGGTACAAAATGTAGAATATCCATTAAAAAAAAATATTCTAAAATTTTGCTGCAGTGCTGTGCCTCACAACAATAATTACGTTGCTTTTAGTGAGCTTTCAGCACAGACTTCATGTGGCTTAAACCCCTGCCTTATCTGAACACAGCAGTATCTGCAGTTTGACCCATTCTGTACAGTGAAAGACATGAACTTTCTGCTGTCACAATGTGCTACCACATAAACAGAGCATGACTACAGAGAGCAGAAGATAAGAAGCCAACAGCTGTTGTGATTTCACAGAGCAGCCAACAGATGGCATATGGTAGCTTGCAAGAAAATCTGTTCTAAAATAGTGCTGTTATGGCTGCTACATTGTGTTTTGTGTGCTAGCCTTTAAGAAACTAAAAGCAGACGTGCTGATTTGAGTTGGTATTCATTGCAGTAATGAATAAAGTATGTTTTGGGTTTTCTCTTTTTCTGAAAGCACCATAGAGCGAAATATTTTTTTATTTGTTGTGGACCATACAGGCATCTCCCCACTTTCCCATGTTCTAAATAGAGTCATACCAGGAAATGGCGGGAGAGAGTCCTCATTGCTCATGAGGAGACCCTCACAGAGCCCAAAGAGTGAGGGCGGAAGAAGCCCCCAAGAGACTTGAGACACAGCTGGGTTTTGTTTAGGCTGCTCAGCCTCCCCACACATCTTCCAGCCTCCAGCTGGCCCCAGAGCTTCTACACTAGTTGAAGAGAGAGTTGAATTGAGAGAGAGCATGAGAGGGAGCTAGAAAGCATGGAAAAATGAGCATTTCAGGGCATTTTAGAGGGTGCTTCCCACTTTATGCAATTTCACTTATGTGCATGATGGCCCAGAACGTAACCCCTGCGTAAGTGGAGTGGGGACACCTGTATTACCAAATGGAAATTTAAAGCTGGGGGGCAGAGAAGATTATAGTGTAAAGGTAAATATGCATTCTATTATTCTGTTTTTAGACCCTATCCTATTCTCACTGGGCAGCTTGTCAAATCGTAGCCCCTTCTTCCCCATTTAAAATTTTATTACCTCATAAAATGCCCTTCTCTCCCACCCATGCCCACTTTGACAGCCATGGAGAGGCAGTGACTTGCAAGGAAATAAAGTCTCAATGAAGCTGTAGCGGCCAGTGTCGTGCCTTAGGTGGGGCACCACTGTCCTCCCAGCACCAAACTAGGCACTGTGCAGGCACATAATGGCAACAGCAGTGGGTTGGGTCCACTGCATAGCACCATGCTCCTAGCCTCTCTCCGTCCTGTAAGTGCCAGCAACATACTGTGTTTGGAAGCTGGGAGAGCATTGATGGCTGCCACACCAGCCACTACTGCCATGAAGGCTTTTAGGCCAGGGATGGGGCTGGAACACAGCTAAAGTCACACAAACTCTTGGTTTATCATTTAGTGTGATTACCATGCCAACAGTATGCATGGCACTTACAGAGACCCTGCCCTGAGGAGCTTACAATCTAAAATTCAGTCAAGGGAAATCAACCAAGAAAAGGGAAGAAAGTGGAGGCGGAGAGAAAGACTATGCCATTGCTTTGATCATGCATGCTTAAGATTGACTGCAGACTATGGTAGGTCATGAGAACTAAGGAGTGGGGAACATGTGCTCTTCCAGATGTTGTTGGACTCCAGCTCCCATAAACCCCAGTCGGTGTGGCCTATGGTCAGGTATGATGGGAGCTGTAGTCCAGCAACATCTGGAAGGTTGTTGGCTTCCAGCCTCTGAGTGAAAGACTTGAAGGAAAAGGTAGAATTTCCTTTTCTGTGTTAGGGTTTTTCTTCTTCAGGGAAAAGATTTTCAGTCTTATTCTGGAATTGATCTCTTCATCTTCAGTCTCTGTATTATTTTTCTTAATAAATAACTACCATTTTTTCTGAATTAAGTCCTTAAATGTAAAAACAGGCTTACTTTTTCCCCAGGAATACTTGCTACATTTGTTTTGATTCATACCATGTACTTGCATCCACAGCTGCACACAAATATTCTGATATGTATGTTTACTATTCACAATTAATTCAAATGTAAATTCTCTAAGGTTTCATACAGATGTTTTCCTTTATTTTTCTCTCTCCTTTTCATGTAGTTATCCAGTTTGGATTTATCACCTTATTTGTGGCCTCTTTTCCTTTGGCTCCACTACTTGCTCTGATGAACAATATCCTGGAAATTCGAGTTGATTCTTGGAAGCTTACAACGCAGTTTAGAAGGCCGGTGGCAGCCAAAGCCCATAGCATAGGAGTCTGGCAAGAAATTCTGAATGGGATGGCTATCTTGTCTGTTGTCACAAATGTAAGTTGTGTGTGTGTGTGTGTGTGTGTGTGTGTGTGTGATTTCTTAGTTTACAAAAATATGTGCATTGTCTCTTTTTTCAAGTTGTGTTTTCTACAGATCCGTTTCATTTGTTGTGAGACATTAGTGTTGCATGCAGTATTAGGTTGGGAAGAAAAGAGGGGGAGGGGGACAGTGAGTAGAGTGGGGTGGTAATGCTTCTATTCTTGTACTCAGTGTATGTGTGGGGTTTTGTGTCAGTGTCACTTGTGTGGGTTCGCTTTCTATTCGCCTGTTATATTTCCTTGGTGGTGAGAGAGATTGGGGGGAATTCTTTTTGGATATGAGGGGTATGTTGAAACACATGGCCTCAGATTTTGCAATGTTTAATTGTTGGCCCGACACCATTGCAAATGTGTTGAATTCTTTGGTTAGGGTGGTTGCTGTGTTATGGGGTCTGGTGTTGTGATCATCAGGTCTTCTGCAAAGTGCCCTAATTTATAGGTTCTGTCTTTTATTTCCACTCCCTTGATGTCTGTGGCTGCTTGGATTCGGTTTGCTAGAGGTTCCAGAGCCAAGATTAATAGGAAGGGAGACAGTGGGCATCCTTGTTTTGTGCCTCTTTGAATAGCTATTGTATTAGAGTCCATACAGCTGGTTCTGCATTTTGCTGAGGCTTGGGTGTACGTAAAAAATTTTAAGCCGATTGGAAGGTGCATGGTAGTACACATTGTTTTAAAGCTCATGTCTTACTTCAGGGATCCTGGAAACCGAAGCTCTAAGAAGGTGCTAATTGGTGCACTCCAACATAATCACTTTTTTTCTAAGGGAAATTGTAATATGTAAAGCACAGGACCCCAATTCAGCTAAAGTTAGTTTCATTAAAATAAGTGGAATAAATTGTTGGTTTTCGTCCTGACCTTCGCAGAAGTGTGAATGGCAAAGCATCCATAGTGGTGCCTTCATTGTGGACCATGCTTTGTCAGGTTAGATTTCAGGGCAGCACTAAACATAAAAGATCAATGTAATGAAATACAAAAACAAAGATAAAAGCAGCAGATGAAAGCTTTAAAATGAACTATTAAATGATTGCTCAATTAAATCAATTAAAATGTGCTATTGCCTGGCATTTAAATGATTGCACCTTCCTCTTTGGGAAGGATGCTTTATAACCACTGCCAAGAAAGCCCTCTCCTCTGAAGGTATTGTCATACTCCAGATGGAAGAGGTACATGGAAGAGAGCCTTGGCAGAGGATCATAGAGCACTGGCAGATCAATAATGGTTCCAGTTAAGTTTACCAGTTGTACATCCAGGTTTACTTCAGCATCAGAGGCTCTGAATGCTAGTTGCTGTGGAATAGGAACAGGCAAGTGCTCTTGTCTTACCTCTGGGCTTCACATAGCCATCTGATAGACCACTGTGGGAAATGGGATGCTGGACTAGGTAGGGTTTTCATCTGATAAATCACCATTGTTCTTATGTTTTTACATATATCAATAAATAGACACTTTTTAATCCCTGTTTCCATGGAGCTCGAAGTGGCATACCTGGTTTTTCTTCTTCTCCGATATCCTCACAACATTCTTGTGAAGTAGCTTAGGCTGAGAAAGAGTGGCTTAAGGTCAGCTGGTGACCTTCGTATCTGTGCGTGGATTAGTATTCAAAGGTAGATACATTGTTCATTTCTTTGCATTTCCTGTGAATGAAACATTTAACATATAATCCAACTTCTTTCCTGCAGGCATTTATTGTTGCCTTCACATCTGATATGATCCCTCGATTGGTATATTATTATGCCTACTCTATGGATCCTTCTTCACCCATGTCTGGATACATTAATGACAGCCTCTCCATATTTCAAACCTCAGATTTCCCTGATAAAAACAGGCCTGACATAAACCCAGAAAATTTTTCCACTTGCAGGTTAGTTGCAATTAACCCCTTTTACATGTCTGTTTGTGTGTGTTTTTTTTGCAGTAGATTTCTGTAATAAATCAGTTATCTTGGTCTTGATCATTAAATTCTTCTCCTTACTGTTGCCTTCTATAAGATGAAATGAGGGGCCCTTTAGCCATCAGAATAAGACATTTGCTTTATTATAGGAGTTTTAGGGAATGTAATTTGATGTCATCTTGAAGGCAAGATGTAATTGTGGCAATATTACCAGTACGGTAGTAGGAAAAAAAGAACAAATGTAGCCCAAAGGACAGAAGTAAGGAAGTGTAAAGACTACAACCTTTCATTGCCTTATTCTCGCTTTTAAATTTAAAGTAATTTCACTCTAGAAGTAGATGTGATGCTGATCATGGTGTCTCTGCAACCCCATATTGGCAACCCCCCTGCCACCTTTCTCAGTAACATGTTATGCGGGTCAGGAAAAGCTAAAATAAATAAATAAATGATATAATGTCACCTGCTTCTCTAACATGTCACTAGGGGAAGAGGGGGCCCACAACACAGAACTACAGTTTTCAGTAGTAGCTCTGTGATTGTCTCACCTGGAGAGGTGACCTAAAATAAAATGCATATATCAGAGTTTGGAGAAAGGGGAGTTGTATCACATGGAGACTTTTACAGTCTCCTTTAAAAGAAGACTCATATGTAATCGGCTAGGAATGGATTCAACATTTTGTTTTATCCAGTGCTACCTCTATGACATTCCTGATAACCCTATTCCCTGTTGAGTGCACCTCTTGGAATGGGGCTACTATAACACACAAGATTCCACATGGCTTTTCACTACAAGGTGCCTACAGAATCATTTCTAGCATTAGCCTTCTTTGCATGTTTCTTATGCAAAGGGGCATCATGGCTGTAAAAGACCACACATTTAGCTTTACCCTAGAGCTCATGTAATTCCTCCTGGCCCCCAGTGTGCTTACAGATACCTTCTGGAAGAGGGAGCCTTTTTTTGTCAATGGAAGGTGTTGCTCAAGGGGGGCCAGGAGGACTCACATTGCCTCAGGGGTGGGGCTATACACGCAGCTCTCTTTATATCTGTGCTATCCATTTGTGTGAGTTGCATGTGAAGAGGACTGTTCCTGTTGGCTATAAATGTGCCATGGAAATCTACAGTAGAAGTGAAGGACATGTTCCCCTTAAAGCCAAGGCTTCTGTATGTACCATTTAAGCTTTAGTGCTTTGTTTGAACAACTTTCCTACATCACGTCTTGTTTTACGTTTCTGTTCCCTGATTTATGCTCTTCCATGATCCACCTAGCCAAACATCACCTTATGATAGCTGAAAGCTCTGCTAGCATGTGCTCTACAGTTTGCTTTTGCTATGAAAGAGCAAACGAGGGACACTGAACCAGTTACAAGAGCCATGTCTTGAAAAGAAATAAATAAAGCAAAACATTAAGATCAGGATCAAAAGGCTTCTTAAGTGACAGGTGTATTTGAATGTAAATGCCACTGAGCTTGTAATCTGTCTGCCTTTGAATGTGGCCCTTCACCTTTACATGTTTGTATTCAACAGGTACAGGGACTATCGATATCCACCAGACCATGAGAGGAAATATGCACACACAATGCAGTTCTGGCACATCCTGGCTGCCAAGATGGCTTTTATCATTATTATGGAGGTAAGTTGTTCCCTTGCCTCTTGTAATTGATTCAGTGTAGAGTGTCAGTGTAGAGTTACTGCAGTTTTGATGAGGGTACAAAATTATCTTGTTGTGATTCATGGAATTGTAGCTTTAAAAGAAAGGTAACAACAAAACACAAAGGATTTACAAGTTGCAAACAGAAATCCAGAATCAAATACCATTTGCATATATGCAGATTATAAAAGAATTGCAGAATTTTGCAAGCTTTACTGCAAACAACCCTCTGTTGTTTTGCCTCCCAAAAGTTTGTGCTATTTATCTAAATGCATCCCAAGCTGATGAAATTAGTGTGCATGGCATGCTATTGTTGACCCCCCCCCCCAAAAAAACCCTCTTTGTAGCCACAACTTTAAGGTGTAGGACAGGCTTCCTCAACCTCGGCCCTCCAGATGTTTTTGGTCTACAACTCCCATGATCCCTAGCTAGCAGAACCAGTGGTCAGGGATGATGGGAATTGTAGTCTCAAAACATCTGGAGGGCCGAGGTTGAGGAAGCCTGGTGTAGGAAGATATCATCACTTTGCAAAACCATCTTTCTCAGAGCTCAAGCCTAGAAAGTCTGCATTGCAAATGTTTAGGACAGGGAATAACAACTTTTTGATGAAATACCTTGCCTCCATAGTTCTTTGCATACATCCTCCTATTTTTGCATTGTTCCCCTGCCTTGCAGCATGTTGTTTTCATTGTTAAATTCTTTGTGGCTTGGATGATTCCTGATGTCCCAGCTGAAGTGAAAGCCAAAATAAAGCGTGAGAAGTACTTAACTCAGAAAATCTTGCATGAGTATGAACTCAATAAACTCAAGCAGAAGCTGTGTGAAAACAGGACCACCGCCAGCATGGAAAAGGAAGTCATTGCCACCGAAGGGAGAGTGGAGTTATCAGAAGTCATGTAACCTGAGGAACAGCTGACTGTGAAATTCCAGCCTGTGAAAATTGGTTGTCCAATCTGAGATGAGCAGTTCAATATGCGTGAAAGCTTCTCTTTTGGTTCTAACAATTTTACTGAAGCAAGTGGAGAGAATCAACATGGATTTCCTGTTGGCCAATCAACAAGCTACGTACCTTTGCTGCTGTGGAACCTTGAAAAATGAATCTGCTCATGACATTGCTGAAATGCCTTGCCTTTCTAAGACTGTATGTTTCTCATTACTAGAATTGTCTTAAGTGTGTTATAGCGAAAAGTTCATAATGTTCCACATTTGCAGTCACAGTTCTTGGTAAGTGTGGCAATGGCGTCCTGAATGAAGCTCAGAAAGTTCCTCCCTCACCCAGCCTATATTTAATTAGTATCATTATTAGTTGATAAGGCCAAGAGTTTGGTGTGTTGTCCTTCAGTTGTTGCACTGTCAACTGATGATGCTAGAGCCTAAATGGAATTCTGTATCTTTTCATCATGCTCTTCAAGTGATATTAAAGCACTCCACAGACTCCGGTGGGGATGCTGTGGCTGTGGATTTCATGCATCATCTTGGTAGGACTAACCAAGCTTCAAGGCCCCTTCCAACCTATGGCTCTATAGTTCAATCCTATTTTTGTTTGCCTGTTCTCAGAGTTGGGGAAACTGGGATCTGAACTGCCAATATGCTAGTCATAGTTAACCTTGTTAAGGCAGAAGGGGCTTAGTGCAGCAAGTACACAAATGTTTGGGGAGCCTTTACTGTAAGATGCTAACATCAGACAAACAAAAAACTAAATTGGATGCCTTACTTAGAGAAGTACTAATCTGTATTTGTCTGATAGGTAGCACTGGCTATTCAAAAGCATGTACTTTTCACACATTGGCCTTGATCATGCATTACTTTGGAACATTACTTGGAAAATCTTTCACATTTCATGTGTGCATTTCTGACGCACAAACCTGTACCTTTCAGTACCTTTTGAGGTGGGTTGTTTTGTAGGTTATTTTTAAGGCACAGATAACATATTTGTAGATTTAACAGTTCAGTAACTATAGTGACCTAACAAAAATTAAAACCCACAGTTACTTTTTCATAAGTAATTTCTATGCTTAATAATTTTCATCAGCCATATTTTCTCCAAAATAGTAAGGGAAGTTTAAGGAATTATACCTCAGAGTTCCTAAAATAAAATAAAATAATTCTCTATTCTTACATGATTAGTGAGAGTT
Organism: Podarcis filfolensis; assembly: GCF_964270895.1. NCBI lineage: Eukaryota > Metazoa > Chordata > Lepidosauria > Squamata > Lacertidae > Podarcis > Podarcis filfolensis. The sequence goes on along the minus strand of NC_139604.1, from coordinate 76,132,881 downwards.
AGAAAGATGACCAGATTCTTCCTAAAATTAGTATGATATTGAATTGGAAATATACTTTATCAAGACCAGATCCACTGAGGTAATCTGGAGTTTTACCTGTGATTGTAGTAGTATTATTTGGGATCTGAAGTCATTATTTCTGAAATTTTAAAAAATGATTTCATATTTTTCAAAACCCCTGAGTAAATTATCTACAGGGATAAATTGTAAACAAAGCCATTTGTTGTGAATATGCCTTAATACTAGATCTCTGTGTTTGTACAGAATATCTATTCATAATATTTATTGAATGAAAGGTTATGTACATTAATGTAGCCAAATCCGCAATGCTTAGAAATAATGGTTTTTTAAAATGTTGCTAAGAAGAGAAACAGTTCCTTTTTTTTTTGTCTTGAGACAATTTTGCAAATTTATAAAGTTTATTTAGTATAAACTGTGCATGTAGACTTAGCTAGAAGGTGTTACAGGCAGTGTTTTGTTATATAATTTTAAGTTCTTACAAGTATTTTTGAAGTTTTGCTACATTTTTATACCCGAGTTTGCCCCACACTGCATAGTGCCTTATTTACATGCACTTGTGAAGGAAAAAAAGATGTGAAAATGCTAGTAGTGTAAGTTATGTAGCATAATGTATCTTATCAGTGAATTCACAGGTATTATGAAAGTATCAGCTTTCAAACTCAGTCTTGTGCATTAGTAGCTGGTCAGGAGCAAGTTTTGCAAACTTCCAAGGTGTTTTGCTCAATGCAATACGAACCTTGAGAAACAAACACTTGCTGAATTCTGAATTCACTAAACATGAAGCATGTTGGACATAAAGTACTTGCACTTTGAAGCTTATTCTTGACTGTTAAGTATTGGAACAAATATCCCAGGCTGTGTCTAGCATGTGAGCTAAAGATTATGCTGTTTTATACATTTGTGTGCTTCGGTTTCATTTCTTATGGCAAAAGAGCAAATTATCTACTTTGAAACACTATGGTAAAAGATCCCAATCAATGAAGGAACAATACTCATATCCTTGGCAAAGAAAAGAGCTAGATTAATGGGCAAAATGCCCAGATTAGATTCATAGTATCTGTCTCGAAAAAACAAAACAAGAAAAGAATGGTGCTTATAGCAAATAAGAAACTTATACAGATATTGGGTAACAAACAAGAAGGTTATGCAGATACTAGGGGTGTGCAATGGCTCCAGGAATAGAACAATGAGAATTGCAGGGTTTGGGGGTTTCCTCCTTTTTTTCATTGACACATGATATCAGTAACTTCCCCCAAATCAGATAGGGCCCTCTCCTGGGGTTCTGTTGCTCTGTTTCTTTGCTTTTCTGTGCTGTATAATTCAATGTTTGCATTTATAATAGCATGGTTTGCATAACACAGTAAGCCAAAACTATGCAGACCCCCAGAGAGGAACTTGCAGCCACTTTTCTCCTCAATTGTCTTCTTTGCTCAGCCAGAAAGAAAGGCTGTTGTGAAGCTGCAAATGTTAAAATAATGTTCAGGTAAGAATATGCACCACTTGGCTATCACTTAATTGTTTTATGGTAAGAAAGAGACAAACTCCCATTTCCCTGCTCTTATCCAGTAGAGCATTATGGAGGAAAGTGAATAATAAAAGTCCCTGGACCTCTTTGTCTGCAATTTGGCAGATTTAATCTCTCTGATGGAGCTCCTGGGCATGTAAATTTCATCCATTTTGGTCAAAGGTGGGAGGAAGGTTTTTAGATTCACTTTAGATTCCCCATTATAGTAAATCGGGAGCACACAGCTTCATTTTATACAGAGCAGCTCTGAACCGGGGGGAAAAAACAGATTGAAGCAAACAGAGCATAGAATGACTTAGAAGCAGATTGTAAGTTTTTAAAATGTACAGATACAAAGCAAATCTTAGAGCCTATGCACACCCCATATTTAATGGGCTGGTCCAGCAGAGAGGTCTGCAGGAAAAACTAAGGTGCTAAGGGTGCTGTCTGCAGAATGTAAGTTGTTAGCCCAATTTCTATTTATTGAACCTAATTTCAAAGGTTTCCATGCTCAGGGTTTTGGTCACCATTGCCCTACTGCCCATTCTCTGCTTTGTGCATATATTATAAGGGTCTGTGCATAACCTATGGGGTTTTGAAGAGAGTTTGGAGAGTGGTGTGACAAAAAGTATTCAGCACCAGACTGAATTTAGCATCCTCCTCAAATTTTGAATCAAAACCTTTCTGACATCTTGAAACGGTCTGGCTTACATTTTCTTTCTTTCTATTTGTGATGTGCTCAGTCTGCTAAGATACTGTCATCCCCCCCCCTCTGAAATGATGTACAGTTAAGACAAATAATATATAGTGTATATTAGATATGCCAAAGATACATTGCAGTCACCAAAAAAATCTGCATATTTAGCCAAAAACACTTTCTCATCGTTTGAGCATAAACACTCTGCTGCTTATTTATAAGTGTTCTTGTAAATATAAATGGAGGATTTGCGATAGTTTTATATTTAAAATATGTTTATGTTAGTATATAATGAACTGCACTGGTTGTAAAACAGGCAGCAAACAGTGCAAATCAAGTCCAACAAATCACAGTTCTGCTTGACAAAAAATGCCATCCATGTCAAACTTAAATGTATTAACAAATTAAATTTGTGTTTTTTTAGCTTGCCACACTAGTTATTTTAAATTGTGTAGAATCGATATTTTTTTTTAAAAAAATTGAACACTGAGCTGTAGAGTGATTTGGCACAGATGTAAATGAAATAAGTGGCTGTAGTTGCACAGTACCTTGGGTTGCGTTTTGTCAAGTCCAGTTGAGTTGAAGATTACACAAACAGCTTTGTCTGCTGTTATTATGCACTCTACCCATTGCAGCCAGAGCAATGAGAGGGGTTAAATTTTTAAGAAGTGGCATGTTTACTTATGTAACTGTGACCTGTCATTTGAGGAGGCTGTGGGACAAGCCCAGAATGTCTGCAAGGATATCAACAGAACAAAACTTCTTGCAACTTCTGGTACACAGGCAACCAGCCTGATTTTGTAGACCCTGGCAGGGAGCAAAAAAACAAGGTATTTTAAGCCCCTGGTGGGCAGCTGTACCCATGGAAGGTTTTATTTGTAAATCTTGAACATTGAGATGGCATCCTCTGTTCTGTATTTACATGCAATTCCCTTTTAACCAATTCCAAGTATTGTTTTAGTATTGTTGGATTAAATTTTAATTTGTAGGCTATGACTTCTAGGCAAAAATATGTAGATAAAGCCTCTTTGTGCTTAGCTCAATCTGTAAGGAAACCTCATTTTGCTCAGTGGGACTTATTCTTAAAAATATGCACAGGACTGCAGCTTTAAGTGCCCATGCATGATACATTTTGAGTCACAGTTTGTTAAACTTGTACAAACTGAGCCCTCACTCAAGGAGAATTATATCAGTTGTGGTCTGAGTGGCAGCAGTGCTTTTTGCTTTCTAAGAACCTTTTCAATAGATACTTTTATACTAGTCCACTGAAAGAGCCAAGTTACCAAGTACTGCTGTGGTGTTATATTTTCACTTAATTCATATGCAAGCACTGGACCCTTGTGCCTTGTAACAACACTTACTAAGGAATGGTGTTGTGCATGTTTGCCTCTGTGCCCTTGCTTCTGACAGAGAACTGTAAGTGGTCTAGCACTACCCCGTCTGAGTTTTTGAATTGTGCATAACACTCCTGTCTTAGAGTTTTTGAATTGTGCATCATGTATTGTGCATCTGCTTACCTGTGTAATTTTTTTTTAACCTTTCCGTATCCCTGTCTTATCATTGTGTGAGCGCTAGTCTTCTGTTGCATATGGATTATATGCCGTCTTGTGTATACTGGTGGATGAATCCAATGATTATATTTGTAAATTGTTGGTTTATGCATCCTGAATCATGGTATATAAATGTCCTGTGATGCCTTTAAGGACTACAAACTTTTATTTTTGCTTTTAAAGTAGAAGTTGTGATTTCAAAAATTGCTTTAAATTTTCTTGTGACAACAAACATTCAAGTTTCTTTCCCGATTCTGTGCTGTGCAGTTCTGTACTCAGAAGTAAGTCCATTTGATTTCAATAAAAAAAATCTCTCTTTTAAGAAATGCATACAGAATTGCAGCCTTGAGCCCCACTCCAGATATGCACATCAGTGGGTTGAATGCAAGTTTTAGTGTAAGAGGATCTGCCTGCCTGCATCCTCTGAATAGTTGGTGCTTTCAGGAGGAGGCTAGAAAGGTGAAGAATTTGAGATTTAATTCTCCCACACTCCTAAACAAGTAATTGGTATTAAACTTGCTTCATGTTTGTCTTACGCAATACAGTCCCAAATCACTAACCACAACTATGTAGAGAGTGTTCTGCTTAATGCAGTATCCTTTTGTGAACAATGGTCCCATTCCAAACAGACACACCTGCAAACATTGAATCAAGCAGTCAGTTATGCTATAATACATACCAACCTTAACTTAGCAGAGCAGAGATCTAACTCCATTTTTTAACCCATCAAGGCTCTGGTAGTGCAATAGGCATATCAGCATGCCTCCCATAACGTCAAAATTGGGTGAAATGAAGAGTGCCATATCCTTTCACTCATACTGTTCGTAATGAGAGGATTTTCAGTGCTGGTGGTTGACTGTGATCAGGGACCCCCCCACACTCCCTACTTTGCTTATTACAGATAATTAGTCTGCTTTAAGTTTCTAAGTAAACATTTACTAGATGGTTTTTATTGGGCTTTCAGTGCAATTTGCTGATGTTGCCAATTTTAAGCTAAATTTGGGGATCTGGGATGTTTGCCTGGTAGTCTAAGCTTATTCAAATTGTGTCTCATAAAGTGATATCTATGGTTAGATGGTTGATCATTAAGCTGATATGTGCAATACTGGGATCTTAAAAAAAAAAATCAGCTAACTGATGATGGCATTTAAAAGGTGTCTGCAAATAGTGTGTTGCTTGTTTTGTAAATACATTGTTACATGTATTCAACTGATTCTGTGAAAAGTTGACAGTTAATAAAAGGTTTTGTTTACATCCATAGTTCTGTGCAGTTTACCCTATCGGCTGTGTTGCATGCAAGATCATTGTTACTGCTGTGGGGGTTGGAATATTGGGAGACGGAAGTTAGGCACTGCAATTCCTTGTCTCACAGGGTGGATGAAACTGAATTCCACACCAGTCCAGAAATGGGGGAAACTGTCTTCATCAAAGGAAAGAAGTGTGTCCTATACAGGAACCAAAGCTGTATAAAGGCTGACAATTGACTTCTCTATATTTTATGCCAATTAATATATTTACAGCACCATGTAGGAAATAAGTTTCCTTCAACTCCTTTCCCAAAACCTACAATGGGCACCATGCCCAGAGATTCCCCTTCCATCCCAAACCTTGCCCTATAATACAGGCATTGTGGCCTCTGCAGTTCACCTTCATAACAGCAAATTGCCTTACTGCTACTTGTGGTAGCACAGGGTTACCGCATCACAGTGTACTCGGGTGGTTTTCTTTCATTGTTCTCTCCAGCATCAACTTCCATTTAAAGAGCCGGGGAAATCAGTTAATGCCAGAGAGAAGGAGGAAGGAAAAAGGAGAAAGGACACTCTGTTCTACTGAGGAACCATAACTGAATGACAGCCCTGTGTCTGGAATAAAAGGCAGAGTGAGCTGGAAGGGAAATTGCCACTTGTAGCTTACCTGTAGTACCTTTGAGAAATGGCAGAAGCTGTTCTAGTATTTCAGAATCTATATGCATCAGAAAAAGAACAGAAATCAACAATGTAGCACTTCAAGGGCTGAAAACCTACATAGAAAGTAGTATTAGGCCTGTGCTGATTTCAATTTATTGTTAAGATCATCAAGGCAAGCTTTTTTTTTAAAGCCTTCCATTTCCCCATGATTCAAGGAATATAAGAAATGATCTAAATGAATTGGCACAACATGGACGTTACTTTAAATATATGCTAATGAAATTCGATCAAAGACTTATACAGGACCTGTAGGTGAAGTTGATGTAGTTTAAAAGATGTTGAATCAATATTAGATAAATTAAAGTAATGGTCCTTCAATTAGAGAAAGAGATTAAGTACGTTGTGCTTAACGAGAACTGCAAATCGCATTTACAGCAAAACACTGATTTTTTATATGGTGCAGAGGTTGATTCTGTTTTTATTCTTTAATACGCAATTCCTGGACCAGATTATCTCTATGTTGTATTTCATTTTATTGCCTTTACAAGCAAGGTTCATTGTAGAATGTCTGTAATCAGGAATTTTCACATTTTCATTTCCTGGGTTCATTTCTGTCATAAACTTTATCACTGTATACTGGCAGATTCCACAAATAAGAATTAGAAAACAAAACAAGATCATAAGTCTCTTAATGCATATATGCTTGTTACCTGTTCACTCCCACTGTTCTTTTCCGGAATCCCAGAGGCTGTCTGTCACAACTTACCTCATCCATGATAAAGAATGGTGATGACTTTCCCTAGGAATAGGTAAGACAAAAGCAGGAGGCATTTGAATTGTCTTGCCATCACAGGGGAGTTCAGGAAGTCTTATATGGTGTTTTTCTTCAAGGGACTTCACAGTTGTCTGCAAAGGATTCTTAACTCTAGAAAGCTCTATTGGCCACTGTCCCTCATCACACACCCTCTGAGTGCTCAGGAATGCTGCTCTGAATGTGTTTGCTTTACACAGCTGCAGCAAACCTAACTGCACCACCACCACACCTTTAATAATGTTCCTGGTCCTCTGAGACAGAACTTGAGAAAGAGCAAGAAGCACTTGAAACAAAGGCTATTGATTTCCTTAAACATTCCTCCCCCAAAATACTGACACTGGAGAGTTTGGGTAAAATAAAACCCTATGATTAAAATCTCAGCATGTCAGTCACAACAAAGTTCCACCCTCTCTGCACTCTAGCATTTTCTCTTCCGTATCCCAACCCATTTAGCTTGCAGCAGACAGGTGTCTACAGCATTTTTCTAAAGTCTGTCACTGAGGTGGCATGAGGCACTAAGTGGCAATCACCTCTTTGGTTCAGGGTACCTCTGAACCCTCCAAAGAACCTCTCCAAAGCACCAAGTTTTGACTGTGGGATCTATCTGAGTCTGCTACACACCTCTACTGCTTACTACTTCCACATATGAGTGCTGCTGGTTATGTGTGTACATGAGAAAGAGGGTGAGAGACAGATGGAAGTCTGACTAAGAAAAAACAGCATCAGGTCCCTGAAGGATCTTTTGTTGCTACTTAATCTCGGTGCAATGAGTAAAATTCCAAGAAGCACTTCTCTGGTTCATGTCTTGCACCTTTTTTCAAAGCAAGCATACTGTCTCTTATAAAAATTAACAAGCTCATAAAGCATTTCTTCACTAAATAGTTGGGTATGTTTGGCTTACGGTATTTTGAGTACCTAGCAGTACAGTGGTACCTCTGGAGGAGGGAAACAAGAAAAAAAATATTCTGAATCCCAGAAGCCAGAACAGCAAGAGGGATCACTGCGCAGCGAAAGCAGCAATCCCTCTTGCTGTTCTGGCTTCTGGGATAGCTACGCAGCCTGCATTCGCTCCATAAGACGCACACACATTTCCCCTTACTTTTTAGGAGGGAAAAAGTGAGTCTTATAGAGCAAAAAATACGGTAATTCGTTCTGTAACCTGAAACTGTTCTTAACCTGAGGTACCACTTTAGTTAATGGGGCCTTCCACTGCTGCCGTGCGATTTCTGTTCTCATCCTGAAGCAAAGTTCTTAACCCAAGGTACTATTTCTGGGCTAGTGGAGTCTGTAATCTGAAGTGTCTGTAACCTGAAGCACCACTGTAATATTGTGAGATCCCTTTTCTAAATGGATAGAGTACAGCCATATACCCTTTGCTATTGGCAACAGAGCCTTGGGTTGAACATCCTCAAAATAAGATTTTTTTTCTTAAAAAAAGAAATCCCACTTAGCTCTCATTGCATTAGCCTTTGCCGATGAATCACTCTGCTGTGCTGAGCTACACCAAGCAGGGAGAATGTTCTGGGAGGATAGTCTTTAAATAAGAACTGACTGTTTTTACGCAGTTCTGTTGGAAATGAATTAAGAGTACCCCATTAGGGCAGCATTAACAAGGAAAACATGATGAACAAGAGATAGCCCTGTGCTGTGTTTCCACCGTTTTAGGCTTTTATCAGTAGCCTTTGAATAAACATTTGATATTGGCCCATTAGGGAAAAGATCAATAAACACTGTAGTGCTTTAGCTACCCAGTGTTGGTTTCAAGTGTTGCTATCTGCATTGCAGGCTCTCTGTGTATAGCATTAGCTAAGAAGATCAGAGAATAAGAACAATGAACATAGTATTCCTGTGCTATGTAAACCTTTCAGTGTTATAAAAATGGGCAGGTGTGTGTTTACAGTGGCGGGGGGGGGTATCTTGGGATATGTCCCTCGCATTTTTAAAAATCTGCTTAATAATACTCAGCTATTTTTTCCAGGATCAAGCCCACTGGAAGCAACAGATGGATTTATTTCCAGATGTGAAAGATAAAACCTGAGCATATGCTGCTCTTTGCCCTCAAATCTGCAGTTTACTGCAGCAAGCAGATTTGAAGCCAATAGCAGCCAGGGAAAGGTGATTTTCAGCTTGAAATTCTCATGGGAACACAAGCTACCTTGTGGCCCCACTGTTTTATTTTTATTTTTCCAAATGGTTTTATTTTTCCAAAGTGGCTGATATTTTTAAAGCTTTAAGCGCATCACATGTGGTTTGGTTCATGGGACCATGTCCATAGTCTTCACATAGCTGAGAAAGAAGCAGAACTGTGGTTTGTTTCCTTGAAGAAAGATTTTACTTCACTGTCCTCAAGTGATTTACTGTTTGTGCTGCTGACCTATGCCTAAAATCCATGGAGCCTCCTGGCTGTGCTGCTGTTCCTCCTTGCAGTTCTTACCTGTTCACTGCAGACCTTGTCCCCCATCTCTCTTTCTCTCTGATGTGATGGAGCAAAAAAACAAGTGAATAGACAGTGGCAACAATGAGGAGGAGGAGGAAGGGATGAGCCCCCTCAGAAAGGGAGGCCCACTGAGACCATTTACCCAAGGATCCCCAAAATTTAGAACTGGCACTGCCAAATGTATTATTTGGTCAATAGGCAGGAGAACATTTGGAGGAGCAATTTTGATTGGGAAGGTAACCCAAGGGGAAAGTTACTGCTCTTAGCTGATTTGTAACCCCCACCCTCCTTCTTAGGGATGTAGGTGGCGCTGTGGGTTAAACCACAGAGCCTAGGACTTGCAGATCAGAAGGTCGGCGGTTCAAATCCCCGTGACGAGGTGAGCTCCCGTTGCTCGGTCCCTGCTCCTGCCAACCTAGCAGTTTGAAAGCACGTCAAAGTGCAAGTAGATAGATAGGTACCGCTCTGGCGGGAAGGTAAACGGCGTTTCCGTGCACTGCTCTGGTTCGCCAGAAGCGGCTTTGTCATGCTGGCCACATGACCCGGAAGCTGTACGCCGGCTCCCTCGGCCAATAAAGCGAGATGAGCGCCGCAACCCCAGAGTCGGTCACAACTGGACCTAATGGTCAGAGGTCCCTTTACCTTTACTCTCCACCTTGCTGGACTTAGATGATTTGTAGCTCCACATGCCTAGATTTCAGGGCGGGGGGGGGGGACACTGACAGTTTGGCCCTCAGAAAGCTTCAGGAACTACGAGCTATGGGGATCTCGAATGGCAATTTCTCAATATCACCGAGCTCAGAAGCCTTTGATGAAGGCCATGATAACTATAGGGATAGTGGTTGAAATAAAATTGTAGTGGAAGATATGGCATCTGACTCTAAATAGAGTCAGCGCCATTGGGTCAAGGCGAGTAAGAAGGTGACATAGTGGATAAAGAACCAGATTTGCATCTTTGCTTGCAATGGCCAAACAGATGGCTTCTGAAAAGCCTGCAAGCAGGACCAGAGCTCTGAAAAACACTCCCCGGTTGTGAGTCCTAGCAACTGGCACTCAAAATCATACGGCCTTTGATAGGGGAGATAGAACATGACCATTGATAGCCTTATCCTCCATGAATTTGTCTACACTTATTTTGAAGCCCTCCAAGCTGTTGGCCATCACTACTTCTTGTTGGAGAAAATTCCATAGTTTACATGCTGTGTGAAGAAGGCCTTTCTTTTTGTGTGTGTCAGGGCAGGACTTTGGGTCAGTTGGCCAGGGCTTCTCTCAGGAGAATGAGCAGGAGGCCCCTAAATGCAGCAAGGCTGTCCTACCACATTTTGAAGTGAATGAAGTAATGCACATCATTATTTAAAGGGGGGAAGGAAACTGAACGATCTGAAGTTTACAGCATGTTATTCTTTGAAGGAGAATTATTTGAAAATGATTTACAGATGGTATTTAACTCTGAGGTTCGCCAGAAGCAGCTTAGTCATGCTGGCCACATGACCCGGAAGCTGTATGCTGGCTCCCTCGACCAATAAAGTGAGATGAGCGCTGCAACCCCAGAGTCGGCCACAACTGGACCTAATGGTCAGGGATCCCTTTACTTTTAGACTTGCTAAGATGTATAAGACTGAATCAGATAAGTGTTGGAGATGCAGTGAGATTGAGGGTAGGTTCTTTCATATGTGGTGGGCCGGTAAAAAAGTATTGGGAAATAATTTATAATGAATTGAAAAAAATGTTGAAAAGTACTTGCCTTTTTGTCCTTTTTGTTGAGGATAATTCAGATGGAAATTCCAATGTGTCAAAAAAGGCTATTTATGTATGCCACTACAGTGGTACCTCGGGTTAAGTACTTAATTCATTCCGGAGGTCTGTTCTTAACCTGAAACTGTTCTTAACTTGAAGCACCACTTTAGCTAATGGGGCCCCCTGCTGCCGCCGCGCCGCTGGAGCACGATTTCTGTTCTCATCCTGAAGCAAAGTTCTTAACCCGAGGTATTATTTCTGGGTTAGCGGAGTCTGTAACCTGAAGCGTCTGTAACCTGAAGCATATGTAACCTGAGGTACCACTGTACTGTGGCCCATGTTTTGTTAGCCCCAAAATGGAAAACGAGCGAGGTCCCAACTAAAGAAAAATGGCAGTTTAAACTGATGGAATATGCGCAGCTTGCTGACCTAACATATTGAATAAGAGAACAAAAAGAACATACGTTTAAAGAAGATTGGGAAATGTTTCTTGAATATATAGGAGCAAACTCTACACTTGAAAACGTTTGCAGCTTTGAGATAAATTCAACAGTGTAAACAAGTTTTGATGTACGTATTCATGGAATACTGAATGGTTTAGTTAATGTAAAATATGCAGGGATTTATATGTGCAAACTGAACCATGGAAAGAGAAGAAGGGAAGTCCCTGACATTTTAAGGTTGTTTAATGAATATTTTTAATTGTAAAATAGAAGATTTAATAAAAATTACACACGCACGCACAAATGGGGATATAGGACTATTAAGTCCCATTACTTACCAGCACCATTGATTGTGGGGGTGGGGGAGAGTACTCGATACAGAGTTATAATTTTTGGTTGCATCATGCACAGGCACAAAGGCATTTATCCTAAACAACCCATAAGGAAAGAGGATTTTTTATTATTTACCGCACTGTGTCAAGCATGGCATGGAGAACTGTGTATCACAAATTTCCATGAAATGAACATGCATGTGGAGGAGTGGTAGAAATCACGAATTCCTTTCACCTCATTTAGTTCAGCTGTGTAGGCAGGCAGCTGTCATGCAGCTGAATTAAAACAAAGCAAAACACCCCACTTGTTGGAACTTTCAATAGAACAAGGAAACTGGTACTGTGTGCTTTCCATCACTGCACAATATATTCTTTCAGAGGCACATGTTTTGTTGTTGCCCATTCATGAGTAAAACAGCAGATTTGTTATCCTATGTGGACACAACCTAGTCTGCCAACATCACTTGGAAATTATTAAAAGCCGTCATGCTTTTCAAACAAAACACCCACTTTTGGTCTCAGTGTTACACAAGTTCCCCTTTTGCAAAAACCATTAGCGCACGCTGGTCCCCCTGTGATGCCACTACGACGAGATATGTTCGTGGGCAATGTAAAAAAGCAGGGGAAGAGGGGAACCAAACCAAAAGTGATGTAGTTCTTGTGTAATGGTTGGGTCTCTCCCCTTGTTCTCAGAACTCAGGCATCTACTACAACTTGGCTGCTCCTCCCTTGTTCTGCATTCCTGCCTAATTACCTCCTCCTGTCTCTCCAAGCTCTCCCCCTCTGTCAGCAATGGGACACCGCTGACATCTTGTGACATTCAGGCCAGCAGTGTTCCATGTCAGCAAGGGAAGAATTAATCAGACACAGGAACTTAAATATTCAGTAACTAGTGGAAGTCAGTATCCATGTAATAGCGACTGAGAGAGAGAGAATGGGACTATGTGCTGAAGATGTATTTGGGAGACCACAGTATCTCTCTTTGCAGTCTGTGTATTTCACTTTCAATGGAACTTCTGTTGGGGGCAGCTCAGGTTGTACCTGTATAACAGCAGGGACTTTGTCTCCATTGAAGTAAATGGCAACTTTCTATGGTACCCACACAGGAACGCTATTAGAGCCAGGAAAATCCTGCCTCTGTTTCTCAATCACAGCAAAGAGACACGAGGTTGGTTTGGTCCTCACCTGTATCCCAGGTTGAACGCCATTTACTTGGTCTCATAAACTCTGCGAGGGCCTCTGAAAACAAAGCTGCTGTCATGCCTCTCTGCATAGCTCCATTCTGGGTTCAGTACAATTATGGTACAGTACAATACCAAGAGGGACGTGGATGGCACTGTGGGTTAAACCAGAGAGCCTAGGGCTTGCCGATCGTAAGGTCGGCAGTTCAAGTCCCCACGATGGGGTGAGCTCCTGTTGCTCGGTCCCTGCTCCTGCCAACCTAGCAGTTCGAAAGCACATCAAAGTGCAAGTAGATAAATAGGTACCGCTCCGGCAGGAAGGTAAACGGCGTTTCCGTGCGCTGCTCTGGTTCACCAGAAGCGGCTTAGTCATGCTGGCCACATGACCCGGAAGCTGTACACCGGCTCCCTCGGCCAATAAAGTGAGGTGAGCGCCGCAACCCCAGAGTCGGCCACGAGTGGACCTAATGGTCAGGGGTCCCTTTACCTTTACGTTACAATACCAAGACGGTGATGAAGAGATGGAATCCAGGACTCAGTGGATGTAGCGATTCAAATTTTGGACTAAGACTTGAAAGACTCAGGATCAAATCCCTGCTCAGCCATGAAATTAACTAAATAACCTTGGGCCAGTCATTATCTCTCAGACTGACCTACCTCCCAGAGTTGTGATGATGAAAAACAGGGGAACCATGTATTGGAGCTCCTTGGAAGGCAGGAGATAAATGAAATGAATAAATAAATAAATCATGATTTATTTTTTTTAAAGCCCCATTCCAAACATAAATAACACATAATGGACTCCTATATTATTATGCTAAATATATCTGTTCTTTCAAAAGCATTAATAAAAATTAAAAAAAATAAAAGACAGTATTGGCTACAGTAATATATGAGAAAGTAGCCAACCATATAAGTATTTAAAAGGAGAACCAGAATGTGCAACTGGTTTATTGTTTTAAAATGCTCCCTTCCCACCACTTCTTTCTTCCTTTGATATTTTTTCTGCATCAGTCAAGAAGCTGAAGAAATTCAGAGAAGTCCTGACTCCCCAATATATGAGATTTGCTACCTTTGGGAAAGCAAAACAGCTTTAAATTTGCACACCGCATAATCAAATACTCCCCTCCTGTCTCTCGTCTACTCCTACCCAGGCATAGAGCTATAACAGCAGCAACATCCCTTGCACATCTGTCATTTCAGGAAGTTGGCCAATCATTCTGGTAAATGAATAATTAACGGCACAGAGAGCACTATGAAATCAGCATAATACATGTAAGGATTATGGAACAGACATCTAGCCAGGTAAGACTATTTTTAGTGTTGTTTTGCTGGACTTGGTGTTGTAGCTCTTAGAATAACAGAGATTTCTGAGACTTACGTTATTGATTATAACTATGTTTGATCATAATTTCTAGCCCAGGGAGAACTATCAGTGATGAGAAATTTATAAACACTGTCATTTTTCGTACTGTTTTCCATGCTGTGGATTGATGCTGCTTATTTCACAGACTGGATCTCCTTGATCTTCCAGCTTCACATTCAATTTCCTAGACATTAGCCAATTTACACTTACTTGCATGTACATCGCTTCATTACTCTTGATTACTCAACACTTGATAACTGGTAGTTGGATGTGTAAACATCACTGAATTATTATTTTTTTAATGTGACTTACTGAGTAATATGACAAAGAATCTTGTGGCATCTGAAAGACTAGCATAATTGTTGTAGCATAAACTTTCATGGACTCAAGACTGTCAGCTGCATCTTAAGTCTACCAAAGCTGTAGTAGATTTGTTAATTTTTAAGGTGCCACAAGATTCTTGGTTGCTTTTGCTGTGAGAGAGCTACCCCTCTGGAAATAAGTAATATGAAATTTTGATCTGTGAAAATTCATTCACACATGCAGATTGGCAACTGGTGGTACATTCAACAACTGATGAAAACGAGTGCATAAAACAGTGCTTGCTTAAATGTGTTTAAGTCCCATGTAAGGTAGTTGGGACTAGAGCCATTTTCTTCTTACAATACTGAGAGATTCTGCTGAGCAAAATGGGAGTCATTTTCCCCATGTTTACTTTTGGCAGAAACCAGAAGCAGACTTTTGTGGAAGTACTGACACCCTCTTAGACACCATCCAAAGGACTCTAATCCCTGGAACCTTCCTTTTCATCCTGGTTGCGGGATTGCTGCTCAACGTCCCCATCATTTGGATCCTTGCTTTCCGCATGAAGCGCTGGAACAGGAGCACAGTTTTCCTCTGCAACTTGGTGTTTGCTGATATCATGTGGATATTAACCCTCCCCTTCCTGATCTACTATCACCTAAACCAGCTGCACTGGACCTTTGGAGAGAGCTTCTGCAAGATTATACGGACTGCCTATCACCTGTGCTATTACTGCAGCATCCATTTTGTCACCTGCCTGGGCATGGACAGGTACTTGGCCATTGTCCACCCTCTGAAGTCCCTGTGGGTACTAAACAAACAACACTCCCTGCTGATTTCTTCTTCCATCTGGACAGTTACAGGATTGGTTAGCCTGCCAGTTGTTTATGTTGCAGGCACCCAGGCATGCCCAAACAACAAAACAATTTGCTCCCTCTATGTATTTTCCAGCTCCACCTATATAACCCTCCCCCTGTCTGTGAGCTGCTCAGTTGCAGGGTGCTTACTTCCTTTCACTGCTATTTGTTACTGCTATTGCAGCAGCGTTAGGAAACTCCAAGATACTTGCCTCCAGCGCTTTCAGAAAAGGGAGAAACTCACCAAGCTCATGTATTCAGCCTTGGTCATTTTTGCTCTTCTCTACTTCCCCTACCACGTCTCACGAAACACTTGCATCTTACTGAGAGCTGTACGGCCTTCTGCAACCCAGTCTATTCAGCATGCCGACACCTTGTTCCTTGTGGAGATGGCTATCTGCAGCCTGAACACCTGCATCAACCCTCTCTTCTGTTTCCTGGCCGGGGGAGACTTTCGAGAGGAGATCTGCAAATTAGCATCCTCCTTCTGTATCATCAAACGCTGGAGGAATCGACAGCAAGTGGCATGTGTTTATCCCATATAGATCTTCTCCAAAACAAGGGTCTCCTTGACTGAAACAAATCACTTGCAATGAGCGACTGAGTGACCATCAATTGCTCTGAGTGTGTGCATGATAGCTAGCAATAAAAGTAGCAACAAAAATCTAAAACTCTCTCCATCAGTAAGGACCTGCATATCAAAATCCTGAGCACTCAAAGTAAATTGGAAATCTAGTCAGTTCCAAAGCTCATTTTTTCAGTATAAACACCGCAAAGCATTTATTATTCAAAACTGGTGGTAGCTTTAATTATTTCTGTACTGTACAGCTAAAAATTCAATACCTGTGCTGGTGATAGAGAAATAATCTACTGTTAATTTCCTAAAATGACCTTGTGGCTGGGTTCACAAAGTCTAATTGGGAGTAGAAAAATAAGAGGGTGGGGGAATGTTGGCTAAACACCCTTTGGCCACCTCACATGTAAGGTAAGTGCATCAGAAAGCCTACCATCCACCCATGAGAATCTCACTGAAATTATCTTTCCCATTTGATAATTTTTGGATGCAAGTTAATGGATGGAGAATTCAGAATTTTTGGACAAACCGCTAGTTCTGCCCCACCAATTATTTTCAGGCAAGAGAGCTCCAGTGCTCACATGACACTCCCCCCTCACCTTCAAAGACTTCTCCATTTACTTAGAAAAGACATGTGTGCAGAGGAATCACCTGCCTTGATCAAATTTCTGCTTAAAGTTTAGAAAATTCAAGGTGCTCTAAGGTAACCTGCAATACGTTATGAAGACAGCACATATACTATGTTTCATTATGGGTGGTGCAATCCCATTTTATGCCCCCTCGTTACAGGAACAACTAATGCAGCTTGGTGAATGTAATTAGATGTTGCTCAGTCTTAAGCCTTTGCAGATGACTTGGTATTAACATTAGAGGAACCGCTAACCAGTGCCAAAGAGGTTATTGAGGAGATAGAACAATTTGGGCAAGTAGCAGGTTTTAAAATGAATAAAAAGAAGACTAAAATGTTAGTCAAAAATATGAAACAGGATTTGGTAGATATGTTGCAGCAACAGTTTGGTATAGAAGTTGTTTAAAAAGTTAAATATTTAGGAATATGTTTGACATCAAAGAATAAAGACTTATTTCAAAATAATTATACACTGGTGTGGAATGGAATTAAAAGAGATCTGGAAGTATGGGAGAGGAGGAAATTGTCATTTTGGGGAAGGATTTCTGTGATTAAAATGAATGTGCTACCAAAGATGTTATTTTTATTTCTATCAATTCCAATAATCAAGGGGGCAGCAATTTTTAAGAAACGGCAGAAGACAATTTCAAGATATATCTGGCAGGGGAAGAAACCAAGAATTCAATATAAGTTGTTAACAGATGTTAAAGAAAGAGGGGGCTTCGCCCTGCCAGACTTGAAGTTGTATTATGAAGCGGCATGCCTCTGTTGGTTAAAGGAATGGATGTTGTTAGAAGATACAGAGTTGTTGGATTTGGAGGGTTATGATAATAGATTTGGTTGGCACGCATATTTATGGTATAATAAATCAAAAGTCCATAAAGAATTTGGTAAGCATATATTCCAAAGATCTCTATTTGAAACATGGGATAGGTATAAAAACCTATTAGAACGTAAAACACCATGGTGGTTATCCCCATTAGAAGCTATGAGTGTGAAATAGCTTTCTAATTTTATCATCAAATCCATTTTCTTTTAAGTCTTAGAAACAATGACTGTAAAATATTGTCTGAAATGTATAAACTACTTTGGAATGGCATTTGAAAGATGAAGAAATAAAGTTGGTTATGATACATTGGGCCAAATATTTTGGATATAATATACAGTTAGAAGATTGGGAGAGATTGTGGAAAGAAGGAATAAAATTTACAGCATGTAATGCCCTGAAAGAAAATGTGATGAAAATGATGTGTAGATGGTATATTACACCAGTGAAGTTAGCTAAAATGTATAAGAGAAATAATAAATGTTGGAAATGTAAAGAAAAAGAAGGAACCTTTTACCATATGTGGTGGGAATGTAAAAAGGTAAAAAGCTTCTGGGAAATGATATATAATGAGATGAAAAAAATGTTGAAATATACATTTTTTAAAAAACCAGAAGCATTTTTACTTGATATTGTAAGTGATGATATTAACAGACAGGACAAAAAAACTGTTTTTATATGCAACAACAGCAGCAATTGTACTGTTAGCACAGAAATGGAAACAAGAAGAATTACCGACGAGAGAAGAAAGGCAGACGAAATTAATGGACTATGCAGAATTAGACAAGATGACAGGAAGGATTAGAAACCTGCGGGACCAGAGATTCTCAGAAGACTGGAATAAATATGTGAACTATTTGAAAAGAAACTGTAATCAATAGATTGTGCTAGTAGGACTGCAAGAAGTTTTGTAAGAAGGAATATATGAAATATTGTAAGGAAGGTTATGATGAGAGAGTCAATAGATGAGATCATTAATAGCAATAGTGAAATTAAGAAATGTAAATTAAGTGGAAAAAATGGGAAATTTTCAGATGTGGTTGACGGAAGTCCAAAAAAATTGTATAAGATGTAACTTACGTTGAATGACTGTTGAAAATGATATATTAACAAACATATATGTGTGTGTGTGTGTTGCTCAGCCTTGCTTTTCAAACTGCAATATGGATTTTAATTATCTGGGTATTGCCATAAGTCAGAACTAACTTTCACGAGGTCAATTAAAATAAACATTGTAAACAAGAGGGATGTTTGTCAATTAAAAATATTTTGCTTTTATAAAAACCCCAAACAAGAATTTGTTTCCTGCATGTCATTCCCCTGTTTGGAAATGAGAGAAGATGGATTTAGGAGGGTTCATTTAACATGACAGAAAAAGAGCTGAAATAGAATGTAAAGCTTATTCAGCATGTTTCAGATTTGAGAGTAGTGGAAGCAAGGAGATTTCAGTGAAGTAGTGTTAGGAGGAGTGACAGGGCAAAGTTTCCCATGAGGTTTCATACCTGTTCTTGGACTTATTCACAATTAAATTGGGGGGGCAGATATAGAGGAGGAACAGCCACCATGTTGCTTTCCAGACACTGTTGGACAAGGACTTCACCATCACTGATCATTGCCCTTGCTGGTAGAGGCAGCTGATAGGAGTTGAAAGTCCAACAACCTCCAAAGGACCACAGGTTCTCCATCCTTGGCTTAAGCAATGCAGAGCAGTGCCTTTGGTATGCACACCTAGTACTTAGATGACCCTGAGAAGCAACTGAAGTGGGCCACCTCTGCCCTTCCTAAATGAGGACTTTCTATAGTCCTAACAACCTCTGCTTGTAAGTTTGTTAGGAATAATCTCATGTGGTTTGAAACACTGAACAGGAGTAATGAGCCTCTGCTACCTTCCCTAAATATAATTTGACCCAAAGGCCAAAGAGTTGAAGACATGGACTGTAGGATGAAATACTTCTGCTGCAGAACCATTCTGTCTATGTGCTGCTTAGTGATCCTTACAAGGTCATCCTGCATAAGGGCTGAGAAGTCACCCATTCTCTGTTTTGTATCCTCATTTCTAAAGGTGCAGTAGGAATGAAGCCAGGCAGGCAAGGGGGGGTGTGGGGGGGACACCTTTATGTATAATCCCTTTATGTATAATCCCCAAAAATAATCCCTTTGTTATCAAGAGGTAAGACTACTCTGTGCTACTAGGTCTCAAACAAGCAAGAATGAAACCCTTCTCAATAGGTTCAGTGACCCCCTCCCACCTGCCAGGGCTTGTTCTTTTCAGATTTTCAGAAGAGTTGCTAAGGCCTTTTTATTCCACAGGCTTCTTGGGGTTCTGGGTTAAATTATTTTTAGCTCTCTCTACTGCTGCTGCATTTAAATTCTTTTTTTAAAAAAAAAAAGTCTTGCCACTTGTCCTAGTCTTACCACTCTTTTAAAAAATGCAATTGTTTTACGATTTACATTTTAATACAGTTGTGCAGCAAGCCTCTGTGCTTGAACTAGTGTGTCAAAAGGCTAATTGTGCATTTAAAATAAATTGCCAAAACACTGACACACACCCAGGGGGAGCCGCTGGGAGGGAGAGTGTGGACAAACATTCCTTATCAACCAGATTTCCTCCTTTCCCTTCAGAACAGGTTACAACATGCCAGAAGCAGGGTCTTCTGAACTGAAGCTGAATATTGGGGTGAGGTGTGGGGTAAAGAGAAGCTCATGAGAGGCCACATGGCAGCTATTTTCTCAGCACTCACTGCAAAGATGGTCCAGTGCCTATCCTATCCATTTTTACAGAAATGTTGATGGGTTGTACTGTTATATTGGATTTTTTATATCACTTTTAATTCTTTGTTATGTTTTGATGTCGTATTAAGTACCTCACCCTGGGATTTCTTTTAATTATGCGTGGTCTAGAAATATTATGCATACATATCAGCTGTAGAATTGACTCACTGTTTTTGTACCATTCCCTGCTCATTTTCAGTCACTCTTCCAACAACGATGCCCAAAAGCCTAAATACATCTACCAATAACCGTCATGTCCCGCTGAAATCAAAGGACTGAATCATGTGTAGATTTGTTAGTAAAATAACCACTACTTCTAGAAGAGCGTTCAAACTTATGGAGGTATTTGCAGTTAAGCCCAGCAATTGTATAAATCACTCCCTCCTTCCCCAGAGAGTAAAGTTACTCTTGCCAAATGTGTTTGAGATTATAAACATTTAAATGTGAATATTAACATTTGCTAGATATTGGGCATGAACTGTTAGACAATCATGCAGATCCAGGTGTTTTGGGCTAGAGCTTTCATCAGCCTCAGCCAGAACAATTCTGATGGGAGTTGTAGCCCAAAACATATGGAGGGCACCATGTTGGAGAAGGCTGGTAAAGCCTGCTTCTCAATATTTTCTCAGAGCAGTTTAGACAAAGGCAATGCTTCCTCCATTTGCAGACCAAACGAGAGCATGTATATCTGTTGGCAGACCCCCTCAACATGCATAGTGACTGCATGTGTCACTACAGATGCAGAGGTCAGGGCACACAGTACAGTTCTTTTAAACCTGAATGAGGGGGAGTTAAATTCCACTAGGTATCTTTTAGTCATGTCAGGATCAGCTGGGGAAAAATACCAAAAAAGGGGGAGGGGGAGAAGAAGTTGATCTTTGGATAACAAGTGGCTGATTTATAGGAACAGGAAGAACCAGCTGAGCAAAAGTTAGCATGGCAAGAAAAGGTGAGTAATCGTGTTTGGTCTCCTGGGACTCAAGGCTTGGCAGCTGATGTGAAGGTAAGAGCATATGATTTATGACATGCATTGACAATGTGACCAGCAAAGTGCAGAAGGCTATTAATAATTGTTGTCATAAATACTCCACAAGCACTGCAATGCTGTGAAAATCGGTGTATGGAAGCAGAACAAAAAAAGTGGATCTGATGGGTAGAAATGTTAAGCAGGAGAATGCTCCAAGGACTTACATTCTCATAAACATACATTGCCTTCCTCCCATCACCTCAGTATGGAAGAAGTTCCACACCCAGAGAAAGAAACCCAGTGCCCACTTTTTATCATAAAAACCTGATAATTCTTGCCACATTACATACAAGTCAGATGAATTAGTCACCATGTGTTCCCCCTTTAAAATGCCACCAAAGATTGGACAATAATGCAGATGGTCACAAAGGGAGTGGCTCTCTGAACTAGCCATTCTAAATGAATCTAGCAGACACAATATTATTTCCCCCCATCTCGTAAGCAGTGCATACTGGTATAAAAAGAAATATAGGATAAGTAGATTTATGTTGCACTTTGGTGTAACAGCATCTGATAAAGTATCTTCTCAGATTTGGTTGTGTGGCTTGGTTTCATTCGGATTCTTTTGTTTCTTCTAAGATCAAAAAAAGGTGGGAAGAACTATGATATTAGAATAATCCAGAGAAGAAGCATAATTTTAGAAGAAACCAAAGGATGCCAATGAAAAATGTCAGCCTTCAACCTGCTTCAAAACCAGGTATCTGCTGTACCACAGCTGAACTGAAACTGAACACCCTGATCTCATGTGCTGTTGTACAATGCATGGCTACTGGCACACTCATTAGTGATGACCTAAAATAAAGTGAAATCTTTCCTCCGCCCACATTTAACAATGTGTTGTTCAAAGGTTCTCCTTGGGGAGATAAAAGAAATGCTCTAGGTAGCTATATTACAAAGGAGCAACCATAGCCATTATCTTGCACAGGCTCTGTCCAGTCCTTTTAAAATTGTTAGTTCTTGTTACTTTATCTCTTGTGGAGACAAAATAGCACTGGATCATTTCTGTTCCTTCAAATATATCAATTCCTTTTGCTAGAGAAAAATGTGCACTAGTGCTGACCCATTTAAGGGTTCACACAAAAAATACACAAAAGGGGTGGGGAGAGATGGATTAAATGAATTCATTGTTTAGGGAGAAGATTAGTCAAGATACTTCTGCTTGATTAATACTAAGGTTAAAGACAAAGAACAGAACAGAAAAATGCTTTCTGAATGATTATCATATACGTCATTATGACCTATTTCCCCCATATAAATTCCAGAGTTATTTTAAGTTTGGGAGTGTCTGACATGGCAGAGGTGGTGTGTCCTGTATGGTACTTAATTAGAAATTCTAGATTTATGGAAAGTTTTCATTTGCAGAAATGCAAGCTTATTTGCAGGCAAAGCCATTTTTTATTTTTATCTATTGTTCAGGAATTAGCATTATTTGTTGTCATTCTATTAGAATATAATATTGAATAAGCTAACTCACCCAGCTTAAACAATGTACCTGGAATCTGAAGATATTCAAGCATAAGGATCTCATTACTGGTAGCATATAGCAAGGGTGGCCAATGGTTTGTTGTAGGAGCCTGCATTCCAGCTCAGTGTATTAGCAGCCTGTTGAAATGCATGACTAAGGGCAGATAACTGAGCCAGGAAAGGAGCTTGCCCAGCAGTAGAAGTACGATACAAATGGACAAAGAAACAAAACCGTTCCCCATCAGTTATCTTCACCCCCTGCTTAATTTATGTGTAACAACCTACTGTCAAATCTCAGGACGAGGCTCAGATCACAACTCTCAATCTCATTAGGCCAAGATGGTGAACAGCAGCTCTGCTTATGAACCTGAAGATAAACACTGCTCCTATATAAAACCAATTACAAAGGCCTCCTGAAGAGGCCTCATAAGCCCCCAGCTTCTTCTGAATTTACCTCTATAGGGGAGTGGAGAAAACCTGAGAAATGACTGAGGTGGGATCATATCTATGAAAGACCCCTTTCCCCAGCCAGCCACATAAGGTCAGCAAAGTGGGGGATGAGAAGCATTTGTGATTGAGTCCATTGGAAAGGTAGTCTCATTCATCCTCCAGAAATGTCCCACTTTCTGACAGGCTGTAACATGTCTATGTAGCATTGCAACTTCTCCCTCCCCCTTCCTCTTTTTCTAATCACTCTTTTTCTTTTAAGAGCATTGAGAATTTAAGTGAAACTTTCCTCTCTCTCTCTCTCTCTCTCTCTCTCTCACACACACACACACACACACAGAATCAATTTCAGTATATTGGGCTGCTAACAGAACCAGCGATCACTCTAAAACAGCCATTCACCATCCTAACCAAGACGAAAATTGCTTCCTGACCAATAATTGATTCCAGAGTTTATTCTTAAAATCATAGAAATGCCCTCATTCAGAAATTCCCAAAGCAGTGGGACATCAAGGAAGTAAGCATACACACTCCCAGACGTCTCATAGTACATGAAATCCACACTCTTGCTAGGAATGGATATTTTGCCTCAATGATCCTGCAGTCAGAATCCATCATGGATAGGCAGAGCATTCAGCTGAAAAGTCATGCCACCCATATGACAAGCTGCAGTGCTTTTTCAGCATCATGCTTGGCTCTCCATTGTCATATCAGAATGCAGTAACGGGGGGGGGGGGGGGCTTTCTTGGTAACTGCAGTCCTGTTGGCTGCTGCTCACGCAGATTTGTCTGCTTCCAGCCAATGCCTGAAAACATCGTGATTTGTTATTGCATGATGGCCTTATCCAAAGCCGCAGCTGCTGCAGAGACCAATCAGGTTCTCCTTCCACTAAATCTGTATCCCTGGAAAATGGCACCATACGATGTAAAGACATAACCAGTTTATGAAAGCATTATATACCTTTTCTCATGAAAACGCAAAATGTACAATAGAGTTTAGCTACAATATTGTACATTATCTTAATGCATCAAAAAACGGGGATGGAATATAAAACCTGAAGTATTAACTGATCTACTGCAAACATCCCATACATATCTACTATTAAGTCACATAAGTTCAGTGGGGTTTAATCCCAGGGTATAGACTGCGGCCAAAGAAATCTATTACAACTGTTCATTTTATAGCATATACGATCTAATTTCTAATTTCCCTTTTATATATTGCATTAAAGATTTCCAGCTTTTCAGAATTACTTTATATTTTTGTGGAGTCCTTATGAGTGCTGTAAACTCTAATAATTTCTCTTTGTTCCCACATTTTCTTTATTAAGTCTGTTTTACTTGGTCTTCAGCTACTTTTCCAGAATTGGGTGAAGGTATTCTTGTTAATGTAACAACGTATAAAACCCATATCTGTTTTCCTAATGGGGCAAATTCAGTGTCATAGATGTTTCAATTATGTTGCCAGTAGGTGGCCAAGTTGTTTCTTTCTGTTCCTGGCACACAACAATGAAACAGCAGATAAAGTAATGAGTAATTCAGCTACTTAATTTGACTGTCCTAGCTGCTACAATCACACAACCAAGGCTAGTAAAGACAATTAAATGTTTTCTGGTTGTGCTATTTGTTTATGAATGAATATGAAATATATTCAAATAACATACTCTTTTCTCTTCTCCTCCCATCTAAAGTTAGATTGTATGTTACCTGGACTCTGCAAAGCAGCATGCACACTGATGGTGTACTGCACAGAAATAAAATAGTAATGCATGCAAGATATTGTTCACATTTGTTAGGTACATTGTGTTGAACTCCAGCTCCCATCATCCTTTGCCAGTATGGCCAATGGCGAGGAATGATGGGAGCTGGAGCCCAACAATATATGGAGGGCACCAGGTTGGCTACCCCTGTGTTGGAACTATAACGTTTAGTCAATCAACCAGTTAGATTAATGCATTAAGAATCTTTTTAATCACTCAAATGAATACCTTTTGAGCAGCAATTTTTTAAAAATTTTAATATTTTTTAATAAAACTATTAGCATGCAATCCTATCCCTGAAATCCTCCAGCTGAGTCATCATTGAAAGTGGTGCTATTGTTGCTTTGCCAGTGGACAGTGAGCTTTGCTGGAAGAATTAGATGTCTTGGGATGCTTGTGGAAGGCTCTGCCAGCTGGTTATTTAGTGCAAAAGGCAGTCTGTGTGGATTTTCTTTTCTTCTTTACTGTGAGAAGCTATTTAGCTACATTTTGGGGTTGGAGGAAACAGATGTACAGCAGAATCCTAATAAATACAAAAGTTGGTTGTTCCTATTGGGTAACCGGCAAGAATAGAAACCTCAGTCCAAATAAGTACGGTATTCAAGCCAGCAATGAAACTTGGGCACAGGATAATAAATTACCACCACCACCACTACTACTATTACCAATGTTAGAAAATTTCACCTGCTTTCTACTCAGTCTTTGCCAATACTTTAGCAAGCCCTGACCAAGCCTTCACCTATGCCTTTGGAGGTGCATGATCCCTCAGTTAGCAGAACCATATGCTGCAAAGTTTTGCTAAAATGTACCGTCTTAGATTAGGGACGCGGGTAGCGCTGTGGTCTAAACCACTGAGCCTAGGGCTTGCCGATCAGAAGGTCGGTGGTTCGAATCCCCACAGCGGGGTGAGCTCTCGTTGCTCAGTCCCTGCTCCTGCCAACCTAGCAGTTTGAAAGTACAGCAAAGTGCAAGTAGATAAATAGGTACCCCTCCGGCGAGAAGGTAAACGGCGTTTCCGTGTGCTGCTCTGGTTCGTCAGAAGTGGCTTAGTCATGCGGGCCACATGACCCAGAAGCTGTACGCCAGCTCCCTTGGCCAATAAAGCGAGATGAGTTGTTCGCAGCTGGACCTAACGGTCATGGGTCCCTTTACTTTACCATCTTAGATTACAAGTAAGGAATAGCATGTTTAAATAAATAGTCTCGGATAAATAGCCTTATTCATATAGAACACTTGCAGGTTAGGGATACAGTTGTGTTTTTTTTTATTATTCAGTTGTAGTGGGCCAATGGAGATAACCTTTTCCTACTGTCTGGGGATAGGCAATTTGTGGTAATACCACAAATTTTATGGTATTTTTTTTAGTATACCTATAATCATTTGCTTATTAGGGACCACCACACATTTCCCCCCCCCAAAATGCTTTGCATGGGTAAATTCTGATTTATCAAAATGTTCAAACGTAGGGGGTCTGTGGCTTGGCTTTTGAAAAATACGAGGTCCTCAGTAATTAGCTAATTGGGAACCACTGCTTTAGATTATTGAAGGCCAGAGGATTTCTGGCCATATGACTGTGTGACCCAAAAAACTGCAGATGACAAAAGCTACTTAGAAGAGGCATTTTCACCTCTCTGTCACTCAAAGGAGAATGTATCTTCTATCACTTTGGATATTGTGATGTGTTCATGTATTTTTATTTAGAACAGTTGTTCTATTAATGCTCACATGCATGCAGATTAGAAAAGTAATAATCATCCAATTAAAAATACAGATTTATTTAATCTGGTGATAGCATTAGAATTTGGATAAAAGCTACAAAATTGTGCACTTTCCCTTTCAGCACCGAGACATTTATTTTCCTAAAATAAACTCTGAAGTGACATGAATCAAGGTAACATACACAAGTCTGGAAAAAAATAATGACAAACAAAACCTTTTACTTAGAAATTGTAATATGTAAAATATCATAATTTTATTAGACATGTTTTCTGCTCACATATTAATGCAGCATTTTACAAAGCAGGAGGAACTGATTATGAATGGCCAGTGAAGCTGAACACCACAGGAGTAATTAATGGAAGTCTTGTCAAACACCATTGTCCTTCCACCAGAGGGCATCCTTAGTAAAAACATTTTAATCACAGCAACATCAGTGTATTTAGAGCACAGCAACAGGGGCACATTTTTATCAAGTAATTACCGTAAGTGTGTTGGTACCATATATATTTTATGAATCAAGTGATCTAGGTCCAAATTCAAAATGTGCACATTTATAGGTAGATGTTTTACCTTTCATAAAATGATACTATTGCCATCAAGATAAGTAAGAAATTAATAGTGTTTTTCAATAATATGAAACTTGTCAGAGTCACTACTGGAGTATGAGAAGCCCCTGCATAGTCAGATATTCTGTCCCTTTCACATTCCTGACATCTCACCAGGATAAGAGATTTCTACCATAATATAAATTATTGGACTATATTTTGATCAGGAGAAGCCAAATCTGAGCATGGCAGTTTGGGCCTATTGTTTCGTAAGAATAGATAAAATATTAAAATGAACTATCTATACATATTAAGGAAACACACACACACACATCAAAGATAGATGCTATGGACAACCAATCCATAATAAAGAAATGTCATAAAATATTATGCCCATAAAATAAAGATTCAATGGTTTCCTAATTATACAATCTGAGAGGTGGCCTTATTCGTCTATTTATTATAGCTTTCACTAAATCTCAGGTGATTTGCTGCTTTGTTTGCAGATCACTGCTTAAAATGGTGTCTTTTTAGGGAGGAAGTGTTCAGTTTATTTTGCTATACTGCAGCAAAAGCTGCTGAAATGTGCTCTAGTGCTTGTACTGCGCAACTGGGTCAGTCAATGCGTCAGGAAAGGGAGTCAAACATGGGAATCCGAAAGTTAATTGTCAGCGTCTCGTAAACCCCCGTTTTCTTTGAGAAGTACACTGCTCTCTGGAAAACCTGGAGACGGAGAGACCTTGACTCGGCTCCTCTTTGGTTTCCATGGCATCCGCTCTTCATTGACTTCATTGTAATGAGCCCGCCCAATTCCCCTGGAACATTGATGGTGGAGGAAAGCTTCCGATTGCTCTCTCCGTGGTGCTGAAAACATTTCAGAGCACGCTCTGTTCCTTGTGCGCTATCCATGGTGCTGAAATCTCTCTGGGAGGCGCGGCAGTGAAGGAAGGTGGCGAAGAATTGCCAACTACGTCTGAAGGTGTGACCCCTGCAACTCTGCTTTAGACCACTCTTTCCAGCACTGGAGCAACTGGTTGATGTGTTGCACACCAGTGCCAGAGTTTGTAACACAATCATCAGGGATTCACCCAAATTGGCATGAAGTAGGCACTGGGAAGGTTTGTATTCATCCTCTTTTGAAGTCAACATCGTCTGACGACTCACTACCTCTACCTATCCCAAATGCAGTAAACTAATCAGCACCAATCCAGGATTTTACTTACAAATTGGACTTTGAATCCAGGCTGTTCTCTTTTTTCAAAGTCGCCATGGCTCCTCCTGCACCTTTTGCTAGTGGATCCTTCACCTCCAGGAAGACCTTCTAGTTGTGTCTCACAACTTCTGTTCTATTCAGAAATCTGTGGGCTGTATGTAGACACTCAATCGTCTCCTCTTTCTGGCGCTGGCTCTCCTCCTTTCCTCCTCGCCCACAGTTACACACATACACGCATACAGAGAATCTCTCTCTCTCTCACACACACACACATACACCTCTTTATCTGGATGCACACCAATAGCCATTTTATGGAGAAAAGTTAGACATGGAACCAATATGAGCCATCATCACTGTTTATAAGGGTGCCCTAGCCAACCAAGTGAACGCCAGTTAAAACCTTTGCAGGAATGGAGTCCGTAAAACAAAGGATCCTGACCCCTGGCAAGGAGGGGCTGAAAAATTTAGCTGGGAAATCGCTGGGTCAACTCTACAGGTAAGGGACGGGATTGTCTTTGGTGGGTAAGCATATTTACCATTGTGGAGCTTCTTAAACTGTGGCTTCCTGACTTCACTTCTGATACCAGGATAATTTCACATACAGCTGTGGCCAAACGTGGGTATTATTTGTGCTCTTTGGGTTTTGCTAGCTCGGGCTTTAACTTCAACAAAATGGTATCCAAATGGTTTTGATATTTAAGCATTTAACACCCTTCTATGGGGAAGCAGGCACCAGTGGTTTCAATATATTTGTTTCCAGACATTATCTTAGAAACACAGTCAGAAAAATCATACCAGTGTTGGGTAATTTATTCATTTTGTTCTGTGTATTTAGAACCTCACAATGAGCAATGTAGAAAATGCTTCCTTTTATGGGGGGAACCCCTTTGCACTGTATTTGGGTTTTAGTTTACAATTTATTTATAAGAAAGTTTTCCCCCTCCCCCCAAGGAAGAATTAGCACGGTTTTCGATTTGGATTCCCCATTCCCCAGTGTATTCGCCCTTCAGACGAAGAAAAACATGGAGATGCATAAATAATTGATAATCTAATGTCTTCTTTCTGAAACACACATAAAAGGTAGACCATAGGAAAGAGACACTTAGGGAAACGTGTGTCCTCCTACCGAACCACCCCTTTATCCTTACACAGAAATGTACTACAAAAGAAACTGTTTGAAAAAGTACCGCAGCAAACCTTAGTTACAAAAATACATCTGAATTCGATATCAATGGTTCGTGAAAATACTGCATCCTCCCCCTTAATTAAACCAAAACCAAAACGAAACTAATTGGTAGGTAAAATAATAGCATTTGAGAATGAAAAGATAATGCCAAATTGATTAATTTATTAATCTTAAAAATAATAATTACTATTTCCCCTTATGCACATTCAGAGTGGCAGGTTAATACCTGAATAGGAAGGTCACCTTTGGTTGAGCAAAGCCACCATTGCGGCAATCGAAGCATTGTTTTATTGGAGAATATTAGGCTACTTTAGGGTAACATCTAGAAAACGAGGGCTTTACTAATTTTTAAGCCAAAAGGTATGCAGTAATTTTATTGTAAGAGCTGGCTGTACAACCCCAAACACACACACACACACACACACACACACACACACACACACCACACCACGTATTTGCTGTCATGCCCAGCCACGTAAATATCGCCTTATTTTTACTAGAGAGGAAGAGGACAGCAACGAAATATAATAAAAGCAAAATGCTGACTTGTATGACAATCTAATACTCCCGCTATAATCTTAAATAATTTTACAAAGCTGTCTTCGAGAATAAGAGATATACAAACTGTGCATTTTTTCATGGTTTTTAAAAACAAATATTGTATTAAAATGTCGAATTAACTCTAGGAATGCTTAATTTCGCATTAGGCTTCGCGGGAAAAACAGGATCTAGTTTTCTCCTCTTGATCTTAGAATTGCCTCTTTACCGTTCTGTTTCTACAAGTCTTGTTTTCTTCTTCTTTTTCTTTCTTTTCTAGGCATACAATAATAAGTGTTGGGAAGGAATATTTGTATGGTTGTATAAGGAGGCAATGTAAACATCAGCTATTATGTGTTATTTCTGATATTGCCTGGATGAGATTAGGATCTGTTATTTGATGTTATGCTATGTTATGTTATATTGTGTTATGCAATTAAGGTCAAGGACTGAATTCCTTGAAACTCGATATATGCATAGTATGTACACACACACACACACACACACACACAGCATAGTAAAATACACCATATCATACCATCCAAAACCCAATCCCAATCTCCCCTCATCCAGGCAAAATAATAGATAATACACAATCGTTGATTCTAACGGGGAAAACAACTTGCATCCCTCTCTCCAAACTAGCCAGCAAAGTAATATGTGAATAAAATTAAACCCCATACCCACGTACTTGTGAGTAATGCCCATTGAACTCAAAAAGATTTACTTCTGGGTATAGGACTGCGCTGTTAATTCGCT
Organism: Podarcis filfolensis; assembly: GCF_964270895.1. Taxonomy (NCBI): domain Eukaryota; kingdom Metazoa; phylum Chordata; class Lepidosauria; order Squamata; family Lacertidae; genus Podarcis; species Podarcis filfolensis. The sequence continues at coordinate 76,102,276 of NC_139604.1, read as the reverse complement.
CAACTGGCACAGGATCCAGCTCGGATCCCCGTGATGTAGAGAAAAACACTTTTGATCCTAAAATCAGCCGGTCCTCTTCCTAGATCTTAGCTAATCTGTCTTTATTGACCTAGATCTCGAAGGAGTGAAGGTCACCGCTGCACTCCTGTCCGAAATTACTAAAAGTGGTGGTGGGGGGTGGAAATCCCTGCAATGGAAGATCGGATTTGCAAACCGAAAGACAAACGGAATAATATTTCGATCCCATTTCCAAGCCTTCCTTTTGTGAAAGGAAAACGTTTTTCCTCCGATGGAAAAACTAAGGGAAATTAAGGCAGGCGCGCAACTTGAAGGGCGAGAAGCAGAAGCGTGCCTGGAATCAATGGGAATTCAATATTGCTAAGGAACGTTGGGGTGGCCATTCAGATCCCTCCCCATTTGGCGCTCGGCTCGCCTATGCACTGCCTGCTTATTCCCACCCACCGACCCTCTGATGTCCTCGAAAGGAGGGAAGCCTTGCTTGGGAGCGCTGAGTTTTCCACACCGAGGGAGCCGTGCGCCCATTACACGTTCCTCGGTGTCTTTTAAACCTCCAAGCGCGGGCTGCCCGACAAGGAAGGCCTTCATTCGCGGCCGCCTTGGGATGTAGCTGGAGTGCAGGCCCGGCTGACTGAAAAAGCGCCAGGCGGCCATTTTGAGTGCTGGCAGAAAAACCAGACAACTGGCTGTCGCCTCTGAAAGAAAAAAAAAGACGCCCTTTCCCTTATCAATAGGCCTCACCGGGCCTCATGGGCTTGCACACTCCAACCCCCAACCCTCACTTTATAAGAGAGTTAAAGCCCTCTCTCTAAAAGGCAAGCAGACGTGGGTTTCCGCCCCCCTTTCCAGGATATGTTTCTGGTTGCAAAGTAGCCCAACATGGCGTCTCCGCAGTCGAACGCCTCCCATACATCAGGAGACACATAAGGAATGGAGGGGAGGGGGAAGGAATCAGGAAGCCTGGCAGGGGCGCCTCATTGAATTGCTTTGTGAAACCCACACAGGAGATGGAAACGTTTCCTAAATCACGCCTGCCAACCTCTCGGCTGTTGTGGCGGGATATTTGTCAGTGGTGGGGGAAATAAACGTGTGCCGAAGCCCCCCTGTCCTTTCCAAACTTTAATGTAGGGCAGATCTCATCTGCAACAGAAGGGCCCCGGGTTCATTCTTGGGCCTGAAACGCTGGAAGGTCACTCTCCGTCAGGGCAGACAGTACTTCCTGAACTAGGCGGACCAAGGATCTGGCTAAGTGGAAAGCAGTACACTATGTTGCTACATATCCCCAGCGAGGTTTAGCACTCGCTAAATTGATTTTTAAGGCACACTCCTGGTTCAGATTAAGCCCTGAATCTTTAACCTTGCTTTAACCTCTGCCACCCACTCCGGGCAAAAATAAAATCCTGAAGATAAATGAGGCCAGGGGATTGGAGTCCCTTGACTGAGATCGTGTCCTCTTTGGTTTGGGCAGAGTCCTCGAGAAGAAGCAGAAGACCGGCGACACCATCGAGCTGACGGAAGATGGGAAACCCTTGGAGCAGCCCGAGAAGAAGGCGCCCCTGTGCGACTGCACCTGCTTCGGGCTCCCGCGGAGATACATCATCGCCATCATGAGCGGACTGGGCTTCTGCATCTCTTTTGGGATCCGCTGTAACCTGGGAGTAGCCATCGTGGACATGGTCAATAACAGCACTATACACCGAGGAGGGAAAGTCATCAAAGAGGTGAGAGAGAGAGAGACACGTTGAGACAGTTCTCCTCTTCCACCTGCACCATCATGACTCCCAAACGCCCTTCAGGCGTCCATTTTAACAACATAGGCTAGACTCTAAGAGAGGTGGCCTGTATGTCGTCGTTTGACTTCAATGTTTAGGGAAAGGTTCTTTAAGCAGAACTGAAAAAACCATTGCAAAGAGAGATGAATCCATTCATTTGGTTTTGATCCATTTTTTCCTCCTCTTTCTCTCGTTCCAATTCATTCACCCGCCTCATTTTCTGTTTCTTTTTTCTTCCCCCGTTTAAAACCAGACTCAGTTTTGCTGTCGTTGGTATGAGAATATGGTGCACCTGTTGGTTTTTCCTACTGCTTTCTTTCCATGGAGCTCGGAACGGGCTTACATGGTTCGCTCCCCAAGCAATTTTATATTCACAGCCCTGTGAGGTCGAGAAAGAACGTAGCTGGCCCGAGATCATCCCATGAGCTTCCTGGCTGAGTGGGGCTTTGAACCTAGGGTACCCCACCCATAAATAAAAAAATGTAGCTCCCCCACTTTCTTACACACAATTGTATTTTAGACGACGACCAGCTGCAAGGAACTCGTAGCCCAAGGCACACCTGGAAGCAGGTCCCATTGAGTTCAATTGAACTTACTTCCAATTAGGTGTGGCCAGGAGGACCGCAACCGCAATCGATTGAAAATCCTAAATTATTCAGCTGTGAATGGGGGTGAAAGGAGTCCAGGAGCCCGCACCCCACCCTGAGTCGGATCATGATGCTCCGCTTCCTGCTTTCGCCTCTTCACTTCAAACCCAGAGCTGGTCCCAAGCTCAGACTTCAGCCGTTACATGGCAGCGTCTGCGCTCCGCACTTGCCAAAATCGATAGGGAACAGGGCAGAGGTGGTCCCTCTGGACAACTGCTATTTTAGACCCTTAAACATACTTATATGCCTAATAAATAATAATGATTACACCAAGCGGCCAAAAACGACGAAAGACGTTTGTTTTTCCCCTAGCTCTCTGGAAACTTCGGAATTAAGGAGATGACGGTCCATCAGTTGTTTTTTACATCGCGATTGTCAAATCAGGTCCGTCTTGGTTTTTTAAAAGCGAGGGAAGGAATTTTTATTAAGAATATGAGGAAAGCGAAGCAAATCTATATCAAACCCCTAAACTCGGAGGGAAGGTGAAGCTTAGCTTATAGGCGGATAAATGCACGTCGCTTCAACAAGTTTTTCCCCTTTATAATCGTTTTCTTTGGTGAGAAGAATAGCAAGGTGTTTGTGTCCAATGGAAAAACAAGCAAATCACCACATAGTAATCGAGAACGTGAAATGGCTCACAAAATAACGCACCAACCCCGTCCCCAACCATTTCTCCCAAGGAAAAAACCAGACTAACACAAAGTGGCAAAGGTATCTTATTTATACAATGAAATAAATTGCTGGACGGATCCGTTTCGAACACTGTTGTGTTCAGAAGCTTTTGAACATTATGTTTGATTTGAAGCTGGCGATCGCCCAGGATCCACTTGTGACCCTTTTCAAATATAGTCGACCCCCTCTACTCCCCAATATGCTAACCTGGAATCATAAAGTCCCAGAGTACAGTATCCTCCTAGTACAATAATATAAATACTACTAATAATTAATAATGAACAGGAATTAAGAATATATAGGTTATAGAGACGTTAGCAATCCCCATCCTTTAAAAACCCCAATGTGTTTGTTTGGGCTAATTGTTGAATTTAGCAGCGTCAAGGGAAGCCATATTCATATTCTGTGGTTGACAGCTGCAGGTACCCTCCGTGGACCTTGGCTTAGCACCGACCTGTCCTTTCTAAATGACTGCTTACAACGCATCTTCTTTTTCTTCCCTCTGTCTTTCCTTTCCTTGGCTTGGTCGCTTTCGGAAGAAAGCGAAGTTTAACTGGGATCCGGAGACGGTTGGCATGATCCACGGTTCTTTTTTCTGGGGCTATATAATCACGCAGATCCCCGGGGGATATATTTCATCCAGGCTGGCAGCTAACAGGTAATGGCAACCCGATCTCTCCCCTCCTCCACGTGCGAAGTAAGTAAACAAAGAGCGAGATGTCTGCTCCGCATGGTGTTGTGTTATTCTATGGTTGGTGTTTGTGCTGACAAAGGAAGAGGCAGAGAGCCGCGGGGACCTGTTGTTGGCTCAGGGCTGCTTCTTTTCCTGCATGGGCTGTTGGAAAGAAACAGCCTCCTGTCTTGGAGAAACCTCGATGAGCCACACTGCGGAGCTCAACCCCCAACCCCGCTATGGTGCAAAGCGTAGCAGCGCAGTGCGGAGTGGTGCTCCCCATCCGCCAGTACGTGGGCGCAGACTCAGAGGCCAGAATAGTTTGGCTTTGCAGCCAATCTTTGTTGGTGGAGCGACAGACTGTTTTTGTGTTAGACGAACTGAACAGAAGGGGAATTCTCTCACGCTTAGGAGACAAGGCAGGGCACCTCCAATGGTACATACAGCCAGGACTCTGCTTTTACGCCTCTCCTCCAGCCCATCTTTAGATGGGATTCTGTTTCGCTTCTGGCATTTCTGCTCCAAAGTCCTGCTTTGAGGGCACTACTGGACACACCATCCCTGGCTGAGTCTCTCGCTCTCCCTACCAAGGATTTCTGGTCTTTCGCCGCAAGTTTCCAAATGAATACATTTCAGTTCAGTCCGGAATAAAACCCAGCAACGGTTCTGTGCAACTAAATCCCATGAGACTTGCTCCCAAAGAAGGGTCCATGGCAGGCATGGCTAAACTTGGCCCTCCAGATGTTTTGGGACTACAACTCCCATCATCCCTAGCTAACAGGACCAGTGGTCAGGGTTGATGGGAATTGTAGTCCCAAAACATCTGGAGGGCCAAGTTTGGCCATGCCTGGCTATGGGGTTGCAGCCTAAACACTGTTTTGCTGGGTGTGTGACTCAGTTCTAGCTGAAATCACTGCCATTTTAACCCGAAATCTGAGATTATTCTTTAAACGGTCATCGTTTATTAGCGATCATTTCGGTTCATGTCGCGTCTTTCAGTTTCAACATACAGCGCCCAAGGCTGCTCATAACAATGACAACCAAAAAAGGGGGCGGAGAGTCCATGCTCCCTTCCAAGCCCAGTTGAAACGAAGTATTTTGATAGCTGAAGTAATAAAAAGCACAACATTGACTTTCAGTCAAATGCTTCAGCTTAACTAAATTGATTATTGATTATAATAATCATACTCTACTAGTAGTACTTACTATTCAGTTAGCAGATTAACAATTGTACACATTTTCGTCGGACCGAAACCCACGGGTTCGTGTTAGCAAAACACCAATCTCCTGTTTTTACATTGTTATTATTGGTTTTAATGTTACACTTTATGATATGTATTGTTCCTGGCGTTGTTTCCAGATATTATTATTCAGGCATTAAGATATTATTCATATATGAAAGCCCTGTTGTTGTTTTTGGTGGTTGATTTTTGCACATCACTGAAACGCAGTATACTCGTTCGCTCGCTTGCTCGACGGTTCGGAACTATTTCATGCGGTCTGGCTGGGCTCTCTGTTATAACGTCTGCTTCAAGTAGAGACAAGTCCATTTGTTTCGCTCAGGTTATATATAACCCGCAGAGCTTTTTGGGAAGCTGTTGATGGGGAGTCGAGTGCGTTATTATTAATTCTCCCCCTTTTTATTTATTTATTTAAACAAAAAGACTCTGCGTATCTCTCAGATGAAAGGTGGGGGTCCTTATTAATGGGCAGCCGAAGGGGAGCTGAATGAGGCGCCCGCTGCACGAAGCAGGAGAGGAAAGTGCTTTCCAAGAGAGCTTTGCACAATGAAAGGGAAGTGCAGATGGCGCGGGGTCTTAAGGCTCCGTTTCTATGGCGCCTGCCAAGGAGGTTTCAGGCACCCGGGGGGGCGATTCTACCTGTTAATTAGATCCTCGGAGGATTCCCGGGCGCAGGAGGCATTCAGAGCCATCCTCTCTGGGAGGAGCAAGGGGGGTCCTAGCGCCGCGCGCTCTCCAACCCGGAAGCAGGCGGCCCCGGGCAGGGACTGGATGTTCCAAAGAACAAAGTCTCTGCGCGTAGAGGCCCTTTAGACCAATCCATCAGCCAATGCAGACGTGCTGATCGCTCCCCGAATCGATCGCCTTTCCACCCACGCCGCCTGCTCTGATCCTGCGCTTGCAGCTCTGAATGGGGAATGTTTGTGCTATTACAAAACCCCTCCCTCTCCTAGTCCGCAGTCATGAATCAAAGTAACTGTGTTCACACACGCGCGCGCATATCACTTGCCTAGCTCTCTGGGGTGGGAGGCGGATGTCAACCCGATCGTCATTTCTTGCCCTGGGCAAGATTTCCACCAGTTGTTTGGCTTGAGTAAAAAAGGAATCAGGGATTTAATCGCCACCGCTACCAACCCCCATCGGAGCGCTTCAAACTACTCCGGGTCTTTATCTGCACAAATGGGAAACGGGGTAACCTAGCTGTAGATTGAATTTCCAAAGGGAAAGCGGCTGCGGGTGGAATCGGACGCAGGGAAAAGTCCTGCAGGAAAGCTTGCTTTCCCTGAACATCTCAATGCGACTCTATTAAACTGAATTTTACGTCGGGTGGGAGAGCACCACCTGATCTAGAATCTGCGCTGATTGAAGGCTGGACTCCTATACCTACTTACCTGGGCGTAAGCCCCGTTGTACTCGGTGGACCTTTCTTCTGAGTAGACGTGCATAGGACTCCCAATTCAGATTAACCGGAATACAGTGGTACCTCGGGTTACATACGCTTCAGGTTACAGACTCCGCTAACCCAGAAATATTACCTCGGGTTAAGAACTTTGCTTCAGGATGAGAACAGGAATGGTGCTCTGGCGGCGCAGCGGCAGCAGGAGGCCCCATTAGCTAAAGTGGTGCTTCAGGCTAAGAACAGTTTCAGGTTAAGAACGGACCTCCGGAACGAATTAAGTACGTAACCAGAGGTACCACTGTATACAGGTTTGGAAAGGCAGAAGTAAGACCTAATCCACTCCCCCCCGAACCAGCTCCTGGATTGCTCCTTCAGCCTCCCCAAAGTCGTGCGTGTGCGGGGGTGGGGGGTCGTCTTCTTTAGCCCTAAATCTTTCCGAATTTATAGTTTTGCGATTATAGTTGTGCGAACTGGTAAGATGTGGAGGGAGAGGAATGGCACGTAACTAATTCGGAATGCGTAAAGGAAGACAGCGACAAGATGGAAACCGAGGAAATGGCGACTCATGACAGTCAATCTGTGAACGTGTACTGTAGGTTTAGATGCCAAAACAAGGACAATTCTCCATAGAACCGATCGTGGCTGATATTATAAATCAAACCTGTATCCTTAAAAGGCGCATTGAAATCAGATCACCTGCTAGGTTCTAAATCAATGCAATAGGCATTCTATCCACCATTTTGGATAAAAAGTCCAGTTGTATTTCGGGGCAGAGGGGAGCCTTGTAATACATACATACGAAAGCTGGGAGTTTTTATTTACAGTACTCTCTTCTGGGCGAAGGGCCCGAGGTTTCCTTAGGTGGCTCATATTAAGTTCTGTTCATAGGCCTGGATTTGGCTTTACAACAATGAATTTTTATTCTATAGGCAAATATGGGTAGCGTGGCGACTGAGACATCCTGCTTTGGAGCAGCTGGGCTAGTGTCTCCATCCAGACCTACCAGCCGGGCTCCGCCCATATTGGGGAAGTCATTGCGTGTTCCACCACCAACCACAATCCACAGTTGAGACAATACGAGTGAGTGGACGTTTCATCCATACGAATGAATGGATGGTTCCTCCATGTGAATAAACGGATAGTTCCCCCATACCAGTGCATGGCCATTTCTTCCATAGGAGTGAATGGTTATCTCCTCCATAGGAGGATTCCTTCTCCATTCACTTGGATGGAGCTGGGAAAAAGGACTGGGGCGATTGTGTTCCACATTACTGGAATAAGTGTCATCTCGTACTGGAGCCATCTCCAGGGTTCTGTGGGTGCTTCGGCACCCACAATAATATATTTGATAACCTATGTTATCTCGGGGTATCTGTCCAAAGCCAGCAATATTGCAAAGGCAGTCAATATAGTGCGGTTGTGAATCTTTGACCTACAACCAATGTTCAGGGATGAGAGAGCTGCAGGGGAGGGCATCGCGTTAGCTACCTTTGCGGCAGAAAATGGCACTGAGTTGTTTCTATGGTGAGCATTATGGGCATGGGCATAGCCAGGATTTTTGCTAGGAGGAGCAGGACTTTGGTTAGGGGGGACAGAACGGCATTGATTGGTCAGATAGTTAGGTATTTCTATTGTTTTACTTGACCTAGGGGGCAGTTGCCCCCTGCCTCCCCCCCCCGGCTACGCCCATGATTATGGGTAAATCTGGAAACTTGGAAGAATGAGGAGCAAGGGCAGCGCTTTCCAAACTGGTCTGCGCGCTCCACGGTGCAATGCTGTAGAATGGCTCCATCACGTTACAAGGGGTTTCCGATGGGCGAGAGGAGCGAGGCAGGCAGACGGTCTCTTTGGGGAGACAGGGAGAGGGCGGCATGATTTCAGACTGCGGAGGATATGTGGCTATTTGTTTCTGGCCAGGAAGCGCCAGGCTCGCTGGTCTCCTCATCAGCAATCGGGGATTATTTACTAAACCGTAATTGTAGCCATTTTCGTATAATGCCATGCATTTCCCCAACACAAAGGGGGAATGAAAGCCCCAGTTAACACACATTCAGGTGCCCATCAGAGAGCTCTTCTTACCAAGTCCATTTAGTCTCGAGTTAAAGAGGAAATAACGATTGCGCTTTTATCTTATTAGCCGAGCCTTTAAAGGAGCCGACGACGTCGCCAGTCTTTCCTGGTGCCGTCCTCCCCCCCACCATTGACTTTGTATTTTCTGTCCAGTCAAATCCATCAAAGTTGCGTGCACCCTGCTTCACCCCTTATGCCCAGTTTCAAGACGCGCAATGAACGGAGAGTGAATGAATGGTGTCGTGCTGTTAATTAAGAGCAGGGCGCGATCCTTTCACAAGTTATACTACACGGGGAACGTTTGTAAAGAGTGCAATATTTTAATCCAGTGTTTTCTCAGATCCAGTTAACTCACATTAGCAGAACCGTCAAACAGTCAATTCGTCATTCAGGGATTTCTAAGGTGATTAACTTTCTTGGTTGTTGTTTTTTAACTGTGTAATCAATAAATGAACTGATTAAAAGGGTAGGTATAGAATACAGGTGATGCTTTCAGGGTTTCAGAAAACTCTAACAGGGTCAGTTTGAAGGGAAAAAACCCCTGAAAACAAACGATCTGAAATCCATGATCAAAACTGAAAAACTCTATAAATAAAAAAGCTAGAAATACAAATAAATTGCCCCCCCCCCGCCCTTCCATTGCAAAGGATGAACACTTTATTGCGAGGGACAGCTCTAATTAAAACCTGATTAAAAACCCAAACATTAATCTGAGATTAATTAATAAAATCAATTACACCAATTTAAATCAACAACACCATTAACAAGCTGTTGTCATGCACACTGCACAGTACTAAAAGTACTCTTACGAATCAGCTCTAGCAAGGAAAATTAAATAATACTCAAATACATGGATGTGTCTTGTGCAGCAGATCTTTTTATCATGACTGAACTAAAATGACTAAAGATAATAATAATAATACATACTTTAATAAATACACTTCATCCTTTCAAATGTTGATAACGTAGTGTTTTAATTTTTAAAAAATTGCTCAGAGCTGTCCAGATTGATGACAATGACCTTTATTTTTATATAAATGTCATGCATCAGCAGACTCCATTTTCACGTGCATGCACCTATTTGACTGAAAAGAGAGAGAGAGAAGATTGGCATGCAAAAACATCAGAGTATAAGAAGACCACTGCTGGATCAGGCCAAGGCCCATCAGGGCCGTCTTAAGCATATCCAGTGTGTGGTGCAAAACTCTCTCCAGCAACCCCCCCAGTTTCCCCGAATTTTTTTAGGAAGGATGGTGCTGCCAGCGGGGCTGGAGGAGGTGGGCAGTGGCTGGAGGGCGGCTCCTCTGGTGGGGAATAGGTAGAGGCTCAGCTGGCTGCTTCGGCACAGCATGGCGGAGGCCGGCAAGGGCAGCGAGCTGATGCTGGGAGGTGCCACGTCCAGCCTCTGCCTTTTCCCTGGCGCCCTCCAGAACTTGGCGCCCTGGTGCCCCACGCCACTAGCCTCTATGGGTAAGACACCCCTGGGCCCATCTAGTCCACCATCCTGTTCTTATAGTGGCCACCCAGATGCCTATGGGAAGCCCACAAGTAGCACCTGAGTGCAACAGTGTGCTTCCCTCCTGCAGTTCCCAGCAACTGGTTTCCAGAAGCATATTGCCTCCAACAGTGAATTATAACAGTAATTATTATTTCTATAATTATGAAATTGTAGAAATATTGTGGGTGGCTAAAAATTTGCAGGTGACTTTTGAGAACCATGGTGTCTTAAGTTTTGGATGTCTTAACTTGGATGGGAGAATGGACTATGGAAGTTCTATGGAAACAGTTCGTCTATCCAAATTCAGGGCACACATTTCAGTAGATTTTCTGTCCAGTCTCAGCTAGATTATCTGTTGAACAGGTTGTGGAAGAGCTAACTGGCTTCTGAAAGGTTTCCCCAGTGGTGGGCCTTCTGGAGCTAGTTTCTAGGCTCCACATCATAGCTTCCAAGTTTCCATTGGCTGCAACTGCACTAGAACAGTGGTTCCCATCCCTAGGATAATTCTAATTGCACAGAAAATGCACAAGACTATTCAGAGACATTATTTAGGCTTTGGCCTAAAGTTTATCGTTGGAACTTCACCCTACTCCTTCAGATGACTCTACCATAGAAGCATAGGATGTTGCCTTATAATGATTCAGACCACTGGCCCATGTAACTTGAGCAGTGGTGGCTCTCCAGGGTTTCAGACAGGGAACTCCTCAGCTGTACCTTGATATGTCAGGTATACAAAAAATGTGCTCAAACACTGGAGTGCAGGAAGCTGCTAATGCATGATGTACATGCTTTTATTTTTGTCACTGCCATTTCATATTTTTATTTTTTTTTAATTTTCATGAAACAGGATATAAGTATAAGCATATCATTATCAAAACAACTGATTTCCTCCCTCCCCCAGATCAGAAGACTAATACACTAAAAATTTCCCATAGATCTGTATGCGTAGTTGGTGGGTGCCAGTCATCAGTGTGTTCATGTGAATACTTTATAAATGGATGTCATATTTCAGTAAAATTGCGTGTATCAGTTGCATCATTCAGGGCACACACTCTCTTAGTTTCTCAGATAAAGTGATTGTCCATTCTTCCTGTTTCTATTGTGTGATATGTAGATCAGGCATAGGCAAACTCTGGCCCTCCAGATGCTTGGGACTACAATTCTCATCATCCCTAGCTAACAGGACCAGTGGTCAGGGATAATGGGAATTGTAGTCCCAAACATCTGGAGGGCCGGAGTTTGCCTATGCCTGTTGTAGATTATCAAATTCTTTCCAGTTTTTTTGCTATAAGCAGTCGTGCTGCCATGATGTATATATTGAAGCCTTTGGAGAAATTTCTAGGAGCTGAGAATCCTATGAACCTAGATAGAACCCACAACATAATATGAACAGAATATGAATATGAAATAAACAATGAAAATCCATAGCAGGTTATTAATTGGCAGAATTTCCAAATCTGGTTAGAATTCTGGATTAGTTACAATGCACTTGCAATTCTGTAATGAATCAAACATTTTACCTGGGAATAATTTCCTTAACTTTCAAGAAGTAAGTTTCTGTTCCACTATATTACTATTCTGTTCCACTACTTCTAACTATATGTGTTCCAGACTAGAGTATGAGATTGTAGAATGTTTGAGTTGCTGAAGACACAAAATGTCCCTAATACTTCCAGTACAAATGGAATTCAACTTTCATACAGTACTTTACCTTACACCCAGTGTTTCCCAACCTTAAACACTTTTAATGGCAATAAGACCCATTGGTTTTCATATAGTATATTTCCAAGTACAATATTAAAGATGTAACATTCTCATCCTAAATACTGTGTTTGGAAGCATAGGCTGTTAAAGCCAATGTATCTTATTCCTTGGAAATAAAAAAATCTGCATAGTGCTGACTGGTACTAAATGTATTTACTTATCTTAAAAATTTTATTCCATTTTTTGACCACAAGACAGTTCAGCAAATTCCCTAAACACAAGAAACAGATGATCAGGTGTGGAAGATAAGACTTTTGCACAGCACTCGGCTTGAACAAAACAACATCTCCCTGTGTAGCATCTAAAAATGGAACAGGGTTTCATTTGTCTATTCATTCCAGAGGCATCTCTTCTCTCATGAGGTGCATAGAGATCTGCCATTGGAGGAACATAATTATGACATAACCATGAATGCTCTAAGGGCAGAGAATAGGAACAAAAAGGTGTCCGCTGTGGAGTCATGAGGGTTTAATTTAGCACAGTCACTCCTTTCCTTTCAGGGAAATTCTCAATGAAAAATTAGAAGCCTGGGATCAACTTTCCATTGATTAAATATTAAGAAATCCATTGCATAGGGTTTTTCTATAGCTTTTATGGGCAATTATTCGCTACTGTAACAGATTTGCCAGCATAACTCATATGAACCTGAGTTCAGGACCATTAACTGATCTAGCCCAGAAAAAGGCAACATACCAAGACCTACTTTTCCTTCTTTCACTACACTTGAATCTCACCCTTTCCCCACAACACCATGATGCTGAGGCAGTGATTTATCAAAGAGCCCATCCAGAGAGTTTGGGGCATTTGAACCGATTTTGACAGTCCAAATCTAAATTCAGCACTTCATCTGTGCATTAGACTAGTCTGCCTCTTCTTTAGACTCTAGAGACATGATGTTCTACCTGCTACACCTAGTACCGTATGTAATGAGCTTGAGCAGACCAGTGATCTTGTAGTCTTCTGCCGCCCTTGAATTTCTTTGGATAGGGACCAGTATTTTATAATAGAAATATTGGTATGGTAACTAAGTAGATCATCAGAATGACTAATCAAAACATTTTGATCTATTAACAGCATGCTCTGAATTAGACAGGAGGTTTTTTTTATAAAAAAAAGAATTTTAAAAATACAAATATGCAAAAGGGGGGAGGGGAGCCCAGCAGGTACCAGTTTAAGAGAGGCATCCTTTCTCATATCAGAGGAGATGTCTAATTTAAATGGTACCTGTAGAGTGACATGTACATTATGAATAATCTAAAAACAAAAATATGCTTTTGACCCTTCAGAACAATTGTTATCCATATATTCATTTCTGAGATTTACTTCCAACAAACAAACAAACAAACAAACAAGATTACTTGGGTTTTCTGGAATGATATCATACCCCCCGCCCCCTGCCAACCACAGATAGCATCCATTATTTCTGAAGGACCAAAGTGAATCTACCATCTTAGGTCTGAGTTTTATTCAGACCATCTTCATCAGATTACCACAAATAACTGATAGGAACATTCACATGTAGGTTCATTAGTATCACATATCTGCAATTACTCAGTCAAATTATACATTTTCTTTAAAGGCAGCTAATGGCAATTGAAGCACCTCATTTGCTTTTAAGGAGCAGTCTTGAATGTCACTATTATAGCTGCTCCTCTTAAAGTGGCCAGTGTCTAAGGAGGCTGTGCATTAGCATGATCTCTTGAGAGCAGGTGACCCTCTATAGTACAGTTCCAGCACTCCATTTGATCTTCATTTTGGAGTCTTAATTGAGCTAACTTACTTTCCTTTGAAAGCCCAAAAGGTGTCATTTCACATCGTCACAGAGTTAATAATTTATCTGAGAAATATAATTGTAATGGGCTTGTTTGATGATGTGATATTTCAAATCGTCATATTGGTTTGTTAGGTTTTTGTTTTTTTTGCTAAATGTATGAATTATTTAAACAATGGGGTGCTTGCAGTATTTTTTTTAAAAAAGAAATTAATCATTCACTGCTTGTAAGAATTAATTCTGATTGCATGAGTTGTCCCACACAGCCATTGTACCAGACAGGAACAGAACAGTTGTGTCTTCATATTTCTTATCCAAAATTCTTTTTCAGTCTTGCTGAGGCTGTCCGTATGTTCTTGCTATTATAGCTGGTGTTTGGTCCTAGTAACTTTAGATTTATATCAACATCATCAGCGTACTCACAGAGGAAATAATTAGCTGGCGGTGGACAGATGTATTGAAAAATATGTAAGTTCATCATATAAGGCTCAGGAAAGCCAAATTCATTTCTCATGCTGATTTTAGCCCACAGAAACTCCATAGTTATTGTAATAGGAACTTCGCCTTATTCTGGGTCTATTATTGTCTTTGACTCTGATAGCCATAACTTGACATTTTAAGGTATAAAAGCAGTGATGCAACTGGAAAATGTGCACATGAGGATTTAGATGTGCACATAAAGGAAGGGCACGTTGAATCAACTGGGTGATGTACACATAAGAAGAAGCAGACCAGACCATTTGCTGCTAAAAATAGCCACCTTTTCATGGAGACTGATGCCATTCATACAATAATAGTTGGGTGTACTGTTCATCAAGTGAATTGGAGCCATCATACTGGGACTCTCCAGCTTCTTCTCTATGTTCCCAGTGGTCATGGTGGAGAATACCAGAACACACAATGTGATGGCCCCAGTTCATCATGGTAAATGGCAGCAAAAGGCAACCATTCACCATGATGAAGCAACAACAACAACAACAACAACAATTTTATTTATATCCCACCCTCCCCGGCCAGAGCTGGGCTCAGGGTGGCTAACATCAAAATATATAATACATTAAAACATAAAGTTCAGCAATCAACTGAAATACAGCTTAAAATTGGATTAAAATCAAAATAAGATCAGATGGCTACCCACAAATTATAACTATAGGGGTTGGGAACCTTAAGTACTCACCAAGCTCAGCTATTTGTATGAGCCAGTGAGAAGAGTTAGAGAGGCCACTTATATGCAGGGTCTTGTAAGAGGAGGGGGTCAGACTGGGCCCCAACCAAAGGCTCCGTCTTGCAGGCCCTGCGGAAAGATGTCAAGTCCCACAGGGCCCTGGTCTCTTGTGGGAGAGCGTTCCACCAGACATGGAGAGGCTGTCCAGTAAGTACAAGGGTCCCAGGTCGTAGAGGGCTTTAAAGGTTAGAACCAGCACCTTAAACTTGACCTGTACTCCACTGGGAGCCAGTGCAGCTAGTGTAGCACTGGATGGATGTGGTCCCACATCTTCTTGGAAAACATAATACGTATTCTGCCTCTTTTTCTCTCACTGGGGAAACACAAGTAAATTGACAAAAATAAATAAATAAATCTCTGTCCATGACACACACCGGACTGCCATAAAAGTCTTCAAGATAGATCACTGCTTTTTCTAGATGTGGTAACTTGAAACTGTGTACTCTGTGTATTGAAACAGCCAAAAGAAAAATAACACACATTTAAGTATCCCTACACCCACTTAATCTCAAACAGGAAGAGCTTGCACTGGTTCTGAAACGTGTCCAGAAGAATAGTTCTCTGGTTAATCTCCAGGAAAATAAAGTTCCATAAATGTTGATCATATGTATTAGTGTGTCTTAGATGTTCAGACTTGAGGCTCAGGTAGCATTATTCACAGGACCCTCTTGTTGGATTCCACAGATTGTAGTGGGCCATAAACAAATCTTCATGCTATCTAGTTCTGCTGGATTATTTACTGCAAGGTGTCTGACAAAGCAACTGCATTAAACAAAGTGGTTGTCTGGAGATAAAACACAAACAGATTAACCAGATTCTCTATGGGAAGTGAGATTCTGTAATTCAGAGTGATCATGGTCACACAGTAAACAAGTGCCCTTGAGCTATTCTCCTTGAGCTTAGATTTGTGACAGCAGAATTCAAGAGAATTTAATTTATTTTTCCAGTCTAGCAGGTGATAATGAGTCCAATTAAAACTTGACTCCCAGTTAAAGTAGAATAGTCACATGTGTGTAATTGGAAGACAAGAATGCTTCACCACCATGGAACAATTAAAAGTATGGGTCGTTGGACTGTTACTACTATGCTTCTGCTGTTACTATCTTGAGCATCGTTCTTTTGATTCATACAGTGCTGATTTGTTGTATTCCAAGACACACAAAAAGGACCATGTATATTCAAACTGTGCTGTACATTCCGAGTGGAATGCTACTCAGGGGATTCTCCCATTGGCTGAAAGCAGATGGATTACCTTTTTTTCTGTGCCCCCTCCCACTGCGCTTCTGGAAATCTGCTTTGGGAACCTCAGAGGCGGCATGAGAGTGGCACAGAGGTTGCATACACACACACACAAATTAAAAATGCATTACATTCAAATTAAAAAACATAGAAATATCAGCAAACATACTGGTATGGTAGTTAAAATGGTAGACTAGAACTGAGGAGAATCAGGTCCATATTAGTCTTTGCTGTCATGAAAATCACTGAGTGACGCTGGCCAATCACTATCGATACCACCATAAACTTCCTTTATATAATGGTTGTGAGAATAACATGCGTTGAGGAGCAATGCTATGCCACCTTCGCTCCTTTGAAAAAAGGTGGGATAAAGTTTAAATACAAAGAGCCAGATTATTAAAATATCAGCGTCTATAATAATACAACATATACCTGTTGTTAACCAAACAATTTCTGTAATATCTCATTGTGTTTTAAACTAGTCCACATACTAGGTGCAGCTTGCTTTTGTAATTCTAGTGTAGTAGTTAACAGATTCTTTTATAGTGAAGTCCACTAAACTGACTTCAGCTTCTTTCTCTGTTGTTTGGAATCTTTGCTTGAAGCCTGGTTCTTCCTTGCTTTCCACTGGCTCCCTTGGACTCCTCTTGGGTTGTTGTTTTTAAGCAGCAGTGGCAAAATAACACTGGCACTGACAAGAGCATCACTGTTGTTTTTGAAACTCCTCCCCCACCTCCTGCCTCCTATCTGTCTCTACAAACTGCAACAGTTTGTATGCTGTGCATCAGCCTAAGTCTGTTTAATGGGGAAGCCTTTCCCCTAGCAATACGATGGTATCTATAATGATTTTGCCCTGAGGGGATTTCTTCTACTTCACACCTTTCTTATGATAAAGTAATGGATCCTGTAAAGCTTTTGCAGCTGACTGGGTATATGTACATGTTTTGATGTGTGTTGATAGAATGTGAAATGCAGGAAGGTTTTTCTTTTTAAATGGGCAAAGGAGGCATGAATTGCTACACACATGTCTGTGTGCCAGGAGAACGAGAATGAAAGCTAGAGTTTTGTGAATTAATTGTCCACTGTTAGATATTAACCTAGAAAAATAATGGCATTCTAATTAGTTCCACCACACACTTTCAGCAATGCAAGCATTAGAGACGTCCCATAAGATCCTGTGATTTCATGTACTCATTGTGAAATTAACACCTCATTAAAAAGAGATGTTGTCAGGCATACTCATCTTTACAGAACTGTAATAATGATGCTTTCCCTGCCCATAATTCTCTTTGCCTGCAAGAATGAAACTCATGGCTATGTTCTGACACAAGGTTTGAGTGTAGGTCACCCATAGATAAGTCTAGTAAGAACCTGCTTATACTAGACTGTGCCTCTGAAAATCTGCTCTGCAGGAATGGGGACTGTCCAAGACCTTCTAAGACAGAATGGGAACAGTCAGTGGTGACACTGGGGGAAAATGGGGGTGGGCACAGTAGAGGCTAAGTATATTTCTAGGTGGCTTTGTTGTGTTCCACATGCTCAGATCTCTGAAAGAAAAATAGCACTATATATTATTGACAAGGAGTCCAGCAATGGAGGGGGCAAGCTCCTTGTGTGTGTGTAAGAGTTTGCCCCTCCTGCCCCCACCCATGGGAACAGGGAACTCCAAGGGGAATATGCAAAAGTTGCCTCCCTCCCTTCATCCAGGGGAAGTCTCCACTGGATTGCAACCCATTTCATGAAAAGTCACTCATGAGCCAACCCCATATGCATGAAAATTAATTGTGCGGCTTACAGCTCTGCCATGAGGTTTTAATAATCCAATCCTATGTGGTGGTGCTGAGGGGTTCCATCATGGACCAGGCATGTAGAGAGAGAGAGGAGAGAAGTTTAAACATTCCCTTACCAGCAGCAATCGCAACCAAAAAAGAAGTTTACAATCACACACTGGAGGATAATATGTGATTCTAGACTTACTCTTGACCTAATTTATGTCAAGTTATTACTCTGTTGCTGCATGGTTGCTGCAGATGTCTTTAGGGGACAAGAACAGCCCTGCTTCATCAAGCATCCTCTTCTCACAATGGTTTGCTATGCCTATGGGAAGCAGGAGCTAAGTGCAACAGCACTTCCTCCACTTGTGATTCTTAGCAGCTGCGGTTTAGAGGCACACTATCTCTGATAGGGGAGATGGGAGATAGCCTTATCTTCTATGAGTTTGTCTAATTCACTTTTAAAGCTATCAAAATTGGTGGCCATCAAGACATCTTGTGGATGCAAATTTGTAGGATCATAGAATTATGGAGGGGAAGGGACTCTGATAGTCATCTAGTCCAACCCTCTGTGTTGCAGAATTCCTGCCCAAATCCCATAATTTGTGTGCTGTGTGAAGAAGGCAAAGGGGAATAAAAACCAGCTTATGTAGCACCTGGCTTGCCTGTGCTTGCCTGGGGTGTAGTGTGCCAGCTTGACATCTTGTTGAAGTCAGTACTTCACATATTTGACTTGGGAGATGATCCCAGACACCAGCATGGGCTTCTTTGTTTTCCACGCAGATCAGCCGGTGCTGCAGAAGCCTCATTGAAAGGTTCTGATCTCCCACCACCCTGCCGTGCCTTTTTACATTGGTTTCCCCACAGAGGGGGCTAATGAAACATTGAGTGATCTCTCCCTCTGCCATATGGCTCGAGGGTCTTCCATTTTTCTGTCATAGGTGATGAAGCCGTGTTCACAACTTAATGATGCACTGAGGGATTTGGGGAGGGGATGACTGGGGGATTTGCTTGACAAAAAAAAAGTGGGTCTCAGATGTGTGGCAAAAATTAATAATGCATCCAAGCTTTTATTAGATTAGAGGTGGTGGCAGAGAATCAGTTTATCCATATTAATCCTTCATGAAAGGCTTAAAATAGGATTTAGTTAGAGAAACACACACAGATGCCTCCACCCCCTTGTCATGTAGAAAGGAGTATATATTTTTAAATGAATAGAAATAGCCTGTCTCATTACTGGTTTAATGTGACAAGGAAAACTGTGAATCCAATGGCTCTGTCAGCCTTCAGTGCAGTATACTGCATTTTTTTAAAATTTTAAACATTGTTTATTCAAGAATTCTAATGCGAATCCACTATCTTTTATTTTAAAATATTCTCATAAAACAGGCCGTAAAAGAGACAGGGTCAGCTGTTAAAACTAAATCATAAATGCATTGCTTGTCTCATAAAATAAAAACTGGCTAGAGCAAAAAAAAATATGTTTATCAGCTGGTGAAAAATAGAAAGCGAAGGGGAGCAACTGTACTTCATGGGGCAAGGTAGACACAGTCTGGATCAGATCACCTGAGTGGAGCTCTGCTCACAGTGATGGAAGGGAGAGGTGTCCAATCATCTTCATCAACTTTCTCCATATCGCTTTTCTTGTCCCTCAGAAAATCTGCTCTGAGGGTTGCAGGACCTATGAAACAGTGTGAAAGATGGTGCTGGAATGGGTAGGGAGAAGGGGCGGGGATTGGAAGGCATAGTTTCCCATTCCTCCAATCAGGTGGAGTTCCTATTGAATCAAAGGTCCTTCTGATCATGGAAGGACCATGCTGCATCGAAGCCTATGAGTCCTGTTCTGACCGTCAGGTCTGGGCACAAACATGACATTTAGCCAGGTTTAAACGTGACAGCCTAGCGGTTTGGAAGGGACTCCTGACATCGAGGGCCATTTGATAGGAGCAGTGTTACTGCAAATGATTTATATAGCATCCTGACACTGCATGGTGCTTTATAGGGCAAAATTAGTAGTAACAGGAACCTTTGTTTATTTAAAACATTCCCATATCTCCTTTCTAAAAAACATTTTCAAAGAAGCTCACTGTAGTGTAAAAGCCAAGAACAAAACAATTTCTAACCAAGACCAGAAGTGGATTTACAGGAGTGTGATATAAATCAGTTGCACTTGGGTGCGGAGCCTGGGGGGCACTGAAACTATGATGTAGAATGGAAGGTGAGAGGTGGGGGTGCAAAATTTCGGTGTTGCACAGGGCACTGCTGAAATTTGAGACCCCAAAGTCTGCCACTGTCAAGACAAATTTGGATGGGAAGTAAACAGTCTAAAACAGGGGTCAGCAACCTTTTTTAGCCGTGGGCTGGTGCACCGTTCCTCTGACCATGTGGTGGGCTGGACTATATTTTGATAAAAAATATGAACAAATTCCTATGCCTTACAAATAACACAGAGATGCATTTTAAATAAAAGCACACATTCTACTCATGTAAAAACACGCTGATTCCCAGACCGTCCGCGGGCTGGATTTAGAAGGCGATTGGGCCGGATCCAGCCCCCGGGCCTCAATTTGCCTACCCTTGGTCTAAGAAGTCCTTTAAAGCACCAGAAATGATAAAAATGACAAAACATTATCAAAAGCAATAGTAGTGTAGCACTCTTAGCATTTAGCATTTCACAGTCATTTTTCAGCTGGATCATGTTCGCCTGTTACAGATGGAAATGTAAAGCTGTGAACTGGGACTTTGTCATAATTCTACAGGGAGTTGATAGCTGAGCAGGAACTTGAAACTGGGGTTCTAATCCTAAACACACCTTCCTGAGAGGAAGCTCCGTTGCAAAGCTGGATTTACTTGTCAGTAAATATGCATACCGTGGTGCTGTAGGGGCCCTAGACTCAAATCACACTATGCCTGCTCATGGGATCTGGAGAGAACCAGCAAGTGAGGAACAGGAGACAGGCACGATGTAGTTAAGAGGGGGAGGCTTCTATAGGAATCCCCAAGAGTAGTGCTTGGGGATTCTATAGGAATCCCCAAGAGTAGTGCTTCCAGTGGACTTCTGAGCTTATCCTCCCCAAGGAGCTTCAACAGCAGCTTCCTCCTACCCACAAATTAAAGGCTTAAGGACCTCAGGGATATTTGGATTGGGACCATAGCACAGGCAAAAGAGCATTTGTAGCTCCCCACCAGGGCCTTGACGTAGATGGGCTCAAATCCTGCTGGCTATTTCTGCAAAGAGAAATCCTGGGCAAATGACATGATTAATGTCAAGCGTAGTTTGGCCCTCCATAGACAAAGTGCAGGGTATATACCGGTAGCTGTCTCCCTTTTTAAGGGAAATTCCCTTATTCCGAATAGGATTCCTAGCAAGAAAAGAGAAAAGTTGACAGCTATGGTAGGGTACAAGCATTTCTGGAAGAAGGATGGATGTAAAACAAAGGGACTGGAACAGCACAAAGGCTTTTCTGACAATAAAAGCAATCTGTTTTTTCTCCGTAATGTTAAATGTTTGCTAGGACCGTTTCAGTGCCAGTTCTGTATTACTATATATTCTCTCATAATGGAAAGAGGAGTGAATGTGCTGTAGGGAGTTGACAGTAACATTTATATTTAACTGATAGTCCAGTTAAAAATATGATTTACTTTGGATAAGGAAATACTTTCCTGAATGTAGAATTTAGTGAAGCAATTGCTCCATCTGCTGACAGATAACCACACAATGTGCTTTAATGTCCTTAAATGATTCTTTTTTGGATATGGCAGACATACTTCTGGTTTCCCCCTCCCATCACCTGCATTAAGACTGCATTAAGACGCATGCTTTCCTGGGATTAAACCCCACTGTAGGACTGTAGGACTTCTGAATCAACACAGATAGGACCGTGCTGCTAGACTCATATTAAAGCAAGTGCTACTCTTTAATGGTGTCTGAAAAGGTGAAAAGGGTAGCAAGCCATGAAATGACTGTGGTATAAATGTTGCAGTACAGAATGGAACCCAAATAACCAGAGTGACTCTGGAAAGTGGAGCTATTTTTGATAGGGAAAAATAGAAGCACTTGCTTAAACTGCCTTTGCTGGCAGGCTGTATCTGTTGGGTTTGAATTTGTTTTAACTTTACAATTGCCCTAGCTTTTATATGTTGCTGCTTTATATACAGTGTACGTTGCTGTTTCATTGCTGTGTTGGAATTTCAGTGTTATTACTGCACATACCCTAGTGCTTTTAAGTAAAGGCATTAT
Source organism: Podarcis filfolensis (assembly GCF_964270895.1). Lineage (NCBI taxonomy): Eukaryota > Metazoa > Chordata > Lepidosauria > Squamata > Lacertidae > Podarcis > Podarcis filfolensis. The sequence continues at coordinate 76,080,275 of NC_139604.1, read as the reverse complement.
AAAATATTTTATATCAATAAGTTAAGAGCAATGTTGCATTTAAGGCATTTGTTAAAAAGTCCCTGTGATAATATAAAGTTTGCAAATTTAGACACCTCTGTTCCAGATAGTCTGGCAATTTAAGGAGATGTATCAATACAAATGTTATACAATACAGATGGGAGCAGCGAGTGCCAGTGAATATGAAAAGGTCACTTAGAAGGCTTAGCCTTGTTACAGCAGAGGTCAAACCTAGCATTTGTTGTTCAGCTTTCTTTTATCCTTATTCTTCAGACATTAGCTTTCTTCTTATTTTGATGTCAGCTTTATAAATACCATTGTGAGATTTTGGATGAAATTCTTTGTACGTTGCAGTACAAGGTTGCATGTATAGAAATATAGGCTGTGCCATTAAAGGGACAGAAAATAATAGAAAATGAAACACTTTCATTTCTGCTTTAATTCAGTAAAGAAAGTGACTCCTGAAACAGAAAAAGCACAAAGATAGTCAAGGAAAATAGTGTAACTCAAGTAGGAGCATTCAAGCCAGATATGCTAGCCTAAGAAATCCAAAGGAAAACAGATACGTTTGAATAATGATTATCCAAATTTCTGAAATCAGAAATAATCAGAAATTTGGATAAACAAAACCAGCAGTTTACTTGTGCAACACTAAATCCCTGAAGGTCTAGTCTTATGAGCTGCTGGGGTTTTGCATTACAGTATTTGTAAAATCAGGCAGCAAGTCAGGTAAATCCTATTGGTATTTTATGCTAGGAGTGTGCACATGTCCCAAGATTTGCCTTGTATCTGCACATGTGCATTAAAAAAAATCTGATCTGTTTCTAGCCATTTAGTGTTCTCTCTGTGTTGATCTGTGTTTCAGGTCCTTAGCCACTTGGTATAAACCAAAGCCCTGTGTTTCCCATTCACCATAATGAAGAATGTAAACATAGCTACAACTTTTCCCCCTTTTGGCCAAAGTGGATGAAATTTACAGGCACGGAAAAACCCTACTGTGGTGAATTAAGTATGCCAAATTGCCAACAAATAGGTCGAGGGGCTTTTTGTGGGGGAAATAAAAGGGATCCACTTTCTTCTGTAATCCTTTATGGTAGGGGCAGGTTTTTTGTTTCTTACCATACAAGAATTAGCAGGTGGCTGAGTGGGGTATTGTCTTGTGTGTATATTTGTTTTTTAAAAAAACTTTGTAGCTTTACACCGTCCTTTTCATTTTGGCTGTCACAGAGTTAGGCGGCCTGTGGAGTTCTGAAGGGCTGTGGTTTTGTTGTTGTTGCTGCTGTTAAAGCAGAGCTACACTGAATTAATTTTAACCCTCTGCTGCTGTGTTTTAACAACAAAAGCCATTACCCACCCCCAGCTCTTCATTGCTCTGCAGGCAACATTTTGGACAACCTCATTTTTTGCAAAGCCCATGGACAGAGATATATCTATCTATCTGTATGGTACAGAAGGAACAGAAACAGCATAGCAACACAAAGCTATGTAGGGTCCCTAATCTGACTCTGGGATGGGTTATTGACATCACATGTGAGGGGTGGAAAGGCCCCGAATCATTCCAATTCACTGTGTAATTTGGTCCTCACCAGATATAGAGCAAGATACATTTATTCATATAAAATATAACAACTCTAGCAATGAAAGAATATTTGAAACCTATGGTAAAATAATCAAAAGGGAGACTACAGAAGTACAATAGAAAAGACAATGAAGTACGATACAAAAGTGACCACAAAAAAGAAACATGGCATATAGATGACAGTTTCTTAAAATGTTTTTTTTTTAAACCAAACTAGGAAATATACCCTTATTGTATATATTTAACTACTTGGCTTCATTGGGATCTTGGTACTTTCATATGAAAGGGCAGCTTTTCATGTAAGTTAAATGCACTGGAGTGAATGGATTAAAATAAAATACTAGGAAATGAGCCATTCATACGTTTAATAGAGTTCATCATCTAGGAAATACAAACTGTATGTTAAAGTAAACACTGAATTCAAACCAGTATAGTTAATCTAGGGAGGGAGGAAATACAGGAAACTGGTGAAGAAAAGCTGTCAAACATAGGTATATGTACTCGGTCACACACTCAGGCTTTTTCTTTCTCAAGAGAGAGAGAGATTGTTTATACAGAAAGAGGTTTGGTGGGATGTATTAATAATAAGAGAGTGAAGTGGAGACCTATCTCAGTGGAACATCCTCTGTGGACCAAGTGACCTTTTCCTGCACAGCTGCCTTAAGTCATTTTTCTGTCTTTTCAAACAAAATCAATCCTGTTTCCAGTTCCAGAATTTCTCTCTCTTTTTATAAACAGATGCATAGAAAGCATGTACTGGAAGTGTGCTCTATGCTTTGCAATATGGCCCTATTTCCTGCTTTGTTTGTAATGAATTAAAGACAACCCACATTTTCCTGACTGTTTTGTTGATGATCACCATGCAACTCCCATTTCCTGTTCAAGGCAACACACTTTCCTTATTTCATTTATCCTTAACAGCAGCTAGGAGAAGTAGATGACCTGTTCAAGGTAATGCAGTAAGTTCTTGGTTCTTAGTAGGAAATTGGTTTTGGACATACGTCATTGTAGTTCAAAATCAACACTGTTCATGGAGCTCCCTGTATGGTCAGTGTTGACATTAGTTTTCTCTACCCATTCCTTTAAGTGTGCGTTCACACATGCATTCTTTACTACTCAGTGAATGCAACATCAAGTGATTACTTGCATTCATATCCAACATCAAAGAACAAGCAGCACTTTTATAGTGCTTAACATAAATTAAACACAATACATTTTAGTTGGGACAGTTTTCATATTCACCTACTGACCTTCCTCAAGTGATAAGTCATTGATGGTGTATTTTGAATGATTTTATGCAAAGTCCAGTACTAGCATTGTGATTGAAAGTGACCATCTTTTGTTTAGTTGATGGCTTTGTAATGCCATAATGGTTGGTTGACATTCCATTAATGGGAGCGAATAGTCAGGAGACATTTTCCTGAATAGGCAATCTACCTGCCAAGGTTGAAGTCAAACGAGTGTTCTGCAGTGTGTTTCAGAAAAGAATAAAGTTTTGCTCTTTGAAATTGGAGAGAGATGTGAACTGGCTGAAGGCAGTTGGTTGCAGAGAATCTCTCTCGGAGAATCTGCATCCCTGTTTTTAGGAGCCTGCTTGCTTTGATTAGCCTGCGCTTGTATATTTTGTTTAAAAGGTGTTGCAAAGCACCATACAACACCAGTGCACTCTCATGCAAAGGACACTACACCTTGTAACACTGAACCCGAAACTTCTTCCCACTCTGGGAAATGTGGATTGATTGTGAAAAAGTACTGGGGAAATATTTCCCCAAAGAGATGGATCCTGCATGTGGAGTGCATTTAAAATAACCCTTTATGAAATCACAATATTCCTCTACTAAAATAGATATTTTGGCATGCATGGAATGAATAACACAGATATCTAAGTCAGCACATATGTTTCACAGAAAGCTTAAATATAAAAAGATAGATCAGTGTGCTTGAATTCTTGGCATAGGTTTAAACAGCACCATTCCATTGCCTTCCTCTTCTCTTACAGGGTTTTTGGTGCAGCTATCCTATTGACGTCCACTCTCAATATGCTAATACCGTCCGCAGCTCGAGTGCACTATGGATGTGTTATCTTTGTCAGAATCTTGCAAGGTCTTGTAGAGGTATGGATAAGAAATACAAACTCTTTAACGTGTGCTTCTCTATCACCATGGCCAACTTGAATAGGAGAAAGATTGATCCTCATGATGTAACCCTGACATGACATATTTCTTTGCTCCAACATGAATGACCTGCAGGGGCTCCTGGAGGAGTAGGCACAATGGCTGCATGTGAATGCTTTGAAGGAAATTCATTCTGAAGCTATGAAAGAGCTGAGCAGAAGAGAAGATAATGTCAGGATAGAGCAGAGAAGAAATGTAAGCTAGGCATGAGGAAAGTGGGGAGAAAGAAACAGCCCACAGGATTAGATGTTACAAACATCTCGAGTTACAAACACTTCGGGTTACAGACGCTTCAGGTTACAGACTCCGCTAACCCAGAAATAGTACCTCGGGTTAAAAACTTTGCTTCAGGATGAGAACAGAAATCGCACATCACCGGCGTGGCGGCAGCAGCAGCAGGAGGCCCCATTAGCTAAAGTAGTACCTCAGGTTAAGAACGGTTTCAGGTTAAGAACGGACCTCCGGAACGAATTAAGTTCGTAACCAGAGGTACCACTGTATAGGCAGGTGACACAAGCACCTTGGTGTTGGATCCAGTGAGGCAGAGCATGAGCTGAAGTACCATGGATAGCTCCAAGTGAGCAACTCCCTCCAAGGGAGATTCTCCTCCTCCTTGGAAATTAATGGTGTTACAAGGCCAGAGGAAGAACCTGATCACCACCACTTACCGACTGTTGTGTTATTACACCTCACTTGCAATCTTTCCTAAAACCTCATCTCTGCCTACTCCCTGATTTTTATTTTTAAAAACCCTTCAACAGTGTCTCTAACACTGTGCCCCCAATATTTTTTCTTGAAGGGCAGCTCCCAAAGAAAGCAGAGGTTGATCGTACATTAAGCCTTTATAAGCCTCTGCCCCCAGGTCACTTCACTCAGGCTCCACCCCCTTGTGGGAAGCTTAGATTCTTAAAAGACACGGATCTTCCTGTGTTCCTTGACCTCCTGCCTGGTGTGCTCCCTGGGCCACTGAGATACTATGGGAAGCATTAGGAACCTCTGGCTCAAAGGACAGTGCCAATAAGGCTGTGGCTCTATAGGTCCAGGTTTTGTGGGCTGTCAGTCATCTGCTGGCCCAGTTGTCTCTTGAACTCCAGCAGCAGGCTCAGAGCCCTGAATCTGGTACAGCTCCTTAGCTGGTACCTCTGTATCCTTCAGCTTTGCATCCAAATTGCTGCTTGCCTTCTCCTTGCTGAGTTCCACAAGTGCAACACTGAGTTTATGGAGGAGGAAGCTGGCATGCAATGCCAGCCCCTAGAATGGTTGAAAGAAGGCTGGCAGGTGGGACTGCCTGGGGGCAGACGGAAGCTGACAGGGCAGTGCCCCATTAGCTTCAGTGGACCTTCTTCACCATCCACAGCATGTGTTTTAAATGACTAACAGTTGGATCTGAATGCATTAGCTTATCAGCCAATTCACCCCTGAGTCTGATCAGACATATGACTAATTAAAAGCGGGTAAAATGAAAAAGAAAAAGAAAAAGAAATGGGACACTGGTAGCGCTGTGGGTTAAACCACAGAGCCTAGGACTTGCTGATCAGAAGGTCGGCGATTCGAATCCCCACAACGGGGTGAGCTCCCATTGCTCGGTCCCTGCTCCTGCGAACCTAGCAGTTCGAAGGCACACCAAAGTGCAAGTAGATAAATAGGTACCGCTCCAGTGGGAAGGTAAACGGCGTTTCCGTGCGCTGCTCTGGTTCACCAGAAGTGCATTAGTCATGCTGGCCACATGACCTGGAAGCTGTACGCTGGCTCCCTCGGTCAATAAAGCGAGATGAGCGCCGCAACCCCAGAGTCGGCCACGACTGGACCTAATGGTCAGGGGTCCCTTTACCTTAAAATGAAAAATGCCACCAAAACATACACAGCCATAGGGTGCTATGGTGTTTAATTTCTGCCCCACTAAAATAAATGAATGAATCAAACTTAGAAAACATCAGATCAGGCACAATATATGTAGATGTTTCACTGAAAATGAGTATTGCATTTCCAGTATTACTTGTCACAGATAGTCATAAATCTGCCAGCTCCTCAGTGACCTATGAATATTCACAACTCAGATTTGCTCCATGTAACTGATTACTCCTGGTACTACTCAAATTATATTACGCTGAAGCAGGTATCATAAACTAGGTCATCTACTCCACAGGGCGTCACTTATCCAGCTTGCCATGGGATATGGAGCAAATGGGCACCTCCTTTAGAGAGAAGTAGACTAGCAACTACTTCTTTCTGTGGTAAGTAGCACCTTAATTTCTCAAATGTGTTCCCCCTCTCCTTTCTCCAGCATTCTCTGAAATAAACTGATATTTCTCTCTCCCCCCCCCCCATTCATCAACAAGGTTCACGCCTATTGACTGCCATTGGATTTTCTTCCACCTAAGAGTTTGGAATAGCAAGCTCACACCTCTCAGTCTGTGAACAAAAATTAGGAATTTAAGAATGTAACTCCGAGTGTTGCAGCTCTGATTCACACAAGTACAATTGGATTTCTTTGTCAACCTGAATGAAACACTGAGATGGTGAAATAATCATTTGGAATTCCTTAATATTTACATAACAAATGACAGGTACACCAGAAAGGAGTATTTTTAAGGCATTTAAATTGGCATTGAATCAAGCATCTGATTCGTGGCTAATGTGTTTAGGTGTCCATTTTATCACATCTGATATATGACACCCCCCCCCTCAAAAAAGCCAAATGGATCAAAAATAAGACTCAAAAATAATCGTGGAAGTTGACTGTTTCATTATTTTAGTATTGTGGGATGAACTAGCCATGTGATGATGTTGGCCAAATAAAAACGATAATGTTGTCCATTTGGACTACTTCACTTGATCATTTTGTCCAGAAAACATCAATGGAAGCTTTTCTTCAGAAGCCTGCATAAACAAAGATGTCTTTCTACATTGAACTGGTAGAAACTGAACATTTGACAGACAGAAACATGGCTTCTTATGAATATTCATTTCTGACCTGTCCCCTCAGTAAGCATTTCCATTTTGTTAATTGCTGTCTTCTTTTCCAGGTTCTTATGCAGGCGCAGTAATTGCAATGCCACTGGCTGGGATTTTAGTGCAATATACTGGATGGTCTTCTGTGTTCTATGTGTATGGTATGATATTCTCTGTTCACCTTGCTTTCTATGCCACTTTACAATATGCTACTTAAAACCCAACAAAACATGATAATTAAAAGATATAGATGCTAATATTCAATAGAATAATAAAACAACTTTGAAAGAGCAGATATATCAAAACTGCCACCCAAAGGGAAGATATTCTGGAATGTGCTAGTGCAGAGATAGGGAACCTGTGACTCCAGAACTTCCTGGACTGCAACTCCCGTCAACACTAAACAGTTGACTACAGAGGCTGGGGTTGGCAGGAGTTGGAGCACAACAACATCTAGAGAGCCACAGGTTTTCCATCCCTGCCCTAATGGTTGTGTAGAGTTAAGTAAGGGAGGGTTATACACATGCACACACACCAACCCCCATGCAAGTATAGAAAATGCCTTGGGCTCACCCTTACAGTCCATAGGTCTTTCATTGCTGATCTCAGTGATTGTTGGGAAAGAGAGAGATGCTTCCTAAGGTCGTCTGGTTATGTAATGCTGTAAAGCAGGGGTGCCCAAACTTTTTTCAAAGGGGGTCGGATTTGATGAAGTGAACATGCATGAGGGCTGACCAAAGTTGTTGAGCTTTCTTTAGGATTGCAGTTGTTAGGATTTTACCCCAGGACATATACTGCCACAGGGGCTGGATTAAATTGACCAGTGGGCCGGATTAGGCCCTTGAAATGGACTTTGGACATGCCTGCTGTAAAGGTTCAAATCAACATCTTAAAACTGTTCCTGATGTGTCATTTATGCAGGATTGCTATTATATGTTCCCAGTTTTCTCCATCAAAGTTAAGATGGGCAGCCACTGTCTCAAGTACCTGTATCTTTGGAATGCTCTACAGTATATACTATGCAAGCATTATAGTTACAAGAAGGAGATTGTAAAATCCTATCACTTCAGTTGGTGGTAGCCAATTAAATTCTTCTCAACATAGACTCATTGACATTAATAAGCCAAATTATTCTGAGTATGGCTAATACTGGTCCATGGTCATTGGATCAGACAGAGTTGGTAAAATATCCCTTTAGTTACTGAAGCCATTCAACATCATACCCAGACGTTGGATTTAGTTCCTTAATGAAGTAGAAACACCATCACAGTATATATCTGGCCAAATTTTGGTGGAGATATGGTCTATGTGAAACGCTTGAGCCCTTTGAAACATCTCAGTATGCCATTATCCTTTGACATGCAAAGCATTCTGAATTTGGGGGGAATGAAAGCCATTATTTCTGTGGATATGTAAGAACAGAAAGCTTTAGGACCACTGAATATGGAATTTGGTTCAGAATATGGCTCCCTTCCTCCATCTATAATCTTGGTCTGCATGCAGCTATGTTGAAAAAAAGTGGGGGGTGGGAATGCTCTGAGAGGATTTTAAGGGAATAGAATTCAAAATGTTATTTTGAGCAGAGCAAAAATAGGTCACATGAAGATGCTTTATAATTCCCAGAGCAGCAGAAATCTTCAAACTGCCAAATTAGGCCTTAAATGAGAGCTGTGACTCAGTCATATTGCACTTACCTCAGTGCAAAAGTGGAGAAACTGAATTAAAGTCCATGAACTAGATTGTCAGCTAAAATAAAGCTATATTGAATTGATTTAATTACAGTGGGCAGTGTAGAAAGGTCTCAGTTAGTGACTGCGTGGAAGACGGAAAAGGTCCTTTTTGGAATGTCCTTTTTATTGTCTCTGCAAAGCAGGTTTTCAACAGATTAGCTGCACAATTTCAGTATTATTTCTCCTAGCATTTTCACTCCTCCACCCCCATATCTTTAACAGTTGCATACAGGTACAAATGAATTAGACACCATTTCCCACAGTTGAATTTTTGCCTGCTGTGCAGCTCTTAGGGTGGAAATGAGGCTGGGGCAGAAGGTGTGGAATTGCTCCTTAGAAATATGTGCGAAATTGGCTTGTGCCATGGAATTATTTGAAATGGCACAAAACTGTGCAGATTTGCACAAGACAGTCACACCTACCAGGCTGAAAACATAAGAACCTAAGAAGCGTAGTGCAAGATCAGGCCCAAGGCCTACATGCATTCTATTTATTTAAAAGCATTTATAAGCCATTTATCAGGGACTCGGGTGGCGCTGTGGTCTAAACCACTGAGCCTCTTCGGACTGCCGATCAGAAGGTCGGTGGTTTGAATCCCTGTGATGGGGTGAGCTCCTGTTGCTTGGTCCCAGCTCCTGCCAACCTAGTAGATCGAAAGCATGCCAAAAAGTGCAAGTAGATAAATAGGCAGGAAGGTAAACAGCGTTTCTGTGCGCTGCTCGTGTTCCGTTGCGCCAGAAGCAGCTTAGTCATGCTGGCCACATGACCCGGAAAAACTGTCTGCGGACAAACGCCGGCTCCCTCGGCCTGTAAAGCGAGATGAGTGCTGCAACCTCAGAGTCGTCTGCGACTGGACTTAACTGTCAGGGGCCCTTTACCTTTACCTTAATAAGCTATTTAATATTTTAAAAAATATTAAAGTGATGTACAATACAGAAAACAAACAATGTCATTTAAACAGAAATGCAGAAGGTAATATAAAAGCATATACAAACAAATAAAAGAAGAATTCAGACACATAAACAGGCTCCAGTCTTATGGATCAGGGAAAGGCTGGCCAGGAAGATAAGTCTTTACAAGACATCTGAAGCAGCTGATGGTTTCTGCTTCACACATGAGAAGGTATGGGAGACGCCTCTAGAAATAAGGTGCAGAAGCAGGACATGAGGGAAATAGCTCTTCTCTTGCTGTAGCAGTTGTTATTCAGAGGCAGGCTGATATTCTACGAGACGGCTTTATTGGTTTGGTGAAAATCTGCAGAGTAGCTTTAAAATGAGGGGCTTCCAAAAATGTTTACAAACTTAACAACTGAGTTGCCTTGCTTCAATATCCAAAGAAAATGGTCGCTCTGTAGATGGGTTTGGAGACAGCAGTCAATATGCTTCATAGCTCTATTTTAATTCTTTTTTAAAACATTAAAAAGTTTTTTTTTTAAATGTACACTGCAGTTAATAATAGGGGGGAAATGTAGGCTATTCACACTGCACTAATTAACACTGCTCATTTTGCATACCACCTATTCAGTGGCACAGAATAAACCCCCAACATGTTGTCTGGGAGTTGTCACTGGAAGAAGATGCCAAGTGCACCTGTTTGAATCTTGCTCTGAGGAGAAATTAGCACAAAACTGTGTGATTGTGTCAGACAGAGTGCCACAACTCTACAGAGATGGGGTGAATATTTTTAGTATAGTAAAACTCTTTAAGGTTACAATGAAGGGAATGCTTCTTTTATAGCCAAATAGAACGAGGACAGCAAAATGTTCCAGTGTCTTTCAGAACATCCATTTCTATAGAATCTACCATGGCCTAGATACTCTCATGTCCCCATTCACAGCCCAGCTGCCTGTAGGGGTGGGATGGAGGGCCTCTAGGCAGGCCTTTTCAGACTATCAGAGTCAGGCAGAAGCGAACCAGTTTATGCAACGATGCTCTCACATGATCCAAGCAGGATTGTGATTCTGCTGGGCCCTGCATGCTCCTGTGGACAATTATAGAAACATCTTTTGTGACTCTTCCAAGAGAACCTAATTATGTTGTCAATCTTATTAAGGAGCCAGAACTCAAATATATAAATATATACATAAAGGTGTATAGCTAAATAGACTGCCAAATCGCAGGCAGGTACATTTTTGCTGCTTGGGTGATATTGTTCAGAATGCTATTATTTACATTCATTTTTTTCCTTTGTATGTTATGCAGGTAGTTTTGGCATGGTCTGGTACATGTTTTGGCTTTTGGTCTCATATGAGAGCCCTGCAAAGCATCCCACAATTACAGATGAAGAGCGCAGATACATAGAAGAGAGTATTGGAGAGAGTGCCAATCTTTTAGGAGCAATGGAAGTAAGGGCTCTGCTATCATGTATGTTTCTGCCCTGACATTCAGAGATAATGTGCTTCTAGCTTAGGCTGGCGTTGAATTTTAAAGGAATGTTGTAGCCAACACACACAGATGCAGCTCTGGAGTGATGCCCATTTTCTTAGTCCATTTTCACGCTGAAAGGGGTGAAATTAAACATGGTATTTGGGAATCCCACACTGCTCAGTGAGAGAGAGGAATGCCAGCGCAGTAATATCAAATAATAAAACTCTGCAATCCAGAATGTTATTTTATTATCACAACAAGTGAAATAAAAAAGAACAAGGATTTTTGAACACATTTGAGATATGGATTTTAAGCATTTATGCATGACTTTGTGTTCCTGCTGCTAATCTCTGCTAATCTTCCAAATATGTATGGACTTCCTGCTTGTTTTTACATGAGCAAGTACTGTGTAGCAATACAAATGTGCATGTGTGCATAGTCAGACCAGTTAGCAGACTCAAAATGTGAGATTACATCCATGAAAAGCAATGATACCCCCTGCTTTCCCCCCAGAAATTCAAGACTCCATGGCGAAAATTTTTTACTTCTATGCCTGTCTATGCAATCATTGTTGCAAACTTCTGTAGAAGCTGGACTTTTTACCTACTGCTCATTAGTCAGCCTGCTTACTTTGAAGAGGTGTTTGGATTTGAAATAAGCAAGGTATGGTATTATTATTATTGATTGATTGTATAACTTCATACAGGGGTGTTTCCAGCTCCCAGCTGCCTGGTGAAGGTGGAAGTTGTTTGTGAATTAACAGGGAGACACCTTCTTACCCAGCTTCAGTGGAGTCTATGGAACACCTTTCAAAGTGGTACCAGAATGAATGGAGATCATAGAGCCTAAATGCTGCTTTGCAGAACAACAATGTTCCTTATCCCCATCCCCAAAGATAGCTCCTCGTAACTCTGAATATGGGTTTTCCTAAAATATAGGATTCTCAGTGCCGCCTATGTGTGTGCCCCAAAGACCAGAAATGGCTAGAAATGCCTTAAGATGATTTGTTGAGCAAAACACCATGTTCTTTAATTGTTCAAAGCAACGAGAAAATAACTCCAATTTCACCTTCACATACTGTATTGGCTTGAATATAAGCCTCACTTTTCCTGCAAATTCCAACTGTGAAAAGTTAAAGTGCGACTTATATTCATGACCTTACGGTATGCAGCCAGGAGCGCAGGGCAAACAGTGCCAGGAGCGTGGCAAAGCGGTGCCCGCCCTGCACATAGTCCCTGTCCTCTCCCCCAAGACTGAGAAGGGAGAGAGCGATGACGGGAAAAGGCTATCGGCAATGCAGCATGGCTCTCCCCACCCCACCCCCAGTATGCAGCCAGGAGCAGTGAGGAATGGAGCGGCTTATATTGAGGTATTTTTTCCTTTTTTTTTCTTTGCCCCCTCCAATTTTAAAGGTGCAGCTTATATTCAGGTGTGGCTTATATTCAGGCCAATATGGTATGCACCTACCATGAATAAACTCAAGTGAAGATAGCAGCACAATATGCATATCACATTCATTATAGGAAGGATTAAATGCTTAGAATCTGTTAAAGAGGCAAATGCTCAAAGTATGACCTCTAGAAAGCCCTTATCAAAACAATTGCTATTTCCGGGATAGTGGGGGGGGCGTATTTTTTTTCTAATGTTCTAGAATCACAAGTTCAGTAACATGTCCTACCTTATGCTGCTTTCAGTCTGATGCAACAGTATTTCTTTATGCTCTTTATATTTGCTTTATTTTGGTCATCAATAGACAAAAATTAGGAGATAAATAAAAATAGTTGCTGTTGCTGTAGCATAGCACAGTTTGAGTTCTAGTGCATTCCACATCTAGAAGAAATATGAGCACAGAGCCTTCAGTATCTGCCTGTCTATATGCTATAATCACATCTTCCTTCTGGTAAGGGTGATCTGTTTCTCATCTTCCATTGACATCTTCCCTGGTGATGGAAAGAAAACTGCATGGAAGAGGTGGATATCAACAATAAAAATAATATCGCATTGAGATATCTATTTTGCTTTCCAGAGATGGAATTCTAGCATTCCAACAACTCTGTCAACAGACTGTCTCGTACTTGTATTAATTCAGCATTTTAAGCGTCTGGATATCATCCTGTTAGTGACACAGGAAATGTCCATGAATGCTGACAAATCCAATTTAAACCCAAGAACCCACATTCTCTCAACATCAGACACATTGTTTCAGCACTCAGAAAGGGCTGCTTTTCCATTCACACCTGTGGTACAGATGGATGGACCAGCTGCATCTCAACTTGGAATGGACCCAAATATTTACCCTCCTCCTGAGAATTCTTCGGAAAGCTTGGGCTTTCCCCAAGAGTTCTCTGAAAACTCACAAAGACTTGGCCCAATCCAAATGTCTGTATCTGGGATTCCTGATGTTCTAGCCTTCCTGCAGCTGGTTTTACTTCTCCCTCTTTTGCAAACTTACATTGTAAAATGGGGAAGGGGTGAAACTAGCTGCAGAGAGCTCCCCCCTCCATTTGCCTTCATCCAAGCCTCCTTTTCAGGAAACCCAACACCACCATTTCACAGTGTTCCGTCTTTTCTTGTGGCAGTATCTCAGATATTGAACTCTGGCTGAATTCAGCCGGTAGCAGTTTGGTTAGGCATGATTGCAGAAATCAGCACAAACTCAGATTTATGCTGTAATCACTACATGTTGGAATGTTTATGTTAACTGATCTTCAGGTGCTCATGAAAGGACTAAGATCTTAAGTTAAGTATACAGTTCTGGTGGTAGCAAAATTCAGAACGGGTGAATTCTAGTTCCCAACTTTAGCTGCTATAGGAAGCTCAAAGAGGCTAATATATTCTCTATATTCACTGTCATTAAGATATTTATAGCAGGAGATAAAAGTTTGCAGATTTAACTCCTTGACTCAGAAATCCAAATGTCTCCCCCCACCCCCCATGCTGGTGACATTCTTCTTCAAAGAGATATTCTCTTTAAAAGTTTTCTTGTGCTTACAGAGAAAATGCTGCTGATTTTTTCCTCCCACATAATGCCCAATCAATACATTTGATTAGAACTCTGCTTGTTGTTCTAACCTTAGGTGGGGATGTTATCCGCTGTGCCACATTTAGTGATGACCATTATTGTGCCTATTGGGGGACAAATTGCAGACTTTCTGAGAAGCAGACAAATTCTTTCAACCACTACTGTCAGGAAGATAATGAACTGTGGAGGTAAGTCATTACGCCTTATTAAAAAGGTTTTGAGCACAGTATAGTGAAAAATACCCAGTTGGCAACACTTTCACAGCCACACTAAAGCTTTCATTACAGTTACTTTGATAAAGCTACATGATTAAAATGTTTATAATGTGCTGGTTCATGTATGATCATACAACAGAACAGACACATGAACTCCCCTTCATGAGGCACATGAGGCAGATCTCACACTTCCTAAGTGCAGAGGACCACATAACACCGGTCCTGAAAGACCTGCATTGGCTCCCAGTATGTTTCCGAGCACAACTCAAAGTGTTGGTGCTGACCTTTAAGGCCCTAAATGGCCTCGGTCCAGTATACCTGAAGGAGCATCTCCACCCACATCGTTCAGCCCAGACACTGAGGTCCAGTGCTGAGGGCCTTCTGCTGGTTTCCTCACTGCGAGAAGCGAAGTTACAGGGAACCAGGCAGAGGGCCTTCTCGGTAGTGGTGCCCCCCCTCCCCGTGGAACGCCCTCCCATCAGATGTCAAGGAAATAAACAACTATATGACATTTAGAAGACATCTGAAGGCAGCCCTGTTTATGGAAATTTTTAATGAATGATGTTTTAATGTATTTTAAATTTTTTTTTGGAAGCTGCCCAGAGTGGCTGGGGAAACCCAGCCAGATGGGTGGGGTAGAAATGATAAATTATGATGATGATGATGATGATGATGAAATAAGTTTGTATCAGTCTGGCCCAGTGCTATATTTCTAGAAAAAGAGGTGCCGGAATTCACTATGAACACCTCCCTCTTTCTCTTAGAATGGCAATGCTGCCCACCTGAGAGGTACTGGACCTCAGTTCCTGTGAGTGAAAAAAAGCCCCGGTCTGGCCTGTATGCATATATTGTTATGTGGACTCATGTCATACACTGTCCATCTCTTTGAATACTGGAGGGGAGGTGTGCACCTGTTTCTACACCACACAAAGAAAACTGACAGAAGGATTTTATGAATTAGCTCTGAGCTATGTAGTTCTGTAGACCAGTGATTTTCAAAGTGGGTGGTATTGCCCTCTGGGGTGGTGTGTGAGGGGGGTGCTATGAGACAGGGAGGGCTGGAGGTGTAAATGACTATTAGACGTTGAAAAGTTGGTATCGCTGAATTGAGTTTATCAATTTTGTTGAATTAATTACACTAAATAGTTTTAATTGGATTTTGAATAAATGTGCAATTAGTTGTTTCTGTTCTGAATTCTATTGTGTTATTATCCTCCATAGTGGGTCATGCAAACAACTATTTTGAATAATCCTTATTATGGGGTAGGGGCACCTTCCCCCACATCACTGTTCCAGGACAGTCCACTTTGCTATACTGAGAAATTCCTCATCTTGCCAATAGCTCTAAGTCTGGATAGGTGGGTCTTGAGTTGCTGTACCTTCTCTTCCAGCAAGGCAACCAACTTGCACTTGCTGCAGGTGTAGTTTTGCACATTCTCAGACAGGAAGACAACCAGGTGCTGTAGGTCACTGCAGCAGCTTTCTCACAGTCTATGTCTCTTGGTCCTAAGTACACCCTGACACAGCACTCCAGTCCTCCCCCTAAAACTACTACTACTACTACTAAATTACTTGTACCTCACCCATCTGACTGTGTTGCCCCAGCCATTCTGGGTGGCTTCCAACAGAATAGAAGAAAAACACAACAAAACGTCAGACATTAAAAGATTCCCATTACAGGGCTGATGTTAGATATCTACAGAAGGTCGTATAACTGTTTATCTCTTAAGGATGATTTATTATTTGTAATCTCCCCTGCTGAATGCTCTCACAAACCCCCTGTTTACAAGCTCCCAGAGACGACCATCAGCTAAGTAGAACTAAATAGATCTTTGTCAAATGTTTCATAGTAGTAGAATATGGAAACATTCCAGCTTAAAGCTTACAGTTAAGGAGAAGCACACTGAAATGTTGTCTGTCCACCAGCCTACCTCCTAGATTCCTCAGTACAATGTGTAGCATCAATGGCTTTTTCTTTTAATTTCCCAAGGTTTTGGAATGGAAGCAACTCTTCTTTTGGTAGTTGGTTATTCGCATAGTAAAGGTGTGGCCATTTCCTTCTTAGTGCTTGCTGTGGGCTTCAGTGGATTTGCTATATCTGGTAAGCGAACTTCTCCCCCAACAGAATACATTAAATAACAATGAACAAAAATGGGATTTAAAATCATTATGTAAATTGCAAGTTTTCCTGTGAATATGGTAAGTTTTTCAGTAATGGATAAATATAAGCAAAACTTTATTCAGTGCAGTGTCTTCTCTGTTGATGAGAGTCCCCCCCCCCCCTTTGGCCTTCATTTTACAGGATTCAATGTTAACCACTTAGATATCGCACCAAGATATGCCAGTATCTTAATGGGGATTTCAAATGGAGTTGGGACATTGTCTGGAATGGTGTGTCCTATAATTGTTGGAGCAATGACAAAGAACAAAGTAAGTTTCCAAAATAGTTTTTGTTAACTCTGCCTGAACCATTGAGGAAAGAAAGAACAGTCTCATAAGACTATATTGCCATTCTGTTGCACCAAAAAGTGAATTCATAGTAGTTTCCTCACCTCACAATGGTAAAGTGAGCCGATCCTGGAAAAATCATGGGAAACAGTGTAACATTGATTGGCTACACCTTTCACAACATAGCTGAAAGTGAAAACTCACGCAAACTGTGTGCTGTACCTTCTGTGAAAGTCTCACATTTTAGGAAGATTGAATCTAGTGTTACAGGAGCATGCAATGGGCTGTAGATTTACAATCCTGTTGGGATCATGTGGGACATGATTACATAAATTGATGCTCCTACAACTGCCTTCATCAACCTGGGGTCCTCCACATGTCATTGGACTCCAGCTTCCATCACCAGGGACTATTGGCTATGGTGGCTGGGGCTGATGGGAGATGGCGTCCAATCACATGTGGAGGGCTGCAGGTTCCTCATCATTGCGCTTGTATATGGTGAAGGGCTGAGGCTCAGTTGTAGAGTATCTGGCATGTCCCAATCTCTGGTTCCTTTGGTGTCTTGGGTTGCTGACGCTATGGAGATCTGCTGCTCTTCCCCCTGCTGTTCCTCAGGTTCCAGGTCTGGGCATGGCTGAATCCTTGAGATTTTGGAAAGCAATTGGCAGTCAGACTCAGGAATCACACAGTATAATATGGCTTCAGGTGTTCATGAGTTGTAAGCAGAGCAGTATACAGCAGATATTCTCTACATACCATGCATATGCTGCTTTAACTACCTATGCAACTGAAGCCACTCCATAGGGCAGTAGTAGCTGACCTGTGACCCTCCAGATGTTGTAGGACTGCAACCTATCATAAGCCTCCAGCAACATCTGGAGGGCCAAAGATGAGCCCCCTTTGCTGCAGGATTTGTATCAACCACCCATGATTTCAATAAAGACTAATTCAGGACCAGAAGAGCCACACACAGCTATTCTGACACTCCAATCTTCTTCCTCACAGACACGCGAAGAGTGGCAGTATGTCTTCCTTATTGCTGCTTTGGTGCATTACGGGGGAGTCATTTTCTATGGCATATTTGCTTCAGGAGAGAAACAACCATGGGCAGACCCAGAACAGACAAGTGAAGAAAAATGTGGCTTCATTCATGAAGATGAACTTGATGAAGAAACGGGGGACATTACTCAGAATTATGTAAATTACGGTACCACTAAATCTTATGGTGCTACGACCCAATTAGCCCAGGTCAATGGCGGCTGGCCAAATGGTTGGGAGAAGAAAGAAGAATTTGTACAAGAAGAAGCACAAGACTCATATAGCTATAAGGAAAGAGAAGATTATTCATAACAGACCTATGTTGGATATATTTTGTAGTGTTCGTGATTTATTCATTGTGATTGTTTGCACACACACAAAATGTGGTATAATGTAAACACATATCAGGCAAGAAGGTCTTACTGTAAAAATGAAAAAACAAAAACCCATTTAAGTGCAATCTGTATGAGTTTGTGACATCTCATCAGTTCCATTTGGGTGTCTCCATTCACTAGAGTTTTAAGGGTTATCTGGTCAAAACTACAAAGGAAACTAGGTACTTGCAGTAAAATGAGTGTTAAGCTCATAGCTAAGGATTAAAGCACAACTACCAACCAAGTCGGTACATCAACTCTTCTGTTTAGAAAGCCAAAACTACTTGATTTTTAAAAAATGCACTTACATATTTGTTACACTGTCTTGAAAGAGATCATAAAATTGATTGTGTGAATTTAACCACATGTTTACTTGGTACGATGTAGGAAATGTATGGTTGGTCTAAGACATGGATTTCTTAGAGAATAAGGCTTCTGTTTTAGATTATACAATAAAGTTCCAATCCAGTTCCCTTTCGAGAGAACTGAATTGGGACTTTGTAGAACAATCTACTATATAATGTATATTTATTGTGATTAATATGCTGCAGGCTACTCTGTGATAAAGGAATTGTTTTTACTGAATGTTTAGGCACAAATATTTTATTTCTCTTCTTTACAGACTCATGCAGTCTTTGTATGTGTCATGTTCTTCCTTACATGTACCAGCCAGTATAAAGTCACATGTAGTCTACTGTGCAGAATGTTAAATAACTGAAGCAAGGCAAAGGAGTATTTGGCATACTCATTGTCTGCAGGCTCATTAGAAAGAGAGAGCATAACCCAAACAGATCCAAAGAAAAAATGTACCGCAGACAAGTAGCCCAAGAACAAATCGGATGTATTTCTTTTGAAGCCTGTTTTGAAATAAATGCAAGAAAGGGAGAAGAAATTAGCTATTTGTTTAATCCTGGATAGTTTTTCATATTTTCAGATGCTGTGCCACAATTATATAAATAAAGTCATAGTTTATTGAAGATGCTGTATAATTATAGAAAATAGTACTATTTTAAAGATTTCTGAATTTTAAGAAAAAATGTATTTGCCTTTCAAATAAATAGAACTATAATGGACCCTGAATATGAGCAACAATCTTTGTGGTGAGTCAAAAGTGGAACTGGGGTTGGGCTTAGGAAGAGTGTAACTTCTACTTTTGCAATGCTCAAGTGCAATTCAGATCCATCGCAGTCAATGGAAGGTTTACCATTGGCTTCAGTGGACTGCGGGCTACAGGTCTTTGCCTTGGTAGGAAAGCCTTGTGCAATTCAGGAGCTCCAGTGAGCACACTGAACTCCCACAGGCTTTCCAGAGGGGCAATTCAGAGCATGTGCATCTTTTTGTGCCCAAGGGATCTGACCTTGCTGAAGTGAATAGGGAAACCTGAGAAAGCGGGAGCTCTGTATGTGTTTCATGAACACAGAGTTCCGGATCAGGGCCTTGCGTTATTATTTTTTAAAGCGTTATTCAGCAAGATTTGTAATGTAAGTGTACCAAGCAATAAGTGCCATGCACTATGAAGTGCATGCTCTTTTAATCTCTTTGTTACTGTGACTGCTGAGCTTGTAGGTCCTTCAGACAGTTGGGATATTAAATAAATAACTAAATAAAAGGCCAGACCAATCAACAATGGACTACATTAGAATGCCAGACCACTTACTGCTCTTACAAGTATCCATTTCCCAACTCCAATGAAACAACTATCATTGTATGTTTAAAAAAGCCATTCTGGGTTTTTTGATCTGCTCCTTGTATTGTGCTAGTATTTTAAGGCCCTGCTACTGCAATATACAACTTGAGGATTGTTCTTCTTCTTCTTTTTTATTATTATTAAACAAGAATAAAATAAAGTGAACCATACTTTGATCCGGAGGGGGAGAAATACCAATTATATATTTTGCTTTGTGCCTCAAAGTGATGTAAAATGTGGCCATAGCTTTTGCTGTGAAAAGATGTGGACTGTGTCACTTTTGTTGCTGCAAAAAGTGTTAATAAATGCTCTATTTATCCTTTTATATATAAAGGAAGCACCTGTGTGATTTATTCTGGCATGACTTGTATGGACCAGCTTCTCTTATCTCTTTGCAATGAGCATTGACTGCACACATGAACAGCCTGGATGCTCGAGGTTTGCCATTATATCGTTGGCCCACAGCTATTGGACCCTAGGTAAAGGTAAAGGGATCCCTAACCGTTAGGTCCAGTCACAGACGACTCTGGGGTTGCGGCGCTCATCTTGCTTTATTGGCCGAGGGAGCTGGCGTACAGTTCTGGGTCATGAGGCCAGCATGACCAAGCCGCTTCTGGAGAACCAGAGCAGTGCACGGAAACCTCATTTACCTTCCCGCCTATTTATCTACTTGCACTTTGACATGCTTTCAAACTGCTAGGTTGGCAGGAGCAGGGACCGAGCAAAAGGAGCTCACCCCATCGAGGGGATTCGAACTGCCAACCTTCTGATCAGCAAGCCCAAGGCTCAGTGGTTTAACCCACAGCTCCATCCACGTCCCATTTGGACCCCAGAGCAGCTCCTAAATCAATCCTGAAGGTATAGCAGGGTTATGGCAGAGACTGGATCAGCCAGATACAGCAACATCTTCTCTCACATGGATTTCTTTAGGCAAAACTGCACAGCATGCGATCCAAGCCAAATGTCTCTTCTGGACATTCTCCATTCTTTATCTACCACCTTCCATTTCTAAGTGTCAGCAATTAATGGTGGGGATCCAGAATTCACCTGAGCAGAGCTTCAGAATAGGATATTTCTGCCGGTGGAGAGGCTTTTATTTTTATTTTTTTGGGCCAAGGCTTCCTTGCCCCTGCAACTCCCTGCAAAGCTCCTCTGGAAGGTTGGAGAACCCTCTGGAAAAGTGTGAGAGTTAGCTCAGGGGGTATCAGGGGGCAAGGAAAATAGCAGGACTCTTATGTGGACCCTAGTCCTTTCTATGAATGGAAAGAGCTTTCCCATTCATGAAAGGGGCACTCTGGATCCAAACAATTGTATTTTTCACAGCAGCGAGTTCCTTCTCTCATTGGCTAACATAATGCAAGAAATATGAGAGTATCAGAAGGATAATGTGCCCACTATTACATTTACATATTCAGATTCAGGTTTCAGAGATAATATGCTTCTCAGTAGCAGTTATCTGGAAGTATAACTGGCAGAGACCTATTGCTATCCTGTTTCTAGGTTTCCACAGGCTTCTGGTAGGCCTCTGTAAGGAAACAGATGCTGGATTACATGGACCTATGATCTGATCTAGGAGGGCTCTTACATTCTCATGTAGCTTTCCAGTGAGAGCATTAAAAAGGGAGATGGTCATTGTTTTGGTTCTGTGGAGATTTATCACAGAAACAATTGTTCTTCTAAAGCACACAGTTTACTAATGAACCCAGCAGCTCCGAAAACCTATGATGGGTTCGAAGAATCTCTGGTGCATTTTCGAGAACTCTGAGTTATGAATTGTAAAAATACAGCAAATTCCAAGGGGAAAAATCTATTTTATGGTAACAGTTGAATAATAGTCACAAAAGAATATCTGTGCATCGGAATTCTCTTTCAGTGGGAAATAAAGAATGGGAGGAAATGCTGGTTGTGGGAGAAATGTCACAGCTGAAAGCTGCAAGAATGAAAAGAGCAAATTGACATTTCAAGTCACTGCCATGGAGAGATAAAAATGGTTTTGTTCCTTATTGGGTTAGCCCCAGAGAGAGCTGAAAATAAAAAGAAAAATCAAGTAACTACTATTAACTGCTCAAGAGCAGATGCTTAGTACTGTATCTTGGTTTTGTTTACTATGTATCAGGGTATTTTTAAAAACTCAAAATCACATCTCGGAACTGCACCAATATATGTTTCACTGCAGGCCCCTGTAAGGCATTTCAGAGTTCTGCTTTGGCTAGAACTATGCTATAACCATCAAGCTGAGTTCATATCATCCCCAAAATTTGTTTTTTAAAAAAAGTTTCTTTCTCCCTTGCCCCAGAACTGCTTAACTGACACTTAAAGCTTCCCTGGTGGCAGGGATTGCCAACCTTTTGGACCAGTGGGCACATTTTGAGTTTTGAGAGCGTGTTCCTGGTGCCAGTCACAAAATGGCTGACATGGGGGGCAGGGCATGGCATAACACAAAATTAGATGGCACAGTCATAGTGTACACATGGTGTGTTTCTAAACAAGAAAAGTCTTCACCTGATAAATTTCTCCCTGCCATTAAGCTTCTTGAAGGCACAAGAACTCTGTTTTTCCTCTAATGCCAACCCTAAACCAAAGTGTAGGCTGCCTTATTAAACACAAAGGGACTTACTTCTGAACAGACATGTATACCATTGTATTGTGAGTTAACTGTATAGTGAATTCTTCATGAGTGCCTGGTCTTTAGCTCCTGTACAGGAAGCGACATGCCTAAGCCACTTTGCCAAGTTTTTCCATTTCTCTTTTTGGTGAGGACATTCTTTAACACCGACCCACACTGAATTGCCCTAATATCTGACTGCTACCTTAACCCACTAGCATCTGGCAAGCCCCCTGTCCTGGAGATCTAGCCCTCAACTCTAGAGCCAGGACCAGACTGAGGCAGGATACGTTGATGATGTGCCATTGCTCAAAGGAGAACTTTTTATGTATTATCTCCACCACCACAGATGTAGGAACCTACTTCTGTAAAGCAGCTACAATTTACTAGAGGGTGTCAGCCTCAAATTTGGAAAACACTGCCTCCTCCTCACGTTTCCAGAGATGCAGGCAATCTTCATAATAAAGCTGAGCTCTTAAAAATCAGAGTGGAATCCTGTCTACAACTTCAAGCCACACTGATAAACTTGAAATCTGACCTTGAATCAATAGCCTTACACACACAATCATTTTCAGAGATCAATCATATCCCACAGAGATGGAAATTAAAATTTAAAATGAAGAGTTTCTTCTTCTTCTTTTCTCTCTCTCTCTGAATTAAAAAACCCAGCCTTTAAAAAAAGAAACCAAAAAACCTCTCAGAATCTGCTTCTTTGTCTAGACAGTAAGTTTGCTCATGCACATGTTAGATACAGCTTTCTTCTGTCAGATTCTGTGTCTTTCACTAGCTAATTTAATTACACTGCTCTTTATTTAGAACAAAATCCTTTGAGCCTTGTTATGAGTTGCTTATTCTTCAAAGAATGCTGAAGAGATGGAATACAATGCTGTCAAGGATCTATATCATCTTTTTTTTTAAGGACATAAGTACAGTGGTACTTCAGGTTAAGAACTTAATTCATTCTGGAGGTGCGTTCTTAACCTAAAACTGTTCTTAACCTGAGGTACCATTTTAGCTAATGGGGCCTCCCGCTGCCACCGCACGATTTCTGTTCTCATCCTGAAGCAAAGTTCTTAACCCGAGGTATTATTTCTGGGTTAGCAGAGTCTGTAACCTGAAGCGTCTGTAACCTGAAGCGTCTGTAACCCAAGGAACCACTGTAGTGGAAATGCAAAATATGTGTAACATTATACCACTGATATAGAAGTCAGCGCACCTTTGTCATGGGTCTAGTGCAATGAGCACCCTTATTTACAGGACTAACTTTAGGTACTAGGGCTATTCCATGGTCTAAGTGAAATCCTGAATATTATGCTGCTACCAGCAGGGGCAGACTTTGGTAATTTCCGGTAATAAAAAGGTAAAGGGACCCCTGACCATTAGGTCCAGTCGCGGACGACTTTGGGGTTGCGGCGCTCATCTCGCTTTATTGTCTGAGGGAGCCAGCGTACAGCTTCCGGGTCATGTGGCTAGCATGACTAAGCCGCTTCTGGCGAACCAGAGCACTGCACGGAAATGCCATTTACCTTCCCACCGGAGCGGTACCTATTTATCTACTTGTACTTTGATGTGCTTTCGAACTGCTAGGTTGGCAGGAGCAGGGACCGAGCAACGGAAGCTCACCCCATCGCGGGGATTCGAACCACCAACCTTCTGATTGGCAAGCCCTAGGCTCTGTGGTTTAACCCACAGCACCACCCGCATCCCTAATTTTTGGTAATACAGCACCCTAAATCCTTAATTACTACTAGTCAGCATAGACAATACTGAGCTAAATAGACCAAATACTGAACTAGATGTCTGACTATGCAGTATTAGAAACTATAAGAGTACTCCTCAATGCTTTTGCCTATGCTAAGTATGAATTTTCTCCTTTCCTGTGACCAGTGGCACCTGAGCCACCAGCAGCTTGCCATTTGTGCAGCAATGCAGTCTCTCTCCTGTGGGACTCTGCTGGAGTCATTCTGTCATGTGCAGCCATTAATTTAGTCAGGGACTGTCAGCAAAGTGCAAGAAGATGCAGATGGATGAATTATTGATTCCCACTAGGGGCGAGTGATTGGAATATATTTGCAGCTCATCTTTTAAGAAACAGCAGCCCTTTTAAAAAATTTCGTAGGCAATGAAAGTAGAAGCATTTTCTGCCTGCTACTGACATATTTTATTGAAGGTTTTTTTAATAAAAAAAATCTTGTTTACATATTCTTTGATTTTGTGATTTATTGGGCTCATAATAAGGATCTCAGCTCAGCATCCATAACAATTCACATATATATGAGCTTGCAAGGTTTTGCAATTCTCTTCTCTTCTTCCTGATTACATAAGCAACAGTAAAAAGGAAAAGGGGAAAAAAGCAATTAGACAGTGTGTACCCAGAAAAGGCAATCAAATGTAATAGTGATTGTCAGTGCATCCCCCTCACCGGCCTGATTATGTGAATGGAGAGTTCTTGTGGCAATGCACAAAACGTACAATTATTTTAATTTGATATAATATCAATTGTGGCTATAATACATCCATATTATTATTCCCCTTGATGAGACATTCCCTTGTGTGCAGTAGCTTAGCTACATCACTGAGAGCTGTCTTTGGGGCTCTGCTATTGTTATTTAATCCTTGGGGATGTCGGTGTGTGCCTTTTCTTTCATCCTGTTGCCGTATGAAAATATCAGAAAGCAATTGGTTGACCCATAGGATTGTTGCTTTTATGGACTGGCTACACTTCTAAGTAATCAAACAACTTAGTGTCTTTGAGAACAGCGAAGGTGTAGGCTGCATAGACACACAGAGGTACCTCTGGTTACAAACTTAATTCGTTCTGGAGGTCCGTTCTTAAGCTGAAACCGTTCTTATCCTGAGGTGCGCTTTTGCTAATGTGCATGCACCTCCAGCACACAATTTCCATTCACGTCCTGGGGCAAAGTTTGCAACCAGGAGCAGCTACTTCCGGGTTAGCAGAGTTCGTAACCTGAAGCATTTGTAACCAGAGGTACCAGTGTATATGTAAACCACCCTCAGAAGAGGAAGCGGGAGAAATGCATGGTTCTAGCCGCTATGTGTAACGTCCACATCACATGTTAATTTATCAGCATGATGGATGGCGGTGTCCTCCCTACGTTATCATAGGAATAGAGTCATTGGCCCAGGAAAGTGTTTTAACTAGGCTTAAGAAGATTTGATATGAACTGCTGCACTGTATCACAGGGGAAGGGGTGTTATCAAAGGAGGCATGTTTTGTATCTTCAATGCATGTCATGCCTGACTAAGAGATTGAATAAGGTGCTAGCAGACATCTAGTGAGCTTCTGCAAGTAAGGCTTTACTCCAGGTTCATTGCTTCACATTCCTGCTTCTTCCTAGGTCCCAGATTACTTTGATTAATAAGTGGTGTTTCAGAAGGCCTCCTCTCCTGGGGCAGCTGCTTCAGCATCATTCCTTCTCTAGACATTTTGATTGTTTTCCCCACTCCAGACTCTTCAAGAGTAAATCCCAAACCCCAGGGACAGTCAGATTAGGGTTCTGGGAAAGGCTGTCACTAAATAATATAAGAGAATGTTTTGAATGCAGTGGCATCATGCTGACCTCACTTGCTCCGTGCCTGTCACCATCCTGGTATATAGCAGCAAAACAAAAAGGAGGGAGGTCAGGTCAGGTGAGCAGCGCAGCACCACCATGACGCCTGCTGCTATGTAGCAAGTGGATCTGCTTCTTCACTCAAGAGAATAGAAAAACTCTTGCAGGCCAGGGATCTCATACATCCCCAAGGAGATGACTCAAGGGCTGGCTGAGGCTGGCTCAAGGATTAACACAATGGTGGCAAAATAAGAACAACAACAATAAAAAAACGTTCATAATGTTATTGTCTGTTAAAATTTTAATAGCTTGTGTGTGCTTTTCCTCTTGAAAATAGAATTGCATCACCGCTAACATCCCCCTGCTACCACTGAGCCAATAACACAGAAAATAATCAGTGTTCGGGAGCATCAAGCAATGCCCTAATTCCCTATTCTAGAGCAAATTTTGTCTTATATTATATAGTGTCTGCAACATATTTCCCATAATATTTTTCTGACTGACATGACTCGCAATCTGGTGAACCGGGTTTGATTCCCCACTCCTCCACATACAGCTGCTGGGTGACCTTGGGCTAGTCACACTTCTCTGAAGTCTCTCAGCCTCACTCACCTCACAGAGTGTTTGTTGTGCGGGAGGGGAAAGGAGATTGTGAGGCACTTTGAGACTCCTTAAGGGGAGTGATAAAGCGGGATATCAAGTCCAAACTCTTATCTGAAAGTGCAGGAGGAAAGAAGCATGTGAACAGATGGTTCCGAGTTACAAAGAAAGGAGATTCCAACTAAACACCAGGAAGAACTTTCTGATGGTAAGAGCTTTTCAACAGTGAAGCAGTCTCCCTCGGAAGGTGGTGGGCTCTCCTTCCTTGGAGGTTTTTAAGCAGAGGCTGGATGGACATCTGTCATGGATGATCTAGTTGAGATTTCTGTATTGCAAGGGGTTAGATTAGATGACCCTCAGGATCCCTTCCAGCTCTACAGTTCTATGATTCTATATCAGCTCATTTAAATATACTGGTCAGGGAAATGGTAAACATTAAATATATGACACCAAATGGTTGTGGAAAAGCCTTCTTTGCCTATGATAGATTCAGACACTGCCGGTGTTATCACTAATTTCCTATTAGCACCAGCCCCACAAAATTCAGTTAATTGAGTCCTTATGTAACAATTGACGCCAGACTCTGTCTGTGAGCTGGAAGCTATTGTAGTCTTATGGATTAGTCAGGCGGGCAGAAAAAAGCTTCAGTGCTAAGGAAAAGACTACATTAAAAAAATGCAAGTCAGTGTCCTCATTCTGGTACTGGAACATTAAAATAATCTGTGAATTATCTTTTCACTGCTATATTATCCCTCCCCTCTCAAAATCCCTTCCAGCTGGGTAATGCTAGACCATTCAAACAAAAAGTAATGGTTTATGTAGCATTTTTAGCATGCATCTCTCAGCAGTCATTAAATTCAGGTATATTTAGTTACTGAGCTGGTAGGACAGCAATGTTGCTATAATTCTCTGCATATTTATTTATTTATTTATTTATGAATTGATATATAATGTTTGACTGAAATGTTTGCCCTAGATTGCAGTCCAAGACATTGGCCTGTATCCAGAGAACCTCATGCAGAGTTCCACCTGTGCAACTAGGTTCCCCATAATTTCATTTCTGCAGCTCCCCACAGCCACGCCTGTGAGTTGAGAGACCCCGCCCTGTGCCAGTGGCTGAACATTCAGTTTGTCGCCAGATCTCCCTCCTTCCCTCCCTATGTGTTAGGCTTGCTTTGTTCTTGACCTTGCAATGGACATTGTTTGTCACTGTATTTCCCTCCAGGTCAACTGGCTCTTGCCTGGTGGTTTGCCTACCACATAGCAATCATCACAACTTTTGGTGGTTTAGGCAATGGGTAAGCCTTAGGTTTGGTTGGAGAAAAGGTTGTAACTGTTGGAATCAAGCCATATCAGTCAGAGGAATTTGGCCACTCTCCAGGTGCCCGGCTTGAGTTCCTTGTTGATCTCCCCCGTCAGCGACTCCCGGCAAGACAAGGCGAGATCCCGGCGATCCTTCTTCAAACGTGAGAAGAACACACCTTTCCTCCTCCATCCCCAGGGAGGGGAGAGAGACAGACAGAAATGTATTTACATGCCTTTATTTCTGTCTTTCCAGCAGTGCAGAGGAAACATGTCTGCACCCTCTTTACAGCAATAGCAGAGAGGGAATACTCCTCCCATGTACTTCCAGTACAGGGTCATGTGACACTCTGAGCTAACATCCGGTGCTCAGTGCACAGAATAGACTGTTCCTTGTTCCCACGGTACAGTCCCAAAACATCAACATCCTGTTTGGCTTTCCAGCCATCTGGAGCACTCAGCAGCATTGCTCCTTTTTCGTAACAGTAACCTCCACTTGCCCTTCCAAAGAGAATGGTATCCCATTAAAGAGATCCGGGAGGTGTTGCTTCTGTCCAAAGCCCAAGCAGGAACTAGGGCCATAGCACTCCTCAAGGCGGCAATCCCACAGGGGTGTTCCTATTTGATGTATGTCATAGGACTCCCCTGCTTCCAGGTTGACCCTGCCAGAAATCCTTCCATCAGGTGGGCTGGAGGTCAATGGTTATACCCAATGCCTATGTCAACGTCTACATCTATAATCAATAAGGTTGTGGCCTTATTTCACCTCAAACATGTCTTGACTGGTTATTCTCTGTAGAGACTCAGTGGGTGGTGGTGCGGCACCCTATTTTCGTTGGAGAAATTTTGGAGGGTATGCATTAGTAAACCAAACATGTACGTATGTTCTCTCTCTCTCTCTCTCTCTCTCTCTCTCTCTCTCTACCGTCAGACATTGTGAATTTTATTATGGACACAATGTCTTTTTTCTAGTTCATTTTTATATTCTCTGGAGGGAACATGGAGTTGAGCTGTGGTTCTATTTTCTACATTGAACTGGAACAAAATATTTTGGAGGCACTTCACTATACCTCTTAGAGCTTGCTGCCAGACTTTATGTCCTTGAATGAATGGCACATTTTCCTTGAAGTATCAAAATAATCACCCACAAATGAGATGATATCGAGCCTCCTGATGCAGCAGGTTCCTGGGGTGAAGTATCCAAATTGGATAGGAGGCCTCTGAAGGGTTATATTATGACCCGACCATGTTAATTTGAAATCCAGATCTCATTAAAGCCTTTGGCAATTCTGAGAAGGATTTCAGTGGGATCAAAGTTCACTGCTGATCCCTGGATATCACTTCTGCAGTTCTCCACACACACACACACACACACACACACACACACACACATCCTTTCAATGTATCATATAATTAGAAAGAATCATGGACAGAGTAATCCTAAAGGAAAAGTTTAATTTCCCTTTTCCAAGTTTACAGAGGTATTTCTGAATGAAGTATAATTTCATTATTTTAAAAACCCAATGGAGAAGGCCAGTTTCCCCTCTAAGGATAGTATATTGTTTCAGCAGCCATTTTAAAAGCACAGCACTGCAAAAGGGTTTAGTACAAAGGAGAAACACTCTGAATTTGAAAGTGATTTTTTTCAAACATCTGGTCGTGGGGTGCGGTGGGAGAGAAAGAGTGAGTTTCTTTCCCAAGAGAAATAAGCTTTATAACTATCTCCTTCTTAAAAGTTCACTAGTTACTGAAGGGTAAGAACATCGGTAGGCAAACTAAGGCCCGGGGGCCAGATCCAGCCCAATCGCCTTCTCAATCCAGCCCGTGGACGGTCCAGGAATCAGCGTGTTTTTACATGAGTAGAATGTGTATTTTTATTGAAAATGCATCTCTGGGTTATTTGTGGGGCATAGGAATTCGTTCATGTTTTCCCCCAAAAATATAGTCCAGCTCCCCACAAGGTCTGAGGGACAGTGGACCGGCCCCATGCTGGAAAGGTTTGCTGACCTCTGGGTAAGAATGATTGTAGGGTTTCTTGTTTGTTTGTTTGCCCTTGCATGGTTACTTCAGAGATCTCAATGGGAAAACAGCTTGGTAGGGGGAGGGCACATTAAAACAAAGAAGCATATGATTTCATTTTTAGGAGAAGGAAAGAGATTTCAATTTAGGATAATAAAATTCAAGGGGAACTGTACCTTGTGCAGGTGGCTGTTGCTGGCTTAGTCACTACGAGGACTGATGCATACAAGTTGTTACCATGGCAATTCCTTAATCATGGTATAGGATGAATAATGGAGATAGTTAGGTTCACTCTTTCACTTACCCCATCATTCTTCACCAAGGAAATACAAGACTTAAACTGTGCATAAATTCTAGCCAATCTGCCCCTTTCCCAGCATTTGGTTTTTCATACAAGTTGGATTTCCCCTCCCTGCTCCAAATATGTAGGGATACAAATATGTAAGATACTTTTGGATTTCAGCTCCCATTATCCCTGACTACAGACTATGCTGCCTAGGATTGATGGGACTTGGGAGTCCAACCTTCAGAGTAATTTTTTAAAGACTATCACTGAGCTTGTTGGGCTGATCTGACGTTTGGTCCCCCCCCCCCCCCGCAACACAATTTATAGCAATGGGTGGTCCAGAGGAAATTTGATAGCCTCATCTGCATTCTCTGCACATTAGAGACAATGCCATTATTTTTCATTTCTTCCCCTGCCATTGAGAACCTGCTGCGGCGATTATTTCTTTCAAAGTTTTTCTTTCTCAAATCTGATACAGCCAGCAATAGAAAAAAATAAACAAAAACTTATAGCACAAACTAATCTTGAGGTTTACCTCTATATCCTCCTTTACAAGATTGCATCAGTTTCAGTGATGAATCAAATAGATTAGAAATATGGATGGCTGTGTAGGAAAGTTCACAGGTCTACTCTCATTACAGACACCAGTGTTTTCGAGGAGCCAATGTGATGTAGTCTAGATGTTGTGGAAAACAATTCCCATCATGTTTGACCATTGGCCATTGGCTGATGAGATTTGTAGTTCAAAACAGCTGGAGGGCACCATGTTGGCTACCCTGTTTTAAAGCATTTGTTGAGTGATACCCAAGTAAAGTATACTCCGAGCAGACACATTAAAATCAATGAGCTTAAGTCAATTGATTTAAATGGATCCACTCTGAGTATGGCTGACAATGGATATCACCCATTATGTTTTGTGGTTATACTTCATAATAGCAATATGTCTTTCTCCTCAGGTGTTCCTGTGGAATATCAGAAATGACATCCCTTCTCCATAAATTGCGTTCCTGCTTAAGGCACAGTACAGGATAGGAGTTTATCACTAACATGTACTGTCAGCTATGTTTTCTTAGCACTTTGTTCTAGAGTTTAGATGTGTGAAGTCTGAACTTTTCAACATGCAATTAAAACAACAACAACCCAAGCCCAAGCCCAATTATGGCTGACTTTGTTAGAGAGATATAATGTCGAGAGAGATATAATGTTGGGGCCTCAGGGCTCTTTTGCAGAAATTGTGAAATTATTTCTGGAGGAGGAGCAGATGAAGAGTTTCTACCAATAATTCAATGAATCATACTTTCTCCATAATTCCAATAAAAAAGGAGAGAAGAGTCTAAACCTCTGCAATCCTTTCCCAAACCATCCCCACCAGATCTCACTACCCGTGGAGTTAAAAACTTAAGTTTGTAAGTTGTCCCTTCTGTAGATAATAGGATCTTCAGGAGTGATTTAACTGGAGAATAGATGCAGGCGGGTACACCTCTACCTAAACACTATGACCTTTATCCAAATGTCCTCCTCCTTTTCATTAAATAAAAAGATGTAAGGGCTGTTCATGACATTCAATGCACGTACAACCTGTGCACATGTGCACACAGGTCAGTGATCTTAACACATGTATTGGTAGTTCCAACCGCAACATTTCCATGTCCCTTTAGGAAAGGCTTGGTAAAGACAACAGCTGAATGATTGGAATGTTCTGCAATTTGATGCCTCCTTTGTTATAAGCAGACAACAATGTATACAGTGGCACTTTGGTTCTCAAACGCCTTGGTTTCCAAACACCGAAAACCCAGAAGTAAGTGTTCCGGTTTTCGAACATTTTTCAGAAGCCGCACATCCAATGTGACTGTTGGCTATTGTTTCCAGGGCGCCTGCACCAATCAGAAGCTGCGCCTTGGTTTTCGAACATTTTGGAAGTCAAATGGACTTCCGGAATGGAATAAGTTCGATAACAAAGGTATACCACTGCATTTGGCGCTTATGTTTTTGCTATTTATTTTGCATTTTTGTTTTTGTGGCTTTTTTTGGTTAATTTGTTTTTGTGACTATGTGGAACCCAGTTCAGCTACTGATTGATTGATTGTGTGACTGGAAAAGCCTCCCATCCAAACAATGACTATCATCAGTGCAGGTAAGAAAAAAACAGTAATTTAAATTTTTATCATCTACAATACGGTCTTATTTTTTTATAGTACAGTACATTGATTATTGCTTTCATTTTATGGATCAATGGTCTCGTCAGATAGTATAATTCATGTTAAATTGCTGTTTTAGGGGTTGTTTTTAAAAGTCTGGAACGGATTAATCCTTTTTGTATTACTTTCTATGGGAAAGTGCACTTTGGTTTTGGAACGCTTTGGTTTTGGAATGGACTTTCGAAACGGATAAAGTTTGAGAATCAAGGTACCACTGTACATTATAATACTAAAAGCAACATGACTGCAGGAGTGATTAGCACGACCATCACAGTTATTAGCCAAAACAAATAATAAATGTGATCATTGCGATAATCATTCCTGCAAGAATTACCGCACCCAATCGTATATAAGAAATGTGGTGCTTGTGATTTGGCTTCTTTGAAATGTGTTGCAGTATGTGTCTGAAGGCCAGTTGATGGGGTATACAAAAGGATGGCCCGGCTGGTAGGTCTCCTAGTGGTACCTCGGGTTACATATGCTTCAGGTTACATATGCTCCAGGTTACAGACTCCACTAGCCCAGAAATAGTGCTTCAGGTTAAGAACTTTGCTTCAGGATGAGAACAGAAATCATGCTCCAGCAGTGCGCCAGCAGCAGGAAGCCCATTAGCTAAAGTGGTGCTTCAGGTTAAGAACAGTTTCAGGTTAAGTACAGATGTCCGGAACGAATTAAGTACTTAACCAGAGGTACCACTGTATCTTTTTTGGAAACAGAAGGCAGGACTAGATGAGCTCTGGCCTAATTCAGCAGGGTTCTTCGTATGCACTTTTGAAATTCTCCTTGGGTAGGTATCAATGCAATAGATAACTAAATATAATTTATTATATCAAATACAATAGTAACTGTGTTACATAAATCTTAAGATATAATTGTTCAATATAATAAAAAGTCAGATTTGTTGTTTGAACAAGAATACATCAATGATTTGCTTTGGAATGCCATTTTAAAAAAGCATTTTGTTCTGTAGTACACTGAAATTTTACTTCTTTCTTCCATAAGCTACTTACAGGATTTTTTTTCAAGAACTCTCAATCTTGAAAAAAGGCAAAAAACCAAACAAAAACCAAACAAAATCAAATCAAATCAAGGAGAAAGAGGGAGTGAGAGCAAGCAGTTTCTCCTCTGGGCTCTTTTCTCTCAGGTTATTCAAGTTCTTCTGTTGCTGCCATCTTAGCAGTTTCTGTTACTTGCCACCGTGCTCTGGCTTGGGCCACACAGAGGTATTATTTATCCTCCCCAAAAATGCCTCCTAAAGAACTGCCTAACATCAAACTTAATTGACAAGCTGGAAAAATAGCTATGGTGTACCAAACCACCAGCAGTATCCTCCCGAGAATTTGCTCCTTTCCTTTCCTTCACCTCTGAAAAGTCTGCTGGAACGAGCCAAAAAGACCTGCCACAGGAAATCACAATTTCCATAGTTATGTTTCCATCTTATATTTAAAGATCAGATATCCTAGTGGCATTCCAGTCCCACGCTGTAAATCAGCTAGCACGTGCCCTATAGCCAAACATTTGAGCTGAAATGGCTAAGAGTGGGGAAAGGTGCAATAGAAGAAAAAAATACTGGTGCATGATAGGCTGACTGAAACAACTGCCGCAAACTTTGGTTGAGCTCCTGGGGCAAAATCTATGCTGTCATGAGAACAAGGCAGGGTGATGATTAAGCTAGGTGTAGACAAGTAACACAGCACATATTTCAAAAGTCTTCTTGGCATTGTCCTCTGCATACAGAATAAAATGCATTTTTTAGGCACTTCCTCCGTAGATGCAACTGAAGCTACAAGAACTGCTGAAAAGTGTCAGGAACATGGATGCTGTTGGATCAGTCTGCGTTCCCTTATCTTCCCTTAAATACTGGATAGAATTTCTGAACACCAACCTCTTTGTTTGCAATTTGTCTGGAATAAGGTAGCAAGCGCTATCCATTAATTTATAAAATGCCAAATGGTCATGTTCATTCTTCTGTGACTGTTTTGGGCTTCAGTCATATGCACTCATACAACATATGAATATAAATTTACAAGAAACCTTTCCCTCAAATCTAACAGGATAGAATAGTAGTTACCCATTGAAAGGAAAATGCACTCTGCACATGTGGGTGGCACCCTGCAATTAACATCTAAGACATAAACATTTAGGGACACGGGTGGCGGTGTGGGTTAAACCACAGAGCCTAGGGCTTGCCAATCAGAAGGTCAGCGGTTTGAATCCCCGCGACGGGGTGAGCTCCCATTGCTTGGTCCCTGCTCCAGCCAACCTAGCAGTTCGAAAGCACATCAAAGTGCAAGTAGATAAATAGGTACCGCTCCGGCGGGAAGGTAAACGGCGTTTCCGTGCGCTGCTCTGGTTTGCCAGAAGCAGCTTAGTCATGCTGGCCACATGACCCGGAAGCTGAAACGCTCCCTCTGCCAATAAAGCGAGATAAGCGCTGCAACCCCAGAGTTGGTCACAACTGGACCTAATGGTCAGGGGTCCCCTTTACCCTTACATAAACATTTAAGAACATAAGAAGAGCCGGTCAGATCAGGCCAATGGCTTATCTAGCCCATCATCCTGATCTCACAGTGGCCAAATATATATCTACGGAAAGCCCAAAAGGACAACAGCACTTGCTGCTCATGTGGTTTCCAGAGACATCCATACTGTGGAGGTAGGTTTTAGAGCAGGCTTCCTCAAACTTGGCCCTCCAGCTGTTTTTGGCCTACAACTCCCATGATCCCTAGCTAGCAGGATCAGTGGTCACTGGTCAGGGATGATGGGAATTGTAGTCTCAAAACGTCTGGAGGGCCGGGTTTGAAGAAGCCTGTTTTAGAGGTTTCATGGATGAGTGTGGGGTCAGAAAACCAGTTCTTAGAATTAAGGGCTGCTTCATAGTGTATCAGGTGACACTCATATATTTAACTGCATTTTCCAATAAATATATGTGAACATTAAAATATTTTAAATCTCATTATCTCATTTGTCTGTTGTGTTTTAAGGCAAAACTGTGCTGGGCAAGTTAAACGTTGGTTTTCAATGAAAATTTACAGCATAATTAATGCAAGAGTGGGTTTTATTGGGTTTGTTTAATATATATCACTTATTATTAACATTACCATTTATCCAGGAATAGTCATTAATTAAAAACAGAAAACAGCTTTAATTACAGTGCACACAAATTCCCTGAGGGGCTAAAATAATTATCAGTTCTACAGCTAGATTTTTCAGCCTCCAAATGGGTTTTAGAAACTTGTTAGTTATAAAAAGAAGTGTGCTGACAAAACAAAATTATTATTTTTTGTTTTGAAACAGTACCCCAGCCACCTCAGCTACTAGCTGTAACTTCCAAACCATCTTCAAAGGCAGCTGCATGTACAAAACATTGCAACAGTTCAACCTGGAGGTTACAGAGCATAGACAAGTAAAGCTAGGCTATCCCTGTCCAGAAAGGATGGCAGCTGGGCTAGTAGCTGAAGCTGATAAAAGGCACTCCATGCCATTGAGAAACTGCTAAACAGGTGGCACTATGGTCTAAACTACTGAGCCTCTTGGGCTTGCCAATTAGAAAGTTGGCAGTTCAAATCCACACAATGGGGTGAGCTCCCATTGTTCTGTCTGAGCTCCTGCCAATCTAGCAATTCGAAAGCACGCCAGTGCAAGTAGATAAATAGGTACCACTGTGGCAGGAAGGTAAACGGTGTTTCCATGCGCTCTGGTTTCCATCAAAGTGTCCCGCTGCACCAGAAGCAGTTGGCCGCATGACCCAGAAAGCTGTCTGTGGACAAATGCTGGCTCCCTCGACATGGAAGCAAGATGAGTGCCACATCCCATAGTCACTTTTGACTGGATTTAACCATCCGGGGTTCCTTTACTTTACCTTTACCTAAGCCAGAACCTCCATTCTTCAGGAAGATTTGGTGGGACAACTTCCACATTTGCTGTCACTGTGGTAGAACAGATGCCTGCAACATTCACAGCTCACCAGAGGTATAGTGGGATTATGGACTAAGGATAACGTTGGTCTGATCCAGCAGGGATCTTCTTGTTCTCCCTACAACTTTTTAACACTCTCTGCTCCTGCCTGCAGCAGTACATTTACTTACAGAAAGTTATCATGTAAATAACTTTACATAAATATTCTCAAGCATGGTTTGCAATTTGATGCCATTTTCCCTATCATGGTAATTGGCTTGCAGCTCAAGCCAGGCACCCCTGGATGTTTTTTGAGAGTGGGTAAACTGTCCTCCCCTTAAGCTTTGGTCCTGCTCTCTCCCTCTCCTTGGCAGTAGGAGAATAAAAGAGTACCTAGGAATCCTCCCCACTATTCTCACTCTTTCACAGAATGCTTGCAGGGCTCTGTTCCACAACCCACAAGAAACAACTGTGCGAAATAGCTAACCGCATATAACCAACATGCTGAACTCTAATTAATGCTTGAAAGGGTTAAGACCATAAAGTCAGCTGTCCTGCCAGTCTTAGCTAGGTCATACTCCTAGATAAGGGAGTAAGGGTCACCAAACCCTTTGTTTTTTTCCTTACACCATGTGAACCTACCAAGAAGGATGTCTGGGCTGCTTGCTCTAAGGCTACACTGCATGGCTTTAGCAAGCCATCTTTGTGTTTCTATACAAATAATTTAGAAACATTACCGCTTTTTGAAACTAAGTTGTATTGCCTGTCTTTTCTTGTTGCTGTATGGAAAAGCACCTGAATCTGATCTTTGAAGGGTTTGTAAGTAAACCATTTTTAACTTACCGAATGTGTGGTGGCTTTCTCTGTTAAGGGAAGTAGGAAAGTTTGGAACTTAGAAGGGGATATTTCAAAGCTTTCACAGGCTATATTTCCAGTGCTTTACTTTGCTGCATGTTTTGTGATTTTAGATCTCTGCTGGGGCTCTCTCAGCAAAGAGTGCTTGCCCCAAACCTGGATCTAGGCATCCAGGGAATTCTCCTTTTATTCTTTAACCAAACCAACAACAACTATTTGTATGCATGGAAATGGAACAGTAGCTAGGTGACTCCTGACTGTCTGCAGCTCTCTATCAGAAGCAGTGGGTTCACCTCTAACCCATAAGAGAAACACACAGCTGTGTAACATGATTCCCTGCACAGATCATTAAGCTGAAAATTGCCTCTTCTCATCCAGGCACCACCAACTTCTGAGCCCTCAAGCTTGTTTTCAGGTTTCATAAAATTCTTGCTTCCACCGCTTTCCACCCAAAGTCCCTGGAGTACGCCCTGAATTGAATTGCCTGCCAGGTTTTATGCCGGCAGACGGGCTTTAAATAATTTATATTTTAATTACAGTTCATCATTTATTTTATTTTATTTTATTTTAAAGAGGGAGGGTGGAACTTTGGAAATCTCAATTCCATTTGTTGGAGACACACAAAAAATAAGGTCAGGAAATGCTTCCCAATGAACCTTTTTTGTTTTGTTTTTAAGGAAGAAACAAAGAAAAGAAATGATATGCTTATGGCCAGCAACCTTCTTCTAAGAAAGAATAATACATCAAAAACACACTGTTGTGAACCACCAAAACTAGCCTCTGTTTGTATGGCTTGTAAGTTATTTTGATATAGCCAATGTGAATGAAATTCATAGTTTGCACAAAAAGGCAACATGTTAGATTTTGCTGCCTGCGTCCTTATTGATTAATTTTTTCAACAGCATCACTCAATTTATAATTTATATTCCATCCTTGTAGGCATCATGACTGAGCTCAATGGATGTTTCAATCAATCTCTACAGAAACAGCTCCAAGCTAAACAAAGGTATATTTATGATAACACGCAGTATAACCCTGCTATGCCTTTAATCCACAGTTCCAAATTTAATTTTATAGTAGGATTGTTGCTGCTGCTATTATGATTATAATTAAAAAGCCTCTTCTCATCTAGGCTCTGCCAGCTCCCTAGACCTTTAACTCATTTACAGGTTTCACAAAACTCTAAGCCTTTGAAAAGGAGTGAGTCTAACATTTTCTAGATGCTAATGAGTCTTTAATCATATCTGGCATCTACCTATTCAGTAGTGTACCCCCATGCTCGCTCACACTGTTTTGAAAGGCGTGTTTTGGTTCTATTCATATGCAGGTCCTGACCGCTTGCCGTATTTAGAGAAAACATATGTATACATCACAAGTATACACACATGTGTGCATGCATCTCTATGCTTGTATGCAAAGGTTCAAAATATCAGGTTATTTCAGAATCTAGTTTTTATTTTAAAAAGTATAAGACTGCAATGTTGTTGTACCCATTCATCTGAAGTAAACTCCCTTGAACTCAGTTGGACTTAATTTTAAGTACAGTGGTACCTCGGTTTTCGAACAGCTTAGTTCACGAACAACTTGGAACCCTAACTCTGCAAAAATGGAAGTAGGTGTTCGGGTTTTTGAACCTTTTTTGGAAGCCGAACATGCTGATTTTCCGTCCCCCTGTGTTCCCTGTTGCACTGCTAATTTGCATCCCCCCCATTGTAATTCAATGTAATTCAAGCCTTCCATTTCCAATTGCAGTGTTCTAACATGATATTTGGAGCTTATATTTGGTGCTTTGTTGTTGCTATTTATTTTGCGTTTTTTGTTTTGAGGTTTTTTCAGTTAATTTGTTTTTGTGACTGTGTGGATCCCAGTTTTGCTACTGATTGATTGATTGATTGATTGTGTGGCAGAGGAAATGGATAAAAGCCCCCATCCAAACAATGACTATCATCAGTGCAGGTAAGAAAATTTTTAATTTTATTTTTTATCATCTACAATACTGTTTTATTTATTTTATAGTACAGTACATTGATTATTGCTTTCATTTTATGGATCAATGGTCTCGTTAGATAGTAACATTCATGCTAAATTGCTGTTTTAGGGGTTGTTTTTAAAAGTCTGGAATGGATTAATCTGTTTTGCATTACTTTCTATGGGAAATAGTGCCTTGGTTTTGGAATGCTTTGGTTTTGGAACATACTTCCGGAACGGATTAGGTTTGACAACATGTAGGGTTGGTCTGCTGATCCATTTTATTTTGACAAACATCCATTCCTTGCATCTTTGTGTCCTCTTTATGAAAACCAGTGAAACATATGCAACTGTTGATAGTTTTCGTGGTTACAAATGCATGCAGATACCTATCTGACCCTTAGAAAAACAGCCAGAGCTCACCAATCTCCCGGATCCTTCTGAGCAGCTGGGCTCAGTTTTGGAACACAGAAATCAAATAACAGTACAAGAGACTATTGGTAAGCATGTGCAATCTGTTTTTCTCTTCCTACTCAGTCAGCAGCACCGTTAGGCAATTTTAGAATCTGGGCTTATAACGGTCTTACAACCCCCTCCCCTTTAAGATAGTAATGTGTATTACTTCAGTTGTGAAGCTACAGTTAACACTTCGCTGTGCCTCCCCTTGCCATTCCAGGTTTTACAGCTGCTTCCACATTCCTGTTATTTTAGTACAGCCAACCCCCCAAGCCAAGCAAAAAGTTTCCCAACCCCATCTGAATATGAAATACAATGAGCATGTGCAGTTGTTTAAAACTCACTTAAACTATAGCTTCATCATCATGACTACATGGGATAAAATGAGGCTTGCCTCTGATGCCCCAATGCTAAGCACATTTACCAGATAATAAAATATTGTACATTTTAAAGTAAAAAAACAATAAAACAAGCATCTGCAGTCCTGCATTTGCCCACCTGCGAACAATAAAATGTTTTTAAAAAGAAGAAAAGGGAATGTTGCAGTGATGAGCATCAGCTCTGGTGAGCCCCAGAATGCCCATGCGAGCCCAGGAACTGAAGCCAGGCCTGTTTGCCAATGTGCTGTAGTGGTTAAAAGCAGTGGACTCGTAATCTGGTGAACCGGATTCGCTTCCCCACTCCTCCACATACAGCTGCTGGGTGACCTTGGGCCAGTCACACTTCTCTGAAGTCTCTCAGCCTCACTCACCTCACAGAGTGTTTGTTGTGGGGGAGGAAGGGAAAGGAGATTGTTAGCCGCTTTGGGACTCCTTTGAGTAGTGATAAAGCGGGATAGCAAATCCAAACTCCTCCTCCTCCTCTTCTTCTTTGCTGTTGTCCCCATCATCTGTCACTCTCTGGATGGGCATATGGTGAGGGTTCTAGGCTGCAGGGTCCTGCACTTTACCACAAGGTAGGTAGGTATAGCCCATGGTGGACCATTGTAGATACGATCAGCACCCATACTTCTTAGATTAGGAGAAAGGGCTTCTGTGTTACAGTCAGTGTGGGGCTTCCAGTTAGGCTTGACACACAGAATCTTCATAACAAACAATAGACTTTACTAAATATATATAATGGAACCCCACTCAGAGAATAAAATATACATTCAAAGTTTGTGCAACTTCATAAATGCTTTCAGGCTATACTGTTTAACTCCATAAAATATTTTGAAGACTCAGTATAGATACAACCAATCTTCTTAAGATCTCTAAAATTCACCATAATTTAATGTTCTGAAGGCTGGTATTTCTAACCTTAAATTATTTTCTTAAATGCAGCAATTAAAAAAAAATGTCAGGAGGGTCCTTGGGATGTTTTGGAGTGCTCCAGCTGGCATGGGCAATGGTCTGGGATGACTGGAGTGCTGGTTCAAAACATCTGGAGGGCAACAGATTTGAGAAGGCTGGACTAGAGCCATTCAGCCGAGGGTGCTTCTTACGTCTACACTGGCCTTGGTGGTGGTAATTTCATCACAGTCGTGTACGCTCTTCGTTGATTTATTGCTTAGCCGAGACTAGTCATCAAGAGCTAAATATGGGAACATTCTGAAATGCGCTTACACAGGGTTCAATACTGACAGCATTGTAAGTGGGAAAGGTTTGTGAATTAGTAATGGGCCAAAATGATGGTCAAACAGCAGGACTCATTAGCAAGATATCAATCAAAAAGTCTCAGCTCTGATAGTCAGGTTCCAAGAGGAATATATGCCTTCCAGCTCTTAAAGAAGCAGTACAGTATTGTGCAGTACCAGATTATGTCCTCCCCCATCCATTCTGCTGGGCAATGCCAACAACATTTCCCTATCCACTTTTTTTCACATCCTGCATGTTTATATACCTCTGCCATGCCCTCCACAAACTCACCTTTCTCCTTGACTAAAAACAAACTCCAAACTTTGTAACCTGTCCTCATCAGGTAATTGCTCCAGGCCCTTGCTCATTTTGATTCCTTTTTTTGGGCATCTTTCCTGCTCTGCTGAGATACAATGACCAGAACTGCACACAGTTTTCCGAGTGTGACTGCACCACAGATTTGTAAGAAGGCATTATGATATTGGCAGCTTTATTTTCAATTCTGTTCCTAATGACCCCCAAAATGGAATCAGACTTTCTCTCAGTTGCTGCCGATTGCCTTGACCTTTTCCTTCAGCTATCCACCACAGCACCAAGAGCCCTGAGCCACAATCAAGTTGTGATTTATCCTAGATCCCATCAGGGTAGATGGGAAGTTACATAACATAACAAACAGAATAAAAGAATCAGCACATGTTACAGCTGAAGACTGACAGGTTAATTTATGTGCCCACAGGTTCTGAGTAAACAGAAAAATTTCTGAAAGGCAATACTGACTAGCATCTATAAAAATTGGTGTTGTTTACACAGGCTATGTTAATAATGTATAATACCGCAAGTCCTTTCCCTTTTGCTCTTGTCTTTCAATGGCATTTTAGTTTTATTTCCTCATCAATAAAGAAAAGCACATTTTGCTTAAGCATATGGGGAAATCAGGGAACTAATTAGGAGGATATATCATGTTGTGCCATATGCAAGTACAGGGGAAAAAATGTTTGGAGGAAATGCTATCTCCCCCCCTAAACAACAACAACAACAACAACAACAACAACGTTGCTAATGTTTGAAGAAGACATTAGCTGTTGAGAAAATCATTTCTGATGGGATATGTCTCCAGTCTCTCTCAATCTTTTTTACATTTTGTCTTTTAGGTTCACAAATGTTCTGCTGTTTATCTTGCACTATGCTTCTTCCAGTTTATGCTGCCCATGGAAGCTATCTAAAAATATGAATTTGTTTGGGTGGGAAAATAAATAAATAATGTAATTAGATTTATCTGTTTGTACAGATTCCTTACTTAATAGCCCCAATTCAGAACCTAATTCCTACAGAGCAATCTTACTGACTTGTAGCACCTCTGCACAGGAGCACATGGCATTCCCAGTACACCACCCAATTGAGCATGAAGAATGCTTGTTTTATGCAGGGATTTTGTGCAGATTTCTCATGCATAAACCAACTTTGGAACCTCCTGGAGTCCATTATTCTCCTGGTTTATTACACAGTTTTGTGAGAATGGTGCAGAGTAAGCAGGAACATTTTGTGCCTTGTGCTGATGCACATATATTTCATCACATTTTCTGAGGGTATAGCGGGTAGCTGGGGAGATAGCACACTGAACAATCAAGTTACCAACTAGTTCATTTGTTGCTTCCTTCCTGCAGTGGTAAGGAGAGCTGTGTTAAGCCTTGAGACAGAACAGGTCATGATTTCTCCCAAAACAAAATGTCGGAATGGGCCTGAAATAATACATTACAATAGTATTCAGGATTTCTCAGAATTGGAACATTTTCCAAGCTGATATCACATCAAACTGAGTTGCATTATCTCTTCATTTGTTTGTTTATTACATTTTTATCCTACCTTTCTTCCAAAGAGCTCAAAGTTTTCTCCCCCCACCTCCATATTATCATAAGAACCCTGCGAGGTAGGAGATAAGAGACTTGTGCAGTGAATTTCATCACTGAGTGGGGATTTGAATTTGAGTTTCTCCACTCGTAATTTGACACTCTAACCAATACACCACACTGGCTTTCATTAGAATTCCAGGTGTAGTTTAATTTGGGTGCAAGTGTATATTCAGACTTCTAAGGAACCTCTGATCTTTAAGAGTGTTGTACGAGAACTCAGGGTTGAGGGTCCCATCCTTGCACCAATATAAACATTGAAGCTGAACATTAGGAGCTGTAGGGATAGGTCAGGGAGGGTACAATGTACCTATAAACAACATTTCCAGTTGTTCTGAATCAGTGCACAAGGTCAGACTGTGCCACCATTTGGACTAGGTTGGTCTGCAGACTGGTGCCAGTTTGTGCCATCAGCTACCAGTTCACAGAGACTCCAGCAAAGCCAAGCCAGGATAGGATGCTTCAGGGACCAAACATGGAACTAGTCCCTGGCACTTGTGTGTGTTTGTGTGTGTGTCATTTCCAGTCCACCACATCAGATAGCTTTAGGAGCACTGCACTAGATAATTAAGTTTTGCAATAAAAACACTATCCCAGCAGTGAGTCATATTCTTAACCTTGACCATTTGACAATTTGATCCAAGTTGCCTTCAAATCTCCTAGCTGGTTTCTTGCTTCACTGTCTTAGTCATATGTATAGCTGCACCAATGGGGACAGAACTTTAATTCTGAGTTTCATTCCTGCATGAGCAATTGGTCTGGAATTTTGTTCCAAAGGGAGTGAGAAATCTGGAAAAACTAGGCAAAATAAAGGTAGTGCAATCCTATAGAGGTTTCTACAAAGTTAAGCCTGACTGAATTGAATGGGACTTA
Source organism: Podarcis filfolensis (assembly GCF_964270895.1). Classification (NCBI taxonomy): domain Eukaryota; kingdom Metazoa; phylum Chordata; class Lepidosauria; order Squamata; family Lacertidae; genus Podarcis; species Podarcis filfolensis. The sequence goes on along the minus strand of NC_139604.1, from coordinate 76,036,536 downwards.
CTCCCAGGCAAGTGAGCATAGGATTGCAGCCTAAGAGAGTTTACTTTTGTGCCCGCAGGACTTAATTGCAGCTATGGATTACCATAGAATCTCTTTTCGGTTGTGAAGGTTTCACAAGGTTAGACTGGCCTTCCTGGAAGGATGCGAGCCAAAGAAGAAAACAGAGAATCAGCATAAATTGTGGTTTTGCAGCTTGGTAAAATTGAATTAGCAAAATGTGAAAAAAATAAGAAGGCGTGACATGATACAGAAGGAAAAACCATTTCTTTCCCTTTTTTGAATTTGTTCCCCTTTAATCAGATGCCATTCACTTTGCTGGTAATTCTCTGCCTGACTTTGACTTAATTGGACTAAGGAAGATGAGTCAAAGACAGACTGCTTGAGCCAGCTTTCAGTTCTATAATTTGTTTTCATTAAATCAGGCCATGCGAGTGTTGTTTAGAACTGCTTTCCTTGGGGGTACTACAGTGGTTGCACAGGTATTAGACCTGACATAGAAGAAGTTGTGTATTTACCCGCTCCCCATAAGATAAGGGGGACAATTGCTAGGGTCAAGGATTCATAGGCACATGCAATGGTTTTGGAGAATGGGTTCTCACAAATAAATCACTGAGCAAATGAACTTGTTATTACCAGGGGGGAAAGAAAGCACAAAATCACCCAACAAACACTGCTGAGAGTCAGAATAAGAACAGGAAGCCCAGAGGTGGGGGACCTGTGGCCCTCAAGATGTCATGGAATTCCAACTCCCATCAGCCCCAGGCTGTCAGGAATGATTGGCATGCTCTAATATGCCCTGTTTTTGTGGGGGGTGGAGGGTGGAGTTTCATCTGCTACTCCCTTGATGACCTTTAATGCTCCACACAGAGCCTATAGTTTGGGATTTCTGGCACCATTTCAGAGAAATAACTTCATTTCTGCCTGCAAGCAGGCCTCACACACAATGGGATAATGTTGCCATTATGGACCAATACCATGTGAATGAATGCAAAAATGCCACTCAATGTAGGATTGACCAGGCCTGGCAGCAATCAGTAGAAATGGCTTGATGGTCAGGTTCAATGGGTTCCCTCTGCTGCGGTGATTATGTCCAGTTAAATGCAGCACGGTAAAGAAACTAAAACGATTCTAGGAAGGCAAGAGAGACTTTGGATTAGACTTTAATTTCTTTCATGCCTCGCTAGGTAACTGGGGGGGGGGGGAGTAAAACACTGGAGGAGAATTACTTTCACCAGCTGTAATGAGAGTTAACTAATGCTTCATTTCCTATGTAAAATGGTTGGGTGACTATGAATGATGGATGCTAAAGAAAATTCCAGACATTTTCCCAACAGAAAATGGCCTTTCTGTCAGAAAACAAATGGCTCCTAAGGTAATTTCCTGCTGGGAAATTTCCTGCTTTGTGAAGGCCAGTTTGAGTTATGTAATGTACAAGATGCTGTACACCTTAGCTATTCTCATGGACATTGTAAAAGATGGACTAGAAGGGCATGTATACTGGACTTTCCATTGCCCTTGGCAGATCATACAGTCCCTGTATCAGGCCTGACTTGGACAGCTCAGGTGTCTTTAAGTAGTTCAGTTTTTAGGACTTGCAGTTGGTGGTATGCAAAATATAAATATGAATATTTTTATGTATAAATAAAATATAAGTATTAATCAATTTGAAGAACAACATAGCAGTGCTGGCTTTGTTGAACCAGTTTATTGGATTGATTTATCAAACCCCCACCCACCCAGTTTCATCAGATTTAAAATAAAGTATTTCCAGCTGCGGATAAAAAAAAGAAGAAGTTTATACTTCCAGGATTTTATTTATATCATATATATCCTGGGAGAGTGCCTACATTCCCACCCACTGGCATGATTGCCTTGTGATCAGTTACAGAACATAGGCTAATGATTTGGTCTATTTTGCTTGCAAAAACGTATCAAAGCTCCATTGACAAGCCCTTTGCCTTTCTTCAGGCTGTGCTTTCTGCTGAACCATGTTAATGTGAAAATTTATTATACTGAAAAACGGTAATGACTATTTTGAGACCCTCATCCAAGTAAAATATTAAAATCCACAAATGAGCAGCTGCATAAATGTTGGAGCTTTTCTGGATGAACTTACGGCCTCGTGGCATGGCGACTGCAATTCTAACTCCAATCAGAATTACAGCAAATGAAAAAAATATCGGTAATTGAAATGGCTCAGCATTTTAGCAGGCTGCCTTCATTTACATGCATAATAGCTGTATATATATCTTAGCACTGGCCTTCTGCTCTGATCTTTCTTTTCAACAGGAATCCTTATTTTTCCTAGGTGGGGATATTTATAGCTCAGCAACATCAGAAGGCAAGGCATTGCTTATTTTAAATTCACAGCATTGCCTGTATTTCCCTTGTGACTAATTCTGCATTCTGTCAGGTTCCTCCCTCTCTCCCTCTGCCGCGTTCTCATGAATCCTTAATTCCATTGTAGCCCCGTGATGCCAAAGTCACTTTTCATCAGAACACCCACATGTACATCTTCAGAGACTCCCCACTGCAAAATCTCCATTTCTGAAGCTAACTGACTGCATAACTGGAAGACACAGTGAGGGATGGGCAAATTCTGTTAAAACAACTGCGTGATGTAAGATGCTATGTTCTCTGGCCAGGATCAAGGACCTTACACAGGGCTCGCCGGCCCAATACATTTTGCAGCTTGAGGCAAGATAATGCCCCCACATTCTTTATGAGTGAGGAAAAGATTAGAGTAGTAGTTAAACTTTACTGCAACATTGGCAATGGGCAGTGTCCTTCACTCCTAGGCAGAGCCAGATTTAGGTTTGATGAGGCCCTAAGCTACTGAAAGTAATGAGGCCCTTTATATGTCCAGCTGTCCTTTTTCAATAACAAATTGTCACTGTTTTTTGTGTTGAATATATGCTATATGGTAATTTATGGACCTAATTGTTAAGTTGTGGGTGAACATATCAGACGACACAGCGATTCTTCAAACAGCTCTTGTTCATTCAGAGGCCAGAACAGAACTGACTGAAGGGCTTAGTCAGCCTGCTTATATAGAGCTCCAGTACAATGTTACTGTAGCAACTTTTCTAAAAATATCCAATCACTAAACGTCACTTTCGATCCTTCATTTGCATAAAAACTATCCAATCACTGAACGTCACTTTTGATCCTTCATTTGCATAACTATCTACAGTATCCCCGTGCTTGCCCAGGGTGAGAACTTCAGTACATAACACTAATAGGTATCTAAAGCCATTTGCACATGTTGCCATGCAACCACTCCATGCAGAATGAAGGCATCCTATATATAGAAATGAGCAAACCAGTGATATTTCAAGAATCAGGCTAGCAGGCGGGGCCCATTACTTATATCATAGGAGCCTACACAACACAAAACACTGTTGCTGTATGTAGGTTTTGTTTTATTTGTTTTTTATCTTATATTTGGAAATGTACATCCAGTTTTTTTACCCTTTAGATTTTTTGGGGCCCCCAAGAGAGTGGGGCCCTAAGCTATAGCTTGTTTAGCTTATATGTAAATCGGGCACGGCTCCTAGGCAGGGCCCATGACACATTGCTCTCTTCTCCAATGCCTCACTGCCTAGGGCTAGGACTGGCCTGGAAACGTAGGTAAAAAATTATTTGAAATTATTCTCCAATTGGAGTTGGCCTCTTTCTATTTTATTTTATTTCTCCATAGGCAGCATGCAGCTGAAGAGCCTTTATTTCATTTCATGATATAGATATAGGTATATAAAAATATAGCATGTCAGGTTGACTTAAAATAAATCAAGCTCTTAGAATTCCCATTGTCATAAAGGCTATTCCATCCTTTCCTGTGAGATGGAGCTGGCCGGAGCGCTGCTTCTTCTTTAAAAACACATGTCTATATGAGGAAGAATCCCATTACTGGATTATTTTATAAATTCACCTGAGACAATGATATTCTCAGCAAGCGCTTCTGGTCACCACCAGCAATGACATAATCTATGAATTCCTTCTTGCTTGTGTCCAGAATCAACCAACTAGGCATGTGAAATAGGCAAAAGACCCAGCCAACCGCAAAACCCAGATTTGTTTTAATATCAGTATAAGGGAGTGAGATAAGCGGTAGACCAAAGCAAGTAAACAAAACAGTTCTAAATATTCCTCTCCTAGGCATATGTACATGACGTAAGCGCATTGTACTTTGCAAGGGCTTTTCCCCGGTCTTCCAGGAGAGACAACAATAACACATACAAATAATTCCTACATTTCTATCCTGCCTTTCTTTCATCCATCTTGGAACCCAAGGCAACATTCATGTGCTTCCCAAATGATCACTTATCCAGGCACTGACCAAGTTTAGACCAGCTTAGCTTTAGCAAAGTAGTAGCTTCATGTGCCTTCAGATCATACTCTGGGCTTTTTCATGCTTGTATGGCACTCAGAAAGTCAGAATTGGCTGGGATACCTGGCTGAACATGTATTCAGCAACAAAGCTGGGTTTTCTGTAGAATGATGTGTAATGTGCCCCTTAGTATATGGTGTGTCAAATTCTGTAATAGTGTATATGATAGAAATGACAGTGTGGGTTCAGCGAAAAGAAAACAAGTATTATTTCGGTGGAATAGGATTTTCTTTCTTTTTTCATATTTTATGAGATTGTTTCCACTGCAACATGAATATTTCCATCAGTGCAGAATCCAAAATTTTCAAACCACAGCCTTTATTTTCACTTTTATAAAAAAAGGAGGGGAATATATTTTCTCTTTCTTGTACAAATGTATTCCCACTGCCAGCTGGTTTCCACCCACCCCTCTCAGATTAACTTGAGAAATGCATCTCTCATACATTCTAATAGGTTGATTAGAGCTTCCTGTTGGGACCATGCTAGCAATCACACTGAAATTTTATTACAGCTGCCGATTGTAAGCTGTTTATTGGATCTGTAGGGCAGCGAACCTTCACAATCATTGTCTGGCCAGATGGGTACATAGATATTTGCAATAAATAAATAATTCAGGATAAATGAGGCTTCCCTGCCCCTTTGGGAAGTGAGTGACAGATTCAGTGCTCAAAGTATTAACATGACAGGTAGTCAAATGGCTGGAGATTGATGGACAACATCCACTCTGCACACATGTGCAGAAAACACATGCCCATTTCTTAATCATCCTTGATTCTGCTTTCATAGACCAGCCCTGGGTCAGGAAGGGTGAATGATTCCAATCAATATCCAGTTGTTAGAGTAACAGCCATGTCTGTTCTGGATGGCTGAGTGGGTGAAAACATGTTTGTTCTACTTAATGTGACACAGTCCTGTCAAATTAACAACTACGATGGCAGGAGCCAGCTTGCTTAATAGGTTGAAGTCAATTCTGCAGAGAATTTATTATCAGCGCTCAACCAATAGATCTAAAAACCTCATTACTAAGGTTTATTTGCAGATAATAACTAAAGGTACACTCTGTATTAGACTAGGGCTTGTCCAGTTTTAAACCTTCCACCATATACTCTATCACCTGGTAAACACTGGAGTAAGCTGTAGATACAGAACTGCAGTTACTTAATTGAGTTCTTGTTGGGTCGAGTGACTGTAAATTCTGTTGTAGCAGAATATAAACACGCTGTCTTCTGGTTCAGAGATTAACTACATTCCACCCAGTACATTTCCAAGAAGGAATGTTTCTTTATTCAACATGCTGGTTCTCATCTGAGTTCTCAGTTGTACAACAGCACTATCTAGTACCTGAATCAATTGACTGCATCCACTCAAATGGTCCCCCTGTGGCCGCTCACCAAGTACAAAGGGAGCACTTGCGTGAACAAGAAACACTGAACAAGAGAGTAGAGTTGTTGTGTCAGGTGAAGCAAACCCTTATGTCAGTGAATCCACAGGGTTATGGCTCATCAATAAAGTAAAGGTAAAGGGACCCCTGACCGTTAAGTCCAGTCACGGACAACTCTGGGGTTGCGGCGCTCATCTCGCTTTACTAGCTGAGGGAGCCGGCGTTTTGTCCGCAGACAGTTTCCTGGTCATTTGGCCAGCATGACAAAGCCGCTTCTGGTGAACCAGAGCAGTGCACGGAAATGCCGTTTACCTTCCCACCTATTTATCTACTTGCACTTTGATGTACTTTCGAACTGCTAGGTTGGCAGGAGCAGGGACTGAACAACAGGAGCTCACCCCACTGCGGGGATTCGAACCACCGACCTTCTGATCGGCAAGCCCTAGGCTCTGTGGTTTAGACCACAGCGCCACCCACATCCCTGGCTCATCAATAACCCACCAACAAACACCACTCTTATCAAGGATCGCGGGGTAGGTCTCAACTGCAGGTGAGTTATCCACTCTCTCAACCCACACTGCTAATCACGTGTTTGGGGGTGCAAACTCAGCAACAGGTACCTGCTACCCATCATGGGGAAAGCCTATGAAATCAGATAACCAAACAATAAACTCTAGTAATAAACTCAAACAAGTATTTATGCTTTGAGTTATATGGAATGCACCATATGTGAATGGGCTTTGTACCAATGTGAAGATACGGCAGATTTACAAGGAATGGGGTTTCACATCCATTGTTTGGATCCTAAATCATCATTCCCAATCACTTGCGGGCACTTGTGCTATTTTCCCTCCCCGGAACCAGCTCTGCAGCCAGCTTTTTCCTATTAGGTGGGGTAGCCACATTTTTCGGAGAGGGAGGTCACCTTAGCAGTAATAGAAATAGACTGCATAGCGAACAAAATGAGCATGTGTGTATGTGTCCACTTAAAATATTATTGCTTTTATCCAATACTGTCTTGCAAACCTGAGTGTATCTGAAAGACGATAAAGTATTGTTTAAAATATGAGCAGAACAAGTAAATACTTTTTTAAAAAGACAGATCACTGATGCTTGTCTGAAATTCTAGGTATCAGAGCCAATGTTTTAAGGAAACAATTGTCAGAAGCATTTAAGTTCCATTCATAACATGAACAACCTTCATCCCTGACCTTGGATTTTCTCTGTTGGATGAATCATGTTGCTGAGCTGTTTGTTCAGTGGGTATAACCTTTGTGGGGCTTGTCTTCTTTGCTGATTAACATTATTACAATATCCACGATAAGTAACAAAAGCACACAGTCAATAATCTGGGGCTAAAATCAATGAGATAAACATGCTCCAAATTTCTATATCCTGCATGGCCACACAACTCCACCATGACCTACATTTGCTTTATCAAGTATTATTTCACCACATTTCTCTGGAACTCTCATAATCTCAATTCCACCTCTTAATTTACTGCGGTGTTTTTAAAAAGCTACCAAATTCTCAAAAAAAACATTTTGGTGTATGAACATAATTTTAGAGAACAATTCATAATATAATATTGAACAAACAAAGAACAAACAAATGATACAGTAATCCCTCATTTTATGCAGAGGTTCAGTTCCAGATCTTGCTTCTGGTCATCAGCTAGGTTGCTGAATGGCAGGAGTGTGAAGGAGTGCTTTACACAGGTGCCTGGGATCCTTGAGAGAAGGTCTTGGGGAATATTTGCCAGAGTCCTATGACAGATTGTGCTGAAAAATATTTTCATTAGTTTCCACCAGCCCGTCATGCATGAGAAGTGTACATAACATTCATAATTTGCTCATTGCTATTCAAGGGGCTGTGCAGGGCCCAGTTCTTGATCACTCAGCACAGTAGTAGAGTCAGTTGCCTCATTCTGTGGTAAATGCTGCTTGAAACCTTTGCAGATTTGTGATATATTTTGGCATGCATGTTCCAAAGAACACTGGGAAATTGGCTGGGCCAAGGGTGAGAGCAACAGGTCTCTGGAGAGTTCTGTGTGTTGTCAAAACAAAGTCATTATGAAAGAGGTGGTTTTGCGTGGGGATCTTTACTTTGGTGAAAGGCATCTTCTCTAGAGAATCAGCAGCATATCTGACTGCTGGGAGTGACTGGAGATGAGAATATGATTAATAGCCAGGCTCCAGCTTCATTTCACCAGAGCTGTAAAAATTTGTTCTTGTTAGGAATGCGGCTTTACTGGGGTCACATCCAGCCCACAAGTCATCTCGCATAAACCCCACAAAGATGACTCTTGTGAAATATCTCTTGCCTTCAGCAATAACAGAAATTTATGACTAACATCCATAACTCTGTTTTCACCCCTGGGATTGCTGTGTGTGCTACCTGTTAGATTCCCTGCACTGACTGTATGAGGAATTGCTAGGGAGGGGACCCAAGGTTCCATTCTTCTTCATCCTGACACAGCCTTCCCTCAGACCTGCAGCTGCTGTTTAATAAATTTCCTTTCCTTTATATGTGTCGTGCTGATTACAGAGAGAATTGGAAAAAGTAATTTGCAATGAATAATGTATTTGGCAAATAAAGGCAGTGAGCCAGCAGCTGAACGCAGGATTGCCTAGTGTTGTTCAGAAGAAAATGGAAACAGTGACCTAAATATGATAAAGCTGATGTGAGGAACTTTTTGGCCCTCAAGATACTGTTGAACTGCAACTCCCATTAGCCATGGCAGAGGGATAATGGGAGTTGTGATTCAGGAAGGGCCAAAGGTTACCCACACCTGCTATAAAGATAGGTGACTCCAAAGATGGTGACAGTACTTATTTACTATTTATTTATTGCACTTATATGCCACCTTTTCTTCAAAGAACTCAAGATGGTGTGCATGGTCCCGCCCCCATTAATACACATATAGGGCCGCCAAACGTCTGGGTTTCCCCAGACACATCTGGGAATTGGGCTTTAAAAATGCTTTAAAAATCCCCCCAAAGCTAAAAAACTTTATTTGGGGGGGGGTGTTCCCAAAAAAGCCCAACAAACCCATTTTGCAAAAGAAAAACTGGTGATTCTCAAAATCAAGATGTGAAATGCCCTAACTCCCTCAAGCGAAAACTGAAAATGAACATGTAATCTATTATTAAAAATTTGGAGGAGCAGGGGGCCTTGACAGGGGCCAGCAGCAATGTTTGTGGGTGTCACAGTGCCCACAGGTGCTATGTTGGTGACCTAAGTCATAAACTATGTTTGATGAAACTGGGAAAGATAATCTAAATCAAGGCATTCTATGGTGATCCTAACCACAAGGTAGGTGATGGTTGTGCTTTAACTTTTTCAGAAATAAATGATCTAAGAGCCATAGTAGGATAATACCTTTATTATGGTCATCTACAATGTTACACAGAGTGTATACCTAGCAAAATAATGTGAGTGTTGTGGCTGAAGAGAAATGAAAGAACCAGTCATGACAGGGAAGCCTAGATGTCTGAAGTGTGCAAGAGACTTGGGCTAGAATGCTGGAAGTGTACTCAGAGTCAGTCAGGTTAGAACAGGCATAGGCAAACTTGGCCCTCCAGATGTTTTGGGACTACAACTCGCATCATACCTAGCTAACAAGACCAGTAGTCAGGGATGATGCCTGGGTTAGAGTCTGGCTTTTTTATTTTCAAAAGAATGGTGGAAAAGCATTTCTTCTTTCTTTGCCCAGTTGTCCTTGATGCAGCCTGAAATGTGTTTTGCACCTAGCAGATTAGAATTAGGTTGCATCAAGGACTATTATGCAAAGGAAGAAGAATGGCTGTTTCTCTGTTCTTTTGAAAATATAAAAGCCAGCACTTACCTCAGATCTGACTGGTCCTTGTGAGACAGAGAACAGCAGTAAAGAGAAATGGAGTAGTCCTTATACAGGCAAATCTGGAGATTAAGTTTTAGTCAATAGAAGAAGCCAATTTGGGAACTATTACTTAGTCACTAAAGTATGTGTAACCCCTGGAAAGTAATCCTCCGACCGTCTTTAGATACCTCTCCTGGCTGGCTAAATTCAATTTTCCCCAAACACATAAAATTGTAGGTAAATGTGTTGAAAGAAAACTATGGAGAAGCTAGACAGATGTTTTTCAAGTTTGGGAATAAGACATATAGTAGAATTCTGCAAAGCAAAAGGAATGGTTTGCTGCAATTGTGGGAAATGAAGCCACAAAACAGTTTGTTCTCAAGAACTAAAGCAGAATCCCACCTGTGGATGACACCATTATGCTCTGGGAGCCTCATTCCAGGTGAATGTAAAACCACAGAACACAGTATTATTACAAAGTAGCTCAAGGGACAATGGGAAAGAAAGCACTAGATGGAAGAAATCAACATACGTACATCAATACAAAGGATATTTCATAAGCACGGATGCTTCTGGTAGCTAGAGAAGAAACTACAAGCACACCTGCCCCTTTGGAGCAAAGGCATCATCGATTTCAAGGGCAAATGGTCTCTGAAAAGCTTTTTAGAGAAAAGCACTGAAATTGGGTCCTCTTGTAAAAATTTAAAATAACCAAAGCCGAACAAGGGGCTCTCACTGAGCAAAAAGAACAGATTGAAGGACATTAGAACAATATTTGAAAGTAGTGGGTAGACAGACTCCTCTATACTCAATTCAGATTGGCTCCGATTAAACTGAGCTATTTCCTCTCCAAAAATTGGAGGAAATCATACAAGTGATCTAACTCAAATGAGAAAGTGGTCTCTTATACTAATGAATGCTTCATTAGTCACAGTGCTGCATGTTGACACAACTCTAGTGTATTTCTTGAAAGCTTTTTTGGAATATTCACAGACCTTGGGTTTAGAAAGGGCTTCTAGAAGAAGATGAGCATCATTTTTCCTCAGTTTTACCTTTTTCTTTGGAGACAGGTACTCTGCTAGTTTGCAAAAATGGCCACTCACCCCTTCTCAGGTGGGCAGTGGTTGCAGACCTCACCTCTGTCCACCATCCTTAGCAATTAGGACCCATGTGTCTTGTTGGCACTTAGGGGAATTAATTCCCTGGCTGGGAGAATCAAGGAGCGGGGATACCCTGCCAAAATCCAGCTTAAAATGGGCCAATAAGAGGCTATGCCAGCTAGGCAGTCCCTTGCCTGCTGGCTGGCCATTGGCTGTGGGCTGTGTCTGGTCAGCTCGCAATGCAGAAAAGTTGGCTGCACCTGCCCTCTGGATCACAATCAGCTGAAGAGCAAACCTTCCCACCCACCCTCCCTTTATTAATTGTTTGTTACTTTTTAGGTCTATCCTGTATTATGCATTCTGTTCATAATTTTCCTTTCAGGTTGCTGCTTTAACCTCTCTTTATTCCCTAGATTTACTCCATTTATCCAGTTTTCATTCTTTGTGCATCCTGACCTTGCTATGGTTGCTAATGGTTGCTGTATTCAGAGCCAAGAAGGAATTTGTCTGTAGACAAACTGGCTGGTCTGGAGGTTTTTGCCTGCCCCATAGCAAATCGCCACACCTTTTGGCAGTTAAGGCATTGGGCAGAATCCTAGCCTGCATCACCCTGTCCTAAACCAGCGGCGTGATCAGGATACCCTGTTAGAGGAATTTCGTGAAAGTCTCTGTGGGGCAGACAGGCCATATAGCTTCCAGCCATAATCCTTGGCACAACCCTGAAGTGGTTTCAGCCCTCCAGCAGGAGACTGAAATGGATATACAGTCATGCCTTGGTTCTCGTATATTTTGGCTCCCGAGCGTCAAAAACCCAGAACTAAGTGTTCCCTTTTTTTAAACGTATTTCGGAAGCCAAACATCCAACACAGCTTCCGCTTGAGTGCAGGAAGCTCCTGCAGCCAATCGGAAGCCGTGCCTTGTTTTTTGAACGGTTTCGGGAGTCAAATGGATGGTACCACTGTACACCCAAGTCCTGAGCCAAAATTTCACCTACACCTGTAATCAGTAAAGCTATGGCCATTTTTAATCCAGATGGTTGTCTGTTTGAGTACTCGCTGCATAGGGGAGGGTAGCACTGTGACTTGGTACCGCAGCTATGAGTAATGAAATATTAAAATACCGCATATGCGCTTCTGCAAAGTCAGTGGCTCTTCCTTTCCTGTGTGTGCTCTCAAAGTCCTCCTGTAGATTTAGCTATCAAGGGGTGTATGTGTTTTTCCTCCCAGTGTTTCAGAATCTGCTTTTGAAACCCCTGCAGGATTAATTAGCCATCCATGACTCAGTGGAAGAACTACCTCTTTCTCTCTCCAGAGCATACAGTGTGGGCCAGGGCACCCATGCAACTTGAAGAGATTATTCATCTTGTTAGCATCTTTCTGCCTTGCTTGTGGAGCATTATTGGAAGGTGCGATGATTACAAATCCAAATCCTTTCAGGGGGTGGGACAGATGGTGCTGCATTGCCATCAGATGTCTGCAGAAGCAACAATTTTAAAAAGGATGCCAAGCTTCAAACAATCAGCTGTACCATGACTCAGAGACAGACAATCACTTCCCTTTGTAGATACTAGAAGTGGAAAAAAACATATTTATTCCTAGCACCTAGACATAGCTATTAATGTTTTTTTTCATTTCCCCTTTTTATTTAATTATAAAAGAGCTAGCAAAGACACTTATCGCCGCATATATTTAATGTGAAGGCCAACAAAAAAATTGTAAAGGGCTTCTTATTGAAAGCTTGGAATTGTTAAAAATAGAAAATGAGAGATGGCAGAGAGTGGTGCCTGGTTGCTGCTCTCTCGGTGGCTCTTAACTCTGTACTGAGGGAGGCAGAGTTATGCCTTTCTACTGCTCTATTTGGTGGTGCCTTTTGTGCTCATACCATTGAATGACGAAGCACTGCCTTTCTCCACGTGTACCTACCCATACATTAAGATCCTCAACGAGAGGCCTGCTATGGATGCCCCCAATAAATGAAGTGAGGTATATGGATATCAGAGGAAGGGCCAGCTCAGTGGTGGCACCTCAGTTGTGGAACACTCCTGAGAGAGGATTACCTGGTGCCTACCTCATTGTCTTTTTAACACCAGGCGTAGACCTCCCTCCCTCTCCTTCAGGATTTTCCATATAGTGACAGAAAAAGGTGCTGGTTGAGAGCCAGTGTGGTGTAGTGGTTAAGAGCGGTAGTCTCGTAATCTGGGGAACCGGGTTTGCGTCTCCGCTCCTCCACATGCAGCTGCTGGGTGACCTTGGGCCAGTCACACTTCTCTGAAGGCTCTCAGCCCCACTCACCTCACAGAGTGTTTGTTGTGGGGGAGGAAGGGAAAGGAGAATGTTAGCCGCTTTGAGACTCCTTAAAGGGAGTGAAAGGCGGGATATCAAATCCAAACTCTTCTTCTTCTTCTTCTCCTTCAGGATTTTCCATATAGTGACAGAAAAAGGTGCAAAATTCAGTAAGTACCAACATGGTGCAAAGGAAGAATCAGGAACTTGAACTCAAGCTATGCCTGCAAAGGAGGAAAGGAAGAATGGGGAGTGCTCCCGATTCTTTCCTTTGAAGCTGAGTCACCTGATGTCATGGCAATGTCAAACGATGTAAGGTCAACGTGGCCCATGGTAGATTTCTGAGGATCTAGCAAGCCAGCTGGCTCTTGTTCCCAACCCCTGTTGTAAATCATCCCAGGAATATGACTGAAGGCTAGCACTTAATATATATTATTTAATTAAAACAAGAAGTTCAGGTAGCGTAGGTTGGCCCACATCTGGTGCATTGCTGCAGGAGGCTGCTGTGTTCAGTAACAAGAGCAGTGCTTCTCTGTATTTTGGTTAGGAGAGCTAGAACTCCAGCCTGACAGTTTCTGTTAAAGTATTCCAGGTGAATAATTAAAGGAAATACTGAGTGGCAATATAATATCAGAAATGAATCCTTCTGCACAGCTCAGATATATAATAACGGTCAGGGTGATAAGAATATTGCATGTCATGTGCGCAGAGCATAAAAAGTTTTCATAGTTAAGGTGAATTCACACCTTACTGGTGGCTAGCATCAATCATCATGTGGTGAGTCACTACCTAATTTTTACCACCTCTCAGTTTGGTTCCCATTTTGCCTTGTTTGCCTAAGGTTGAAAGTGCTAATGATCTGCGATAGCTTGCTATGCAGTGACTGAGGCCCACCTTGCTCATGTCATCAGTTTTTCTAGTGTGTCCATGGCAATTCTTCATGAAAGGAGCCTCCAGTATTTATGAACACCAGGACTGATGTTTTTGACAGTGACATGTAACTTCACAGCTCCTGCTTTCAGGGAGTAAGTCAGATATGTTGTTTGCTCACCCTCCATCTCCCCTTCTCCATTATTTGGGGAAGCTTTGCACTTAACATGGCCATCTTGTTATACTTTCTTAATAAAACTGCATTTTGGGGAAAGCTCTGGGCTTGTCTCTGTTGCTTTCCCAAGTACAGTGGTACCCCGCAAGACGAATGCCTCATAAGACGAAAAACTTGCAAGACGAAAGAGTTTTTTGTTTTTTGAGTTGCTTCGCAAGACGAATTTCCCTATGGGCTTGCTTCGCAAGACGAAAATGTCTTGCAAGTTTGTTTCCTTTTTCTTAAAACCATTAATACCCAGGGTGCATTGCTTGAAGAGGTGCAGTTGCGACTTGACTTCGAAGAGCAACTCATAGCACGTGGTGTGGTAGCCTTTTTTGAGGTTTTTGAAGACTTTGGTGATTTTTGAAGCTTTTCCAAAACTTCTTTTGCAGCCATTTGGTAAGTTAAACTTTTAAAACTTTTTTGGGGGTTTTTGGATTTTGGGTTGGGGTGTTTTCTAGGAGGTTTGGTGCTTTTGAATTTTTTGGATGTGAAGCACTGATTTATTTATTTTTTGGGTTTGCGAAGGTAGGAGCTGTGATGCCATGGGGCCCAAGAAGACTGCTGCTGCAGAGGCCGGCGAGAGGAAGAAGGAGAAGGTTACGCTGGAAATGAAGAAGGAGATTATCCGGAAGCACAACGGTGGAATGCGTGTGACAGACCTCGCCAGGGAGTACGGGAGTAATCCATCGACCATCGGGACCATCCTGAAGATGAGGGAGAAGATCCTTGCGACTGATGTAGCCAAGGGAGTCACCAGGATCGTGAAGAACCGCCCAGCTGTTCTGGAGGAGGTGGAGAAGTTGCTGCTCATCTGGTTAGAAGAGAAGCAGCGTGCAGGGGACACAGTGACTGAGGCCGTCATTTGTGAGAAGGCCAAGGCCTTGCACGCAGACCTCGTCCGGCAACAGCCAGGAACCTCAGGCGAGCCAGAAGTCTTCAAGGCAAGCAGAGGCTGGTTTGACCGGTTCAAGACGAGATCTGGAATCCACAGCGTGGTCAGGCATGGAGAGGCTGCCAGTTCTGATGTTCCTGCGGCTGAAGACTTTGCAGCGGAGTTCCTGGAGGTTGTGACGACGGAGGTCTACGTTCCACAGTGGCTGTCCTCCAAAGAACTGAGGGACATTTGCCAGAAGTGGAAAGATGTGCAGGCTTTTGCACAGCGGCACCACCCTGACAAGGACCTGACACGTGACCTTGCGAACACTTTTGATACGAGGGTCATGTCGTCTTTCAGGGAGGTGCTGAAAAGGCGGATGAAGCAGCAGACCATGGACAGGTTCTTCAGCAAGAAGCAAAGAGTGGAAGAGGAACCTTCTTCGAGTTGTCCCCCAGAGTCTTAGAAAATGTATATACAGTACTGTACACTTTGGTGATTTTAAAACTTTTTTTGACCATAGGAACGCATTAATTGATTTTCAATGCATTCCTATGGGAATCCATGCTTCGCAAGACGAAAAATTCGCAAGATGAAAAAACTCGCAGAACGAATTAATTTCGTCTTGCGAGGTACCACTGTATTTTCTACAGGCACTCCACTACCAAGACTAAATATAATCTGAATAATACCCACACTTGCAAGGGTGAGGAACTAGGTTTGGCTGGTGGGCCAGATTGTTCTCTTTCCCCTCCCCATGCAATGATGTCAGGTGACCATTTCACCTGCAGGGGTCTTCAGAGTCTTGACAATGATCAAAGCTCTTCACGCACCTTGTACTTCTTCCTTGTGGCTCCCACCTCCTTGCCTTCTGCCTCCACATAGCTATGCAATGTTCCATATAGCCTTTTCTCTTTTCCTGTTCCTGTGCTTACCAAAATATTTGGAGTTGCATCCCAAGCTATCCTGTTTACTCAAAGACATCTGCTTATGCAGTGCAAATTGTGCACCTTCACCCTGCTATGCCCACCAAGTGTTATGGGGTTTCCCTCATCCCCCAAGAACAGATTTGTGGCAGAGGAGGAGTGAGAGGGACAATTCTCTTGTACCAGTGAAAGTCCTTGCACAAACTGAATAGCTTTGCTGGATACAACCCTCTGCACATACCTCTCCATAGGATATTGTGAATGTAATACACAATATGTAATGGTATACAAATCTGTCTGATTTGCACAGTCTATTTCATTGAACTGAATCTGGAGTTTTTCACTGTGGTATGTGAAATGTTCAATGAAAAAAATCTAGCCTTGTCAATTCTTAATCATTATCATATGATAAATGTAGAGACTTGGGGGGTTTCATACATGATGAAGCATACTCCTTATTGAGTTTCTCCATAAGCAATGGACTTTGTGTTTCATGAATGCCGTTTGTCTCCAGTATGAGATGTCGAATAGGCCCCTTTAAGCAGACAAGGCTCTGCAGAGATCCTGATCTGTCTGAGGCATTGATTTATTGAGTGAAAAGCCTTGGACAAAACATTATAATCCTCTTTTATTCATAACAGTATGTTAATTTGGTTGCCCTAGATGTATCCCACAGAGAAACCAGTAATTAGTCTCTCTGGGTTTCACATTATAGTCTATCAGACTCAACGGGTCATTGCCACCCTATGAAGGTCTCCCTCAGTTTCCCCATAGGCAGCTGAGATGGTGATACTCAGGGTTTCCTAAAGCTGAACACGGTCACAAACATGAGTTAATGACCTCAGGACAGTTTTATTGCTGAACTGGAAAAGATGCAACTCACCCATACCTAATTACAAAATTAATGTAGGACTGGTCTATCAATAATGGTTAGTCTCAGTGGTTGGGAATGCAACATCTGGGTAAAAGTTTTCCCTGGATGAGGGTTAATAAACTGAGACTCAGTCTAGAGAAGATGGTGGTGCTCTTAGTGGATGGTTCATCTACTCAGATGTGTGGTGCTCAGTCTGTTCTAATGGAGTTTCACTGGCCTTAGAAGATCAGCTCCACAGTTTAGGTGTGCTTACAGATCCAGTTTTGTCACTGAAGGCCCGTATAATCTCAGTGGTGCGAAGCACTTTTTGTCATTTTAAGCTGATACACCAACTGTGACCCTATCTTGGCAGAGATGGCCTTATTCAAAGACATACATCTCAGACAATAATTTAGCCCCTTGGCCAGGTAAGATAATTCCCAGTTTTGGGTTGGAATTTTGGTTACATTTACTTTTGCCAACGATGCTTTAATATAATTTATACAGACTCCATCTTAGTATTTTTTTGTTTTTGTTCCTACAGTCTCCACAGTGCCTTCAAAAATATGAAAGGAGAATACAATACAATAGAGAAGGCTGTGCTTTCTATGTATAATTAAATCCATTCTTGAGGTCAGAGTTGAGCTTATTAAGCAGCAACAAGAATTGGTTGAATGTGGCCCAAGGCATAATATTGCTTTCCAAAATGAAGTCATCCTTTGACAGAGGAAAGAGTAGTTGCACTTCCATGATAATTGCTTCATTTCTTCTACATTTTCCAGAGTTAGTCTATGTACTGCGTGTGATAATTACTATTTCATTTGAATGCCAAAGCTGCTGTATTCAGGTGTGAACAGTCCCAAATTTATGAGAAGTACTAACACAAGAAGTATGATTATCTAAATGCTTGCTGTTAAGAAGCCAGTCACCTGAGTCTGCAGCTTCTCATACATTAAGTAGCAGATAGATCCTTAAAATCTTGATGTCATCAGTGTGCTTATAAAAATGCGTACCAAGATCAACTTGCAAGATTATTTTTTAATTTTGAAAACAAGCAAACAAATAAATCACTATTCATTTATCCAATTTATATCACAGCCTTCTTCCTGAGGGAGCCCAGGCCAGCAGATTTAACACTAAAAATACAGTTTTAAAAAAATCCAAATCAGTTTTAAAACATGTTAAAAACAGTTAACTATCTCATCTACTGGTTTCAGGGTTGCCTGGATAATGAGGAATGTTTTTAAATTTATCCTGAGAGTCAATAATGTGGGAGACAGATGCACCTCAATAGAAAGGGCATTCCACAAACATGGAACTCGCAGTGAAAAGACCTTGTCACAGGTAAGTGCCAGCTGGGCAGCCCCTGATAAGCAGGCTTCACCTGCCTATCATAGTCTCAGATGGTTGATAATCGGGAAGGCACTTGTTTAGGAACTTGGGTACCAAGCTGTTGCGGCCTTTAAATACTAGCACCAGCACCTTTTATTCCAGCTGGTAGCTCATTGACAGCCAGTACATTTTCAGGACCAGTGACAGATGTTTTCATCAGGCTGCCCCACTTACCAGCCTAGTAGCCACCTCTGAATCATCTTCAAGGGCAATCCCATAGACCGTGCATTGCAGTAGTCAAAATGGAAGGTCACCAGAGCATGGATGAGGTGTGTGTGTGTGTAAACACTTCAAGAATAGAAAATAGGATGGTGATTTATACCATTGGTCCATCTATCTCAATATTTTCAAAAGTGAATGACAGAGCTCTCCAGGGTTTCAGACAGGGTTCCTTCCAAACCCTACCACCTGTGTGTCTGGGATTGAACCTGGTATTTTCTGTATGAAGGCAGATGTTCTACAACTGAGCGGGGTCCTTTCCCAAATAGTGTAAACACACAGGTGGAATCTACACACATATAAAAAAAGTTCTGAAAATGCCTTTTTTAAAAAGCGTTTTAAAAAAGACATTGAATTTTCCATTAGGCTCACAATCACCATCTAGTGTCACATTGTATATTGCACTTAAAACACACTTAAAATGTTTTATTTGCAGCTGTATAGCTGAGTCCCCAGTCTCTCGGATACAAGAAGCCTCAGTGATATCACTTTGTAGCAGGGGAGGGGAACATATGGTCTTCCAGATGTTGCTGGATTGCAACTTCCATCAGGCCTAGTCATCGTGGCCCATGGTTAGGGATGATGGGAGTTGTGGTCTGGGGGAAAAAACATGTAGAGGACTGCACATTCCTTACACCAGCTTGATATTTTGAATGTCAGCAATTATAGCTCATTTGTCTTTTTATTTCTTTCCACTAAAAAAAAAAATCTTACCAGTAAAACAAACAAGAGACAACTATGATGGCTCGGGTTCATAGATTTATTTGATAAACCTTAAATGCCTTGCAAAGTGATAACGTTTGTTGGGACTTCAGTGTACGGAGGCTGTAGTAGACTGGAACTGTTAAGAAAACCTGGGCTTGAACCAGAAGCCTCCTGAACTGAGAGTTCTTTGTTCATACCTCAATAATTGCTCTGCAACATACACAAAATTGTCCATGGAGCAGGTTGCTCTGGAAGCCATTGAGATTGGTTGTGTTACAAGGCTTAGAACATTTATGTAATGATATAGCATCATCCTTATGTTGCAGTGCAATGAATATTGTGGTTCATTCTTCACAGGATTTTTTCTTTTTAAAAACAAACCAGGCAGCTCACAGCCATATGACAACTTATTAGTTAGGTCTATTTTAATATCACTATATTTGCTGTGATGGATTTGATAATCTAATTACTAAATAGCATCCAAGAGAAAGATATGTCTGATTATGCGTACAAATCTTGACCTTCTGAAATTAGATGCAAGTATATACCCTCCCACAAAGCACACACTCTATAACTGGCCAGATAAAACCAACTTTTACAAGCATCCTAATGCTTAGAAAGTTGGCATATGGTATAAAAACTGCCTTCAGCCAAGATATGACACAATATGAGTGCTCTGTTCCAGGGAACTAATGTGCAAGAGATGCTCTGTACACAAGATGGGCATCTGTGTTATTGTATTAAATTCAGATTCTATGTCTCTCTCTGACCTATATTCCACTATTTCTTCTCTCTTTACTGGGGGTGGGGAAGTAAAATGGAGAAGTAAACTTTGGGGATACCTTTGTCATGCCATCTATTGCTTGGTGGCCCATCTTCCACTCACAGAAGCATCTTACACAGGATCCAGTGAATCCTTTTGTGCAAAATGCATGTCTTTTCAGTGGTTAATGGATAAACGCCCCCCCCCCCCAGCAGAGCTGTATCATAGTGTAGGTGACCAGAACCTTGCAAAGTCAAGTCTCTCTCTTTTGCTGCTCATCATAATGATCAACATTTTGCTCATTAAGTATAACAGACAGAAGAGAGGACAGGCGGGTTCTTTACTCTCTCAAGTGGGAAGGAGTGCAGTTTATTTCATTGCATTTTTTGTGTTGTACAACTATTATGAATTAGAACTCAGTAAAACTACAAATAGGCTTTTCGTATAGGAAGATGTGAGCCAAAATTCTGTAACCTCAATGATCTCTCTCTCTCTATATATATACCCCCCCACCCTTGTCATGACTGGAAAAAATATTTGTAAAATATATTTAGCTTTTATTTCAATAATGTGCATCTACTGCATTTGAAAACCTCCCACATTTTCATGTTCTCCAGTTTGGATGTATTGGAAAAGTCTCTTAAAAAAAAAAGTCAGGTTCAATCTATCCCTGCTCACCTAAGATTTTTAAAAACAGCTCATGACTGTATTTAAAATAATAGAGAAATTGGATGTAAAATTAAAATTCAAACAAATGGTGTAAGTCTGGCCCCAGGCTGAATAGCCTTGTCATATTTCATCCCTTCATTTTAATTCCATGCTAACCATAGCACAGAACTGTTTACCTTTGTCTGATCTTTAATTCCCTAAATTTATGTGGAATCATGTACAGATGCTCTGGAAACCAGCCTGGAAAAGCATGGCATTTTAATTGATCCCAGAGCCTCTTCCCTTGCAGGCCCCTGCTGTTCTGAGGGCTGCCACTTGTTTCAGAAACTCTCAGCTTGGTTGCTTAGCCACCACCCAAGGGCCAATCAAAGTGCAGAATTGCTGGGAAGGGAAGTAACCAATCAATTTTTTTTTAATTCTCTGTAAACATCAGCAAATCAGAATATACTATGAAACCTCATTAGAGAAAAATAAGAATGCATAAGCCTGCATGTTAACATATGAATTAACTGCATGCAAGTGGCTTAGAGCCAGAAATTGTAAAGTACTGGGCACGTCTAAGGAGGCAATTTAGAGGTCTCATTGAAAACACACTCTGATCTGAAAATAACATTTATCTCATTTGTACTCGTCTATTGCTTATCAACTATTAACATTTCCCATGCTCCCTTAAGACCTAAATGCTCAATCATGCCGCAAAATGTTATTTTTTTATTTTAAAAAAGATAGAATTGAAGCATTTTTATTATTATCAGTTATAGTACATAAAATAAAGGCCCACTTATTGAACTAATTGTTTTATTTTAAAGGATCCTGTTTTGTTTTTCAGAACAAATGCTTCATGAAGTCCATGTATGAAGGTCTCCCTTCTATTCCAGTGATTCTTTCCTAGCAGTAAATTGTTTACCTAGGAAAAATGTGACTCTTACCTCAGCAGGGTCTCAATTGCTGGTCTTTTTCCATTTAGAATGTGCTTCGTGATGCCAAGACTCCTGTGTTTGCACATGCACACACCCCAAACTCCACCCTCTTATTCTGAATATTCTTTTACATCCTTGTTGGGTTTGTGATATCATGATGTATTGCTGCATTACCAGAAACCTCATACAGCGCTAACTAAGGCTTGATCAGCCTTATCATTTTCTTTCTCTTGGATGCAATCATTTGCTCCGGAACTATCATGCCATTTCAGGAAACTTACTTCGGTTTTGCTGTGGGGTGGGAATCCAGTCCACCTTGGCTTATCCAGAGGTAGAAGTTAGACAGATGCCTGGAGGGCTGTGTCCAGCCGCCCTTGGACTAGAGATGCTCATCAAATATATCTCTATGGTTGAGGTGGAGAATGGGGTGATGGCTTGATTTGGCTGACAGGTCTCAGATTCCTAATCCCTGCAAGAGAGCAGGACTCGGCCTGAGGGGTTCATGGTCACTGATTGCTTCTAATGTAAAGCATGAATGAAACAGCATGACTTGACACTAGAAATAAAGTGGTTGAGTCCAGTGCCTTTTACAGCCTGTTTGTCTCTGGGTGTTTTCCAACAGCCAGTTAAAGAACTTTATTTGAAAGCAACGAGGTATTTAAGTGTTTTATTGTCTACAAATAAAAAACCACGTGTAACTGATTTCACAATATGAGAAGATATGAAGGTAGGGTTTTTTCCCATTGAAAATGATTTTTTTTTGTTGGCTTAGTATTGAAAATAGATACCCCCTTTTTTCTTTTTATATATTTGATTTAAGAAAACTTAGGAGATGTAAGCACCTCTCTGTAGATATTCCAATATGCATTCACTCATAATTTTTTATGTGCGGTTGTATTCTTTACCGAGCAGACTCAAACACTTGGCATGAGAGAAGTTAAGCCAGTGTTATTATCCCATTAACACACCTGATCTGCAATTCAGTCTATACTGTGGAATCTGGAGCTGATGGGAGTTGTAGTTCAAAACATCTGGAGGACATCAATTTAGCAAAGCCTGGTGTAACTGTTTTCACAATGATGTATTTGGGGTCATTTTATTACCATATTTTATAATAGTGTATTTTCTTACCATGTTATACTCTAGTATAAAAGCATAGTTCCCCCCACCCATGTTTGTAATTAGCTAATTAACTGGCACACTTCTGCTGCAATACACTTGGTCCTTCAGCAATAGGTTCTTGTAACTGAAAAAACAACCACCTGGCAACAACAAATCTACCCACAGGCAGGATAAATGCTTATATAACCTCCCTGCAAACATATAAGAATAAATGCTGAAGAAATATCAGATATAATCTAACCACATAAGCTTGCAGCATTTTGTGATTTTTGTTTAAAAAAGAATCTTCATGAAAATTCTCTAGAATGCTAGTGTGAATTTCTCCTAGTAAACAGATTTTTGTATGCAGTTTTGACTATTGTACGTATTTTTTTGCAAGCAATTTCTCTGAATATAATGTGTTTCTGTATGTTATTTTCACTAATGTATTAATTGTTCTGCACATTTTCCCCTAATATATGCATTTTTGTAAACATTCTTTGGTTTACAGCATCTTAAATGTTGGATATGTGCAAATCTCAAAGCACGGTTGTGTTTTGGTTCCCATATTGTTTCTGAAATTTGACAAATTCTGCTGTAAATTAGAAATGAATCAAATTTTTCTCTCATCCCTACTCCCAGGTAAGTGGGGTTAGGATTTCAGCAGGCCACCTGAGCCTTCCTAAAGCTTTGGAACTCCTTGCTTTTCTAAACATATACTTGCATTTCACGATTCCTTCTTTCCAAGTAGCATTAAAAAAATGACCTGCTTCCTTGGCTAATTTTTTTTAAAAGTAGAAAACTCCCAGAAAGGATTTCAGTCTGACAAGTCTTACAGTGGTGGGGCATTTCATTTAAGGAACTCAATATATCTCATTTACTGAACTCATTAGGTCTGAAGTGTTACAATTAAGGACAAAGAGAAGGAAAAAAGGATGCTCATGGAAACTGTTTCTCTCCCCCTTTTGCTTCACCTCACATTTTCTTTTGTTTCCATTTGAGTTAGAGAGCTGTGCAAGGTTTCTCACCTTCCTCTGTCTCATGCCAGTATCCCCAGTAGGCTTTGCACTTCTGCTCCTCTTTGTCTCTATTAAGCAGAATTTATCTTCCTGTATCATTGTGAACAGGCAGACAGGTGAAATTATGGTGGACAACCTGATCTTTTTTTGGTGGTTAAAAAAAAAAAACAAGTGGGGAGGGGAGGGGGCATTTTCACACTGACACTGTGTTCTCCAAGGATCTGCTTTACTTGTTTTACCAGACATTTCTCCAAAACCCTCCAAGGGCCTGGACCATATGTTCAGCTTACATTTATACTGCCTGGTTAATTTAACCCATTAGAGTCTCATAACTGCCTTGAGAAAATCTTTCATATGTATCCACGGCTGGCAGATTGAAATCTGTAAAGGCATTAATAAATCCTTACAGCCGAGACGCAGAAATAGAGGCCCGCTCTGACGTTTTTTTAGAGAGAGAAATACCGAGTTCAAAAGCCTGGGACAATAATAAACCCACCCCACATCCCTTCAGTTCTGGCCACAAGAATCACCAAAAGCTCTGGCTCACACAGGCCACAAACATCTCTCCCCCTCTGGATACTTCACAACTTTTTCTTAAATTAATAAGATTCCTCATTAGCCTCTGGGCTTAATTTTGAATCCGGTCTCAGTTGGCTGAATCCCAGAGCCAACAGGAATGACAGGGTTCAGCCTCTTGTGGTTTCCAGCAACTAGAATTCAGAAGCATTTCTGCTTCCAAATGTGGAAGCAGAACATAGCTAGGCCGACTCCTCTGTGGATTCGTCTAATCCACTTTTAAAGCTATCTAAGATGGTGGTCATCACTGCCTCCACTGAGAATGAGTTTCATAGTTTAACTGTGCACAACTTAATAATGTTACGATGATCATGATTTTCCATCCTCCCTCCATGTTTGGAGAATAGGGGGCATGGGTTTTCAAAGCATAATTCAGCCCCAAAGCTCTTCTTTATGTCTTCAGATCAGGAAGAATTAGGTAGGCATGAAAACAAATTTCTGCCCAAGACTAGCATCACTGAACTGGCTCCAAGCAGAGACCCCAGTCCAAGCCTCACTGCCAAGTCCCAGAGCTACCTAATATTCTGACAAGCATATAGTTTTTGTGAAAGTATTTTTACAGCACAGTCCCATGCATACCTAAAGGTAGGTCCCATTAAGTAAAATAAGGCTTATTCTCAGGTAAGCATGTATAAGATAATGGCATGAGTCTCCCTAGCTTGTCCCTTTAGTTTTTATGGCACTGACACCTTGACCATAGACACATTTATTGGAAGCAAGGTCTCTTCATCTCAATGGAGCTTACTTCACAGAGAGGTTCTTCAGTTAAACCCAACTAGCAATAGCCACTTATGCTGATGTCATGGACATACAGATCACACTGAGAAAGGGTTGTTTCAAATTTTGAACGGACAGAATAATAAGGCCATCTAGTTCTTTCATTTAAAAGCAAATGGTAGCATTAAAAAAAACTAAATCAGTTTTGTAGACAGACTTTCCACCATAAAACATAGGCGGAATACTGCAGTCGAAAGCCCAGATTTTCACTTTTTGAAATATGGCAACCAACTCAGTGCCATTGTGCTTTGCCTTTAGAGTGTCCTGTAATAATACCATAACAGACTAACTTGGTATGTGCTTATTTAAAAGTAAGACTTGCTGATTTCAATTCAAAATTGCTCCCAAGAAACATTATAGGATCGCTTCTTAAATAGTATTAATTATGCAATCCTTACCCTCGGAAGTAAACCTCAGCGAATTTGATGCGGCTTTCTGCTAGGTAAGGACATATGGGATTGCAGCCAAAAGCACCTAAAAAAAGTGGGGTTAGTGACTTAAATTTTGTGGTTTTTTTAATACTTAAAACTAGGTAAGGTGCATTTATTTTGTTTAGGCAGTCACATTTTTCATTTCTTTTGGATTACTTTTATGTGCTGTATATGGGGCTGCCCTTGAAGAACTGTTCAGAAACTTCAGTTGATCTAGAATGTCTAGCAAGGAGGTGGTGGGTGCTTCCTACCGCAAAGCTCAAAATGGCTTTGTTTCAGGTGAGGAATGAACAGTGACTGCCAAGATTGCTTCCTTATTAGGCTGCTACTCTGCTTTGTAGAACATGGGACTCATAATCTCAGGGTTATGGGTTTGAACCCCAAGTTGGGCAAAAGATTCCTGCATTGCAAGGGGTTGGACTGGATATGGTCCATTCCAATCCTACAATTCTATGCTTTGTTGATATTTATGTTCTTATCAATGTTAGATTTCAGTTTTTGTCATATAATTTTATGCATGGTAATTAATATTACAAAAGCTGGATAGCAGGATCCAATTTTTTAAAAAATAAAATAAATGTAATATAAACTTGTAGTCCTGGTTCACCAGAACTCATGTTTATATTAATACCAGTGTTTTTAAATCTGTTGGCTGCATTTGCCATCTTGATTTCATAGATCAAATGTTTAATCTACTGACACATAGAGATTTACTGGCTTTAATTTCTAATGCATTTAAAATTCTTACAGCAATTCATAAAACAGACGTCAGAGTACTTGGATTTATGCCAGCATAATTCCATTAATATCAATGAGATGTAGCAGCCATTATGCCAAATACTACAGCTTAACAGGTGTGTGGTTCTTGGGGCAGCAACTGCTTACCCCAACTCAGAATGTTTTGATTGTATTGTCTTGGCACTATTAAAATTCAGATATTAGCTAAATTATTATTATATGGCTTAAATCAACTGTACAACCTCTAATTTAAAATGGTGAATGTTTTAGAAGCAAAAAATATATATTCTTTTTTGAAATATAGATTGCCAGAATGAGAGAAATGGAAGGCTGATAGAAGGCTTTTTGCTACAGTTCTGGCTTACTAGTATATGAGACATCAGTATAAAAGTACCTGGAAATTTTGTATGCCCCTCACATAGTTCAGTCTGTTATCCAGATGAGGGCAAAACTAGACAATACATTAAGGGTGTGTGTGTGCATTTAATGTGTTTTATTTTAAAAAATAAGTGCACAGGGATCAGAATCACAACACAAGGATGGAGGAGTTTAATATTTTCCCCATGTCCAGTAGACCCAGTGAAAATAACTTCCCTCCCTGATACTTCTGTGCAGCTAGTCTGCTGGTGGCCTTATTTCCATTGTACTTCCTGATTTTGGCATCATGACTTTTTTGACTGGATGAAAGCATCACTAAAAGTAATGGTGTTGATGGTGCCATCTTGAATCCTAAAGACTGTATGATATCTGTAATTGGGGGAATGAATGTCTCAAAAATGCATATATATGATTGCTCATTTGCTGCCCCACTTTTGGGACATCTCATTTAAACAGCAACAAACAGTCACAGGTAGATCCCTGAGTTTTCAGACTTTCACTTGGTAGTCACATGCAGGAAATTTCATACACTGTCACTTTTCAGTTCTCCTTCTCCTTCTTCATCATGAGACAATGACTGAGCCTGCAGGCTTCATTAATTAAAGAAAGCAAATAAGATCAAATAAAAGATGTCTGCAGTCAAATACAGTCAATATGTGCAATATGATTTTGAATTTAAGATGAATGTATTTCTACTGCCCTATCAACTCATGGAATGAATCTCTCTCTCTCTCTCTCTCTCTCTCTCTCTCTCACACACACACACACACACACACACACACACACACAAGAGATGCAGGGCTCCTGCACAGGAAATTGGTAACCACTAGTCCAGCATAGTCTTCAAATGCCCCAAATTGGCTGAAGACAACCAACTAGCATTGATAAGGCTGCTCCCTGCCCCGGAACTTTAGACAAACACAGTTGACTCAATAAATTGTATCATTTGGATCTATCTCTGATGTTGTGGGACCAACACAACCCTGAGCCCTAAATTCACAGTCTGACTACAGCATTGAATGCTGATTTGTTATTTGCCACAAAATATTCTGCCCATTCGCACCAAGGTCAAGCTCCAGTGACATTAACATAGTGTAATGTCTAATCACAGACCTTTTCCTCATGGAAAAGGACTCTGCAGAAATAATTACTTGGCAATCGTATGCACTTTATCACTTCCAAATTAGATTTCAGTAATCCAGCGCTTTATTTCCAGAGTAATCTCATTATCACAATGGAGTTTCCTTCACTATTTTTCTCCATGCATTTGATATTTATTGCCACAGATGTGAACCATTAAGACACAGCCAAGAGACATATTGGATTTGGGCAGGGGACTTGAATAATATGATTAGGAGCACCAAAAGCAATTCCTTTTCTTAGTTCAGGCTCCCACGATACTGTATGAACACTATTAAAAAAAGAGAGAAAGAAATCACTGATCTTGCACTAGAAAGAATAAAAAAGACGCTTTTAGTAATATCATATATTATATTGAGTCTACTTTTCGCAGCATCAGCGCTTTGGCCTTCTAGTTACCTTGCTTGAAATCATCTGGTCCATGTTATTGTTTTGCCATGAAGATCCAGCAAAGAAGTGCTAATCTGGGACTCACTAAACTGCCTGGATATGTGTTTTGGATGTGGATGCTGATGGGATTCATGATGGATGACTAGCTGTTATAATCAATGCTCATGAACATTCCCATGGCATCCTGGATCACTAGCTACAATTTGAGACAACTTACCCATCACTAGAACTGGATCAGTGCCCACAACAATCATATCTGATGTGGAGGAAATTATGTTAGAAACTGCTTTTAATATCTATTTATCCATCTGATTTAGCCCATTTGAATTAAAGTTTGTATGTTATTGGGATTCAGTTCCCTTGTCTGTTTTACAAGCGGTTATAGCATGGATGCGGGTGGCGCTGTGGTCTAAACCACAGAGCCCTAGGGCTTGCTGATCAGAAGGTTGGCGGTTCGAATCCCCGCAAAGGGATGAGCTCCCATTGCCTGGTACCAGCTCCTGCCCACCTAGCAGTTCGAATGCACATCAAAGTGCAAGTAGATAAATAGGTACCGCTCCAGCAGGAAGGTAAATGGCGTTTCCATGCGCTGCTCTGGTTCGCCAGAAGCGGCTTAGTCATGCTGGCCACATGACCCGGAAGCTGTACACTGACTCCCTCGACCAGTAAAGCGAGATGAGCACTGCAACCCCAGAGTCGTCTGCAACTGGACCTAACTGTCAGGGGTACCTTTACCTTTTTATAGCACTGTACCAAGAATGCTACACTTGAACAATACTGGTTCAGTAAGAATTCTGTGAGTGTGCATAGGTGAATACATGGAAATGTGGATGTCATGGTATTCTGTCTGCTATGATGCCTTCTGAAGATCTTAACGGAACCAAATGCTGTTCTCATAAGCTGTCTGGATCATATTTACCGGTAAATTTTAGGTATGCTTATTTTCCTAATCTTTAGGGTGCAAGTCAAAGGTTTTGTGCATGTGGTGATTTATGGTGTGCACAGCTGGGGCTTCATTTGATGTTTGCTGCAGCAGTTTCTAATGCCTCAGAAAAAAACACACACTTTTAAATGGAAAAGTGGGAAATGCTGCAGGGAGAATATTAAATTAAGTGTGTGAGTCAGTGGAGAGAGGGACTCTCTTCATCTTTTGAATGGTGTTTTACCCTTCAAGATAATCCCAATTATATATTTTAGAATCTTATTAGGGGCAGAATTATAAAGCCAATCGATTCTGTTTTCAATAAGGAAATAAGAAAATGTTCACAAAAGGCAAGGAAGCTTTTAATATTGTAGTGCTCTCTAGTGGTAGAAATTATGAGCTGTTTCAAAGCTGCATTTAAACCCAATGATTTTACAGTGAATTTTCTAGAAAAGTGGAACTGTGAAGGGTGGCTTAAAATACTGATTGAAAAATTGGTGCTCTGTTAGTGCATATAAAGAAAACAGAAATGTATAAGCAAACAGTCATTGAACAGTAACTGCTAGATTACAGATATAGCGTCAAATTGGGATCTAGATTTCCAGTCCCTTAGTTATTGAGGCTCATAGTTCAAAGTGTTTAGTTAAATCAATGGTTAGTCACAACTCAGCATTACAAGTAAATGATTTGGCTCTTTCCATTCCCCATAACGCTCATGCAAGTTTTGATACTGAATGATCTCCCTTAAAACTACCTTTCATTTGCAAAGATTTGCCTTTGTGTGCCAATGCAATTTCTATCAGGTAAAGTAGCAGCTAGAAGCATGTAGCTATGCTTTCAGAATGTAACATAAATGCACCTGCATGAGAGGAGGCCCATACACACCCATTGTTCTTAAAAGAATGACAATCAGAAAGGGAAAGCAAAATAAAAGCAAATATACAGAGTGCCTATGAGCTACTGTCAAGCTTATCTAAACATCCAGGGATTTTTGAAAGGGGGGAAAAAGGAAAAGATATAGAGAAAGCCAGAAAAGACATTTGCTATAAAATCCCACTGCATCTGTTTGAAGGGCAACAAAGAGCTGGATGTAAAAACAATTGTGACAGGAAAAGACAGTGCCAAATTAGTACTAATATGTGATTTTGCATTGTTGTTCTCAGAAAAACTAGCATTCAGATAAGAAGGTCAGGCTGATGGTTTAGCTCTAGGGATACTTCAGTGTGGACATATACTAATGGAGCTTATTTATATTAGAATCTAGCATTATGAGAATTCTACCGTATGAATCACTTAATAGAAATGAAACATTGCTTGTTCTTTCTTTACATATTTTGCAATGGATAGATAGATAATTATAAAGTGTGCATTTCATGTTAGAAATGAGAATTTCTTATCTGTATTATTAATTTATAATACCTATATCCCATATTTTCTACCCAGAAAGGATATTCAAGGTGGCTTACAATCAATAGCAAAAACCGAACCAATTAAAACGACAACCTGATATTCAAAACACTAAACAACACAACCAATCCAACAGCAAAACCAACAAGATAACAGCTTAAAAAGATCAGCAAGCAATACCATAAAATGCATGTCATTTTCACCCAGTGCTTAAATGTGTCCAGTGTGGTAGATAGACAGTTTTCCTGCCGGAAAGAGTTCCAAAGTCCATGTGCTGCGGATGAAAAGGCCTGTGCTGTGTGATGTCCCTATCTTCTGCAGGGACACAAAGTGCATATAGGCATAGTGTGGAGAAAGTGGATATTGAGTTTTTCTCCCTTTCTCATAAGGTTAGAACTCAGGGTCAG
Organism: Podarcis filfolensis; assembly: GCF_964270895.1. Lineage (NCBI taxonomy): Eukaryota > Metazoa > Chordata > Lepidosauria > Squamata > Lacertidae > Podarcis > Podarcis filfolensis. The sequence continues at coordinate 76,005,845 of NC_139604.1, read as the reverse complement.
CCAATGAATCCGAATGCTTGGACACACAGAAGGAGTTCCTTCTTCACACAGCACATGATAATGATGATGATGATGATGATGATTTATTTATACCCCGCCCATCTGGCGGGTCTTCCCAGCCATTCTGGGCAGCTCCCAACAGAATATTAAAAACACCATAAAACATCAAACATTAAAAATTTCCCTAAACAGGGCTGCCTTCAGATGTCTTCTAAAAGTCAGATAGTTGTTTATTTCCTTGACATCTGATGGGAGTGCGTTCCACAGGGCAGGCACCACTACCAAGAAGGCCCTCTGCCTGGTTCCCTGTAACCTCACTTCTCGCAGTGAGGGAACCATCAGAAGGCCCTCGCCGCTGGACCTCAGGGTTAAACTCTGGCATTCACTACCACAAGAGATAGTGATGGCTTTAAACAGGGATAAGACCAATGTATAGAGAACAAGGCTATCATTGACTGCCTGCCATGGCAGCTGTGTCCTAACTCTAGTGTTAGAGGCAATATACCTCTGAATGCCAGTTGTTGTATTGTGGATCACAAGTGGGAAAGGCCAACTGCACTCATGCCTGGTTGGTTGTTGTGAGAAGAGAATGCTGGACATCAGTCTGATCAAGCAAGGTTCATCTCATAGTTTTAACAGGACCTCTTCAGATGACCATAACATACAAGCAGGGCCTTCAGATATCCAGGTCCCAAATCACTGATGTCTTTAAAGATAAGAGCCAGTGCTTCAATTCTAGCCACGTTTAACTGAATGTAGTTAGAATACATCTGAACACCTCCATGGCTGGAAGAGGAAGGAAAGGGTAGGGTACAAGGGGGTTGCAGTGGGAGAGCTGCTACATGCACAAAATGCAAATGCTCACACACGCCTTTGAACAAACTATGTGCATAATCCTATACACGCTTACCTGGAAATAAATCACATTCAATTCAAGGGGCCTTGCTTCAAAATAGATATGCATAGGATTGTTAAGAGTAGTTTTCATCTGGCTTATGAAAAGCACTGGGGGAATGAAATTCAGACCCTCTCGCTGTGGCACAACCCATCTCTGAGAATATCGTTATGAAGCAATTATACTACACACACAATATCCATTTCAAGTCTTTAAGGAATTGGCCAAGAGTTTTCTGACTGCTCGGAGTGCATTTTATTATATTACAATCTTTTGTAGCAAATTAATATGCTGATTTTGTCTAATGTAAAAATTATTAAAATCTGAAATTGAAAGCGGTCTGGTAGTCTCACTGTAACCCTAACTATTGCACATTAGCACCCTGTCACTCATTTCAGGGGATTCCCCCCTCCCTTCCCCTTCACTGTTTTTTTTTGGGGGGGGGGTTGGCTTTTTATTCAACAGGCAATGAAGCAAAATATCAAGGGAATTCAACAAGGATTAGAATAGCCCAGTCACCATAAGCACCTCAGCCCTCTGCCATTCTAAATGATCTTCTAAATGATTATAAAAATTAAGTAAAATGATAAACCATTTAAATGAGGGTTAACAGAGAGAAACAAATGAATGTGAATGTTGAACAAGGTGGTATAATCCGTTTTTGTTTTAGGTTGTAAAAAGCAAGGAGCTGAAATTCACTAGACTACCATTCTGAACACATAACAGATGGTATCTCATTCTTAGCTATAGGCAATGTGCCAAATGACATGACTAAATAGGGGAAAGGGTCCCTATAGTATTGCACTGTTGTGCCTAGCAGGCCCAGTTACTGAAAGGCTGGAACATTTTTAATAACCTCTCTTTCTTTCTTTCTTTCTTTCTTTCTTTCTTTCTTTCTTTCTTTCTTGACAAGCTTAAAGCCAGCTAAGGCTGAGGCTAGGAAAACTGGCCCCTAGGGGGGAAAGAAAAAGACCACTGCATAGGTTCCCAACTTAGCAGAACATTGTACCGCAAACTGTATAATTTCCAGTTAAACGGGAGAAAACTGTTAAGGTGGTGGATACCAGTCTTAGTCAGGATTTCCTGAAAGGGCTGGGGAGGGTGTGGAGTGGTCATTTTACATTTCAGACAATGCGAAACACTCCCCCCACCTTTGTTACAGTCATGAAAAACAAAGCTACACTGAAGCAGTGAATATAACGGCAACATTTTGCTTCTACATAATGATGTGAGGACTGAGTGTTCTTTTGGCGTGTGCCTCTAAGGGACTACCCCAAGCTTTGAGGCCAATTCATCTGTCTTGTTCAGATGTACCTGTTCTTGTGGGTATGTCCATAAGGCGTGGTAGACAAATTATGTGGAGAAACTGCAGGGGGCCCTTAATAAAACCCACAAACACCATCTGTTGATGTCTTCATTTTCTCCAGTAGTTGATGTATCCTTTAGCCCTCTTAAAACAGTACCTTAAAGGGACCATTGTGCACTGTAGTGGAGTGATACAGAATGTATGTCCCAAACAAAGTAGGGCAGAATGAATGAAGGTTCTCCAACATTATACACTAAGAATTGAACCCAACATCTCTGGATAGATTAGCCACAAGGCCAAACTACATGTGGCATTTATTTATTTATTTATTTCTATTAATAACTTAACAAAATCTATGTAACATGTTGTTGTAAATAGAACTTCTATGTGGTTAACTAATAACAATAAACTTTTTATAAAAGAATGGAAATTGTTTATTGAATATTTACAGATAAATTGTAAACAAATAAGAACATTGGCAGGATTATTGTAATAACCTGCAGCTTTATAAGAGTATATATTTAAAGTAGATGGATAAATGAGCAAATTAAGTTAATTTGGATATGCAGAAGATATTAAAAATAAAGTTAAGGAACTGGAGAAAGAGGGGGTGGAAGTCAAGCTTTGAAATGTTAAGATTAATGTAAAATTGGTGAAATGACTAAACCTGAAAAGCATAAGTGAAATTTATAATAATAGTAGTAATAATAGTAATAATAAAAAGTTAATAATAAAAAATAATTTCTTCCCCCTAAAAAATAGTGAATGGGGCTAGCCTAGATCAGGACCTTAGCATAGGGGGAATACCATAGTCCCAAGTTTGCCTGCAATTTGCAAGTGAAGTGAATGGGAGCTCTCGCCCCACCCGCCCACCCCCCACAATGCAAATTGCAGGTGTGGGCCCCTGATTCCCATGCTGGTAATTTTTTCTTTTTTTATGGGCTAGGGAGTGGGACGTTGTGCTCAGAGTAAACATCACTTCAGTTTGACAGTGAAAACTCAAGGGACCAAAGCTTCAAAAGTTAAGCCACCTTTTAATAGGATGAAGGGAAAAGAACAATCAGAGCCCTCTCATAGCAGTTGCTCAGTGGCATAGCAGGTATTTGTCCACTAAGTACAGGTCACTTTGGGAAAATGCATATGTCATGTCCCCCTCCCCCAACTCACTTTTTCAGTTGACAGGTGGTCCTAAGGGGTTGCAATAGAGCAGATCCAAGATTAGTCTATTCTGCAGCAAGGCTAGAAAAATCCCAACAGAGGGAGGGGGAAATACCTCTATTTGCAGGATGCAGGCACTTCAGGAGCCTAAAAAGGAGCAAACCACTTACCTTTCAACAGGATACATGACTTCATTTATTTTGGTTAAGCTACACACTAGAAATAACTTCTGTTCTGACTTCATTGTCAATTATGCCAACAAGATTTTTATTTTTTTTTTGCAGGGTGGGAGGGCAGGAGGAAAGAAAAGCAAATATTATGTTTGAATATCTTCCATTCTTGCATATATGAAAAAGGTTATTTGACATGAGAAACGAAGTACAAACACATTTGCAATTTACTACCCATTATTATTACTATTCGGAAGGCTTCTAATCCTCTGTTATATTTTGTTCAATATTTAACTGATGTGTTTTCCAATTGCAGAGGGAATCCATGTGCCTTTTGGAATTGAGAGCTTCTTTTCACCAGCCTTTTCATATTCTTCTCATCAGTCATCACTATTTTTATTATAATAATGCTGTACTTTCAGTTTCTTTTCTCTTTCTTCCTTAAGGACACCAGGAACTAAGAAGCAGCTTTTGTACAGAACATTATTGCTTTCTCTCTTCTCCTCCCCTTAACCTTTACATTGATCTGCAGCCTACGTTACAAATAAAACAATTATGGGGGCACGGGAGAAATCTAATTTGTCTTGGGGCAATTCCTTAAGAGGGAATCCTTCTGGCAAAGAGTCTATGCTAACCAAAGGCATTTTGCAGTTTGAAGTGGAGCTCACATGGTCACTTTTCCCTGCTAGAACCAGGACCTTCAAACAGGGATGAAGAACCCTTGGTCTTCCTGAAGTATGTTGGTCTCTTACTCCCATTAGAGTGACAAACGGTCAGGGATGATGAGAGAAGTAGTCCTCAAATAGCATATGGGATGGCCAGCATCTCTCCATGCCTGCTTTAAAGTCTTGCTGCAGCATCCAGATGCTAATTGTGGCCTTCATCCATCCCTTCACCTAAGCCCATGGCAAGATCCATTGTCCATTACTAGCCAGAGTTGACAGCATATTTCTGAAGTCTCATGTGGGGAGGCATTTCCAAGCTTTCTTATCAAGATCTATTAAGTGTTAAATTATCAGGGACTGAACCCAGGACTTCATACATGCAAAGCATGTTTTATTCCAAGCCAGCTAAAGTTTGCAGTCTTAGGAGAAGTCCTTTTGATATCCACTAGCATTAGCCTGGCATATTTTCCCCAGACTCTGTTCCTCCTGGCTTTCAATTTGAATTAGCCTGATCCTCTATTCCCTTTCCCCTTCCCTCTTCTATGAAGAAACCCTTTCTGGGACTCCACATTTAAATTCTTCCTGGTCTCCTTGCTGGCCCTAGTAGGACCAACTTGGCCAGTTAGTCCTGGTGATCGTTCAATGTCTACTGACTGGGGGGTTTTTTCTTCCCAAAAATGACCCCTGAATTTTTGAATTCTATTTGATATTGATGCTGCATTTTATGTTGTATTCTATGCTGTTTTATGCTGTTTTTAAGTCAAATTTTAATCAAGGTTTTATATTTGCTGTTAGCCGTCCTGAGCCCGGTTTTTAAACCAGGAGGGGCGGGGTATAAATTTAAAAATTATTATTATTACCCTCAGAATTGGTCTCCAGTGCCTTTGAAACTTGGACCTAGAGACTACCCTTTAGAAAGGCCCTTTCAGTGTTCTGATTGCTAATATTCCCTGCCCTTCTATATGATGCTCTTCAAAAGCAAGAACACAGGAATGCTCTCAATTTTTCCATCTCAGTTTTTTCTTTCTTTCTTTCATTGCACAATGTTCAGGATCAGTTCCCTGCACACTGCTTTTTTCATATGATTCATTGGCAACATCTATTGTCTGTGCACCTGGAAAGGGAATGAATTCTTTACAAAGAAATTGCATGTATAGAAAAATCTTCCATTGTTCCTATCTGTGCTGTTCTTTAAGTAAGCAAGAGCTGTACAACTGTGCTTTAAGCATCAAAGAAGTGAAAATAGATGGCTGATATATGAAGATCTTTGAAAGCATGTCTCTCATACAGTATCATCTGTAAGTAGCTTTTATGGTTTCCATTAAAGACAGCAATATTTGTGAAGCACCCTCTAGATTTGGAATTCATGGTGGAGGTTTCCAGGGGATTGCTAGGCATTGATTGGCCTTTTGTGATTCTTCCATTTCAGCAATCTGTGCTTTATTGCATTACAGAGACAATCTGCATTAGTATGCCCTGTCTCAGAACTCCCCTTGAGACTCTACAACAAGTGAGTATGAACTTCAGACCATTGTCACCTTCTGTAGAGAGACCGTCATAATCAGAGAGCTTTGCCACCTTCTGCTTAAAAGCTAGGCTAAAGGGGATGGAATACCTTGTTCCTGCAAACACCTAAGGCTGAACGCTGGTCCCACCTTTCTCTGCAGCTCTTTAAAAGCTTTCACGCTGCTGTTGCCATACCACTGCCCTCCTTCATTTTGAATTCTGACTTCTTAATACATTGATATAATTGGATTATGCATTTTTATTATGAAACTGCTTTGAACTGTGTCATGGACAGTGATGTATTTTTGTTTGATCATGCCTTTATTGTGAACCTCTTTGAGTGCAATGTTTATGGAATATTTGTAGTCAGAATTTGTAGTCCCATGCAGTTCAACAGAACTTGGATCCATGAAAGTGTGCTTGGAAAACAACCGTGAATATTTTAAATGCTGTTTTGATTCCACTACATGGCCTACATTCTGCAAATGATAATAAATGTGTTAAATCTTTCTTTCTTTCTTTCTTTCTTTCTTTCTTTCTTTCTTTCTTTCTTTCTTTCTTTCTTTCTTTCTTTCTGCCTTTTCCCCAGACTGGGACTCAAGGCAGCTTACACAAATTAAAACACAGCCTTGTTTTATTCTAGATTATTTTGATGTTTTAATGTGTTCTAAAATTATTTGAGACTTTGGGGAAGCCAGTCTAAATGAATAAATTCCTAGGATTAATTCATGATCTCATTCTGGACCTTACCTACAGCAAAACCTGAATACACAGGTTATAAATGTTGGTAACATCTAGAGTGGCAAATTCTGAATCCTTTGGTAGGCTGTAATAGGAAGGAATTCCACCTGCAAGCCTTTGCAAGTTTACATCTGCCAAAGGACACTTTACATTTCCACATGTTGTTATATAAAAAGAGGCAAGCATGAAGCTTCAAGGAAGGACTGTTGTGATTTGCTCCACCCATGCAGAGATGCTTATTGCAATGGCATTCGATCGCCACAGGGAAGGGGCTCCCACACTACTGAAGTATGATGGCAAGGGGCCCAATAATCCTAAATGCTAGCAAAGGAGGGAGCAATTTGATAACATATGAGCTAATATAATGCACACTTGCTATAACATCCTCATGATTTACAGACATGACATGGTAATAGTTCAATATGTACAAGTTAGGTTGTTTTTTTTAATGGCTGGAGATTTCTTAAGAATTTTTTCATATGCTGTCTCTTTGGTGAAATAAAAAAGTTAGCTGCTTTAAGGACCAAGGTAATATATTCTTCCCAGCAGTTTGAAATCAGTCGATATCACTTTCACGGTTCCATAAAGATAAAGGAGCTCATCTTCTTGCTAACATTCTTGGTTTTATCGGAACAGTAATAAAACCACACTATCAAAGTACTGGTTTGTAGCACCTGTTTTGCTTTATTTATTAAGGAAATGTATCATAAATATAAGTTCCATGACATTGGCATAAAGGGAAGAGCACATGCAGGTGCCCTAAACAGGCATTCTGGAAAAGTTTTCCAGAATAAATTAATTTTACACAACACGGAGAGGGTGAAATATATTTTCTGTTTTTAAAATCTCTCATGTTTCAGGTCAGCTGAGAATCCATGCTTTGGGTATTCAGTTGAGACCCACACTTTGCTCTCATTGAGGCGCTAGGCTAAAACTCGAGTTGCTTACACATTAGTAGATTTCTTCAGAATGGGCACCATAATGTAAACCACCCAGAGAACTTTGTGAGAATGTAGGAAGAACTCTGCTTGATCAGGCCAAAGGCCCATCCAATCCAGTCCCCTGTTCTCACAGCGACCAAGCCAGTGTCCATTGGAAGCCCACAAACAAGATCTGAATGCAGCATCCCTCTCCCCAGTTGGGATTTCCATCAACAAATATTCACAGGCATGCTCCTTCCTCATATTATCTGAAGAAGTGTATCTGAAGAAGTGTGCATGCACACGAAAGCTCATACCAGTAACAAACTTAGTTGGTCTCTAAGGTGCTACTGGAAGAATTTTTTTTATTTTGTTTTGACTATGGCAGACCAACACGGCTACCTACCTGTATCTAAAAGCAACCAGGTGGGCAGAGGACTCTTACTTTGCCACTGGCAGTAGAGCAGCCTGCCCCAATGCTTCTGAGGCCAAGAACTCAGCTTAGGGGGCACCGGGCAGGCCACATGGCACACACAGCTCTGTCCACCCCTTGCCTTTCAGCATTAGGCACCTGAAGCAACTGCCTTGTGGTAGGGCTAGCCATGCCAAAGACTTTAGCAAAAGAACAGAAATGTGCCTTGGTGGTTGGGAATTTCTTCTGTCATTGCAACCTAAATAAATAAAGGGGAGGGGGACTGAAGATATTGTGACACCATCTAGTTATCTGAAGATGATAACAGGATAAAAGCAAATTTTTAAAATTTGAACTTGGTGGTAGGCAGATGGAGAGTGATGCATTTAGCTGGAGTCTTAGCTTTGGATAGGCTAATAATGCATCTCCATCCTTATGTGCAGATCCACACAGCCATACCTCGCAAATAGCTGATCTGAATTGCAAACCTGGCAGGGGGGCGTTAACCCTTTGTCTCCCCTCCAAAGATCCCATATGTTTCAATGCATCACTCTCCCATTCAAAGGAAACCCAATCCCATAGTGCTAACCCAGGATTGCTCATTGTTTGGGGGTATGGGACAATGGGGCACATATAACAAGAATTATATTTGTGATACCTTGAAGGCATTATTTGATTATTTAACATATTCTGAGGATGCCTTTAAGGTTAAACTTTTACAAGACAGCTTCCAACAAAGAAAATACAAATAACTTGACTTTTTTTTTTTTGGTACACAATAGAGAGATTTGTTTTAGTTTTAGTGTATACATTAATCACAATGGCTGTGTTTAGTATAGCACTGCATAGCATTGGTAGCAAATATTCAAAGCATGGATAATGAATTTAAAAGTAACATTATACAAAACTGCAGACACAGGAAAAGGTATTTCTGTTCTACGTACTGTATGAATTAAGTGTAAGAAGTTGCGGTTCAGAACCTTCGTTATACAAGAGAGTCCATCCACCATTTAATTTTCTGCCCAGGAGGACCTTGTAAGCAAAATGCTAGAGGGGCACAAGATTATGAAAGCTTTTGGAACTTGATAACAAAAAGCAACCTTCATACAGGTTTATGATACTCAATTAGGAGGGTGATATTATACAAACTCTCAAAAATGCAAGTCTTTATGAGAAGAAATCCTTCAACAGATAGGCTCTCTGTTCTCTAGCTGAAAAGGCATTACTATTGCAAACCTCCAATCAGTCATCAAGTATGAATAGAATTGTCCTTCATTATGTTTTCAGATAAAGTGCTACCTTGAATATTGCTTGGAATCAAGCAATCTGGAAATGGTTTTCAGCCTTAACATTTTCTGTAGCTAGACCTAATCCATGTATTCCATTATACAACATGCTCAAACAAGAATTGGAAGTGTGTGGGGAAGAGTATGCCTATGCAAGTCAAAGAATAAACCAATACAAAACAGGTCTCTAATATATAGTAGTCTAATAAAGGACAAATCCAAGTTAAAGAATGGTAAGGGGGTAAGGAAATGTCATGCTACATTGTATGACTTGTCCCACTGTATAGGCACCATACATTTAAAGCACATCCCGTGCACATTTGAAGCACGTTTCCCCTCACAGAGCTACAATTTCCAAGATCCTTAGCAAACTACAGTTCCCAAGATTTTTTGAGGGGAGCCATGAGCTTTAAATGTATGGTGTGGATCTGCCCTATTTCTCTAAGCCATTACATGGCATCGGGAGATTCTCTGGCTCCCCCAACAGATGACATGGAGAACTGAACACTGTGACTCCTGGGTCCTCCAAGTTGCTTATGGTCAATCATTATTTGTGTGTGTGTGTGTGTGTGTGTGTGTGTGTGTGTGTGTGTGTAAACACAACCAGAAAAGAGTGCTTTTATGCTATTATCACCCATGTTATGTAAGCCATAAGCAAACCTCAAATCCACAAAACTGCAATTTAAGAGGAAAATTATGCCATCTGGAGTTGTGAGAATATACAATTCCCTGAACTTCTCTCTCCAGAGGACAGCATGTGAGCAGTTTTGTAGGTAGTTGAAGCTGTGTTATCCCTAAAGCTCCCACAAGTAATTACATTTCCTCAGTTTCAAGCTTCAGACATTATGATAAAGTAATTTTCTCTGCCACTGAAATCCATAATCATCATGTCTTTGAAACTGTTCAGATGTATCAAAGGCCAAATTTAAGCTTTTTAATCAGAAGGTAATCAACTATGGAATACATGGTCAAATAACTGCAAAAAGGAAATGTCTTAATTGCTGAGTGCACAAGTGAAACAGGCCAAAGATTTTTCTTTTTAAAAAGGAATATAAAAATTGCCTTCCTCAAGATATGCACACACTCTTGACAGATAGGAAAGGATTATGGGTGGTATTTTGTTAGGGATTAAACAAAATCTCTAACAATTTGGCACTAAATACGTAATAGTAAAATAATTGTTATATCCAAAGATAATCCTACTCAGAGTAGACCCACTGGAATTACTGGGCATGTTTCACTTTGGTTCATTGATTTCAGTAGGCCTACTCTGATTAATTGGATACAATTCTCAATGTTGTGCCATCTATTTGGGATAATTGGTACTGATTGTATATGGGACCCCTGGGGGCTTTTGGAGACACTCATCCTCTCCCTAAGCATTACATACATGTACACAGCCTTTGAAGATGGCATACAAAACTGCATAGGAACACTAGAGGAGGGAATTGTGTTGCTTGTCTCAAATAGTGACACAGTGGGAGTAAAGAAAAAGCAATAAAAGCACTGAAAACCAATAGACAGATAAAAAATCTAATCTGTTTATAATTATATTACAAAACCAATATCAAATGCAGTGTAACAAAACAAATCTGAAAATCATAACCTTACAAACTAGAATGTGCAGCACCTTCAAGCTAATAAAATATAGCAGGAAATGTGTAACAGTGCAGTCATTAAATAGCCGTGCGCATGATACTGCTGTACTTTACTAAGATAGGCTGGTCAGCTAGCTCATTTCATAACTTCATCATGAGCAAAAGGAACAATATTGGACAAAGTCTGCCATCAGAAGATGACAACAGGCTGACTAGCACTACCAGAAGCTCAATATTTGGCAGCCTCAAGATACACTGGAAGATTTACACTTCGGATCTGTTGACCTACAAAATATCTATAGACCTAAAAAGTGATCCTTGTCAGCTATCTTAATACAGGTGTGGCAAAAATATTAAAGCACTGCAGCAGGCACTGTTGATCTTTCTACAGAAAATCTTGAGAGGACATATGTTGGTGGCTGCAAGCGGGTCACTTTTGGCAGGATTTAACAGGAGCAAAACTAGTTCAGTGATATGCTAAATTGTGGCAAATGCCCTTATTGGAGAAACTTGCTCTCAATTTTTGGATACTGAAGGTGGGGAGCAGGGGAGGACATGCAGACACATTAACAACAATTAGGTATCCATAGTATATATAAATAAGTCAAACAATAACAGGAAAGCCATGGAATCTGAACTGTGTAGAGATTTCCAAAGACTGTTTTTCCTGTGTTCTCCAATCTGGAATGGTAACAGGCAACTCACAAAATAAGCCAGAAATGTAATATGACATCAACAGGGCTGTATCATATTGCCAACAGCACCACACACTGCATATCTTTTGCTATTCATATGTTGTTCTATTCTGAAAATTTAAATAAAGAATATATATATATAAAAGAAATGTCTGCTACACTTCTTTGACAGATGAGACCAGAACATTATTACTTCTCTATATTCCTTCAGGGCAGGTCACCCTTTCAGTTCAGTGCCATAATGTGCCACTAATTCCCAGGGCCTCATAAATCTTTCTGATTTAAACATTTCATTGTAGCTGAAAAGCTACTATTTTCTACTGCCGTGATGTAAAGTTAATTACTTTTCAACAAAACGGAGCCAGAAGAATAGGGACCTGGCTGAGGCGAGATTTACGGGTCTGTGCATATTTCCCTGTAATTTTAATGATGTATACATACATATAAGGTATCTATTCCCCACCCCTTTTTAATAGTTATAGGCTGCCATCATTTCACATTCAACATTGGATGAAATTATGGGGCTCAAGGCAACAAACAGCACTTGAGATATGGGCTGAGTTTTCAGCTTTGTAAAGCATGTTGTGTTCCCACTCTTTTTCCCCAGGAAGAATCCTGCCAGATCTCAAGGTGGGAATCTTCAAGGACTGCATCTGCCCACAGGCTGGAGTTTTCCCATCCAAATTATCAAGACATTGCAAGCTTTTGGGAATTCTACTGTAAAGTACAGGAACACATTGTTTCTACAAATTCTGCAAGATTCACAGTAAAATCACCAGCACTTAATGCGTAGGAAACCACGATCCAGTAAGTTCAAAGAACTATAACTGAATGATTCAACTGTTACCCCTGGTATTAACTACAGAAACAAGGTTTCAGGGATTGTTTCTCAATTGATAATGACCAAGAAATATGCCTTAAGAGGAGGATAATGCTGAACCACAACTCTTACTTCCTTGACTATTGGCAATGCTGCCAAGGATTAATGGAAGTTGTAGTTCAACTGTGGAAGGCCACAGTTTGCCCACCCGTCCTTTAGAAGTAAACATCTGACATCCGACAGCATTTTCAGGGGCTGTGATAATTTGAGCAGTTGTTTCTAGGCCAATGCTGAACAAAGCCATCAAATGCTTTATAAAATCAATGAACTGTAGAGTTGGAAGGGACCCTGAGGGTCACCTAGTCCAAACCAAATGTTGTCTTTCAGATCAGTGGGATGACAGGAGACATTTTGCTTCTGAGGGTAAACCAAATTTGCAGAGGAAGAGCTTTCTCCACATGAGAAATCTCTAACTTACAAGCAGAATGCTCATGGACCTTGCTACCAGATGCATTTGTTCCCAAGTAATGGACTAAGTTGACGAGGAAAAGACTTGGAAACAAAAAAGAATGGACCTCTCATAGTGATCAAAGATGAGATAATTCCAGAAGTGCACACTAGAACTTCTCCAACATTTATACTCAGAATTCCTCAGAGGCAAATGTAACCAGGATCCCCACAATGAAATGGTCAAGCAATTTGCAATGACACATCTCCCTGTGTCTCCATAACAACCATGGAGCTGTTTCAGTACATCAAAGGCCCAACTTTGATCTTGTTCTTGTCACAGGGTGTGAAGGCTGTACTCCATTGTTGTCAAGAATAAACCATTGCCTGATAAGGTTTCGTTTGACAATAGTGGCACCCCACTGCAGGGATGAGGGACTGTTTAGCTGGCCTGCCCTCAGAGACTTAGGGAATCTCATGGATTCTTGAATACCCTGGAGGATTATTCACCTGACACAGTCAATACTCCTATTTATGCTCTTGACAGGATCTCTCCCAGGTGTCCTCTCCAATGCTCCAATGAAACATCTCTCAGGATGAATATGCCCAAACACAGACCCAACATATCTGTGCCTACTGCATAGCACTGGTGGCAGTGAAAAAAGCTTTGCTTCATTCTTGGAGGTATTCACAGAGCTGATGCACACCCCTAAAAATTATCACAAGCAGTCACTTAATGCATGCAAGTTTCAAACGTTCAACTTCTCCTGTGGAAATTTGAGTTGGGTGCAGAAGATTATGAAACAAACAGTCCCACATCATTGTTTGGAAGCAAGTTACTGATTGGAGGAAAGTTCCCATATGGCTTCTGGCAATACACAAGTGGTACAGTTACAATGATGCAATGGCATCGACATAGAATTTGGTTAAAATGTATAGGAATAACTATGCCATAGAATCAACATAAGCAATGGAACACAGATTGTTACCTGATACTGAATCAGGCCATTTAGTCCATCTGCCTCAGTGTTATCACTGACAAGCTGCGATTCTCCAGAGTTTCCAGTAGGACTCTCCCAACGCTACCCAGAGATGGAAAGCATATGCTCTACCACTGAGCTACGGTTCTAAAGCATAATTTATATTGCTATACTGCATGGTTAACTGCATCTGGGGCTGAGCAGATATAGTTTTGAGACTTTAGTATCTTTTTGACTTACATATGTATAAATAGAGTGGGTTGTAATTTTTCATGATACACATCATCCTTAAACTAAAGCATTCATATTCCATGGCACACGGTTCACTTAGATATTAAATTAAAATATTTTAAATAAAGGACTTGCGGCTTTGCATGCAATTCACATCAATCCATCACAGCAAAGTAACAGATTGGGGAGTGGGGGGGGGACCCTAAATAGAAATTGCATGGCCTCACATAAATAAAGGGTTTAATACTACACTTCACTACCATTAAAGTCAAGATTCTTAAAACCATCACACACAACTAAAAATATATGCGAGCATTAGGAGATTATGCCCTGCACATATATTAATAGGTTACACATTGTAAATCTAAATTCAATTCCTCTTGGTGCTGAAAGAGCAAGTCGTATAGGATGAACTGCAGGGTTAATGTAAATCGAAAAACAAAAACAACCTAATCTTTTCCCTTCCCCCACCCCACAACAGCTGGCTCATAAACCAAAAGTAATTGCACTTTAAAAATTCTGTGTTCCAAAGTTTCAGCGGTAAATGATCTTCTGCTGGAGAAGTGTATTCATGGAACTAAACTATAAAATAAGGGAACAGCATCCTTAATAGGTTGCAGATACCATACACTGCTCAAATATAGTGTCTTTGCTAGAGGCTATAATGACAGAGTAAAATAACAGATACTACTGGGACCAATTTGCTGGTGTCATGCACAGGATCCAGTGTGTTCCTCTCTTGCAATTAATAAAAGGGGCACGCTTGCCATTTGCTTTGGCTATTATAGTAAATCCAGATGCATCCCTATCTATGTCGACTTGCAAGACGTCTCATGCACTTCCAGCAAATTAGCCATTCCTCCACCTAAACCTATCTCATCATTCCAACAATGTGCTTGGTGCCTGTCACATTATTCTCCTAATGATGTAAGCCATGCCATCAGTTCTTATTCTGGGAGAAGGTTAACACAGACCTGTCACAGTATGGAGCAACACCGCCTCTCTTAAATCCAGCAACCAGATTATGATCAAATTACAGTGCAGTTCTGTACATGGGTACTTAGAAATAAATCCCATGGAGTTAAATGGGGCTTAGTCCCAGGAAAATTGATCTAAGATTGCAGCCTCAGAGAATAAATACCAGTTCCTGGGAATCACAAGCAGGGAGAGGTCAGGTTTGGCTTGCTGGCTTCACACAGGCATCTGCTTGCCCACTGTGAGAACAGGATGCTGGACTAGATGGACCTCTGGCCTGAGCCAGCAGGGATTTTCTTATGGTCTTAATAAAAATGATGCTGCTGCAGTCTTGCATTGAAGTTTAGTTATTCACTTTACCCCCATCCTCAAAAAACTACAATTGCTTGAAGAGGCAATAACATTTTAAAATAGTTAATAGCACTGTCCAGTTGGGTATCTTTAGGGGAAGAAAAGGCTCAGGAGTAAACCCTACACGAATCCAGGGTGGAGTCCCTAACACACTTCGATGGTGCCTTGTACGTCTCCTTCTGGCAACTCCTGCAGCCAAGCTGGTACCAAATGTATTGCTCTGCTTTCCTTTGGAGCACATCCACGCAGCTGAGAGGGAGGTCTTGTTGTCTGGGGAGTGGGTGGCACCTCTAGGGGAGCAGGTGGCGCAGTGGTCTAAACCACTGAGCTTCTTGGGCTTGCTGATCAGAAGGTCAGCAGTTCGAATCTGCACAATGGGGTGAGCTCCCTTTGCTCTGTCCCAGCACCTGCCAACCTAGCAGTTCGAAAGCACACCAGTGCAAGTAGATAAATAGGTACCTCTGCGGAGGGAAGGTAAATGGCATTTCCGTGAGCTCTGTTCCGTTGCAGCAGAAGTGGTTTAGTCATGCTGGCCACATGACCCAGAAGCTGTCTGGGGACAAACACCAGCTCCTTCAGCCTAAAAGCGAGATGAGCACTGCAACTCCCTAGTCACCTTTGACTGGACTTAACCATCCAGGGGTCCCTTACCTTTACCTTTACCATGACCTCCATACACACTGCTCAGGCTTGCACTCCAGGGAGGTCATTTCAGTGATGCTAATTCAGTGGCTTGACTGAAATAGAGGCACATTCTATTGTCTCTTGAGGCAGGTGGATGCTAACAATAGCATTGAATAGCTTAAGAAATGATAAGCTAAAGAAATGCTCTACATCAGTGGTGCCCCCCCCAACTGACCACATGAAAATTGCAGAGGGACTTGGTGGACCACATGATGATTTTCTGCCTGTTTAGCCATTGTACTGCACTGTGCAAGATGCTTAAGTATGTATTGATTTTTTCCTCTTTTTAAGTGTCATGTCAGCCTTTCCCTCCTGCTTGAGACCTTTCAGTGTTATGCGGCCAGCTGTGGTTTTATTCCTCTGAGGATGCATGAGCCTCCTCTCTCTGCCACTTCCAGTTCTTTCCACCCACTTTCCAGGCATTCCGCTGGATCCAGGAATGATGGAACAGTTGCTGTGCTCCCCATCCTTCACCTGCACATAGCTCCTCTACAGTGGACCACCTGAATGAAAAACATGGCCCACTTGTGGTCTACAGACCACACTTTGTGAATCCCTATTTGCATACCACTAGAATAATCCACTAATTATTTTCCCAAATTGCTATGTCATGTCAGACTTGGAAAATAAGCAACCCAGAATGGTTCTCTCACATGGATACCATGCTCCCACTGCTTGCACTTGATGCACAAGAGGATGTCCTCAGCTCTCCCTCTCTCTCTCTCTCTCTCTCTCTCTCTCTCTCTCTCTCTCTCTCTCTAGTTACACTGGAACATCCTTAGCTTTCTCAGAGATATTTTGAAATGAAATGGGCACTTTAGGATGTTCACAAAGATATGGAATGTTCACAAGGATATGGAGGCGAAAATAAAGTTCTACATCATCTAGCAGTAGAAAGGTTTGTCCTGTTGCAGCCCAGTACATTTATTTGTCAGATTTGTACGTCTCCCTTCCTCCAAACTGAGGGTGGCATACCCACAATAACAACTTATCATCACAACCCTGTGAAGTAGACTGGCCAAGTCACAATCTCTCATACTACGGTCATGGATTAAGTTCCATTGCTGAACATACTTGATTCTCTTACCTACACCTAAAACACAGCAGCCCAGCCACTTCCCTAAAGGAATGCTGTTTGTTAACATCTCAATGTTATTTTTGCGCTCTTATTGTGGTCAAACTATTGGCAACCTGTTCTCCTTCATTCCTTCTTGCTTTCTGCACCCTCCTGTGTCTGGTTTTATTTAAGATTGTAGGCTTGCTAAGAGAGATTCCATTGCATTCTATTTTTTTTACAGTGTCTAGATTTTAGGCACTTTAGTTAGAAATAAATCGCATGTCCCATGCCATGTGCAAAGCAGCTTCCTTCATGATGGTTTGGCTAACTGCAGCTATGATGATAGTCCAGGGGAGAGATTCATCAGAAAACACAAGCAGAATGTGGGAGGTGTGGAGAAAAGGAGAGGCTTCTAAGGTATGTAGACTTTAGCCCTGCCAGGAGTCTGATTCCTGCCCCAAAGGGGGAGAAATGATCTGGTAAAGAGGAACTTTCCTACCAATGGAAATAATATGTGCTTGCATCTATGGCTGCAGAGAAGGAATGTATGTGATTCTGCCTGCTCTGTCCTGTAGTGGAAACAGCCCAACAGTTTTGCTTTGGTATGAATCTATTCTTATCTCTAATATGGATAGGATAGTGGGATGTCACTTCTTCACTGTTCTGTTTGCAGGTTTAAAGCACATACATGCAGAGTTCAAAGTAGATATGGTGCCATAAAAGTAAGCCAGCCCAAACCATCAGTTTATACCAGTTGTTTTGGTGCATCATGGATTTGCTTTTTATCTTCCCTGTAGTTGTTACATGATAAGCATAAGGGAGATTCAACTTCTAAAAACGCAGAATAAAATTACAAAGCTCTCATAACATATTATGGACCCGTTCTGAACTCAGCAGCTTTCACCCCAGTATTAAGACTAATGAGGCTGTAAGAGACAGCAGTACACACATTTAATTGTCAGCAGCACGATAATTTAAATCTCATTCCCTTAGGGCTCTCCATCTTTTCTCAGCTGAAAGGGCAAGCATAGCCCATTACAACATTAAGCAGCTGATGAATGACCTTGTTGTTTCACTTGTGATTCACGATTGATCATATCCAATTAAAGCCCAAGAGAAATCAATTGTTCCAACCTAAACCATTTACATTAATAAGAAATTAATGAATTTACTAACCTATAAAATTTATGCATGTGTGCATTTTACACACAACCCAAACATACCACTTTGCTAGAAATAAGTGATGGAATTATTTAGCTGGAATGGCTGTAGCTCCATGGTAAGAGCATCTGCTTTGCAAGCTGAAGGTCCCTGGTCCAATCCCCAGCATCTCTAGACACAGCTGGTAAAGTCTCCTACTTGAAACCTTGGAGAGTGCTACCAGTGCAGACCAGGGCTGCCTAACTGGCCCTTGGAATTCTTCCCAGGTTACACCCCTTCTGGACCCTGCTTTGCATGCCAAGTGTTTTGATGTGGCTGGAATATGTTATCAAACTCCAATAATGCCTATTGCTTGCCTGGATAGAGAGTACATGTGAAGAAACTAACCTACTGCATGTGAAGAAACTAACCACTCTTGTCTCTGGCCCCATCCAGCACTGGCATGTGTCCCTCACAAAGTTGTGTAGAAGGAAATGCAGCCCTTGGGCTGCAAAAGATTCCTGACTCCTGGTGTAGACAATACAATACTGACCTAGAGGGACCAATGGCCCGATTAGGTATGAGGCAGCTTCCTGTTCTTCAGAATGATTCTTTAAGGGATCATGTTATGGCTTCTGACATGGTGGTATGGCAGAATAAAAAGGCTTAGGCTACACTTACCTGGGAGTAAACCCACGAATAGAATTGCATTGCTAATCCTCTAATATTCTGCACTCAAGGCTAGAAAACTATTTTTAATAACATCATACTTAATTAGTGCTTTTTTGAAGCCAACAAATTAGCAACTGTATTGAACTCATAGCTCTGTGGGTTGATAGCTATGTAACCTTTCCATAGTGTTACAACTGCAGTGAGACTTCTTTACAAGCTCAGCATCTCTCTCTCTCTCTCTCTCACACACACACACACACATGGCACTAACTGAAATGATCAGAGTAGCTTTAAATCTAGGATTTATGCCAAAGAAAGCGAACTGGCCATACCTGAAATTGCCACAACTTTAACCAAATCTCCAATAGATTGATAAAGCACCAAAGCTGCAAACTTATACCAGGGGACTGTGTCCCACTGAACTCAGCGAAACTTCTCTTCTTTTTTTAAGTGAACATGCTTAGGGATGCTGAATAGATCCAATGTGAAACAGCAGCTATAATGGAACACTTTCAAAAAGTAAAGCACTGATATGCATCAGTGAACCACAGAGCAACATGTATATTTACTCATAAGTAAACCCTACTGAGTACTATTTGATTAGCCCTTATGAAAGTGTGACTATGATAAGCCTTCTTCTATTTGCAAGACAGAGTAGTTTGTTGGCTCGGATACTGAAACAAAATATGGTTTCCCAAGAACAAGAAAGTATTTTTGTGGAGTGCCCAAGAGGGAATGGCAGCCCAAGACTTCTGTCAGGCATGTTCTGATAGTGGACAAAGATACGTCACTATAGGAGTATAAGGCTTACAGCATTTATTTCTAATCTCATTACTTGGATTCAAAAAAGTCAACTTCTGTCTATTCCAAGTTAACACATATGTATTCCTTCTATTGGCACAAATACAACAAAGGCAACAAATCATTGGGCATAAGTAGACACAAAATGGTTACATTCTGCTTTGAGAACTTCTGCACTTTTGCCACTATACATAAGAAATTGATTGGAACCAGTTCTACACTAATAATTTCTCGTACTTAGATGGTTCCTTTTTGTAGCTCAAAAATACAGGTTTTGTTTAATTTCTACCCATCTTTCCTCACACAGAGAGTACAATTCAAATAGCATTGGCTTAATATCTATTATATACACAGGGTGGTATTCTACTGATTTTACTTAGAGTAGATCCATTGAAATTAATAACCCTAACATAGTCACGTTCACAAATTTCAATGGGTCTATTGAGTAAAAATGAGTCAAATACCACCCACAAATTTCAGATGTACATGGCAAATGTTTAATGTAGAGCTTGAAAACCTGAATGATGTGACCAGTCTCTGCTGTGTTACTATTAATGCATATATCAGTTTGAGACCACTGCATCGGACCTATCCATAGAAGTCAGATTATTACATGGAAATTCAAAGTTGTATTATAATAAAGACATAATTAGGAACAAGTATTTATAATTTTAAGCAACTAGAACCAAGCAAGGAAAGACTTCCTGACCAGCCTAACAAGCAGGGATATTTTCCAATATTGCAACTGCAGACCATCAACAATACAAGGAAAATCAAGGATCGTAACGATTTCTACACAAAGACCCCTTAAATATAGGCAATAATCATGCAAATTACACATGAACACACATATGTGGTAGCAATAGCCTCATTTTTAGTTTACTGAATGTTGAAGTTCTGGACTCAATTGGCTATGGTCACCAAAAAAACAAAACAAAAACAAAACAGTGAAAAAGACTATGGGCCCACATGTGGCTACTCTATGGACGTAAGAGGAAATCTCTTAAGTGGACCTATCCAATACAATATGTCAAAACAAATCAGTGTTTTGTATTTGTAGAAGAGCATTGACAGGAGACACACTTCACACTGCCACAGTATGTTTTACAAGAGGTTCTTCACCTATATCACTGCTGACAACCAAAATATGAGTCAGTTAAGTCATGAATACTGATTAAGTTGCTGATAACTGACTGGGAAATACAACTACCTCAGGTAAATATTCCTCCCTATGTCTAGCCAAGATTCACAAGCTCAATAGCAGAGCCTACATAGCAATGTCCACAGTTTATCAACATGCAGAGTACTACTTGTGTGAGCTTTTAAAAATGTCTAGTGCTGGGTAATTTTGTAACAATTTGTGATTGCTCCAGAATTCAGGATGCAAATCTTTATTCTAATCTTCTGGTAGACATAGCAGTCTCACCTACACATTACATAGACATACAAAAAGGACAGGAAGCCATGTTGTCTCATTAAGAACATTTCAGTTTGACAAGGACCTAAATGTCAAAACAGTGTTCTGCAGAACTCAAATGCTTGCACACTCTCTTGCATCACTTTGGTTCGTCCTAATAACGTTTACACCTACATAAATCACTAGCATTGCATCCATAATAATGTGATTTTCAACATGCACTTTTGAGCATGTAAGGTGCAACTAGTACTTGTTTTTTATATGACAAAGCACATGAGGGAGAATCTATTCTATGTAATTTAATTGCATGTTACACTTGGGAGTGAAAACCTAAAACTGAGAATACATAGGAACACATTCCTTTACATGAAGCAATCCTCTGCTGGAAAACAAAACAAAAAAAAGAGTTAAGGCACTGGGAACCTCGAGGCCACTTGATCTTAAGTGAGTAGTTCTGAATGGAGAATCAATACAAAGTCATCTTTCCTTTAGGTACATTGTTTGTTTTTCATTCTAGGTTTTCAACTGATTTGGCTGACGGGGGAAGGCTTCGCGCGAGCTTTTCCTTCCAAGCAGACGCCTGCACGTCCAGCAGGAGATCAGTCCAAACACTCAGGCCTCGTACTTCAAAGCCCCCATCCTGGGCTTTCAGGTCTCTGAGCTGCGCCAGCACAGCGCTGCGTAGAGGCTCCGGCCCTTGGCAGAGGCAGCCGACACGCTCCCTCACCTCCTGCCAAGGCGCCGCCGCGCCTTCTTCTAGGCCGCCGTCCCCCCACTCCCCGCGCAGCGGGTCGTATCGGAGCCGGCTCCCCCAGGCCTCCAAGAGGCTCAAGTAAGGGGCGCGCAGCTCAGGGTGGCGGCTGCAAAGCGAGGCCGCCCACGAGGCCGGCAGCAGGCGGAAGAAGGCGGCCAGGCGAGGCTGCTGTTGCTCCCTCAGCAGCCAAGGGAGCAGCGCCGCCCTGGCTTCCGCTTCGCCGCCGGGCTCTAGCAGCGCCGCCGCCACGGCCCTGTGTAGCGCGGGGCCGCAGGGCAGCTGCTCCAGGAGGGC
This sequence comes from Podarcis filfolensis, assembly GCF_964270895.1. NCBI lineage: Eukaryota > Metazoa > Chordata > Lepidosauria > Squamata > Lacertidae > Podarcis > Podarcis filfolensis. Next base: position 75,983,870 of record NC_139604.1, on the reverse strand, counting down.
GCCCTCCTCGCCGCCTTCCTCCCGCAGCCGCGCCAGCAGCAGCTGCCCCTGGACTCTGACCAGAGGGGCCTCGTGAGGAGGAGAAGAAGGAGGCGCCGAAGGGAGGAGGAGCTGGGCGGCCGCCTTTCGCCTCGCCAGGCGGTGGGCGCGGAGCTCCTCGTCCTCGCCGTGCAGGAGGGCGCGCAGGAGGGCGCGGCAGGCGTCGGAGGGCAGCGCGCCGTTCTCCAGCAGCGCCAGGCCCAGCAGCTCCGGGCAGCGCTTCAAGTGGCCGAGGCCGAGCGGCGCTCCCCGGCTGCGCAGGCGCCGCTCCACAGAGGCCCAGATGCCGCGCTCGGGCGGGAGGCGGGCGTGCAGCCCCTGGAAGAAGCGGCCCCAGCTCAGCGCCCGGCGCACGGCCGCCGCGTCCCAGCCTCGCACCAGGCCCGAGCGCGACGCCGCCAAGAGGCTGGGTAGCAGCTCGGCTTGAGAGAGGAGCGTCTCCATGGCGACGGGCCCAGCCGGGGAAACAGCAGATACTCTTGCCTTCTTTCCTTGGCGCCGCCGGTTTGAACGGTGGAGAAGCCCGCCTTCACGTTCGTGAGGCTAGCCAATCAGAAAGCAACTCTTCCCTGGATTGCTATTTGGCGTTGGAAACGCCACTCTTTCTGTTTAAAGCAGGGTTGCCACGCCTCTTTCTCTGCTCTGTAACTTGATCACAGGACAATTCTGTCTTTTTTTCTTTTTTTAAGGACCTGCGAAGGCTGCAGGTCAGGTGGCGGAGACCAGATGTTCCAGGACGGCACAAAGCTAGAGGGTTGTTGTGCAAGAGATAGATTATTTGAGCCTCGTTCCAGTAAATCTCCTCTGTCCCTACAGAATCCATGTAGAAGGACCTGCTGTCAGAGCCCCATTTGAACTACCGTTGAGTTTCTGGTTTGTCTACCTGGCTCAGAAAACGAGGGGAACAGTCGCTGCATCCCCGAATAGTGCACTTGAAAACTAACCCCAAATTGCGGAGGAGACAGCTACTGACTGTGGGCGACCTGCTGTTAGATTTTAATAATAATAATAATAGGGATCAAAGAGCCACTCGTTCAGATTAGCCCTTACATTATTCACCAGCAAGCCTTACTGATGGTCCTCTGAACAAGTTTGTGTGTGGCACATACTCAATGCCAACTTTTCACAAAGTTCTCCCCCCTCCACCTTCCCCTAAAACTGCCAGGTCAGTGTTATACACTGTGTTTATCATGTGTGCTCCATGTAGCCACATGTTTATTGAGATGGACAGCAGTGGTGTAGCATCATTTTATGTGCCTTACAACATGAAGATTAACATACAGTAATTAAAATAGTAGTCATGAACAATAAATAAAACACATTAAAAAGTACACACAAAAATTGAACAGAGTGTTGGTGCGAGTTGTAATCCAGGAAGATCTGGAGGGCCAATGGGTGTAGCCAGGGGGGGCAGCTGCCCCCCAATCAAGTAAATAAATAAAAAATACAACTAAGTGAGGTTCTGCCTTCCCTAACATGAAGCCTGGCTATGCCCCTGTGGAGGGCCACAGGTTCCCCATCCCTGTGACAGTGAAACAATTGGGCATTTTACAGTACCTCTTTTTAAATTTAGTATGAGCTGCATCTATTAAAGTGCAACTGAAACCCAGTTTTAATGGGACTGCATCAAGTGGAAGTTGTAGTCCAAAACATCTGGAGGGCTCTGGTGACTGTGAAGGCTGCTCTTAAGATTTGCTAGCCAATGCTTCAAACTGACCAGATCATTTTTTGACCTATTACAGTCTCTGAAATGAACCCACTCCTGATTTCAATTATGAAAAAGCTTCCCTCCCCCACAAGCTTCCCTGTAGTTTCATTGTTGATTCTGACCTTCCTTTCAAAACACACATAGAGAATATTCAAGTGTAAACAACAAACTACATGTGTAGTTCTGTGTTGAATGACATATAGTCATGGGGAACTTCTGGCCCTCCAGATGTTGTTGTACTCCAACTCCCATTATCTCTGGTCACAGTTTCATCACCCCTGATGTACAGAACCCTCTGCAAGAAATTTGAAAAGGGGATCCTGTCCCTTTTCTCATAACTTCTGGTTTAATATGAGAAAACCCAGCCATTTAAAATGTTTGTGCTGCCTTCACAACTGCTTGAATGCCTGCCAAATGTGTGAAATTTGATCAATAAAGGAGAAAGTACTCTTTTGTTAGATAATGTGTGTCCCTCAAGGGAGTCATTGGATTAGAGGCCTCAAAAAACCAATTCCAAGCTATAAAAAGGAAACACTCCGGTATCCCAGTGAACTATAACAGCAGAAGACTGCTGTGCACAACTTCATAGCTTCATTATTTTGCTTGAGTTCTGCTTTATGTTAAACTCGGGTTTCAAACAAAATATCCACATTATTTTTGGACATATATATGTCTCATCACTTCTGTTCATAAGCCAACAGAATCCACCCAGAATTTAAACTTGTCTGACAGGTTCTTTATAAATGAGTGCAGTGGCATGGAAACTGTGGCTTCTTCCCACACAGCCATGGTAATATTTGGAAGCAGAGACCATATGGCTAGACACACGGCACATTTTCACTCATTTATTGTTCTCCCAGCCAGACAACAACTAAGCTGCAAGAGACCCTTGTGATCGGCCCTGCCCACCTTTTCTAGTTTCGAAACATTCCAACGTAACTTAGGCAAAATGATAGGAAAGTGACCTCTGTTCTGCTTTTGATACGTAAATATGAAGCAGCCCCAACTCCATCTCTCCTCCCCCAGACCAGTACAATATTTGTATTAAGAAAACAAGAAGGAATCGCTTCTTCTATATACCCTGTTGCTGTGCAGACGGCTGCTTTTTCAGTTTAGGATTGCTTTTGCCATACCCTCTAAGTACTAAATAGAAGAACATGTGTAGATGAGTCTATAATATTTACTTGTAAGTAGGGCTGTGCACACACTTCCATTTACTGTGCATCTGCTTTGGGAAGTAATGCAAGACACAACAATAGCCACAACCCAAATATATCCTGCCATTTCTTATGGAATACAGTTATTCCCCGAATGATGAGTTATCCCCCAAACCAGCTTCGATCCAAATTGAGAAAAAGAATGCCTAGCTGTGTTTTAAGTTGGCAACATGTACCTGCCAACCTAGCAGTTTGAAAGTACGTCAAAGTGCAAATAGATAAATAGGTACTGCTCCGGCAGGAAAGTAAATGGTGTTTCCGTGCACTGCTCTGGTTCACCAGGAGCAGCTTTGTCATGCTGGCCGCATGACCCGGAAGCTGTCTGCAGACAAACGCTGGCTCCCTCGGCCAGTAAAGCGAGATGAGTGTTGCAACCCCAGAGTTGTCTGTGACTGGACTTAATGGTCAGGGGTCCCTTTACCTTTTACATAGCCCGAGTCCCACGGTGTTCAATATATTCCAGTGCCATTTAGTATAAGCAACATAAGGCATCCTTCAGAGTCAGTGATCACTTTTGAAAATCTTGGTTTTTTTCAGTAGATTTGAAATGAGGAAAAGTAAACAAGTGTGTTCTGATCCATCAGCCAAACATTAATTCATTCAGAATGGTCTTGAAACAAAATTGTATATTAGAGGCTTGGAGTGGAGTTCTTAACTCCTTTTTTATGTGTGAGACAAAAGGCTTTTTCCTACACAGGAGAGGTTTGACTTGGTATTAAAGTGATATTTTTACACTAGAAAGTGTGATGTTTTTACATGTATAAAATTCTGTGCAGGGCAACTGTGACTTCAGCAGAAAGCTGATTGCTTGGTTATTGCCATAAAATTTTGGGGAAGATAGTTTGAAGTTCATTCATTGGCAACTAATGGCTGGACAGTCTCCTCCACCTCCCACTCCAATGGGCAATTTACAGATAGTTTGAATCTGGAAGTGAAAGACAGCAGAGTTTAGAGCTATGCATTTAACTTGCCCAGTTGATTCCTGATTGGACTATGGGGATCCACACTGCTGGTTTGGAAATCTAATGGACGATCAGGATCAGTGATTTTGCTGCCAGCTAAAAGTGTCTGCTTGCTTCCACTAGTGTATTTGTGCATAAAATGAACATTACAAAGATACCACAAGTGGCCACATTCTTTCTTATGAAGGAAGCTAAATGCTGCGGAATTGCCCCTAGACTTCTTACTAGCCTGGGGGAGATGGGAGCATCTGAAGATTCTTATGGCACAAGCTACTTGGATTTTCTTCTGTGTCTGCTCATACCGTTTGAGTTTCTTTCAGGCTAAATGTCCTGATACTTCACAGCTACCTTGATAGAATCTGTGGTTATGTGTATATGCTTATACGCTCTCACACACCCCACCCACAGACACAAAGAGACAGGATTTTTTTTCTTTATTAATCTGCAATAAGTTTCTAAGTGTCTGTTGTTTCCATTTTCATTTCTCCAAAGCTTTTTATGTGCATTCTTCCAGCACATTTCTCATTATTCTCTCAGTCTTTCCTCTGCTGGATAGCTAAGCTTTCCAGACATATAACCTGAAATGTCCTGGGAGAATTTACATAAAAACAATAAAGCCAAGGAAATGGAAACCACAGAATATATACACCAGTTTTTCAGCCTTTGCTACGGAGCACATTGGTTCTTGTTTGCTGGGGAATTCAACTTTCCATATTAACATCCATTCACTATGGGGCAAATGTACAGAGCAAGGGATGGCTGAAATCATTTGAGTTGGCATGTGTTTCATGACTTAAGTGAATACTCTGAATTTGGTGGCAGGGCTATTATGTTAATCTCATTAACCATAAAAAGAGTATTATGTGCACAAATCCTCACACATCAAGAAGAGTGCTCTGTGCAAAATCATCCAAATGGTAGGATCAAGCTAATGCACAATTTAAACAAGAAAAAAAAGCATTCATCTGTTCAAGGAAAGCTGAAATGTGCCTGCAAAATCTAATGGTGTATTTGATCATTCTAAACCTGAAAGTTTTGGAAACAGAATAGACTGTGTGAATCAATATAGCAATACAGATACTGGGATTGGCATAGGCATAGAGAGCTTCTTAGCCAAAATTGCATGGGAGGGTGATTGGGTCTGCCCCTGTCATGTCTAGAGCTGGGGGCTGGGGTGTCATTTAAAATACAGCCGTACCTTGGTTTTCAAACAGAATGCATTCCTGAAGTCCATTCGACTTCCGAACATTCGGAAACCAAGACACGGCTTTTGATTGGCTGCAGGAGTGTCCTGCAGCCAATCAGAAGTCGTGGAAGCAGCGCCGGATGTTCGGCCTCCGAGGCAAAGCTTGCAAACTGGAACAACTCTTTCTGGGTTCGAGTTCCAAGCTGTTCGTGAACTAAGCTGTTTGAAAACCAAAGTATGACTGTACTTTCAACTTACATGAGGGTTATGTTCCAGGGATAGTGCGTAAAGCCAAAATCGTGTATAGTCAAAACTCCAACGCCTTCCCAAGGCCACTGAACACTTTCCCTGTGCCTCTGAACACTCTCCAAAGGTGAGCTCAATGGCAGGTAGGATTGTTGACTGTAATGTAATGTGCACTTTGCGGGTTACGTCCTCCTATCATAGCAAGGGGCAGTTCATTAATTTGCCTCTTTGCAGATACGTGAAGCAGAAGGCAATACCAAGTGCTTGTCTGCAGCGAACCAGACTTCTGAATAGCATTTCTTTGTTCATTACCATAAAAACATAGTGTTTATGTTTGTAATACTGCAAACACCAAGTGTTATGGACCTCTCCACAATTCTTTTCTTGAAGTACTCAAATGACCATATAAATACAATTATTCCATGTTGTTGTTGTTTAGTCTTCTTAGTCATGTTCGACTCTCCGTGGCCCCATGAACCACAGCATGCCTTGGAAACTCTCACTTTCTTCTCAGAGCTTCTCCTTTTTTATGTCCATGGAGTTTTCTTGGCAAAATACTGGAGTGGTTTGCCAGTTCCTCTCCAGGTGGATCACATTTAGTCTAAATTCTCGGCTAAGACCTGTCCGTCTTGGGTGGCCCTGCATGGCATAGCTCATGGTTTCTTGAAGTTATTCAAGGCCCTTTGCCACGACAAGGCAGTGATCCATGAAGGGGTATTCCATGTACTATGATACAATAGATCAGAGCTGATATTAAAAACTGCAACAACTTCATCTGCAAACTGAAGCAGAATAGCTCATGAAAAGTAATGACGCTTGATTCTGCTGAATTTAAAAACAGATCCTAAATCTTAGCATTCCGGAAAAAATGTATGCTCGGACTTGAAGCCTGGAGAAATTGCCATTAAATTGGGTTTTAATAGGAAAAAGTGTGTGTGACACAAGTCATTTTCTTTCTGCCTTTACAGTGAGCAATACCGCAGAAACATCCAGAAACATCCCCTTTTCAATTATTTCTCCTTCCCAAGACACCCGATTCTAACCCTTATCATTTTTAAAATAGTACTTTCACTACTGAAGGAAGCCCACATGGGGTTCTCAGGTAGCTGCCCATCCAGGCATTGACCAGACCAAACCCTGCTTAGCCTCAGCAATGTGACAGCTTCATATACCCCCAAGACTCAGACCATGTTCTGGAACCTAGCCAAGAAAGTAAAAAAGCTACACACAGGGACTTGATAAGCAGTTAATGGTCCCACTGATTTCAATGGGAACTATTTACTGGGGAGCATATCCCGTTCAATACGGTAGGGCTTCCTTCTGCTGAGCGCCTGAGGACCCCCGTCCTGCCACTCACCACCTGGCCTAGGGCAGGGCCTGACAGGCTCCACAAAGGACTGCTGCAGCCGCTGGGCAGAGAGGGCTCCGTTTTTGTTTTTAAATTGCTGTTATTTTTTACCTATGTCATTTTAAACTGTGATATTAATGCTACATTCTTAGTTTTAGATGTTGATTTATGTGGAAATTGTTTTCCATTTGGTTGTGTATTTTTTTGATGTGGTTTATTTATTGTTTATGACTTTTGTAATTATGTAAAACTTGTCAAGTTGTAAGCTGCCTTGAGCATTGTTTTTTTTATATAAATATTTATTAGATTTTCCAATTTTATATAAACACAAAAAGAAAAAGAAAAATATTAAAAACAAATCGATTTCAATAACAATCTTTCAATAACATATTTCTTTGACTTCCTCATACCTCCCCTTCTTGTTCTCTAGTTCAACCTGTTAATTCAGCAAATCCTAATCTCTTAACATTCCTTTTTTTAAAAATAAGCCTTATTTTCATTCAAACTTTTTTTTTAAATAATAACTTAAACAATTTTAGTCCCCATTATCTTTATGATGACAGCTAGAGACCACCAAAGCTCAAACCAGCATCTTTTCAAAGTTCATTAATTTTATAGTATTTCTGTAAATAGTCCTTAAATTTCTTCCAATCTTCTTCTGCTGACTTTTCTCCCTGGTCGCGGATTCTGCCGGTCATTTCTGCCAGTCCCATACAGTCAATCAACTTCATCTGCCATTCTTCCAGAGTGGGTAGATCTTGAGTCTTCCAGTGCTTTGCTATAAGTATTCTTGCTGCTGTTGTAGCATACATAAAAAAAGTTCTGTCCTTCTTTGGCACCAAATGGCCGACTATGCCCAAGAGAAAAGCCTCTGGTTTTTTCAAGAAGGTATACTTAAATACCTTTTTCATTTCATTATAAATCATTTCCCAGAAAGCCTTAATCTTTGGGCACGTCCACCAAAGGTGAAAGAATGTACCTTCTACATCCTTACATTTCCAGCATTTATTATCGGGCAAGTGATATATTTTTGCAAGCTTGACTGGGGTCATGTACCACCTGTATATCATTTTCATAATATTCTCTCTTGCCTTGAGCATTGTTTTTAACTGTGGAAAGGCGGCATACAAATAAAATGATGATGATGATGATGATGATGATGATGATGAATGGTCATGCATAGAATTGCACTGCTACTGTGCTTGAAAATGTTCAGTGATGTGTCTGTTTTCTTACATTTACATCCTGCCTTGCTTGTGTCTTAGAACTCAAGAAGGCATACTAGTGCTTCCCAGGTAATCACCTGCTTAGCTTCAGCAAGATGGTAGCTTCATGTGCCTGTAGACCTTTTCCTCTTTTTTTCTCTTCTTTCCTTTTTTTTTATCACAGATTTGAAGACCCAGTGTCTGAATTCTCAATAACTTAAAAGCATGTAATAGTTTCAGTTAAAGGATTCCTAATGCGAGAGCCTGGCTTCTCACTCTCAACTCTGCCTATCACATTCAAGAGTTAAATGAGTAGCTTGCTTTCCGTTTGTCTTCATTATTGGCTTCTCTGGACATCTGCTTTTAGAGCTGGCTTGAAATTTGAACCTGCTATATTCAGCAGCATGTGTTATTAATGTACATTGGGTAAGCAGCATGCCCATTGTTTGTAAATCAGAATATGATTAAGAGCAATAAGCAGCAAAATCTCAGCCAACAGCAAATTAGGAAAACGTGCTTGAAGTGCAGGTCCTAAATGCATAGAAAAACAATCTCATTTACCAGAAAGGAGAGAGAGAGAAACCGAAGATGCTTTGCAGTCATCCTCAATAACAGCTGTGCAGCTTCACTGAAATGTCTCAGGGCCAGTTCATTCTGCTGCTGCTGCTGCTGTTGTCATCTGTTCAGTATTCGTAATAGCACATCTAAATGATCAGAAATTTTGGTCCAGTCCTTCCAGGTCTGTGTGGGTTTGCATGTAAAAATGAAAAAATACACACACATGGAAATGGAAAGCTAACATATCAAAGAGATGACAGTGCTGAGGTGCTACCTTTCCACATTCAGATTTTCCTACTTGGGGTATTTTGATATGAAGAGTATTTGAAAATGTAATTATGCACATATTTCAAGTGGCATAATACCAGGAGGACTGTTCGAATAAGCTTTCAAATCTTGCGAGATGGTATCCAATGAAGTTCTTGGCAGAACCCCAATATTGATTTGGCTACTTTCAGAGAGGCACAAAGATGTTGGTCAATAACTTACTTCAACATGAGGACTGGCATTCTCATGGTGAATTTCCTGATCCCTATTTTTATTGTGAAGCAGAGCTCCCCAGATGAATTGGGCTCATCTATTCAGTGATGTTGCAGCACACTGAATGCTAGTTCTCTGCTTCCTTGGAGGTTTTTAAGCAGAAGTTGGATGGTCATCTGTCATGGATGCTTTAGCTGAGATTCCTGCACTTCAAGGGGTTGGACTAGATGATCATTGGGTCCCTTCCTACTCTAAGATTCTATGATCACTCAAGTGGGTGAAAGGTGGGGAAGCTTTGATGGCCCCAACTTGTTCAGCTTCTCAATACATTGTGGGTAACGAATTCATGCTGCAAGTAATATATACACCTGCTGAGTTTCCTCTTATTTGGGATAAGGGAGATGTGATTGCTCAGTCCATATAGATGAAGCAAGGACCCTAGTGGGTCTTGATGTTGCAAATGCATTTCAGAGGTGCATTGCCATTGGTGGAGTAATATTTGGTCGTAGATATGAAACTTGACCTGCCCTTTTTCAAGGGTTGGAATTTCTCTTTGAGACTACAGATGGCTGGACTTGCCACCAAAGTCTTCAGCAGAGCCTCAGGACTGGAGGAAGGTGGACCTGCCAGCACTCTTTAGGCTCTGCAATGTTTAAATGGACGATGACTTCATCTGGTAATGGAAATGGGATCCATACTTGGAATGGGGTCAAAAAGTTGGCTCACACACGTGAAAGGCTCAAAAACAAAAGGAAACAATCTAAAATCAGAACCTGATGCTATCTCCTATTGAAATTAATACTTTTTTTTTCACCGACTTCATTAGAAGCAGATTTGTCATTTTAAAAAATACTTTAGAATACTGCAAATACAAGGTCAATTTCACACAAGAGCTAGCAAACATTTGGAACACGTTACTGGGGAAGGAAACTGAAACAAAAATATTAATGAGTTTATGAGAAACTTAGATTTGTATCCTGCAAGGAAGAGACTGTATAGTAACATAAAAAGCAGAAATGTGGGATTATAGATAAAGGAAGTGCAGATGGGCAAGCTGACTGGGCTTTACTTTGCTTTCTACAAGTTTTTAAAAACTGCATTCTTCTGGAATGGTAACGTTTTCAGGCTTTCTTTTCTTTGTATCCTTTCTCATGTGCTTTTAAAGGAGTAGTTTATTGCTTTCTTAGAAAAGCAGTTGCTCTGAGTCTTAGATAATGCAACAATATGATTGTGAAACAGAATCACACTTAGTGTTTATGTGCAGCGTATTTCAGGTTTTCGAAGCACTTCATATACATCATGCCAGTAATCCACAGAAGAATGATAGATTGGCCAGGATGCCTGTTCCCATGTTGTGAGGGGAGAACACATGAAAAGGGATTGAAGGTTTGCAAAAGAGCTGCCTTTTTTAAAAAAGAAAGAAAGCGTAGCATAGGCTGTCATAAATCATGTGATCATTTCCCCAGATGGTTCAAGAGAAATGATTACATTGACTTTATGTTAGAACACAGGTGAGATTCAGTGCTGGCTGGTGTCCCTTGGGACCAGAAGAGTGGAAGACGTGGAGACCAACAGTTGGTGGAGCCAGAGCCAATGTTTGGTGGAACCATTTTCTCAAGAGGTTGCAAGAAGGCAGGCAGATGGAGGCTGGCTGGGGGCAGATTGAAGTTGCTTGGGCAGTGCCCCATTTAACCTAACGGACCAGCCTCTGCTGGTTAGATTATTAGGGATATAAGTTAGAGCCTTCTCAGTGATGGTACCTACCCCCCTCAGCCCCCTTCCTAGAAATATCTACGTTAGCATCTCCACATGGGTGTCCTCCAGACATTTTGAGCTACAAGTCCCATGTTGCCTGGGGCTGATGGGAGTTGTAGTCCTAAACATCTGAAGGCTCATCTACCTGAACTCTTCCTTGCTGCAGGCCCTTCGTAGCCAGCTGCAAGTATTTCTTTTTCCATCTGCTTTTGGCATGAGAATAATATTTTCTTCTTTATTCTGTGCTATTTTATGACTGTTCTGCTTTCTGTTTGTTTTAAAGTACTGCTTAAATGAATGTCAACATGGTAGTAGGAGTACGGTGCTTTGCTGTTGTTTTTTACTCTGTAATGGGAGCTAATAAAGTACAAATAAATGAAAATAAAACAACACAATGCCCAGACTCAACCGATTCAGCAAATAGATTCTTGGAAAGGGACCCAATATCAGTCAGATCAGTACAACATCATAAACTATGCAGAGGTACCACTGTTGCAAGTTTGCTATATGTAATATATTGTAGGAGCTTTTTCTGACAGCCCCTTTGTTTGATTTCCACAACTTTCATTCCAACTCTTTTCTCTCCTCTGCATCTCATGCCTTCTTATAACTTCCATGCCTCACTCATAATCAACAACATTTAGAAAAATACAAGACAAGGAAGGCTTTTATGAATGGGAAGTGGGAAAAGTAATTACTTCAGTTGCAAAACAACAACAACACAAAAGGGAAAATAGGAGTTGTAGCTAACCCTACATTGTTCTCTATTGGATTTATGATGGCACCTTCCCAATTTTAGTGACTGAGAAGATTTAAATTTTGCATTGGTTCAACTATAGGCCAGTTGCTGTGACAGGTGCTTCATGTCCAGACACCCATATTGGAGGCTGATGGGCCATAGCACCCCAAATGGTGAACTAGGGGATAGTCCAGATATGCAACACATCATAGCGTGCCCCTTAACCTTGGCCAACCCTACTAATCAACAACCAGCAGATGGACTGCTTGATTTCAGGATACACACTCAGTGCCTATGCCAAAACCTGCTGACATTGGTAGTCCATAAAGTTGTGGCAGTCCCAATACCACTGTCCTGTATCTCATTGTTATTATATTATACACAGCCCCCTCCGTGCCTGTGGCTGCTCTGCACTTGGGCCCACAAGGCATGAATAGCCCTGGTACAAGGACAGTGTTGAGCCTCTTTCCATTCCAATGTCTCAGCTGCTCTTCTGGCTTCCCAGTTGCCTCAGAATATTCATGTGGAAAAGCAGAGTTTTCTTCAAACATGAGCCTTGCAATCCTATGGGTTTAGACCATTGCTAGTCTAGCCCACGGATAGCCAATATGGTGCTGCTCTAGATGTTTTGGACTACAACTTCCATAACCTCTGACTATTGACCACCCTGCCTGGGGCTTTTGGGAGTTGTAGTACACAACATCAAGGGGGCATCACATCTCACATCTCCTTAAATGGGTAAACAGGTCCACTGGCACAAAAGTTGAAGATGGAACTGCTAGACAGAGAAAAGCTGCAATCCAGTGGCACTAGGGAGTACATCCATATTGGTTTTCTTTAGGATATCAGGCACATGGATGAGCACAACTGACCCCCAAAGCACAGATGTACGAACTGCTTCAACCCATATTGGCTCCCTCCCTTTTCAAATAAGTGACTGAAATAAGGCAGAACTAGCCACAAATGAGGCATCCCTAGCCAGCTTTCCATTGGAGAATTGTACTTCTTGTGCTCCCTATTGAACGTAACAATGTTAATTGGCATTATAACAAACCTCTTTTTAGTATCACTGGCTACTAACCCTGAGCTGTGCTCTACCCCTACTGAGGAAGCGTGCTTCTGAATACCAGCTGCTGGAAGCTGCAGGAGGGGAAGAGTGCTGTTGCATTCTGGTCCTGTTTGTGAGCTTCCCGGTGGATTCTGGTTGGCCACTCTGAGAACAGTGTTCTGAAGTGAAGGCGCAAGACAGGTGTTTATCATGATGTGAGCTGCGCACAGGCGGTCTGAAGTGTGCGAGCGAGCTACCACCATTCCTGTGGAGCCTCCTTTTATTGAGACAAACATGCAAGCTAGACAAATACATTTTTGGGCTGTGACCTTTACACATCTTCCATCCCGAAATCGTGGGGTAGTACAAAGTTATTCTGACACCTCTTCCACAGCGTCATTTTCCCCTTGCCCAGTGTATGACGAATGGAGACAACAGGTCTTAGGGAAAAACTTACAGACAGGACACCGCTGACTCTGAGACTGCAAAAGGTCAGACACAGGGGACGATGTTCTAGACAGCTTGTGGCTTGTCTGAGGGGGGGTTGTGCCCTGCACCCCAGGGTCACGCATGCAGGCAGACTGTGGCTGCCTGCTGGTGGGGAAGTGTGCTCCCTCCAGACCCCACTCCCCACTCCGCGATATCCCTACAGTATTCTGCTGTCTGCAGGGTCTCTTAATTCAGGGAAGTATACACTCTTCAACGAAAGAACAAATCTCTGCCTTAAAAAAAAAAGGACTTGAATTGTAGTGCGGTAGAGGCTAGGCCATGGGACATGGGTGTCACTGTGGTCTAAACCACTGAGCCTCTTGGGCTTGCCGATCAGAAGGTTGGCGGTTCGAATCCCTGCGATGGGGTGAGCTCCTGTTGCTCAGTCCCAGCTCCTGCCAACCTAGCAGTTCGAAAGCATGCCAGTGCAAGTAGATAAATAGGTACTGCTCCGGTGGGAAGGTAAACAGTGTTTCTGTGCGCTGCTCTGCTTTCGGTGTTCCATTGTGCCAGAAGCGGCTTAGTCATGCTGGCCACATGACCGGGAAAAACTGCGGACAAACACCAGCTCCCTCAGCCTGTAAAGCAAGATGAGCGCCGCAACCCCAGAGTCGTCTGTGGCTGGACGTAACTGTCAGTGGTCCTTTACCTTTACCTTTTTTAGAGGCTAGGCCAATGTGTTATCAGTTGCTCTCTAGGACCAACTCAGTAACAATAACTCTCCCATTCTTAAATTTTAAAATGTTGGGGTTGATCATGAGGGACCCTGAAAATGTAAGGCAAGACGTTAGCATCTTAAATAACATTTTTTATATTTCCTCTGCAAACCTTATTAAAAGTTGTCCTTTGAAGAGTTGCCAAACTTGGAGACAAAATTCAATCACAAGTGTGAAACAGAAAAGGCGCAAACTTTGTTTGAAGTGCAAATCCCTCCATTATTTGTAGCTTATAATGTAGATTTCAGCTGTATGTTTGGCAGTCGGGTCTAACCAGGCCTTCTTCTATAGGGTTTGCTCTGAGTTGTGCAGATTTACTAGCCTTTGTTAAGCTATATTTTGCAGAATGCATTAGCATTTGATGGCTGCTCAGCAAAAGCAAGAATATAAGCTCAGTAAATGTATCACATGCAAGAGAGAGAAAAAGTACAGACTAACTAAATATAGACAATTTGGCATGTTCTCCTCCCAGCCATATGTCTTGGACCATTGTTTAAGGCACGCATTATCCACCATTTTAAGGGGGAGTGTGTATGTGGCTGCACAATCTTTCCAACTTTTTAAAAACGTGCTCTACAGTTAAATACACATATACATAACTGGCTAGTTTATAGCCTGGAATCTGGAATAAGTTCAGAGATTCATTCCAAATGCAGGCTTTTTCTTGAGCAAAGTATGAAGTCATGCATTTTCTGGAAAATTTTGGATTTTCTTGATCCTGTGTACTTCAAAGTGCACAGAATCAAGTTTAAAAGACCATTTACCAGCAATATATAGATAGCAAGGAGGAGTATGACTGGTGCCAGTGGATGGACTAAGTTCTTCTCCAACTATTACCAAAAGCAATTTCCTCCAGTTCTGCTAAGGTGGTACAACCCATGTTTCTGTCCCCAAGGCAGCTGTCAGTTTACTTGTATGTGGATTTTGGAGGAATGGCTTCAATCAGTCTGGCTTCAGGCGTCAGGGAAGAAGTATGGTAGAAAAAAAGCAATTTCTATTTTATCTATGCAGGCTTTGCCAACCTGGTGCCCTCCAGACGTTTTGGATTATAACTCCCATCTGCCCTCTACAACTCCTGTGTTGACTGGGGCTGATGGGAATTGTAGTGCAAAACAGCTGGAGTTTATCATCTGAAGCTGATCTCTTGCAAGGAACAAACTTCTTGTGCAGCAAAAAGAAGACAATTAAACAGAGGAGGTGGGGTCTGCAATCTGTCTGGGTTACTTCAAATCTGTTTACATGCGTTGGGGCCATTGCAAGAAACTAATTAGGTGGATTTTGTTAGGGGCAGCCATTGTTTTATGTTATAGAAGATGGTTTTAGTTGCTGATGTATTAAAAATAAAATGGATTAATTGTGTGATCTAACCACGTATTTGATTCTTAACTGAAAACGGTGGTTTGGATGTAATGCTAAACCATAGTTTAATGTTATGACAAAAAGCCTACCCTCGGACTTCCGGGTTGGCGCCTCCGGCAATGGCGGAGCTCCTCCAATCGGGAGGAACTTGCTCCGTGAAAAGCAGGGTCTGACCGCCACGGCGAAGGCGGAGACCCATAGAAATCACAGGCGGGAGAAGCCTGTGAACTTGGGATTCAGCTGGCACCTTTTGTGCCTCCCCTACTCGCGGGGAAACCCTGTTTTGGGGATCCGGAGTGACATGGGTGAGCGGCGCGGTGCTTTGAATCGACCGCTTCTTTCACGGAGTGAAGCCGCATTGCTGCTGCCGGAGAGCGCTGACTTTTTCCTGTGGACAATTGGATTTTAAACAACTACCCGTGAGTAGAATGGAAAATTGGATCTTGAAATACTTTAATTTGGCACCGAAGCGGGAAGGTTCTAAACAGGAAGTCCGCCTTCCGCTTTTGTAAATAGATTGAAGCAAAGACGCTACAAGCTTAAGTCTTTGAAAGCTTTTGACAAAGGATTAAATTTCCACCGGACAAAAATATATAACCCCCCTTGGAAGCAGGAGAAGAGGGGGGAAGTTTTGGATCTAGTGTGCCTGCAGGAGAGAGTGAAAATCAAATTGCCACTGCTCTGAACCTGGAAAAGGGCTGCCAGATGACGTTTGGGGAATGTTCATTGACAGAACGGATTTGACAGCTAGCTAAAATAAGAAAGACACTGTTTCCATTGTCCTCTTCTGCGTTTAAAAATGGAGGAAAAAGTAACCGAAAATTGAAACTATTGTTATTTGCTCGAGTCGTGCTTGAAAGAATTGATACAAGTGGAGACTGTTTCCCTCTAGAGGGAGCATGTGAAACTGTTACAGGAGTGTAACAGGGAGACCTCCAGCTGCAAGATAAAGATTCTGAGAACCAGAGACTGACCTTGGACCATTTAAAATGTTGATAGGAGAAGCTATTGTGACTGTATTATACAAGATAAACTACTCGCTGGAACAGCTCCATAAAAAGACAGATGACACGATCTTTAAAATTGACAACTTGGAACAGAAAGTGACTAATTTGAGTCAAAAAGTGAGTACCAACACAGAAATAATTCAGGATTTGGCACAGGAACATATTTTGGTCGGGCAAATGGTGGAGGAAAAGGAGAAAGCTGATGTTGTGAAACCAAAAGTAGTACAAGCGGGATCCTTAATTTTTCAGAAACAAATTGAGGATTATAAATTGAGGTCTTTCATGATTGAACCTAGCAAAAGTCAAATTTCAAGGTTTGGATCCCGGCTTGGATTGAAGAAGGAAAGTTGGAAAGAACCCTCTATCCAGGGATTGACTGACTTTTGGGACATGGACTTGGGTTTGGAGGAGCCTGAAGTTTTGGGGGCCTCTAGAATTGGAGGAATCCTGAAATACGTCCTGAAACTCTTTATGGACTTTACTTTTAACTTTGGAAATCTGGCTGAACTGTCCAGAAGGAACAAAAGTATTGCTAGGTTGGAGTTTTCCCGAGATTTGCTCCTGAGCATCAAAGAATATGAAGAAGACCTGCAGAAGGGACTTGGAAAAGATTTAAGAGCCTCGGACATAAAATCACCAGGTTGATGGACTATATGGAACTGACGGAAAGGACTGGCAGAATCCGAAGCCAGGGAGAGGAGATAGTGGAAGATTATTGGAAAATTTAAAGTGTTTATTTAGAAATTGTGTTAAAGTAATGACTGTTAGAAAAATGGTGGAATGATATTTTATGGATTTAGCAGAAATGCTATAAGAAGTTAGGTGCATATAAGTAATTTACCCTTAATGGGAAATAAGGTTAAAGAATATGTTATTTATAATATGATAGAAAATAGAGAAAGATGGAAAGGATTTGCTGAAACAAGTACTAAAAGTGGGATACAAAAAGGGAGGTGTGAGGAAGTCGAGGAAACAAGGGAATGAAGGACAGAGTATGGAAAAGGAGGGATGTTTTTAAATTGTATTTGTTTTGTTTTATTTATGTGTCTAGTTTAATGGGTTTAGGTTGGGTTTGTATTGTTTATATATTGTATTGTATTGTTTTTGTTTTTCTTCTTTTTTCTTTTCTCTTTTTTGTCTTTTTCTCTAATTTTCTGTAACTTTTAAAAGTAATAAATATTATTTTTTTTTAAAAGGAAAAAAACAAAAACAAAAAAGGCCTAACCTTCCTCCAGATGTTTCCCCTTCCACATCTGGTGAGGCTGTAAGGAGTTCAGAAGCCTTTTCTGATTTTTGCTTAATTACAGTTTGTCTTATGTTGTTCAAGCACAAAGCAAACTATGGTTAATCCTAACTATGGTTAGTGGAAACAGGGCAACTTAAAACCATAGTTCATAAAGCTGATTCATGTTCACTTTCCTTAGTTAATATTAACCACATTTTTGGGTTTGGAAGATGTGCTGAACTCTGCTTATTCTTAAATAGAAACAGGAGGTTCTAATCTCCTCCTCACAGCCTTGTGAAAGGAGCAGAGAGTATGTGAGCCTGGTAGAGAGGCTAGACTCAACCTCATAACATCTGAACACATCCTCTATGTTTAAAGCAGTTTGTTGCATGTTTTTTGCATTGAATGTTTGATAATAAAAACGTTGGAGCCAAGCCAATCAGCTGCAGAAGACACACAACTCTAAAGAAGCAAAATGGTCTTAAGGCTGGAAGTTATAGTTTATTATAAAACGTTTAAAATACTACGTGCTGTCCAAAGAGTTCCTGCTAAAATATATTAATATATTACAATCTAAGAGTCAGGATACAAAAGAGGAATATACAAGGTTATAGAAAGATTACGTATCGACCAGGTGGGATGGTTACTATAAGTGAATAGCTCAAACACCATTTCTTTTCATAGAAATTTATAGTAAGGTACTGGCCTATGCTGCGATGCAGCCAGGTGGACTGGGGTTGCTGGCTGGACTAGGGTTAAACTGGTTTGCAGATCAAGCCTCAAAGAGTGCAGTATTACACTTACAACATTAGCAGGACAATTCACACCCAAAACTGAAGTGTGCTCAACAGGCAAGTGTTCATTTTGAACTTGGAATTGCATGCTTGGTGCCATGCTCTTGGAATTGCAGCTGTATGGAATCAGTTTCCGACGGAACTTAGACAAGCACCTAGCACCTTTCATTTTTAGGCAGCTATTGAAAACATATATTGTAAAGAGGGCTTTCCCTGAACAGTAGCTTGGCCATTTTATATTGTACTCTGTGTGTAATTTTGCAATTTTATGCTTTTAAGACCTGTATTTTACATCGTTATGTACATTTCATTTTTGCTATATATGTTGACTTTTGGCATTTCTGTTGTACAAATGCTTTGGAAGAATTTGTTGGAAAGTGGTTTACAAATCCTATGATGATGATGATGATAATTTATTTATACTGCGCCCATCTGGCTGGGTTTCCCCAGCCACTCTGGGCGGCTCCCAACAGAATATTAAAAACATGATGAAACATCAAACATTAAGAACTTCCCTAAACAGGGCTACCTTCAGATGTCTTCCAAAAGTCAGATGGTTGTTTATTTCCTCGACATCTGATGGGAGGGCGTTCCACAGGGTGGACGGCACTACCGAGAAGGCCCTCTACCTGGTTAAAGAGATGAAATGCTCTAATGATTGCATATGCTCCATGCACCCTTTCTAGTGTATGGAAGAATTTGTATGCAGAGTCACTATTTGCATAAGAAGTCACCATGTTTTAAGTCATTATTCCTGCAATATGCTACCACAGCTGCCACCGAAGTGCCCCCAGATTTTCTGCCTACTGAGCACCAAGCTTCTTATTTAAATGGCAGCAACTTTATAGCCCATCAAGTCTGGGGCAGTTCCACTAATTGCAATATAACCCATGCACAACAAAAGTGAGTAGAGCCAAATGTGGAAGAACACTGTCATTTTACTAACTGAACTATTGTTTATGAAAGAAGATCTGCGTAATGTTGGGACTTGTATAATCAGAAATTGTTGGGTTACATTGGCACTCTGCCCTGCAATCCATATGAGATATAGTTGTGCCATGCAAAGGTCTCTTTCATTACAGCAGTGCCAATTTGTAGGCTCTGCATGTCCATCACATTGTGTTTAAAAGATGTGCTCAACATTTCCAGTATTTTAAAATCCCATCACCACGAGGCAATTCCCTCTGCAGCAAGGCTATCTCAGCTTCCATTACAGTACATGAGGACTGGTTATGGCTGTACTGGTGCTAGAGAGGACCAGTGCAACTAAAAGAATGCTCTGAAGAACAACATTGTTTAAAATGTGCTCGGAAAGGTCCTGGGATGTTGCATAGATGCATCTGTTCCACAGGCAAATAGTATGTCTCAAGCAAGCAGCCGGTTAAGGCAAAGTCATTGAGATTAGTCCATTGTAACTACAAGTAGTTGCATGAGAGCTACACATTGGAGCATTTGGAGCCCAGGAACCATGGCCGTCTTACCCATAGGCACTAGGGGTGTGGAGCACCCAGGCGCCGGGCTCTCAGAGTCCAAGAGTCCGGGGCCAGAGAGTTGAGTCCGGGGAAGAGCCAGCCCATCAGTCGGAGTGCCGTGATGGGCTCTTCTGCTGCGGGCAGCTCTGCACTGCGAGTTTGGAGGGCAACCAAGCCAGCGAGATGCTGAGGTGGCCAGCCAGCTAGCTCCACCCTCCTACACGCCTGGGACTGGGTGGTGGTGGCCCTAGGTGGATCTTTGCACCCCGGCGCAGCATATGCTTAAGACAGCCCTGCCAGGAACTGACCATGTCACAAAACTGTCAGTTGTCAGTCCACAAGTATATACTGACAGTATTTTGGACTGGATAGTTTTAGGTACCAGACAGTCATAGGCTGG
The DNA here is from genome assembly GCF_964270895.1 of Podarcis filfolensis. Classification (NCBI taxonomy): domain Eukaryota; kingdom Metazoa; phylum Chordata; class Lepidosauria; order Squamata; family Lacertidae; genus Podarcis; species Podarcis filfolensis. Next base: position 75,963,917 of record NC_139604.1, on the reverse strand, counting down.
AGCAGACCTGTAGTCCAGCATCCTGTTACCACAGTGACCAACCAGATGCTCTGTGTGAACCAGGTCTTGGTCTGGGCATTCAGTCAAGTGATGCAGTTCTCTGCATATAAGGCACTTCCTTAGGAGTCAGAGATGTACTTGCACGAGACCTACAGATGCAGCCCTACCATGAAGAAAGGTGAAGTGATGGTCTCAGGCTGTTGATTTTGAGTGCTGGTGAGAATGGCAGAGTGGGAGACAAACAAGCCTGATTTAAGGAGGCTAGGACAGACATGAGGAGCCTGTGGCCCTCCAGATACAGTGGTACCTCTGGTTATGTACTTAATTCGTTCCGGAGGTCTGTTTTTAACCTGAAACTGTTCTTAACCTGAAGCACCACTTTAGCTAATGGGGCCTTCTTCTGCTGCCGCACCACCGGAACATGGTTTGTGTTCTCATCCTGAAGCAAAGTTCTTAACCCGAGGTACTATTTCTGGGTTAGCGGAGTCTGTAACCTGAAGTGTATGTAACCTGAAGCGTATGTAACCCGAGGTATCACTGTATTGATATACTCCAATTCCCATCACCGCAAGCCAAGCATGACCAATGGTCAGAAATGATGAGTGTTGTAGTCTAACCGCATCTGGAGGGCCACAGACCCCCCCCCCCCCCCGCTTTGCTCTAGGGAGTTCTTTTGTGCAAATCTTTCTGTTGTTCATTTAATTGACTCTTATCCAGGAGAGCTTTCTAGGAGATTGTACCATGTTAATTAGTGTGCGGGTTTCACGTGGACATCCCACTTCACACACCAACATGTCTTTAGCCTTGCAGAGAGAAAGTGTATGTGGAATTAATGTGTAAGTGGATTAATGTGGTTTGAGCTTTATCAAATGCTTGGGAAAGGCAGAAAATGCCCATGAAAGTTAATGCTACAGCAAACCAGCCACAACACTTTATTGTGTTTTCAAATCAGTGGGAACTTTGCCACTGACTTCAATGGGATGCGCCTCTCACCCAATGATCTTTTTAGGAAACAAAGCTAAAAATTAAACCATCTCCAAAAGAAACATTTTACAACATACTGTGGTGTCGCAGTAAACGCTTTTCAATAAACCCCAGCCTGCTTATTATTATTTTTAAAGGGTATTTCTCACCCATCCCTCCTTCCCCTCCACCAGAATATTGGAAGCAGCATAAATAAGAGCTGGACCCTTCTCAACCCAAAGTCCTTGCCAATAGTTTGTAATTCAATATCTGCGTTTCAAGGCTGGGTAAAGCGGTGTCAATTGTATTTGCCGTGTCGTTGTTTCAACGGCCCCCCCTTTCCCTCCACCAGAAAAAAGTAAGCGTTAAACTTCCGTTCAGTCTATGTGGACTGATGAAATGTAGGAAATCTGTTTCTGGCGAGGGAAAAAAAAGGTTTCCCAAAGAGAGCACCAAGTAGAGAGAGAGATCAGAAGTATGAAGAGTGGCAGTAGTGCTGCTGCTGCCGGGCTGCTCAGGCGAGGAAAGCAGGACGGACTGCAAGAGAAGAGCTTTGGGGCATCGCGCACAGAAAGTGAGTGAGAATTTTTTGCAAAGGGCGAGAGAGGCGGGCGTGAAATGCTGGCTGGCTACTAATAAATAGCCGGGGAGGTGGGGGAAAGAACTCTGGTGGCCGCCGCCGAGAAACATTAACAAACATCTGACGAGGGTGGGTTTTTTTTTCTTTCCTTTTTTGCAGCTGATCTAAACAAGGGGAGGGCGTGTGTTTAAGTGCGCGGCGCGTTGTTTGTTTCACTGCTGCAGTTCAGTTTAAAGGAGAAGACTGCAGAAGAAAAGAAGGGAGCCGTTTTAGCCCTGTGAGGTCCGCACCTCCAGGGTTTTCTATTGTTTGTCCACCTCGCTCGCCTTGCAAGGCGTTGGCGAGCAAGCGGCTCACCTTCCCAGGCACTTTGGCAAGAGGGGAACGCGCTCTCGTCCTCTCGCCCACGCGGCGGGCTTAGTCTCGCCTCGCCAAAGTTTACAAACAAGCGTGCAGCGGGAGTCTGCTTTTCTGCGAGTTGGGAACGATCGCATTTTTAGTTTCAAAGTTGGCAGGAAAGAGAAAGAGGGGAACGGTGCGTGGTGCGCGCCGCTTTCTTTCGAGCGTCGTCGTTTCCACTTTCAGGAGCTTGCTCGCGCTCTGCAGCAGAGCTTTTTGCGCATGAAAGTCAGGGTTGAATACAGATAAGAGAAAGCCATCTCCGCCCCCCAAATGAATGCTGGCATTGTCTTTTCCCTTAATGAGCGGGCTCATCGCGTACAGAGCGAAGCCCTCGCTTTAAGCCCTGTATGCGCGTGAGGCGGGGAAATATTGTTGTATATACAGTATGTCCTATATCTGCAACATTGCGCCATTCGGTAAAAGTATTGTTAAAGAAGCTAAGTTCAGATTTCCTTAGCGATCTGCAGAAAGGAAGGGGGCGGGGCGGGTGGATCTAGAAGATCGTCAGAAGAAGAGCTCTCTCCAAGGTGGGATGGAATACAAGGATTTCTGCAAATTAGATTTTTGTAGCCGGTCCAAAGAGGGATAAGTAACTAGGCACCTGGAGTCTCTTCGCACACCCTCCTGGATCTAGGCCATCATACGGTTGTATGGGGGGAATATCCAGTTTGAGCCTGGATATTCACTAATCAGTGCCTGACAGCCTACTCAAGTCTCATTGAGGGCTATAGGTAAGTGTGCTAGGACTGCAGCGTAATTATAGGCACGCCTTCTCCGAAGTGCCACTCGTGAGTGTGTGTAGGATTGCAGTGTAGGAGGATTACGCAGGGCGCTTCACCCTGCCCTGTTGCACCGATTAGAGGCTGTTCCGTTCAGACTGATAGCCCACCACGTCTAGGACGCTGGGGTTCGGGTAGCAGGCAAATCAAAATAAATAGCTGCGAATGAAGGAACGCAGAAACGATCGTTCATGAAACAGAACATCTACAGGAAATCTACCGCCTTCTGCCGCAGGGTTAATCACGCTGTGTGCAAAAAAGAAATATAGTTACTGTTTTTTAAAAAAATGCATTGTTCTCGGGAAACATCCGCAGTGAGCGTTGCAGCAAGTGTTGGCGGGGGCGGGGTCGCGGGGCAGAGCGCTTCCCTCGCTTAACTGCGGATCTGGAGGTTAACCCTGTCCAGCCCCGCTGGGACAGCGCTTTAAGGCACAGCCCTCCCCGCTCCTTCCACGGCCGACCCCTCCTCCAACTCCCCTGCGGTGGAGAGAGATAGACAAGCAAGCGAGACAGGCTCTCTATTCTTGATGTGTTTTGCAGGGGATCAGGTTACCGCCGGGCTTCTTCAGACTGCTGCTGCCTCCCACCCGCTCGAAAAATGATCGAAGCTCTTTCCCGGAGCGGGCGGGGGGATCCGGGGGACGGGATCGGGGGAGGAGAGCTTTCCCCACTCCGCGGGGAGGGTTTTGCCTCCCTTGGCTTTGGATAGGAAACGCAGGGAGCTTGTCTCTCTCTCTCTCTGCACCGCCCCCCCCCGCTCCTCCTCCCTGCCTTTCCCGTCGCATTGCAGGTTTCCCCCACCTTCTAACGCAGCTCTGCGTAGCTTCGCATTTGCCATCATGCCCATGAACTGCAAGGAGGAGTGGGGAGCGGGGGAGATTTTTTAAAAAATGATTATTATTATCAGCCTTTCTCCAAAAAACCGCATTAAATCTTGGATCAGGGCTACGGTGATGGCGAGCCGACGGCGTGCCAATTGTGATGGGCTTTGTGGCGGGCTGTGACTGAATGGGAAGCTCGCTGGCCTCCTGCAAGGCTGTTTCGAGGGGCCGTAGAGCGGCATGGGGGGACTAGACGCGCCTGCCTTGCGGAGGTTTCGGGCCCTGCAGGCGCAATGCTGATCGGAGGAGCGGGGCGGGTGGGTGGAGGTCAGGCGGTCTCATCTAGACTCCTTAGGAAGCGGCAGGAAAAGCAACAGGTTTGCTGTTAATGGTGGGATGGAAACAGATGCTAGAGTTGCAGTGGGCTTCCTGGTGGATAGTATCTCCCCAGGACTTCTTTTCATGGCAGGGTTCACCTCTAGAACATGCTGCAGAGTAATGGAGAAGGCTTAAGAACACCGGAAAGCGGTCAGACCAATCGTCCATCAGGCTCTGGATTGCCTGCACTGATTGGCAGTTGCTCTCCAGGGTTTAGGCAAGAAGTTTTCCCTAGCCCTCTCTGGAGGCATGGCATAGCCAGGATTTATGTTGGGGGGGGGAGGAGAGAGAGGACTGAGCTATCGAGACTCCATTGGTCAGTTTAAGTATTTTTATTTATTTACTTGCTTTAGGGGGGCAGCTGCCCCCTGCACCCCCCTGGCTATGCCCATGCCTGGAGGTGCTGGGGATTGAACTGTTACCAGGGACCTTCTGCAGGCAAAGCAAAAGCTCCACTACAGAGCTGTGATCCCTCCCACAATGAGCTACACATCCTCTCCTTCCTCCACCAATCCCTGGGTTCTGAGCCTTCTTCCCTGTTAGTTCCCCAGCTGGTTCCTCCCACCATTCCTCTGTGGCCAACCAGTCCATGGCAATCTTTCTCTCCTATTCCACTGTAGTTCTGGGCCACATGGGAGCAGCTCATGAGACTCATTTGTGGTGTAGTGGTTAGAGTGCTGGACTAGGAACTTGAAAGTCCAGGGTTCAAATCACCACTTGGCTATCAAGCTTGCTGAAGTGACCTTGGGTCAGTCGCTGCCTCTCAGTTTAACCTACCTCTCAGGGTTGTTGTGGGGATAAAATGCAGAGCAGGGGAAGAACCATGTGCCCCTTGGAAGAAAGATGGGAGAGAAATGTATTAACTATAACAATAAACTCCTGCTGTAGCTTCTACCTGAGCCACCATCACCTCTACCAATGGCGTTGCCAAGTCTGGTAATATGGCAACCATGTTTCTGTAGTGACCCAGGGCTTCTGGTTGCGATATCACAAAAAATGGTGTCTAAAAAAAGGCAATAAAACTGGAAAGGAGTTCAGCACAGCTTCCCTGCAATGGTTGACTTTTAAAGTTTAGAAGGGCCAAGTTGGCCAAGAAGGAACAGGATAGATTTATAAAATTATGCATGGTGAGACATAGTCTCCCCCTTTTATAATACTAGAATTGAAAGTAATCCAGTGAAACTGACAGGACTGGGGAAATTAAATATTCCATACATCATACCATTAAACTATGACCTTCTCTACGACAAGATGTAGATACCCCTTTCAAGTTAGAGAAGAGGATCAGACAAATTTATGTAGGAAAATAAAATGGTTGATCTAGCTGTGAGGGGTATTTGCAAGTTCCGAAGTGGAATTCATTGAACTCCAGTTGCAACAGTGAAATAACAAAATAGAGGTGTTACCTGGTTCTGTGCTTCCCAGAGGTATCTGGCTGGCTGCTGGGACTAAGGCTGCTCTTATGTTCTCACATGATCTGAGTAGCATGGGAATAAGATGCCGGTAAATGGCTCTGTGCATTAGAAGTAGACCCAGTAGCAGTAGAAGAGACCCAGAAATTGTAGGAGTCAACTAGGACAGCCTGACCATGTGATCATCACATCATCACTGCCTTGTCAGGTTGCTTCAAATGTTATGAAAGGTGCAGGTTAAATCTTTGAATGCAAAGATGTGATTTGAAGCTAACTTGAAACCAAACAGTAGTGTTGTGCTCTGGGTTCAGCAGGAACCTAATTCCTGAGTCAGATTGTGTGGGATGTATTATCACTGAAGCAGTCAAGCACAACATTTTCCTGTTGCCTAGAGTGGACACACAGGGGGATGTGGCTCCAGACAGGGAGGGCTTCCTCTCATACTTGCTCTGGAGCCTCCCCCCCCCCTGTGTGTGACCAGGTAGATGGGTGTGACCCTAGCAGACCCTACAAAAGGGCTAGCCATGCAGCCATCTTCCTCTTTTTTTGGACTCTTTTGCTCTTTTACCATCTTCCTCTCTTCTGGCTCTTAGCACATGGCTCATCCTTACAGAGGATGGAAGTCACAAGGTAGAAAGTCTGAAGCGTAGCTCAAACTTCTTTTCTCTGCAAATGTAACTGTAACCACAAGAAAAAAAGCCTGCCTTCAGAATACTACTCCTGTGAACTGAATGCAAGTAAACTTTACTCTTACTTTTAAACAAGACTATCGTGCTATTATTATTTTAAGAGGGAAATAAAAGGGGAAACTTACCAGGAACAAGCCAGACTGGATTGCTTAGCTTAAATGATTCTAACAAATCCATCAACTTGCTTCCAGCAATCTGCAAGGGAATGTGCTCTTGCTGCTTGCTCACTAGCGTGAGTGAGGAGGGATAGTGTTTAATCAATATATCCTCTCCTACTTTCCTCAACATTCCCACAGATTGAGCCTACTGAATTAGATTCAGGCCTTGGATGAGGTCTGGTTGAGACAGCCACCAATTTCTGCAGATTGGGTTGGAGGACGCAGAGGGAACTGGGGCTGTCCAGGGATGGGGTATCAGGCAAGCAGGAGAGGAATGCATCAGGAGTGCTATGAAAGGCCAAGACCTAGCTGACTGCTGCCTGGGTATTCCTGGGAGATGGGAGGAGCCCAATGCAGCTTGACTCTCCTTTCTGCCTGATGCCCCGCAGGATCAATACCTCCACTCAACACCTGTTGTGATCCTGCATGGTGCAGGGCTCTTCTTTGTTGGTGCCTTCCCTGCAGGGCCGTCTTAAGGGTATCTGGTGCCATGGTGCAAAAATCCCTCCAGCGCCCCACCACCCACATTTCCCTCCCAGTGCGCAGGCTGGAGGGTGGGTCCTCCAGCAAGGAGGAGGCTCTGGGCGCGGCGCGGCATGGCAGAGGGCAGCAAGCTGTTGCCAGGAGGCGCCGCGTCCAGCCTTTCCTCTTCCTTGGCGCCCTCCAGAACTTGGCGCCCGCGCCACTAGCCTCTATGGGTAAGACGCCCCTGCTTCCCTGCAAAGGAGCTGCCTCAGAAGCAGCACTCTGCAGGATCTATGCCTCCACTCTGCAACAACTGTTGCATGGTCCTGCAATTGGTCCTGCATGGTGTTTCCCAGGATGCAAGCCACTTGTGAAGCAGCATCCTGAACGATCAATTCCTCTTCACAACAGCAAGCTTGCAAAGGAGGAGGAGGAGGAAGAAGAAGAAGAAGAAGAAGAAGAAGAAGAAGAAGAAGAGGAAGAGGAGGAGGAGGAGTTTGGATTTGATATCCCGCTTTATCACTACCCGAAGGAATCTCAAAGCAGCTAAAATTCTCCTTTCCCTTCCTCCCCCACAACAAACACTCTGAGAGGTGAGTGGGGCTGAGAGACTTTAGAGAAGTGTGACTAGCCCAAGGTCACCCAGCAGCTGCATGTGGAGGAGCGGAGACACGAACCCGGTTCCCCAGATTACAAATCTACCACTCTTAACCACTACACCACACTGAGCATCCTGCACAACCTAACCCCCATCCTTGATCGGGAGGGAAGGAGAAGGAGTTGCAGCAGCATCTTTCCCCTCCCAAGCATATGTTTAACTCATTTGGGGCTGGATTTGTGGTGGGGCAGCTGGTCCCTGGGTTGACCCAGATGGCGCCTTCTGGATCAGAGCCTGGCGGCAGATAGGGAGGGGGCAGCTTGAGCATGGAGGTTTCCCTTTTTCTAAATAGGTAACTGAATATTTGTGCCAGGCTGAAGTCCTTGGTTTTGTTGAGTGCAGTGTGCCAAGGTGCAATTAAAACATGTGGTCTGAACAAATGAACTGCAGGATCCAGAGTGCAGACTCATAGGTTCAATGTTGCCGTTGTCGTTCCAGTATCTGTATAGTTCAATATCCACTATAGCAGTCAGAAATGCAGAACTGGATGTTAGACGTGTGGCATTTCACACTGTTTGACAATCCTTGGATCTTGGGAAACAGAGGAATCACCCGAGGCAGAGAGAAATATACCTGTGCTTGCAGAATGCAAACTGTATTTCGTTGCAGTTCATTAAAAAATTTAAAAAAGCATTCCCAAGACTGAACAGACTCAGATTGTCCAAGTTAACATCTCCATTCCATGTGCAAAACCTTCCTTTTTTTGTCAAATCTTTTTTGTTAAGTTTTGCATTGCAAATTAAAATTCAAACATTAAACATGAACATAATTATTTAGAACAGGCTTCCACAACCTCGGCCCTCCAGCTGTTTTGAGACTACAATTCCCATCATCCCTGACCACTGGTCCTGCTAGCTAGGGATCATGGGAGTTGTAGGCCAAAAACAGCTGGAGGGCCGAGGTTGAGGAAGCCTGATTTAGGATTCCCTGAATCCTTCAACTCCCCTCCGTCCTTCCATGGTTACCATTGTCAATCTTTTCCCAACTGCTTCTCTTATTTTTTCTCTCTCTATTTTTTTTAAACAGTCCATTTTAACCATAGTTTTTAATACATTACAAGCATTACTCAAATCCTGCCAAAGTTTTTAGTTGTTTACAGTGTTCTCTTAAATATATTATAATTCCCCCCCCATTCCTTCTCGAAGTTCTTCTCTTTCTGGTTTCTGACTTTCCCGGTCTGTTTCGCCATTTCGGCATAGTCCATCATCTTCATCAGCCATTTATCTCTGGTCAGGACGTTGTCTTCTTTCCATCCCTGGGCCAGTAATATCCACACTGCTGTTGTTGCATACATAAATAATTATTTCTGCTTCTTTGGTATCTCTGCACCTAAAATTCCTAATAAAAAGCCTCTTTTTTTTTTTACAAACATTAGTTTAAACATGTTTCCAACTCATTATAAATCATTTCTCAGAATGCTTTTGTTATCTTGCACGTCCACCACATGTGGTAGAACATGCCTTCCTTCTCCTTACATTTCCAAGAAACATTTGAAGCAGTTCTATACATTTTTGCTAATTTTACCAGCATTAAATACCATCGATACATCATTTTCATACATGTGCTAGACCTTCCTACCAGGAGAGACAATCAAATACAGTGGTACCTGTGGTTGCAAACTGGATCCATTCCGGAGGCCCGTTAGCAACCTGAAAGGAACGCAACCTGCGTCTGCATGGGTCGTGATTTGCCACTTCTGCGCATGCGCATGATGTCATTTTGCGCGTCTGAGCATGCGTGAGCGGCGAAACCAGGAAGTAACTCTTTCCGGTACTTCCCGGTTGCCACAGGACACAACCTGAAAATGCTCAACCTGAAGCAAACATAACTGTATCCTGATCCGCACTGACTCCCTTACTCTCAAACAGTTCTACGCTGATCTTGGTAAAACTACTGAAGAAAAATGAATTTGGAAGTTCTCAGGCTTTTAATGACCAGCTGCAAAAAGATAAATATATTTGCTAATTTCTTTTGGTGTTGGCTTCCAACCCACAAGACTTACATAAGTATTAAGCCTCAGTGTGCAGCCATGTGCCAGGTTCCTGTCCCACTGTGCTTTAAGCACCCCATGCACTTTGTATCAAATGTATTCATAACACAAAGGACAAAGGCTGCTTGTGAACTGGAGTTTACTTTATCAGAATAGATCACATTTTGATGTAAGCCCTTAAAAATTCTAATTGATTAATGAGTTTCAGATGGTGGTTCGCCTTCTTCCTCCCCACTCCTCCTTCCCTTTAACATGTGCAGCATGGTTCCAGCTAATCTGGGAGAGTTCCAGAACTCTGGGCTAAATTGGTTGCAGTATGGTTTATATGAATAATAAAATAACTAGAGAGAAAAGATTGAATTTCCTTGCAGAAATATAATTGTGCTTGCTGAATATGAGCGAGCTTATGTGTTATCCAGTTATTTGTTATTGTTGTGGGAGGGGAAATAACCATTAAGATTATCCATCTTGTGTACCCTCAGTGTAGTTAGAGTTAATTTGTATTTTCTTATATTTTATTCTCTGGCGTAGCCTAAGATCCAAGGATAACTTGAGCAGCAGGCTCTTAGTAGAGTATTCTAGTTCTTCAGTGGCTGCACAGTTGCCGTATTGTCTTCCACTCTCAGTATAAGGTGTGGAGGTGATCTATGACCAATTTTTGCTCAGCGTAGGGATGGAAAAAAATGTCAATTTCAGTTCTCTAAAGTTCTCATTTTCCTAGTATTAAATTCAGTCCTCAACATTTCCACATTTTTTTAAACCCTCATGAAAATTTGTCAGCATTTTAATGTGCATTCCTCCTAATAAACATATTTTTGTATGCATTTTTAACTAATGGAGACATGTCCCTGATTGTCTTGTATCTTACTTTGGTACTAGGCCCCCCTTCAGGGGCCAATGGAATAACTTTTTTTTAACCCTTTGGGACCTCCTTTTTTCATTGGAACCCTCCCACCTCCTTAATGAAGATCGGGGTGGTGGTGGTGGTGTTGCTTCATAGGGCTTATTGAAGGAACAGTAGTTGCTTCCTGTTCCTAAGGAGCCCCTCCTAAGAGGAGCCACTTTAAATTTAAGAAAATTAGAAAATGTGCCTCTATTTTAGCAGGTTTTCAATTACTGATGTTTGCCTCTGCTGTATTGTACTTCCAGTATTATTCTTTCCTAACATTTCTAGTATTATTTATATGGGTTTGTGTTTCTGCGTTTCTGTAGCATTATAGTTTATGATGGTGTCATAGTATGCTTTTGGTGCTTTTTGGCAGAAAACTATTACAACTGCTAGAAATAAATAAAGGTCTGGCTTTAATACTGTTCACTAAGAAAGTCTAACGTTTTGAGATTCTCATCTTCCATTTCCCTCTGCCTACCCCACAGGGTCTCTGATAACTTAATATAGCATAAGGGGCTGCCTTATATTGAGCCAGACAAATGGCCCATGTGGTCTGGTGCTGTCTTTTCTGTCTGGCAGCAGCTTAGCAGGGTCTAGTAAAGAGATCAGAAACCTTCAGCCCTTTAGATGCTATTAGACTACAACTCCCATCATATCCGACAAATGGGGTTGTTAGGGGTTAGAGTGTAACAACATCTGGAAGGCCACAAGTTCCAGAATCACTTGGAACATACAGAAAAGCTCCAATAAAATTAATAAAAGCCACCAACTAAAAACATCTTGTGCTGTTAGCGTTTAAGAATTATTGGACACCAACATTTTATTCGGTGCTGGAAAGAATAAATGTGATGCAGTCCCTGCTGAGTTGTTTGGGATTGAACCAGGGCCCTGCTCTACCACTGAAACAATCCTCTCTCTTGCTCTGTGTGCCTCGGCTTATCAAACTGCCTGTTCTTCTCACTAGTCAGCTTTCCTGGGCGATCATTCCACTCCCCATCAATTGGTTTTCTTCACTCAGGCTTTGACCTGCAATGCATATGCCTCTGTTACTCCACTCCCTGCCTGGACATACTGCTTCCTGTGTGCTCAGCTACCTATGGCTCAGATTTACAGTAAATAAACATAGCCATTATGGCTAGTAGCCATTGACCGCCCGAGACGCCATGATGTTATTTGCATCAAAGTACCTCATGTGAAAGTTATAACTGGGGTTGCATCTTAATTTTTCGACTGAATCCAAGGTGATGTGTACACGTTGCCTAGATGCGTAACTTGCTCTTAGAAGCAAAACCTTGGTTCGTTCATCATTGGGAGCTGTTGGCAATGTTATCCTGCCTGCGTAAGCCTCCGTTTGTGTGGAGATTCAAATCTCCTTACAACAATAATTACATTAGCTAATCTATATACATTGTGTGAGCACAATGTAAGTACTGTTTTATGAATATCGGATCCCCACGTCTCTCTCATTCCCAGCAACCTTCTTGGCAAGTTGCGGCACAGAACTGCAAAATGTGTGATTTTTCCTCATTCCTGTTTGAAAAGAAATCCATCAACGCTGTGAACCAAACCAGGAGGGAGACAAAGAGTCAGAAGAGTTTTGCTCTTTTCTAATGCCTTTTCTGTGTTAATGAGAACTAGCAGGGATAGCAGAAACTTACGTTAGACCCGGCTGAACTTCACTTTGGCTTCTGATCCCTCGCCGCTCATTTCTTTCCAAAATGGATGCTCTCCAGCGTTGTTACTGTGCAAGCCAAAGATTCTCTGCACTTGCAGCTGGTACCCCCCTCTGTTTAATTAGTGTGGTTGCTGCTGTGCTGCTCTGCAGCTTTTAGTCACTTTCTGAAAAGGATCTCTTCTTGTTTTCCTCCAGTGGCATATAACTAGGGCTGGCCAGTCTAGCGTCTGCTTGACACACAACCTTTACAGGACTGTACTGTGGCCTCAAAAGTCCATGCACCATATTTACAGTTATTAAAGCAATCTTAAATTATGTAAACTTTTCCTCTTTGACAGTTTAGAGACTGATTAGAGATACGTTCAAGGCAGACGATGAAAAGCAAAGCTTGCTGGGAGGCTCAGTTTGGGCCACGGGCCAGGCTGAATGATACAGTTGCAGCTGTTGCTCACTACTGTGAGCCGGGTTCATTGCAGGGAATCGCCACAGCAGTACTTTTAAAAGGCATGCAGCCAGTCTCCACTCGCTTAATCACAATAAATGGTTCAGAGGAAGGCTAGCTCTGGCAGGTGCAATAGTGTTCTGCTTCTTAAAGTAATGGGATTCTAGTCCACAAGGAATCTTGCAGCCTCAAATATTATGATTGCATTTCAAAAGTTTGACTCTTAAAAGCTATTTATTATATGGTCCTTGTTTTGGGGTGTACATTCCCTCCCACCCCCATAATGTAGGATGCTAACTAATGCCAGGATATGCAATCTGCCCCCATTTAGCCCAGTATTGCCTAATCTGGCTTTCTGCCGGAAATATTTGCTTTCACCTGCTATTAGGTCTTTAAAAAAATAACAACAAAAAACTGGAAGTGCCAGCATTTGAATCTGAGACCCAATAGGCATGCAAACCATGCATTCTGTTTTTCAGCTATGGTCTTTCTAGTGGGATAACCTGGAAAATGCTTCTGTGATCAACACAGAATTGACTAAGGGCCCATCTCACTGCACATTTAAGGTGGGATCATATCACTTTAAAGATTCATGAATCCAAAGAGTCCAGGGAGATATAGTTTTGACACCCGACACCCTTAACAAACTTCAGTTCCCAGGATTCTTTGGGGGGAAGCCATGCCTTTTAATATTATGCTTTAAATATATAGTGCAGATGTGGCCTAAACCTGTAATGTTCCACTGCTGCTGGTCTAATACTCCAATTTATGGACAAATGTAACCCAGATTAGTTGATAGTTTATGCCAATATCACATTCTCCCTTGGTTGAGGAAGTGGATGCTGTCTACCCCACCCTGATTGATACGACTTGTGCTTTTATAGTTTGACAAATGGTGGAGGCCAGGGCTGCGTTGTGGCTAAGAATGTGAAGTCGGAAGTCTCTGGCTCAAATCTGTCATGAGGGACACAGCTGGCATTAAAAATGCCACCTCAGCTTCATCCCTCCCCTTTCCTGTTTGCGGTATAGAGATAACAATACCGGGCCAGTTTATAGCATTGTTTGAAGGATCACAGTGTATAGGAAAAGCTTTGAACACTCAAAAGTGCTATTTAAATGTTAACATTCATTGCAGTTCAGATTAGTGGGTGATGGATAACACAACAGTCAGCTTGTTGTGGTTTGTACATTATGATTGGTTTTGTAAGATTCACCTTTAATACAACGAGAAAGTGCCTGAGCAAGAGGTAGTTACTTAGCATTGAGGGTGATAAATAGTGAAATACTGTTCATGTCTATTTAAAAGTAAGTTCAACTGGATTCACAGCAATGGGACTTACTCCCAGGTAAGTAGGTATAGGATTACATAGGATTGTGATGTAAGGTACCAAACCTATGTCCTTGGTCGCTGCATATGTGGGACTAAATTGAAAAGATAATTTGCACAAGTCCTTGAACAAACCAGTTTCTTCCACCCATACGTGGCTTTAATCCACAGTTGATATTATTACTTAAAAAAAATAAAATATTGCAAATTAGTGCCAACAAAAAACCACCACCACAACCCAACTTGGCTGCATGATAGCAAATGGTCACCTGACCTCTCTTGCTTACCCCTGGCGATTACTGACAAACATCAGCAGACAGTTTAAATTACTGGGCTGGCAAGCTACTGGGCTGAGCTACAATACACAGAAGACTAAATGCACTACTGTCTAGTAACATAAAAACCTCACTGTTTGGTGGGAGTGAATGGGGAGGAATGCAACCTTCCAGCTTGTTGAAACTGTTACATGCCATTAGGTGTACTGTAAACTATCCTGCCCCAAATCCTTTACTCAGACAATAAGGCTAAGAATTAGAGATGCTTTGTTACTATCCGAGAGGTAGGGCGGAGGGAAAGAGAGGGAACACAGGGCATAAATAGGAGGTGCAGCTCAACTGTGTGTAAATAAAGTCCTGTTCCCAGTAAAACTCCATTGTGAAGGAAACATGAAGAGGGGCCTGTTACTGAAGCATTAAGACACTGAAGAGGTAAGTATGTCAAGGGAGGGTTTTTAATGTTTGAGGTTTTTCCTGTGCTTTAACATTTTGTTGGAAGCAGCCCAGAGTGACTGGGGCGACTCAGTCAGATGGGCGGCATATAAATAGGAAAGTTGTTGTTGTTGGTCTTTATTTGCTAGACTGAGGTAGTTCATCATATGTCACAATTTCTCTAGAAGCATACTGTCTTTACCTAAGTGTGTAATGTGTTTATTTTCGAGAAGTCCTATTCATCTTAAAATCCAGAACCACATGAGGGTATTCTGCAGTTTGATCTTGAAATTCATCATAGAATCATAGAATTGTAGAGTTGGAAGGGACCTAAAGGTCATTTAGTCCAACCCCTTGTAATGCAGGAATATGCAGCTTCCCCAGATGAAGCTCAAACCTGTGACCTTGGTGTTATCAGCACCATGCTCTAACCAACCGAGTTAACCAGTGTCATGTGCTTGCCAGTTTCCTGAGTGGTTCTACTGAAGATCTGAGCACATAAGGGAGCATATAAGCAAGTGGATGTGGACAAGAAAGATTGGGGTTGAAATTCCTGCTTAGTTGTAGTGAATGACCTTGGGTTGTTGTGAGGATAAAGGTGGGTGAACTCACATGCATGCTCTCTTCGGCTCTTTGAGATATGTGATAATAAGAACATTGGAAGAGTCCTCATGGACTAATGGCCCATCTAGTCTGGCATCCTGTTTCCCATAGTGGCTAACTGGATGCCTATGGGAAGCCCACAAGCAGAACGTGAGCACAGTAGCTTTCTCCTCACTCATATTCCACAGCAACTGGTATTTGGAGGCATGCCACCATCATCTCTTGTAGCCTTATCCTCCATGAATTTGTCTCTCCCTCTCTTATCCAAGTTGGTGGCCACCACTAAATCTGGTGGGGGCAAATTCCATACTTTAACCATGTGTTGCATGAAGACATAATTTCTTTTACCTGTCCCAAATCTTCAAACATCCAGCTCCACTGAATAACTTCCAAATCTGGTATTATGGGAGAGGGAGGAAAGCTTTTGTCTTGGATGACCACCTGTCATGGATGCTTTAGCTGAGATTCCTGCATTGCAGGGGGTTGGACTAGATGACCCTTGGGTCATTTCCAACTCAAGATTTTATGATTCTATGCACTTTCTCCATGCTACATAATTTTATGCATCTCTACAATGACGTCCCTTGTTTGCCTTTTTAACACACACACACACACACACACACACACACACACACACACTTTCCCTCATAGGTGATCTGCTCTAGCCCCTTGCTTATTTAGTTTGTCCTTTTCTGAACCTTTCCTGCTCCGTAATAAATTTGCTAAGACGTGGCAACCAGAAGTGCACACATTATTTTATGGTTGCACCATAGAAATAAAATTTGAACTGATGAACTGTAGCAAAATTAAATGAAGTAAAACTTTTTCTATTAGTCTCATAGGATTTTAAGTTCTCCAGCATAAAAATATCACCTTGGTAAGCTATCCTGAACACCTTGAAATAAGAGCAGAACATAACTCAAATAATAATGGGCAGTATCCAATCCTGGTCAGGCTCAGAGCAGACCCACTGGAATCAATGGACCTTAATCCATCCCTTAATGACTAGCATGGTGAGCTTTCAGGTGAGTAACAGCAGCGCAGAACAGTTTGCCCAGTGTATTTTACTCTAAGCATAAATGCACCGACTTTCTGACAGTAAGAGCTGTTCAGCAGTGGAACAGACTCTCATTAGAGGTGGTGGACTCTCCTTCCCTGGAGGTTTTTAAACAGAGGTTGGATAGCCATCTGCCATTGATGCTTTAGCTGAGATTCCTGCATTGTAGGGGGGTTGGATTAGATGACACTTGGGTCCCTTCCAGCACTAAGATTCTATGATTCTATGATATTAGTGGACCACATCTGAGAGCTCTGATAAACAGAATGCTGTAGGTTCAGTTTAGTAGCAGCAATGTTTATCATTTTTGTGGTTTGTAACAAACAAGAAGGGAAATAGTTACAATAGGCTAAAGTTACATGAGGGTAGATTTTGGTTGAACATTAGGAGAAATGTATTGACAGCAAGTGCAATTAAGCCAATCTACTAATGACTAAGGGGCTGATGGGCTCTGCCTTGCTGGACTGTTTGTCTTGCCAATGATCTAGCCCTGGATTTCCTACATCAAACTGAGTGTTGTTCTAGGTTGTCTACAGGTATTGTTCCAGCTCAGTGATTCTATGACTCTATTTTGTGAGCTCTGTCCATAAAACATGGTAACATATGTTCTGGACAGAGTTTGACCACATTAAGTCCAAATCTGTCCTCCTTCCATTGCTTTTGCTTTCAGTTCCAGAAATGAATGTTTGTGTATGGGAGAAGAGTTTTGGAAGGCAACAAATGTAAACCAGCCAGTAGTCTTTAAGAGAGAAAACGCAAGGGGATGGTGCCCCTCTGCACTGTACATTTAAAGCAATATCATACCATTTTAAATAAACATGGCTTCCTCCAAAGATTTATTAGGAGTTTTTAGGAGACCCTCCGTTCCCCTCACAGAGCTACAATTCTCAGAGTGGCTTAACAATCAAGCCCTTTTCATAGGGAATTAAAAGTTTTCAGAGGGGACTAGGTGTCTCCTAACAATTCTCAGCACCCTTAACAAACTACAGCTCCCAGGAATCTTTGGGGTAAGCCATGAATGTTTAAAGTGGTGTGATATTGCTTGAAATACATAGTGCAGATGGAACTGATGTTTGGTGCCAGCAAAATATAATGCATAGTAATTTTGTTTGTTTTACCCAGTCTGGAAATTCAGTGCCATGGGTAGGATAATAAGGGGTCCATATTTTCCCCTTAGTATTGGTGGCCTATTTTTAATTATTTAAAATTCCAAATTCAGTGTGGCACCCCTGATTACGTGGCCACATGATATCCTACTCAGTTTGCTCCAGTGATGTGGTGAATGGCTGGATTGTCCCTAATTTGCCTGGGGGGGGGGGAAAGGTGTAAAACTATATCCTTTGCTTCAATGTGTACACGAAGCAGCATTGATATATGTGCAGTTCAGCTAAAACAGATCTCTACTCCAACTCTAATCCAACTCTCCAAGACTAGCTCAAATGAAAAAAGGATTTTGCAACATTGCTGGAAAATGCTCCAGGGAGAGGAAATTCCATTGTTGTAGGACAGCCACTTAAAACAACATCTGTATGTCCTCTGCTAGCTGATTTTACACATAGGCACATGGATATTATTCTAAGGAGGTTCCACATGATTAATCTTAAAGACTGAGTGGGGTATGATAGGGGAAGGAAACTGGTTTCCTAGGTATTTAGGGCTTTACGCACCACAAGCAGTATATTGAAACCAACAGGGCTGGTTGTAGGTTTTTTTGTAGCTTTGGGTCACAGTTTATAATGATCATTCAGATTCATAAAAACATCCAGGTTAGAAAAACACAAACGTCCTGTAGAGTTGCATCTTGCCTTTACATATTCAACAGAGCCTCATTCATATAGGAATTTAATCTACCAGATTTTTTAAAAGAGAGATCAAAACAGCTGCAAGGGACCCAATTCAGTTTATGACTATGGTGTTCTACAAGGGTTTTTAAAATCCGTTCCCCCCATGCTATTCTTCCTACTTAAAATGTTCTCCGGCTGATATCCTACCCCCCCCATGTGTGTCAAAGGATGCTTGGACTCAACCCTGCAATTCTTTAAATTCTATGTTCTGTCTACATTTTTCTGGATGTTCAAATATTATGGGCAAAGTTCAAATTTCCTAACTCATTTACATAGCAGAGACAGTACTCTAGATAGGCAATGAATAGCCAGTACAGTACAGTATTATTGCCTTGCAGTTAAGGGTGTGTGTGTGTGACTTGTTTGAGCATCTATGCCTCACCTTTCTATGATAAAATGAGATTTAACCAGCTTGCAAATTAACAGTATAAAACACAGCAAATAATAGAATCATAAAATTGCAGAGCTGGAAGGCATACAGAGGGTCATCTAATCCACCCCCTGCAATGCAGGAAACTAAACTAAAGCATCCATGACAGATGGCCATCCAGCCACTGCTTGAAAACCTCCAATCAGGAGCCCATTCCACTGTTAAACAGCTCTTACTGACAGAAAGGTCTTCCTGTTGTTCACTCGGAATCTTTTTTTTTTGTAACTTGATGCCATTGGTTCAGGTCCTGCCCTCCAGAGCAGGAGAAAACAAGCTTGACCTTTCTCTGCCTATTTCTGCTATAGGTAGCCTTATATGTGTGAGTTTACATGATAAGTGAAATGTTGATGTTTTATAAATACCATTATCGTCTCACAGCAGGGAGACTGAGTGGTGCTGCATGTACCCTGCAGTTGTTTGGCAATTGCACTAACCATTCTGATGCTTACAGAGAAACCTGAAAGTGTGGTCCTTTGAGAGAGACTACTGGCTCCCTACTGCTCTGAGTTGTGTAACACGCTGGATTATTAGCTTCTAATCCTGTTGCATGCTGAAAAACCGTGCTGCTTTTTGGACCTTGCCCATTGACTGGGACACTATCCAGCTTCCTAGCTTGACTGATTCTTTAGAATCTGAAAACTCCCCTTTAATTCATAATGGCACATGGCCTTTTCTTGAGCCTTAAAAAACAAACAAAAAACACCTCCACCTTGTACTCTAACGTGAGGCTGCATTCGCCCATCTTTGACTGGGATAACAGCCATCAGCCTTGATACTGAGCTTTGAAAGATTATTTGTGGGATAAGCAATAGAAATGGGCACTGCTTTCCTAGTGGAGGTTACATTTAAGGAAGAAACAAAGTAGATAAAGCCTTGGAAAGTCACAAAAGTAGTAGAAAAAGTATGTCTCCCCTTCACCATTACTTGTGCAATTGGGAGGCTCTCAGGTTACTGTTTTTTTCTGTTTTTCCTTTGGCTACTTAAGAAACTTTAACAACATATATTTTGATCTTAACCTGACTAGCACTTCAGTGCTAATCAGCTCTCTGACAGTGCAACTGTCCCCAGATATCTGTGTTAATGATATCTGTGATTTCTGCAGAAGTTATGATCTTTGTCATTTCACCCTTTCTCAGCTTGGTAGGCCTCATGTTGATAAAGTGACATTCTGGCTTTTGAAATGATAGAAATATGCCTATTTTGCTCTAGCTATTGCTCCTTCCCAACTCCACCCGGTGATTCTAATAAATTCAACTGCTCTTCACCCCTCTCCCCTGCTCCATTTCCTATCTGTAGATTGTCTTAGAGACTTAGGTAGGAGTGTCCAGGCTAGGTTGTGTCACAAGGACTCTGCAAAGGCTTTCCTGATAAAACAGGTTTTGAGGAAAGACCCAAAGAGAATCAGAAATCATATTTGCAAATCTAGACTATTTTTTAAATGAATGAATTAATTACTATGCTACTTAATGCCAAAAGAGGCATTACTATACGGTACTCAACAGGCATAAGTCACTGAGCAGCTGCTTTGACACTGTTCTGGGGTCATTTTTATATACGGCAATAGTCCCCCCCCCCAATTAAGCATGTTATGGGGAATCTCTATTTATTATCATATCTGTTTTGCCATTCAATTTGCCCCTTTGCCTAATCATATCTTTTTTAATTATTTGAATCCTTTTTTAATTATTTGAATCTTTTAAATCCCTGCTTGCAGAGATATTTGACAACATGCATACCAAGGTAAGTAGAAATGTATCCACCTAGCCCATGTTCCTAAACTATCACTAGCAAAACACTTCATTATTATTATTATTATTATTATTATTATTATTATTATTATTAAAAGCAAACTGGTTGTTATCATGTACATCGTTTCATGGAGCAAACCTCTGTTTGTCTGGCATTACACTCATATTGAATCTGACTCATTGGCAGATATATATAATACTAAAAATTACAAGTCTTCACACAGCATGCTAAACTAATACTTTTTTTCTTTTTACTTCTACAAAATAGGTAGCACCAGTGGTTAAAAGATGTGCACCTCCCTCAGCCCAAAGGCCCGAGGCCCTGGCCTCTCCGATATGCACCAGTATAGCCAGTGGCTGGCTAGCAGACATGAGGCTAACTTGTTGCCGATGAAGGAGGATTTGGCCCTGTGGCTGACAAACCTGCTGGGTAAGGCTATTTTTCTATGCTGTAATTATTATCAGAGGTTTCTAAGTAGCAACAGTAATTCTGGTTTGGGTTCCTGAAGCACAGGTGGAAAGATCTGCTCTAGGGTGACTGTTAGCATCCTGGAGTCTATCATTCCCTCCCCCTGTTCAATAGGGATGCTTAGTGCAACATTTTAAGTGACTTCCCAACCCAGAAAGCCACAGTGAAACAAGCACAGGCTTAACTGTCCTTCAGAAGCCATGACATACTTTTGTGTTAGGTACTGCTGTGCATGGAAGGGCAGAGTGCAGAGCTTGCTTACCTGCTGCCACCATTATTATAATATATTTATTTATAACCCACCTTTTCTCCCTGACAGGGACTCAAGGCAGCTTACAGATAATGATAATAACAGCTAAAAACATTTTTTTGGGGGGGAGGGAACCTATTCAACCATACATATAATTACAATAGAAATAACATGGCACTGTCAGGAGTGCAGGTTCCCAGGTTGATAACACAGTAAGCATAGGTAATTCAAAAGGAGGATTTATTGCAAAAACAAACAGATAGCTCCAGACAGCTCTAACAAAGTCTCCAGTACCATTACTCAAGGTGAATTTTCTGAAGACTCCTTCTGGCATCAACAGAAGATATTGAACTTACAACCCTTACGTCTCTTGTTTTGCTTCCTGTCTAGCAGCCCTCACATTCACTGACTCTTAGGAATTAGTGGATCAGCTCTAACCTCTTCCCGTTCAGAGAGGCTGTCTCTGAGTTGGTTTGCGCCATTTTGTGTCTTTGGCTGTGCTCTAGCCTGCTCTCAGCTGCTGCCTTATCAGCCTGCCCATCAAGGTCAGGAAGAGCCAAAGCCTGCAGCTGCCGGCTCTCCCCTGCCTGCCTGACACCTAAGCCTCTCTGTTCCTAGCTGCTTTCTGCCGTTGGCTGTACATCTTCACTTGGAGCTGGCTCATTCCTGACAGGCACCAGCCATTTCATTAAAAGCAATCAGTTCCCCAAAGTCTGTTGGAACAAGAAAGTCATCACCTGCTAGCAGAAGGACAACAAGGAGGGAGCCAGTCTAGCTTGTCCAGGGAGGGAGTTCCAGAGTCTGGGAGCAGCCACTGAGAAGGCCCTTTCTTGCACCCCTTGTGCCTGCAAGGGTGGCAGGAGCATGAGAAGGGCTTCCCCTGAAGATCACAAAAGCTAGGCAGGTTCATATGAGGGAATAAGGTCTTTCAGATAGCTTGGACCTAAGCCATACTCTATGTCACAACTAGCACTTTGAAATTATGCCCAGAAACAGACCAGTAGCCAGTGAAACCTTTCTAACAAGGGAGTTGTATGCTCCCTGTAACCAGCACTGGTCAGCAATCTCTTCAAGCCAGTTGAAGTTTCTGAGCACTTTTCAAAGGCAGCCCCAACTTAGAGTGCATTACAATAAACAGGAAGTAACTAAGGTATGCATCACTAGGGCCAAATCAGACATCTCATGGAATGGGCAGAGCTGGTACACTAGCTTTAACTGCTTAAATGCTCTCCTGACCACTGCAGAGACCTGGGCAACCATGCTCAGGGCTGATTCTAGAAGCACACCCAAACTACAAAGCTGTGTCTTCAGGGCGACTGTTACCCCATTCACCACAGGCTGAATCCCCAGGCCCTGCTCCACCTTCTGACCGACCAAGGGTACCTCAGTTTGTTCACCCACATTAAATGTCCAATGTATTGCAATGTCTGTCTCAGAAATCCTTGGCAGGCTTTTTCAGTGTCTCATTAAGCATGCTAGTGGTTTCCTCCCCATACCTTCCACTCTCTTTCCACACGCATAGATCTTCGGCGATCACTTGTAGCCGAGTAAGATTGTCTTCCATGAACATGGTCTTAACAGTAAGTACGTAAGTGACTGTGAAGGCCAATTCTGGATCCACACGTCCTTCCATAGCGGGGCATAGGTTTCTGGGCAGGAGTTGATCATGGTGAGGGTTTGCCAAGCGTGCCTTCTTCTTACCACATTTCTCCCTTTTGTCCTGAGTTCTCATAGATAGCAACATTATGAGACAGAACATACACCAGGACCTTATATAATAGCCTTCACAAGTGGGGACCAGCAGCACAATGTCGCTGCTGGAAGTTTGGGAAGCAGCTGTAGCTCGCTGCTTTCCTCCAGGAAAACACACTCTTTACTGCTGAATTGCAGCAAAAGTCACTCTGTGAAAAGCCCATTTGATGTTTGCTCTGATTCAGCAGTAAAGAGCAGTTTTCCCCAGGGAAAGTGGCAGGACAAGCAGAAGTGCAGACGAGCCCCAAGTTATGTATTTCCAATAATAAACAACTTTGTTATTTTCCTTCACTACAAGCATCTCTCTGTGTGTGATTAAAACAGGTAAAGTCTGCTCTCTAACAAAAGTTCACACACCATATGCTGCTTACTCTTAATATTAAAGAACTCTAGGGCTGAACAGCAGCACCCCACTTCCAACAGTTACAGCATTTCTCCACTCTTGTTCAGGGTTCCAGCCAGCCATTCAGGGAGTGATATTTCAGACATTTGCATGACTTCAGATCAGAGGAAATTAGACATTTTAAATGTTTCTGTGCTGGAACCAACCTAACAGCATAGTCCTAAGCATGTCTATTCAGAAGCAAGTTCTATTTAATGCAGTGGGGCTTATTCCAAGGTAAGTGAGATAAGGTTTGTAGCTTAAATTAATTCCAGATAAAATTAATGTGACTTAACTTATGATCATTTCCCCCCATTAATTTCAATGACCTAAGTGAAACTAATTTAATCTAGATCCGATTTATGTTCATCACAGAAAGTGAAGACAGTTCATGTCTGAAATACAGAATTTATTAATGTTTAGCACACAGCATGCAATTTAGATCTTTCTGTGTCCTTGTTCAGACATATGTATATGTACTTTCATGTTTTTGTCTCTCTGTGTGTAAGTGATATGTAGCTTGAAAGACTGTTAAGGCATCCAGCCTACTCAATCTATTTACTGTCTCATTTTAATTGCATGATGCTAGCAAGTACTTTCCTGTGATCTCCTGCTGCTCCGCCTCCTCATCTTTTCCTCCTGTTCCAGCAGTTTTTTTTTTCCTGCTTTGCTCTTTTTTCTGGTCAAGCTGCTCCATCTACAACCATTTGCTTCTGCACATCTTTCCTCTAATTTATATTCATCAGAAAGTGGCTACCTAGGACAGAAATAATGTGCTTAAAAGCAGGCATTTCCTTCTCCTTCCCCAAAGGTGCAGATTGTATAGTTTCATCTGCTACTGATGTCTGGTGCAGCATAGTGGCAAGAGAATCAGGAAGGCCCAGCTTTGTGTCTTCTCTCTACTATGAACTCATTAAGTAGCCTTAGACACTTTCTCTTAACCTCAGTCCCCTCACCTGCAATATGGGAGACAATGACACCGAATGCATAACGCACTGTGAACACGTGAAAATGCCATACAAATATTACATATTGATGATGGTTTCTCCATTCACCAGAAGCTATAGCATCCTGGGATAAAGCTTGCATATAAAAGCATCTGTGCTGAAACACACAATTATACTAGCACATTGGTTTTCCTCCTTTCTTTCATTAATATGCCCTTTCCATCCATTTCCCTGCTGAGGAAGGTCTGGATTTTCAGGTGAGATTAGTAACCAAATATCCTCTCCCAGGCAGACAGCTCTTTCCCTCCCATATTATAATTTAGAGAAAGAACAGGACTGACTGTCGGGGATTAAAAAGGTGTGCAAGCATTTTGTTAGAATGAGTAATGGACACATCTAACACTTCAAAGCTCCGGGAAGAGTTTATAACTCCTAAAACGTCTGCCCTGTGTGCTCATTTTGACATGGATCAGGACAGAGGGGAGGGGGAAGAGCTTTCTGTCTTGAGTTCCAAGGACCATTTCCAACCCTTTAAACCAGAGCTGGGGGACTTCTGCTGCTCTCCAGATGTTGTTGGGACTCCAACTCCCATTAACCCCAGTAAGCATAGTCAATGGAGAAGGATGGTGGAAGCTGGAGTCCAGGAACATCAGGGGGGTGGTGTAACAGGTTCCCAAGCTCTGCTTGAAGCTGGAATTCCCAAAGTTGCATTTGCTCCCCTTTTACTTGGATACAGAGATCTCTAGTTTTGGGGATGGTGCCAGAACAAGGATTTCGTGGCTTGAACATAAAACATACAGCTTTAATATTAAATGAGAAAATCCTACAGAGAGGGCTTTGTTTGCATTCCTGAGCAGGCAGATTTCACATGGACAAAGTCAAACATGAAATCAGCAAGGGAGCATGCATAGCAACTTGAGGCTCTGACATGCCACACCGAATTTTAATTCTTTATAAAGCTTCACAGGAGGGTTGGCACTCAGAAAGGGTATCTTTGGGATTCCAGTGCAGGCAACTCTGTTTTAATTATGAAACAATATAGTAAGGCGTTATTAACATGGATAAACGGTCTTTTGGAAGCAAAATATATTTGTGATTCTGGTATGCATATCTAGTCTACAGGCCCATATAGCAATAACTAGCTATGTAGTTCAGTTTGCACTGTAATGGGAATCTACCTAATTTGCACTTCCAAACCAATACATGATTCAAAATGAAGCTATTCTTTGAAATTCAGTTTTCTGGACTTTGTGATGCTGTGCTCCAGAGAAATATGCATATACTTTTGTATGTGTATGGGAGAGAGAGAGAAAAAAACAACTTGCTCAATACACAAACACCCCCCCAAACTGTATATGTTCGAAGTGTGCATGAGATTGTGTATGAATTTCATGCATTTTTTTAAATGCAAAGTGATGTGATAACTAAATTTAAAACTGAAAAAAGTAAAAAATGAAGGAAACTCAAACAGATTCCTCCATCCCTATGCTTCCTCTTCTAGCTCCACCACCCTCAGCTTCATAAGGCCTTCCAGCATACAGAGGGTAGAGAGAAAGTAGGAATATTCCATTCTATATCAGTATCACTGCTAGTTAGTTGTATTTATTGAGAGTGGCTGGAGAAACCCAGCCAGATGGGTGGGGTATAAATTATTATTATTATTATTATTATTATTGTTGTTGTTGTTGTTGTTGTTGTTGTTGTTGTTGTTGTTGTTGTTGTTGTTGTTATTATTATTATTATTATTACTGATTTTCTTTTCCCCTCCGGCTTCCCTAAATGCAATACATAAGCTCAAATATTTCTGTGTTTAAAATGCTGCCGTTTTGTGTGTTTCCTCTAATAATTTTTGTACCTGACCAGGAGGTAATGATCAAGCGGTAATAATGATGTAGAATGGAATCTCTCTATTTTCATCTGAGGAATGTTGGAGGGTATGCTGTTTGAAGCTGTATTAAATGACTCTGCAAAAAACAGCAACAATACACGATGCCTTCTGGAATCACAGTTGTACTACATAACATTTTTTCATTAGTTACAGATGTTTAATGCAAAAACCCATTCACTTTGCAATAAGTACTTCATCTTGGTTTACAAAATGTAATCAAACCATAAATGTGTGTCAGACTGTAAAATAATCTATGTGGGTTTAGATGGTGTTGGTAGAAGCATCTCTCCCAGCATCAGATTAACTTTTAAAATAAAAAAATGCTCTATATTTATCAAATCAACCCAAAAGGTAGGACAGACCCATAAATCCTGAGACAATATGTTAATTTAGAAGAATGACCATTTCATTCAGACTGGAAAGTGTAAAAAAAAACCAGCCCAAAACTATGCTAAATGGAATGTCATTTGTGACAATTGCACTATACACAAATGTATCAATCTCTATTCAAAGCAGTGAGCAGATCCAGATTCTATTAAAATGTTAAATTCCAAGGAAAGAAATATGAAACTGCTCTGATGAAACAGATAGTTTTTGCAAAGTGAGGAATGTCGGGAAAATAGCTTTCTGTGCTGTTGGCTGGTGTTTGTACACTAACCTGGCAGTCTGAGCAGCTGGCACAGAGGTGACCTTGAAAATACAGATTTCCTTCCTCCCTGCATTATTTCTACTATGTACTGCTCAAGTGGGTCTTATGCCTATTATCACACAGGTGATATCACACACTCCCCATTCTGGAAATCTGCAGGCTTCATGGCGCATTGATTATTCAAATACTAGCCATGTGTATGTTGATATTGTAACATGCTGTGCAGCATACAGTATATGAAATCCCGCTTCAGAATTGCCATCTGAATCTGAGCATATCATTTTCCTATTGTTTCCGATCGAGAGCTGAGCCCTATTATCTCAGAAGCAGGCCCAAGGCAATTTGTGACAGCTTGCTGGTTGAAAGCTAATGCCGTACTGTATATCCTATTTTGTTTTGGTAACAGCAGAGACTGTTACGGTCTCAGTTCCTTTGAGAAAATAAAG
The DNA here is from genome assembly GCF_964270895.1 of Podarcis filfolensis. Classification (NCBI taxonomy): domain Eukaryota; kingdom Metazoa; phylum Chordata; class Lepidosauria; order Squamata; family Lacertidae; genus Podarcis; species Podarcis filfolensis. The sequence goes on along the minus strand of NC_139604.1, from coordinate 75,937,117 downwards.
TTTTCTGGGAAGAAGATACCAAAAATGATTTAAATATTAAACTTGAGGAAATGCAAGCATCACTTATAGAGGATCTCTCCAAAGACAGAGGCTACTTTAGAATTATGAATTATCTGCTTTCTCTGTAGTTCTAACTTGCTATTTGCTGTGCAAACAAGTGTGCCTCTCTTCAGTTTTCTTCTTTACTTTTATTCAGCTAGTGAAAAAAGAATAATTTGCAATAATTTAAATGCCAAGCCTGTTAAATCTATTTTTTATTTGTTACTTAAACTTGCAATTTGGGGTGCCAAGTTAAGAAAATCTGTGATTTCTGCATTGTTATTGCACTCGTTTTATTTTTGGACTTAGCTTTTGGGCTTGCTACAACATGAAAACCACAAAATGCACAAGATAACATATCAATTGACAAATTTAACCAACGAAAACATAAACTGAAGCCTCTTTTATTTATTGAAAGTTGAACCCAAGCCACTCAAACCCCAGCTAAAACAGAGAGCTTTTTAAAACTTCCAAAAGTGATTTTTGCTGAGGTTTTGGTGAGATGCGACACACTTGCTAACAAATCATTGTAATCATAACTTGGGACACAGAGTCAGGGCTGGCCCAAACTTTTTACTGTTTGATGTAGAACAGCAAACTGATTCTCCCCCATGTGTATCATACCCAAGTCTGTCCAAATTTTGGCACCTTAGACAAATTAAAAAACCACAAGTTTTTCTCCCTAAGAATAAAAATAGTATAATAAACATAAATGAAACAAAAAAGCGCTGTACTTTCAGGGCACCCAAAATCAGATGCCTGAGGTGGTTGCTTTGCCAGCCTTGGTAGGGCCAGCCTTGCTTATGAGGGAACACATTCTCCTTCTGCTGATAGAGAACAATGAAGAACAGCAGCTATACAACACAATGAACACTTTCTGGCTCCTCTGTGGAGGTACTGGGTGGGTGCGCGGGATTCAATTCAGTTCACATTTAAAGGTGAACCTACCTAATTTGCACTTTCCACAGCAATATATGAACCAAAGCACAGCTGATCTTTGAAATTGGCACTTCTCCAAATTTTTCAGTGCCGTTCTCTAGTCAACTAGTGTGTACAAAAATGCATATACTAGGGTGAAGTGTGCATATACAGTGGTACCTCGGGTTAAGAACTTAATTTGTTCTGGAGGTCCGTTCTTAACCAACCTGAAACTGTTCTTAACCTGAGGTACCACTTTAGCTAATGGGGTCTCCCGCTGTCACTGTGCCGCCGCTATGCAATTTCTGTTCTCATCCTGAAGCAAAGTTCTTAACCCGAGGTACTATTTCTGGGTTAGCAGAGTCTGTAACCTGAAGCATCTGTAACCTGAAGCATCTATAACCCAAGGTACCACTGTAAACACACACACCATAGAAAATATTAGGGAGAATTGCTTTGCAAAAAAGTGTATCTAAGGCAAAATTGGATATAAAAATGTGTATATTATGGGAAATTTGCACTAAAATGCTGGTGAATTTTCATGAGGAGCTTTTGCTTTTTTTGTTTTTTAAAATCACAAACTGATGCGGAGAACAGAAGTGAAGATGAGGAAAAACGAGAAGCTGAAAGGATAGATGTGTTTTCCCATCCCTAGAGCTGTACCAACTGTATGTAGGAAACATAGCTGGCTATTTCTGGCAAGCTGAGGCCCGCCCCATCCGGCTTGCTGTGCTCTGGGCCCATGCTGCATAGTCTACTCTGAGAAAGAGTATGATGGTACAGCCAATGGGGACTTGGGAGCAAGGGACATGATATATACATACTGTATAGACAAGGCAATGGAGGAGAGGAACTGAGCTTGAGTTCACTCAGTGCTCTGCTCTCTTGGTGCAAATAGGGCTGGGTGGTTCTGATCTTTAATCAGATGGTATTTCTAAATTGCAGTATCATATTGAAATGGAACAAAGGCCCTTTTGATAGAATGTGTGAGGATTCAAACTGGGGAGGATGCATAGGCTGCATGCAAGCTCTGCCCTCAGTGATCCCACACTTTCTTCCACAGACTGGTCTACAGGGAGATTCTAAACACATTCAGAATCCCTTCTTTGATCAGGAGCCCTGAATGGTTAGGATTCCTTAACAGATGTAAGTGTGGAACTGTATTCAACTGTGCTCAGTCCTCAAAGTTTAGGAGTGGCACATCCATGCTCCCTACCCCATTTGAGCACTTACATGTTCTTTGGAACACCTGAAGGAATCCTGCATATAGGTTCTGTAGGAAAGCTATTGCACATGACTGCTGCCCATATCTGTTACAAAATGGAAATGGATAAAGCATTGAAAACTGAAACAAAGAAAACCTTATCCCAAGACTCACCTCAGTTCTGTGCTTTTTGTTCTTGACAGGTAATGAAAGCAAACAAAATACATTAGTCTGTCTTCTCAGGCACATATGACATTAGTTGGTTTAGTCATTCTGGCAGCCTTCCCCAGAATACATAATAATTCATCAATGGAGGGGTGGGGAAAGTCTCTCTCTCTCTCTCTCTCTCTCTCTCTCTCTCTCTCTCTCTCTCTCTCTTTTTCCTCACCATTTTCAAGCAAGTAAGTTTTTCTTCTGCAGTAAAATCTTTTAGAAAGTCTTCTTGAGCAGGTCTAAATGATCATGATGAAAAAGACGGACGAGGCAAATTCTATGGCTGTTAGTAACAGCTCCTTTCCACGCAATTTGCCGCTGAAAAATAGTGCCAGGAGCTTGGGCACTATGAAATTCATTCTACTGATGGTCTCATATTGTCCCCGGTTGGCACTCTGCTTCCAGACATGAAAACTAGTTGTAATTCAGTTAATGGCTTTGCAGTGCTTAGTGCAGACCATGTTCCAGCCAAAGGTTTCCTAGCTGCATCCTGGTTATTTTCCTGCCTTTCCGCTTTTATTATTGCAGTTTTTCATTGTTATTTCTTAAGGAACCAATTCCGTGTTTATCCACTCATTAAAATTGATTTCTTTAAAAACTCACCACCACATTGACTTTTTTCATTTTATCTGCAGACATTGAGAAGTAGAGAGAAGCAGGGTAGTATTCACCTTACACAACCCCAACTATTTCACAATCCTATAATCATGGCTCGCTCACAGAGAGAGAAACCATATTTCAAAAAATATTAATACAATAATGTGCCTGCTCCACTTACCTTTTGGGTCCATAATCAGAGGTTTATTCTAAAAACAACTCCACTATTTATTTTCAACAACTGGTGACCATGTACTTTGATAATATGACATCAGATTCCTTTTAAAGACGCAACTATAATTTGGCACAAACTGAAATTGCAATATAATCATACCTGCTCAGAACATTGGTAATTGTCAAAGCTGATGCTGAATGCTGTTATTTTTATTCCATTTCAGGAAAGGAAATAACAGCTGAGACCTTCATGGAGAAATTGGATAATGGGGCTTTGCTCTGTCGGCTAGCGGAGACTTTACAGGAGAAGTTTAAAGAAAACTGCATTGAGGTCAACAAGATTGGAAAGGTAAATGTTGGTTAAATCATGAGACAGCATGAACAATCATTTCTTTGAAAAAGTTTAATAGCCTTCAATATTTCTAGCTACAATGACCCACCTTTAATGTTTTATCTTTACTCATCGTCTTTCTTCTTTGCTCTCATCACCCACTAAAATGATCGTGGCAGCATTGATACAAACAACTTTAGTCAAGGCACAACTCAGCCACAATTTAGGGGCTGAAAAACAATGTCATTTCCACACTAGACATTTAGTGCTACACTTCGTTCACTCCCTTTTTAATGGGGCATCTCCATAACTTAGAATTAAATCAGAGCCATCCTGTGTTACCCCTGTGTTCCTCCCACCTTTTTTCCAGATTGAAGAAAATCTAACTTTTTCATTGAGCTACTAATATCCCCGGATGTGGTTCAGCTTAGCACTAGAGTACCCAATGTGGTACCCCCCCCCCCAATCAAGGCCTGCTGCCCCTTCGTCTTTCCTTCTTTCAGGTCTTTGGTTACCTGGTAGGGGATGCATACTTTTTTTTTGTCACCCCCCCCCCGACAGTGTAGTTAGTGGGTGGCTCACTAGACCGGACGGATGGGAGGTTGTCTGCTATTGATGGGATTACAATTCCTCTAAAGAAGTGAGTATGCAACTTGGATACTTTTAAACATTAAAAGCTTCCCTAAACAGGGCTGCCTTCAGATGTCTTCTAAAAGTTTGGTAGTTATTTTTCTCTTTGACATCTGGTAGGAGGGCATTCCACAGGGCGGGTGCCACTACTGAGAAGGCCCTCTGCCTGGTTCCCTGTACCTTGGCTTCTTGCAGCAAGGGAACCGCTAGAAGGCCCTCGGCGCTGGACCTCAGTGTCCGGGCAGAACGATGGAGGTAGAGATGCTCCTTCAGGTAATGACTTCATCTTGCCTTCCTGCAACTTTGCCCTCTTGGGACTCTGCGTCCCATGCTGGAATATGACAATGCTGAGTTCACATTTCCCTTTTCACTGGAGTCATTTGGATTTCACAGAGTCCTTTTCTTTCCCAGTGGTCTGTGGGAGTCATGTGAATGAGATTAGAAAACCTCATTCCAAAGCTATGCAGTGTGTGTGTGTTATTTCACATTCTGTAGCGTAAGAGCGCAAAGAAATGGCAGCGTAATGGCCTTTGTGTCATTGCCAATTGTTACGGAGGCATCCCTTCCCCACCCCCCTGTTTCACACTGTAATTCCCTGTGTAGAAAGTCTCAGGCAGCAGACTCCACAACTGGAAAATGTGGGCCTCGGTGCCAAGAACGTTATCCGAGAATAAGAGTGCATGAAATTCGGCATAGTATGGATTCCATATTACCCCCTCGAACCATTAGCCTCTGCCGCATTCATAATATACGTGCTGTCATGGAGCCATGAGGCTGTGCAGGGATTGAGAAGCATAGTATGGCTTTCATCCAGCTGCTACCTTAAAGATGGCTTTTTGCGGCAGGCAGCTGGGCCTCTTAGACACTTCAGCTGCTATTAAAATAGATAAAGCACTCTGGATATATATATATATATATATATATATATATATATATATATATATATTTGTAGGTAGGTGTGGGCTGATACAAAAAGTGAAACAGCTGCCAGAGGAACTGTGCTGGAGACAGCAGCCAGGCTGCAGCTGATTGAGGGGGCGGCTGTCAGTGTATGAGAAGGCCAGAGCAGGGAGAGAATATTACAAGTCAGTATTTTCATAAGCTTGAAGGAGTATGGGTGATTTCTGCATACTGTGTCAGGGCTGAAAAAATTCTCCCTGAGATGTACCCTGTCAGTCACTGGCTTTTCTATATCCCCCCTCCAATCAATTAAAGCACTACCGCTGAACCTCCTGAAAGCATTCCTTAAAAACAGTAATGGAAGTTCTCTGTGCATGGCCAAGTCACACAGCTTTGGATGCAAAAGAATAAACTATTAGGCATGCACATTGGATCTCATTGATGGGTATCTGCTCCTCATTGATGAGTAGGCCAAGGAGGAGATGTCTTTTAATTATATGGGGAATGAAACACACAGTGAGATTTACTGGGATGAATCAAGACGGCAGGCTCCCATGCTGGAGGTTATGTGATTCAGCACATAAACAGAAAGGGTGTGGGAAGCAGAGCTTGGGAAAATGAGATATGAAATTGCACAAATTTGGGAATCAGCACTGTCAGTGAACTCAAGAGCCCTTCAATCTGCCATTTCATGTACCTGGCATCAGAAAAAGGAACTGCTCTAGAGGTATTTGTTATGGTGAATCAGAGCACCTGGTACCCCAAAACAATTCCATCAGAAATCAATGCAGTGATAATTAAAACATTGCCTCAGTGGGACCAGGGCAAAGCCTAGTCTCAAATCCTGGAGGACTATCTCCAGTCAGTGTAGACACACTAAGATAGATGGACCAATGGTCTGACTTTGTGTAGCCCATCTAGGAGAAGGAAAACTGCGATCCTAAACCTCCTCTGCAGGAGAAGAAAAGGCTAAGCAGTAAGCCCTACACAAATCTGGAGTGGAGATGGCACCTTGTCCACCTCCTTCTGGTCAACTTCCTATGTTCTGCGATACCTATGACACAGTTCTTTGGAGACAAGGATTGCTGACATGAGTGTTTACCATATAATCAGGCCAACCATGTGGGAAGCTGGCATGTACCTCAGTGGCGTGTGACTGAAGCCAAATGGAATTCATTTTCATGGCAAGTCAGCTGTAGTGTTGACATGATATATATATTTTTTAAATGATATTTATTCAAAATTTCATCAATACATAAACAAAAACAAGAAAAACAGAAAAATACAGCAAAAAATAAAACAAAAAGAAGAAACCAAAAAAGAAAAAAGAAAAATACAAATCTCAGATTACAACTTTTCATTTGCTTATTTCTTGAACCTCCTCACACCTCCCTTTTTGTATTCTAGTTTAATTCGTTATTCCAGCAAATTCTTCCCATGTTTCTCAATTTTAATTTAAATGATTAATCTTCACAATCTATCTTATTTATTAATTCAACATAACCTTTCCATCTTTTAATATAATCTGTTATTCAATTTACCTTAATCTCTTTAACCTTATATTATCTTAAAAGTCTTAAAATTTCAAAGTTTACATCATATTCATTCATATCTCCTTAAATCATTTCTGCTAAAGCCAATTTAGTTCCTTTCCAGCATGTTCCCTGATATTTCATTAATGTTACACTAATTCCAAAATTAACAAAAGAATTTCCCTTGATATCTCTAATTTTTATCCAACTTCCCTTCTTCCTGGTTCGAGTCATGTCAGTCCTTTCTGTCCATTACATCCAGTCCATCAATCTGGTGTTCTTATATCCGAGGCCCTTAAGTCTCTTCTTGGCCCCCTCTGCACATTTTCTTGTCCTTGTTTGTGCTTGCGCGCTTCTTTGTCTATTATTGGTTTCTTGGGGAGTGGGTCTCCGGAGGGTTCCATCCGGTAATAATTTCCATTTTCCTTCGTCAGACTGGCCCCTTCCCCCCAGTCCCACTCTCCGTCGTCATCTTTGTAATCCAAAAAGTATTTATCCAAAAGATAGTTGTTCACCTGTTTCATAGTCCCACTAGAGTTGAGAGCTTCCTTGACTTCAAACACTTCCCAGCACTCTCCAAGTTCAATCTTCCAACGCAGTGGCTTTTGTTCCTGCAGGACTTTGGATCTCTCCATTTGTGTTGTTTGAGGAGTAATCACTGCGTCTTCCTTCTTCATCTGCCCTTGGACTTGCCTTGTCAAACCAGATTCTTGAATTGGTTGCTGTATAACTTCTTTATCCTTATTCCCTGATAAATCATATTCACTGGCCACAGCACTCATCAAGTCCAATTTTTCATGCATCAAATTCATTTTCTCATGCAGCTGCTCCAGCAAGGCATTTGTCATGCCAAGGGCAGAAACCAAACCTTCCTTCCAACACATTTCTGTTCAAGGTCAAACGGCTGGTCCCACGATCCAAATCTCACAGCTGTAGATTCCAAGTAAGCTGCAACAACAAACTGACAGGCTCCCTCTAGGGGACACAATTTCTATTTGTATCCATTTTTAAAATGTATCCAACAAAGGAGATTACTTTCGATTTCAAATCCTTTCGATTTTCAAATACTTTGTATCTTTAAAATACAAAAATGCAGAAGGTAGCGTTGAAGTTAATTTGTTTCTCTTCTTCTTCTTCTTTTTTAAACTATCTGTCAAAGCACTCCACTTTCAATCAATGGACGTCTCAAACAATTTCTGTCCCGACACCCCGTCCCCAGGTTTGGGACGATGGAAACTTAAATTCCTTTACTCTCCTCCTGCAGGATTAAACAGTCAATTCCCCCCCCCCTTTTCTCCTGCTTCCAAGGGGGTTTTATTGGTTATGGATGCAGGAAATTTCCAACTTTAAAGCAGTTTTCCAGGCTATTAGGTTGCAAGGTCTTTGCTTCAGTCTATATACAAAAAGCGGAAGGCAGACTTCCTGTTTAAACCTTCCCGCTTGTGCCTAATTCATAAATTTTGCAAATTTCTTGATCCAATTCTCCGTTTTTACTCACGGGTACTTGATTTAGAGTCCAAATGTCATCAGGAAAAAGTCAGCGCTCTCCGGCGATGGCTGTGCAGCTTCCCTCCATGGAAATAGCGATCGGTTCGCAGCACCGCGCTGCTCACCCCACTTCACTCCAGAGCCCCGAAAAGGGGTTTCCTCGTGAGTAGGGGAGGCGCTCTTGGTGCTCTGCTGAACCCCATGTTCCCAGGCTTCTCCGCCTGGGATTTCTAGCGGGCCCCCGCCTTCGCCGCGGCGGGAAGACCCAATTTTCACAGAGCCCATTCCTCCGATCGGAGGAACTCCGCCATTCGTCGTTGGCGCTAACCCGGAAGTATTTGACTAGATCTTTATTGTTTCTAAATGCTGTGGATGAGCTTTCAAGTGGCAGCGTTTTTAATATATTTTAATAAAATATAAATAGGCGTTAGATGCTCAAGCTGGTATTTACCTTAACCAAATTGCTGTTTTCAGAACAAAGAAACACAACCATTAATATTTTCAAAGCTAATGTTAATTGGATTTAAAAACATAGCAATCTCTTAGGAGACAAACTAGCAAAAAATGAGCATTGCTTTCAGAAGTATAAAACTTTTAAGGCATTATATTTCCTTGCAAAAGTAAAAATTAAATTAGCAAAACATAGGATTTTTTCTTCCTTATTTGTCAATAAGCGTTCATGTGCTTTTGAACAGAAACAAAAGGTTGAGCTTTTCTAATGATTGCATTTTGTGAGTTTCTGCTTGTCGTAGAACAATTCAAAGGTACTGCTGGAGGGTAAAGTGGCAATTCTGGGGAAACTGAACATTCATTTTGCAAGAGTTGAAATCATGTTGACGATGTTCCCTAGAGGGTCAGAAGACCTGGTCTTTTGCCCTCTTGAAGACAGTGTTATCTTCAAAGTTGTGGAGGGCTTTGGTGACACTCATATTTCATCTTCGCAGTGACTCACTTGGAGTGACTAATGCTATAAGGTACTGGTGATGTCAGTCAGATAAGCACCATCTGGCATTAAGTGTGGTCCTGTATGGCTCCACCTTTGATTGCAAAGGAGAGAGAAAAATAGGCTTCCTTTGCATATTTCCTTTCTTGCTGACATGCTTTCAGAGGCCAGGACAGTGTAGGGGTGCATCATTATCTCCTCAAACTGATGGAATGCAAGAAAGTGTACTGGTCCTGTCAAACTCAATTTGAGCACGGCTGCCTCCATAGTAGAAAGGCACTGGGAATAGTCTCCATCGAAGCATCCGTATGCAAAGTTCCCGATAGCAAGACTATAAGGGTCCCATTGTGAACAATCTGGGACAACTGGGGAACTGGGAGTTCACATTGGGGGCATGAAATTTCCATGAGTCATGTGGCACACGTTTGGTTTTGTCTGCAGACATGCCTGGAGCTGCTTCTCTAGATAGACATTAAGCAATATTTTGCAAATACAAGCCCCCTTGTTAGGTACGTTCATGCAAGAGTTGTGTTTTTTCATGTCACTGGTGTCCAATGTTTTTAGGCCAGACACCACAAAGCCTTTTTTCTTAACTCAGAGTTCTCTGTACTGCGAAGCAACAATCCCTAATGCCTTCTATCACAGAATGCTGATGTAAACCTTCTGAAACAACTGCTGTGTTTGGAACTGTTTGGAAACCACTGTCCTATGCTGCTATTCTGCCCTCTTGTTTGGCCAATTTATACATTAGAGCTGCCACATGAATTTTTAAATTTGTTGAATGTGGCTATTTATTATTATGAATAAAAATCTATTATTTTATTATCTACCATGTTGTTAATTACATTACAATGCTAATTCTAATACTATCACCAACTGTCTGGGTGCTGGTACGAGTCATGCAGCTGGGCTGATTTGCTACATTTGCTACAGGCAGAGGACCTTCTTGGTGGTGGTGCCTGCCCTGTGGAACGCCCTCCCATCAGATGTCAAAGAAATAAACAACTATCTGACTTTTAGAAGATATCTGAAGGCAGCCCTGTTTAGGGAATTTTTTAATGTCTGATGTTTTATTGTATTTTTAATATTTTGTTGGAAGCCGCCTTTCTTTTCTTTTCTTTTTTTGGTAACTTACAGTAGCGTGGGGAAAAAAGGCCTCAACTACATGGCAAGCTAATACACCCAGATGGGGTGGATTAAAGCACCTTCCATATGGAATGTATTGTATCTCCAGGGGAGGGACCACAGCTCTGAATCTTACAAGCAGAAGGTCCCACGTTTAATCCCAGTCTTCCCCCATGTTATTTTTTAAAGGGTCAGGTAGCAGGTAATATGAAAGATGTGCCTAAGGCCTTGGAAAAGCATTGCTAGTTGTAAATCACAGGAGACAATACTGAGCTAGATGAACTAGTCAGATCTGACACAAAGCAGGCGGTTACAGTGGCTGAACCAGTAGCATGTAGACTGATCCTTAAAGCCTTGATTGTTCACTGTTTCTAAAACTTTGATAATTAAGACCGTCCTAAATATCACAAGAGTAGGCTACTGGCAAGATGTTGTCCCTTGCTGAAAGAGCTGCACTGGTTGCTGATCTGCTACTGGGTAAAGTTATTGTGTTAATTCACAAAGCCTGAAATAACAAGACCTCAAACTCCTTGAAGAATGGCCTGATTCCTTATGGTCCACCTTGATCACTGAAATTTCAATTCAGTTTGCATTTAAAGGTAAAGATACCTAATTCACCCTCCCCGAAACAGCCTAGGAACCGAAATGCAGCTACTTTTCAAAGTTTACATGTCTCTAAATTTTGCAGTGCAGTTCTGTAGCCAGGTAATGTGCACAGAAATGCACATTACAGGGCAAAGTGTGCATATAAATCAATATATTAGTGAAAGTCACATACAAAAATGCATTATATTAGGGGGAATTGCTTGCAAAGATACGTCTATCAAGAAAAATATGCACAAAAATCCTGATGAATTTTCCTGAGAACTCTTTTTTTTTAAAAAAAATGCAAACTGATGTAGAAATGTGAAGAACTGAATTTAAGACTGGAAAAAATAAATAATTGAGAGAAACTGAAATTGACAGATTCCCCCATCCCTCGCGGAGATGGGGCCCTCCATTTCAGCAGCATCCCATTTGCTTGAGGAAAGTTGAAAACTTTCACGGGACTTACAGATAACTAAGATAGGTTCAGGGCTGAGGATATGGGATAGCTAAGTGGTTGACATTTCAGTTTAGCCATTCAACTCTTAAAAGGGCTCTTCGGTTCACTAACATGAAAATAATTGCAAAACATAGCCCAGGAATGTCCCTTCCCAGTGCTTCTCAACCCTACCAAAAAGCAACAAATAATACCTCTGTGTATTGATTTTTAGAACCATTAAAACAGCATAAAGAAAATGTAATCATTCCAACCTGGATGAGGATTTAACAGTAGAGTGGATACGGAGGAATATAGTGATCATTTCTGAAGGGCCTGATTCCATTTTTTCCCTGCCTGTGAAACCTACCTGTGGGACGCCATGTGGTATTTGCATTATGACTAAATTTATATTCCAGCAGATTTAAGAGACAGGGAGATTCAGTGACAGTTATGTTAATAAATGCTGGGGATTTGTATAGTAGTAAATGGCTGGTTCTACCCATGTTATGGCTAATGACCTACTGCCCCCAAAACTGCAGGTTTATTATTATAGCAAGTGTGATTCTGTAAAAAAGTGATTCATATTGCAGGAGTCCATTTTGTAATTTTCTCCCAGTGGCTTGGATTTCATCTCCTTGCTCTCCAGGCCATATTTTACTTCTCCTGACAGATAGTTAATTTGAGAATTTCGCAGCTGTACAAACAAATTTAAAACGCCGAGGCATGTGTGGTATGCACAGAGCCCACATTAGCTTGGAATTATTAAAGCAACTTTTTTTTCAGATTTAAAGTAAACTCAAATAACACGTGTGTTAATAGTTATCAGGATAATATTCAGGGCATTCTTCCAGCTCTCTCTGAAGAGGGATTGCCATTCTGGTGTGACTACGAATGGGTAATATTGGGCTCTGAAATAAAAGCATATCAAACACAAAATGGGACAGTTTTGTGTCTGTCAAAATGGGTATTTAAGAGCAGTTTTAATATGTAGGCACTCAAATGGTACAGTCCTCTCAGATGACAGTCTCATCTCAGCGGCATGGGAGGACAGTAGTGATTGGAAGGGTGCAACTGCTTATCTGACCTCCATTATTGCTGTTGCTGTGGTGTAGCAACAAGGGTGGGGAGGTGAGGTAGCGGCAAGGTTGGCATTATGCAAACACACTGGTAGAAGCAATCTGGTGTATAGGCTAGTGGTTTGCACCATGCTGACCTTGCCATTCATTACCTTGCCTCCTCCTCACCCTCCTGTTACACCGCAGTGACGGGAGATCAGGTGAGTAGCCCTGCCCCAGCAACCACTACTGTGTGAGGATGAGATGGTGGATGCAATGTGATCAGGGGGTGCAAAGAGAGAACCAAATATGCCCTGAATGAGGACTGGCACCAGCGAGTGGCCCTGTGTATGCAGACAAACACAGGAAAGCACATTCAGCCAGTGAATACAACTAGGAGAGGAGGACAAAATTGTAGACAGGTGACACTGGAACTGTAGCTGTTAGCAGCAGTACCTTCCAAGGCCCACAGCTGTTTTTAACTAGCTGTGGTGTCAATTTTTGTGGAGAGAGAAAAGGGCATACATTTGCAGGGTGTCCCAGGAACAGAAATTAATAGTTGGGTATACATTTATTTTTTAATGCTCTTTCACATCCAAAAAATCTTCCTCCATGTAATAAATCTATGCTGTAAGGAACAAGCTAAGCCAGAACCCTTTTACCTCCTCAACATGGAGGGATATTAATTTTTTTTGAATATTTCAAATGGGCAACTTGCCAGTATTGTGGGCAGATTTAGTCACGTTAAAGGAGTGCTACCAAGAGTGTCTGCAAGTTTGAATTGGTGCTCCATTCTCAGCTTAAATTCAATTTAGATTGTACTTAATAATAGCCCTGCAGCATAGGCTCTTGCAGTGGTGGAGGAATATGAGTGCGGGGGGAGTGCACCGCCTCCGGCAGCATGAACCCCAGGATGCCATTGTGGCTGCTCCCCAGTGACACGCCCTGCCCCCAGGACGTGCTCCTTGCCCCCGGGACACATGCCAGCCCCGCCCCTGCCTGCTCTCTTCCCCCGGTGCTGGAGCATGAAGCTCTGCCATTGGGCTCTTGACTAGCATACAAATTTTCTCTGGGAAAGTTTCAGCCACACATTTCATAGGTGTAGGTGAAAAAGAAGTTACATGGCCTGCAAGCACCATTCAAAAGCCTGGCTACCACATTTTGGACCAATTGAACATACAAGTGTCCGATTCGATGTCACTTTTGTCATGGGAGCTCAGCAGGCTTCAATGAACGTGGGCTCGGATCTGGAATATGCGCCCAGAAGATAATGCATTTGAGCATGTGCTTTCTTGCATGGCTGAGTAAAAACTAGCTCCCCTCAAAAGAGAGTTGCTGGTGAAGTTGCATATCTGGATATGAATGCACACTGCAATACTCATCAAGTTCCTACTGACTTCAAGAGATGTATCTGATGTAGAATGGATCTGTATCACAAACAAAGCATAACTAGACTTGGATCAGGGCCAGTATTTACATTTTGGCTCATATTGTCTGAGAAAGTATAATCCATGCTTCACTTACCTCCTGACTGGATTAATGTCCTTTATGTGAAGCTGCCTTTGAAGAGAGTCCAGAAGCGTCAACTGGTCCAAAATGTCGTGGCCAGACTTCTGTCTGTTCTTTTTTTTAATATCAGCTCTGTTGGCTTCCTGGTTTAATCCAAAGTGCTGGTTCTACCATTTAAATACTTAAATGGCTTAGGATAAGAATGTAAGAAAAGCCCCCCAAAAGCACCTGAGCACAACAGTGCTCCCTTCACTTAAAATTCCCAGAAACTGTTATGTAAAAGGCATACTTTCTCTGGCAGTAGAGGTACAACATAGTCATCTAAAGCCTTATCCAAAATGAATTTGTCTAATCTTTTCTAAAGCCATCCGAGCTGGTGGCCATCACTGCATCTTGTGGCAGCGAATTAAACCCTGTGCTTCATGAAGAGCTATTTTCTTCTGTCCATTGTGAATCTCCCAACATTTAGATTCATTGGATGGCTTCAAATGAGAAAAGGAGAAAATCTTCTCCATATGCACTTTCTCCACCCCATGTATAATTTATCAGATTACCTTAGGGACCCCTTGCTCCCAAACGAACCAGTCCTGGGATGAAATCATTGTGGGATGCCTTGTTCCCAGTGCAAGAGAACATGGCCTTTTATGTGATGGTCCTGGAACTCTGGAATGCATTCCCAGTTCAGGTGCATCAGGATTAAGGCTTCCTCTTTGTACATCTTTAAGATACTGAGGACACCTTTATTTTGATGGGCTTTTAATGTGCAGTTCATAGTTTCATTGCTCCCTCTTTTGATGTGTAAGATCCTTTGCCTTTCCTTGGCTATACAGTCAATTTTTAGAAACTGCCGTTTGTTATACTTGAAGTGTTATGATTATATTGCATGGCTTAACAATTATACTGCTCTGGGGCATTTAACTGATAGATATACTCAGTTTATACTAAAGGGAATTTTTTAATGTAACTCATCTGTGCTGCTTTGTGTTACTGGATTTTGTTTTGGTAGTTTTATATTTATTATATTTTTAGGGTGGAGTAAACCACGTGTCGATTTTTCTTTGAAATATGTAGTGTGTATATTACTTAAATGAATGAATGAATTTCAATTACTATTACAATAATAGATCCTTAAAGACAGCATTATACATTGACAAACGCATCAAACTAGAGTTTCTTGAACTTTTTCGTTCTTAGCACTATCATGAAAGCCTTGTCTCTTTCGCCTTTCTCAGAAGCATTGAGCATAAGCATGGTAGAGCTTGTATACTTTTTATTTCACTGCTTTGCTGCTAATGTATGGTTTGAATTGGGAAGATGTAACCCTGTGTTAACATGTGTTAATCCATCTGGACAGGATTATTTTCACATGACTATAAAGCTGCTTGGGAGAGGATCACTAGTATCCTTGTCTGGGCTGTCAACAATATCTTACACCCATGTTTCAGAGACTCTAAAAAATCAGTACCTAATTTAGAGCAGGCAGAATGAAATAGACTTCATCTGCAACAGCAACTAGGTCTTGCATACAAGTAGCTAACTCTAGTTAGTGAGTGGCCGAAACCTGATAAGTGACAAGAAATGCACAAGTACAAGGTAAGTGCTTTAAGTGGGGTATCAAACATCACTCCATGGTGCAGAGCATGCAAAGAGAGGGGCACATGTAGCACACCCATTTTGCATGCAGAAGGATCCAAGTTCAATCCCTGTTATTGCCAGGTAAGGTAGGGAAAGAGCCTGCTCAAGAACCTGGAGATTTATTGCTATATTCCATATAGAGCCAGAGCAGCAAACGTGGTGCCCTCCAAATGTTTCTGGACTAGAGTTCCCATCATCCCAGACCATGGACCAGATCGGTTGATGCTGATGGGAATGATAATGGAATGCTCCACAAAGGCTACTCTTGGTATAGACAGCACCAAGTAGACAGCTACATGGATTAATCGTCTGGCATGTATCTGGAGTGGCAGGGGTTTCGGGAGAGGAGCCTCTGACTATGAATATAGGTGATCCTGATCCTGTGATGGACTTCCAAAGGAATGCAGCTTGGACATCAGACCAAACTGCTGAAAAGCCCCATAGAGGCCACTTGTACCTCCTATAACAAAGCTCATTCTAATGTAACCTTGCAAACTGTAAACTTGCTCCTTTTGGATATTCCCCATTGAGAACAGTTTGAACTTCAACTCATGAGCAAATGCCTTCAACTCATGAGCAGTTCCTCCACGGCACCTATGTCTTTCCTAGACTGAGTTGTACTTCTTTGGCTCTATTTCCTCAAGCACTGCTTCGGCACTTCCACCATATCATCTGATGAAAAACAATTAGAGTTGGATTTCATGTGAGCATTGGTGACACCTCATTCCTGATCTCCTTAGATGACCTCACTCAGGAGCTTCATAGTAGATGCTGAGCAACAGGGGGACAAAATGGAACCATGTGGGATCCCACAGCATAAATGTCTTGGGGCCAGTTGAAAGTCTTCCCTTGACCTTTTGGAACTAACCATTCAGGATTGCATGGGGGAAAGAACCACACTTATGCTATTTCCCCAATCCAGACTCTTACTCAGCCTAGATCCAGTCCCCTTTGCATGATCTCACCCTTCTCATGTGGTTCCTCCCTTCCCATGTTTTGAGAGGTGGGCAATACTATTTGTATCATGGGGAAGCAGCTCCACTGATACTGCTGTTGTAAGAATTGTTAGTTTGTGATGATGATGGGTGAAGTGTTACTTGGCCACAACCTATACCTTTGACCAAAGCTCTGTGCTAACTGATTCCAGGCTTTTGTGACTCTTCTATAGATATATAAGTAATATTGCTCCATGAAATCCTAGAAGTACTTCATTTTCTCCATGATTTATCACTTCACCATCCCAGACACTTGTGGAGTGGAATGATCTGTTCTATATTAAGAGGGAAAGAGAGATATATTGTTTTAATTGTCAATAGAAGGAGTTTGGATTCCCATTTGTACTAGAGACACGATAATACATCACTGTCATATTATTTCTTAAAAGTGCTTTAAAATCACTTGGATAGCTTTATAACTGCTTAGTGTGTTGTAATGGGAGATTGCATGGGAGCGCAGGGAACCTACATTATTGGATGATGTTACAGCTTCTGGGCATAAATGCATGAGTATGGTTTGGTTTATGGAAATTCCTTTGAAATTATGCATGCCATTAAACAACTGATTAGTAGATCTTAGGAACAGATGCACCTAGCTACATTAGCTCTGATGGGCTAGTGTAATTTTGAATTTTAATTTAAAAAACCAGATATTGGGGAGAACTTAGGCTAGATAGAGCACTCCAGAATGTTACCTTGATGAGGTTCACTTGCTTAGTTTTGCATTTATACTTGCGATAAATTCAGGGCCAGTCCTACCATTAGGTTGATGAGGCAATCACCCACCCTCTGGATTTGGTATGGCAGACTCTCAAAAGGAACCTCTAGCATTGTGTTTACCTGCCTTGTGGCCCGTTCTAATTTGACTGATACATGCTAATCTTTTACAAGTCTGGGGAAAATAGATGAGTCTGTGGGCCACATCAGATGTGGATATCAGGGATCAACCTTCATTTCTCTCTATATAGGTATGTAGGTTAATGCCCCCCCCTTTCCTGTTTTTCTGATGAAAATAATCTCACCTTTGAAAGTGCTGCTTGCCCTGCTGGAGAAAACAGGAAAGTATGTTGGTGCCTCTCCCAACACAACACTCCCAAGCAAATGAGCTACAACAGGATCAGAACAGAACCAAACTAGCCAGACAACAGGAGAGGGAGAAAGACAATTGCTTGTTGTAGCATATGTGTTCATGCTACAAACAATCACAGCTCTGTAGGCATGATGAGTGTGCGCAGAGAAGCTGACCTTCAGAATTTCAGACACCGAGTTAAGGCCAGTTTGGAAATTTGGCTCTGTCTGTTAACATTCCAACATGTTTTTCAAATCATGGAGCCATTTTTATATATGTATGTATAAAAAAACCCCCCTTTATCCAGCTTTGAATTCCCAAAATCTCAGCAGCTTCTTTGTGGTTTCTGATTGGAAGAGTTACAGAAAAAAAATTAGAATCTTTATCGCAGAGGCAAAAATGAAACATTTTCAGAGGAGTGTCAAACTTAACTTCAGGAATTCATGAATGAAATCCCTTGTGAACATTTTGGGTGACAGCATCAACATCTCTGAACATCTGTCAGTCTGAAAAATGACAGCAAAGGCAATATTAAATTTTTTAAAAGGAAATTCTTTCTTTAGATTATCTAAATTGCTATCCTGGGGTATTTGCTTGACACTTGGCTCATAAAAGGTAAAGCACCATTTGGAACTAATTTTGCAGAAGAGTTCAGGGGGAAATGGTACATTTTGAAGAATTGCATAGCATGAGGCTGACCATTAAGAAGCAGGGAGAAACAAAGGGAGACAAGATAAGTTGAATGTGACAACACATTCCATGTGGTCCTGACTGCTGCTTGGAATTTGCACGGATTTTTACATTTATTACTCATATTGCAGTGTGGAGCTGTCTGCATTATTCTTTAATGGTCAGATGTTGATACTTTCCAAATAATGACCTTGTTCATTATTTGGGGAAGTTGGCATAACTGATGGTAGTTCTCTACCATGCATGCAAGTAGTCTTCCAAACTTTTCTGACTGAAGACCCCCACCTTTAACGCCAGATTGCAATATGAGACCCTTTCATCTTTCTATTTTCTCCCTCTTTCCTCTACAATCTTCTATTTTTATCCTTAGAATTTCATTCAAATGTCTTTAACAACTACAAACTCTGGTATAATCCACCAGAGATCAGGGAAGAAACCAGCGGAAGGTCACAATCCATCAGTTTGAGACCAAAGGTTTACAGAAGGGAAGGGAACCTACTTATTGTATTTCTGCCACTATCTCTGACCATTGGTCATGCTGGCTGGGGCTGACGGGGGCTGGGGTCCAACACCACCCAGGCCACTTTTGCCATCCCTGGCTTACCGTAATAGGTCAAAGGGTTGTTGGTGTTTGTTTGAAAAGCGTGCACACTCTGCTTTCAAGGCTGAACTGGTGATTTAGAGCAGTGTTTCCCAATGTTTTGCCAACCATGGCCCCCTTCCGATCTTGTTTCCTTCCTGTGCCCCCCCGGGTGTAGTCAAGGAGGGGCAGGGGGGCAGCTGCCACCCATAAGTAAAAATCAGTAAAAATCAATACATATTTGAGGTTCTGCCCCCCCTAAAAAAGGCCTACCTCCTAACAAAAATCCTGGCTATGCCCATGCCTCTCCATTCTACTAGTAGAAAGGTAGCTATTTAAATGTTTTGTATGTAAATAGAACAGATTTTATTTATAATGTTTATAATTTATACAAAATACAATTGCATAAAATGATAGGAACAGAATGAAATATTGTTGAAGCAGAAAAACATAGAATCATGGAGCTGGAAGGGACCCAAAGGATCATCTTTCTAGTGCAACCCCCTGCAATGTAGGAAACTCAGCTAAAGCATTAGAAACCTCCAAGGAAGGAGAGCCCAGAACCTCCAGAGGAAGAACCATCTTTCATGTATTATAAAAAGGAAACAACACTTATTTGACTCATTATTTGACACAGAGGGGAAAACCTACAGAAACAGTCCAAAAGGCGCACAGGGAGTTCTGTATATATGGGAGAATTTTAAAAAGCAAGTGGTCCTCACTGACCTGGTGCAAAAAGATATTGTCATCCGGAGAAGTCCTGGCTGCCTAGATAAAACACATCCTTACCTGGGAGTAAGGCCCACTGAACTAGTGCAACTTACTTCTGAGTAGACACTTAGTTATTTATTAGATGCAAGTCAGCAGCACCAGACAACCCTGCTTGACTATGCGCTGGGGTGGATTTCACCCCACACCTTGCAGAGCCAAGTCAATGCTGCCAACGGGCTCTGCACCCCTCGACAACATCTGAAGGCCCTGATCCACTAGGCGCTGGGGTGGATTGCACCTTGTGCCTTGCAGAGTCAGGCCCAGGCTGCCACCACGCTCAGCACTGGCAGCAGCAACAAGCAGCTCTGGCTCGCCCAGCCCAGCCCTGCCAATTGCCACCCCACCACCACACTTACCTGATTCCCCGCTTCACTTCTCACTTCCCTCTGTGCCCCCCAAGCCTCCTGCTGTGCCCCCCCCATTTACACAATTTTCACCCGTGCTCTCCTTGGAATATCCTGGGGGCCTGCAGGGGGCCATATGGCCCCTGGTTGGGAACCACCGATTTAGAGCAACATTCTTCTTGAAGTTAAAGAGGGATGCTTTGGCTCAATTTGTACTATTCTGGAGGCTTTTTGGAAGGTGATTGGCATTTCAAACCAGGGACCTTGGTAGCAGGACACAGGCGGCCATTGCAGCTTGCTAGGGAAAGAAGTTACTATCTGTTCTCTACTGTGCTACATCATCATCACCATGCATATACCCAGTGGGTGGCATTGCAGCTACTAATTCAGGAAGGATCAGGTAACTGAAGGAGTCAATTGGGTTCTTTATGGTCTTAGAAAGATTCTACCTCCGGACTGACTCCTCAGGCTAAGCTGGTTGTTGCTTATGAACATCCCATCTCAAATGCCCATCCCAATTTGATAACCTACCGCTTCCAGACCTGCTGCTTTTGTTTTGCTATATGTAAGCTCTCATTAACTTTTTTTGAAACTGAGTGCTCTCTCTTTGGTGCTGAAGGCTTGAAGCACATATCTAGCTGAATTTTTTTTTTAAGGGCTTCAACTGAAGCAAATGTATAAATATGATTTATTTTTAGGTGCTGCTGTTATTTTAATAGTGTTATGATTCTGTTTAATTGGACATATTGATACCGGTAATTATGTGTCATTTTTCTTTTCTTTTTTTCATTGTTGTGCTCTGCTGTGAGCAGTGGCAATAAACTTAATAATAAATAAGCAAATTAGTTACCTTCACTGTTGCAAGTCTATCATCCATTCCACCTATCACATGCCTCTAGAATAGTGCTGTATTGTCGCTGAAACTAGAGGCAAAGAGGTTGATCGTGCAAAGACCTCTGCTAGGTCAAGCTGAAGACCCATCTAGTCCAGCATTGTTTCACAGTTGCCAACCATATGTCTATGGGAAGTCTGATAGGGAACCAGATGCCTTAGGGAAGATTAAAAATGCAATTGAGACTTATCTGAGTTGGGCAGAAAACCACCAGGGCATGTCTGTACAAGGTTTATTGTGCAGCTGCAATGTTGTCCCCTATCTTCATTTATTCTTAAAATGTGTTAATTGCTTTTCCAAACAACTTGCTGCTGAAGATGGCTCACAATTTTAAGAAAAGGTAAATTTAAAAATACAGAGGAATATAATGCTACATTTATAACTGCTAAGGGCAGTAAAAGGTCATGTATCCCAAATGCCAAATAATAAAAATGTTTTTACCAGATGTCTGAAAGAATTAGGCAGGCCCCATTTATGGAGGGCGTTTCAACACTGAAGTGTCATAACAGTGAAAATTCAGTTCTGAGTCCTGCCTAGACTGCAGCCTCGCAGAAAGATGGAACTTAGGGAAGCCTTCTCTTTCATATGGTGTACTTTGTAGATAAGCCAGTACTCAGGTGTTTTCCCTCAAAGAGGTACAATGTGTCTAAGGTTATGCACTTATGCAACACCCCAAAAAAGAGGACTAAAGAGGATAGGGCTTTGCATACAATTGGCATGTGCTATTGTATATGTAGAGCTGTATTTATTTAAATAGAAATACAATGCATCTTATTGTAGTGGGGCAGACTGTGACAAGGTCACCTGTTTGCTTGCTCAGCCTGCTCTCCAGGAGCTAAGATAAGTAGCTTCAAGGCCTCTACTGTCCCTTCTTATGGTTCATAGATGTTCATATACAGTGGTACCTCTGGTTACAGACACTTCAGGTTACAGACGCTTCAGGTTACGGACTCCGCTAACTCAGAAATAGTACCTAGGGTTAAGAACTTTGCTTCAGGATGAGAACAGAAATTGTGCAGTGGCAGCACTGCAGCAGTGGGAGGCCGCATTAGCTAAAGTGGTACCTCAGGTTAAGAACTGTTTCAGGTTAAGAACGGACCTCCAGAACAAATTAAGTTCTTAACCTGAGGTACCACTGTAATTGTAGAATCGGAAGGAATCCCAAGGGTCATCTAGTCCAGTCCCCTGCAATGCAGGAATCCTGCCCACAGCTGTCCCTGGGTGGGCTCGAACCACCAACCTTCTGGCCAGATGTACAGCCAGATGTACTGATCCATTGCACCACAGGCTCAATGTTTGTTGTTTTTAAACCAGATAGGCTATCCAGTAGAGGACTCCCTCAAACAGAGAACTGGAACCTGTTGCCTTTTGGACTACAGTTGCCTAATCGCTGACCATTGACCTTGCTTGCTTGGCTGATGGGGCTTGGAGTTCAACAACATCTGAAGGGCTACATGTTCTCAATTACTGAAACAAAGAACTGTCCTCTGATAGCCCTTCAAATGGAGCTGCAAAGTAGGGCATGTGGCTGTTTTGTCATAGACTGGTCTAAATGTGCTTCCTTTGTCAAGGAGTTCCCAAGCCTGAGAGGAACCACTGGGAAGGCCCTTTATGAGTTCCTAGCAAACGTTCATCAGATGTTGACGGTACTGAAAGAAAGGTCTCTCCCAAAGATCTTCAAACCCAACCAAGGTTCATACGGGAGAACAGAGCCTTTCAGATAATCTGGGGCCAAGTTAGGTCATCAGGCTTTGTAGATCGCAACCAGAACTGCCCAGAAATGGACTGAAGCTGTTGTAACATGGGACTTGCATTCTTCCTATAGCCACCCCAAGTTAACAAGCTGGCTGCCACATTCTGAACCAGCAGACGCTTCTGAATGCTCATCAAAGGCAATTCCACACAGAACATGTCACAGTAGTCCTAACAAGCTGCAATTTAAGGCAGATGTCACTGAGGTCAGATCTGATATATATATTTGTGTGTGCATATCTTTACATAGCCATAGATTTTTGTCTGAGAACCCTCTCCCAATCAAACATAACATTACTATTTTTAAAAAGGTTTTAATAGAGACCATGCCACAGCAGTGACAAGCAAGCTGCAGCTGGCACTTGGGTGGGTGGCAGCAATAGTGGATGGGCCACCAACCTGCCCCCTCTCCCAGTCCAGTGCCTGAGTCAAGGGACTCACCTTACCTAATGGGAGAGCCGGCATTTCTTTGCAGAAGTGCTTTCTACATAAGGCCCCTGCAGTGTTTCATTATGGGAGCTTCAGGAAAGAATATCAATTGAAGGCTGCAATCAGTCACTTGGAAGTAAGTTCCATTGAGCTAAATGGGACTTCGTTCTGAAGTGGGATGTTTTAGGATCACACTGGGTAACTTAAGCTTCCCTTTAGACAGGATTTTTTTTTTTTTTTTGCAGGGGCAGCATCATACTGGGCATTACTAAATTTCCTGGGACTGTTCTATCGAACCTTGACCATACAAACCTTGACCTTGTTGGGTCCAGGGCCGTCTTAAGCATATCCTGCACCGTGGTGCAAAGATCCCTTCGGTGCCGCCACCACCACCCCGGTTTCCCAGAGTTGTCGACCTTTTTAAGGGGGGCCCCAAAGTGGTTGACCTTTTTTAGGAAAGGTTCCCCAGAGTTGTTGACATGAACTTGGGAATTCCACAAGATTTAACTACAGGGAAGGAGGAGAGGCAAGAGCTGGGGGTGGGGGGAACCTACCCCTTCCTTTACTGGATAAAAAGAGAGAGAGAAAGTGGGACAGAGGAAAGCAAAAAGGAGAAGGCATTCAACCCACCGATGGAGAGGAGAGGAGGGCGGTGGTCGGGAAACTGAGCCGGGGCAGAAATAGAGTAGCTCCTCCCGCCGATGCAGGCTTCCCTGATCTCCTCAAAGTGAGTGGGTGGGTGGGTGCGGCAGGACAGCAACAGATTGTCCTTGCCCATGACCACACACACAGTGTATGGGGTGTGCGTGTGCAGCCCGCTGCATTTCACAATGCTACTTAAAGGGAGAAATATAATAATAATAAATAATAATAAATTTTATTTATACCCCGCCCTCCCCAGCCGAAGCTGGGCTCAGGGCGGCTAACAACAATCAAAATAATCCAACATTCTAAAAACTTTTCATTATAAAAATTAATTAAAATCAAATTGATGGCAACCATTAAGCAAAATTCTGTGCAGATTGCCAGAGGAGGGGGTCAGGCTGCGCCCTGACCAAAGGCCTGGTGGAACAGCTCTGTCTTACAGGCCCTGCGGAAAGATGTCAGGTCCCGCAGGGCCCTAGTCTCTTGTGACAGAGCGTTCCACCAGATTGGAGCCGCGGCCGAGAAAGCCCTGGCTCTAGTTGAGGCCAGCCTAACCTCTCTGTGGCCTGGGATCTTCAGGATGTTTTTATTTGCAGACCGTAAGTTCTTCTGTGGGACATACCAGGAGAGGCGGTCCCGTAGGTACGAGGGTCCTAGGCCGTATAGGGCTTTGAAGGTTAAAACCAGCACCTTAAACCTGATCCTGTACTCCACCGGGAGCCAGTGCAGCTGGTACAGCACCGGATGAATGTGATCTCACAGCAAAGACCCCATAAGCAGTCTCGCCGCGGCATTCTGCACCCGCTGGAGTTTCTGGGTCAGTCTCAAGGGCAGCCCCACGTAGAGCGAGTTACAATAATCCAGTCTGGAGGTGACCGTCGCGTGGATCGCAGTGGCTAGGTCAGGGCGAGAGAGATAAGGAGCCAACTGCTTAGCTTGGCGGAGATGAAAAAAATGCCACCTTTGTTATAGCTGTAATCTGCGCCTCCATAGAGAGGGAGGTATCGAAGATTACACCCAAACTCTTAACGGACGGTGCTGGCTCCAATTGCACCCCCGCAAGAGATGGGAGTTGCCCCATATGATCCCATATCGCCCCATCCCAGCCAGAGGACCTCTGTCTTCGAAGGATTCAACTTCAACCGGCTCCCATGTAACCATCCAGGCACAGCTTCCAGACATCTGGTCAGTGTGTCTGGGGCCGAGTCAGGATGGCCATCCATCAACAGATAGAGTTGGGTGTCATCGGCATACTGATGGCAACCCAGCCCAAAACTCCGGACAAGCTGGGCGAGGGAGCGCATAAAGCTGTTAAAAAGCATCGGGGAGAGAATCGCACCCTGAGGCACTCCACACACCAAGGAGTGGTGCGATGACAATTCCCCCCCCAAGCGCCACCCTCTGTCCCCGACCAGAGAGAAATGAGCGTAGCCATTGAAGGACTGTGCCCTGGATCCCCACGTCGGCAAGGCGGTGGTCCAGGAGTTCGTGATCGACCATGTCGAAGGCTGCTGACAGGTCTAGAAGAATCAGCAGCCCTGACCCGCCTCGATCCAGCTGCCTGTGGAGATCATCTGTTAGGGCGACCAGAGCCGTCTCAGTCCCATGACCAGTGCGGAAGGTGGACTGGAATGGATTGAGAGCCGATGTTTCATCCAGAAACCTACCAAGCTGTTCAGCAACTGCTCTCTCAATCACCTTACCCAGGAATGGAAGATTCGAAACCGGGCAGTTTTTGGATAGATCTAAGGGATCTAATGATGTTTTCTTTAAGAGCGGGCGCACCACTGCCTCCTTCAGTTCCCCTGGGAATATCCCGGTGCCAAGGGACAAATTGATGATATCACCCAGGGGGGCCCCACCTCGTCTGGACACGCTCTAATCAGCCAAGACGGGCACGGGTCAAGAGAACAGGTGGTGGGCTTTCCAGCTCGGAGGGGTCTGTCCACATCGGCTGGGGATATCTGGTCAAAGTGGTCCAATACTGGACCTGAGGACAGTCAAGGGGCCTCCAGTTCCTTTATTGTATCCAAATTGGCAGGAAGGTCATGGCAGCAACAGGACCTTCTCCACAAAAAAGCTCGCAAATGCCTCACAGCTGTGTGTCAAATTGTTATTTAAATTTGGCTGTCCTTCAAGGGACGTTAAAGACCTAATTATACTAAATAATTGCGCCAGGCGAGAGCTAGCGGAGGCAATGGAGGCCGAGAAGTAGGACTTCTTAGCGGCCTTCACTGCCATCTCGTAGGTTTTCATAAAAACCCTATAAGATGTTCTTGAGGCTCCGTCACGGGCACCCCGCCATACTCGCTCTAGCCGTCTGAGGTCCCGCTTCATTTTCCGAAGCTCCTCGGTAAACCAGGGAGCTCAGTTTCTGCAGGGTCGCAGAGGGAGCCTAGGTGCAATCTCATCGATGGCTGCTAGGAGCTGAATATTCCAGCCCTCAACAAGCTCAGTCAATGAGTCGCCAGGGGGAGCAAGGTCCCGCAAGGCCTGACGGAATCTATCAGGGTCCATCAGCCTCTGCGGGCGAGCCCAAATTGGCTTGCCACCTAAGCAGGGGGGTGGGGTGGAAAATCAATCCTGGCTTTCAGAGCGTAGTGATCAGACCATGGCACCTTCATCGAAGGAGACATGATCACATCTATACCGACGCCAAAGATCAAATCCAGCGTGTGGCCTGCTTGATGTGTGGGGCCCGAAACAAACTGGGAGAGCCCTAGTGTTGCCATGGAAGACACCAGGTCCAGAGCCTGTGAGGAGGGAGTGGCATCAGCATGGATGTTGAAGTCCCCCAATACCAATAGGTTAGGGAACTCCAAGGCCCAGCCGGCCACCGCCTTCAGCAGGACTGACAGGGTGGCTGCTGGTGCGCTAGGTGGCCGGTACACCAGCCAGACAGCCAAGCTCACCTCGGAGTCCCACACTAGGCCAACACATTCAATGCCGGGGATCGATGGCGATGGTAGAGCCCTGAAAGAACAATCTTCCCGGATTAATAATGCCACCCCTCCCCCCCCCCGGCCCACAGTCCGTGACTGTTGGAGGACGGAGAAACCCAGGGGCACCATCTCTCGTAAGGTAACAGTTTCCCCTTCGCTCACCCAGGTCTCCGTCACACAAGCCAGGTCAACCCCCTGCGAGGTGAAGAAATCTCGCAGGGTGGCGGTTTTGTTGCCTATAGACCTGGCATTGCACAACACCAGTGACGGAGGTGAGTAATCCTTGCTCACCCTACCCTTGTCCCTCGGGATGGGGTGCAGATTGGAAGGGGTATGAGCATATCCGTATCTCGATCCCCTTCGCCTATGACATCTGCCCCCACCGCCATACCTCCCTCGCCCCTCCACGGTAGCAATCCCAAGCCTCATACCAACCTCCCTTTACAAAATAGAAAAGTAAACCAAACCAAAAACAATTGTACCAAACAAAACCAATCCCCACCCCACTCAATATCCAACCCCAAACCAAAATAAAACAGAACAAAATAAAAATACACCAATAAAAACCACTGTTCACAGTGGTACAACAAAGTAAAAAAGTAAAAACCCCTTTTAAACACTTTAAAATATATAAAAATATTTTTAACATTTGCTGCAGCAGCACCAGTGTCCTTAAAGCTGTAGCGGTGGCGAGTGTGGGCCCCACCCCCTAGGCCTGGTGGAGTGGGCCTACAGGAGGGAGCGGCCTTCCCCAACACCCACGGTGCAGCAGCAGCAGTGTCCCAGTGCCTCATGAGGCCTCTTAAGCTGTGGCGGTGGTGAGTCAGTCTGGGCCCCGCCCCCTGGGCCAGGTGGAATCAGCCTGAGGAGGGAGCGGCCTTCCCAACTCACAGTGCAGCAGCACTTAAGTGCACTTGGGCACAGCTAAGGACGGGTCGGGGGGGGGGTAGCCAAACGCCTTGGGCAGACCCCATGAAACAATTCTTTCAGTCAGAGTTCAGCTTGGTCTCCAGAAAAGGGCATGGAAGTTGCAGGGGCAGCAGCCAAAGCAGCTCTTTCTGCTCCTGGGTGAGGAGGAGGAGAGTCTTTGCAAATGCTTTGGAGTTCCCTTCTGCCTGCCGGGAAGCCGCTGTACCGAAAAGGGAGAGGTGGGGTCCTTGCTTGCTGGTGGGGAGCTTTGACAGAGAGCTGCTGGGAGAGGCTCCAGCTTCCCCGTTGAAACGTTCCCACCCGCCTCTTTGGGGCTCTCCTCCCATGCTCCTGCCATGCACAGGAGGCTTGGGAGGCAAGCTGCACGCCCGGGAGTGCAGGGAAAGGAGAGGCCGCCGGCAATGCCGCACAGCTCCCCCACTTTCTGGGGCACCCATAGAGGGCGGCGCTGTGGCACAGCGCGCCACTAAGCTCTATGGGAAAGACGGCTCTGGTTGGGTCCATCCCCGTTTTGCGTCACTATATTTTGCCCTCTCTTTTATACATTTCTTTTTAATATCTTTAAGTCACAAGCAATAATACTGGAGTTCCAAAGCTAGACGTGATGCAGTTTCCCCTGAACTGTAGGCCTTATGTTTGACTTCTCCCCCATGTAAACAAACTCCTCTCTGTATGAAGAACAGTGTGTTTGGCAGGGGGCTACCATCTCCCTGACATGTAAAGCTTTCTATGTCAGTTCCTCCCTCCTCCACATTCTCTTTGGGTGGGTGTTTAAAGATGGGATTCTGGCACCTACAATCTGAAGTGAAATGGTTCAAGAAAAACTCTTCTGTGTGATTCTACTGTATGTGTAGATCAGCTGGGGGAAAAAGAGAAGGGAATTGATAGCTTCTTTAGGCATAGTAAGGAAAACCTGAAACTCATTTTCTATAATCAGTGAATGATAGTAGTTATGAATGATTGCTGCAACACCAAGAAAATATTAGCTATCATATTTTGATAACCTGGGTGAGTCAAACTGCTGGGATCCTTTTCTGATAAGCAGCCTGGCTGACTACAACCCCCACTGTTTTAGGGCTTACTTATTCACAGGAATTTCAAAGTGAAATAAAGAAAGGGTAGCTTCTCTTTTCGAAATATGCTTTGAGTCTCCCCAAAGCAAACATTTTAAAAGCAAAATTATGGAACCTCTTTTGGAAAAATTATATCAATCTATTTCTTTTTCCATGTGATTTCATAGAGCCAGAGCCCCTCTTGGGGTGCCGAAGCAAACCTGACCACATTTTTCCAGGCTGACATCATCTGTTTCACTCACACTTTCACATCCTGCATTAAACCTCCTGCATGCACATCAAGAAGTCAGGATTGTAAAAGGAGTGTAACTGGGGAACTGTTTTTGGGTGATATTTGATAGGAGCAATTGTGCGCACTGCTGTTTTAGAGTAACTGTGGCTATAGTCTACTATGTCAACAAAAGTCACTTTTGCCATATGGAAACCTAATTATGTCAGGATGATCTGTTCCAAAACACTTTGGAGAAATTCAAGTCATTTAAACAAAAAGTAAATCAGTTCTTTTCTTTTTTGAAAAAAAAAGCATTTGAGAATCAACCTTCCTTAAATAACAGTGTTCATATTTCAGAGTTAGAACTTACAGTTAACAGATTTGAGAATAATAAAAAGGACTTTTTAGTTATTTTTAGGTGGTTGAGAATTTATTAGGTGAGAAGAAAACATAGATATTTCCCCACAGTCCTTCAGTATAAGTTTAATCTTACTTTCATTTAAGGCACTGAGTAAAATTCTGGCTCTATGGATATAAATGGCAAAATGCTCCTTGCCTCCCCACTTCAGTGTCAATAGTATTTTTAATAATAAACAACAACTGTCCCACAAAGACCCACACATTAAAGCACATTCAAAGCATATAACCTCCCCTGAGGGAATGTAGTTTACCCCTCACAGAGAGACAGTTGCCAGCAGCCTTTACAAACTACAGTCCCCAGGATTCTTTGGGGGAAGCCATGTGCAATGAATGTGCTTTAAATGTATGGTGTTAATGTGACTGATGGTATTTTGGTCTCCTGCACATGTTTGGCCCCATCAATAGGAATTCCTTTTGCATGAGCCCCATTGAGGTACAGTAACACTGCATACGGACAGTTTCCATGCATTTCAATAGGGCCCTTGCCCAGCAGAAGTTCTTCATCACACTTAAATATAGTGCTGTAAAATATTCTTGCAATGACAATTTTAACGGGAATAGCCCAATATGTGATGTTCACTCACAATCCTTTAAGCATCAACCAGAAATGTTAAGGAAGTCCTGGGCATTCCAGAACATGCTCAGTTCACTTGGGTCATTGGCCAGGCCTCTGGTCCTCAGTGTAGGACTCTGTCCTACAAGATGTGTGACACAATCCAGGGAAAGTTGGAATGTAGGAAGCTGCCGTATACTGAGGCTGACTATTGATTCCCCTAGCTCAGTGACTGACAGACGCTCTCCAAATTCTCTGAAGATGCCATGGACTGAACCTGGGGCCTTCTCTGTGTAAAGCTCTAACCCTGAGCTCCTGCCCCCCCAACAACTGCACTCCGCCCCCAAGAAACAGAAAGGTGGTAGTGATAAATACAAGCTACTGTCCAAGGAAGCCTGGCCATTACTGATCTCACTGAGGAACTGTATGGCCAGAGGCCATCAATACTTGCATAGAAGAGGTATCAGCAGTTGTCATTTGTTATACAATAGAAATTCTGCTGAAATTCTTTCTTCAATACGACTATTAAAGGTGCAGGAGCCTTGGTAGTATTCAGTTCTATTCAAAGAAGACCTATTGAAGTAGACCTCCATGACTAAATTAGGTTCATTATTTACATTGTGTCTACTGTGAGTAGGATGTAGTTGTATACAACTCGCTGTCATGTTTGGCATTTGAGAAGCCCCCAGACAAGCTTTCAAATCACCCCAGGGGGTTCCTGGATCAGAGCTTGAAACCACTTTGCATTATGTGATCTACATACATTTAAAAACACCGGTTCTGGTATTTGACCTGCATCCCAAACAGGAGGCAAAAGGGAAAGTCAGAGGAAGGAAAGGAAGTGTCTTGCCAGTGCACCCCCTTCTGCATCAGTTACGTCCCAACGATATGATGCTGTCTTGCTGCTCCTTCTGCACGATGGTTGCTCCAAGCAGTGAGTCACTTCTGTGGTTTGGCAGCTGCTTTCTGGTTTCTCTACAGGCTGCCATCTGGAGAGTTTGGCGGTGACATAGTGGCTTGAGCATGTGCTTTTTGCGTTGTGGCTCCAGTTCTCTGGAATTCTCTTCCCTTCAAAGTGAAGCACGCTCCAGCATTGTCATGTTTATGTCGTCCATTAAAAACTTTTCTTTTCTCTCCAATTAGCCTATTTTATTTCTGCAGTTTTTCACTCATGTTGGTGTGTATGTCTTAATACTGTTTTATGATCTGGATTATCTTTCATGTTCTGTTTTCATTCTCCACTCAGGTATTCTCTGGATATAGAGCTACTTGTAAATTCAGAAACAAACAAACAAAATGTGTGGGGAGAAGGAAGGGACCCCAACATTGTAAATTTGCCAGTAAAAAAAAACCCCTAACTCAGTTTATATGCCATTATGAGTTTGGGGAAGTAGGTTCTGTACAGAGACCCTTCTAATCCCTGTATCAGCAAGTGTTAACATCTAATCGAGGCTTCTAATTCTTGGAATAGCCAGGTTATCCTCTTGGTGAGGTGTAGGGAGAACAAAGGGTGAGGCTTTATTGGAGACAGCAAATGGGTGGGACAGATAGTGAAAAGGACAAATGCCAAAGTTGAGAGCTGAGCTATTTTTTTTTTAGGCAGTGAAGTGACTTAGAAGGAAAGCAGCAAGCTGGGGCGAGAGCCAGAGCAACGTTTGAGAGCAGTGTTGGATTTCTGTTTGAATTCAAGGCTGCAGTTACGGGAGAAACAAGACTCTCTTGGGGTGTTGATGCTGTGAGCCCCTCCATCATAGGCTCAGGTTGTATATATGTGTAAATGAACCATATATCAAAAAACACCACAGTCTCTGCTGTGCTACATTCCCAAAGGAAACATATATACCTAGAACCCCTGGAATATTGCACCGTTTGGAGATTGGAGTGGCGTGCATTAGCTACTGTAACAGCACCCTCTCTGTTCCCAAAACTATTGCATCGCTTCAAGTGGTCCTTTGGGTTTGAATGCTATATCAGCTGTGATTCCTTTGCCAGTAGCTGAGGTTATGTGAAGCCCATTCAATCCCATGTTGTTTGACTTCCTTTCCCCACTCCAGTGTTTTGTGATGCTTCCAAGAAAATATTTGGGACTAGTTTTTTTACCCCTTTTTTCTTTTCACAAGCAATCTATGTCTGAACATGGAGCTGGAAGCTTTTGCAGACATCATTTGAGCTTCTCAGCGCTTGGCTTACACAAAATCTTGCATTTTATAACCAGATCCAGAACAGAAGCAGATACTCCATAAATCACTTTAATGGCCAAGCTGCACATTTTAACTATTTATTTTTAGTCTTGCTTGCTCTGGGATGAGAAAACTTTGAATGTGTATGGCACTGTCACACCTATGTATCCTGCCAAGCGGATCCCCTCCCCTTGTTCTTAAAAGTTGATGTCATACAAAAACTGGTCATTTTTAGCAGTAAGGCTGAGAAAGTATATTCATCTCCAGCCCTCTTAAAATTCCAATCATCTACGAGTTTTATACATCCTGTAAGTGTAGACAGAGGCTGAGAAGAGGGGCACTTTCACCCGATCCAACACCCCTTCAAGCCCAGCACATAGGGGGTTTGGGTTGAAGCCCAAATATCCCTCCTCCCCTTACTCCCAGAGACTATAAGAGACTGCATAGGGAGTCTGGGTAAAAAAGAGGTCAGTGAGGGCTCCTATGCCTTTTGATACATGGACAAGGGAATTTTAGTAGGTGTAGCTTGTCATGCAAGCTAAACTGTCTAAAATTCCCTCTTCTGCACAACTATTAAAGGTGTGAGAATCCAATACTTTCTTTTTCTATCCACCTGCAATAGGTAGAGGTTATGAAAGATCTAGATGCATTTGAGTGGAAGTCTTTCCACAGCCCTCTGGGATCTGTATGTTCACACAATTATAATCAGTGTAATAAAACTAGGAATATTAAAAAAAAATCCTATCAATTAACTGGAAGCAGGCACACCCTGGGAATATTTACTGAGAGGCATGTCCAAATATTAATAAGCATCCTAAATCATCATGTAATGTATAATTTTCTTTCTGTTTGCATTGCAGATAATGCCGGTGAGGAGAATCCCATGCAAAGCCAATGCACCACCTGGATCCTTTTTTGCACGGGACAATACAGCAAATTTCTTATCCTGGTGCAGAGATGTGGGAGTAGACGATACCTGTCTATTTGAATCTGAAGGTTTGGGTATGTGTCAACTCCTGCACATCACAATTTCCATTGTACTTATATCGAAGCGTCAGTCATGTCCCTAGTGCTTACCACTGGGGGCAGAATCAAATCAAGCTGTCTTTGAAATCATGACGCACCATTGAGTCACGTTTTTAACAGAATGTTCTAGGTCATAGCTGCTTATTTGTTTTAAAATACTGCATTGAAAATACTACAGATACTGCCTTCTATTAAATGTGGTATTACTCTGAGTTGTGATGAAAATGAAAAAGAAGGATGTTTTGTGGAATTTCAAGAGAAAACCCGTTCTAGTTTAATTTCGACCAGTCAGTTAATTCTGCGCCGCAATATTATGGACGCTTATCTTGTGAAAGTCAGTTTCACTGCACACAATGAAATTTCTGTCCTGAATGCATACAGAACACCCAGTGCCATATTGATGGCTGCAGGTCACGGATATTTTGATGTCAATAGTCACTAATCAGGGAGCACTAATTAGGGAGCAAGCATAACTCCACACTGTAACTGAATGAAGGGCCTTAGGCAATGCTTAGGCTTCTCAAAACCTCCTGGCATGCTAGCAGAGAGCTCCACCTGTGGCAATGCACAGCGAACGACAGCAGGGCATGTTGGGTGTGGGAGTGGATGAACCACATCAATTGCCCCTTTGTTTCCCTGACAAAACGGCACAACTTTATTTCAGCCCTGGGGCTGGTGTAGTTAATTCCCTCCCGCTACTGTGAGTTGGTAGGAAAGAAGAGAGGAACTGAGCGCCCAAACCTCCTGCCCTATCCTCAATGAATCTGCACAGCTGGGACATAGGCAGATCTCTTTTCTTCTTTTACTTTGTTAGTAGATGTCAGGGGCTGGACTGAGGATGAATGGTGGGGACTGCCCCCCCTTTCTCCTGAACCTTCCTGAGAACAGGAGGACAGTATAGATTTAGAACAGTGGTTTGCAAAAGGGGAAACTGGGAAATATTGGAAGTGGAATAGCAGGAAGAAGAAACACCAGGGGAGAAACAGCTGACAGACTCAGTGTCTTTGGAAAGCATTCCTGAGCCCCCCTCTCCCAGGACCAGGCGAGCATTGAGGGTAGTCAAACAGAAGGCTCAGAGGCAGAAAGCTCAGATTAGCCGACGCAGGGGTGACGTAGAATAGGAGAGATGTAGTGGGGTGGGACTTTACTTGGAGCAACACCATTATCTAGGGTATACTGCATTCCTTCATCTCTCACTGTAAATATTGAATAAATAAATTGGTAAGAACTTTTATTGTCTATCTGCTTACTGGCTGCCACCGTGGGAGGGATCAGATTCCCAGAAGCTTGACAGTAGCTACTGTAGAACTGGGAAGATGTCTAATTCTGCAGGACTGGACCTCAGTTGGATCACACATAACGTTTTACTTGTATATTCAAAATTGGCATTTTATGAATGAAGGAAGGAATAACTAAATGCTGAAACCATGTCTAAATAATATTGGAACTATCATTCCACTATGCATAGTTCTTCGTCTTCAGTTGCTGGCTCTTGAAAAAGGAATTCTATCTACATAGTTCAATTAAGTATGCTTATTGGATCATTATTACTGGCATCATTATGATATCCTCCAAAAATTTCTGTATACTTAGCATGTGACTTTGTCAGCTAATTGTATGTTTACTGTTCTCTTATTAAGCATATAAAAATAAATACACTCTGGAGTGCAAGAGAAATGTGAAAGGGGATGTTGCTGCATCATACCAGACCCAGTCACTATACATTTCAACAACAGCCAGAATTCTGTATGCCCAAGCATGGGAAAAATGATGAAGCAAGTAGATTGGTTCTGAGTCCCCCTCCCCATTTTTCAGAAAAATCTGGAAACAATGGAATATTATTAAATTTACAGTGATGTTAAATGGCGAAGAAAGACTAGTAGATGGGATTAGTAACCCAAAATGGCAATAGGGAATTTGCAGTGTTAGGAAGTGGTGTGGATTATATGTTGTTGTAGAGGATTAGTAAAAGAATAGTAATAGTACCCTGCTGTTAGGACGTGAATAAGGATAAATAGTGGAAGCAGACGAAAGCCATAGAGAAAGAGACAGGCTTGATTTCTGCAGGAATCCAAGGTCATGGCTATGGGAGAAGCAAGATCCTCTTGGGCTGTTAATGCTGTGAGCCCCTCCATCTTAGGCTCAAATTGAATATATGTGTAAATAAACCCTATATCATAAAGACATCACAATTTCTGCTGCCCCTCATTATGAGGAAACCGAACCCTGGGGGTAAGCTCCTGGAACCTCTGGAATCTTGCACTGCTCGAAGATTGTGGTAGCATGCAACAATATTTTCCCGTGGAGGGAAAAAAGACGAACTAATAACTCCAGTAAGCTAATTCTTATTTTAATTTCATACTTAGGCCAAAAACAAGTCCCAAGTGAACTAATAATTAAGCAGCAACACCAAAATTACTACAGCTTTGTAATAACTGCAATTTATTGCTTTGCAGTGTGCACTTAAAACTGTTTAAATGAAAGAGGGATGGTATTACTGCTGGATTGGATCCAAAGTTGCCTTGCGTGAGTGAGTGGAAAGGCAGCTTTACTCACACAAAGCTTCACTGACTTCACTCTCCATCCCATCCCACACAGCTGTCCAATGCTGTTTGGGAAGGTTCTCCCAACGGACTTTGGTGGTGTTTCCAAAGGTCCACAGTGGGGAGGAGAAAGGGGCAGGAAAGCCATGTTGCATGAGTGGAACTCTGCTCATACTTACCCAGACCCACCCCTTTATTTTCCCCGATAGCATTCATGATCAATTTGCTTACATGAAAATTGTACCATGCTACTTAAACAACTTTAATGACAACCCAGACCCTGGATTCATCAGCTGAGGCCCTTCTGTGTGTGCCTCCTTTGAGGGAAGTGTGGAGGGTGGTGATAGGAGAATGGGCCTTTTCAGCAGTGGCTCCCCTCTTGTGGAAAGCTCTGCCCAGGAATGTGCCATCACTATCAACTTTTAGGCAACAGGCAAAAATGTTTCTTTTTAACTGAGCTTTCATCCTTTAATTTGGATAAATTTCATCCTTTTGAACTGTGGGATGTGTATCAATGTGCTATTTATTTTGTGCTGGTTTTATAATGTTTTTGATCTTTGCACTGTTTTGCCAATAATTTTGAATCACTTTTGGGGAGAAAACAACCAGTAACTGCAAATAATAATAGTATGTGTGTAGCGTTTTACATATAACTCTTTGCTACATTTGGCAATTCTTTTATTTTGAAGTCATGTGGTTGTTTCCACAAAATGTAATCCTTCTTCCCAAACAATTACTGCTTTTGTTGTTGTTGTTGCTGCTGCTGTTAATATAATTATTTCATCCTTTTTTTAATACCAAAGTGCCTTATAGGATAAAAACTGAAATAGCAAACAAGTTCCAAATTAAATATAAGAACAGGACATAAAATGCGCATCCAAATAAAAAATAAATTCTAGCCACTCTACTTTTAGTCACCAAGAAATAAAGGTGAAGGATTAAATAGTAAGATACAGAAGCTTGGGAAATGACTTTCCAGATTACACACTGACCTTTTTGCTGGCTGAGTCATCCAGAGAACCGAAGCAGAGTATGAGATGGACAGTTTATTTTTATCTTGACCACCTCTGCCTTCAAGAAGCAACAATTTCAGCAAAGTCATAATCTTAATAATATAATTTTTCCTCCTTTCATGCTTATGACAAATCTCTTTTGATACAAAATTTAGGACAACCTTTTGCCTCAAGATTGCCTTTCAGCTGAAGATGAAGAGAATCAATTGTTTGGTTGGGTTTGGAATCAAATAAAAAGTGAAAAGCTGTTGTGATGGAAGACAAGTCTGCCGGAGCACTAAATGAACTCACTGTGCTATCATCAAGAGGCTTCTGTTTTCCACTGCTCAAAAGGTTTTTCAGTGTGTGCAGCTCTTATCTCTATTGCAACTGATCTGTTTGCCTTCCTTTTTGACATTCTTTTCCTTGCATTTTTAATATGTGAGAAGATCGTGCTATCCTCATTCTGTCCTCGGCTTCTAATATTACTTATCATCATCATTACGTGATAATTATTAATGTATTTTATTACATCTATTCCAGGCATTTATATACCGCCCAAGTAAACATGTCCTCCACTCAAAAAGCAAAATCAGTCAAATAAGTACAGCTAATTAACAGCTAAAAATGCTCATTTTTTATTATTTTTGGTGTTGGCATGAGGCATTATGACTAGACCACTCCAGCAAAACAATGTTAATGTGATGTTCCCAGCAACCGCCCTTTGTGAAATTCGTGTCGAGAGGTCTTCCAGCTGGATGGCCTCTTGCTCTGCTCTGCTCAAAGCCATTATGATGAAGTTAGCACAGCTACTTGCAGAAGTAACAACTTGCGCAAGTTTTTTGAGAAAAAGAATTATTACTGTTTTGGGGGCTGGGTGTGTGTGTGTGAATGTGGGGACAGTTTTTCCTCAGCCAACTACTTGCACTGGTGTTGCACAGCTACATGTTTAGAGAGCTTGTGCCACACACATCATCTCACTTATGGTGATGATGCAGACAATGTGCATCGTCAGGGCTTTCCCACTACCACACAACTCTGGAGATCCACCTCAGTTACAAAGTTGGCCTACTTGAACCTCTGCCCCGTCCCCCAACCAGGCTTCAGGGCCGTAGAGTGTAATCCCATAGAATAACAGCTACGTAGGGTGGCGCTGTGGGTTAAAGCACAGAGCCTAGGACTTGCCGATCAGAAGGTTGGCGGTTCGAATCCCCATGATGGGGTGAGCTCATGTTGCTCGGTCCCTGCTCCTGCCAACCTAGCAGTTCGAAAGCACGTCAAAGTGCAGGTAGATAAATAGGTACCGCTCTGGCGGGAAGGTAAACAGCGTTTCCATGCACCAGAAGTGGCTTAGTCATGCTGGCCACATGAACCGGAAGCTGTATGCCGGCTCCCTCGGCCAATAAAGCGAGATGAGCGCCGCAACCCCAGAGTCCGCCACGACTGGACCTAATGGTCAGGGGCCCCTTTACCTTTACCTTTAGAAAACGTGATCCTCAGGACTGAACCTCATGGATAAGTTATCTTCTTATGGCTATGTACTGGATTATTTTCCAGCCTGCAAGCTGCCAGCAACGCACCCCTTGCTTTGTGTAAAATATTTTTTTAAAAAACCCTGTCAGCACATCATTTCATTTATCAATTGCCATTTGCTCTGACTGAGCACTAAAGAGTGTTTTTCCCCAGGGGGAAAGTGGCAGGACAAGAGGAAGTGTGAATAAGCCAAATGGCAGGATGGAACCTATAGTCAATCCCTCATAATCTTGCTGGGTATTTCACACAGCAAAAAATGAGGTAGAACGTGTTTCAAAACCCAACATTATGAAACCCTTTACTTGCGTAGCAAGTCAGGGCAAGGGTGTGATGGGAAACTAACTGGAATTCATTTCCTGAAATTAAATAAATTATATTTTGATTGAATACCTTTAGACATGGAAGAATATTCAGTTTCCTTCCATTTCCCCATACTTTTCACTGAATACTTGTTAAAGGGAAGACTTGTTATCCCTTTTGGTGCTAGTGCAATTTAAATGAAGAAAAATGGCAATAATTGTAATTAGAAACCTTTCTACTCGCCTCTGCTAGGCGATGTACTTCCCACACATGCAGCAAATAAAAGACAGTGAAGGATAAAATAAAATGTGAAAGACTCTTTTCAATAGTGCTGTGAAATATGTCCACACATGACATACTTGAAATACTGGTATTTGCAATGCCTTATGAAAGACTTTTGTATCTTTGTGACTTTATAGTTCTGGCAATGTGGCGGTTGCCAGGGCAACTCAGCTTTTTCATGATTAGTAAGACAAATAGGTATGAAAAATCAGTGTAAATTGTGAAGGGCATGGCAAATGTTTGTTCTCTCTTCTTTCTTTGGCCGAGTGCTTGTTGAGCACCTTGGTGCACCTGATTTTTGATGTTTGCTTTCCCCTATATTTTGTTTTTTCCCCTTTTTATATATATATATATAAACAATACCCAGTTCCTGCTGCTTTGGAAACAACTAAACACTAATATTCCATTTCCCCTCCTGTTTTGACTTTTCTGTAAAAGACTTTCACCTTCTGGTTTATTTTTCTATTTTTTTTTATTGTAAATGCATCACAAAGGGGTGTCTTCACCATGAGAGGGGCAGGACCAGCAGTTTAAAAGAGCAATAACAAAAATGGTGAGGAAGGAAGGTAACTGCACTTCGCAGGCCAAAGAGTTCCATAATCTGGGTAAAGACGTTGAGGAGGCCCTGAATACACAAAGTTGTGGCTGAGAATTCAACCCATGAGGTAGATGCAGACCAGTTAGCAACGTGACAGTTGTGGGACAGGCCAGTTGTCACTGCAATAGCAGTTCCACCCACAATCTGGTACAAACTGTCCTTGATTTGGCATCAGTGGGGTGACCACTACCTGTGGATGCACCCAGTCTGGTATTCTGTCTTATCACAGATTGGTAGGCCTATGTGACTTTATGTTAGCAACAGGGGATTTGCCAAACCTAATAGGACTTCAGTGTCATGGCAGTGGCACAAAGGCACAACTTGCGCCACTGTTGTAGCACACAATCACTACTGCTCGATGGTTTTCTGCTGATTTGGGTGGTATTCAACTAAGCTTTACTCAGAATAGGCCCACTTAAATATATGACCATAGCTAAGTTGGGCCTATTCTTTTAAAGGGGTCTACTCTGAGTAACACTTAGATGAATACCACTTAATGTTAATTTATCATAATACTGTAGATTAAAAATTGTGCAGTAAGGTTTAGTAGCAGTAAAAGTGATCCGTACATATGTGTGCCACGTCTTCAGAAAGAAACATGTTTAATGGCCTGATGCTTATCTATGTTAATAAGGCTGGTTCAGATCAACCCTACTGCACTTAGGAAATGTGACCTACTGTTTCACAGTGACAACGCAGTAAGCCAAGCTATGGTTTACTGATAGTGACTTGTAGGCACTTTGCCCTTCCCCGTTCCTTTTTACTGCCATGCCACACTGAGCCAAGTCAAGATTTGGCTTAGAATATCGTTCAAACCAGGGCTCATTATTTAAGTCTCTCGCAAACCATGAGTTTTAGGTGTGGCAGCCAAAAGGCCCAGGAAGGAGCAAAGTAGTTGTGAACTCCTTTCCAGGAGGTTTGTCGGGTTTTTGGTAAACCACAGTTTGGTTGGCCATGTTGTGCAAACCAGCTCAATGTACTTCCCAATTAGACAGAGTTATATGCCCTTAGAAAATAATCTCTTCCAGAAGATGCAATCAGAAGAATGTACCTCTAGAGTAGTTCTAGGGTTGTTTACATTGTGAGAGACACAGTCAATTTACTTTCAGAAGTTCTTTCTTTGGAGGTTGTTCATTTGTGTTTATTTTCACTGGAAGAAGGTATTTTTGATTCACTCCTTTGCTCAGTACATGGGGTTATTGTCGGGTCTCACTAGGAACGCTGCCTGTTGTGTAATGAGTCAGAGATGAATCAGGATTCCTTTTTATCCAGGGTGCTTTTTAATTTGAGTTGCACCTTGAGTGTATAAAGCAAGTCAAGTTTGAAGCAAGTTCAAGAGGTACCTTGGGAAGAATGATAACACAAACAAGCTCTGTGAACCGGGTCAGTTTTCTTGTGGGCATTGTAAATGTGCTGCTTACAGGCCTCTCTGTCTGGAAACAGGCCTCGCAGCATTTGATTTTCATTATGTTGAAAAAAAAACTCCAGTTCACGTTATTTTAAAACATTATGGCATGCCCTGTGGGACTTCTGATTTGCTTCCTTTGACAGCAACCCCCTCCCATGCTTTTGAAATGCCTCGCAGGTTTTTTTTTTTTGTTTAAAAGGCTTGCCATGGTATCTGGGCAGCTTCTCTTTCAGAAACACAAGTACCAAGCCCCCTTGGGCACAAAGAACTAGTCACACAATTTTTTTGGATCCTCTCTTATGTTTCTTTTTTTCTGTGAAAGAAATAGGCAAAATGTGCTATTGCTCTTCTGCGATGTGGGACAGAACTGAAGTTCTGTGTCCTGGCAGTGGTTCTCAACCTGTGGGTCCCCAGATGGTGTTGGACTACAGCTCCCATCATCCCTGAGTTCTGGTCTTGCTAGCTAGGGGTGATGGGAGTTGTAGTTCAACAACATCTGGGGACCCACAGGTTGAGAAAGGCTGGTTTATTGGTTCATGGCATTTGCAAACTTACTTTTCTTATATTGGGTGGGGCTCTTCCACTTCACAAAGAGGCCTACCCCACCTGTAGAAGTTTTCTGTTGATGTTTGCCCAATACAGATGTGTATTGAAAATGTGTTGAAATGTCTTGAAAATAACCCAAGGTTTATATATGTGGTTGTGAATGCAATGTTGTGGGGAGGGGGGTGGTTGTCCAGTGAAACCAAGAAAAGGAAAAAATGCAGGGGGAAATCAGGTACAGAAGCTTTCTGATATGTTCTGTTCCACACGTGGTATGATACAGTATATACTAGTGGGCTATAGCTGGGCTAAGTATGAAAAATAGTAAATCTTAGAGGTGTGCAACTGCTTTGGGCACAGTCTGAATAACAAGGAGGACTGAGGTGATTTTACCCTTTCTGGAGCTGAATTGCAATGTAAACAAAACACTCCAAGTTGGATCAATTGGTTCCCCACAAAGCCTTGTACCTTTCTGTCTCTCTGTT
This sequence comes from Podarcis filfolensis, assembly GCF_964270895.1. NCBI lineage: Eukaryota > Metazoa > Chordata > Lepidosauria > Squamata > Lacertidae > Podarcis > Podarcis filfolensis. Next base: position 75,895,614 of record NC_139604.1, on the reverse strand, counting down.
TATATGTACTCTCTGCTTTCTCCTGTTTTTCTGTGTGTCTGTTTTTCTACTCTAGGTCCTTGAACTTTGCTGATTGTGGAGCACTGAAGAGCCCTCAGTGCTTCTTTGTTGGTGTTAAAGCAGAGGACTTTTTTATTAAAAAAAAAGTTAAAAGCTTAATTTAACTTTAAAAAAATGGGCACAGTTCTGCTTAAGGGGGAGGGGGGGAATCCTCTGGAGCTCTTCAGCATTTAAGGGCAGCCCCACCTTGAATTGTCTTAATATGGATTATTGAGGAAAATGAAACCCTTTTGTTTCCACTACAAAGGCCTCTGGACCTCCAATTGGCCCATTCCTAGGATTCCGAAGTGGATTATTTCATGGGGAGCAGAGGAAAATGCCCTGGAGGTAGAAGGGGGAAAATGTGTAAAGTCCATTATCAGCAAAGTGCATCCTGTTCCTTCATGGGAGGCAAACCAGACATGAAGGGCAACAGAGACCTATTGGCAGGCCTGTCACAATCCCGCTTTGGTTAGAAAGCAGTGCATCCCATTGCGTGCTCCATACCTCACCTCCTTTTCACTTGTGACCCTGGTCTTCTGGCTTGCCCATTGCCTCACACCCCACCCAAGATGATAAGAAGTTATTCCGAAGTCTATTATAGGGCTTTTCCTGAGTATCTTCCCATTTTTTCCTTAAAGGGATGCTAATCCAATCTTTAACATGGACACCTCAGTAGTTTCTGATGATCACTTCCTCGGACGTGAGTCAGACATCTGATCCAGAGTGCCTATGTGAATAATGCGAAATTCTAATAGTCTGCATTCTTATTATAGCTCTCCATGGACTGCTTCATGCAGCCAAAACTCCTGCTAACCACAATAGGTGTGTTTTGACAGAGGAAAAATGGGTGTTTGGATTCCTCACTGTATTATTGAGATCTTCTGAGCAATTCATGTTCAGTGAATATGACTGTCCTATATTGTTGAATGGTTATAGGATCTGGAAGCCATGAACGCGCTTCACCTCTTTCTTCAAAGACTCCACGCAGCAAGAAAAGGGTTTGCCTTCAGTTATACTAGCATGCTAATATGTGTGGTTTGTTTTTGGAGTGTTTTGACATGTATATTTTTCCATCTTCAGTGCTTGTGACATTAGCGTACATACACTTATGCATTTATATGACATACATAGGTGTGTGGCTGACTTATTTTGATGCAACACATGTTCTTAAAAACTTAATCAGCTTTAATCTTTAAAGCAAGCCACTAAGTGGTCTTTTGTTTTAGCAATAAAATGTGGGAGGAAATAAAATAGTATTCAGTTTGGTATACATTAACTGTTAAGTCCTTTTTGACCCATAAAACCCACCAGCAACATATAGTGACCCACTGTGGGCCTGATTTTCCACAGTACCAAGAACCTGGGAGGCTACTATGTGTGGTTTATAGGTTTTCTTTGACATGTGAACCACATGTTTGCAGCAGTATATTATATTCATCCTTTGTTTGGATACTCTGGAATTTTCTGCATATTCAACTTCTTAATTTATATTGCTTTTAAAATTAAAGATACTGAATGACTATATTTACATTATTCTTTCATGTCCTAAGAGACAAAGGCCCCAATCCAGCTGAAGGCATTTCTGACTGAGGCTGCAGTCTATACCCATATACATGGGCAAGTCTCATTGAACTGAGCATGAATGTGGGGCATAAGTTCCACTGCTGTTATGATTCAGTTCGAATAAAGTGAAAAATACATGTGAATATTTTCAGACTATATGACTGAATACATCCCACTGCCCGTTGCATCAGGAAAAGTTTTTTCCTCTCTGTCTGTTCCCCCTCCCCCACAGTTTGTTTAAAATATCCAATTTTTGTATGTGATTTGTCACTTTGAAGATTTTAAAAGTATTTTTGTATCGTTCTGTTATTGCATAAATAGTATTATTTTTGACAAAGGTTGTGTAGTTATATGATTCTTACTATGCTTACTCCTATTTTCAGAGAAAACTAGACAATCTGTGGGAGTCAGATATCTGTGTTTAGTAATTCTCACTAGATGATCTCGCTCAAATCCACATAGAAGCTGGTAATTTAGATTTCTATTTAGTAGTGAAATAATGGAGACTGAATCACAGTAAGCAAGAAACAATATAAAAATGAGGAGTGTTAAAGGTGAGGACCTGGAATAGCACACAGTGAAATAAGTGTTTGGTTGCCATATCATTGGTGGTAGAAGATTGCCACACAATTTTACTGAAGTTGGGGGTGTAGTAGGTGGAAGAAAGGGCTCAATGCATGAAATTTTAGAAAAAGAGAGCTGTAGCAACTCCATTAACATTAGCAATGTGTGTAGGATGAGCCAGGATCAACTAAGTATTGATAAAGATTGGGGAAATATCAACTTCAGAAATATGATTTGGGAGTAGAAAAACTACACAAAGTACCGTATCCTCTATTTGCTGTCTTCTTTATTTTCTATCTTCTGGGTTGTATCTTACACTTAGAAACACAGTCCCTCCCAACATCTTCGCCTCCCATTCCTCCTTCACAAGCAGCTCTGCAAGTTCTTCTCTGACTCACATTATCTGACCAATCCATTCTGAACAACCTTAGCCAAACCTTTCCTTTTCCTTCATTGCCGCACAGTTTCCCCCAAGTGCATTCTGATCCTTCCTCCTGTTGACACGTCCAGATAATATAGATTCCTGAAGAAATACAGACAGGAAAGGAAACTTTATTTTTTGTGTAACATACTGGCGCTAGGTGAAAGTGCAACAAGGAGGAGTTGAAGCAGTAGTAGGTAATCTTCTTCACCAACACCACTATATAACGGAGATTAGGACTATATTTAGAAGAGGCCATGTTTATGACAGTGATTGCTCCAGGGGTTTGCTTGAAATGTATTCCACAGAACCTGCCTCTCAGTGAAAGTTAAAACTTTTACGGTTAAAAATGTCACAGTTGGAATTTGCAATGTGTGCAAGCAGTCTAATGAATGTTAGTCTAATACTATGTTTAGTCTAATACATAGACAAATACAAAAACATAGTCTAATACTATGTTAGTGATATCTGATTACAGTGTATTAGGATAAAGGATATTGATTAATTTATAGCAGAGATGGGAGTCCTATGGTCTTCCAGATGTTGTTGGACTTCACTTTCCAACAGTCCCAGCTAGCACAACCAATGGACAAAGATAATACCACTTGCAGTCCAGAAACATCGGCAGGGCCACAGCTCCCAAGCTCTGATTTATAGAGCCCTTGGATTATTAAAAGCAGTATGTATTCTATATCTCTAGTGGCCAACCTTCTTTACAACTAGGCAAACAATAACATGCTACTGTTGCACACTATAGTACATATGCAGCCCTCCGTGCTTTGGCATGATTTAACCACTAATCTACTCACCTGGAGAGCAGGCAGCAACATAGTGGGAAGGTAAACGGCGTTTCCGTGTGCTGCTCTGGTTCGCCAGAAGCTGCTTAGTCATGACCTGGAAGCTGTACGCTGGCTCCCTCGGCCTATAGAGCGAGATGAGTGCCGCAACCCCAGAGTCGTCCGTGACTGGACCTAACGGTCAGGGGTCCCTTTACCTTTACTGCTCTCCGAGACAGCGGCAAATTCCAGCTGGCACCATTGCTGCATGTTGAACATCCAAGTTCACACACACCTTTCTGAACATGTTTGTTTCCTTTTGTTTATTTGTAAAAACAATTATCCTGATTAATATAACCCCCCCCAAAGAAACCCTCTAAGTGTCTTACATGAAAACAATAACAATTGGACAGCATTCAATAAATTATCCTAAAAGCTTGATAAAAATCAGACTAAAAACAAAACCATGCTCATGGGTGGGGGTAAGTAAATTCTGTGGAGTAATATTATTATAAATATACCATGAATCAGGTTGATTTTACTAAAAATTCTATGTTTATTTGGACTAATTCAAATGGCTCAGTCCCGTGGATTTCAAAAGAACCCCACAAGCATAGGCAGCAACTAAATGACTCATATGAAATGGTTAATGCAGACGGTATACTAATATTGCTACTGATTCTTGGGGAGAAATTATTGTAGGCTGTAAGTGTACACCAGCTGCACCAGTATGCATGCCAGGGGTTGGGTCGCCATCTAAAATATGATGAACTCTTAAGAAGGTGCAGTGCTTTGGGTTGTGCCCTATGCAACTCCCTCATTACATTAGAGTTGGCATTAGTATGGAACTAATAGCATTGCTATAGAGCCATGATGATTTTGGCAAATGCGTGTGTAAACAGCAATTCTGTTTCCAGAAAAGAATTCAGCACTTATTGTATCATATAGAACTCCTCCCTCCAAGTTTCACATGCATACCCATGTCGGTACTGACCTCAGGAATGCTAGCAATTTTGCTTTTAACGTATCGGCAAACTCTTATCACTTCACCAGATACTTGGTATTTTTTAATAGTTGGCTAGTGCCTGCACTGTCTGTCATGCTCTAACAATGATTTCACTCTCTCACATTGTTCGTCATGAAATGCATGAAATGTGTCTGGAATATGTGAACCAGCTGCACAGCAGCGCATTCCTTTTCATCAGAGAAGCAAAGTTCTGGCAGAAACTGTCTCTCGCCTGTTCAGTTGTCTCATCATTCCGCACTATCATGTCTTCAAATGCTGCATCATTAAAATAAATTAATAGGACATGTCTGGATAGCTCACAACATGTTTCAAAACTTTGTGGTTTCTTGTGGTGTGATTGCGTCAGCGTATCAAATCTTGTGGAGTTCAAACCATGGAGGACTATACCTATGGATGAACACTTAATTTAATAGATTTAACCACACAAGTAAGCATATCTAATTTTTTAGAAGAAATTGTCCCATTTGTACCTGACCATTGTGGGATGGGAGCCACTTGATTTCAGCATGGTCCTGTGTCATATCACAGAAGGAACAGGTGTAAAGAGAAACACGGTTGTTTGATATGGCGCACCACCACCCTTTGAGAACCATTGCATTACACACTAATAATGTGTGAAGGGACTATAGTTGTGTGTGTGTGTGTGTGTGTGTGTGTGTGTGTGTGTGTGTTCCATCTTGCTAGAGCATTTTGGTCAGACTATGCAGTGGAGATATGAAATATTTTTGATATATTGCTGTCTGATGATTGTTAAAGTATTGCTTTTCAAATACTGTCAGTTAGCTCTGCTGATGAAGAAGTTAATAATGACTCTTTCCCTTGAAAGAGTTGTATCCAGTGCCAGTCCTACTCACAATAGACCCATTCATTTCAGTGGGTTTATTTTACGTATAAATAAACTAAACTGGCAAAATCATTATTCATTCAATACATCCTATCTACAATATGCTGCCTTTCTAGTTGAATGCCCCCAATATGTTTTAAAAATGGCCTGTATTTGGTCAACCATAAATCTGAGCTAAGGATACTCTAAGTATGGGAAATCTGTGGCCATCCAGATGTTGTTGGACTTCCATCATTCCTGACTATTGGTCATGCTGTCTGGGACTGATGAAAGTTGAGTTCAACAACATCTGGAGGGACACAGGTTTACCATTCCTCCTGTAAGCATTACTTTCGGATGTGCTAGGATTGTTTGTTTCATGCAGATGCAAGCCTTACTTTTTTATTTGAGTGAATATTAAATAAAGTCATTGCCCCCATGCTTCTAGCTACAGACCAAAATTCTACTGTCTCATTCAGTTTAACACTCAGTACCCAAAAATGTAAGGTAAAGGTAAAGGTAAAGGTAAAGGGACCCCTGACCATTAGGTCCAGTCGTGGCCGACTCTGGGGTTGCGGCTATCATCAAATACATATTATTTGGATTCAGGAAAAAACAATTCTGCTGAGTGCCCCAGATATCTATTGATGTTCAACAACAAGTTTAGGTTGCATGTGGAAAGAAGCATTGCCTGTTCAGAATAATTTTTGTCATTATTATCTTTGATGCAATATAAATGAATGAATGAATAGGATGTCAATTCTGTTAATCCTACCCTGCCTCAAAATCTCTTATTATATTAACTCATTCTGAAAATATAGCTTATAACAGCCTTTCTTTCATCTAAAAACATCTTTAAGGAGTCACCATTTTTTATTTTAAACAATCTTGATAATATGATTTTATTACTTAAGCCATTAGACTCCACTCCTACACCCAGTTATGTAGGAATAATCCTAATTAATCTCAGTGGAATTCAGTTTCGAGTAGAAATGTTTAGGATTGCACTGTTAATCATCTGCATAAATTTGCATAAGAATAAACCATAGGGGCCATATCCCAAGCTCCCCTGGTACAGCAGATTTCTGTGTGTGCAACTGAACTTCCTTTTCCTCTCCTGTCCCCAACTAGCACTCACACTCTTCTGGAGAAGAAGTGGGGCACATGAAGAGAAAAGGAAAATTATGCACATGGAGCCTTAGATACAACTCTAGGGCTGGAGACAAGAAAGAGGACTCTCTAGGTGAAACATCCATGCGTCTCATCAAGTGTCATCTTAAAAGACCCACTCTCACCCCTGTACAAGAGCAGAAGTACTTCTAAGATGGCAGCAACATAGCCATTCTTTATTTGATTGTGTTTCTGTGTCAATAGTTCAGGGCTGAAGCCTTGAGGTTCAGGACCAGCAAACAGACTGGTACATCACTCAGATACATAAATTGTCTCTTGTGTAAGTACTTTCTGTCTCTTCTTATTTTTTTCAGTCCTCCACAAGCAGCCCAGAGAAGTGTGCCTTTGTTTGCTCGAACTTGGAAGGATTGCTGCAAGGTAGGCAAAAGTATTTGAAGAACTGAGCAATATTTGCATTTTTGACAGCAACAGCTATTGAGAAAATGATGGCTTCAGCAAATTTATATTGGCCAGGATCAAGACAGATGTCCACCTGAGGCTGCACAGGAGCTTATTGTGGACAGTTGTTCAAACAAAAACAAGCCTCCTTTAATATGGTTGTCTGCCATCTTTAAACCAAGGCAAGGAAACCAGTATGAAAACAAATTAAAATTAGAGCAGTCTTTCTAAACCAGATTATTTTTATTTTGCAAGTTGAAACATTTACAGCAATAACTGATGCTGTTTTTGCTATATAACTGAGTTAGTCAAGTTCTCATTCCATTGGGATGATTGGGCTGCTGTTGATATGTAAATAGTAACAAGATGATGTTGATAATGATGGTGATGATATATTTGGGTCATCTGAAATAATCGATCAAGTCATTGTTTGTGACTAGCCAATGTCCTTACCACTCTACTAAGTCATCTGGCACATATAAGAGAACTCAGGGGACAGGAAAAACATGTCCCTCATTTCATTCTCTGAGAATCATGCTGCTTCTGAGAGTCTTGAAAGCATGGCATGAAGTGAAATACTGGCACCCCTCCCATTCCCCCAAATTCCCTCATGCATACAAAGTGGTTTATAAAATGGCATTGTGATATCAGCCACTGAAAGCAGTGAAGGACTGGCTGAGCTAATTGTGTGAGATGAGTAGATGGATTTTGCGTTGTCAGTTCGACTTCTAAATTACATTTCATTTTAGTGCTTCACCCATATACAGTCATGTGTGGATTTAGTTCTACCAAGTTAAAGGAGCTGGAAAAGTTTGTGTTTTGTTTCTTTGAACTGAGAAGGAAGGATTGTGGCTGGACAGCGGGAAAAACATTTAAATCCATCTACTCTGAAGTATGAAAAATGTGGTAGGTCAGATTGTGTAAAGATGCAGGGAAAAAAGGATCCGCATTCCTTAAAAGAGTACAAGAGCTACATCTGATGAGTAGGTTGCATGCAGGTGTAGAACCAAGGCCCAGTGGGAACTGAGTGATTTACAGCCTGTCAGCGTCTGCAGACAGACAGGAAGTCAATGGATTATATATATAGGTGTTTGCTCCAGCCTAGGCTGATATTTCATTAAACAGAAGGGACTAGCTAGCAGCTACTACAACCCAGTATGATTTCACTTGTCGGTTTCTCTATTTTTTTTTTCCAAGGGTCAAAAAACATGTTCATAAAATTTGAACCATAGTGGTAGCAATCCTCTCTGTGCATTGAGTCTTTTGTTTTTATACCATGGGAGGTTTCTCATGTCCCAGCAAAACGTATCTATTTTCATTGTTTGAGAGTTTATTAAAAAATTGGGCAGTGGGGGTAGAATTTTAAAATGTAAGAGATAGAGTGCTAGTTTTGGACTAGAGGATCCAGGCCTAATCACATCACTATTTCACAGTTTAGTATCACAGGTCGTAGCAAAAGGTTATAAAATGCTGTTTTTTAAAAAGAAATATCTCCATCATATTGAAACATAGGAAGCTGCCTTATACTGAATCAAACCATTGTTCCATCTAGTTCAGTATTGTCTTCACTGACTGACATTGGCTCTCTAGGATTTCAGGTAGGGGTCTTTTTCCAGTCCTACCTGAGGCTTTAACCTTCCACATGCAAAGCCAAGCTATAGCCATTCTCCTATTGCTATACTGTAAGGTTGATCAAAAAAGGACATTCCCTTCTTGTGCCCCCTTTCCCCCTTTCATTTATGATTGTGGGAACTCAATCAGAGGAAGAATTGTAGCTCAGAAAGAGTAAACATGTTTTGAATGCAGAAGAAGAAGAGTTTGGATTTGATATCCCGCCTTTCACTCCCTTTAAGGAGTCTCAAAGTGGCTAACATTCTCTTTTCCCTTCCTCCCCCACAACAAACACTCTGTGAGGTGAGTGGGGCTGAGAGACTTCAAAGAAGTGTGACTGGCCCAAGGTCACCCAGCAGCTGCATGTGGAGGAGCGGACACACGAACCCGTTTCCCCAGATTACGAGACTACCGCTCTTAACCACTACACCACACTGGCTCTCAAGATCCAGAACTCAATTTGTAGCATATCCATTGGGTATTAAGCAGCAGGGAAAGACCTCTGCCTGAGACTGTGGACAACCAAGACTCTGCCGGTCACAGTAGGCCAGTGATGGCCAAACTTGGCCCTCCAGCTGTTTTGGGACTACAGTTCGCATCATCCCTGACCACTGGTCCTGTTAGCTAGGGATGATGGGAGTTGTAGTCCCAAAACAGCTGGAGGGCCAAGTTTGGCAATCACTGCAGTAGGCAATGCTGGGCTAGAAGGACAAGTAGCTGGTACAAGGCAGCTTCTACAAATGGAGCTACAGGAGTTCATTGAATTTTCTGCATTTCCCCTTAACTGCTCATGGACGTGAGATGAGGAGCCTCCTGCGAAGAATCTGTTCTTTCCTTTCTTTGCCTCCAGAATATCTTTTTTTCTGCTGCTGCTGTCAGTTTTCACTGGTTTTCCATAAAATAGGAGACTGTCTACAGTGACAGGAGAACCCCCTTCTGTGTTTTTGTAGCTGGCTGGCTTTATACAAATGTAATATAATCAAAAGCTGTAAAAAAATGCTAGTTATAAAGACTAGCCAGTGTGGTATAGAGGTTGGACTAGGGCTCAAATCTCCTCTCAGCCATGAAGCTGAATGGGTGACCTAGGTGCAGGCGCTGTCTCTTAGCCTAATTTACCTCAGGGTGTTGTGCTGATAATATGGAGAGCAGGGAGGACCATGTATGTCACCTTGAGCTCCCATACCCTCCAACATTTCTCCGATGAAAATAGGGACGTACCATTCCATAAATGATAATTTTACTATTTATACCCCACACATGTCATTGGCTTGCCCCAGCTTCCAACATGGATAATAACATAATAAAACATTTAAAAAATTTGAAAAAACTTCCCTATACAGGATTGCCTTCAGACGGCTCAGGGTTGGATAACTCCATACCCTCCAAAAATTTTCCAGTGAAAATAGGGACATCCTAAGGAAAAGCGGGGCATTCTGGGATCAAATCAGAAACCAGGATGGCTTCTCTAAATCAGGGACATCCCTGGAAAATAAGAACCCTTTGAGGGTCTGAGCCTATTAGAGCAAAGAGTGTGCTCCAAGAGTGTTGCTCAGCTCTAATACTGGAGCTAGCATAAAGCGTGAAATCAAATACTGTTATAATGATTTTAGGGTTTTTTTTACACTTTTCATAAGGCAATGTAACTATTATTTTTAACCTGTTGGAACTGGTTTTGTAAGCACTGGTAACTTTCTGCATTCAAAGGTTTGGCGTGGAGCCTCCTGGATTAATAAAACTGGAGAAAGAGATTGAGCAAGAAGAAACACTTTCAACCCCTCTTCCGTCCCCCTCCCCCTCCCCCTCAAAGTCGCCTGGCAAAAAGAGCACAGGGAAACTTCTGGATGATGCGGTAAGTGTGCATTAGCAGGCCTCACGCAACACATCTTTCTCGACAGGTGATTGGTGGGGAGTCTCCCTCTCCCACTCTTGGTAAGGTATATTGATGCACTGGATAAAAGAACTATCCTCAGTTTGAAGTAACATCTGTGAGAAATGAGGTTACAGGGAACCAGACAGAGGGCCTTCTTGGTAGTGGTGCCTGCCCTGTGGAACGCCCTCCCATCAGATGTCAAGGCAATAAGCAACTATCTTACTTTTGAAAGACACCTGAAGGCAGCCCTGCGTAGGGAAGTTTTTAATGTTTGACGTTTTATCATGTTTTTAATATTCTGTTGTGAGCTGCCCAGAGTGGCTGGGGAAACACAGCCAGATGGGCAGGGTATAAATAAATTATTATTATTATTATTATTATTATTATTATTACATCTGCTCTTCAAGAAGTTAGTTGATAGCACTTGTTAGGGAGTGGTTTACTGAGAGCTAGTCTGGAAAAGTTATGGTGCCAACTCCCCATCTAAATGGCACTATGCATTTTGAACTAGGACTCTTTGAAGTAAGTCCCAGCCAGTATAATAATTTCTATTCCTCACTTACATTCTTCACTAAGGAAATTCAAATTCATATATATATATATATATATACGGTGTGTGTATATATATATATATATATATATATATATATATATATATATATATATGGTTTGTAGTTTATTTTGCGCAAGGATATAGGTAAGCAATGGTATTTGGAGAAAATGGTGAGGAAAGAAAAATAAAGCAAGTGAAAATGGAGAACCAGTTCAGCAGAGAAATAATATGGGATGCGGGACAGAAAGCATGACTAAAAGCCTTTTTATAATAGCTCAAAGCACACAGATGTTCTACCCTGTGAATGCTGAAGCCTGTGAAAGATACATCATGCAGTGGGTTGTATCTGACTGAATCGTTCTCAAAGTGGACTTGTTGTAATGAGTGGCCTCAAGCTGGCCATGTTTAACTTAATTCTGATAGATTTTAGTGGGCCTAGTCCATGAGTATGAACTGATTGAAGAAACCCTCTGGGTGGAATTCAATGTCACACTTTTCCAGTAGTTTTGTCTGTGCAAGTATCCCAGGTTGCCAGATGGAACAATACCCCCTCCTGCCAGGTGCTGTTCAGGCAGCTCTCCCAACCCTGCCAGAGCCAATTGCAGGAGGTATGTGGGGACTTTGGGGAAGGAGGGGTTCTGCTGATGCGGCTGGTTAGATGAATCTCCCCACCCCAAATCTCTGAACAGTGAGGGGATCCATGGGTTCCAGGCACTTACCCAGGTTTAGTTTCCTTGGAATGAAGGTCATCAGAGACTGTGGTGTCTTTAGGATATATTTATACAACCTGAGCATAAGATGGAGGGATCATAGCATTAATACCCCAAAAGATCTTGCTTCTCCACCAGTCACAGTTTTGTGTGTAGCACAGAGCAAATATGCCTCTGTGTCTAGCTTCCAACCTGCTTTCTCCCTGGATCACCCATCCACTCTTGCAGTTGTTCCTCTCTACCTAGCAGCTAGGTGTGGGAGTGAAGGCCCATCCATTTTTTCCATGGCACAGAGCAATTTCTTTGGTTATACTAATCCTGGTCCTGAGCTAGTTAGCCGCAACCATTGCCTGGAGAAAGGGACTGGTTTGGCAAGCTCTCATACCTACAAACCCCCACAGATCCAGGAATCCAATAACTGGAAAAGTCCCTGGGAATCCCTCAGACTGACCATTCAGACTGATAACAATACTGATAGAAGCTTAAAACACATACACACACTCCTGTAAGGCAGTGCAATTACATACCAGTGTGTGAACACTTGAAGGTGGACCAAGTGGAAGACCAAAGGTCACAGGTATAGATATATTGTGATATAAGAGCAGGGAGATGAGGAGGAGGCAAGGTTGCAGAGCAACTTTAAAGGTAAAGAGAAGGAGCCTGGACCGGGGAACAGAGACGAATAATAATAATAATAATAATAATAATAATAATAATAATAATAATTTATTTGTACCCCACTCTGGGCGGCTTCCACAGAGACCAAAAATACACTAAAATGTCACATATTAAAAACTTCCCTGAACAGGGCTGCCTTAAGATGTCTTCTGAATGTCAGGTAGTTGTTTATCGAGAGAGGAAGCCATCAGGGGGTTTAAGAAGGGGTGTTACATGACCGGATCAGATCCGTATTGTGAATGTGACTGGCTGCGGCTTCAAAGTCCCAAGCAAAGATCTTTCCAACCCTGCTGCCTCAAATGCTTTTAACTGGAGATGCTGAGGATGATTGAACCTGAGACTTGCTGAATGCAGTTCATTGATGCATTTAACCTATGCAGTAACATTCACTTTTCACTCTTTATGGAAAAATCACACTGGTCCTGAATAGGCGGTGTTCTGAACAACCAAGGGTTAAACAGGAAAGTAAAAAAATGTATTCTAAAAAAAGCACTTGTTGCTATGGCAACTCCTATATCACATGGTGGATGTGCCACCTGGGAGTTACAAAGCGCTCCTTGAAAGCCCCTGTGCCACTCCTGAGCTACAATGAACAGATGGAATTTGGTGTATTTAACAGTGCTTGTGAAAGGTAATTTGCTGAAATGCAAACTTGGTTAGGTTTAGCACCCCCCTCCCCTTCCCGGTTCTTTAACTTCTCAAAGTCTTTCACTGTGGCTGCTAGAGAAGGACTGAGACAAAGCATAGAAGAGGTGACTGCAATTCCTGTGGGTGAAGAAAAAAGAGCTTATGAAGTCTGATTTAAGTGACCTCCTTTAATTTACAGAATATCAGCAAAACGCAAACACATAAAACTATTTTATCAATTCTAACAAAGACCTCTCAGGTGTAAATTAACATAGTTGAAAATCTTACAGCAGTCTCCATATACACAAAGTTACAGCAAGACTGAATCCCAGCCTCCAAAACGCATCTTCTTTCTAGATTTCCTCACAGTAATATTGCTGTGGGTTTTGGGAAATAACAAGAGCAGAGTGAAAGGCTTCATGACTTGTTTGGTTTGTACTTTCTGTTGCTCTTCTAAGGCTAAATAGCAAAATGCAAGCGGGAAAAATCCTCAAGAATGGTTTTGATGCTGCTGCTACGATAGTGGGTGGGGGAGCCTCCCCTTTCTCCTTCAAAGACCCTCCAGCATGTAGCAGATCTTTGTTGGAAAACCGATCATGCAGAGACTCAGTTCATGTGTTTTCCATCCTTTTGAGGCTAGTGAAATCAGAGGGACGTGGGAATAGGAATGATTGGAGGCTCTGGTTGGCAATGGAAGCTATCTGAACAGAAGGAGGGGCTCATGCAATCATTGAGAGCCCATGCCATTTCCCTTTGAAAAGATGTTGGATTTATATGTCTGGTTTAGTATTATCAAGAAATTCATCAGGTTGACCAGCTGAAGACTGAAGAATGCATGCCGCCATTTCAGTGCCTGCTGTCTTAAGACTTTGTACGGTGAATGTGCACATGTGTCCATTTTAGGTACTAGGTCTGGAACAATTTTCTTCATTGCTTGGATGTAATGGGGGGGGGGGGAGAACCAGGCTCAAATTTACAAGTGTTGAAAGTTCTTTGTTCAGACCATTAGAAGGAGTCAACATAGCACTGTCTTCATGGCATCCAGAGTGGTGATGGGCCCCACTTTACAGAGGATATTCCTCTATTTTGAAAGGTTGCCAGAGGACAATCCTATAATTGAAGGTGTTTTCTATTTAATGGCCATCCAGTCCAAATCTTATTTAAAGGCAAGAAACCAAAAAAAGAGAGAGCAGGAGAGTTGAAGTTGCCCACCAACCCAGTCAGCAGACTGAGCAGGCACACCTGTCGCTGATGCGTTCCCTACTAAGAGATGCAGTCTATTTCAGTTTTTTAGAAAGGTATAGTAAATATTTCTGAATTTGTGTCTATAAACAAAAATGCCTTATGAAAAGTGGTGTCCTAATTTTTGGCAATGCACAACTGGCCACCCTACTGTACTCCCAATGTTCTGAACTCTCAATATCCTAGAACAGCCCATCTGCCTCCCATATCTGGTTCAATCTAAGAGAAAGAAAGAGCTACTAATTCTTCTTTTAAAACTCCCATTTTGGTAACAAGACAAATACCTTCACACTTGAAGAGCCCCAAGTCAGTGAAAGCCGTCGGTGTTTAAAGTGACATCATGCACTACAGCTGAGTAACCAGACTTCAGCTAGGTAATGAAACTTATTAAAATTCAGTCTGAAAATCCCTGAAGGGAGTGGCAAACAGGACTAAGCAAAAGACATGCAGTAAATGGGTCAGTCCAGAAAGATTTGACATGGGTTTTGCTGCTCTACCTCTTGAGATATGACTGGCCCCAACTCTGATGCTAGTGGAAGACCTACTTATCCAAGCAGACATTTATGGTGATCTAATTACCAGACAGGTTTATTTTATTTTTTACTGTTTTTTGGGTTGTGTGTTTATGTGTTTTCCTTTTAAATTTTCATGATTGTATCCCACCCTGATATTGATGGTGAGTAGGTTAATATATGTTGAATAAATAATAATAAGTAGCAATGTCAAGCACACTTCATACACGCACGGTATTTTAATATTACAGGAAGGATAAACACACTTCCCGAACACAAAGAATTTCTATAATCTTTTGGCAAGCTATTAAAATATACCAGATAGCATCCTAATGTGATATATTTGCCTGTAAACTTCACAGAGACATATGGTTGGCAATTGTCTGAGGCAAGATGCTGAACTAAGTAGTCCTTCCATCTGACCAGAAAGGCCTTTCTTATAGCCCTCTGTGATGTTATAAATAACCCTTTCTAAGAAAATGTAAAAGTCAATCTTTCACCAGTAGTTATTCTAACAACATCTTTCCTATGCTCTCAGTCTCGCTTCACAGACTGTTGGCTTCTGAACTAGATCTCCAAAGGTCTCTGGGGTGGATGAAATCTTTAGAAAGTGTGCCTTGCATTTTGCTTCATTTGACACCAACATATTAGGTCAACTTTCCTCCTAGAGAACTACATTGTGTGGAAATTATTTTATGTGTGTACTTGTCAGTGTTAAGGTTAGATATAAAATAGCAGTAATACCTGAATGTCAAATTAGATTTCACTCAACCAGATCTGCTCTTTGGCAGTGATGTCTGTGCTCCTTGCATCTCACCAACAAGTTCAAGATACACTAAATGTTAATGCACCTTAACCATATCTCTTACAGTAGTGGTTCCCAAAATGGATTGGTATGGGTGGTTCATCAGACCAGCATTCACAGGTAAAATGCAATGCAAAGGAATCATTTAAGCAGTAAATGGAGAATGCAATTAGCAGCTTTCATTCTCACTTCTGATTTACATATATATTAGGTTTATATTTAGCAAACACTTTATTCAAATCTGGGGTTATATCAAAGCAGCTTTGATTTAGGCCACACCAATACTTTCATTAAATTATTTTAAACATGGTCACATGAAAAACATTTCCCCATGCTATATTCTCCAGATCTGGCTTTCTGTGTACATTATGTTGCCATCCTACATGTGCTGCATTGCTACACCAACATAGGACTCATCATAGGAAGAATGCAATATAAAAGGATAACTTAAGCAGTAAAGGGAGAATGCAGTTAGCAGCTTTCCCTCTCACACATCACCACACCATCATCAGGCTCATCATTTCCATCGTTCCCTGACATGCTATTATGTAAGGACAGCAACTCAATTTAAACTCAGCAAGCACTTTCCCCAGGACAGTATCACATTCAGATTGTTTCTTTCTGAACAACTGAGGAACATAAAATGAGTAGAGCTCATAGACTGTGTTCATTATCAGCGTTAATACCTCAGGGTACAGTGGCACACCCACCCACAGCACCCTTTGGGAGAAGAACCTAGCAGTTTGCGTGTATTAGTAGCAGCAAGGTTATACAAGTCAAAGTTCAGGGTTTCCCAGACTGTAGGCTGGAACTTCAGTGAGGTTACTCCACAGAGGAATGAGGCCTGCAGTCTCTGACTGCTGCTTGCTGTGTTACCTCAGAGTGAAGGTGAAGCTATGGCTGGGCGATAGGCAGCACCACGCGAGGCTTTGCCCCCTTTTGCAGCCGTCCTTTGATATTGGAAATGATGGGTGTTTGTGTACGTTTTTTGTAAGTATGGAGTGAGAGAGTGAGAGAGTGAGGCAGGTGGATTTAATTACAAGTACCAGTGGAGTCTGGTGCTCACTGAAACCGGTGAGGAAGAAGCAGAGGAGGACTTAGGAGAGTGCTACCAGTTTCAGTCGCACTAGTCATGGAGCCTCAGGGGTACTGCAAAGGGTGCTGCAACTATAGTTTAGAATGGAACACAAGAGGTTGGAGGAAGGTGCTGGATTTTGGGTGTTGCTCAGCGTGCTGCTGAAATTTGAGCCCCCAATGTCTGCCACTGGAGGAAGGCAAGGAGGCTGATGAGGACAGAGCCAGGAAAAGGTGGAACTAATTTTGGTTTTGTCCCCGTCTTTCTGCTTCCACTCTGAGTTCTACAAGAGCAACACTGAGACTAAGGAGGTTGACAGACAGTGCCACCCCTAGGCTGGTTTGTAAATAAGGAGGGAGGCAGGTGGGGGCTGGCTGAGAACATTCTGAGCCTGGTGCAGCAGTGTCCCAGTTGATTTAATGGACCAGCCTCCAATGAAAGGTACCTAAATTTCTGGCACAGTCTGAATACTGCACAATAGTGATGTGATGAAATAAGAAAGAACAGGTGCTTGGTTTAGGAGCTGGTTTAGGAGATACAGTTGAATATAATCTGTCCTAATGGTACTGTAGTGCACTAAACAATTTAAAATGATAACTTACCCCCTCTTTTTCCCCCAAAGGTCAAACATATTTCTGAAGATCCTCCTTGTAAATGCCCTAGTAAATTTTGTGTGGAGCGTCTTTCACAAGGAAGATACAGAGTTGGAGAAAAGATCCTTTTCATCAGGGTAAGAAAGATTTACTATTCAACTTGCAGAGTGACGTCTGGTAAGCACTTTACTAGGAATGAGCATTATCTTGCCATATACTTGTCATCATTACTGGATAGAGTTGTGCAGGGGCAGATTTCACATTCCTCCATACATATGAACATCTGGCTGGGATAGATAGTTCCTGTAAATTACATAGTTAAAGTGGTTTGTTTTTTTAATGCTGCTGATCTGTCTGCTTCTATCGTCATTGTCCAACCCCCCCCCACACAATTGTTTTATTGCCTATAAGAATGCAGTCATTACTGATTTGTTGCAGGAGATCCAAATTTCATTTTCTTGGGTACCACTTCAGCTATGGATAATCACATTGACCCCATACTCAAACTGCAGAATGGTATTTTCTCCTGCCAAGTGAATCTACTGGAAAATACATTGAACACTGCATGGAACCTGGTTCTGTGAGTGCCACATGCCTCACCTGGATAACACCTGGGATGTGAATAATGAAGAATAATGTCTACCTGAGAAGCAGCTTGGCCACTGTTGCTTTCTGGAAGAGAACATGGTGGGGTGAGGAAGTGGGGAGCTCAGCATTGATGCAAATGCATTGGCGACACCAGTCTTGGGCTCCTGCCAGTGCATTGGCAACATGCTTACTTCCCTGTTGCTTCCTCCTCCCCTTTCTGATATGTAACAGCAACCTATCTGCCAGAAAGCTAGTGTAGTGGCTTCCTGTCCCTCATTGAGATGCTTCTGGTTAAACCTTCCCTCCTTGCTTGTGACAGTCCCAATGAAAATGGGTCTACTCTTGATACTGAAAAGCAACGACAACCCAGATGTGATTGGTGGCCATGTGATTAAAGTAAAATTTAGACTGAGCCTATGCTGTTGAAAAGGCAAGTTTTCAGCTCGCTAAACACTTTCTCTGACCACTTTATAACCTTTCAAAAAGAGAAATATAGTATTTTTAACTGCTGAGAAGCTATTACTCCACGATTTAGAAATGCTGTCCCTAAATGCAAGGGCTCATGCATAATCTTGTTTAATGTGGATAGTCAGTTTCCTGTACCTCTGTTAATTATCCATTGTCCATATGACAATCTCCTCCAACAATTGCCTTCCCATATGTTCCCCTCCCTTAAACTGGATTGTCACATACTAGGGATACTCTGAAAAGGAGAGGGTATGAGAAAATCTAGATTGAGGGAGGGGAAAGTGATCATGCTATTGCTGAGCATATTTCAGGGTTGACTTTGGACACTGAAGACTGGTTTTCTGGGTGCAACCTGGTGATCCCTGTATAAATCAGGCACTGCCTCTGTTTCCATCTTGGTTGCATGCAAAAATAAGCCACTGATTTTAGCATGGTTGCATGAAATTGGATTTGTAAAAATAATTTAACAGTGTATTATTTGAGTTGTCATTTCAGATAAGCTGAAACATGTTTTGCAAGATAGTGCAGATGAGTAATGAGAGTGAAACTTAAGCCTTTGGTAGATGACATGTCACCTACACCAGTATGCCTTGTTCAAAAAGCGGTTGTATCTACATTGGATCTTGAATAGTCAAGTGGTTTGGGGAACTTTATGCTACACTTCTTAACAAAGGAACAGTTCCTCCAGTGCTGGTTTACTCACTTGAAGTCAACATGAGCCACTCCCATATGAGTTAGAACAGGATTGGACTCCAATGCCTGAGTTAGGCCAGCAGTTCTTAAATGGTTTTTCTTTGTATTTATTTCATTGGATGGAACTGATAGCAACTTAAGCAACTGCTGTATACTAAGTCGAACCATTAGATCATCTAGTTCAGTAATGTTTATACCAGCTAGCAGCAGCTTTCCAGTTCTTCAAGCAGCGATCTCTCCCAGTTCTGCTTGGAGGTGGACATTCTGCATGCAGAGCATTACTCTCTCCCTGAGCTACACTCCTTCCATACAACAGAATGAGTTGGATCATAAGAACTATGAGGAGAGAGAACTTTGCCACCCCATCCTTCCTGTTCCCCTGGAAAGCCACTCCTGAGAATTAGAGGAGCTTCTGGAATGGAGTGTGATGAGGTCTGTCGGCTGGTGGACTATGGTTCACTGATCTCTTACATGCATCTCTCCTTGCTCCAGAGGATCCTCACTTTCAGGAGAGGTGTTTTTTTGTGGAGATTCATGAGGCTGAAGTGGGGAGGAGAAGACAGGAAATTTCTCTTTCAATTGCTTTCGGTGGCTTGCAAATTTTGAAATCTGGCCCAAAGTTGGAGGTCTCCTCCATCTGAAATATTTAGAAAATCATTTGTGGGCCATAGGTCTGTTAGATCCCTAGTTTCTGGCTTACAGAGGCTGCAGATTAATCTAACCTTTGTTTGTGATTACTCTTTTTGTGATTGCCATGCTGCTTCCCTTTATATGAAGCAAAATTGGCAACAATTTGCAAGGAGCCTTCTTGTGGCCCCCAAACATTAATTGCTTATACCTTCTCATTCACATGGCATTTTTAAAAATCAAGAATGGCTAACCTCACTTGGCCTGAAGATCACATTCACCCTTGGTCAACCCTCTGGGGAGCACATGTGACTATCCACACCTTGTCATGCACAGGCGACACATGCAAGCAGATGCTCACAAAGGTACAGTGCGTCTTCCAAAGCTGATCTGTTTAAACTAGCTGAAGGCTGTTGTGTGTCTCTGATCATCAAATGATTACTTTGCTGACCAGGGAGAAGTCTATTTGCATCCTCATCAGGGCACCCCAGTAATATGTCTCCTTTATTTTCTTTCTTTCACCGTTGTCCCCAAAATTGGTGGTGTCTTCAGGGATGAGGAAAAATTTGCCTGGGGGCTAGATTAGGACCCACACTGGAGGTTAGCCGCCACTGATTTAAATGTTTGAGCATGCTTAGGATTCTTCTCCGTCTGTAAAGCTAAAGGAGTTATCTAGATGCTAACTCACACGCCATACTTTAGCAAGGAAAGGCAGTGCAGTTGCTAAGGAAACAGAGCAAGGACATTTCTTTTTTTTTTTTTTAAATAATATTTATTAAAATTTTTCAAAAATACAAAAAATATCACTTTACGGGACTCCCCCCTTCCCCCACCCCTACCATATTCCCCTTTCATATTGTTGGCCAAACAAGTTCCCCATTCAAATTGAAACTTAATTTGTTTTACAATAAAAAAAAGAAAAAAAAAAAAAACCCAGTGTTCTTTCCCCAAGACCCACCCCATGTCATTCCACAATTTCCATTTTTTAATAAAAGAAGCACCCCAGATAATAGAAACAGAAAAGGTAGAGAATAAAAAAAATATAATGAATAATAGACCAATGCAGCAAAAAATAACCAAGTTGGCAAGCCTTTGGAGTTTTAGTTCTCCCCCCCCTGTCCCCGGTTTAATTTCCCCCTGACCATCAACCCCTGGTGTCTGCCTGGAATTCTTAAGACCATAAATCACAACTTTTCCCCAACTCCTTGCTGGCTTTTTCTTTTTTAAAATTAAAAATAAATTTTTTTGAAAATCAAAATTATTATTATTATCATTATTTTTCAAAACTTTAACTTCAGTCTTTAATAAAACTGTAATAGAACTCCCTCCATTGTTCTTTCCAGGTTGTAGTCTGATTTCCCTTTGTTCCGCTGCTAAAACGTTGTAGTTCGAAAGTTTGGTAAGTCTGCAGGGATGGTTGTTATTCAGGGGCAAAACCTTGCGTTCAGTCCCTTCCTTTCTTCAATAGAAAAATCTATTGTCTCCTTTAAAAAAACAAAAAAGAAAACACCCTGAAGACGAGATGTTATTTCCGTTTTGCAGCTTTCCCAGAAGATAACCAGTCCTGTAAAGTTCCATTGGTGTTTTTCCACTTTCCCAATCCTTGTAATGTCCCGAAACTCCTCAAGGGGGATTGTTGTATCTTTGTTTCCTCTAATCCAAAAGTCAATTTGTTATCCATATTCGCCATTTTGTATCCAAATTTTAACAAGTTGTAGCAAATTGTATCAAATTTAACCAGCCAAGTTCTCATAATAAAATCCACTCCGCTTTTCGACTTTGACAGCTATTTTGACAGCTGTCAAGATCTCCGACTCCTTTCACCAGGCTCTCTCTTCAGTCACCCCGGTTCCCAGGGGGGGGGGTTGCGTTTCCCTTCTCCAGTTCCTCCTCCAGCACAGTTCTTGTAGTTCCCCATCGTGAAATTTTGGATTTTTATCAGCAATGCAAGCCTTTTTGGGTCTTGGTTTCCCCGTCCTTGTTTTGGAAAGTTTGCAATAGGGAGGGGACTGACTTCCTTTTTGGATCCCCCCCGCTCGTATCCAATTCGAAAAAAAAAATTTTTTTTTTCCTCCTTTTGAACCCGATTTCCAAATTTACTCACGGGTTGTTGTTGAAAAGTCCGAATTTTCAATGGAAGAAGTCAGCGCTCTCCGCCGAATGGCATGCGGCTTCGCTCAGCAGGGGAAGCAGAGAACTCAAGGCACCACGCTTCTCCCCGGCACCCGATCCGTAGCCTTTAAAAAGGCTCCTTCACGAGTCGGGAGGGCGCTAACGGTGCAAGCCGAGTCTCCATGTCCACGGCCTCCGTGGCCGTGGTTTCTAAGGGTCCCCGCATCGCCGGTGCGGTAGAACCCAGCCCCTGCCGAGCAGACTCCCTCCGGAGCTCGGAGGGAGTCCGCCATTCGGCGATGGCGCCAACCCGGAAGTGCCAGAGCAAGGACATTTCTTTGGGGGTTCACTATATTAACAGGGGCTTGCTTGCCTTTCTGTTTCTCCAGAAGTGTTGTTATAATGTCATGAAGACTGACAGCATTGAAATCCAATAAATAAAAAATTACATTTACTGCACAAATAACCAGGCAGTATAACAATTCTGAAGGGCTCCATTAGGTAGGTAAAAGATGAAAGAAAATATAACCAAAATGCAACAGGTATTAGTGATATTGATGGTGTTTATTATGCCTACAGCACCAGCAGTGCACATGACACTTTACAAAGAGACTTAGGCCTTGTCCACGTTCTGCTTCTCCCCTGCTTAGAAGGCATGGGGCCAGGAATTTTTCTGCTTGTCCCTTGCTATCTAGGTGTGAGTCTGAGCAATTTTGCCATTGCCCTGCTGCTTTCTCCTGGAAAACCCATTCTGTAATGATAAATCAGAACAAATGGCAATCTGCAGGAAACCTGATCGCCATTTGCTCTGAATCAGCACTAAATAATGGGTTTTCCCGGGGAAAACACAACTGTGGATAAGCCCAGAAATGTTACTGGAGTAAAAGTTGGGGAGACGATGGGAGAGAGAGGTTGGAGGAACAGAAAGGGCAGATGTATCAAGAACTGAATATGAAGAAATGATGTGCCATCCACACACATACGTATGCAGGCAGAGCAATCCTAACCTGGCCTGCAGGAGGAGGATCAGAGCAGTGGTGCCACCACGACATTTGAAACTGTGCTGTCTCCAGCTTCTCAGAATGGAAACTGGTGATGGGAGAGCATGGTCTCCATGGGGCTGTCCCTGAATTAGTCTGGCCCAACTCATAGCCACAGACATGCCTTGGACCTGGTGTTCACCTCTATGGATGTTGGTTATCTGACACTAAGTAAAAGTGAAACTAAAGAAGTGACATGGTCAGATCACATCCTGGTGCAACTGGACTTCTCTGTGACCCTTCCCCTCTGCAGGAAGGTGGGACCGATTTGGATGGTCCGTCCCCACCACTTAATGGATCCAAATGGTTTCCAGAGAGTGGTAGGGGATGCTTTATCCCATGTTGATGGCCTTTCAGCTGATCCCCTGGTGGAATGTAGAGTTAACCAGGGCTATTGACTGGTTGGCTCTGAAGCGCCCTTTCCGATTGCATGGAGCCTGGACAGCCCCGTGGTTTTCTTCAGAGCTGAGGGTGTGGAAACAATAGCTGAGACAGCTAGAGCGTTGGTGGCGGATAACACATTCTGAAGCTGACCGGACACAGGTTAGAGCTCAATGTTGAGCCTACCAAGTGGTGGTAGCGACAGCGGAGAAGACTTTCTTCACTGCCTCTATTGCATCTGCAGAAAACAGCAGCAGGAGACTCTTTCAGGTGGTTCACAATTTAATGGAATCACCTGCTCCATCGGGGCCCAGTACAGGCCACATGATCTCCTGCAATGATTTTGCAAAGTTTTTTGCAGATAAGTCGCTCAGATTCGGGAAGAGGTAGACTCCACCGTGGGAGCAGGGCCAGGGTGGGAGAGTGCTAGAGCCCTGTCTAGTCAAGTTGCATGGGATCAATTCCAATCTGTTACCTCCGAAGATGTGGACAGGCTGCTTGAATGAGCGAAACCAACCACCTGTCTCCTTGATCCTTGCCCATCCTGGCTTATAAAAGCTAGCCAGGAAGGGCTGGGCGATGGGCTTCATGGGGTGGTGAATGCTTCTCTCTGTGAGGAAACCTTCCCAGACCTGCTGAAAGAGGCAGTTATCAAACTGCTTCTTAAAAAAACATATTTAGATGCGGCCAATATGGCCAACTATCTTCCAGTCTCAAATCTTCCATTCTTGAGCAAGGTGATTGAGCCAGTGGTTGCTGAACAACTCCAGGCACGCCTGGAAGAAGCGGACCATTTGGATCCCTTCCAGTTGGGATTCAAGCCTCATCATGGGACTGAAACTGCCTTGGTCGCACTGGTCAATGATCTCCGGTGGGCTAGGGACAAAGCTGAGAGCTGTTTCCTAGTTCTGCTGGATGTCTTAGCGGCTTTTGACACTATCAACCATAACATCCTTCTGGACTGTCTAGAGGGGCTATCTTCTATGGCAATGAACTGTTTTGGATCTTAAGCTGCCTCTGTGTGGTGACCGGAACTGAGGGCAAGTTCTACTGCATGGGTACGTCAGCTCAGTTTCCCAACACTATCAATATTACCTGTGTAGATGGGTTAGGAGATAGGATCACAGTCTTAGGCATCATTTTGGAATTTTTTGGGAATAGTTTTCCAGTTTTCTTTTTTGGGGGTGGGGGGTTGGAAGCCTTTTTAAAATCACTCAACACTTTCTGTTTTGGTAGTCTGAAGTTTAGTACCTTATTTCCAGTGCATTTCATTGTTTTTCTCCCTTTCATCAGAGTAGTTGATCTCATATGTAAGATACTTTGCATATGATGCCCGTGCTCTTTTTGAGGCATAAATGTTTTCTTTGAAACTGATTCTGTTGCTGAATAATGTGTTTAACTCAGGAATCAATTATCAGCTTTTTGAGATTTACGTTTTCACCTTGATCCAGCTAAATATTTACATGCATCCCATTAAAACCAATGAGACTTCAATTAGTCATGACTAATTTGCTCCATTGTCTCATATAATGCCGTTCTCACTCTTATGTGGAGGCAAATTTGCCACTCTCTCATCACCCCAGGGGAGCTCTCAAATGGTTTCTCCCTGGGGAGGAGTGTTGGGATGGTATGAGTGGATAACTAGCCAGTTTGGATGAGGAAAGAACAGGGATATATATTCCCTGTTCTGTTGTTGTGCCCACCCTTCCTCCTTTTTGCAGTGTGGGCTTTGCCAGTCTCCTGTTGAAGGGGCTGAGTAGGAATTTTTAGGGGAGCCTCCAATTGGCCTGGGACGCCTCTTTTTTGCCTTCTCCACTCTTTTGGAGTGGTGCAATTTATTGTCACTCAGGCCTTTAGTCTGGACAGGAAAGACAGTTTAAGATCTGGGGACCTTTAATCCTGTGGCATTGCCCTACACTGTATTTGCTTAGTGAGTGACAGGGGTGCCCTGTGGGCAGTGGCGTAGCGTGGGGGGTGCAGGGGGGCCGGCCGCACTGGGCGCAACATCTGGGGTTAGGGCAAATCCACGGGTTAGGGGGCGCAAATCCACAGGTTAGGGGGCGCAAATTACTTGCCTTGCCCCGGGTGCTGACAACCCACGCTACGCCACTGCCTGTGGGCTGAACATGTGCATCAGGGTGAACGCCAAACAGATGGGGCCACAGTGTCCTTGTCTGATTCACAGATCCAGGGTTTGTGTAACAAGGAGGAGGAATTTCTTAACCATCGTTGTCGCAGGGCACAGGTAGTCACTTCCGTCACCTCAGGAATTGGGAGGGAGATGATCCCCCCCCCCAAGTAGGGAAACTTCCTGCTCAGACTATGTTTTGTTTGGTTGAATTGGACTAAGATTACTTGGTTTTCTCTGCAGATTCTCAAGTTTTCCATAATGTTAACTGTAAGTGGTGTCTTGAGTCTTCCTTGGAGTGGGCGTGATGGCAATTATGGTCTCATAATTCATTTTAGCTGAATTAGGCCCCTTATACATTAATTTTGTTGGTTTGGCTTCCTTTTATGCCTTCAGACAGTTCTTTAAATCATTGCTTCTGTGTATTTTATACCCTTTTTTTCATCAAGAGGTAATGGGTAACCAAGCACTTCAGTTTTCGTAGCCAAAATTTATGAAGAATATGGGAAACTTGAAAGAGCTCAGAGGAGAGTATGAAGGTAGTGAATGAAGGTAATGCAGAAAGCATGTTGAGCATTGGAAAAAAGCAAAAGTATTCACACACTTAAATATCTTAGAAACAGACAACTGTTCTTCACTATCAGCAAAGAAATTGCAGAAAGATATAGGTCTGAATTGGATCATTCCTTCTGCTGGCCACATCTTGGGTTCTTTCATGGAAGGAATGCTTCATCGTCTTGTACTGATGGCATCAATATACTGGAATGTCTTGCTGCTGACATCTACTGATCCTTTTAATATCCTTCTATGATTGTAAATCCTCACACTGTCACAACGCAATGACTGTTTTTAGTGAAAGAAACATATAGCGATATGAACCTTGCAGTTTTGTACATGAATGTAGCAGCTTATAGGATCAGACAGCCAAATCCATGCAAGAGCCAAAATGCTGACCTTACACAATCTCTGCCGTCCAATGCTGTCCTTTCAGGCAGAGGAAGGCACACCAAACCTCTCCTTCTACATTGGTGCTGTACTGGAACATCCTGAGAGCAATCAGATTTGCTAGAATAAAACTCTGAGCTCAGGTTTTGTGAAAACAAAGCAATTCTGAGCAATCAATGGGGCTTTCTTTTAATTAATCATGGATGGGTTTGATATTATGGATATTTACATGGAGAAGGCTGTACCAAATTAGTCATGTAAAATGTCTTATCAAATGTTATGCTCTGGGCCGCTGCAGCTAAAATGAATTGTTAGAACAAGACTACCCAATTAAGCCCATCACGTGTACAATCTCTGCATATTGGAGCCTTTTCTACATTCAATTTTGACATCAACCTATGGCCTCTATTGTATTCTCCACCTCTTTTCCTTTATTTCCTCTTACATGTTCTTTTCGGGTAACATCTATAAATGTGCTTTGGGTTTTACAATGTAACGATCATTTCCTTTCTTACTGTTTGTATATGCGTCTTCTGTCTGTCCACCTGTTTGACAGGAAAAAGAAAACTAATGGATTAGTTTCCTGTCTCACAACTGTGTGCTGTTTCTTGCGATTAGAGTTGCACATCTCAACATGCCTCACTATTGTTTGTTCATGAAAGTTGTAAGGAATTATTAATTTATTGTAGCAAAGCCCTAGGTTCAGATGTAAAAGTTTCTCTCCTTTCTCTCTCTCTGAAAAGGAATTATTAATGAATACTCTGTATCCTGCTTTTTCATCTACTATGAGACCAAAACAGCTTACTGCAAAGCCCTAAAACAATGCCATAAAATGTAATTCTAAAGTGTAATTCTAAAGAATCTAACACAGCAGCGGCATACTAAAAAACAACCATTTGCAGCATAGTTACAATGACCTTGGACTTGCATGCTCCCTTCCCTCTGGTGCAGTTGTGAGAAGTTTGGAATATTTGGTGAGCTTTGGAATATTTGGTGTATCATTCAAGTGCTATTCTGTGGCTGCTGTGAAGTTTAACAGTTGGGGGGCGGAGTTAGGCATCTTGTTCTTTGAAGGTGAACTGTGAGGGGAGGTGGTGGAGAGGTTTGGGGAAGGTGTGGGGAGAGGAGGGGTGTGAGGTGTAAAGTAGGGCTGCCATATGTCTGGGTTTTCCTGGACACATCTGGGAATTTAAGGTCTGGGGGGGATTTAAAAAAAATAAATCGGCAAAATGTCTGGGAAAATCCCAACATATGGCAGCCCTTTTCACAAGTGTCAATTTCAAGTAATTCAAGTAGCACCAAGGGGGTGTTTTCCCCACTCTATCTTCTGCCCCTCCACCCCACCCCGCATGAGAGAGATGCCAAAGGAGCATGAGGCTCAGAAATCTCTTGTTCCCCGATGAGCTTGCTTGCTTGGTGGAGCCTGGGTGCGGCTGCATTCATCAGAAGGTGCTGCCCCAGCAGTGATGGCTGTAAGTTGTAGCTCTGCTCGCTGCCCACCTCCCTTGGAGCGACTTCGCAGAATCCCATCCCACAGCCGCTTCTCTCTCCGCCTACTGCGAGCTAGAGCACCACCTTGCCCCACTCTGCGTGCATGTCAGGCTTCAGGAAATCTGTCCCCACCCCCCTCCATGGCAGGCTGCCAGTAATAGATAGACAAAGCTCTTACCAATGTCGTTCATTCAATATTCACAGAGAGAGGCTTAGAAATGTTGCCTCTTGGAATAATTGTGTTGCTCTGAGTAATCTCCTCTCCCCTTCCCTTCTCAGTCATCAACAGTACCTCCCCCCCCCCCTTTACGGTGGCTGCTTAAGGCCATTTGTTTCTTAGCTTTTAGCTCTCCCACTTTTACTGCTCGCCAGGTTCTGGGTGAAGGGGGGTCTGGCATGCTTTCTAATGATAACGTGTCAGCCAACTGCTCCGGCTCTGTTTCTCCCCCCTCCTCTTCTCCCATTATTTCCCAGCTTTGTCCCTCTCCTATCTCTGAGCTGTGACCTTCTGCAAACCACTGTTATAAATCTATACTGTCTTCCTTTTCTCAGGAAGGTTTAGGAGGAGGGGGAGGTGGTCTCCACCATTTTTCCTCACTCCAGTCCCTGACAGCGCAGCACCGAGGGGCTGCCCAGCAGTGACTCCACTCTGTGTACCTTCTTCCACTGCTACTAGGTTGTTGTTGGTACAGCCATTAAAACAAGTATGTTCATTTCAATCCTTCTCTCTCTCTTTTTTGAAGCAAAATGGGTGGCTGTACAGAAGTTATTATGAGCTATAAATAGTAAAATGACCATAACAAATGCGCTTAGAAAACATTGCTTGCTTTTCAGCCATTTAATCTCGATACAGCCATAGGCACCTGAACACATGCTCAATAAAAGGAAACCATCATATAACGTGTGTAAGCTTTGTGCAAGCCAGTCAGGATGAATGTTCAATAAACAGGTTGTCTGGACAATTTAGGATCAGCCGCGACTACCAGGAATAACAGAATGATATGCTTGAAGAAACACTGTCAAAATAAGTTCACCGTTATGCGTTGAGATGGACATGACACAGACTGACACTGCTTTAAAGGACTTGTCTGAAAATCCTCAAAGAAGGTTCAGCAGGCCAGTTCTTTGAGAGTGTATTTTTATTCTATTTTTATTCATACACAGCTGACCAGATCTTGGGTGATCTTGCACCCAATATTGGGGGGGCAGCATGTGTCACATACATGTTGCTTGTCACATATGTGTGACATCATATGCACGATGCACTCTCGACATCACAGCATTGGGAGGAGCTGCACAGCTTCCTCTCTCAGGCTCAGGAGGAGCCAGTCACTGAACCACTCCATGTTCAGCCTCCTCTGCCCCCTCAACACTGAGGGCGCCTGACCCCTGCCAGCAAATATTAAGGAGGCCTAGGAATTGGCATGTCTGCAG
Source organism: Podarcis filfolensis (assembly GCF_964270895.1). NCBI lineage: Eukaryota > Metazoa > Chordata > Lepidosauria > Squamata > Lacertidae > Podarcis > Podarcis filfolensis. Next base: position 75,866,646 of record NC_139604.1, on the reverse strand, counting down.
CTGACTTATTATCAAGTGGTTTTTAAAACTGAATTTTCCTTTTCAGGAAAGATATACCTGGCATCTGGCTTCAATTTCAGATTACCCACAAGTCACAGACCAGTCACTTAAACTCTATGCCCTTTTGATGACAGCCTTATTAGTGTATAATGAATCTTAATTCAGAGCATTTGGATACTCTCGAGTGGAAACTGTAGTCGAAAAGCAAACCAGCTCCCGTAAGGGTTATTATTGTAGGACAATTCTCTTCATTAAGAAAATGTTCTATTACCATTTCTCTCTTAACTGACCAATTTTGAGTGTATTGTGTGCATACTGTGCATTTAACTGGTCAGCAAGAGCTACATATATAACCACAGGCACATTTTGTATTTCTGCTCACTGTTCTCTGCTGGAACTGAATCTTCTTAAGGCTGTAGTCTGTGCACATATATGGGGGAGAAAGTCTCTTTTTCATTCAGTGTGACTTTCTTCTGAGCAGACGCACCTGAGAGAGGGATAGTCATGAAAAAAAGTTCATGTATCCACATTTCATAGTTTTCTGTGATTGTTTGCAGCAATTGCTTCCCAGCTTAGGTACTTTCGCAAAGCATTATGAAAGGGATTAATCACTACATGATCCCATCCAATCAGAGGTCTAGTTGACTATGTGACAGTATCATTGAGGTCAGTTAAAACTCTCCCTGTAAGAGGAAATGTACCCTCATTGCCCAGGCTAACACTCCCTGTTTTGCTGTTGCATGGAAAGACCCCTGTATAAAACTATCTGTAATGTTTAATAATGCATTTATTAAACATGACTAGTTGGAGCAATTGTAGATGAAAATGCATATCCTAATGAGTGTAATGCAATTTGGGTGGACAAGGTCTGCATTTGCATGTGCATCTAAGTACTGTTTTAATACTTCGTTGAGTGGATGGGGCAACCGAATCAGAAGGATGGCATATAAATAATAAAATTATCTTCGCTGGTGTTGGTGTTGTTCACATTCTGGACCAACTAGTCAATCACATGCAACAAATGCTGGTCACGGAAGGATCAGCCTGGTTGCTTTGGCAATGGGAGAATATTAACTATTTTCCTGATGCATGCCCACTTCTGATTGGTTTTGCACTCTTTTGCCATGAGCTATGAAATGTTGCTAAAAGGTGAGTAGATCTTTTGCAAGAAGGTGAAAATGTTTGAGTATTTTGGCTCTGCATGACAACAGAGGACAAAGTTAGCTTTCCTTTGCAGATGAGAATTGGGTAAACAGTAATTATTTTTTCTCTTGCCTTCTGTCAGGTAAATGACAAAATGTTTCATTTTTGTTTTGTTTTGTGTTCTAAAGAACCAGAGCACCAGCTGCTGCTTGCTATCTGATAGCTCTCTAACAATGAACAGGAATAATTTTCTATAATAATCTGGATTCTCTTTTAAACCAGAGCATCAAAGAAAAGTCTGTGAATGTATCATAAGGGAGCTATAAGTAGGATTGCCAGTTTTTTATGGCCCTGGGACTCTGTGTCTTCAACAGCAACCTGAGCCACATAAATTAAGCAGGTCCATCTTCCATTTGAGAAGATCACCTAAACCACCTCTAAGCCTATGTGTGTCTTCAGGCTGGAAGATGAATTTTCATAGAAATTCCCAAATGCTTCCAATATTCCAATAAGTATGTTTACTTACATATGATATTTGTCTAAGGCTGCAATATGCACTTATTTGGGAGTATGCTTTGCACAGTAAAGACACACAAAACTGGAATGTAAAATAAATAACATTATATAACCTTTACAATCCATATGCTATCAGATTAACTTCCAGATCAGGAAATGAGAACATGAGGAGTTATTCTTCATTCTGTCAGAGCAAAGTATGTGTGTGAGGAGGAAGGGATGAGAGGAGCAGAAACTAAGTTGAGAGTTGGCAGTAGAAATGGCAGCTGGAAGTTTAGAAAGAATAACAAACTTGTTGCATTGATGCTGCAACTTGAGTCAAACTTTGGTGTATGGAGTATCTCTTTGCATTTATTACTTATTTACTGTCTTTTGAAAAAATGCTTATGAATCTCAAAGCAATAATAAAATATCCATGTACTATAAGGTAGGATATCAAGAGGGAATGTTTATCTATGCAGGAGAGAAAGGGAACAGAAAAACTATTTAAAAACAACAGTATTTCTGAAAGATGTCTCATTATGCACTATCATTTGTCCCATTCTCTTAATGTTTTCCTCAACACGAGCCAATTTAAGAGAGAAGTGGGCTGATTTCAATCTCAATCAGTCTCCATATTTTTCTAGAATGTGCACTGGCCACCTGTATGTTTTAAATTTGCAAAGCAAGAGTGCATATTCAGGCTCTCTTAACAATTGAGACATGAATATGTGTTAGGTGATTCTGAGCTAACACCAAGGCATGGCCTTGCTAGGTCAGACCAAGCATTACAGTCATACTTTGTACAGTGGTACCTCAGGTTAAGTACTTAATTCGTTCTGGAGGTCTGTTCTTAACCTGAAACTGTTCTTAACCTGAAGCACCACTTTAGCTAATGGGGCCTCCCGCTGCTGGAGCACAATTTCTGTTCTCATCCTGAAGCAAAGTTCCGAGGTACTATTTCTGGGTTAGCGGAGTCTGTAACCTGAAGCACCTGTAACCTGAAGCGTATGTAACCCAAGGTACCACTGTATCCCAAATGCCTTGCGAGTTGAACTTTTTTTTTTTTTTTGCTGCAAACCCCGATGTGTGTGTTCCTGTTTGCAAACGTTATTTGGAACACGAACGTCCGATGTGACTTCTGTGGCTTCCGATTGGCTGCAGGAGCTTCCAGCAGCCAATCGGAAGCCGTGCCTTGGTTTCCAAACATTTTGGAAGTCTAAAGGACTTCCGGAACGGATTCCGTTCAACTTTCGAGATACGACTGTATTTGTAAAAAAACAATAGCTAACACTTATTAGGTACTCCACTAGAAACTGTCCAGTAGTCCACCAGTGGACCACAATCTGCCATTTACACATTCCCTGATCAAAGGGGTTTAAACCTGCTGCCTCCATAAATGGGCATCTTTAGGGATGTAATTGTAGGATTTAACTACATAGTCCAGTGGTTCTCAACCTGTAGGTCCCCAGATGTTGTTGGACTACAACTCCCATCATCCCTGAGCTCTGGCCTTGCTAGCTAGATGTGCTGGGAGTTGTAGTTCAACAACATCTGGGGACCCACAGGTTGAGAAAGGCTTACATAGTCAGTGTCTCCCCCCACCAATCCTTATTGGATGAAATATTGAAGCCTGGTTTTGCTCACTCTGACAAAAAAAATCATTGGAGTAAAAACTGATTTGGCTATAATGTTCCTTGTTGTTTGGGAAATGCCTTTTGGCTTTCTAAGCAGATCAATATTTGATTTGTGTAAGCCTTATTGCAACGGTTGTAGAATTATGTGCTACAAGCATGAAACATATAATTAAACTTTGGGTGTGAATGTTTTCATGTATGGATTTGAAAAGAGCTTTGCACAATGTTCTTAAACCACCAGAAAAATCTCCCTTTAAAACCTTTGCTGCAGAGCATTTGCAGAAAAGTGGAACGCATTCTTGAGCCATGTTGACATCATAAAGCCTATGGCACTTTGGCTTTCCTTCTTATTAGGGTTTCTTTTTCAGCAGAGATGTCCTAACTTATAATTATATACATCAGAAGTTTAAAACACTGGAGCATTCATAAGGAGATGGAATTGCCTTTTCAAAATATGTTGCTTTAAGGGATCTTTGATTTATAGGATTGCTTCTAGCAGAAACATTTGAACATATAAACGAGAAGGCGCTGCATAGAGAAACTTAGAAAGGACGTAATTACATGACCACCCTCTGAAAGTATTTCTACAGGAATGCCATCTCAGAATCATGTGTGGTCTTTCCTGACTGTTCCAAGGCAGCAAGGAAGGAGGGTTGGTATTCATGAGCAATTCAGTTACTCCATTTCCCCAATCACTCTGTCACTGTATCAGCTACAACCAAAGCTTTCCAAACTGTGGGTCGCAACATGTTAGTGTGTCGGCTGCTGTGTGTCGCAACATGTTAGTGTGTTGCACAAACACTCCCCACACTCCTCCTGGGGTTGGAGAGGGTTGTTTTAACCTTCAGATTGCTAGTAAAACTGAATTACTGTGTTGCAAAATGATGCATGCCTAAAAAGTGTGTCACCAACTTGAAAAGTTTGGAAAGCTCTGAGCTACACTGTATTTGAGTTTGCTTCCTCTCCTTAGAATATCAGCTCAGAGAACACCTGCAACCAACGTCTCCGAACCTTGCATATATTCACTACCCACTAAGGGCTGATTCCACACTTCCACTTGTGCTGTGCCTAGAAAGCACAGGTTCAAGTGCTTTTCTGCTTGATCCACATTTTCTAGACATGGGTGCAAGCAGTTTCCCTCTTGTCCCACTCCCTTCCAAGGGAAAACCCACTGTTTCATGATAAATCAGAACCATCACGCACACTTCTTCAGATATTTGTGCCAAAACCAGGCCAAAACCCCAACTGAAATGGATCTGCATGATTACTATTACTTCTCTGAGATGCTTCTGATATCTGAAGAAGTGTGCATGCACATGAAAGCTTATACCCAGAACAAACTTAATTGGTCTCCAAGGTGCTACTGGACAATTTTTTAATTTATTTTGACTTCATAGTATGCTACTGTAAATCGCTCAAGCATTTCGCAGGTCCACTGAGACCTGAAAAGTTCTGAAAAAAGTAGTTCAAAACATCTAGAGGACATAAAGCTAGGGAAGGCTGGGCTAGGGTGAATGACCACAACAGCCAATGTCTTACCTGATAGGCAAATTTACAAGGTAAGTTCATTATTCCAGATGTCGGTTGCATTGTGTTTGTGGTGCTAAATTAGGAAGTGAAAACAGGAAGCACCTCAGAGAAATAATAGTAATCTTGCAGGTCCATTTCAGTTGGTATTTTGGCCTGGTTTTGGCACAGAAACTGCTCTGGTTGCCCTTTGTGATTACCTTTGTCGGGAGAATGACAGGGGAAATATGTCCTTGTTAATTCTGCTGGACCTCTCAACAGTTTTTGATACCATAGTATCCTTCTGGAGCATGTGTTTGAGTTTGGGGTAGGTGGCACCGCTTTGCATTGGTTCTGGTTCTACTAGGATGGTCACTCCCAGAGGATGATGCTTGGGGAATGCTTTTCAGTCTTCAATGTGGAGTTCCTCAGGGCTCAATTTTATCATCCATAGTTTTGGAGTACATTGTCAGTAATGTGCCGATGGCACACGGCTCTCCTTCTTCTTTATGTCTTCAGGTGTGGCAATGGATGTGCTAGACTGTTGTCTTTTTTCAGTAATGGACCGGATGAGAGTCAGCAGACTGAAGCTCAATCCAGATAAGACCTAGGCATTGTTAGTGGGTGGTTCCCTAGATCACATGAGTGGGAGGTTGCGTGCTCGTGATTGGTGGGTTACACGCCCTCTGAAGGAACAGGTACAAAGCTTGGGGGTACTCAAGCTGTCACTTGAGGCTCAGGTGGCCTCAGTTGCACAGAGTGCCTTCCATCAGCTTTGGCTGGTGGCCCAGCTGTGCCCCTATCTGTACAGGTATGGCCTAACTTCTGTTGTCTATGCTCTGGTAACCTCTGGGTTAGATTGCTGCAGTGCGTTATACATAGGGCTGCCTCTGAAGACAGTTAGGAAACTTCAGCTGGTACAGAATTTGGCAGCTAGGTTGCTCACTGGAACAAGACGGTTTGATCATATTACACCAATCCTGCCTGACCCCGCTGGCTGCCAATTAGTTTCCAGGCCCAATTCAAAGTGCTGGTTTTGACCTATAAAGCCTTAAATGGCTGAGGACTACAATTCCTCAAGGTCTGCTTCTCCCCATATAAATTGACCCAGACTTTACAGTCATCATTTGAGGCTCTTCTTCATGTACTGCCAGTAGCAAGCATTTTGCATGTCAACACCATGTTAATTGATTAATCTGTCATTCATTATATAATCTGGATTTGCCTGTTCATGCTGCTGCTGCTGCTGTTACTACTAGTACTGTGAAGAGTGGTGACTTTGGGTGTCAGAAGCATTCACAATTGCTATATCAGCATGTTAAAATTTCCAATTGTAAATAGGTTCATTCTTTGGAGTGGTATGACTTGATCAGTGTGGATTCCACCCCTTCCCCGTACAGTTAAATGTGCTTCCAGGCTTTGGCTCAGTGAATTAAAGAAGGGATGCAAAATTAATTTATATAGATGAATCCAGATACAGTATATTTATATAAGAAGATGAACATTATATACTGGTTGTAAGCTATTGTTCTGTGCACAACTTGGATTGAATCCAGACAACTTTGCCTTGCCTTTATTGAATTTTACTCTTGTTTTTTAGAAGCAAGGCTATTTTGAGCTAATTGTTTTGGTTTGTATTACCAAACAGTTGCTTGTTATGTCATGTTGCTCACTGTGGTTTGCTGAGAGGAAAGGAAGAGAGTCATATAACATTTTGAGACATGTACAAAGAGCCCTGTTTTTAACTTTCCTTTCCCCTCCCTCCTCCCTCCTTCCCCAAGGTATATATGATTGTAGCAAGCCAAGAAAGTGATGTCATGCCCATTTAATGCTGAAAGTGTACATTGTTCCTTCACCCTGCTTCTCTCTAGAGCACACGTTGTCATCTTTCTTTTTTTGGTGGTGGTGGTTTTGTAAATTCAGAATTAATGAATAGTGCCCACTTGCAGATCTGAATAGTGACATTCTTCAGTAAGCAGGGCACAAATGTAATTTCTGACTTGCTGAAAGCAGGCTCTAAGGACCATATAGCTCTCTGGTGACTGTCCACATATGCTATGACCCCTTTTTTATTGGTTCTGGAGCAGACAAGCACACTCGTGTATTCAGTCCCTCTATACCACTTGCATGTTCAGCTGAGCCCATTCACCCATCTTCAAGGCAGATGGAAATAGAATACATTTCTGATTCTTTAGGAAGTTTTTCACCTGTGTACTAGTAGGTGGGTATACCTATTGTTATTGTTAAGCACTATTCCAGTACCTTACCTTATTGGAGATTGATGTAGATGTCTTTGAATAACCTAGAGGCTTACTGTATTGGCCGGAATATAAGCAGCACCCGCAAATAAGCTGCACCTTTAAGATTAAAGGGGGGGAGACAATACCTGAATATAAGCCGCTCCCTTAAAATTCCGCAGGCACTCGCACCCGTTCCCTTTTACTGTATGTCTGTTTCAGCAGCAATATTGTAAAAGCCAACTTTTGTAAGGTTTGCGAATTTAAGCTGCACTTTAACTTTTCATGGTCAGAATTTGGAAAAAAAAAGTGTGGCTTATATTCAGGCCAATACGGTATTTGGGTGTTCTTGTTGGTGAGTTGGGAGTGGAGATGTGTGGAGCAACACCAGCCCTTTGCCTTTGCATGACTTCTGTAGCCGTGAAGCCTTCATGCATGCAGGTGAACTCACAAAACCTGCACAATCAGGATGCCAAGTCACACATAAGCCTTCCTGTGTACAGCTGAATGCTTGAAGACTTTGCTTCTGTAGACAGTTGTCCTGTTCCTGAAAAAACTAGAATGTGGGGCTACATGGCACAATCCCACTTCCATGTTAACTAATGTGGAAGCAAGAATCGATGAATATGGTTTCAAGTCAGTTGGCGTTCTAAAAATATATATAATTTCTACACTGAACCAATCTGTGGTGTCCTGTGGATCCTTACAAATGTCCCGTTTAAAGAGACTGAGATGGTTCTGTGGGATTTAGTCCTCGAATCATACAGTGGTGCCTCGCAAGATGAAATTAATTCGTTCTGCGAGTTTTTTCGTCTAGCGAATTTTTCATCTTGTGAAGCACGAAATCCCATAGGAATGCATTGAAATTCAATTAATGCGTTCCTATCGTCAAAAAAAGTCCAAACAAAGCCAAATTTGGTACAACAAGAGTTTATTAAGTGCTCTTTAAAGTCACACATACTGTAAAGAGCATTTCAAAAATTGAAGGAACAATAAATTAAGTTTCTAAACATGACAGAAAAACATTTAAAAATCAACAAAGTGTACAGTACATTTTCTAAGACTCTGGGGGACAACTCGAAGAAGGTTCCTCTTCCACTCTTTGCTTCTTGCTGAAGAACCTGTCCATGGTCTGCTGCTTCATCCGCCTTTTCAGCACCTCCCTGAAAGGCGACATGACTCTCGTATCAAAAGTGTTCACAAGGTCATGTGCCACGTGCTAGTCAGGGTGGTGCCGCTGTGCAAAAGCCTGCACATCCTTCTACTTCAGGCAAATGTCCCTCAGTTCTTTGGAGGACAGCCGTTCCTCAGTTGCTTCCTCCTCTTCCAGCGAGGCCTGCTCCTGCACAGCCTCTGGCTGCAGTTCGACCAGCTCCTGGGTGGTCAGCTCCCACCAGCTCGCTGACGTCCTCCTCTGTGACCTCCAGGCCCATGGTCCTCCCCAAGGCAACAATGTCCTGAACCACTGTTGACTCTGGTGCATCAGAGTCACTTGGTGCCACACAGTCCGGCCACAGACTGCGCCAAGCGCAATTCAAATTTCTCTGGCTGAGCCCGTTCCAGGCCGTGGTGATCATCTTCAAGCAGGTGACGATGTCGAAGTGGTCCTTCCAGAATTCCCGCAGGGTTATGGTGGTTCAATCAGTCACCTCGAAGCATCGCCTGAAAAGCTCCTTGGTGTAGAGTTTTTTGAAATTGGCGATGACCTGCTGATCCATCGGCTGGAGCAGTGGCGTGGTGTTAGGCGGCAGGAACATGATGCTGATGAAGCTGAACTCCTCCAACAAGTCCTCCTCAAGGCCTTTAGGATGAGCAGGAGCATTGTCCATCAGAAGCAAAGCCTTCAGCGGCAGGTCGTTGTCCAGCAGGTACTGTTGGACAGCAGGGCCAAAAGCAAGATTGACCCAGTCCACAAACAGCACACGTGTGACCCAAGCCTTACTGTTGGATCACTATATGACACTCAGCTGCTCCTTGTCGACCTTGTGTTTCTTGAAGGTCCGTGGGTTCTCCGAGTGGTACACCAGCAGGGGCTTGATCTTCAGGTCGCCGCTTGCGTTGGCACAGAAGAGCAGGGTCAGACGGTCCTTCATGGGCTTGTGGCCAGGCAACTTGGCTTCCTCCTGTGTGATGAAAGTCCTTTTGGGCATCCTCTTCCAAAACAGCCCGGTTTCATCGCAGTTGAAGACCTGCTGTGGAATGTAGCCCTCCGTCTTCACAACCTCCAGGAACTCCGCTGCAAAGTCTTCAGCCGCAGGAACATCAGAACTGGCAGCCTCTCCATGCCTGACCACGCTGTGGATTCCAGATCTTGCCTTGAACCGGTCAAACCAACCTCTGCTTGCCTTGAAGACTTCTGGCTCACCTGAGGTTCCTGGCTGTTCCCAGACGAGGTCTGCGTGCAAGGCCTTGGCCTTTTCACAAATGACGGCCTCAGTCACTGTGTCCCGTGCACGCTGCTTCTCTTCTAACCAGATGAGCAGCAACTTCTCCACCTCCTCCAGAACAGCTGGGCGGTTCTTCACGATCCTGGTGACTCCCTTGGCTGCATCAGTCGCAAGGATCTTCTCCCTCATCTTCAGGATGGTCCCGATGGTCGATGGATTCCTCCCGTACTCCCTGGCGAGGTCTGTCACACGCATTCCACCGTCGTGCTTCTGGATGATCTCCTTCTTCATTTCCAGCGTAACCTTCTCCTTCTTCCTCTCGCCGGCCTCTGCAGCAGCAGTCTTCTTGGGTCCCATGGCAGCACAGCTCCTACCTTCGCAACCCCCCCAAAAAAATCAGTGCTTCACATCCAAAAAATTCAAAAGCACCCAGCCACCCACCACACAGAAATTCAAACCCAGAACCAAGTCCTTGAATTCCAAACACCCCAACCCAAAATCCAAAACCCCCCAAAAAAGTTTTAAAAGTTTAACTTACCAAATGGCTGCAAAAGAAGTTTTGGAAAAGCTTCAAAAATCACCAAAGTCTTCAAAAACCTCAACTTATTCCCCCAGCCACCCACCACACAGAAATTGCAAACCCCTCCCCAACTGTTGCAAACCCCTCCCCAACTGTTCCCCCAGCCCCTCCTCAACTCTTGCAAACCCCTCCCCAACTGTTGCAAACCCCTCCCCAACTGTTGCAAACCCCTCCCCAACTGTTCCCCCAGCCACCCACCACACAGAAATTCAAATCCAGATTTTTTTTTAAAAAAAAACAGCAGAGTGGCCCAATGGTCACAAAAAATCATAAAAATTCAGAAAAACACACACAAGCTTCCAGATTTTTGCAAACCCCTCCTCAACTGTTCCCCCAGCAACCCACCACACAGAAATTCAAATCCAGATTTTTTTTTAAAAAAACAGCAGAGTGGCCCAATGGTCACAAAAAATCATAAAAATTCAGAAAAACACACACAAGCTTCCAGATTTTTGCAAACCCCTCCTCAACTGTTCCCCCAGCAACCCACCACACAGAAATTCAAACCCAGAATTTTTTTTAAAAAAACAGCAGAGTGGCCCAATGGTCACAGAAAATCATAAAAATTCAGAAAAAAACACACAAGCTTCCAGATTCTTGCAAACCCCTCCTCAACTGTTCCCCCAGCCACCCACCACACAGAAATTCAAACCCAGAATATTTTTTTTAAAAAAACAGCAGAGTGGCCCAATGGTCACAAAAAATCATAAAAATGCAGAAAAAAACACACAAGCTTCCAGATTCTTGCAAACCCCTCCCCAACACCAAGTCCTTGAATTCCAAACACCCCAACCCAAAATCCAAAACCCCCCAAAAAAGTTTTAAAAGTTTAACTTACCAAATGGCTGCAAAAGAAGTTTTGGAAAACCTTCAAAAATCACCAAAGTCTTCAAAAACCTCAAAAAAGGCTACCACACCACGTGCTATGAGTTGCTCCTCGAAGTCAAGTCACAACTGCACCTCTTCAAGCAATGCACCCTGGGTATTAATGGTTTTACGAAAAAGGAAACAAACTTGCAAGACGTTTTCGTCTTGCGAAGCAAGCCCATAGGGAAATTCGTCTTGCGAAGCACCTCAAAAAACGAAAAACTCTTTTGTCTAGCGAGTTTTTCGTTTTACGAGGCATTCGTCTTGTGGGGCACCACTGTACTTGGCTCTCTGACCCAGCTTTGCATGATTGCTACAAAAGACACAACGGAATAGCCTTATTATGATAATTGCAGCACAAAGTAGATGGATCAGGACCATCCTGCTATGTTGTATATTAGTTTTGGTGTGGTTCAGGGGATATGTAAGCTATCTCATAGTGCCATTTGTATGGGATTTTAGGACTTCCTCACATTATGATGACTATACCATGAAAAGAATTGAAAGGAGGCATATAAGACTGAAAAATATGGGCCGTGAAAAGAATAGCTTAAGAAACAACATTTTAAGGAAGGATAGAAAAAAGATGTGGATCTGGAAAGGGAAAGGCGGTTTCTCAAATATTTGCTAGGTGATAAAAAGTAAACAATTGTGACTAAGCACAATTGTTATCTTAAACTGAATGTACATTTCAGCTAATATTAAAAAGTATTTCTATCTACAAAATGAACAGTTCAGCAGTGGAAGAAGCTGTTTACACAGGATATGAAATCTTAAGTTTTGAAGATTTTAATATTTAGGTGATTTTTTTTAAAAAATAGATTCGTATAGAGTTTTGTAGATTTTGGATAGCCTTCCAATGAGTATGTATCTTGCTGAGAAAGGGGCACTAAAAACTTCACAGAGTCTCATCAGGAAACTCGGCATGTGAATTCTTTTAAAGAATAAGCAATGAGTCCGGTATCATTTATTTATTATTGTACTCTACCCTGCAAACGCATTATCAAGGAGGCTTACTATTAAAACAGTATGAAGTAATAAATACTTTTAAATAAGCAAAAAAAAAATAAATCATTAGGGCAGCATCCAAATAAAACAGATCAACAAAATCAAAACAAACAAACAAACAAAAAACCATGGGAAAATGCAAAGCTCTGTCCCTTGTGCCAAAAAGACATAAGAATGGGTTCTGGGTGAGCAAGGTTGCCACCCACTGGGCCTCGGGTGCCTGAGGAACCCAGAAAAATCTTATGGTGAGATTACTGGCAGGCAGCAAATATGGAGAGTGGGACAGCTGACCCTTCTGTCTAAGGTACTTCATCATATTCAGCTTACTTTTGTCTCATTAAAAAAATAGCATTTATTTTGTGCAGTGTAAGCTTTCATAGGGAAAAATACATGCAGTCAAATTTCACTTCATATATCACAGGCCTGCCCAACAGGTTGATTGCGATATACTGGTCAATCATGGGCCAATCCAACATTCAGAAAAATTAACATTCCGTCCATCAAAAATGCCTCCATGTGCCAAAGCACATGCGATATACTGGTCAATCATGGGATGTCCCTGGTCGATTCTGGTCGAATTTAGGACCCCCACATATTCAATAAATAAAAGAAAGCTGAACAACTTTGGCTCCCTAAAAAAACCTCCACAGCTCTGGTCAGTCCTCCAAAGACAATGGGTAGATCACTGCCAGTTTTTTAATACCGTGAGTAGATCGCAGTCTCTTGGGAGTTGGACATCCTTGATAGAACAGTTAAAGTTAGATCTTAGCTACAAACATGCTTGCCATAATAAATGCGCCTTTCACATGCAAGAGGAGTCTCTGTTCAAATGCTTTTCCCAGTAACGAAACCGAGAATTGGATGAGCACTTCTCTGCCACACTACTTTATTTTCACTCCTGCTTTGTCTGTTGTTTACTGTAGCCCCTAAACCTTCCTCAACTATGTCAGGACCTAGAAGAAGGAATAGTGGCAATGATTATGTTTTCTAGAGATGCCAATGGACTCAGATCTGGAAATAAGTTTCAGAATTCAGTAATGCTTGGCTCAAAGGAGAGGTAAACTATGACAAGCTCCTGAATTCTTCTGTGTCTTGGATTAACATGTAAACCAGAGAAGACATTCCTGGTTTATTTACTCCTTTCAAGTGGTGTTCTGAGTTAAGTCGCTGCAGAAACCCACGCCCTGCAGGGTACAGTAGACTTAAGCTCCCTCTCTCTCGCCCACGTACCAGTTTGCCCAGATGCATCTCTTCAAACCCCATATATATGTTGATTAGTTATTTGTTTATTTTGTTTCCCACATTTATATCCCACCTTTCATCCAAGGAGTTCAAGGTGCTGTACACTGTTCTCCCCCATCTCATTTTACCCTCCCAACAACCCTGAGGGGTAGGTGAAGCTCAGAGACTGGCCCAGGGTCATCCTGTGAGCTTTATGGCTGAATGGGGTTTAGAACTCTGTTTCTTGGGTCCAGTATTCTTAACCCTTTTGCCACACTTTGCTTAGGGGGCTGATATGAGGAACTGGCCCTGGTCATTGTGTGGGGGCAAAGCTCTATACTCCCTGTGCAGGATTCTTGTTCTTGCTTTGGCACATGGAGGCATTTTTGATGGACGGAATGTTAATTTTTCTGAATGTTGGATCGGCTAAAAAAAAAAAAAAATCTAAACCCTAAGGTTTCTGTTTTTTAAAAAACCCCATATAATTTGCAAGTTAATTTGAGGCAAACAAAGGAGAGTTTGCCTCTTTCTTCTATTTTTCCAAAGCAGAAAGTTTTGCTCTCTGTATGCGTAGCTCCAGAGTGCATCTCCTTCAAGACCTCTGGGATATTACATGCATCTGAATTGATGTCTGTGAATGCTGAACCCCTCTACAGGGCCCAAACAAGGCATTGTAATACAGAGACAGACTATGAGGCTGCCCCATCAGAAAGCTACTCACTACTTATTTGTGAGGAAACACCTTCTTGTCACAGGGCCAAATTCTACACCAGAATCCAGTTGTTCATGCTGAAAGGAAATAGGAGGATAAAAGCTCCCGGATACTCTGTTTCAGCAATCAGTAGAGTTTCTTTTTTTCTTTTTTGGCATTTAGAGTATATTTCTAGTCCAAGACCTTAGCCAGAGTCTGTAAAGGGTTTTTCTTTTCTTTTTTATATATATAAAAAAATAGTCTTCTAGTGTAAAGGGAAAGATATAAAACTGATGAATGTCAAGACATCCAACATTCTCAAATTTCTTACATTAGGGGATCTGCCTAAATGTCTCCATGTTGCATTTGGCAGGGAGCAGCACTCTGGATGGCTAATGCTAAACTCAGATCATTTATCTTCAAATCACAAAGAAAAAATAATAATAATATCAGAGCTATAAGGCTATCAAGTACCTCCATAGTTAGGAAATGTGGTGTGTAGGGAATACGCTCTATCTCTCTTGGAACCCATGGGTTTGATGTAAAGAAAAAGGTTGTTCATGAAAACTGACCCCTCTGTAGCAATCTAATTAGTTGGATGGATTTCAGAATTAAGTGCCTCGCTGCTTACTCATCAAGTGCCACAAGGATGAAATAGAATAAGGCTCCTCCTTCCCCTCATCTCCTCTCCATCCTGAGGCAGAGATCTAAGTTCCACATAACATAGGATAATTACATCCTTCCCCCTTTTACCCAGTTCATACTGACCATGGGGGATAAGTTAGTTGCAAAGTCTTATCTGGCATAAAGGAAAACCAGACGTATCTTTGGCAAGTCGTGTGGTTCTCTTTTGTCATCTCTGGTATAAGGCTTGCTCGCTTTTAAGCAGCAATTCAATCCTTCAGTCTGCATGGATTTGTATTCAGTGTTTCAATTTAATCCTATCGTTCGGAAATCAGACATATTTGAAACGAAGGTTCAACTCACTTCCATTATGATCTTTCCGGTCACCGACTTACTAAACTCCATTCAACTTGCCCCGTTTTCCTGCATTGCATATATGTTCTGTTCACCCTGATTTTGCATTCAAATACAGAACAAAAGATAGAAAATGTTTCTTGTGACCTCTGAAGTGCACACATGGAAAACTGGAAAAGTGCACACATGGAAAATTGAACTAGACACAAAACACTGGTTGTGGCATAAATGCTGGCCACTGGATCCCATTTTAGGTTAGAGGTGATTGTCTTCAAATACAGTATGAGGACACAATTTGAAGTAGCACTTTAAATATGCATGCATTTTTATGGCAGGTTGATATTTCCTTGACAAAGGTGGCAACCCTATTTCCTACTAAAAGTGAATTTGTGATAGACATGATATTAAATTGTACATGGAACAAAAGGATATTTCAAGGCCATAAGAAAATGGGAGGATATACTGCTCAGGTACTGGAACTGTAGCTTTTCATCCACCTTGTTAATTTCATGAGCCTCAGTGTAACTCGGCTACTTCACACAGCTTTCTAATTAACCTTTAACTACTCTCAGGAAGCTCCTTTTAGTAGCAGTTGGTAACCTGGATCCCTTCCCCCCATTGGGATTTGCCTAAGTAGCCTATGGATCTCTGTATGGTTAATGCTTTTCTTTTGCAATTGGAAGAGTTTCCCAAACCAATCTTTTAAAAATGCTATAGGCATCCTAACAAAAAAAACCTTTTTCCTGGAAGAATGGAAAGAGTGGTGCTGTGTTTTTCTCATTAACGTTTTACATTTTCAGGGACTTTTTTTATGTGGGGAGCTTTAGCGATTTAGCAAAAACACTAAAGACAAGTACAACATAACCCTCGGCAAGAGTGTGCAGCACAAAGGCCCGATAGGCTCTCTTTTTTTTCATTATCCTGACATTGCTAAGCAACCAAGGACATATTGCTTTGTATTCTATGTGGCATATTCTGTCATTTTTAAAGCTGCCCCCTCCACTTTAAAAGCAGTGTCATTATTGGGGACCAGAATGAATGAGTTCAAGGATATTATGACTTTCTGTTCCCTGGCACATCTTCTTTACCGGCTCACAGCTGAGGCTCAGCTAGCTTCAGACTTCTCACTTACAGGTTTAATTAAAATTTCTAGCCAGCTCAATCTGTCATTCCTGTTTTCGAAGCTGCTGCTTCAGAGAGGGAGTTCCAGGGTACATCTGCATTGTTGAATTACATCTCCTTCTCCATTGTCTTCCTATGTGTGTAACCCCGAGTGACAGCAACAATATTACTTATTTATTCCTTTGCCACTTATGTGCCAAAAATGGCTTCTAAGCGGTGTACAACTATAAAATCAACACATAATTGAAATACACAACACATCTGCACTGTGTTCAGGCCAGTTTGAAATGGAAGTATTTGGTGAAACTGAATTGTTGTTTTTCCATAAGCTTGTTCCTCTCACTAGCGTAGCTTAGGAAATTACTTTGAAAAGTATCCCAGTTCTGTAATGGGAATGGGGCTGACACACACATCTGTAGGGTATTCATTTTCCTTAAACAGAAGGCTAACTCCTTGCACTAAAGCAGATTCATATGCAGACATACTTTATTAGACTGGGGAAGTGGAGCCACGCTCAGTGTTTCAAATGTGGGCATACCATAGCTTTGTATAATGGCTTTGTAACACTGGCCATTTTATTTTCAAGCACTTTCCTAATGACCTTTTAAACCTGGAATCTGCCTTTTAACTGCCACTGCAAACTGAGTTGACATTTTGCTTGAGCTATCTACCCCAACTCCAGTAGTACTTGCTTTGGGGAATTGCAGTCAGTTCAGATTGCATTACAGCATATGTAAATCTGGGATCGCTTGCCCAAAAGTACTTAACTTCACATTTGCACTGGATTGCATTTGCATTTGTTGTCCATTTACTCAGTCTGGAGAGGTTCTTTTGGAATCCTTCGCCATTTACTTAGGTTTTTACTGCCCCAATCATTCGGTGGTGTTTGTGAACCTAGCTACCTTACTGCTCACCCCTAAGTCCAGTTCATTTATTTTCAAATGCTTCTTGATGGATTTTTAAAATATAATTTATGAATAAGCATCAGCCCCAACAGAGATCCTTAGAGGACCCCAATGCTTGAAAAGGTCCATGCTTCCTTACCTGTGTAGCATCTCTGTTTATTATCACCCTATGCCTCCTGTCCTTTAACCAACTAAAGATCCATAGGTGTACCTGTCTCTATGCCTAAGTTTAATCAGGAGTATTTGGAAAGGAAGTTTATTAAAAGCTTTTTCAAAACAGAAGTCTGTAAGCATCAGGTCCCTTCTGCTATTATATGAAATAGGAAATCAATGTTTTGCAAGCCTTCATCATAAAAATCTCTTTTCCAAGCTAGCACCCTAGACTCTAACTTGAATACCCAGTGTGTTGCATGTCCACAGTGGTGCAGTGGGACTAATGCTGCCATGTGTCACAGTTTAGCTCTGCCCAAACCTCACATCTGATGTCTCCTCAGATGAGGAACAAAGGGAGCAGGACCCTCCAGCAGATTTCAACACTGCCAGTGACCCTGAGAAGCCATAGAATCTGGACAACCCTGCCTCAGGACTAGAAAGCCCTACAGGAGCTGTTTGGGTTCATGGTCTGCTGTGCCTCACACAACACCCTTAAAATCTTCTTCCCCAAGACCACAGAAGAGAAGATGGTCAGGCAGGAAATTCACAGTCATTGCTAAAGTTCCTATCTAGCTGTTCATGGCACTACTTGGGAGAAAGGGGAAGCACACAGAAGTACCTGCTCGGATCATGACCTCTCTTAGCAAGGAGTTGAACCTCCAGCTCCTACAAAAGCCTGAGCTATGTTATCACTGAAGCAACAGCTGGGAAATGAACACTATGCAAACGATTTGTGACATCTTCCCACTCCATATGTTTAAGAGTGGCATGCTTTGCTTTGCAAAAAAAAAAAGTCAGACCTCATTTAGGTACATGGAATTAGCTATGCACAGTTTGATCTGTTAGTTGCCCTTAGTCCCTATTGAAATCAGTAGGATTTCAGGTTTCAGTGACCTCACTAGGTTCAACCAACTTGGTCTGGATCAATCCAAACCATCATTCTCTGGACTGTTACCCTTAATGTGTTAGCCTTTCCAAAGAATTTCATTGAAAACATTGGTATTGGCTTGAATCCTAACTTTCCTTCTGTGAGAATTGCAGAGTTCACACTGACATAATGGAGCTTTCCCTCCTCCCCTTCCCTCCGCAGTGCAAATGGAGAGAGGAATTGGTGGAAATGATCCACATGTGTGAATGGAAGAGCAGCTTAAGATCCAAACCATTTTCTGGTATTTTTTTCCCTGCCATTCATAATCATAATAATAAAACATTGTGTTTGCATTTGTGAACCCAGGAGTACATTGCCTATATGTAGATCTCTAAAAGAGGGGGGAAATAGGGCAATATTGCAAGGATATCTTGATTTCCATGTATGGTATGACTGGTATGAAAATGAAGGTGTTCTTTATGAAGGCATGCTGCAGGAACCTGAGCATTCTATTAAGTGGAATTTTGGGAGTTTCTCCTCTTCTCTCCCTCCCCTCCCCACCCCTTATCTTATATCCTGATTAGCTTCTCGATTGGAAGCTTAAGACCATACAGTGGTACCTCGGGTTATGAACTTAATTCGTTCTGGAGGTCCGTTCTTAACCTGAAACCATTCTTAACCTGAGGTACCACTTTAGCTAATGGGGCCTCCTGCTACCACCGCACAGCCAGCGTGCAATTTCTGTTCTCATCCTGAGGTAAAGTTCTCAACCCGAGGTACAACTTCCGGGTTAGCAGAGTCTGTAACCTGAAGTGTTTGTAACCCGAGGTGTTTGTAACCTGAGGGTTGTAGTCTGAAAGGGATAGGGAAAGGCAAGGCAAGGCAAGGGGAGATTAATGAAGGGAGAAAGGGTTCAGGACGAAAAGACAGTGTGGACCTGTTGTTATTTATTAAATTTCTGTACCAGACAAAATGGTTCTGAAATGTATGGAGTATATACAGCAGGGCTTTTTTTCTGGAAAAAGAGGTGCCAGAGCTTGTGGACCTTTTTTTAGGAGGAGCATCAAACGACCAAAGTTGTTGAGACCACAACACTACAGATGTGCCCAAACACACCAGATAGGTGCCGGGACTCAGTTCCGGTGAGTTCCAACTGAAAAAAAGACCTGATTAACTGTATGTAGACAGGATGGAGAATGAGAAACTGGGAATGGTGTGTGTGTGTGTGTGTGTGTGTGTGTGTGTGTGTTGTTAAAGAACACTATTTGGTCATTCCAGGTGGGCACATAGCAAACTGATCTTGTGCACTATTCAGGCCAGAGTGGTTGAGATGGTTGGCTTGTGCCCATAAACAAATGAAAATTAAGACATGAGCCAACCACTTCCACAAGTGCAGAGCCACACATGATGGAAGGGCTCACCCACACCTCCACTTTCCCCTAGGAAACCCCATGGTTTCCCAATGAACTGGAACAAATGGCAATCAGGTTTTCCATATCCTGGAGGAGAATGGGTATCTCAATACACATATGTAAAGTACAGAAGGGCTACATGGTCAGATTGGTCAGGCGCATCGGTCAGGTGTGTTATAGCACACCTGGCAGAAGACGACATAACCAGCCGAGGGTCATTTTGTGGGGAGGATTCAATAGACTCAAAAGCTTCTCCTCACCCTACTTTCTCTAGAGATGTATGCATAATGAGGGTTGGTCTGTATTGTATGTTTACTTAATACACATTGCCTTATTTTTTTGACCCCTCTATACTGCAGTTCTATAATATTCAGTGGAGTAGGCCCCACTGAAATCAATGTTTCAACTGAGTAAACATGCATAGAATTGGACTGTAAGTGACTAAAAAGGTTAAAACTGCAGTCTATATTTACAGAATAAAATAACAGTCCATGAGATCTCTTAGGCTGCAATGCTTTATTCATTTACCCAGAACGAAGCCCCGGGACTTCCTTAGACATCATTAAACATGAGCAATGCCTTATCCTCCAGCACCAATCATACATCTTAGAAAGGTATGTAGACAGGCTACCCTTGGCAGCTGATCCTGGGGGTCTGGAGGAGGATATTCTCAAGGGGTTCTTTTGCAACATTTCCACCTATCTGACACTGTTGAAAGATGTGCCACAGGAAGATAAAAAGGCACTTTGGCACTATTATGGTTTCTCCTTTGAGTACAATGAGGAATATCATGTTTTGAAGCTTGTGCAACTAGAACCTCTGGTTGTTTTCCCGGCTCCACAGAATGCTGTCTTCCTATAGTATTCAGTACAGGAAGAACATGCTTTGGAGGCAAAACTGGGCTGAAATTAACATACTGTCTCTCACCTTACCTGCTGGTATGAAATTGTCAGATTGCATCCAGCCTCTGTACTTTGTGCGCAGAGCATGTCTGCCATCCAGTGGTAGCCATCATCTTTGCAAGCTATTCGTCCGCCAGGTTAAGTTAAAAATGGTCTCCACACAATAGTTCTAGAAATATATGCTTTGCTTTCCAGGAATATGAAAGATCGAATGACTTGGCAAAGCTCCATTCTGCAAATTTTGTTTAAAAAGGAAGTGGGTTTGCATTGTAGCTTGTCATCATTTATCTAATCTTTGGCAATGTGTTGACAGAAAGCAGAACAGTTTATCGTCCCATTGTCGAATGGCTTTATAATACTGCCTGTCAGCATGCCACACCCACAGTCTGTAAGAGCTTTAAATCTGGCAAGCAAATGTCTGCTTTCTATAATACTACATTACTATAATTCTTCATCACAAGGCTCCATTTAACAACGGGGAAGCTCAGGGAAGCTCTAATGAACATGGGGCCATACAATCCCTGAGCTTGTCTGTTCAAGCTCTGGAAAAGCCTCAAAGCTAAATGACACAGGGCATCTCCAGACTGTCAGGATTTGACACATATTAGAACTTCAGGTTTGCACAAATAAAATGGGTGAAAGTACTCTGACACCCTAGCACAGCACACCCACTTAAAAAAACAACAACAACCACAGTGGACTATTTGTGGTTAGGAGCAAATGCATTGAAAAGTGTGGGATGAATGAACAACTAATGTAAAATACCCCGTAAGCAAATCAAGATGAATTCTGGTTGTCATATAATAACCATCTCGCAAAAAAAAGAAAGAAGCACAAGTGTCCAATAAAGACTGGGTAGAAACAAAGCTCTGTGTAAGCTTTGTGCAAGCAAAACAGGACGAATGCTTAAGAAATTGGTCTCTCGGAGAATCTCTGTATACAGCAACTCAGAATGTTTAGGGTTATTCCCATACTGTCCTTTTTCCAAGCCTTACTGCAACCCTGGAAGGTAGATCAGGATGATGATGGTGAGGAATAGTAGCAACATCAGTGCCACCATCATTAAAAAAGATAAATGATGGTTAAGTCCAGTCAAAGGTGACTATGGGGTTGTGGTGCTCATCTTGCTTTCAGGTCGAGGGAGCCAGCGTTTGTCCACAGACAGCTTTCCAGGTCATGTGGCCAGCATGACTAAACCGCTTCTGGCGCAACGGCACACCATGACGGAAACCAGAAACACTGTTTACCTTCCCACCACAGCGATGCTTATTTGTCTACTTGCACTAGTGTGCTATCAAACTGCTAGGTTGGCAAGAGCTGGGGCAGAGCAACGGGAGCTCATCCCATTGCACAGATTCGAACCGCTGACCTTCTGATCAGCAAGCCTAAGAGTCTCGGTGGTTTAGACCACAGCACCACCCACGTCCTACCACCATCATACTGCCAGTGGAGAGGTTGACACCTGCCTAAGCGAGCTTGTGATCTAAATCAGGAACTGCTTTGTGTGTAACTCAGCCTGTATGCTACACTATGATTTATTTGTTATAAAAACTGATATTGTACCTTATGGAGAAGCATAGTGTTAGCATTTAGCAGCATTTAGTGGGCTATGTCCATGGATCATCCACTGTTAAAAAGCACACCACCGACTTTTCTCCGCAAGGTGGAAACAGGTAAGGATACAGAGGCATTGTGTGAAATGCAGCTAACATTGAAAGGATAAAATGTGTAAGTTCTTTTTCAAATGTTCTGCCGTCGTTATATTGCATTTGTCTACTGTTTCTAGTATTCTGCCTTCCAGCTAATCTGTTGAACACCTGTTATATTCTTCAGCATTCAGCAAAAAGCATATTTCCTTAGTCGTCAGCAGCCTTATGTTGGTACAGTGCCATCTTAGAATATTGTTGCATATAAAACAGCACAGAAAGAAAGTGTACTGACCCATAAAGAAGGCAAACAGTCTCTGTGTAACCATTTAAAAGCTGTGGGGAGAAGGGGAAGAATGTCTCACTTAATGGATGAATAGCCTGCAATGGTAACTTGCAAATGGAAAATATAAGTAGGTGTTTCAAAACACACATTATAGTATTCCCAGGAGTCAAAGGTGTTCCAAATTCTAGATCCAATTTCTTTTAAGCTCCTGGTGTTGGAATCTGACTCATTCATAAATGAAGATTCCATTACTGAAAACAGTAATTTACTATTTGAAAAAAATGGGCCAAAAACTAGACCTGGAGCGGAATAATAAGCAAATTAATATGACAGTATTAATTAGCAATGTAATTTCACTCTTGTGGCCTATCTTATATTTGTGGACAGTACATCTTAGAATGAACATAATACTGATATTACTTATTTATTTAACTTATTAGTTGCTTGTCTCCCAAAGGTGTCCAAGTGACTTACAGTAAACATGAACGCGTGCACACACACACACTACTATAAAGGAAGGACATAAATAAAGGGGATCATATAATATATTAATATATTGTCTAAAATAACACTTATAAAATAAACAAAAACAACCCAAGCGGCCCACCATATAAATAACAACAACATTAAGTAGACTCAAATAATAAACAAATAATACTCCCACCCACTAATTCGCAGATAAACAACTATTTTTCCTCTTTAACCAGCTGTTTCTAATCAGCTGTGAGTAGGTCCTGTGCCCCCCAGGGATGAACTGACATCTCTGCTCCCTCTTCACAGGGGAGCAGTAGCGAAGCAGAGCAGGCAGGTGATAGCAAACGTTTTGCCTGCTTTGCAGTTGTTCTGGCTACTGTTCCTCTCCAGCTGCTGCTGGTGGGGGTGCCATATAAATGTATTGATTAAGTGATGTGGATACTTTGGCTTCTTTTTTTCTAGCATTGGGATGGATCCATACTACCACCCATGGGATTATTATTTTTATAATAATGATGATGCTTTAGATGCCTGCTAAATGCACATTTATTTCAGCAAGCCTATCTGGACATATGGGACTGAATTCAACTACCCCATTCTGCTAGTGGAAGCCCTGCACAAGAACTCCTTCTAGTGCAATGGGACTTCGCTCTCCTTCTCTCCCCATGTCCTCTCTGTGGTTCCCCCAGGTCTGTGCTCAGGGGGAGGAGAAGACACACCTGGCAAAGCAAAAGGACTTTCTCTCTGGAAGAAAGAGAGGAGGACACATTTTAGTGACCCTGGTGCAAATGCTTCTAAAGAATAAAACTGAGGTCATGCAATGGGTTTTCTACTGGCACTGTTCAAGTTAGCTTTCTAATCTAGTGTGTGAATAGCAGGGTGGGGAGGGGCTTTCAAGAACAACATAAATATTTCCATTTCCCCTACAACCGAAAATCTGCTAAGGAGCTTTTGTGTCTGAAATGGTAAAAGCTTGCTGCAGGCCAAGAATTCCTGAATATCCAAACTTAAGCTGACACACTTGACAAATAAGTGTCAGAATCTCAAAATCATTCAGATCTGCTTGTGTAGCTGAAATTTGTGACATGACTGGGCCAAGCAGGGGGCGGGAATGCCTTCAACGCATAGCTGTATCACATTTCAAAAGTCCAAGCATTTGTTCCCTGGGTAGAAGGGTGACCTCTAAAGGTTTGCATTGATTGATCTACCCCAGAGCTTATGAATCTTTCATTCAGTGCTAACTTGGCAGGAGAGAAATGGCATTTCCTTCAGGCTATGAGGCTTCTTTGAAGTCAAGGCATCTTCTGCATCTCGTGTTTGCAGCCATACTTAATTATTGCTTTTATTATTCCAATTTATTTTATTATTCTGTTTTTATTAATCTATTATTCTCCTGACTGAAGATTAAAGGCAGAGAAGAAGCCAGCAAAACAAATGCTATCCATCTTTGTGTTAAAAATGCTTTGCAAAACCCTCTGGCTGCAATCCCCCACCTGCTTAGCTTGCGTAAATCCCTTTGGCTGCAGTTGCAGCTGTTGTAGTTTTATAAATGTGACTTCATGTTTGCCTCTCCTAAACTTTGTTTCTTTCATTAAACATTAAAGCATTTTATTTTAAATAAAAAGGAAAACAAAAGGGTATGTCAGGCTGAGTGCCACTGATGTGTTTTATGCAGAATACGGATCTGAATCTCCTACTAAGCCCTCACAAACAACCTTTCACCGTAATAGTATGTTCAACCTTTTGCCTTGTGTTGTGATGTATGTCATAGTTATGATGTTCTGTGATGTAGATTTTTGTTAGAATCCATATCATGGCATTGGTTTCATTGTCACGTGGGGCATCCCAACATTTCGGGTGGTCACCAGTTTTCTTGGGTGTTGATATCTGGCTTAGGCTGATTTCCACTTAAAAAGTGGCTGTACTTCTGTTGTGGTTAGATGCAGTGAGATACTTATTTCTAAGAAGTGCTGTTGCTCCCATTATCTGTGTAAAAGCAGCTGAAAGTGAGCTCCCCAATGAATTGTCCTCCTATCAATGCTGTCACTGATTTACATTGCTCATGTCATTATTGCATTATTGCCATTTGAAGGGAGGAAAGAAAGTCTCGGGGTAGGAGACTTTCTGTCACTGGAGGTATTTACCTGGAGGGTAGATGACTCAGGCTGTAGCTGCAAGCTTCCTGCAGTGAGCAGTGGGTTGGACTAAATAATCTAAAAATCTTTTCTTCCTTTCCATGCTTTTGTGTCATGTGCAAAGCTACCCAGTATCCCTTTGCCTTCCCAAGCTATGAGGGCCACGCAGCAGTTCCTACAGCCCTGCGATGTTACAGTGCCTCCTCAGCTGATGCAAGCACCGTAAAGCAGTGTCACATTATTAATCCCCCTCCTCACACATTGCCACCTCCATTTTAATAACACTCCTGGTTTCTCTATACAAATTCAATGGCAGGTCTTGTGAGAGAAGAGCCCTCTTGTGGCAGTCTCCCAATAGTAAAGATTTATGTGATTCATAAATGTCTCCTGGAATCATTGTGATTAAACATTTTCCTGCTTTGGTTTTAGTGCACTTATGGTAGCAGCATTGGCCGTGGGCATGTCTGGAATTTATTCCACAATGAAGCACAATGGCAACGCTGTCAGTTTGCTAGATTCTTCCCTCCCCTCTGACTTTTTAACTTCTCCTCTAGGAGAGTCAGTGTAGCGATCAACAATAGTATTACTAAAGGCACATTAGTCGGCCTTGTTGTGGAAATATTTCAGGGGAAAGTGTGGACGGATTGTTTTCAAATGAGAGAAGTACAGTGGTACCTCGGGTTACATACGCTTCAGGTTACATACGCTTCAGGTTACAGACTCCGCTAACCCAGAAATAGTACTTCAGGTTAAGAACTTTGCTTCAGGATGAGAACAGAAATCGTGCTCCGGTGGCGCGGCAGCAGCAGGAGGCCCCATTAGCTAAAGTGGTGCTTCAGGTTAAGAACAGTTTCAGGTTAAGAATGGACCTCTGGAACGAATTAAGTACTTAACCCGAGTTACCACTGTACAGCATACAGTTTCTTTTATTATTGTTTCATCGAATTGCCTAGTTCTGGACCTATTTTAGACATAAATCTAGCAGAGTGACAGAACTAGCAATTACTCCACTGTTGCAAATAGGTTTACAAAAGAGTAATATTACCAACATGATATTTAGTTTTCATTGCCCAGCCGAAACACCTCATAACTTCTTTCCTGAAAGTGGGACTAAAATGTATGGTATGAGAATTTGACCGACAGCCAGAGGAGATGCCCATTCTATTGTTGAGAGTTGTCTGTCAAGAGAAGATGGTGGAATAATTATAACTGAAAACTTTTCTTATGTTGACAATGATTTCCCAAGCCTTCCTAGGAAAGCTTATATGAACTAGTTTCCAGGGAAGGAGCTAATTCCTATCTGCTCCCTCCTGATACGTGTTATCCTTCACATACTCTGCCAATTCTGGACTATTTATGAACGTGATTTTGCTCTCCTGGGGCCCCTTAATGTACCTCAACGTTTTGCTCATTCTTTTTTCCTTTGGTCTCTGGGCAAAGCCAGGTATCAGTTCTGTCACATGAGGTGCCTGCAGTTCACCATAGGGAATTCTGGAGAGCTTTGTAATTTATCTTCACTCCCAATCTGGATTTTTAAAATATCCTATTTGTTACGATAACACTCTTTGAGTTCAGTTCTAACACTGTCAAGGGACCATAGTGAGCTCTTCTGTCACATCCACCTGTGCTGGAGCATTCTCTGATAGTAGTTATAAAGGGAATTCAATTGTGGTGAAGAAAGCAAGCAAAGGGAGAGAGGAGGGACAGAGAGAGAGACAGAAAGATTCCTTTTCACCTTCCATTCAACCTGGTATGTTTGCAGTAGCAAAGGACACACTTTTTTGAGATGCCGTCATTATACCCAACCCAAAACATAGGCTGCATACGCACTATTCCTCCAATGCACATTTTTTTTTCACTCAAAGAATTCTGGGCATTGTAGTTTGTTAAGGGTTGCTGAGAATACAAATTATCAAAATTAAAAATGGTAAGGTTTAAAAAATGGATTAAAAAATGCCCTTAGCAGTCAACACTGTTTGGAGCTGCTCCAGGTGCTGGAGCAGCTAGCTACGCCCCTGGAGATGGTATTATAGGGGAAATGGGGAAATGCTATATCATACTGTTACAGCATGATGCCCAGAATCCCCTACTTTGCAGGTGTAAAAACACAGTTTTGCTAAATGTTGGTGTGGTATTAGCAAGAGGGGTTTTTTTGGTATAGAATTATGAATGTATGCTTCTAGAGAAGGGAGACCTACGTCAATTCCAAGTAATGCATCATGTGTACTCTGTGCGACTCTTTAAGTAGCACACATGGATATTTATTTTGGATTATATCCAGTTCACCCCTACTATAAGTAACGTGAATAGCTGCACCATGTAAGAAGCAAGATACGGTTTCATCAAATTTCTTTTTTATTAAAAAAAATGTTTTAAGAAACAATGACCCTTACTACAGTAATATGCCTTTCTAGCTCTCAATAAAGAGGCAGATGAAATTTAAATTGCCTTAAAATGAGTGGGCCAGGGAGTATTTTTCACAAAAAAACCACGATGCCCTGAGTAGTTGAATGAGTGACAATGTTTAATGAAACGACTATCCAGGACCTATTCATGGCACTTATACCTTTGGGCAACCAGCACCACTTTGGTCTTACTGTAATTAATATACGAGCTATCCTGCTTGCAATATGCTCTGAATTTGGAAAGTAATCTTGTACCTACTTGGGATAATGAAATAAGAGCCATATTGCCTAAATAAAACAGCAGTATAATTTTTTGTTCATTACCAGTTTTGGCAGGCAGGGAAGAGGAGAGGAAAGCTTTAAACTACATCATTTAGGGAGATATTAAACAATAGCGGGGCCCAAATGCAACCTTGCATTGCACCCATGAGCAGATGTATGCTGTGGCAAAGCTTTGATTGCCTCCCCTGCAGTTTCTGCAATAGCATTGAAAGTGTTTAGGACTGAGCCGTTACTCCCAGTGATTTCAACAGGATTACAGTGAACTGGGCTTTGAGTGTTTTCAGGAAAAAACTTGTCGTTTGCAAACATGAATTTCAGGAGTTATTTCCCCCCTCCCTCTTTTCTTTTGCAAATTCAGATGCTGCACAACAAGCATGTGATGGTTCGCGTAGGAGGCGGCTGGGAGACGTTTGCCGGATATTTGCTGAAACACGACCCATGCCGAATGCTGCAGATTTCCCGAGTGGATGGGAAAACATCCCCGATCCAGAACAAGTCTCCGACCATCAAGGATATGAACCCAGACAGCTACTTGGTTGTTTCTGCCCATTACAAAACCAAAAAGGAGATTAAGTGAAATGTTCATTCGGGACTCTGTATATGTAGGCCCATGCTATCTTCTCAAGTGTAGTTACATTAGTTGGTGCTTTAAAAGGACTCCTGAAAATTACATGCAGACTGGAAATGGCAACCCATTTTGTGGGTTGTTGAACTGTAGAACTATTTATTTCTAGTGCTGTTCCTTTTTATAGCAAGTTACCCTCGATAGGTTAATTACTACAATCTGATTTTTAAAAAACAGACATATATTTTTAGCCAAATTATTACTCTATGAATGTATTCTTAGAATGACTTATGAGTCACATTAAAGTAACAAAATGTGATATATTTGTATGGAAAACATCTATGATTCTCAATCATTTGCCCTAATTCAGAGCTCTGTGGTTAACCTCATTATTGGCATCCAAAAAGCTCCAGGTTCACCTCCAGTTGAAAAAAAGCTGGGTAGCAGATGAGAAAGACCTCTGTCTGAGACCTTGGAGATATATTGCCAGTCGGAGTAGACCCTGCTGGGCCAGATAGATATAAGGCAGCTTTCCCTGTTCTGACACACACTGTGAACTCCTCTGTTTACAGGCTGCCTCATTCATAGATGAGACCTGATTTTTTTTTTTAATGCATTCTTCTGTGCACTTCATCAACCCCCACCCCCCTGCAATGAATGGGATACTCTCACAGGCAAGAGAATGCCATACTTGCATCACATAGCTCTAGGCTTATCAGCAGCTGCTGTGCCAGTATGTTTACTGAATAAGAAGGTAGATAACTGGTGGGAAATGTCTGTATATTGTCTTAATATACGGCCTTTCCCAACTGAAGAAAGAAACAAGCAGCAAGCATGTATAGGTTTGAAAACAAAAGAGCATCCTCCATAGAATGCATGCATGTGTGCTATTAAAAGCTACGTTAAAATTTTCTCCTCCCCTGCTATAATCTGTTTTAAGATGTTTCAATATGGTTCATGTATGCTTTTGGTTCCTAAGCTGCATATACAACCAGGTATTGACGAGACGGCAATGCGCTGTTGGACTACAAGTCAAATGCCACCTGGGATCCCCCATTCCCCTCACCCTGTACTCTCCAAACCAGTGATGCTGTTGCTAAGCAAGCTATCTCAAGTGACTGCATCAGAGGTATGCATTAGGTGGATCGAAAGACAGTAACCATATTTACATTAACAGAAAGGATAATGCTGGCCTTGACAAAGATAGGGAAGAGTGCCTTGGAATTATAACAGGGATGGGGAACCTGTATCCTCCAAATGTTATTGGGACTAAAACTCCCATCATCCTTGACCCTTGGCCATGCTGGCCGGGACCGATGAAAGTTGGAGTCCAACAATATTTGGAGGACTACATGCCTTTAGTATAAAGAGCTAAAGAGCTTCAGATTGGCCAACATTTTGGAATGGTAAGACTCACGAGCTTGTTTCATAGCTTTAAGTTACAGCTAAAAGTGTAAGTCCATTCAGATTTGTTTTTCACAGTAAGTGCTAAAGAACATCTGTATATCTTTTTGACATAGGAATGATTCCTGACAGTCATTCTTCTACAGGAAGCCTGTAGCCCCCCTGGTGTCATTGGACTACAACTCCCATCATCCTCGACCACTAGCTAGGCCTAGTGGGAATCAAGAACCCAACATATGAAGGTGCACAGCTTCTCCCTCTCTGTTCTGAAACTTCCAAACTTGACATGCGAATGCAATCACCAGTAGTACTCCCATGTATCTGCTGTTTGGGTGCTTGGTATTTGCCTTTAGATTAGCTCTTCCTGGCTGTTGTGCTTGAAGGGTAACAGTATAGCTTTAGGTGGTCATATAAATGTATAGGCAGTTATAGACCATTGTCCCACTGTGTGATGGTGGGATATTCTCTGCCGCTGGATTTAGTTATGTTTTTGAGCATATTGAATAAAATATGAAAATACTACATGCATTCTCTGTAGATAAATGTTGGGGAGTGGTTATGTTACACATCTCCGTGATATATAGGAATGCTAAGGTTTTGGTTTATTGGTTTTGCTAATTTTCTTTTGTCTATACTTGACAACTTTTGTGCCTTTCCTAGAAAAATCATTGTTCGAGGATTATTTGAATGATGACTGTATAAATTTGAGCTGAAATCACATGGTGCATTAGAAATAAACAGATACTTTTAAAAAAACAAACTCTCAGTGGCTCATTGCAACGTATTGCTCTCACAAACAAGTAGAGACTAACCTAAACCTACTCAGATTTTGCAGTGTTTGGGGGGCTAAACACTTTCCATGAGCATTACCTATTTATTTTATATACCAGGGCTCACGAGGCAGTTTACAGTATAGGTTTACCTATAAGTAATCCTAATCTGCAGCTATAAGAATAGTCACTTTCCGTGAACTGCTGACGGAATGGATCTTTTGACCATCATTGTCTCAATCCAAATAAGAAGCCTACACAACTTGGGTGCTCCATGTAGGCTGGCATTGCCTTGATCTTTTCAATGCTTTGTGCACACAAAGTGGAAAATCCCAGTTGAAGGCATCAGACCTCAGAAGACAAGCATGTGTGTAACCTCTGCTCCTATGTAGTGTCATCAGATACCTGGTAACGCTCCAGGGGCATTGCGTCAAGGACTCTACCTGCAACCAATATCCTTTTGATATCAAATTACATATTTGACAAGAACCTAAGATCTTTTTATACATTACTTCAAAATCCCTTCGATTTTGGTGGAACTTGCTCATTCCAAAAAATATGGAAAGGACATGGTTTGTCTACAGCTTGTGCACTGCTTTCTTTCTACTACGCACTCAAGTTTTCAGGACAGTGGGAACAAGATCCTCACCTGCAAAAAGCTTCTGGATAGAGGCTATCTGCTCTCAAAGTACTAATAACCTGTTTTTGGGTGTGTGAGACCCCTCAATCAGCTTGTTGGGTTGCACACAAACAAGAAGAGGCAGACACTTTGCCTCTGCAATAGCAAATGCGGTAAGCAGGATTGTATCTATTCCTAAGAAGTCTCAAGTCACCTTTGGATATAATAATAATAATAATAATAATAATAATAATAATAATAATAATAATTTATTATTTATACCCCACCCATCTGGCTGAGTTTCCCCAGCCAATCTGGGCAGCTCCCAATCAAGTGTTAAAAACAGTACAGCGTTACATATTAAAAACTTCCCTGAACAGGGCTGCCTTAAGATGTCTTCTGAATGTCAGGTAGTTGTTTATCTCTTTGACATCTGATGGGAGGGCGTTCCACAGGGCGGGCGCCACTACCGAGAAGGCCCTCTGTCTGGTTCCCTGTAGCCTCACTTCTCGCAATGAGGGAACTGCCAGAAGGCCCTCGGCGCTGGATCTCAGTGTCCGGGCTGAACGATGGGGGTGGAGACGCTCCTTCAGGTATACAGGACCGAGGCCGTTTAGGGCTTTAAAGGTCAGCACCAACACTTTGAATTGTGCTCGGAAACGTACTGGGAGCCAATGCAGATCTCTCAGAACCGGTGTTATGTGGTCCCGGCGGCCACTCCCAGTCACCAGTCTAGCTGCCGTATTCTGGATTAATTGCAGTTTCCGGGTCACCTTCAAAGGTAGCCCCACGTACAGCGCGTTGCAGTAGTCCAAGCGGGAGATAACTAGAGCATGCACCACTCTGGCGAGACAGTCCGCGGGCAGGTAGGGTCTTAGCCTGCGTACCAGGTGGAGCTGGTAGACAGCTGCCCTGGACACAGAGTTAACCTGTGCCTCCATGGACAGCTGTGAGTCCAAAATGACTCCCAGGCTGTGCACCTGGTCCTTCAGGGGCACAGTTACCCCATTCAGGACCAGGGAATCCCCCACACCCACCAGCTCCCTGTCCCCCCAAAACAGTACTTCTGTCTTGTCAGGATTCAACCTCAATCTGTTAGCCGCCATCCATCCTCCAACAACCTGGAGAGGAGAGTGATCAGAATAAATATGTAACAGGATATAAAGCTATAATTCACAGTCTTGCTCTTAGTGAAATTAAAGACACTTGGCTCCTGAAAAGGTGTTTTAAAGATAATTCTGTATTAAATCCTTCTGTAGTATTTCTGGCAAATATAAGCAAACAGCACAACTCGTAACACAAATAAAATTCCAGTACCTTTCTATGACACCATCACTTGTCACATAAAATAACACACTCCTTTCCTCAAACACAAAATCCACATTATTCAAAGCTCTGAAATTCAAAAGTACACAGACCTTTGAAGTATGGCAACTATAATAGCCAGAGAACTATATAAAGTTCAGCCAGTAAGGGGCTGAGACCTCACACACCTATGCACTGAAAGAACACAGTGGTTTCACACCAATTAATGTAGAAAGTGCTGACAACGGAAAGCTCTCAGTCCAACACGGACCCCCTTTTTAGGAGCTCAAGAGAAGTAATAAAAGAAGCACAGGCAACTTAATTCCCAAATTGGCACTTTAATAATAACTTTTCTTAGCATCATCCTCTTAAAGGATGCTCTGCATTACTGGAAATCTAGATGTCATAAGTGTTATTCCATTGGTATTACAGCAGGAAAAAGCAGTAAGTACAGTATGAGTGCAACACAAATGACCATAATTATGTTTGAGGTATCGGTATTTTACAACGTGGCCAGGCTTTCTGCATTATATTTATTAAAACAATCACATTACGTGAACAAATATGAAGACAGATGCTGGACTCTCTCCTGGCAGATACTACATGATACACCTTGTAAAGCGAATGAGTGAAAGGGAAACTGCCGTAACCCACAATTTTTCTCTCAAAACTGGGCCAAATGCATCACTCCCAACCCAAACCTGTTGTGCCAAAGAAAGGGAAAACATCCCATTCTCAGTTAACTTGTTAAAGCACTTGGACAGTTTTAGTTATAAATACAGCATAGCTTATGAAATTCAAGACAGAGTTTGACCTTTAGGGGAAAGGCTGCAGACATTGTATTACTGTGGGCTAGAAAACAAGAAACATATTTTCTTTAGTAGAAGCTTAACTCAGCAGAATGTTGAGAGGTTTTAAAACTGCACATTCCTTCCAACTTAATTCCATTCCATTTTAATGGGGTATTTTATTGTAGTGATCCGTCTGCTCTTTGAAAATCAGCACTACCTATAACAATGCTGTGGGATGGGAAAAGTTAAATAACCCGTTTAAGTTAGAGGAAGTTCATTTGGGCACTTTATTTACGCACACACACACAAGGGTTGCATATAGTTTAGATTTTGTTTTGTACATTTTTTTACTGAGAGATTTTTTTAAAAAGCCAAATATGCTTTGGGAGCATGCAAGAAACCACCAACTTAATTTTAAGCACAAAAAGTAAAGGCGAAACCATCTCCCCCATAAGCTGATTTAATTCCTTAGTTTTCTTCAAAGAGATTGCATGAATATTCCCTATATTTGTTTCAGAATACTAATTTAAAAATAAAGAAATAGCCAAAAAGCAGAACATGTCAAGGCATTGTACTGTCTACCCAGCCGACATGGCAGGCATCATTCAATACCAACTTAGGGACAACTGCAGGCAGGCAAAACTTTTTTGGTTTAATTGTATTTTAAGTGATTCACAATCACATACTCTCAGTGCTGTAGAAGGAAATATGAGAGATAGCAAAATAAATCCCATAAATATTGTCCACTGCCCTCCCAGAGTTAGCATTTTTAAGAATAAGACACAATTTCTTACCTCATGGTGACATTTCTCTTAAATATATGAGTTCACCCTTAAAAGGCACCAAAGCTTCTATCCTCAAAATACTCACTCTCACGTTAAGATTTAAGGACTGTGACTTAAATCTTACAAGTGTGACACAAGGGGAGAAAAGGACAGAGTTAAGTATCTGGGCACACTGTAAAAAGCAGAATGGATTTCCGTAAGAATCAAGGCAGGAAAATTTCATTTATTACATACGTGTCTCTTCAGGCCCCTCAAATATGTTAAGACATGCAAAACTCTAGAACATGGCAACGGAACTAGTAGGGGACTGTTGATTTTGGCCACCTCTGCTGTGCATTGTGAAGCTTTCACTTGACAATATCCTTAGTGCACATCTTTCCCCTGCCCTGCTATGGTGGCAAAGTCCTGCTGCATCTTCAGAGGCAAACAATGGCAAAAACCAGACACCGAACAAGTGCCATTCAGTCGCAAGAACTGGCAAGGTCTTGGCAGTAGGATGTCTTCTTCCCTCCAAAAGCTGCCCTTGGAGTTATCCAACTTGCCACTAGGATGAAGAAAAAAACACACACATAAGAAGGTAAAGAGGGGATATAAATTCAGCCTTGCTTTATCAAGGGTCTTTATCAAGATCAAGGGTTTTATTATACATAGGAATAGGCCTACATTTTGTGAATCCAGTTCATCTGCACATGAGAGGCCACATTTAGCTTATGCGTTGATTATTTCTTTCGTATTTGGTTTTTATTGTACACCTCCAGCAATAATTTTGGACCATCAGGAATGCACAACAAATGTTTGTGTATACTCCTAGGAAATACAATTTTGTTCCACAGCATTCCACTCAAACCCCTAGGTCATCAAGTGAGGCCACTTGTGGCTGCCACACACCTTGGATTTTCATATACATAATACCTGCCGCAGAGCTTTAAGTGTGGTGGCACCCAGATTCTGGAATACACTCCCCCCTGGAAATGAACATGGTGACAACAATTTGTTCTTTCTGGTGCCTGCTTAAGAAACTTACAATTCAACCAGTTTTGTAGCGCTGCTGAATATTATCCCTGATGGTTTTACAGATGTACATTTTTAACTTTCTTTGTACACCTCACGACTTTATCAAAGAGTGGATGGTTTATAAAGTCTTTAAATTTAAAATATTTTTAAAATTATTTAACCTTTTCGCTTTTAAATGTCATAAGACTCCATCGCACTCCTATTCTGATAGTTTTTAGTTCAATGAAATAGCTATGCATGAAGCAAACCGTCAAAGGGATCTGGATTCCCTGTGCCAAATGCCTCAACAGCAACAAAGCACTTTACAAGACACAGTTGTCTGCAAAAAGAAGGCAATCACTTGACTCACTCTCAATAATTACTTTAAAAAGTGGGGTGGGGAAGAAGAAATTACAGCGTTTAATCTTATGCATAATTACTCTCAGACCGCCGCCGCCTGGTCCAGGGCCTGATTCAAGGCGTTTTTCCATTTCCTCCTGTTTCCTTTTCCTTTCCTCCACAGAAGATGGATTCTTTATACCCCGAGAAGCAGACTTTAGAAAGGAACAATGGGACACAAGAATCACATGACAATCTAGGGGTTTTTTTAATATATAAAAATCAATACAACAATCACATCAAATACCTCTTCCATTCTGCTTTTTCTTTCCTAAATGAATTACAGGTATGCACAAGGCTGCTCTTTTACATAAATCTCAAATTCAGTGGATATTAAATTCATGTAAGTTAAAGGACCCCGGATGGTTAAGCCCAGTGAAAGGTGACTATAGGGTGTGGCACTCATCTCGCTTCAGGCCGAGGGAGCTGAAGTTTGTCCACAGACAGCTTTTCAGGTCATGTGGCCAGCATGACTAAACTGCTTCTGGCGCACGGAAGACTATGACGAGTGCCAGAGGGCATGGAAACACAGTTGTCCATGTAGACAACTGGGGTACCCAGCATGGCGTCCATGGGCCACATAGCATCCCTGGACATTCCTTGACTCAGAATCCTCTGAGCTCTTCATGGGTCCAAAGGCATCCTTCCCCAGAAAGGAAAAAAATAGGCAAGGAAGATGAAGGCCTGTGCCTTGCTATGCCCAACCATCTCCTCTTGAAATTCTTCAGAAAAGCAATCCTGTTGCTGCCCAAAAAGTTTGGGAGACTAGAGTTATTTATGATAGCCGAATATCTAGAAGCACATACTGGTGTCCTCCCCAAAGCCTTTTACTATGCATATGATACCTAGAAACTATTACTGAATATTAATTCCAAAAATATTAGTTGTAAAGCCTATACTCCAATACAGCTCAGGAATGGCTCTGATGCAATTTCCAGAAAACAGCCATTTATCTATTGTTCACATTCACTCAATAAGGAAGTATCTGAGTCAATCTCTGTGGAAAATACCAGGTTACCTCCATCTGCCTTTTTTCTGCAGCTTCTGCAAGTTGTCTTCTTTTCAGCTCCTGCAAAAAGGATATAAAAAAAGAACAGTTTAAGAAGTTATTTCACACCAACTTTACTGAGGAGGAAATTGGACTTCCCATCAGTCTTTGCAACGCGGTAAATTATTCCCAGTTGTTGGGAACTCGAGCCAAAGTTGCCAGTTCTGCCTGCGACTGCATATACGGTAAGCCTTTCAATTTGACTATGAAGTGGTGGGAAGAAAGAAGAAGACAAACAGTGAGGTGGTGTTCATTTCCTGAAGCTCAGGGGCAAAGCACCTGCATGGTATGCAGAAGATCCCGGGTCAAATCCCTGAAATCTTTATCTCCATGTTGAGCTGGGGAAGTCTCCTGCCTAAAACCCTGGAGAGCTGTGCCAGTCAAAGTTGACAGTACTGGGCTAGATGGACCAACGGTCAGATTCAGTGTACACCGGGTTCCTTTGCTCCTAGCCCATTTACATGCACACTTGTTTGGGTAAGAGAGTGCCTGCCAATCCAGTTCAGCAGTGGAAGAGGGTATGAGGAGGAGAGGGTGTGGATGTTTGTGCTCCAGACCAACAACAGTGAGTGAGTGACCAAGTGAGCAGTCCGGTCCAGCAGCAAAGGAAAAGATGGAACATGAAGGACCTGAGGGTAGGAGAAGGGGAAATCGAAGTAAACCAATGCCGGGAGACAGCACATTATTTTGGAGACACAACATGTGTGTGAGTACGAGAAATATTTCAACACAGGGAAGGGAGCTTTTGGCCTTCCAGGTGCTATACATTTCAACCCCCCTTTTTCAGTGAGGTAGCTCAAGTGTGTTTTCAAGGCTCTCCCCACACCCTGCATTACATCCTCACAGCTGCACTAAAAGGGTGACCTTGAGACAAGAGACTGGCTCAAGCTCACCCAGGAAACTTTGCGGCTGACAGGGGATTTGAACAAAGGTTTCCTCGAGCCTCGTCACACCCTAAGCACTACTTTACAATAGCTGCCACTTCAGAAATTATAAAAATTGAACCCTTTCTAGCAATTCAACTCCCACTGCTCAAGACCGTGGTCAGGATTCCTGGGAAAACATTGGGAGGGGGAGTACATTTGATACCCCCCCCAGTCAACCACATAGCATATCACAAATACTGAACGTGGTGGACCAGGCTCCACGTGGCCATTTCCCTTGGCCTTAAACGGGCAGAACGTAGCACTTAAGTTGCTGATTAGGGTATCACGTCGACATCGTGTACACGCCTCTGCTGAAAGAACTGCACTGGCTGCCTCTATGCTACTGGGCACCATTCAAGGTTTTGCTTTTAACATTTAAATCCCTCAGCCACTTGGGACCAAGAAGTTATCCAAGGGACCACTCACTACCACTGCCTAGTAACTGTGCTCCTCATACGAGGCACTGCTGAGAATACTAAATGCCCTGGAGTTGTGCTTAGCTTATATAGTGGTACCCCTGGTTACAAACTTAATTCGTTCCAGAGGTCTGTTCTTAACCTGAAACCATTCTTAACCAGAGGTGCCACTTTAGCTAATGGGGCCTCCCACTGCCACCGCGCGATTTCTGTTCTCATCCTGAGGTAAAGTTCCCAACTTGAAGTACTACTTCTGGGTTAGCGGAGTCTGTAACTCGAAGTGTTTGTAACCCGAGGTGTTTGTAACCTGAGGTACCACTTTACTAGAAACCAGACCCTGAACATTCAGCCCTGTGGAATCAATTACTAGCTGAAATTTAGATAGGCATCAAGCATATTGATGTTTAGGTGGCTACTGGATGCATTTTTACTTAGCGAGGCTTTCCCCGAGGTATGACCCAGCCATTTATGGATTATTAATTGTACATGGTGTTGAAATGGTTTTGGCATTTTCAGAGCCTGTATTTTATCTCTTTTTTTAATCTCATACACTGTTTCAGGCTGTGAAGGAGTTTATACACTTGTAAAACAAACAAACAAGCTATCCCAGCTGCCTCCAACCACATTCAGCAGGCAGGTCTGATGGGAGGATTTCTAACTATGCTCAGCTAAATGTGCATAGAATCCTCCCTGGCCCAATACATAAACCAAATAGGTTTTTTGAGGGGGAGGGTTTTTTATTCACCTGTCAATTATACTACTTTAAATGTGTATTTTATGTATGATATTCACCTGTAATGTTTTATTTTGGTATTTTGTAGTGCTTATTTGATGTTTCAATTCAGATCATCATTGTTATTTTAAATCTAGAGTGGAACAGAAATGTCTGAAATAAACAAATGTATTATTGCACATCATGTAAAAGTAGGATTAAAACCTCAATTTGATACCATGGAGGGAAGATACTGATATTGCTGTAATATCAAGAAGGCAATTGGTTTAGATGCAATCCCAGGAAATCAAGTTGCCAGTGATAAATATGGATTTCAGAACACTTTTTGGATTTTACTGTTCTACAAACTATCAAGTTTACCTGTAGCTTGTGTGCTATTAAATAAGGTGCGTTGTTATAAAAAATGTCTTGTCTGGGGCTTTTTAAATAAAAAAATTCTATTTATTTTTTCTGCGAAAATAAGTAAACAATGAAGTTGCAATCCTACGTATGCTTACATAGGAGTAAGCCCCTCTGGAGATGGTGGGGTTTGCTTCTAAGCAACTACACCGTCTTGGGTTAGCTATTAGGATTATCCCCCAGGGTTCTCATACCAGCAGAAGCATTTACAGAGCAATTAGACAACTGCACTTTGTACACTGATAAATATTTCAAATATCCTTGAACTATGCATTCAACAGAACGCGTAATCTCTCTCTCTCTCTCTCTCTTATTCTCACTAACAGCAAAGTAGGTGCTCTTTTTCCAGCAGGGCTTGTAGACTCCAGAGTTCTGTTCTCCTTTTGAGGCTTAAAAAACACCACCACCAAACTCACTGGCCGCTATTCCTCTGGTCATGTACCTGGGATCATTGGCGGCGCCTGCAACCTGGTGACCCTTTTGAGCGCACGATTATTTCAACTCTACCAACGCGTGAAGGCAAAAGCACGTAAGAAGACACTATTGCCCCTTTTGAGCGCGATAGGATTTTCTTCCAAGCTGCTAGTCCTTAAGGGTGTGTCTCCTGGCTAACTTCTAAGGCTCCTCTCGGCTGGGCTTCCTTCCAAGTAGGTCTTAAAGCTTGCGCCCCCAGGAGTTGGAAGAGATCTGCCGGCCACGCTTTGCGCTTTATCCAACCCGGGAAGGGAGGGGAAAGGCGATCACTAAAAGAAGCGACGCGCAGGTGGAAGGAAGGCGCTTCGCCCCCCCCCCCTAAAAAAGGAGGGGGGGAATGTTTCGCTACTACTGAATGGCGAGACTTCTCTGTGTTTGGGGTGGATCTGCATCTGGGGTGGCCCTTAATGGCGAAAGGGGGCTCGGAGGGGGAGGGAGACGGACCCCCCGCGCTTACCGGGTCGGGCGTCTCCACCACGTCGTCGGCGGCTCCCCCCATGCAGGGCAAGCACATCCCCATCGCCGCACCCCTCGGCCGGCCGCGGCCGGGCAGCGCCGACGCCTGGGAAGCAGCGAAGCAGGGCCCGCCCCGCTGCCCTCTGGCCTCCCAGCCGCCTCTCCGCCGCAGCGACGCCGCCTTCCGCGGAGGGGCTGGCGGAGGACGGCGCCCCCTGCAGCTCCGGAGCCGGGGGGAAGGCGGGCCGCAACGCCGGAGAAGGAAGGAGCGGGAGGGACAGAAAGAAGCGCGTCTTAAGTCCTGGGAGGAGGAGAGTCTCTCTCCATGCCAGCAATCGGGAGGGAAGGAACTGGAAGGGAAACGGCCAGTTCAGAGGACCTGAGAAGCTGCGCGTAGGGTTCTGGTCGCCTCGCCTCGGAAAAGATATTGTAGGGCTGGGGAAAGGTTTAGGGAAAAAAGGACCCCCGAGATGATCCAGCGGGGATGGGAGGGAGGGACTCCCCAACGAGGAAAAGTCGCAGCGTTCTGGACTTTATTTTTAGTTTAGAGCAGTTGTTCCCAACCTTTTTTTGGCCATGCCCCACCTAAGCATCTCTAAAATCCTGATGCCTCCCCACCCCGTGACAATTAATTATTATTATTCAAAAAGTGAACTATTCACGTAGAGGAAGCCTAAAAGGCCATTAACTTGGTCTAAACAAGCTTCCAAATGGCCCCTCTTAAAAATTAAATTGCCCCCCCCCCGTATTTTTTTAAAATATAGGTATGTGCGGGTTTTGTGTATTTCAGGGTGGTTTGTTTGTTTGTTGTTGTTAAATGACTTTGAGTCGCCTTTGGCAAAAGAAAGCAACCCATAACATCAGTAAATAATAATGCATTTAAAAGGTGATGCTACTGACTAATATCAAAATGAAGGTCTATCAGGCTTGTGTGTTGAGCACACTGCTTTATGGAAGTGAATAATGGGCAACTTAAATACCCTCCAGGAGCCACACCTCAACGCCTGTCATGTGCGCTGCGTCAGGAAGATTTTGGGCATCGCGTGGCAGGGCAGAGTCTCACCCAAAGATGAGCTCTTGCAAACCCACGTTATGTTTGCACTCCTGTCTGCGCTGGCTTGGTCATGTCCACAAAATGGAAGGTGGCAGGGTCCCCAAGGACGTGCTCTATGGGGAGCTGGCTTCAGGCACCAGGCCTGTTGGCAGATGAAGTCTGTTACAAAGATGCCTGCAAATGTGACATGAAGGCTGGCAACATTAATCCCACTGTGTGGGAATCCCTTGCAGATGATCACAGTGGCTGGAGACAGGTCGTCTA
Organism: Podarcis filfolensis; assembly: GCF_964270895.1. Classification (NCBI taxonomy): domain Eukaryota; kingdom Metazoa; phylum Chordata; class Lepidosauria; order Squamata; family Lacertidae; genus Podarcis; species Podarcis filfolensis. The sequence goes on along the minus strand of NC_139604.1, from coordinate 75,825,905 downwards.
GCCACAGCAGGGACCAAGGGAGGGATGACCGCTGGGAGGAGCGCAGAAAGAATAAATGCTATGGTACACCTACTTCAACACAACTGGAAGCCTTCACCTGCCCCAGCTGCAACAAAACATGTCTCTCCCATATCAGCCTCTACAGCCATAGCAGGCACTGGATGGTTTGACGTCACTCCCAAAGGTTCATTCTTCCATTTTCTCCTGAGACAGATGGATCCCAACTAAACATTTATAAAATTATGCATGGCATGGAGAAAGTGGCTAGGAAAAAAATTTCTCTCCTAACACTGGAACTCATAGACATCCAATGAAGCTGAATGTTGGAAGATTCAAGACAAATAAAATAATTGGAGACATGATTGGAGACAGTGATTATTCTGAATATTAGTTGCTGGTATTCCATGAAGGCATGTCTCCCTCCTTTTTACTCATGACTGCGCGCCCCACACCTTTCACTCATGGGTTCACACTTGTAACTAATCCCATAAATTGGTACACCTTTCAGTTATAGGTTGGTTTGTGTGTGTGTGTGTGTGTGTGTGTGTGTGTGTGTTCAGTATTTTGTATGCAAGGTTCTGCCACAACCATATATGATGCCAGTTTAATGTAGATTGTGTCTTGCCGAATAACTTTATTAAAAAACTTCAGTGCATTGCATCTCTCTTTTTTCATGAGATAATTGTGTTTTCAGGCAGCCACCCGGCTAGGTACAGATGTGACCTGCTTCACTTCAGCAAAGTTGCCATATTACATGTGCCTTCAAACTGTCTCCTGAAATCTGAGCAGTGGAGATGAACTGTGTACCCTTCCTTGGACAGATTATACAGTGGTACCTTGGGTTAAGTACTTAATTTGTTCTGGAGGTCCATACATAACCTGAAACTGTTCTTAACCCGAAGCACCACTTTAGCTAATGGGGCCTTCTGCTGCTACCGCGCCACTGGAGCACAATTTCTGTTCTCATCCTGAAGCAAAGTTCTTAACCTGAAGCAATATTTCTGGGTTAGCGGAGTCTGTAACCTGAAGCGTATGTAACCCGAGGTACCACTGTAATGTACATTTTGAGTAGAAGGGAGGGGGTAAGAGTAACAATGCAACAGAGGGACAGAAGAAATAAAAGAAGTGAAAGTGGAAAGACCTAGGCTTTTCTTCAGTTGAGGATGTAGACAAGCCAAATGCAGTCAAGGAAGGCACAGAGCTGGTGAGGGGTGGTGCCTATGGAGAGTCACAAGAACTGACTAGAGAGGGATGGAGGACTGAATCTGGCCCCTGGTCCTAATGTCCTCAACCTCTGTTGTGCAGGATATCAAGTGAATTGTTACTACTACAGTTATGATGATGATGAATAATTACCCTCTCCCTTGCTATGGGGATTGGCTTCCAATCATGTACTGGCACCTGGTTGTCCTTTGCCATTGATGATGATTGGACTTTTGGGCTCAATTTCTGTCATTTTAAGCAACAAGATGGCAACAAAAACGGACAAAACAAAGCTAGAACAATACTTGCTAGTGTAGTAATCAGTATTCTTTGCACAGAAATAGTTTTTCAGAATCTTTGGATTCTTGAGGTTTTCCCTAATCCATCAGTCCCCCTCCCCCCCATATAAAAACAACAACGTCAATGGGAAAATTGCCGGAAAGTGAGAAGCTGCCAAGGTTTGGTCACTGGGGGCCCATCAATGAAAAATGCTCTAAAAGAGATTAGTGTAATCTCTTGAGATAATACCACAAGGTTATAACCTTCTGGAATTGGACTTGATGAACAGTAAAGCTTCTCCCAGTTCTTTTGAGATAATAACCATTACTTAGACAGAAAAATGACTGAGCACCTTAATGCTTTATTCAATTATCTTGATGATGAGTGTAAAAAGATTGCTTTCCCCTTGATGTGTTTTTCAAATTGCAATTTGAGTGGCCTTTGAACAAACTAGAATTGAGAGAACACCTCCATATAAATAATAGCCAATCAATGCAGACAGGTTTATAGATTGATATATGTCTTTAGTATTCACTTCATAGTGAAGAGGAGAATATTTCAATTTCAGTTCAAAGTGGTTTCTAATAGATCATCCTCTGCTTGTAATGTCAAGCCTTTTTCAGGTATATAGGATTTGAGGGAGCACAGCAGAAGTGAAGCAAGATATGTAGGGAGAAAGGGCACTAGTTAAGCAAGTACAGTGTTCAAATTAATTTCCAGTTCATCCTGGTGAAGCCAATATTCAAGTCTGAATTCCACACACAAATTGTTTCCTCTGTAATTAGCTGTTTGACACAGAGTATCTTCTAGTTTCTCTTGAGTGATGCTTGGGATTTGGTGGTACCAAGAAGCGCTAATTGCTTTACTTCCACATAACAGTAGACTGCTAAATCCATTGGTATGATCTTCCTCTTTTGTAAAATAATAGCTGTTAAAGTTAAATAATAGCTGTTAAAGGCCACCTCATGAGAAGAGAAGACTCCCTGGAAAAGACCCTGATGTTGGGAAAGATGGAGGGCACAAGGAGAAGGGGACGACAGAGGACGAGATGGTTGGATAGTGTTCTCGAAGCTACCAGCATGAGTTTGACCAAACTGCGGGAGGCAGTGGAAGACAGAAGTGCCTGGCGTGCTCTGGTCCATGGGGTCACGAAGAGTCAAACACGACTAAACAACAACAAAGCTGTTAAAGTAGATTAGCCATCATTCATAGATTTGAGTTGGGGTGTGTGTGACATTTATCTCATTCAAGTCATCTTTCTTCCCCCAAGTCTCTCAAGTTCCAATAAAAAGACAGAGATATTCCCGCTGCCCCATCCATACAGTGTCTATTTTCCAAAAGGCACAACAACTCCATGCTATGGTTTGTGTGCATGAGAGGAGCAGTTGCACCTACAGATTACTGAGCTGTTACTATATGCTAGAGATGTTCATTGGCTCTGTACGTGGTCTAAATACCCTGGCTATTGACACTTGAACCACCTTGCTTTTGTGATTGTAAGTTGTTTTGAACACTTCAGTTCAAATATATTGTTTTCTAAAGAGGGTGGGACGGGGGGACAGGTTACAACTGAACCAGCTGTGAAGAACCATATATAGAAAATGGCTATTGGACCAAAACACTTGATTATTTTAAAATCCGGATTCTGCTATGGGTATGTGTGAGATGGGCAGGTATTTGTACCCCTGGCCATATGGCACTGTGGCAACTCAATAATCTTTGTCCATTGTATTTTATGTGGTAATTTCCTTCACACACAGACTTACAAAACGTCATTATAATACAGTACCTACCTAATTATGCTGTAGTATAATGGCATTTTGTAAGGCTGTTCGATAAGCTTTGAGTTTACATTCAAAGCAAGTTGATTTCTAATTCTGGCATTGATAATCTACAGGACAGTGGAGACCAGCTGGAATATTAGGATAATGGACCAACAGGTTAAATACACCACAGAACACCCTGTCACTTCTTTCTGAAAACTAATATGCATTTGCAGTGTGTTTGTATGATAGTTCTACCAAGCCTACATGTTGTGAAAGCAACCTAAACACTGATTTGTTCAAATAAATACTGTTAAGTTGTGGGTGAACATATCAGATGACACAGCGATTCTTCCAAAGCAGCTCTTTATTTGTAAGCTGGAACAGAACTGAACTGAAGAGCTCAGTCAGCCTGCTTATATAGAGCTCCAGAACAACGTAACTGTAGCAACTTTCCAAAACTATCCAATCACTGAACGTCACTTTCGATCCTTCATTTGCATACAAACTATTCAATCACTGAATGTCACTTTCGATCCTTCATTTGCATAACTATCTACAGTATCCCCCTGCTGGCCCAGGGTGAGAACTTCAGTACACAACAAATACATTAATTTGTTCTGTGATTTTTAATGTTATTATTTTCAAAAACAATTATTTTAACTATTTTTGTTTAGCAAGACCAATATGGCTTTAATTTGTTACTACAGGCTACAACTCAGTGGTGGACTTTGGGCTTTCAAATTTCAGCAGCGCCCTGTGCAATGCCAAAATTCAGCACCCCTTTGCCTCTTACCTTCCATTCTAAGTCATTTTTGTGGTGCTCACTGTGGGTGAACCAGTCACACTCCCCCTAAATCCGCTTCTGCTGCAACTTGGCTGATTGTTTCTGTTCATTATGTACATGATCCAGCTCCCTTTATCTCTGACCTCCTGACTCACTTCCAGATGACCTGTTCATTCAGACAGATTTGTTTGAAGAGAGGCTAGACAACCTTGGCTATTTAATGCACAGTCATTCTGATTTTTTTTTGGTGGGGAGGTTATATGAAGTTGCCCCAAAGCAAGTGTTATCCAACACTTCACAGTGCATTTTCTCCTTCAATTTCCTTATCATAAAAAGTCAAATCTTTGGGGGGAATTGATTTGTTGCGCAGGAACCCTAGTCAACTTTTATTGTGCAATGTGAGTTCAGATCCCACTGGGAATTCATGACAGCCTGAAAGCTTCTTTGGTGTTCTTTTTCTTCTTAGACTCCTCCCTTTGCGATTGTCCTCTTCTCTTCGTTCCTTTGGGTCATACTTTCCATCTTGTCTTTCCTAGGCTTCCCATAACTCTCTGTATCTTCTTTTCTCCCTCTTGTTCCCTAGGCTCTTAGACCTGTCCTGCCCTCTCAAGGATCATAGCAACCTTAAACTGATGTTTAGACAGATGATGACTTTTTTGCTAATACTTTTTAACAGCAGTAGAAATACATAGCGAACAGAGTTTCAAACGTGATTGCTATAACTGATGGATGATCAGAGGAGGAAGGGAACAGGAGTTGGATTAATTGATGGAACTGGTCATGTTCAGAACTGATGAATGGAGATGAAAGCACAGAAACTTTATAAATGAGAAAACCCGACAAGAGGAGGGGGAAAAATATCCTATAAATAAAGATTCAAGGTTGTGTTCATAGCATGGAACATAAAAAGAGACGTGGAATAATTCTTGTGTTTCAGGATAGATACGTATATAAGATGCACTCAGCATTTATATCTCTTGCCCTCACCTCACCACGGTGATCCATGCGATGGTCACCTCCAGGCTTGATTATTGTAATTCACTCTACGTGAGGCTGCCCTTGAAATTGACCCAGAAACTCCAGCGGGTGCAGAATGCCGTGGTGAGACTCCTTACGGGGTCCTCACCATGGGAGCACGTTCATCCGGTGTTATACCAGCTGCACTGGCTCCCGGTGGAGTACAGGATCAGGTTTAAGGTGCTGGTTTTAACCTTTAAAGCCCAATACGGCCTTGGAACCGCGTACCTATGGGACTGCCTCTCCTGGTATGCCCCACGGAGGACCTTAAGGTCTGCAAATAATAACACCCTGAAAATCCCAGGCCCCAGGGAGACTGGCCTCGACCAGAGCCAGGGCCTTTTCGGCTGTGGCCCCGGCCTGGTGGAACACTCTCTCCCAAGAAACCAGGGCCCTGTGGGAATTGACATCTTTCCGCAGGGCCTGCAAGACGGAGCTGTTCCACCAGGTCTTTGGTTGGGGTTCAGTCTGATTCTTTTCTTTCTGTATAAGAACAAGCATTAAAGAGCATAGCTGTCAACTTTTCCCTTTTCTTGCGAGGAATCCTATTTGGAATAAGGGTATTTCCCTTAAAAAAAGGGAAACGTTGACAGCTATGATTAAAGAGGTCTCCTAACTCTCTCACAGGTCCTTTATAAGACCAGTGATAACAGTTGGCCCTGGAGAATATTAACCACTCTCAATTTTACCCGTGGACTGCCATCTGTCCAGATTTTAATTTGCTCTGAACTAATTTTAAGATGTATTTTAATTAATTGTCTGTTTTTATGTTTTTATGTTCTTTGCATACTGTGTTAGTTTTATGATGCTAGCCACCCTGAGCCCTGCTCCAGCCGAGGAGGGCGGGTTACAAATAAAATTATTATTATTATTATTATTATTATTATTATTATTATTATTATTATTATTTTAATATAAAGGGCTTTCAAATAGTCCATGCTGCACTTTAAAATCCTGACAATCAATGCTGTAAAGCATAGCATCACCTGATCAGGGGAGAGACCCTGCCCACCTGTCAGATTTGGCCCGCCAAACATGGAGAAATTAAGATCTCACCCACAAACCAGAAAATGTTTCAGACACTTCATAGGCAAAGTTGAGCCACTGAAATCAGTGGACTTCAGTTAGTCATATCCAATTCATTTCAGTGGGTCTCCTCTGCTGAGGACTTAGTTGGCCGCAACTTTTAGAGTGGAGTTTATGCTTAAGGTTTCCCTTCCACATTGGGCAAACTCTTGGTACTATTCAGTTTTGCCCCATGCCTGGAACTTCAGAGAGGGGTTTTTGAGCAGATAAATGCAACAGCAATGCAAAACAGGAACAGCAGAAGTATAATCTTTTGTAAAACAAAGATAAATGTGAAAGGACTTCTGGGAATATTTTAATCTCCGCAGCATGAATCAGTGTGGGTTTTCCCACTGCAAGAGAGCTGTGCCGTGCAACAGCGAGCAACAGCTGTGAAAAAGCACTGCATGAAATGATTTGGTGTCCATTTATTCCTTGAGATATACGGCTAGAACACTGGGGGAAATATATTACAGGGGCCATAAAGATGGGAGAGCATGGCACAGCTTTTAGTTCATTTAGTTCACATCCTCGACTAGTTATAGGACGGTGCCATTCCATATATTTTCTGCTTTCCCATCCAGCTGGCTTTGAAGATCTGACAAGTGGCGTCTTCTGCTTTTTAAGATTATTGTATTTGCATTTTCTGGGCATGCTACAAACTGCAAGGGCTGAGAGCATGGTGCTCTATGCCTGCATCCCACTCATGCTAAGAAGCTATGACAACAGGAGCATTCAAAAAGTATGTTCCAGTTAATGGGCTGGGCCAGAGAGGCAGAATCATGATTGCTAGTTCTTCCATCCCTGACTTACACATGCTCATTAAATGTCTGAATGGAGCTTCCTGTAGACTTGGGCACTCCATTCAGGTTTCAAGGAAAGGGTATAGTTGTTGGCACCACCTCCCATCTGTGTTAATTTGAATGACAGACTGTCTCATACACACCAGTGGCAAATGAAGCCTAACAGCATCAGTAGCCTACAAGAATCCAACCCCCCTAGCCTGGCTCATAAATTCCCATACATAGCATTTAACGGAGGCACACATATTCTAAGCAGAGAGGCATTTTGTGGCTTCCAGCTACTGTCCTGCACTGTGCCACTACCACGAAACCAAGGTGGCATGACTTCCATTGAGGCAACTTGTAATGGAACATAATGCTACCCACAACTGCCATATGACTTGGGATCGTCCAGATTTGGCAGCAGTTCTGGTGGCATCCATTGACTTAAATACATGGAAGAAAAGAAAAGGAAAGGAAACAGGAAAGGAAAGGGGGATATTCATCACCATCCACTGTGATTGTTTTATTTGCCTGCTCTCTTACATCTTCCTCCACCAGGTTTCATTTTGCTTACAGACCTCATAGGAGTTTTTCTTCTTCTTATACTCTGGCCAAGTCTTTGGGAAATGTGGAGGGAAAGAAGTTAGATACTGATATACTCTCCAGATATAGGCTGCTTTCAGATGACCAGTTTCTTGAACATTCATCCTGATTTGTTTGCAGAGAAATTAGATGATGTTGGTTATTTAATAAGCCTTCATCTGAATTGTTTGTGGGGAAGTTGGATGATGTATCAAAACAAGTGCCGTCCCATACTCTCATTGCAAAATGTCCGATCATCTGGGGAAGCAGGTTTCTTGTGTAAGATCTCCCAATGAAATATAATTGTGGAATCTGAATTTGCTGATACTGTTTATGATTGAATTGCACCTGAAAATAGTGATGGCCTGGAAGTGCCCATATCCATATATCCTCCAGATATTCCATGGGTGCCATTATTTCTTTTGCTTAAAAATAAAATAAAATATCGAGCCTGGGTCAGCTCTGAGGGATGGGGTGTCAGGGCAGGATCTGAGCAGAAGGAAAGAAAGCTTCTTGATTAAACGAGAGATCTGGATCAAGGGGGAAGCACAGTGATTGTTGACCAGTGTGGTCCTGTCATTTGCATAAAATATTGTTAGTATTACACCTCAAACACTAAGCTGCTGCCTAACCTATATACAGGACACAATGGTCCTATTTTATCCCACTGCTCCTTTCCCCCCCATTCAAAACCATATGCTGCATTCTGTATTACGACACTAAATAAGCAGGCCCAGTATGGATCACAAGTCATGTTGAGGGTATTGAGCTGATTGCCTTAATTAGGAAAGAATATTGTCTCTGGTTATTAATAGTGATAATCATTTAAGCTTATCTGTGTGGAATGTACTTTCCTCAATTACTCAGGGTGCTAGTTTTTGGTAATAGCATACCACGTATACTTTGACTTTGAGGTCAAATAAGGTTAATGCTTTTCAGTTCATGATAATGGCTTTTTCGGTAATCTTGGAGCTGGGTAATTGCATTAGCCAATTTTGTAAAATCTTGCTTCGCAGTGAAGGTGAGCAGTTTTCATCAAGTAGCATTATCAAAAATGTCACTTCTTAATGCTTTACATCAATGTAAGAAACTTTGCATTTGCTGAAATGCAAAGCAAAGTTGGAACATTTTCTATAGCAGTGTAAATCACATCCTACCACTTCTCTGGAAATTCTAGCAACACTTTAGCATAGCTGACAAACTGTTATCACATAATTCAGATTGCACTCCTTTCAAGTGGGCATAATATTTAATTTCCTGGGAAGCCTGCCTATGTTATTATAAAATCAGTTACTTTTTCTTCCTTGTTCCACAAGATGGGGCTATATAACAAGGTTTTCAACTTTATGGAAGTAGTTTGCCATGAGTATAATCTATCCCTTAAACTTCAGGTACTATTAGTATGTGACAGGCTTCTTTGAGCTCTGCTGCTTAGGAAATGTGAAGACAGAGGAAGCTTCCTACAAGCACAGATGTTGCAGATATTTTGGACTACAACTCTCATCGGCCCTAGCCAGCATCGGTATGGTACGGGATATGGGAAAGTGGCTTTTTGCTTAGGGTGTGAATTTCTCCATTTAGCAACAGAGGGAAATAGAAATCTGCCTTATTCTGCTAACTTAGAAAGGTGGGCAAGAACCTTGATGGTCAAGGTCTTCACCATACTTCTTTCTTAGTGCACTTTTCAGATGTTTTTTCCATCTTGAGCAGGACTGGGAACCCATGGTCCTCCAGATGTTGGTGAATTTGAACTCCCATTACTTCTGACCACATTCATACTAGCTGGGGCAGATGAGAGCTGGAAAGCCACATGTTCCCCATCCCTGAAAACAGAGCTTTGGTTTAGTCTTGTGGATCGCTTGGGTTCATACCCATGTTAGAATTTTTATTTTACAAACCATTCAACCATTCTGCCCCGCTCAGCCAGCTGCTTCTGGCACTAGGGATTGAGCCATAGGTTGGAGCTATATTTTATATATGTTGTAACATCACTCTGTCCCCTCAAAGTAGTGCAAAGCCACTTGAGGTTTCATCCTTTCTTCCCAGCCATTCCAATGCTCAAAATTATGTTCCTCCTGCCCCACTCCACTCCCAATTGCTTCCCTATAACTATTATTATTTAAAAGTTTTATATCCTGCTTTTCAAGAAAAGAAACTTTCTTCCTACGACCAGCTTACAAAGTACACGCATCAAAAGATAGTGAACAAAATGCAAGTTTCAGGCAATTAAAACTTCTACTTCAGAACACTACTAAACAGCCAGCACATATACAAGCAAGGACCATAGCTTAGTGGCAGAGCATCTGCAGAAGTTTCCGAGTTCAACCCCTGGCATCTCTGGGTAGAGCAGAGAAAAAGGTTTTTTGCCTGAAACCCTGGAGAGCTTCTGCCAGTCAGTATAGACCAACTTTTCTTAACCGTTGGTCCCCAGATGTTGTACTACAACTCCCATCATCCCTGACCCCTAGTCCTGCTAGCTAGGGATAATGGGAGTTGTAGTTCATCAACATCTGGGGACCCAAAGTTAAGAACGGCTGGTGTAGCCAATACTCAGCTAAAGGGACCAGCAGACTGACACAGTATAAGGCAGCTTCCTGTGTTCCTATTCTCCTATGATAATAACCCATCTTAACCTAAGCATGCACATTCCCTCTATAATCAACAGCAAAAAGAAAGCAAGAAAAGCCTCTCATCATTAAGAGATCCGCAGCAAACCTTTCCACAGTGTCAACAGTCAAATTAAAAGCCCTCGTAAACAGATATATTGTTCACGTAATTCTCAAAACCCTTAGTGAGCTGACCAGGGGAGCCTACAAGCCATTACTACTGTCAGACGCTTTATGGCTACTTTGGGATATTAATTGCCTGTATGCTCACTTCATCTCCTTTTATCTATTTTAAGTGACTTACTAATTGTCAAATTCTTAGTGCTCATAATTGAAACACGCTTTGAGTAACAGAAGCAGGTGTGGCGGAGGTGAGCAGTGAGCAGGTGGCTCACTGTTGCTTACCAGGAGGGAGAGGTGGGAGGGGCGGGCGCCATGGGACAACTGCAAGCTGAACAATATAACATAACACGATGGCCAATAACAATGGCACTAAACACTTCATAGACTAATACAAATGATCAGAAATTACAACCAAAGTCTCTAAATCTTCTTCACAAGTCGCGGAAGAATGATTCAAAAGTTCAATATACAGTGGTACCTCGGGTTAAGAACTTAATTCGTTCTGGAGGTCCGTTCTTAACCTGAAACTGTTCTTAACCTGAGGTACCACTTTAGTTAATGGGGCCTCCCACTGCCGCCACACGATTTCTGTTCTCATCCTGAAGCAAAGTTCTTAACCCAAGGTACTATTTCTGGGTTAGCGGAATCTGTAACCTGAAGCGTCTGTAACCTGAAGTGTCCGTAACCCGAGGTACCACTGTATACATAATAACCAATCTGCTTCGTTCAATGCTTCATCAGCCAATCTTGATCAATTCTTCATCAGTGCTCATATGACACTGTAGTCACTACAGTATCATATGAACACTGATCCAGAGCCTATTTTCTACAGCATTTATATTTGCTTACATGTAAGATTGGCTTGTTAAGAAACTGAACTGCATCCTTCTCATATTAATTCTTACAAGTCTGGTTGATGAAGAATTGATCAAGATTGGCTGATGAAGCATTGAACAAAACAGATTGGTTATCCAGAAACTCTTTTCCAGTGATATTTGGTGACAGATTATGTATATATCGAACTTTTGAATCATTCTATCATGACTGGTGAAGAAGATTTAGAGACTTTGGTTGTAATTTCTGATCATTTGTATTAGTCTATAAATAGTGTTTAGTGCCATTGTTATTGGCCACTGTGTTGTGTTACATTGTTCAGCTTGTCTATATTGCAACACAGGGATCTGTTTATGGGACAAATGCAGCCGTGGAGCCAGTTGGGTGCTCCTGCCAGTGCATTTGCACCATGCCAACCTCCCTGCTGCCTCTCCCTTTCCTCTTCCCAGGTATGCAACAGAGACCCACATGTGGAGAAGCTAGCATAGTAGCTCTGCCCTGCCCAGTAAGTTGTTTCTTGTTGCTTCATAGCACTGTGGAGTTGAAAGGGACCACAAAGGACATCTAGCCATTGAAGAAATCACAGCTAAAGAATCCATTCAACTCCTGTTTAAAAACTCCCAATGAAGGAGTGTCCACTACCTTCCGAAGGAGACAGTTCCACTGTGAAACAGCTTACCATCAGAATGTTTAGTCAGAATCTCAATTGTAGATATGTATTATCATCAATGTATCTTTTACTGTTATTGTAATTATATGTACAGATAGGTAGCCGTGTTGGTCTGCCATAGTCAAAACAAAATTTTTTTTTTCCTTCCAGTAGCACCTTAAAGACCAACTAAGTTAGTTCAAGAACTAACTTAGTTGGTCTTTAAGGTGCTACTGGAAGGAATTTTTTTTTTTTGGTAATTATATGGTTACTTTTTATAAAGTACTTTGAGCACAAATCCATGGGAAACATGGTATATAAATAAATGGATTGTGACTACTTTTGTCTGAATTCTTTGTGTGTGTTTGCTTGCATTTTGTGTGCCAATATAGCAACCACCTCCCCCCCCGCCTTTTACAATACTGTTAACATTTTCCTGCTGTTGGAATATCCAACTCCGCACCCCAGATATCTCTGTTTCTATTTCTGTTTTCAGGGGATTGTGTTTTTGTGAGGGTTTTCTTGGTCAGTTAAAGTCAAGAGGGGTTTGAAGTCCAGGCTTGCCCTGTTTTGTATGCTGCAGTCATCAGTCAAAAAATGCATCAGTTTGACAGTGTACTGCGATTGCTATTTCAGCATCAGCAGAAGAATGTTGTGGTTTTGTGGAGGAACGTCCTGTCTGTTGAACTGCCATGGCTTCATTTTTGAAGGACTTAAAGCATGGAGGAGTGAGGATAATTTCTTGCTATTCATGAACTTGAATCTCCAGCCCAAATCCTCCTGGGTAGCAATGGGTTAAAATGCTAACTAAAACAATCATGAAACTCCAATCCTTCAAAAATGTCATTCCATTGCTGAGTTAGGCTGGGGTGGGTGGGGAGACAGAAATCATATGGAACTTGAGAAGGATTCTAATGCTCGCTTTTCAAAATCTACTATATACAGTGGTACCTTGGTTCTCAAACTTAATCCGTTACTTAAGCCCGTTCCAAAACCAAAGCGTTCCAAAACCAAGGCGTGCTTTCCCATAGAAAGTAATGCAAAAGGGATTAATCAGTTCCAGACTTTTAAAAACAACCCCTAAAACAGCAATTTAACATGAATTTTACTATCTAATCAGACCATTGATTCATAAAATGAAAGCAATAACTGTGCTATAAAATAAATAAGACAGTATTGTAGATGATAAAAATTAAAATTAATTTCTTTTCCTACCTGCACTGCATTGTTTGGATGGGGGGCTTTCATCCATTTCCGCATTCACACAATCAATCAATCAGTAGCTGAACTGGGTTCCACACAGTCACAAAAACAAATTAACTGAAAAATCCTCAAAAACAAAAATGCAAAATAAATAGCAAAAACAAAAGTGCCAAACATAATTCGTTCTGGGAGTCTGTTTGACTTCTGAAATGTTTGAAAACCAAGGCACAGCTTCTGATTGGTGCAGGTGCCCTGGAAACAATAGCCAACAACCACATTGGAGATTCAGCTTCTGAAAAATGTTCGAAAACTGGAACACTTGTTTCTGGATTTTCAGGTGTTTGAGAACCAAGGCGTTTTAGAACCAAGGTATTTGAGAACCAAGGCGTTTGAGAACCAAGGTACCACTGTATTTCTAGGGATTCCACCCCACTCCCTGAGTGTTTTATAGTTTGAGGAAGTAGGCTGCACTTGTTGCTTTAGCAATAAAGTGGAAAGTTGCAATATAAATATCTTAACACATAAATAAAGCTCTGATGGGAGAGATTTCCATACGCACGAAGAGGCTACTGACTTTGCAGTACATTTATATGAATTCAGTAATCAGTAGCTGGTCATAATATAGGAGGTAATTTCTTAGGTGTTCTGCAATTCTACACAACTTCAGTACATACCCTGTTGTTTTACTTCTTTGCTCAGAGCCATGGAGAGAGGGGACACACGCACATTTATTTCTCTAGTCTACTTTCCTTCTTCCCTCCCTCCCTCTGATGTCCACTGCTTCTTTCTCTTGGAATGTGGAAGAAGTCAATCTGTCTTGAGCTGTAAATAATGTCAAAGGAACCCGGTGACAGTGTAAGGTAAGACAATCTTCACTATAGGAAACCCAAAGATAATTGCACCGCAGCAGGCACAAGGTTGACATCTCATGGCAAATTCTGGGCATCATTAAAAGGCAGCTTTTATTTATGTGCATAGAAGATTGCAAGGCCCCTGCTATTTTCATTTTATGTCACAGTCGCCAAGTGTCTCAGCCCAGCTCTGAAAACAGGAATCTCAGAAGGTAGCATTCCTTAGTGTAAGTAGAAGAGTGATTAATCCTGCCATGCAGGCAAAACATATGATTTAATCACCTCACTTTCCATATTTTGAATGTTAACTAGTATCTTTTGACTAAAACATTCTTAGAGTGGCAAGAAGATATGACAATGGCTAAATATATATTGGACCTGTGCCTGTGGTTCATTCCATGGAAATTTGATTTCCTCTAAGCAAAACACTGCCTTACAAGCCTATTTCAAACCATTTTACGTCTTTGGATTTGGAGACAATTTCTTGTTACTGCTAACCTTTGCCTGTCAAACTTCACAGAAAACAGTGAAACAGAAGGAAATCACACAAGTCTACTATATATCCCATTGTTTGGAGGTTGTAAACCAGGACCAATATACAGGGAGAGGGGAGCAAAATTAAGAGTGATTTTTGATAACCACATCTACAGGTCCTTTCATATACAGTACATAGAAACATGATTGAGGAGTCACTTCTGCAGCTGTCACTCCAGAACTCTGTATGTGAATCCTGCAGCCATGTGGATCTTTCTCCTGTGACTGCAATATCCATACAGATTTCTTACTGATATGGTATCAGACCACAGGTTAATGCCTCCCATGCTACAGAGCGACTGCAAGCTCTCCTTGTGAGTGGTGAACACGTGTGGATATATGAAGGCAATATGGCTATCGCTGCTCTTCTCTTTTTCTTTTTGTCAGATGGGTCAGCTGTGACAACTGCACATGTAGTCATAGTGAAACCAGCAATTTCAGAAAGGGACTCGCATTCTGACCTTTGGTTACAATTGTGATCCACAAACGCCAGCTGTTTCTATGGTACTTTCATGGCAAAATACATTTAGCGTACTTATTGCTGATCTGACCTTTTCAAAATTCTGCATCTTGAGGGCAATATCCTGACATTCTCTGCTTGTTTGCAAGTCCTTTTCGCATGGCTGCTCTTTAACACGGCTCAGCAGCGCACATTACCCTGTCCCTGAAGCATCAAGTATGCAAACAGTCAGCTTGAGCAGGTAAAATTGAAATACTTGCTTTTAAAGGTAACATTAGAGAATGCATTTTTTCCCCTCACTAACACTGCTGTTTCCAAAGTTGTGAGCATCACTGTCATAGGGACTTGTTCTGTACAGTCAAACTTTCCTTTTTTGATTTGAATTACTATATATTGTTGTTTTTTTAGTTGCCTTGTATAGCTGCCCAGGAAATATTTAGTAATAATCGTAATATAAATTAATATGCCTTTCCGTTTGGTGATGCCCATATTCTGTTCTGCACATATATTATGTTTTGCTGGCTGTATTTGTGCTACATCCCCAGCTTGTGGAGTGCCACAATGCTGCTTTAATTACTGTGTTTTACCAAGGAAATGGCTCTAGCTGTGAGAGTGAATGTCTGGGTTGCAGGGTAAATAAGGCTGAGCCTTTGTAATCTCTGCTCTATCCCCAGCATGCCTGCTTTTCCTGCTGTGAACACAGGGGAGCATGCTGGGAAAGTGAGTGCAGATTTGCATAACTCAGTGTGGAGTACTTGCTGCCGCTTCAGCTAGTCTTTTTATTTATGTGCTAGTGTATATAACACCATTGCTCCTCAAGGAAACACAGGCCCCTCTGGAATAAAAGAACTTAGCACATGTGTATTTTTCGGAGAGCAGGTTCCACAAAACAAATCTCAGAATTTTATGGGGAGGGGAAAACTATTGGCTTGTCTAGCTTAGATGACTTTGGAAAGGGGTGACAAATTCACCGTCATACATGACAGACGAAAAGAAGCACTTCTACACAAGTCACAGAATTAACATACAGAATTTCATGCCACAGGGTGAGGTTGTGGCCCTTAGCTAAGTTGACTTTAAAAACAGATTAGACAAATTTATGGTGTATTGCAGGCTAAAGTGAGCTTGGGCCTGGAGTTCATTCAAAGGCATCTTTAGTGAGAAAGGAGGCAAAATCCCCAGCTATGTCACTAAAGCCAATTTGGCTTATAAAATCTGTGACAATTAAGGAGCCTGAATAGCAACCACTTTCTCCTCTGGGTGGGAGTATGTAATCACAAAGTTTTAATGTTTTATGATTCTAAGAGCAACTTGTAGTGTAAGCCACAAAGCCAGAACATAGATAAATAGGAAAACTAACCATATGAATGCCCATGAATTCAATAAATAAAGATGTCCAACTTCTGCTATTCAAAATGAGAGAAGGGCAAGGAGGTCGAGAAAAAATAGATACTGTTTCACTTGGATATCTCTCCTATTTATTTTTCAAGTTGGCCATTCTGTTTTAAAAGGTTTTAAGTTTTCATGCCTTGTGTTAGGATACTAAAATATGGGGTGTGATACAATGAAATGCCTTCTATGAACAAGACTTTCTTGCTGCAATGAATACACACACACAAAATGGAAAGGAGAACATGAAGTTTATATAGCCAGGGTAGCCGACTTGGTATCCACCAGATGTCAAAACACAAATCCCATCATCCCCTGACAGCATGGCCAATAGTAAAGAACAGTGGATGTGGCATCCCATTGGCTATCCCTGTATTCAATCTAGCCAATAGTAGCTGGGAATACACTATTGAGCATAAAAAAATATTCTCCATTAACATTATGATGCCTGCTATCAGGTTTCAGCAAATATTTTTTGCAGTGCTTATTAGAGATTTAAAACTGAACTTATCAAAACCAGTTGGAATCTTCTCAAATGAGGTAGGCATGAAGCATGTTCTGGAATTTCAGAATAACTGGATAGCGCATCTGTTAAGACAGACAAGTCTAGGCTGGCTTGCTCAATAAGGAAGCATTTTATCACAAGATACTTGGAAGTTAGTCAGCAACCATTTTTTTTAAGAAGGTGCACATTTATGTATTTAAGGCTGAAGTGTTTATGTATTTAAGAAGTGAATTAACCCTTCTATCTGAATATGGAGATAGACAAAGTGTTCTTTCATTTTTGAGACCTCAGTGTGATCAGCAGCTGACCAGAAGATGGAACAACCTTCCTCTTATTAACCCTGACCACCATAGTTCATGCATTGGTTACTTCACGGCTACATTACAGTAATGCACTCTATGGGGGTTTCCCTTGCACTTGATCCAGAAGCTCCAGTTAATGCAAAATGCTGCAGCACAATTGCTGATATTATTATTATTATTTATTGAATTTATATACCGCCTTATACCCATGGGCCTTAATGGGGTTCACAGAATAAAATCAGGATCTAAAACTGCAAAATACCTAATAAAAATAAAAACAACAACCCAATAGCCTCGCCCCCTAAAAAACACATTCTAAAATGGCATAGGATGTAAACTGGATCAACCAAAGGCCTGGTTGAAAAGGAACATCTTTGCCTGGCGCCTAAAGGTGTATAATGAAGGCACTAGGCGAACTTTCCTGGGGAGAGCATAGACAGGGAGCCATTGCAGAGAAGGCCCATTCTCGTGTTGCCACCCTCTGAATCTCTCAAGGAAGCAAATGAAGGAGGGCCTCAGAAGATGATCTCAGGGTCTGGGTAGGTTTATATGGAAAGAGTTGATCCTTGAAGTATTGTGGTCTTGAGCTGTTTAAGGCTTTATAGGTAAAACCCAGCACTTTGAATTGGGATCAGAAGCTAATTAGTAGCCAGTGCAGTCGGACCAGGATCAGTGTAATATGCTCAAATCTTGCTCTGGTGAGCAACCTGGGCGCTGAATTTTGCACCAGCTGAAGTTTCTGAACTGTCTTCGGAGGCAGCCCTACATATAATGCATTGCAGTAATCTAACCTTGAGGTTACCAGGGCATAAACGACAGTGGTTAGGCTATCCCTGTCCAGATAGGGGCATAGCTGGGTCACCAGCAAAAGCTGATGGAAGGCACTCCGGGCCACTGAGGCAACCTGAGCCTCGAGTGACAGCAAAGGATCCAGGAGTACCCCTAGGCTATGAACCTGCTCCTTCAGGGGCACTGTAACCCCATCCAGAGCAGGTGACCTCCCAGCCATCTGATTGGAGGAACCACCCACTAACTGCCTCAGTCTTATCTGGATTGTGCTTCAGTTTGTTGGCTCTCATCCAGTCCGTTACAAGGCAAGACACTGGTCCAGCACTTCCACTGCCTCACCTGCAGCTGTAAAGGAGAAATAGAGCTGAGTGTCATCAGCATACTGCTGATAGGAGTGAGACCTTGTCAGCATATAGGACAAGTGGTCAGAGATCTGTACTGGTTGCCGATTTGCTATCTGGCCAAGTTCAAGTTTTTAGTGTCAGTATATAAAGGGCTCTTGTCAGTGAGGTTTGGGGCCTCAGCAGACGCTCAGCCCTGCCCCAGTCCAGGTCACTACTTTATATGCATAGTGCAATTAATAGTATCTTTTCAAATGGTAATATTGGTTTCTTTCTGGTAGCTAAATGCTGCTACAATCTCCTCTCTCTCTCTCTCTCTCTGATTCTGTTCATTCTGTTTAGGAAATCATTGGCAAGAAAAGTGATAAATAAGTTATGCCATGTAGAATTTCTCATTATCTCATATTTCTATATTTTTTGTGCTCCATAAATTGTTGAGTGCTGCAGAACATCATTAGGTGTATCTCCTTAATTAGATAAGTTGTATTCCATATAGATGGTGCAGTTTCAATTCCCTTTTCCTTCTGAATAACAATAAGTGATTTCCATGTTAATCGAAGTGGCTCCTTCCCCTTTTGCTGCATTGTCCTGTGATTGATGTCAGACAAAATCGTAAAAATAATTATCTTTAGATTACATCACCATTTATATACTGACATTGTTTGGTGTGTGTGTGTTTCTAATTCTCTGCAAGTTGACTGTTGGTAGAGGGTCGGCATATAAAATAGTAATCCTTTTATTCTTTTATTTCCCTCTGTTTAACCATGTAATGGTTAATCATTGCAGTCTAGTGGGGAATTGTGCAATCTACCAAGCATGTCTGCTGCATATCTTCCATTCAGTTCAATAGGGATTACATGAAATACTTTGTCTTCTATGCTTCTGTTGAGATATCTCAGAGGAAAGGTTATGCTATTGTGAAAATGGGATTTACATTGGAGATACAGTTGTCTCCCATGTTGCCAGCTTTTTGATGTGAAATAAATAAATATTATTTTCCTTCAGGCATTTAGAAATGGCTGAATTTATTATTTGGTTTTTGCCACTGGGTTGTTTGATTTAGTGGGTTTATTGGCTTTATGGGTTAAGTTATGCTTGCTATATAGCATTTTAATGTAACTTTAGGGGTGTGCACAGGTCTTAGAGTCACTTTGTATCTGTGCATTTAAAAAAATTCTGATCAGTTTCTGCATTGCTCTGTGAACCCTCCCATTCAACCTGTAATTTGGCTCCTGAGCTACTCTGTATAAAATGAAGCTCTGTGCTTCCCCATTCACTATATGTAATAGAGAATCTAAAACTGGCTATAACCTTACACTGATTCGGTTAAATTGAATGAGATTTACAAGCACAGGACTCCCTCCATCTAGGGTGGGTTAAGCTTACCAACTTGAAGACAAATAAGTCCAGTGGCTTTTTGTGGAGAAGTAAAGGGGATTCCCTTGCCTCCATAATTTCTTACGGAGTAGAAGTTTGACTCTTACTCTTTCTTACCTTAAAGTAATTAAGAGTGGTGTTTTTTCTTGCTTGTACATTTAAACAACAATAAGAACAACTTTGCAGCTTCACACTGACCTTTATTTCTGGTGGTCGTTTGTGTCCTCCAATAGGCTTTAGAGGCCTCCTGATAAGAAGTCAACTTTTGGGAGACCATTACAATTGTTCCTGAGCTTCAGTACAAATTTGAGAATCTAGAGAATGGGCAGTTGGTGATAGGAGGAGCAGCCGAAATCCATGTCACACTTATCTGGAGGTCATCTAGAAGTCGCAGCATGATCCAGTTGATTTTGGCTGACTGGAGGTAACTGGTGGCTGAAACAGTTCTAGATCCGTTCCATTTGCAACTATGGCAAAAGTATTGTTAATGAAGCTGGTTCAGAACTTTATCCTTAATCCTAATGTATACATTGGGCTTCATGTTCTTTTATATGAAGTTGAAAATAATGAATTCATGATCATATTCCTCAATATATACCCCAAGATATTATCTTGTTTCGAAAAAAGAGTTGGTAAACCTTTGTATCTATGGAGTTACAAGGACACACTAAAATCACTGCATTGCAGCTGTTTTGGTTTTGTTAAAACCTGGGTCCACTGCCAGCCCTCTTGTCCTGAAAGCAAACACAACCTTTCTTTGAGCACACAGGATCTATGTACAAGGAATTCAGACAAAATGGAATATGAAGTTTCCTGAGAATGTTGAGAGAATACCTTTGGTATGATCATCACAATGAATACAACAGAAACTTAATTTCTAAGAGGGAAGATCTGTAGCACAGTAGCAGTGCATCTGCTTTGCATACAGAAGGTCCAAGGGTCAAATCCTGGCATCTAGAGCTGGGAGAGAATCCTGCCCCAAACTCTGAAGAGTCAGAGTAGACAGTACTAAACTAGATGGACTCAGTATAAGGCAACTATGTTTTTTTCTTTTCTTTTTTTGAGGACTCAAGCCCCTCAAACATTATAATTTGGTACTATGGAGGAGAAGAAACCTTTAGTTCTCAAAATTTTTGCTTACTCCATGCATTCATTAAATGATGAATCACCTCAATCCCCCTTTGCCATATTAACCTTTGTAAATGTAGCTCCACACTTGCAAAGAAATTGTGAACTTTAGTGCCAGATGGTTTGCAGAAAATGGGATTAATCTTGTGTATATTTTCCATTACTGTGAAAAACCATTCCTACATTGTGTATCTACTTGTCAGGGTAATGGCTGAAATGGTTTCCATGGTAACATATGTCTCCCTTTATTTGTTTAAAAGAATATGAAATCCTCTGAACTCTCACACAGCTAGTACCACACAGAATTTTGTTAGCAATTCTGGCTTCTCTGCATCGCTCTGCTGTCATCTTTGCCTTCCTGGCTTAGAATGCACCTCTCCATTTGCAAAGGAGTTCATCAGTAGTTGCTACTTACCCTCTAAGCAATAGGGCAGAAACTGCATTAGTTTCAGAGGATTGCAGAAAAGAGCAGTGATTCACAAAACAAATGCTGATAACACAGACATCATGGCATTGACAATGCTAAGCCAGTTAGCATCTATCTTCTGTGTCCTGGGCAGTTGTCTACCAGCTCCCTCTGTTATGCAGGCTGAGATCCTACTTGTCTCACCAGAGTGGTGCATGCTCTAGTTATCTCTTGCTTGGACTACTGCATTGTGCTCTAAGTGGGGCTACCTTTGAAGGTGACCTGGAAACTGCAATTAATCCATAATGCAGCAGCAAGACTGGTGACTGGGAGTGGCTATCAAGACCATATAACACTGGTCCTGAAAGACCTACATTGGTTCCCAGTACTTTCTGAGCACAAGTAAAAGTATTGGTGCTGACCTTTAAAGCCCTAAATGGCCTTGGCCCAGTATACCTGAAGGAGCATCTCCACCCCCATCGCTCAGCCCGGACACTGAGGTCCAGCGCCAAGGGCCTTCTGGTGGTTCCCTCACTGTGAGAAGTGAGGTTATAGGGAACCAGGCAGAGGGCCTTCTCGGTGGTGGTGCCTGCCCTGTGGGACACCCTCCCACCATATGTCAAGGAAATAAACAACTACCTGACTTTTAGAAGACATCTGTTTAGGGAAGTTTTTAATGTTTGAAGTCTTATTCTGTTTAATATTCTGTTGGGAGCTGCCCAGAGTGGCATTGAACCTGATAGCATTGAACCTCGTCATGTGTTTTAATTTCGCAGCTTCACATTGCAGATAGTGGCAGAAGCAAAGAGCTGCTCCTTTCTTATGTATGAGAGACTGGGGAGAATGGAAGTTTTCCTCCCTCCTTCATCCTCCCCCTATGTTGTCATGAAATGCTCTTCAGCTCATCAGGACCAAAAGGGCATTGGCAGAAACCGTTGAAAACACTTCAAGTCCCAGGCATGACTGCTCTTCCTGTCCTGATACCGTATGAAGGATTTCCGGATAATGGAAAGGGAGGGAGAAGGTACAAAATCTTCATTCACCCTGCTGTTGCTACACTGCTTGCAAATAAGTAAGGGGAAGTCTGGGAAGGGTGCTTTGAGCCCTTCAGAATGGCTTGGGAAATGAGCCATTTTGCTTCTGTTTTGTTTGGAGACAAACTAGTTCACATTTGAGTAAGTGTGGGGAGAGTTCACCCATCTTTAGTACAATGCAATGTGCTACCTTCATGTATAGATATTTCATTGGCATTAAGCACCTTGCTTTTTACTCCACTCTTTACAAATACCTGCTTGGAGAGGAACAAAATCAGCCATACCAGCAACCACTCAAGTAGCACAAAAATGCCTACGCTTCCACTGATGTTTCCAGAGTGCGTTGAATTTAAATAGCTTCCCAAGGTTTCCACACTTCTGTTCTTGATACTGAATGTCACCTATTTTAATTACTCTGCATGTGGAAATCTCAATCCCTGCTGACATATATTACAAACAATCCATAATTTCCTTAAGGAAAGAAAACTGATTCACAACTAAACAGTTTTATTTTTTAAGCCAAGTGTGCTTCCCATAAATGATTGCAGCATATGTTCTTGTGCATGTCCTGAGGTATCCCTGAGAAAATATCCTGTTAATAAATCTTCAGGCAGACATTTTTACTAGAGCACAGCAGTGTGCTGAGTACCTGGTTGGTAATTTTTCTTTTGTTCTCCTTCTGTTAGGCATCAAAAACCTGTAAATATACAAGACAAAAATTTGGCTCTCTTTCGTATTTCTATGATGCTCCATTCACTGGCAATGGAAGTGATATTATTTTATAAACTGGCTGTTTCAAGATCACTAGAATGACAGAGTTGGAATGGACTTAAGGTAAGCTTCTTGTTCAGGACATCTGGGGATGAAAGCATAACCTCCAAAATTGGACTGTGAAGGATGTAGATATGAGTAAACCATCTGTCATGTTCCATCATGATCTCCATCACCAAAAGGATGTCACCACCCAAGCAAAGTGGAGAAAGGCAAGTCCAGAGTTCAAGAGCTGACCTAGTACCAAAGCAAGATTTGGGACCTAGAGAGTCAAAGGCGCAATTTCTCAGATTTCAGGACCATGGACAACATTCCTGCAACTGTGGAAGCAGGCACATGCTTTCTCAGTACTGGCATGGAACTTTATAGCTTGAGTAGGGAGTCAAGTCTAAAGGCCCACCCTCTGAATGATTCATCCAAACAGTCTTCTAGACGGCAAGGCTTCAAGAACCACCTCTCCCCATATAACTCTGCGTTCATCATCTGAGGCCCTTCTTTGTATGCCTCCTCCACCTGAGGTCCAGAGGGTGGCAACACGAGAACAGGCCTTTTCTGTAGTGGCTCTCCATTTGTGGAATGCTCTCCCAAGGAAGGTTCAGTATGCCACTTTCCCACCCACTCACGCTTAACAGATTTAAAAAATGCAAGGGTCAGAAGCTACATTCAGAAGTAGCTCCCCTGATGGAGCAGAGCTGCTAAAGTGGCTTCCCTGATGCTGGGAGGGGGGGAGAGAGTGAAGCAGTGGGGAGGTCAGCATGGTGGAAATGCACCCACAGGACTGTTGGATTGGCTCTGCAGATGTGTTTTTACTGCACTGACCTTCCTGTCACTGCACCCTCCAGTAGCTAACAGTGACCCACCTGCCAGGAAGCTAATGTAGCAGCTCCACCCTGTGAAGTGAGATGCTTCCAGCTGCTGCTACATTGTGGCATATACTAAGCCTCATATTTCCTGAACCTTAGTGATGGTTTGGGGATTGAGAAACACAAGAAGTCCCTTAGTGTTGAGGAATAATAAATAAGTGCACTTTCACAGTCGAGATTTACATATCAAAGTATAATCTCTGCATGTTTCTAGCCAGCTGTAACAAAAACAGACATTATAAAGAAGTACAGACTTTCATTCAGATGCTCAGATTGTTCAAAAAGTCAAGCAGAAAGCTTGGTGTGCATGCTCTGAGTTTTGCCATAAAATAAAGGCACCTGCTGTTTTATATAAGAAAAGTTTACAGGTGTTCTATGTATTTAAAATAGAAATGCAAAGTCAACAATGATTATTTAGTTTGAGGACCACTTCATGAATAGTAAAGCTAGACTGCTGAGTTGGTGATTTCATCTTATTATCATAGCAGTTTGAATGGTGATTCTTGGTGAAGAGTAACCCACTGAGAATGCTATTGTTGTACTTTCCATTTTCAAAATGGCAGCTTTCTTCTCCAAAGAACAGAGTCCCAACCCCAAAAATTGTTAGATATGTTTATAGTCCGATTGAAATTAGTGAAATTCTTGATAGCAGTGTTGTTCTTAGGGCATTACTTAGGACTACAGTGTGTGGGGAGAGGAAGTTTAACCCTTTTCTTCCTCAGCTGTGCCACTTAGCCAATTTTTCTTTAGTGGAAAGTTTTCGTTGGTACCAGCTTTTTTCCTAAAGCTAATTGCAGAATGGAGATGATGCTTTGTATCTCCTTCCTGTAGGCTGACGCAGACACCACCCACACCTAGTATGGAATTTTTGTAGTAAATAATTTATCCACACAATTATTGTGTGTGGAACTGTCTGTTCCTTTGAAATAGGGTTTTATTCATGCTCCAAAACAATTTGATTATTTCTTATTTATTGTATATGTTTGTATCACATCATAACAATCCTGTGAGACAGATACGGCTGAGAGATAGTGACTGACTAGCTCAAGCTTACCCAAAGAGGAACTTTATAGCTGAACAGGGATCATATTTGCTAATGCAGACTTTTTGTTTGAAATGCACAAGATTAATTTGCAATCAGCATGCAGGTGCTGCAAGCCACACAACCGTCCCTTTTTGATGGCACAACAGAAGATTAAAGAGTAACAGAGATTAAAGCTTAAGCACGGTACTTTCACAATGCAGTGCCCCCCCTCACTTGTTCGCAAATGAAGATACCGGAGATAGGGTAACTCTAGAGGAATTGCACTATTAACCATCTCTGAAAAGGTTTCTTGCTGAAGATAATGGAAAGAAAGCTATAGCCTTGGCAAGTGACAGCATTATAATGGGGAAGTGGATTTTCATGACATTCACATTGTCACTGATCAAAATGACCAAGATAGAGGCCTCTCTTACATTCACCGCATTTGACAGACTTTGCTACAGTGGGTGCTACTCAGTAGCCATATAGAATTCAATCAATATCTAATTCTATGCTGTCTCAGACAGCTATTAGGCAGCACT
Source organism: Podarcis filfolensis (assembly GCF_964270895.1). Taxonomy (NCBI): domain Eukaryota; kingdom Metazoa; phylum Chordata; class Lepidosauria; order Squamata; family Lacertidae; genus Podarcis; species Podarcis filfolensis. The sequence continues at coordinate 75,800,693 of NC_139604.1, read as the reverse complement.
GCAGCAAAGAAGTTTCCAGTACTCTTTGGTGCTAAGAAGCTAAAGACACCTTACATAACAAGGCAATTCAAAGCTAAGTCAAACATCTCCCCTCCCCCCATTTTCAGGTTGTCCTACTCAACACTAATTTCACATTCATGTGAAGAACATAGTTTGCTGGTTGAGAGTTCGCAAAAAGAGGCAGTTGTAATTTATGTTCTCTCAGTTACTGGAGCTGTCAGTTCACAGCCACTGCAATCACTAACATCTCTACAAGTTATAGGGTGTGCACTCAGGTCTACAGATAGGGGCAGCCCAGTGTCAGGTCCAGGTTTCGATGGGATCCTTGGGTAAAATGTCCTTACTGTACATAGGGGCCAGTTCCTAGGTGCTGTAAAATAAAATATTTCAGGGGGCTGGGCCTCCACAAAGATAGTGAGCATTCCCATTCAAATGGTGTGCGCACTGTATCATGTGATTGATTATGTGGGGTGGGGCTTACCTGGGCTCCCACAATATTTTATTCATGTTGGTATCCTGTTACTGTACTTTTCTCTCCCTTCCCTGCACTGCTGACTTGCTCTTAGGGGTGGATGAATGTGTCAATTCAGTTTCTTCTCTTTCCAATCTGAAATTTAGTTTGCCACATTTTTTCATCAATTTGCATTAAGAAAAGTTATTGGGAAAAATCAGCATTTAGTACACATTATGCGTCATTGTATGTTCTTTTCCTTAATGTGCTTTTTTGGGAACACGCTTTGACAATATATGCATTTTCCCACACTCTTTGGCTGGAGAACTGCATTGCAGATTTTGGAGAATTGCAATGCACCAACCCCTACTGTATATACAAAGGCCAGAGCTGTCTCAAGTTCGTATCAGACCAGTTAAAAATTATTGTCTCATCTGGATCTGTGTATCATTTTCTTGGAACAATGATAAATCTTTGGATTACCTTGATAAGGCCTGCTTGTTTAATTTGGGCTGAGAAAATTACCATAGAAAACAACTTGTAGTGAAAGCATTTTTTATTTCTCTGAAGTCCTTTTCTTTACAAAGATCTTATTGTTTCTTTTGACAATATGACTTTACCACACACACACACACACACACACACACATATACTGAATAATGTTTCAAATTCTTTCTTTTCTTCCAAAGCTGAATGTATTAGCTGTAAACACAAAGATTAATTTTCTGACTTAGAAGTCCCACCTTTATCAAGCAATGCTGATCTCCTGCAATTGCCTTTCTTCTCTCCTGCTCCATCTGGCATGTTTGTTTGTTCTGCGCGGATTTGTGTTAACTTCGCAGCTAATATGGTATTGAATTTTTACAAGCATTTATGTTGTTGTTTGAGATCGGGAGTATTTTCCAGGTCAAATGATATATTAAACCTCTGCAATGGGAGACTCGTACTAAATGGATTTCTTTCATGAATGACAGGAAAGGGAAATTGCCTTGACTTTCATGGCCCCCAGTTCCCTTATTCATTACGAAAAATGGCTTAAATAATTTCTCAAAATATGTAGTATTGACATTTAAAATTATTAGGATGTAGAATACAAAATGTTTATTAAGCAACAACAATCCCATTGGCAATGTTACACTGTCAGAAGAACTAGCTCAGACTGTGACAGCATTATGAACGCAGGTTATATGCCCTGCTCTGTGGTCTAAGCCCACATCACAAGCATGTAAGGCAATGACCAGAGACAAGACTGAACTAACTGGACCAATGTCCTTCCTCAGGAATATAGAAGGCTGCCTTAGCCTATATGTTTTATGGTCTTGCCCTGTATGGCCTTGTTACCTGCATCCCTTTCTTTTTCAGCTATAGTGTATGGGCAATCTATCCAGAAGATGAATTGTATTTTGAGGACTTAGTGATCTGACATGGTTGCCCTCCTCCTGCCTCTGTTCCTTCCCCCTCTCCTTGTCTCTTAAGTTCTTCGATGGCATGTGAACAGCCTATAACGTCTTAATCAGTTAGGAGGAAGAGATAGTGATGAGTACCTTCTTTGATGCTGGACATTGTTTTGAGAAAGTAAGGCATTGGGAGGGGGTGGCTAATGAATAATCTGCACATAGCCAGTAATGAATGATCTGCACTTAGTCAGCTGGGCAAGCAACACAGGGTAGCTATCTAGCTATCTATAAATTGGACGGTTTGGGGCAGAACTGAGAGAAGCTTGTGCACAGACTTACAGCCGTGGGGCTGTGCAAACTGAGGCTACCTGGGGGAATCACTTTGCCACTTCTTGAGGGCTTCCAAGTGACAGATTAAAGTGCTTGCTTGGTATGTATATATTGCTTGCTGTTTAGAATGAAATCTTTCTTCTCACACCCTTGTGTTTTGTATTGCTTCTGAATCTCATTTTAAAAGAACGACCTTGCATTTGGCAAGGAATATAGCCATTCAAAGTTCTCCCATTGCCCCCAAAACACTGCTCTTTGTCCCTTGTTGTCCTTGTCCTGTATGCTTCAAACAGCCTCCTGGAATGTTTGTGATGCCACCTTTCCTTTGCTCCTGGTTTCAGCATCTTATTTATATCCTATGATACTGCTAAATCCCCAATGTGCTAGCAACAGTATATCTGAAAGAAAACAATGAGAACTCTTAAAAAAAAACCTATTGAAAGTAAAAGACAAAAATACAAGCCCCCAAGAAAACTGGTAAACTCAGGGAGAAGACCCCAAACAATAAAAGCTGTTTAGTGCGATGAATTACTTACAAGACCAGTGAGTGTTTGTCAGGTGGTCAAAAGTGAGTAATGATTGTTCCTGGCAAATATTGCTCAGAGGAAATCTCATAGTTTGGACATCTTCACATTCTGGCACCTAGAGAAGAGCCTTCTTCAAATATCTTAAAAAATGGTAACCAGTGATTTTTTTAAAGATCCTAGTATGTTTGCAGAAGTCAGTCCCAGGTAGGCTGGCCATTGTGTTTTGAACCAGCTGAGATTTCTGGACCATTTCTAAGTGCAGCCTCACATACCCCAGGTTGCAGTAATCCAGGCTGGATGAGTCTAAGAAATGGTGCATCTCGTGAATCAGTGAAGTTGGTAGGAAACCCTGGAAGCTGCTTCATGCTTCTTGAGGATTTAGCAGCAAAACTGAATCAAACAGTCTGTGAATCTGATACTTAAGGGACTGTGGAATAAACTGGACACTGTTTTCTTTGGAGGGACAGGCTATTCGCCGCTGCTACAAGTACCTTTGTCTCATATGAAATGATATTCAATTCATTAGTCGTCATCTAGCTCATCGCCTACTCCAGAAATTTGTAGAGAAGTCTAGCTGGATTGCTATTGCTTATTCACTTCATAGACCACTACACCGGTCTCAAGGAGAAATGTAAGCAGTCTGCCTTTCCCTGAGCTGAGCTGTAGGACCTTCAGTGTTTTAGCAATTATCCTCTATTCAGTTGTAGCATGAGTTACATTCGGTCAGCTTTCCTCATCCTGGGTCCTCTCCAGACAATCATGATTTTGCAGAACAGATTCAATCACATATTGACAAATTTAGGTTTCTGCAATTAAAGTGTGTCAGATTGCTATAGTGCTCTTGCACAACAAACACCACTAGAAAGTGTGATGACATTTGATGGATGGGAAATTGCATAACCTCTATGCAAACAAATCAGGATGAATGTTAAATAAATAGTAGGTATTATATAAGTTCTTGCTTTGTGCAAAAAAATAATGATGGATGCTCAATAAATAGGCCATCCAGAGGCACCCTGATGCCCTGCTCCTAGTAGCCTCAACCATCACTGCTACATTGGCTGTGGCAGACTGGAATTGGGATCCCAAACACCTAGAGGAAACAGGGCTGAGGAAGGCAAATGCGGGCAAGGACAGTACTACTGCTACAATACCATGGGGGTGGGGAGAATAGCTAAGCAAACCCTTACTAGGAACAACTCAAAATAACTGGTCATTTTCAATCCAGTTCACTTGCTTCCTAATGGGTTGTTTCAGTTCTGTAGTTTCACAGTTTCTTGGTCAGCTCAAGGTTTCTTGCCAGCTCTAACCCTGACATCAAGTGGGTTTTTTCTTAGCAAAGGTGGGAGCACTGGAGGCTTGCCACTCATGGATTTTTCTGTTATCAGAAAAATGTAAGAATCCATTTAGATCAATATCTTGACTCATCCCTGTATCTTAAAATCATAGACTCATCATGATAATCAACTGCATTACCTTTATCTTCCTGGAAAGATGCTAAGTGCCTCTGCGACTTTCAGAGATAGGTCTGGAGATCCCGGATTAAATGAACTGGGTGTGAGTCATTGTCAAGATATTGCAAGATGCTGTAACCCAAGAAATTCTAAGGACAGATTCACAAATGATGTAAGATGTCAAAATGTTCTACATAATAGTATCCATTGATTTCCTTAAAATGTTTTGCATTAACCTTCCTTTTAAAAAGGACCAAGTGATCAGTAATCCGTTAATAATGACACCTGAATTTTTAAAGTTATCCCTTTTTCTTTTTTACCCAATATCCATTAATAATCCCTCTATCATACATTGGTACAATCACACAGATGTTGCGCATCTACATAAATAATCACCAGGGGATTTTGCATAGTGTGAGCTAAACAATATGTACTTACAACAATTTCAGCAGTTGTGTCTGAGTAATTTTGGGTACTTATTTGCTTATTATTAAACATTGTAGAACAGTTCTCCAGGCAGGTAGGCTCAGTACGTGGTCAATACTCACAAAACAATAATCTTTGCAGGCCTTCTCCATAGATGATCTTTACATAAAAAACATCTGAATGTTTTCATTAACAGCAACTTAGTAAACAACTACTTTAACGGGTTTAAATAGTGCCATGAATTAAATTGGTTTCTCATCTTCACTTCCTCCAGTGTTGTGTATAAAGCTGCTTATGGAAATTAACCTGCAGGCACCAGGGTGCTGAAGGACACAAACAGCCTACTTTGCTTCCTCCAGGTAGCAATAAAAAACTATCATAAAACCATTTCATTATACTGAACACCACATGATCCATGCCTATTCATAAAATGGGATCAACAAAAATAAGGTAGCAATTTCTATATGTTTGAGAAACTTCCAGGACATACAAAACTGTATTCGTTTTAAAAAACCATGCAAATGTCTGAAGAGTCCGCCAAGGACCTTTGAGCAGCCATATGAAATGTAGGAAGCCCCCTGATACTAAGTCAAGTGACTGGTCAATTTAGCTCAGTAATGTCTGCACCAAGTTGGGAAACCCCTTTTCAGCCTAAAGGTGTAAACCCTTGGGACAAGGGTGGGGAACCTATTCTGCACAACAAGCAATATATTTATGGCCCTCCACATACTGTGAACCAACTTTGACAAGAGGATGGGGCCACCCATCTGCACATCATTTGACTTGTGCTGTGGCTGATAGGCCTGCCCACCTGTCAAAGTTGATGCTTGGATTGCGAGAACGGGTGTGCTTTACTAGTGTGTTACCTGCAGGTAAGGGGCTGGTGAAGCAGCATCCAGGATGCTTTAACTCTCCACTCAGTAGCTGATGAGTGGAGAGTTCAATCTTCCTTTCTGCAGGAGCCTGCTTCACCAAGCCCTGATTGACAGGTGGGTGTGGTTGGGGGGAAAGGGCGCTGAAGGGCTAAAGTGGACCCCTTGGTGGGTCAACATTGGTGGTGATCAATAGGTTCTCCACCTTATGTGGAATATTCCGGGGGCCACATGGCAGTGATACAAGGGGCCAGAGGCAAACATGGGCAGAGCAATGGATTTTGTGAAGTAGGCTACATTCTAGCCACACAAAAGCCAAAACCTTCACACTCACACCCCTTTCCATTCATACATGCAAGAGGCATTCTCATAGTCCAAATGCATATTCCAGTCAGGCAAAACCACTTAAGGAAGTGTGAAGGCTTAGTAAAGATGTGACCTGAAGAAAGAAATTGGTGGCTGGGAAGAGTCACAAGAGCCTAATAGAGAGGCTCATGGACCACATTCAGCCCCCAGGCCTAAGGTTCCCATTCCTCACCCATACTGATTGACAGTTTCTCCCCAGAGTTTCCAGAAGTGGGGAGATGTTCCCTAGGCACTACCTGGAGATGCTTCAGATAATACCTGGAGCATCTTGCATCTAAAGCAAATACCACTGATCTACAATTCTTTACTATGAGAATGTTGAGCATAGTTGAGACATGGACAATTGAGAGAGTCACATGGGGGAATGGGCCTAGTTGATCCTCCAGCAATCTACATCTATACACACACATGGTGATTATTTCAAAAAGAAAAGAAAAAAACAATGAGCACAGTAGGCAGTCTCTGTGTCTTCCTGTGCTTATAGGAAAGTACAGTCGAGGGCACCATGAGGTTTTGAGGAAATGTGGGCATTGAAGGCTGCAGAATGCAGACCACTAGAAATATTATTTGTAAAATGAAAGGAAAGATACAGCTCTTAGCTACTTTAAAAGTAAAACCCTGTACCTGACTGTGGCAATCACACAGGGTCCCCGGACGTTTGATGGTCTATTGATCCCTGTGCCACCACTGTAATTGCCTCTTCGCTGCCACCAAACCGTTTCTCACAGGTACACACGGAGTCCAGACAGTTGCTAACATTAACAAATAGTCAAGTTTATTTATAGGCATGAACAAGTTTATGGTTTCAGTTAATTTTTCTTGGCAGTTTCTTAATCTTAGTTCCTTAACTGTCCTATACATTCCTAACAACTTCAAACTGATTATCCCAACTATCTATCTGACTCCACCTAACAGTTCCTCTCACTCTCTCACCACACAACACAACACAACACAACCCACAGACTTGTATCCTCCCTCTTCCTTCACCAACTCCCAACTCTCAACTGACTTCCACACAGCTCCAACTCTAACTCTAACTCCTCCTATCAGTTTCTCTCTGGCCAATCACATCACACTCATTTAACCCTTTCCTTATGACCCACCTAGGAGGCAAACACCACACTGCCCGATGAAAATGTATTTGTAATATTCTCTCATTTTTCATAATTTTTGCATGCAATTTATGATATATTAATTGATGAAAATTCATAAACACAGAGACACAGATGATGATTTTTTAAAATTTTTTTGCATAGCTTCATTACAAGCAAACTTACTAGCTGTAATTCATTGATTGTTCATATATGTGCTAAGAGATAATTAAGGCTAGGTCAGGCTGGGCTATGGAGAAAAGTAGGTCTCCCTGGAGGGACCTTCTAAGTTTCATTTAGCTAGGATTAGCATAGTGGAAAGGTTTTGCACAGTCCTTACTGATTGTGAACAAGCATTACACAGATCCCCTGCTAGCAAATGTCACATAGCATTATAGAAGTGAAGGTTGGAGGAGAAAGGCAATCCATTAAATGGCCATCAGCATACATACATCCCTCCTGAGAGATAAACTAAGGCAGCCAAAGGGTGCCTTTGTCATGTCATGTCAACAAAAAGCCCTACCTCCTCTCTTTCCCTTTGCTAATAGAAATCTGTCAAAGCGTCTTCTTTTCAAAATGTCATGCAATATTGATAGATTTCAACATAAAGCATCAAGGTATTTGACAGTTAGTCAATGAGCAACTGCCATGTTCATATTTTCTTCCACAAGGCCTGCACTTAGGGAAAGGCACATTCTCATTCTTACCTGAGGTAGCATTTGCAAATAGGTAAGAATGAAGCCAGTGATCTTTACATTAGGAGGGGTTTTCTATTCAGAAATCTCTGATTGTCCTAATGGAGTTTGTATGGATCTATTCTAAGCTGAAGATTTGAATTTAAAAGCTATTGACATAAGCCGCAGTTATGACAGTTGTTCTGCCTCAAGAGACTTCCACAGTATGGTGATCGGAATAAGTTTATGAACTTGCGGAGCTGAGTGCTAAGCAGATACAAAATGAATGTGAACAGGCAGCACTAGCCTATTTTTTGCCTGCTGTGTGTCGACAAGCTTGAATTGCAGTGTGGTTAGCACAAACCATGGCTAGTGGGGGAGGGGATTTCTCTTCCTCTTATTTTTTAACCTTAAAATAATTAAGAGGTGGCAAAGTACTTCTGCATTCTTGCTGGTACATTTACTAAAAATTAGCAGCTCCACACCAGTCCATTGTCTCAGTAATGGACTGAATGAAAGCCAGTAAATTGAAATTCAACCCATACAAGACAGTGGATTGTTAGTTGGTGGTTCCCTGGACTGGATGGACAGGATGTGTCTTGTTCTGGATGGGGTTGCACTCCCTTTAAAGGAGCAGATGCGTTGCTTGTTGATCATTCTAGATCCATCACTGTTGCTTGAGGCTCAAGTGGCTTCAATGGTGTGGACTACCTTCCACCGGTTTTGGAAGTGTCCCATCTGAACAGATATAGCCTAACTCTTGTTGTCTACGCTCTGGAAACCTCTAGGTTAGTTAACTGCAATGCACGTATGTGGAGCTGCCTTTGAAGACATTTGCAAAACTGTAGCTGGTGCCTAATTTGGCAGCCAGGCTGTTGCCCAACACAAAGCAGCCTGAATCTGTGACACCAATTGTGGCACAACTGCAGAAGCTTCCAATTAGTTAATCAGGCTCAGTTCAAGCTGCTTATTTTGACTTCTAACGTCTTATGCAGCTCAGGAGCCCAGAGTCTCAAAGACTACCTCTCCCCGCACGAACTTAGTGAATTCCATGATGCCAAGGAGAGCAGCAGATGATTTTTTAAAAAAATAAAGTGAAGTTTTTAACATTAAAAGTTAAACTTTGAAAGCCCCAGCACAGAATGGCCGCACCCTCTTAGTTTCTCTGCCTTTCGTTCTTACTGCACTAACTGGATGATTCATATAAAATAAAAATATGCAGATCCTCTCCCTTTTTAACATTCCTTTTTATATGCTTGTAAAATGCTCTGTGCACCTGCACTGCTCTCTCTATAATAAATAGTAGCAGTAATCCGAGTATGAGGCCTGTTAAAATATAACTTACTAGTGGTTGAGTTAGAGCCTTCCCAATGCTACACACACATGTAATTCACTTTTCAGATTTTCAGGTACCATGTCCTAAATGTTCTGGGGCAGCAGCTGAGGATATACCTTTTTTACTTTCTCCACCTTTATATTGTGAACTGCCCTGTGTTTTGCACCGCTCTGAGATGTATGGGTATAGAGCGGTACAATAATAATAATAATAATAATAATAATAATAATAATAATAATAATTTGCTGCTATTTCAGTAAGTTATTGCTAGAGTCCTGTCACTCTAATGGGAAAGGAGAGGACAGCCTGTTCTGACATGTCTTTTGCTTATTTGGGTGATACTGCATTCATTTCAGTGCGGTGGAGTTTCAGTAGTTTGACAGCCAGCCAGAGATGGCTTACAATTGCCATTCTCTGGACTTGCTCAATGTTAGTTGAGAATATTGGTGGCCATATTACATTTGGCCATTCACATCCTGAGGAGAAACCTTCTACAAGGTGGGTCCATATGTCAGCATCGTTGTTGGGCCCCTTTCAAGGTCCACACACAAGGCTGGGAGCCCAATGTTGTCCATCAGACTTCCCTTGCCCTGATGCTTCTATGCTTGCCATCCATCCACTAGCTTGTTCTCTCCAACTGTCCCAGGCAAAGTGTGGTCCAGTAAAGGGAGTGAAGAGAAGTGGCAAAATGTGCTACAGGGGCAGAGCAAGTGGGAAATAGCAGGAAGAAGGAACTCCGTTGAAGGCCTCTTCTTCAGAGACCCCCGCAAACCTGGAACACACTGAATACCTGCCACTGCCAGCGATCCTTCCATATTACACTCTTTAACTATCTATTCAGAAGGGTCCAACAAGTGTGGTGTAGTTGTTAAGAGTGCCTAAGAGTGGGGTGACTCAGGTTCAAATCCCCACAGAGCCATGAAGCTCACTTTCATCCAGATTTCTCAACCCGATCTGCCTGACAGGACTGTTATGATGATAAAATGTGGGGAGGGGAGGGGAGGGATAATCACATATACTGCCTCATGAAACAAGCAGCTATGCACACCTATATCATGGGACCAACCAAGAAGGCAAGCATGAAGGTACGATGTTTGAGATACGTACATTATGTGAACTGTCCCTTCCTGCATTTTACCCAGTGATGCTCTTGAGGCCTTTGCTGTCCAAAGAAAAACATTCTGTTACAACACAAAGACAAAATATGGCAAGGGAGAGGCAGAATCAGAAGACGTACTTTGATTGGTCCTCTTCCTACATCAGGGAAATGGGAGACGTGACAGGAAACACAATAATATATCAATTCAAGCCAGTGAGGGGAGTCTCAAAACTGGTTTATTCATAGATGCAGATAAGGGATGGGTCACCTATGGCCTTGCAGATGGTGGTAGACCCCCAGATCCCAAAATCTCTGACCAATGGCCACTCTGTCTGGAGCTGATGGGAACTGGAGACCAACACTGATCTGGAGGGTGACAAGTTGCCCACTCATGGTGTAGATTAGTGTAACTGCAAGCAATGACTTACTTGTGTACAGTGGCTACCACAGGAAGAGCTTCTATATCTTTGCAAATACAATGGTTTTTTCAATGGAGTTCATTCACACATCCAGCTGTCTGTCATGGTTTTTAATGCTGTAACCCACCCTGAGATCTTAGGGTGAAGGATGGGCAATGAATCAATCAATAAAATATCACCATCATCTTCATCATCACCACATGCACCAAAATCACATGTAGAGAAATCTCATTGTGCCAGAATTCAGGGTTCCTATAAATTATGGGACTAGGTCTGACATTTTGAAGACATCATTATATGGTCGGTGTTGTGAAATGATCTGATTCTTCATGACAAAGACAACTCGCAAGAAGACGATTTGTTTTCTGAAGCTTTTCCATCTGGCTCCAGCAAAGCTCATAATGAGCAGCTTTTCATATGCTGATATGGCAGGAGGGAGACTGTTTTATTTAGGGGGACGCATACCCCTAAACATTTTGTGAATCTTTGTACTTTTGTCCATCTACTGTATTTATTCTATCCAATTTGAACTATAAAATGGTGATTTTCTTGAGTCAAAATGAGAGTACACCTAAACAGTTTTTTAAAAGAAAAAAAAAGCACTGATTAGACTGTTGCATTGGAGTCCACTCACAAATCAGTTAAAATGTGCAAGAGCATCACCACCATCATTAATTCATTGAATGTGTATACAGTGGTACCTCGGGTTACATACTCTTCAGGTTACATACGCGTCAGGTGACAGACTCTGCTAACCCAAAAATAGTATCTTGGGTTAAGAACATTGCCTCAGGATGAGAACAGAAATTGTGCTCCAGCGGCACGGCAGCAGCAGGAGGCCCCATTAGCTAAAGTGGTGCTTCAGGTTAAGAACAGTTTCAGGTTAAGAACGGACCTCCGGAACAAATTAAGTACTTAACCTGAGGTACCACTGTACTGCCCTCCATCCAGAGATTCCAGGGCGGTTCACAACGGAAAAATACAAAACAAAGCTGCAGCAAAGGATGGCAACCTCCAGTAGGTTCTAGATAGTTCAGCGGTTTAAAGTCTTGTAGTGATGTGGAGGAAGAAATAACGCTTGCTGAGCATTACCCTGCTTAAACTTTTTAACAGCCCAGCCTATTTTAGAACATATTCACCTTACATTTTACAGCAAAGTTCAATTATAACTGTTGAGAGATTCAGCCATTTAGTTTTTTTTCATTTATTGGCTTCCCAGACCTTTCTAAGACGAAGTAATGATACATTGATAAAAAAGGTGCTGAAAGCTACTGTTCCATTGACAAGCTGGTGGATTAATAATGGTAAAACTCAGAATAATAGGCGTCCTGGAAATGATTTCCCTGGTGCATGGTAGGGAAATAGATTCTCCTTGCCACAGCAAATTCTTCCTCTTTAGTTAATCTAGAAATATATCTTAACCGGAGTGAATATTTGTAATATGAAATGGACATCTGAGCTCTATCATATCTTGGAAATCTCTCCACCCAGATAGCAATATTTATTAATGCAGACTTATAAAAATCAAACATGGAATAAAAGGCAGCAGTAACTGAAGAGAATAAGGAGAATATATATTCATAAGTACATCAAATTGTGTGAGCATTTGCTTCTAGTGAGAGTCATTTGAGTTTTGGAACGAGGCTGTATATGCACCAAAACCGATCTTTTGCTATTTGTTTTGAGCATAGCATGAAGGGAAAGCAAAATCAACCAAAGTTCCCTGAGGCAGGAGAAGGGAGTCTTAGGCCCAGGGACCAAATGTCAAAGGTTACAAATTTTGGGTTTATTTAGTTTGCAAGAGAGAGAGAGAGAGAGAGAGAGAGAGAGAGAGAGAGAGAGAGAGAGAGAAGTAAGTGAGGATATGACTGAGGGATATACAGTCCTACCTTGGAAGTTGAACGGAATCCGTTCTAGAAGTCCGTTTGACTTCCAAAACATTCGAAAACCAAAGTGTGGCTTCTGATTGGCTGCAGGAAGCTCCTGAAGCCAATCAGAAGCAGCGGAAGCCCCGTCGAACGTTCAGCTTCCAAAAGAATGTTCAAAAACCAGAACAGTCACTTCTGGGTTTCGATCGTTTGGGAGCTGAAACATTTGAGAAGTAGGCTGTTTGACTTCCAAGGCATGACTGTACAATTATGAATGGTGTATGGAAAGTGATTTTTTCTCTCTGTCTCTCATAATGCTGGAACTCAGAACCATCAAATGAAGCTCAGTGGTGGGACATTCAGGAAGGGTGAAAGAAAGTACTTCCTTGCACAGTGCATGGTAAATTATGTAAAATTCATTTACGCAATTTACTGTGATGGCCACCAATTGGTAATTTTACAGAGGATATAGACAATTAATGGAGGATAAGACTTTCCGTGTCTTGATGGTGATATACTTGGTCTGTTTATGGGCCCCAAGACTTAACTTGAATTTGTACATTTTAAAAAAAATTCTGATCAGTTTGAGAGATGCTCTGTTCTCTCAGCTTTGATCTGTGTTTTGGATCCTGAGCTGCTCTGTGTAAAATGAAACTTTGTTGTCCTTGTTCATCATAATGTAGAATCTAAGAACTGCTATCATTTTGCCTTTCGTCCAAAGTGGATGACATGTACAGGCACAGGAGCCCGTCTAGAGCGGATAAAACCTGCCAAATTGCAGTCTCATAGCTCCAGGAGCGTTTTGTGGGGGAAGTAAAAGGGATTCACTGTCCTTTCCATAATACTGTATGAGGGGGACAGATTTTATCTTGCTCTTTCTTACTTTAAAATAATCAAGAGGTGTCCATGTGATGTATATTATTGTTTTTACATCTTTTTTCAGGGGGAAACCTAACAACTTTGCAGCTTCACACTGGCCTTTCTATTACTGTGGCTGCTTGTGTCCTATGATAGCTCTGAGAGGTTTAAGCTGTTACAGGCCTCTGATAGGCCTTATAAAGTGAAGCTGTCTAGAACATAGCTCACAGAGTTCTGAACAGCTCTCTTGTTGCTTGTTAATGTGGCACAATATAGGATATTTTTTAAAAAAAAACCACACCAAATGAAGCTCATTTTGGGGAAAAAGAAATCCTCCTCTGCTGTGCTTCGACAAAAGACAATCCAGAGTCATTCAGTATTTTGCAGGCAACATTTTCCACAGCTTTACTTTTGAGAAAGTAAGATCTATGGATCTAGCTGGGTGGGTTACTGACATTTCACTTGCACGGGCGGAGGGAAAAGACCTTCAAATCACCTCAATTCACTTCATTATTCAGCCACTTCACAGTGCCAGTCCACACCTCTTCTAAACTACCTCCAGAGTAGGGTTGCCAGGTCAGGAGCATCCCAGATCCTGATATTTCAAACCTGAGACCCAGGGGAAGCCCCTGGTGATGTCACAAGGTGGGCCCTGCTGAGGGAGGTTATTTGGGAGACAGGAGCAGAGGAGGGCAGACTCCTCAAAGTGCTGGTGCTATAATTTGCAGCCAGATCCTGCTGGGCTGACGTTTGCCCAGTTGTAACCCAGCAATAGGCAATCTTCTGAGAATGGGGAGCTGATTTTCACATCTCAAATGCAAGACGGGGCAGAATGTAGTTTAGTGGGGTCTTAATGGGTTGCATCAAAAGTTCATTAATTATACTTTTGAGGAAGTCTTCACAAATGGAAATGTTCCCCAAAAGTCTTATTAATCCAAAGGTAGCCCACCTACTTGAGAAAATGTGAAGGATGAAAAATTATGCGAAGGGGAGCAAGATGACACATTGGTGGCCTAGATGTGGACAAGTGGATATCCATTGCCTATCTCACCTCAACCAGTCACTAAATCTTCTTTCCAAAAGAGCTGTTTTGAACCCATTGTGTGTCATTCAATGGTTTTGTGCAGTTGAGTTGTTGCTTCTTTGAGGGGTTTGTGAACTGTCACATGAAAGACATTGTAGCTAGTTCAGAAGAAGAAGTCTAGAGTGATAAAAATAACTTTGGTTCTACAAAGCTGTATTGACTTTTGTTTCCTTTTAGTGAAAACCATCTATTCCTGCCCTTTATGAATATCCGTTCCACTGAACACTGCATGTAACAGTAAATTATAGTCAAGTTCTTCAGCTGCCAATAAGAGATCGTCCTGACCTTCACAAGATAAACACACACAGGGATTGTGCCCAATAATAATAATACCAAATAAAAAACTTGGCCACGGAACAATATTTGTGCCCCAGTCAAAGTCAATAAGATCTGAAGGTAACCCATGGAAGTATTCTCTTTGATTAAGAAATTGCCTGGGGCTCCCGTACCATCTTTAAAATGGATCCGTCAGTGAAATCTTTGTTGTTCTGCTCCTGATGATAAAAGAATTTCATGTAGACGGGGCAAATATTTTCTCTTTAAACAAGTCCCCCCTCTTTCCTTCACCCCAGAATCGTGCTTCACTCTTGATACAGAGATGAAAACAAAGCAAAGCACAGCACCATTCTACATTTTTTGGCTGCTCAGAACTCAGGGGAAATTTTCTATTCCTAGCTGTGTGCAATAATGAAGTAGCTTTTCATGCTGAATTTCTTTACATTTGGAGATGTTCTATTTGTTGTAATAACATGGAAGGAAGAGAGAGTCCCTTGTGGGAAAGGGTGTGGGTTAAGGCCGCCAGATATGCCTATGAACATCTCCTTGCCCTTCCTCATCTTATTAGATAACATTAAAACAAAACAAAACCTGGCAGATATAATTGGATTGAAGGGGTGACCTTTGATTGCCAGAGTTAAAATATCATTCCCATATTTGTTTGTTTCCTGATACTCATGGCTTTTTACTGATACTCATGTCTGTTTACCGCCTCAAACATAAATGATTTGCTAAATCAGAGCAAGTGAATTCTATTTAACATCCTGGCTCTCCATACAACTTAATTGCTGTGAAGACTTGTGACAGACCATATTGTGTCTCTTAATACCCATAAGTAACCTGTTTTGTCAGAGCACTATTGGCCTCCAGGTCCTGTTGAAGCTTCAGTCAACAGAGATGGAATGGGAGAAGCGGGCAGGTGTCATCTGATAAGTGAACTAGACAGCTCAGAGGACTCGGTTAAGATCCGGAGGACTGTGGTTGGTTCCCAGGAAGCTGGAAATTGTAGCATTGTGAGGGGTCTCCTAACAGCTCAATGCTCTTATCAAACTATAGTTCCTGAGACTCTTTGAGGAAAGCAATGCTGGTTGAAGTGGTAGAAGTGAGCTATAAATGAGCAGTGTGGATGAGACCTTGTAGTTCTTATAGTTAAGTTTAGTTGACTGAGGAATAATTCCTCATTATTGCATTTTGTGATTTTTATATTTTTTTAAAATCATGGCTAGGGCTCTCCTAAGCTGGAATAGACCTCTCTGGATCTCTAAGAGGGTATTGCAGTGGGAGAGGACATCTCCAAATCAGGAGCAGAAATCTTGCACTCCACTGGTGAAAGGTTCCTCTATCCAATTTCAGTTTAAATAGAAGCCCTGTAAGACACAGCCCATAATGTTCTTTAAATTTGCCCACTCCATCCCCTGAAGGAATTTTGAGGAAATTAAGGGGCTGTAAGGGAGAGCATGGAGAAAGTAAAAATCAGTTACTCGATCTGCTTCCCATTCATGCAATGTTGAATTCAACCCGTTAATGACATTTAGGGTGCCTGTACTGAATTGGCAACTGGAGCTATGCAACAGTAAATGCAGCAACAAGAGCTGATTGAGTAGAAGATGGTGTTTATATCTAGTCCGTTTCACTCATTAATTACCCTCAGCAGCACCTTTTCTCTCCTTAGGATTTAAGCTTTTTGTGCTGTCATTGATGTTTCCATCTCAGACCTCCACCGAGGTCTATTACAGCCCTTTTACACAGGCACAGAATCCTTGATACAGCTAGGTCACACCCTGCCACCTTCACTTTGTTCCACTTCACCTCCAGTTGCCTTGTCTTACTTGCTGCAAAGTAGAGTTTGCTCAGTTGCACTAAATCTGTTTCGCAAGTGAGGGAATGAGGGGCAGCAGAGGTTACTGATGTAACAGAATGGAAAAAGACGGGAAATCCTAAAGATAACTGCAGACTGGGACCAAACTCAATGTGACACCCACTTATGTCCCCCTCCTCCAACAGTTTGTCTCTCTTTCTGTGCTTTTAAATGAAAACCAGCCAATCAGCAATGAAAGTGTGTGTGTGTGTGTGTGTGAGAGAGAGAGAGAGAGAGAGAGGAGTTTTAATCTCTGGGACTTCAAGACTAGCCCCATGTGCAGTACACTACAGCAGTCTAAGCAGAATGTCACTAATGTATGGAGAACTGAGGCCAGCCTACTCAGATCTAGGAATAATTATAACTGGTGAACCAGCCACCCCAATAACAGATTGGAATCCAGGGGTACTCGTGGAGTACTTATCTGTTCCTTCAGGTGGAGGGCAACTCCTCCAAAATAGCAGGTCATTTTTATAATTGTACATGCTCTTGTAGTTGTTGTTGTTATTAATATTAAAATTATCGTATACCACATATTTTCCCCTAACTAAAATGTTAAAAACAACAACAATCCATCAAATGTTAATGTTGATTTCTCTCTCTCCATGTTTTCAAGAACTCTTGGGATGTGTCCAAGTATCTCAACAGAATTTGTTGAGTGATCAGATTGATAACAGCCAAAAGTGTTTCAAAGTAAATATAGGAGGTGTGGTGCTTCAACCATTTCTCTTGCAAATTGCTGGCCTTCTTGAATTACGCATTTCAATCTCAAGCAGATAAGGGAAGCAGCCAGCCACTGATGTCTCTGAGTTTTCAGCCAATGAGGATAGATTTTTGAAACCCCTGGAGAAATTCCATGGCAAAAGACCAATTTTTTATAGTTTATTATTTCCATTTCAGTTGTATTATACCATCATATATTTCTGTTTGTAGCTAATTTGCTTAAGCTTGCAAAAGGGGAAATGAAAAGGTTTTTGTTTTTTAACAAGTAAGTTGATAGAATTTGAATATATCAGCATATTGGAATGTTTGCTGGTTTGTGAACAAAGCTGATGACTTGGCAGAAGGTTGGCTATTTTATTTCCCCAAAAGCTTTCTCCTACATTTATCTTTGCTGCAGAGAATGATGTTTTCAGAGAGAATAATCACTATAAATTTGGATACCAAATTTATTGGAGACTTTTTTCCAATAAAAAGAGGACAGTGAATATTTATGAAAATCTCAAACCATCCAGTTTGCTGTTTGCAAACAGCTTGCAAATTCAGATAAGGGGACTAATGCAATGGGTTTTGTGTATGTGTGTGTTTTATTTTTTTCAAAAAAATCAGCAATCTGTTCAACCAACAAAGTGAAAAAGTAGAATGTGTTGAAAGCATAATTTTTGCTGAATATGTCACTAGGGGTGATGTGGGTTTCTGTCAGGTTAGCCCCCTGCCCTCTCTCATCCCAAAAGAGTGATAATCTTCCTATTGAATGAAATCAGTATAGCTTCATTACAGACAACTATGTTAGTTTTGTTAAGTTGTGGGTGAACATATCAGACGACACAGCGATTCTTCAAACAGCTCTTCTTTATTCAGATGCCAGAACAGAACTAACTGAGGAGCTCAGTCAGCCTGCTTATATAGAGCTCCAGAACAATTGTAACTGTTGCAACTTTCTGAAACTATCCAATCACAGAACGTCACTTTTCGATCCTTCATTTGCATACAAACTATCCAATCACAGAACGTCACTTTCGATCCTTCATTTGCATAACTATCTACAGTGTCCCCCTGCTGGCCCAGGGTGAGAACATCAGTACATAACAAGTTTGTTCTTTAGAGACTCAGGGTAATAGATTCTAGCTACAGACTAACAAACGCATCTAGTTTGTTATCCTCATTAGCTTACTAAAAAATTAAGTAACTGTGATTCCCCCCGCACACACTCTTACATAAAAACCAGGTAATTTATTTCCTAAGCAGTACTTAAGAATATATATTACCATATGTTTTTAGATGAAGACAGAAGTGCCTGGCGTGCTCTGGTCCATGGGGTCACGAAGAGTCGGACACGACTAAACGACTAAACAACAACAACATGTTTTTAGAGTGGTACCAAACTTTTCTATTTTCAGTGATATCTATGCCTACTGCAGGGAGATGCCTCAAAATGGTGGGGTTGTGAAAGGAATTGTATGTGAACTGTACATGAACACCAGTCCGCACCTCCTTGGCAAAGGAAAAGGTAGAGCTAAAGGTAGAGCTAAAGACAAACTAAACAAGGTGTGGTGGATGACAAGATGGGAGACTAGTGGTAGTCATGTTCAGAGCTCCCTTAAAATCAGTACTTCATATAATAATAGGATTATTCCTATTGTTATTAGAATTTATTAGTTGCATATATATATATAGAGAGAGAGAGTGTAACTAAACGCAGCTTACAAAAACCAGCACATGCACTGAAACCAACGTAAAACACACTGCAACGAAAAACAAACAAAAAAAGTGTGGGGGGGGGGACCGAAGATCATGGCCACTGGTTCCATCACCTCCTGGCAAATAGAAGGGGAAGAAATGGAGGCAGTGAGAGATTTTACTTTCTTGGGCTCCATGATCACTCACGCTCAGGCAAACACAGACCACTGAACACATAACATCTTGTTGTTTAGTCGTTTAGTTGTGTCCGACTCTTCGTGACCCCATGGACCAGAGCACACCAGGACCTCCTGTCTTCCACTACCTCCCACAGTTTGGTCAGACTCATGTTTGTAGCTTCGAGAACACTGTCCAGCCATCTCGTCCTCTGTCGTCCCCTGCTTCTTGTGCCCTCAACCTTTCCCAACATCAGGGTCTTTTCCAGGGAGTCTTCTCTTCTCATGAGGTGGCCAAAGTATTGGAGCCTCAGCTTCATGATCTGTCCTTCCAGTGAGCACTCAGGGCTGATTTCCTTAAGAATGGATAGGTTTGATCTTCTTGCAGTCCATGGGACTCTCAAGAGTCTCCTCCAGCACCATAATTCAAAAGTACCAATTCTTCGGCGATCAGCCTTCTTTGTGCTCCAGCTCTCACTTCCATACATCACTACTGGGAAAACCATGGCTTTAACTATACGGACCTTTGTTGGTAAGGTGATGTCTCTGCTTTTTAAGATGCTGTCTAGTTTTGCCATCACCTTTCTCCCAAGGAGCAGGCGTCTTTTAATTTCGTGACTGCTGTCACCATCTGCAGTGATCACATAGCATCTAGCACCCTACATTAGGCCTACCTGTTTAACTAGTAGATTTTCCAGTCTAATATAAATATATTTCTCTCTCCAAATATCCTTATTTGCTTTCCTCTTTGTCGTATCCAAATTGGCAGAGCTTATACCACTATGCCCTTTTAGGCAACGTTTCTATCCAAGCTATCCTAACCCCGGGAAATAACTGCCTTACAGACTTGAGCAATGTGGATCAATCCAAGACTGCATGCATTTCCCCCCCTACAGTTTCTGCCAAGATAGATTAAGAACAACTGGGGTAGGCTGCTCCCACTTCATCCTTTGATGCAATGGCAGCAGCTGTCCCCCTAACATTCTTCAATAGCTGAAGTGACAAATGCTTCCCCACTGGCTGATACCCAGCTGAATCCCCTGGTCACTTGTAATTGGTCACCCCTGTACCTGAAATGAGAAGCCACACAAAGCAGTCCAAGAATGTGTGGGCTGCACAAAAGGAATAAACCCTGAACCAAAAGTAGCTAAATAAAATTAGCAGTAGGAAACTAATGAGTTTTTTTTTTTAAAAAAGCAGGCTTAAAATCAGATCCTCCCCTGCTCTTGCCTCCTACTTTAACTGTGGCAGAAAGAATGAGAGGGGTGTTGTTATAAAGGTAGGTGAGTAAAAGCTTAAGACTTACAGCGAATTCATACTGTGGGTAGTGAGATGGGAAGGCCCTGGTTGTGTTTGCACATTGCAATGAACCATGGTTTAGTGGGTCAATGCATCTGGTTGTTAACCAGAAGGTTGGTGGTTCAAATGGCTGTGAGTAGGATTCCTGCACTGCGGAACCAGATGGCCCTTGTGATCCCTTCCAACTTAACTATTCTATGCTTCTATGACAGGAATGAGGCTAGATGCTGCTTATTTCCTCCTCTGCGGCAGCCATGAGGAGATCAGAAGCTTCTTGTTCTGCTTTCAATTAGCCACAGTTTAGTGTTCCATCCAAACCTTACTGTTGAAAAAAGCCAACTGTATCATCCATGATATGTTCTTTTTATTCCCCCCAAAGCTTTCTCCCACATTTGATTTTTTTCCCCAAACAGCCCATAGTTCAGATTAACCACCATTTGTCAGATTTGAACAACACAAGAAGTTCCAGTTAATGAAAAACAGACAAAAACAAGCTCTGAACTCATCCTTGCAGCCATCCAGGGATGTGTATGGAAAGCATGATCCCCAGGCTTGCTTTGGCTTATTCCATGGCTTCTCATGACGTCCAAACACAGCCATTGTGTTTGCTTTCCATAGGATTAAGGGGCAGGGAAAGCCATGTTCCATTTCTATCCACCCCGGTGTTCAAAGAAAACTGCTGATAATCCTCCCAGACCAAATCATGAACAAATGGAATGGTGCTATTTTCTTTTGAAAATATTTATTGCAATTCAGCTGTTGGAACAGTACACTGTACCACACCGATAACAAGCACTGCTCCCCTCTTTTTTCACTCCACATAAAGAAAGTTCAGCATTGGATTTTGCACTGCCTTTATGAAGTGTATTAGTTGGCAAAGTGACTTCCAAGGCCCTGCTGAAAGAAGGCATATTTCAAAATGATAGGTTTATAAAAACCCTCCTTTATATTGGCAGTCCCATGCCAATCCTTGTTTTAAAATACTGGGAGTGAAATTAAAATTATATTCACTCCTTCTCATTCAGTTCAACTTCATTAATCTATCACCAGAGGCCAATTTGAAGAGAGGGAGGAGGACTAGGAAAGTTACCCCTCTAAGCTCTAACATCAAAATACAGCCTTCTGTGTGGCTGGTTGCACTTTGATAATATGACCACCCTTGATTTATTTTAGTTATTTAGACTCTTCTAAAATGCACTCCTGTAATATTCAATGGAGAAGATAACAAAATTGACACCTAAATCCTGGTCATTTGATACCCAAGAATAATTGGTTCAGACTGCTGTTGTAGTTTGAAAGATATATGGAGACCTTGGGTGAATTCCTACTCTATCATACTCCGAGCAGATCCATTAAAATTAATGGACTTCAGTTACTTGAGTCTATTGATTTCAATGCATCTTCTCGGAGCATGGCTAGCATTGGTGATTAGGAGAGGCAAAACCATCAAAGAATCCATAACCAGATCAGACATTCTTCAACTAGAGACATCACCTAACACAATCAGGGGCTCATTTTTAATGTGGACATTGTCGGATCTGCCCTATGGCGCTCAATGCCAAAGAATTTACAGATCCCCAAACAGGACATATGTGGCAACTGAACCATTTTTCGACTTGTCAAACATCACGGGTGGTGTGTGGCAGGGACGTCCAACTCCCAATAGATGATCTACTCACAGTATAAAAAAACTGGCAGTGATCTATCAATTGTTGTTGGATGGACAATCAACCAGGATCTACCAGGAACACCTCGCGATCTACTAGTAGATCATGATCTACCTGTTGGACTTGCCTGGTCAGCAAGACATTTGTGAGTATCACACTCCGTTCTATATGAATCAGGATTTTAGAGCATGTGTCCAGAATTAGACACCAAAATTTGGAAGCATCAATGGTACAACACTACATGCAACATAGTCACACAGATGAGGATATATATATATATGCTGTGGTTCTCCAAGTGTATAGACCACACCCATACAACAGACCAGATGCAAGGAAGATTATGTTGCAATTGAAAGCCAGATGGATTTTCCATCTGAATTCCCAAAGGTCTAATTCTCAGTTTGGATCTGAGTAGTTTCTTGTTAATTGTTCCTGTGATTTTTACCGTATACAATCCCAGAGTGTAATGGACTGCAATGGTCCCTTTAAATTTCCACCAGGTTGGGGGTGGCGGCGGCTATATAATGCAGCACAGAATTAGTATCTGAGTCAGCATTTCACCAGAAGCTGGGCGCCCTCGCAAGGCAGGGACTGACCTAACTGTTGAGCATTAAGTTGCCTGTATATGTCAGTGTATAACTTGAATGGCCGGAGTCTTCCTTGTACACAGTTTTTCAACTACAAGATTTAACAGAGAACCTACACTCTGAACTTCATTACAATACAATTCAACTTTTGGATGTGGAGACATTGAATAGTAATTTGTAGGATTGTATAAATCACTTCAAGATTGACCAGATACTCTCTCTCTCTCTCTCTCTCTCTCTGTGTGTGTGTGTGTGTGTGTAGATAGATAGATAGATTGTTTAAGCTCATCCCAATCAGATTATTGGTACATGTTATATTGTGATATTTTGTATACAGTACATTCAATATACTCTTATTTTCCTTGTCAATCTGGCATCCGTTGACAGATAAATTAGTGCAGTTAACACTAACTGCCATTGTACTTCGTCTATTTTTCTACAAAACCTGTAGTGCTCTTCAAGAGTTAACATTGTGGGTGAGCAAAAACATGAGTATGGGCAGTGAGCACAAGTGTGCCAGATCTCTCCCCATCCATCATTGTTTTCATTATCTTCCAACTTATGGAAGGTGGCTGTATGAAATGTGTTTGTCATGGCCTTTGGCTAGAGCAATAAGCTTATGAACTGAAGTATGAAATGTGGAGCACCAGAGGGTCTGTGCCAGCGGCATGCAGTGAAATTTTTCATAGGGCAACAGTTAGGGCCAAAGGCACCAGCTTGGGAGGACAGTTGTTGGGAGGAGTGACGTTGTGCATGTGACGTCCTAATGTTGCACGTGCGAGTATCACGCCTGCCTCTCTAAGCTGGGCAGAAGCTTCCCAGGCTTTGGGAAGGAGACACCAGGAGAACATTTATGGACTAGCCTAGTCCCCCTAATCCAGGCATCCCCAACCTTTGGCCCTCCAGATGTTTTGGACTACAATTCCCATCATCCCTGCCCACTGGTCCTGTTAGCTAGGGATCATGGGAGTTGTAGGCCAAAACATCTGGAGGGCCAAGATGTTGGGGATGCCTGCCCTAATCCAATGACTACACACCACTGGTTTTGGAACCCTGAACCTCCCCCTCCCCGAAATAAGTTTTTTCCTCATGGCACACCATGACTCTAGATTAAACATCCCAACACATATGTACTTGTGTAACAGCATAGACTACTAGGCAATGATGCATAGCAACACCCCAGATCCAATGAATGCAACTGAAGACCCTCCAGACAACACATTCATCTTAAACACTGATTCTGTGTTGTTGTTTTTTAAGTGGATTTATTGTGGTAGGGCAACATAGTCTTTTAATCCGCATCAATCATGCAAACCTAAATTTACGATATGTACCTGAATCCCTTCTGCAAAATAGTGATAGTCTGGAAGCACCCTTTGCCTTACTTACCCAGGGACATGTTGTACAGAGTTCAGAAACTCTATACACATCATACAGTTAAAGCACCCCTTAAAGATTCATGGGAACTATAGTGTGCTAAGGGTGCTGGCAACTGTAACTCTATTAGTGGTAAGCTTCAATTTCCAGAATTCTGAGAAAGAGGGGCGAGCTTTAAATTTGCTTTAAATGTATTGCCTGCATCCACAATGGAGAAATCCATGCATACCGCAAGGATTGTGCACAAAAATCCCAATTATCTTCCATGTTTGTGGACTACACAGTGAGCAGTTTAGCAGTGAGGAAAGAGATTTTTCTTTCTTATTGTCCTGTAGTTTGGCAGATCATGGCCTTCCTCCTTCAGTTAAATTGGCCTAAGTGTCTGATTCACATTCACACTCTCAGCCTGTTGAGCTTTCCCCAGTAACCATTTTCCAATTCAGTTTTCATTTGGTATCTCTTCACAACATTTCAGGCTTAATACATAATTCTGAACAGAATCTGCTGAAAGGATATTATTTGGAGTAATTTAAAGGGATTGGCTTTTATTTTCTTGTTTCTAGTTCCTTATAACAGCATAAGCCCTGCTTTGAATTTCAACATGAGCTCCAGGTGTGACAAGTGGTACAGTAATTTTGAGGAAAATGGGGCCCTTGCTTCTTGTTAGTCTTGCAGTTGTTATGAATAAGATGAGAAGTGATTGAGTCATTTGTTTAAGTCAGTGAAGGCATGAATGCTTCAGAAAGCCTTATAGTTCTGTGAGGAATTTTTAAGGTGGATTAACTACAATAGCCTTCTAAAACGTATTGGGAAATCCAGGCTGAGCTGAAATTTCTGCCCTGGCAGCAAATATCTATGTGTGCAACTATTGCAATTCAGAGCACAATTTGATGCATGTTTACCCAGACATTAAGTCTCACTAAATTCAGAATGATGTGTGCATGTTTACAGTTGCAGTTGCCTCAATAAGTCACTGTAGAACAATCATATACTCAGAAGTGATCTGCATGTTGTTCAATGGTAGCTTCTCCCATTTAACTCTAGAAGATTGCAGGCATAGGCCTGGATTCAACTAACCCAGCATGCTAGCAGAATACAACAGGATTCCCACAAATACAACTAGGTTACAATTATTCCAGATTCTGAGGACGGTGAAGTCAGAGGCAGCAGATCCAGGGGCACCTCTGATCTATTAGATATTAATATTACACAGTTTGAAGCAATAGGATGAATAAAAACTGTCTCCTCTTGGAATAAAAATTGTCCAGACCCAAGATATGATTCAAAAGTTTCACTAACAGAACTTTATTCATAACAGATACAAAAACAACTAACGATACATCAAAACAGTTGTATAATATCATGTGCATATCCCACACAGGTTCATCTTCTTTCTAATTTGAAATAACTCAAAACAGTGTGGTGTAGTGGTTAAGAGCGATAGACTCGTAATCTGGGGAACCGGGTTCGTGTCTCCGCTCCTCCACATGCAGCTGCTGGGTGACCTTGGGCCAGTCACACTTCTCTGAAGTCTCTCAGCCCCACTCACCTCACAGAGTGTTTGTTGTGGGGGAGGAAGAGAAAGGAGAATGTTAGCCGCTTTGAGACTCCTGAAGTGGAGTGAAAGGCGGGATATCAAATCTCCTTCTTCTTCTTCTTCTTCTTCTTCTTCTTCTTCTTCTTCTTCTTCTTCTTCTTCTTCATATCTAAATCAAAGGTCTGTCTCTCCCCACAGCATCCATTAGCCTCGTGCTGTTTTCTCTTCAGGAGAGACCTCATTATTGCATCCTTTGTTCTCTGTGACTTCCAGAGAAACATTCAAAGTCCAAGTCCCCAAGATGGCAATTTTGCAACTGAATAACCCCTCTCACATGTTCTAAAGTTAAATACCACATGAGAGAGCAGAGAACAGAAACAGTTAATTATCAACCTGTTTAGGTCCAGTGGCGTAGCGTGGGTTGTCAGCACCCGGGGCAAGGCAAGTAATTTGCGCCCCCTAACCCGTGGATTTGCGCCCCCTAACCCTAACCCCCAGATGTTGCGCCCGGTGCGACCGGCCCCCCCTGCACCCCCCACGCTACGCCATTGTTTAGGTCCTCAAAGAGCTCTTCTTTGCTTTAGTATAGCCCAATGGAATTTTTCCATGTTAAACCTTCAGCAATACACATTCAAACACATACAGACTTATTTTCCATTTCCCCAGGATGCCAACAGGGCACTTCTGCAGGCAGAGCAGGGAGCTCCATACAAGAGCCAGTGTGGTGTAGTGGTTAAGAGCGGTAGTCTCGTAATCTGGGGAACCGGGTTCGCGTCTCCGCTCCTCCACATGCAGCTGCTGGGTGACCTTGGGCCAGTCACACTTCTTTGAAGTCTCTCAGCCCCATTCACCTCACAGAGTGTTTGTTGTGGGGGAGGAAGGGAAAGGAGAATGTTAGCCGCTTTGAGATTCCTGAAGGAGAGTGAAAGGCGGGATATCAAATCCAAACTCTTCTTCTTCTTCTTCAGTAGAGTGATGGCTGGCAAGAGATTGAAAAGGCTAGTGGAGGGACAGTTCCACCCAATCCAATGCCAGTGAGGGGTTGCTCTGCCCCTTGGGAGTAAGTACTTATCTGGGCTTACTAGGGAATAGAAATAGATATGATTGCATTATTAGACTTCTACAAACCCTTGCAGGAGAATTACTACAAATTATGTGCCAAGAGTGTGTTACCTTTCTGGTTCACCACATAAAATGTTTAGAATATTTAGAAATAAATCTCACTCCTCACCATTTAACATCTAACAGTCATTCAGAATTAAAAGTACAGATCTTGTGTTCTGTAGCATAAATCTTTCTCACTCTTTTCCCGTAGGTAATGCAAAATCTTCCTGCCTGCTTTCTCTGAAAATAGACTTATTTTTTATTTCCCTCTAGAGTTTACAACAGGTATTTATATCAGCTGCTGAAAAGATTGATAAACACAGTTGTAATCCAGGAATATGTTATCTCCTTTTTGTTCATTTGTGCTACCTGGTTTTTCAGGATTTTGACCAACACATCTTGTGGGGGAAGGGGGGGAAGCTGTAAACAAATTATACAGATTATTGTCCATCACAATTTTCTTTCTCTTTTGGAAATGCATTTGCTTTTGCAGTATTTGTGCCCCATCTGCAATTGCCTTGTGTAATAATTCAAATTACCTAGATTTATCAGTAAATATGTGAGCAAAACATCACCCTAGTGCGGAGAAAAGCAGAGTATGAATTATTGGACCAGGCACCCACAGGATTAGCTCTTTCGTGCTATTGCTTTTGTAAAATGCTTGATGGCAGAAACACCTTTTGCGATATATAAACATTCTGAGCCTGTTTGGCTGGATATGAAATCGGTTTACTTATCTACATATTATGCCTGTTGAAGAGAAGCAAAATCCCAAGTTTGGGGTGAATGGAATGCAGGAAATCAGATATGCAAACACACAATTGTCTGGTTGCCTGGGGATTAAGCAGCAAACCAAGATATTTGTTAATATCCTGAGAAACTCCACATTAATTTAAAAGCAAGATTTCAACCTTGCTGCAGAGAAACAACCCTCCCCTCCAATCATATTGCATTATGCACATTAAGCACCTAGTGTAACTTCTCTACGGTTCTCACTGTATATTTATTTTTCTCTAAGGGGTAGTCCAAAACAATTGGTTCTCATGAACAAAATACTTTTGTGCTATAAATCCCAGCCAGAATACACACTTGTTTTTCTTGGAGTTGCTATTGAGGGGAGTGGTTGGATAGTGTTCTCGAAGCTACCAGCATGGGTTTGACCAAATTGCAGGAGGCAGTGGAAGACAGGAGTGCCTGGTGTGCTGTGGTCCATGGGGTCACGAAGAGTTGGACACGACTAAATGACTAAACAACAACAACAACAAGAAATGAAAGCTTTGCTCTCCTCCTTACAGATGTGTCAAAGGAGTGCAGAGGTGGGAACACATGAACCCAAGGCTCATTCACATAGGGGTAAGGGGGGGGGGGAATCAATTCAGTTTGCATCGAAGGGTGAACTTGCCTACTTTATTTACTTTGCTTATTTCATTAAATTTATATCCTGCTTAACTGTAAGAACTACTGATTTATAAAGACAATGTTACAGTTAAGAACTAACTGTAAGACTAAACGACTAAACAACAACTGTAAGAAGACAACCTCAAGGCAGTATTACACTCTTTCTGAAATAAGACACGAACCATTATATTATAGCATGAACCATATATATTATATAAGAGAGAACATGATGAAAATGGCTCATAGGTGGTACCTCACTCCTTCCAGATTATCAAGAATGTATAAAAAATAAAAAAATAAAAATAAAAATAAAAACTTGGCGAATGCTTGTTGGAGATGTGGAGGAAATAATGGTGACATGATCCACATGTGGTGGACGTGTGAAAAGATTTTAAAAATTGGGGAAAAATATATGATGAACTAAAAAAGATGATGGGGATAACTTTTACTAAAAAACCGGAGGCATTTCTATTAAGTATTATAGATAAAGAGATCCCAAAAAATCTAAGAGAGTTATTCTTGTATGCAACCACAGCGGCTCGTATAGTTGTGGCCAAGGGATGGAAAGATCACGAGGCTCCAAAAATAACAGATTGGCAAATCAAATTACAGGAATTGGTGGAGACGGCTCAATTGACTAGTAAACTCAGAGGAAACTCAAAGCAAAAATTTGCAGAAAAATGGGATGGTTATAGAAGATATGTTCAAAAATATAATAATAGTTTTGACTCTGTGCTAGCATTCGAGTGATAAAGGAACTAAAAGGAGGTGGATAACAATTAAGGATTTATTATGTTTTCAGAATGTATTAGAAAAATTATACAGAAAGGTTTATTGTTTTGTGTACATTCAAATGTAAGATAAAACATATGCAAAGGGACTTGACAGGAAGTCAAAGTTGAAGAAAAGATTTTGGAAGATAAAAGGGGAAAAATATTTACTTTCATTATTATCATTTTGTGTGCGGGTGTGGGTGTGTGGGTGTCTGCACATATGTGTGTTGTTGTATGCAATGTTTGGGAGGAAATAAGACAGTAAATAACAAATAACAAACTAAATATCGATGTATGTAATTTTTATTTCTTAATTATATTTAGTGGTAGTATGGCTGCATTATTTTTTGTAACATAAAATCATTCAATAAAAATTATATAAAAAAAGAAAGAAATAAGACGCGAATCAAAACACAGACATTCTTAGAAATTTGCACTAATCTGAATTTAGCAGTGCAGATTTCTAGCAAAGTAATGTGTGCAAAGATGCTCATACTGCTGTAAACTATGCATATATTGCTAATAATATACCAAAATGAATTATATTAGGGACATTGTTTATATTTGCATATTATATTTTGAGGGACAATGATAATAAGTTCCTAATTCTGTCCCAGCAGAAGTTCCAGCATTGCATGTGCCTTTGATGGGTGTGGAGGGAGATTTTGCAGTGGTGAACCTCTTTCTGCCAGTGGAACCCAGCAGAGAACACTTCCGCCAAATCCTAACCTTCCTGGCAACACAGATTACTCCTGTAGATTTTTTATTTATTTACCTTATTTATTGATTTATTTATAGCCTGCCTTTTTCTCTAATAGGCAGCTTACAGATAAAAGTAAAAATGACACAGAGCCTTTGTTTTCTTAATGGTTCTTTACCTTTTCTTGGTTTTTTTAATGGCCCACCCTGCAGGCAACCTCCTAAACACGGCAAGCTGTTTCCAGGTTTAACTCCCTAGTTTAACTCCCCAAGCCTTGATTAATTTCCAACACCTACTGGACCCAGGAATTTAGGGGATTCTGTCACCCACAAACTCATAACAATAGCCATGACAAAGCACAATCTTGATATAAGTTGCTCCACCTATTATACAAACTAAAAATAGTTTGCTTAGGACTGCAATTGATTGAATAATTGATTTTACACTTTCTTGGGAGACTTTAGTGCTTCTTATATTATCAGACCACACAAAACTGAATTGATCTAGTCCCTTCTTATTTGCATGCTTAATAATACTCTTAAGCAGAACTGAATCGGTTGCAGATAAAAGGTTTTCAAATAAAACACAGAGGGACTGCGATAACATTGTCTTTATAAATCAGTAGATTTGCCTTTTCTCCAAACAAAGCTGGGCTGTACACTTTAAATTGCACCAGTAATAAAAGGTAAAGTTTGTATTTATAATGGCAGCAGAAATAGTCAAAAAGCAACACAATGAAAGCAGGGTGGGAGTAAGTTATTGATTAGCTGCTTTGTCGGTAAATAGTTTCAGGTACAGAAGATAACTGCCTTTTTGAAATAAAACCACAGTTTCCACCTGCTTGTTAAATTGGAAAAGAATCTTTGTTTCCTTTTATGTTTTTGTCAACATAACATTTAACCTGCATTTTTTATTGTATGAATAAGGGAGGGAGAGATGGGATGGAAAGTGGTCTCGCTGTCCTGTTCAAATTGCTGGCATGTATGCATTCTTTGGGATCCAGATAGCTGCCTGGCAACCATAGAATCAGGCAGCTTCCTTGGTTCCAAAGAAAATATTTCAATTCTCTCAAATATCATTGTTTCAAAGTTCCCTTTGGGATCTGGGCTGGCTTCTGGTTTTTTTAAGGGAAAAAGGAGGTTTAGATGTTCAGAAGAATACAAAGCCCATTGAGGCTTTCCCCCTGGTAACTTATACAGTATCACAGCCCAAATGACATATAGTTTTTCAAGATACATTTGGAAATGACAGTGTCCTCCAGGAGACAGAAATCATCTTTGGTCCTCTCAGTCATTTGACAGGTTTAGTGAATATAATATTTTACAGTCTTACAGGGGGGTTTTTAAAAAAAAAAATGTAAGTGTAATATTTTGCAGTTTGCTTAATGATCCTTTGTATTTATGATCTTTGAGAGAAGTTGTAGAAAAGAAGCATGCAAGAATGAATGGTGACATCTCTTAGCCAACTTCTTCCTCCCCCTCTCACCCCTAGCCTGCAGGTTTGGGATATTTAAAAGAAAATGAGGAACAATGGAATCGCAACACACACACACACAATGCCAGTGGTGGAGAACCATGGAGCTGGAAGCTGGTTTCCATGCCCCAAACCCTTTACTGACCCTGACTTGCACCCAATGTGTTTTTGACAGGCTAGAATGTGCCCTTGATCTCCGATGATGCTTCTTGCTTGCCTGGATGAAGGAAAGAGAAAGGTGTGCATGTGGGCGTGCTGTACAAAGGTAATTTGTATAGCCCTGTGCTCTTTTGGGAGGAGGGAGGGAGGGATATACATTCAAACAAACAAACAAACAACTAAGGTTTATATGTGAATCATTTACCCCCACAATGGAAAGTATTCCTCTTCTTGTTTTGCACCACATTGTGATTAAATCAGAAAATCTTCAATTAGCCACAATTTCTTGTTACATCTGGAAAGCCCCTGGACTGTTTCCTATATTGTTCTGGAAGCTTCCCAAACCCTCTGGAGCAGTTCTTTTGGTGGAACGGACACAAGGGGCTGCAGGGGTAAGGGGCAGTCCATCAAATTAGCTCCTTCCTTGTTTCAGCAAAGCAAAGCATCCCAAGGACAGAGTTCAAATACGTATAAATTAGGGTAGGTTGAAGATCCCCTTAGTAAATAGTATGGAACTTAGTATAGAACATACAGGGAGAGCTAACTGGAGACTGGATGAGGGAAATAAAATGTGTTTTGGAGTCACATAGAAAAAATAGAGAAGTTAAGAGGGAGCTGGGCTCTATGGGAATAGAATGACTAAAAGAAATAGTGGGTGATTAGATAGGCAGGAATTCAAGGGATGAAACTAAATATAAAGGTTCACAGAACATCTCAACTGGGTTCATTACCATCCATGGTTCGACTTATGAAACCTCTGCCCCCAAATATGTAATTACTGTATCTTGAGATCAACAGTTGTCATAGCTGATTGAAATTCCTCAGTTTCTTTCCATTAACTTTTTTTTATTTAATACTTACAGAGAATAGTCCCTTTCCAAATATTACTAGAACATTGTGTACTGTTAATGGAAATAGCATGTTGATTGCCACAGAAATGGGAGATAATTTATCTCTGGTAAATAACAGGATCTGTTCAGAATGGAGAAACAACATGTGTTTCGAGTGTGGGGGCATGAGAAAATAATCCTTTGCCCTTGAAGAATCCATTAAGAAACCTGCTCCCTTCTTAAACAACAACATGGTTTTCCTTGTGAACAACACAAGGAGAAAAAATGGGAACTGATGCAGTATTTTTATGTGGAAAGGTGAACAAAAGATAAGTGCAAATTGCAGTGGAAGCCTCAGAGAATTTCCTGTGGAAACAGTAAAGGGCTTTACTTGGGAACAGCTAAAGAACTAACCTCAAAAATAGTCACAAGAGCTGTAACAAACAACCTGAAGTTAACCTCAATTTTCAAGGGAGTTGAATTGTTGCCCACTTGAAGTTCTCAATGTTCATTTTGAGTTCATAGTTGGTGGGGGGGAGGAAGGAACATTGACGATTATAAAACAGAGTAGGAGGCATGAAAAAGGCAAGTTCAACGCCCTGTCCTCTGTGAGAGGTTAAAAAGAAGGCAAAATACAGAACACTTTTAAGAAAGGCATACAAGGAAAAAACAAGACTGTAAGACCAAGGAGACACAACGGGAGTTTGTGATCTTTTTTTCTACCCTAGCCTTTGGCTCAGAGGGAAATGGAAGAAGGAAAAATAGCACAGCTCTTGTCAAGAAGAGAGATACATGAGGAAAACAATGCAGTTGTAAAGACGACATGAATGAAAAATAAAAGTGAAAAATATTAGAACAAAGAAAAAGAAATCCTGAGAGCATAACAGAGGAAAATGAAATGAAGAGAATGTAATGGGGGGCATATCAGCCCTCTGAATTTTCAGGGAGTTTTACTCAAGATCTTCTGTGAAACAAGAAAATTGCCCTGTCAAAATATATCTCTATCATTCGGGGGTGGGGGGCATGGATTGATCCAGAAATAGTCAATACTTAATAACTGTATTTTTAAACAAAGGTGATAATAAAGGTAGCTGCTTTGTGGAGTTAGATATTTTTCCTAAGTTCACTTCTTTGAAATAATCTCAGCTGGGTTTTTGAAAGGTGGCAAATGGGTTTTTACATGTGCTGGAAGTCAATTTTCCCCCAGCTATCTTATTCTTAAAAGCCAATTATTTAGATGCTTTTATTCTTCTGATACATGTCCGTTCCTGCTTCCCATGGCCTTGTGGGATTTTGAGCCAACTGATTTAGAAACATTTTTCTCTGTTTCAAGGAATAATTTAAATCCTAGGCAGCAACTCTAAGACTAGTTGTGAACTTTTTAATGGGGCATAAGAAGAAGATGTAACTGGGTACAGATAGGTCATAGTCCTTCATTAAATACTAGTCCCATTGAATCCTTATAAACACCTGGAATAACATTTCAAAGACAGGATTATAGACGTGAGATGTTTTAACAAGAATAACTTTTAAAATAATATTTCCTGTCATTTTTTAATATCAAATATGCAGGTTTCCTTTCAAGCATTTTAGCACTGCTCCTGAGGATGTCCTGTGCAGGCTGATCCCAGCCCTGTGGTGCTTCTACTGATCTCCCCCAAATGGGCACCACAGTGTCCTCCCATGCCCTTTGAAGCTGCCCTTGAGTCTGGGAGGAGCATCTCATGCCTTTTCAAGATGAACAGAACCTGGGACAGAAGAAGGGGGCAAAGGGTTCACCTCACCTGGCAGCATCCAAATCACCCTCCGTATCTCTTTTCTGCACATGAATTTGCCTTCCATTGCTCTGCATTGTTTTCTGGGCTTTGGGAAGGAGGTGTAGTACTAATACTAATACTAATACTAAAATACTAATTTATTACTTATACCCCACCCATCTGGCTGGGCCTCCCCAACCACTCTGGGTGGCTTCCAACAGAATATCAAAAACACAATAAAACATCAAACATTAAAAACTTCCCTAAACAGGGCTGCCTTCAGATGTCTTCTAAAAGTCAGGTAGTTGTTTATTTCCTTGACATTTGATGGGAGGGCATTCCACAGGGCAGGCACCACTACTGAGAAGGCCTTCTGCCTGGTTCCCTATAACTTCACTTCTTGCAGTGAGGGAACTGCCAGAAGGCCCTTGGCACTGGACCTCAGTGTGCGGACTGAACAGTGGGGGTAGAGACACTCCTTCAGGTCTACAGGACAGAGGCTGTTTAGGGCTTTAAAGGTCAGCACCAACACTTTGAATTGTGCTCGGAAACATACTGGGAGCCAATGTAGGTCTTTCAGGACTGGTGTTATATGGTCTTGGAGGCCACTTCCAGTCATCATTCTAGCTGCCACATTCTGGATTAATTGTAATGAGGCCTCAGGCAGGATCCTGCAGCTCTCTTGTCTCCAGGTGGGCTTTGGGAAGAAGGTGGGAGGGCTCTTGGACACTGCCAGAGCATTGTGTCTGCCTCCCTAAACCAGGCAGAAGCTTCCCAGGCTTTGGGAAGGAGGCATGAGGCTCTGATTTTGGGAAAGAAAAAGGTCATGGGACTGCATATCAAAGCATTCTGCCAGAAAAAAGCACTGCCTGTGCCCCTCTAGATATTTTGGGACTTGTATTCCCATCAGCTCTAGATGGGATGGCCAATTGGGTGAGATGGTTCCCCACCATTGATGACATCAGACTGGTTTTCTGATGTTGAAATACAACTTACCATTTTCTGGAATCTACTTTTTAAAGTTTTTCTGGGGCCTAAGCTGCTGTATGATAAAGTTGGTGAACTTGTTTTCTTTTGTAGGAAAGACAGTCAGGCTGGCAGCATCGACTAAAGTCAAATTTGTTTATGCAGGCAAAGGGATATTGTCTGCTTGATGGAAATGCCAGTTTATGCATCCTATAAGCATTTTCTGACAGGCTTGTGCTAGCTTTTGAGTCATATTGAGGATATCCAAGTTAAGAGGTCACTCATGGGCCTTTAATGTCAAATATAGTATGAATATATCGAAAATCTATGCTTCGCTACTTCTAGGTCATCCCAGAGGGCATAGCTACAGCTAAGAAATTCAGTGTGGGAAATAAATAGTCCTCAATGTGGAAATAAATAGCCGTAATATTTCTTATAAGAATCTATTTCTGAGGAATTGGTTACAGATGATTAGAAAATATTGAAAAAAGGTTGTGGAAAGCATTTTTTTTTTGTTCACTAAAACTGAATAAAACAACATGAATATCTGGATTTGAAACATAACGACTGCACCAAAGCTCATAGGATGGGACCAAAGTGATAGCTATCATTTTGACAGATAGTCTAAACCCCTTTTGTTCCCTTCTTCCCTGATGATATTCCTATATTTTCCCAGGTATAATACTAGGTTTTTTGCTAAAAAAAAAAGTAAAAAATTGGGGGTCGTCTTCTACACAGAACATGGGCACCTGGGGAGATTTTTTTATAATATTTAAGCATATGTCTGGGATTTTGGCTTGGGGCAGGCTAAGGCTGTCCCTCCTGCTGCCTCCTCCCTTTCTCCTCCCCCTCTGAGCTGCATGCTGGCCACTGGCTTGCCTCCTGAAGCCCCCACTGGCTCGACCATGGGAGCAAGAGCAGCTGCCACCGCTGCTGCTTAGAGCTGCCTCAGCCACCTATCCTTGCCCTTCTTTCCTTTCCCCCTTTCCCCCCAAGCCTGCTCACCATCTTCCTCAGCTTAGTTTGCTCGACGGCATGGCCCGTGCAGAGTGGGCGCTGCCTTCCCCCGTGAAATATACTTAGAGTCGAGTATGGATTTCATGCTCTTTATTCAGCTCATAGTAGTGAGGAATGAAAGTTCCCCCAAAATATCTGCTTTATATACATTACACAATGGACCGCACATGATTGGCTAATTCTGGGATTCTCCTGTAGGCCAATCACGTTGCGTATTCACTTCCAACTGGAGCTGGATTGGGTGGCTCCTGTGGACCAATCATACTACTGCATTGTTCTAGGACCAATCAGACTGCTACATTCTGAATCCTATTGTTCTAGGCCTTTTGGATCCTATTCAACTCAGTACATAACACCCCGGCTCTTCTTCGGTAACCTGCTTGGGAGCCTCTTTTCCCTGGCTTCCCTGCAGCAGCAGCTGCCACCAAGGGGGGGGGCATGTGGTGCCCCAACTGCTGCCTTTGCTTCTGCACCACAGTGCACCTCATGCTGGAAACTTTAAAGGCAATTGCCCCCGAAAAGATAAACCTGCCACCACAGATCATCCAGATTTTCACTTCTATTTGACGGTTTTGTTTTCGTAAATTTGGGCTGAAAAAAATAAGGGTAGTCTTATACATGGGGGCGTCTTATACATGGAAAAATATGCTAGTTTCTACAGGTACACCATTACCAGTTGATAAGTTTGTCTAACATTCTTCTTCTCTGAACAATTGTTCAAGTAAATTTATTCAATGCTACATTTGGGAAATAAAATGCAAATTAGGGCTTGACTCACCTTCTGCCACATTCTTCCACACAGGCCTAAGTTTAAAATTGTGTGCAGTACATTGGAAGTTGGATAGATTGTGTTAAACAGCATTATCTTATTTCAACAATTATTTCTATAACTGAGGAAGAGCAGCTATTCTGAGTAACAGCAGAATGCTTTCTGAAACACAATCCAACCATATTCTGTTCACTTCCTCATTGTGGCTTTCCCGCTTCTCATTATTTTTTTTAAAAGGTTGTCTTAAGTTCCCTTCTAAAGTCAAGATCAATAGCACAATTCGTTTCCTTTTGATACATCATAAATTAAATACACTTCTTGAGATGGATGCCTGATGCTTGCTACAAAAAAGCAGTGAGATACTAAATAGAACCCCAGAGGCTATTTTGTTTTCAAATATTAATGTGCCTTCCTGGTCTGCTGCTTCTCTCTGCCCCTCTCCTCCCAAACTGAGGTGACAAAGCTGTCCTTAACCAGTGAAATGTTCCTTCCCTTGCCAGCTTCTTCCCCAACTCTTTCCTCATTGCATCAGATTACAGGGTAGACAAAAATAAGTGCTGTGCCACTGATTTTTAGCAACTTTTGGGCACAATTCTGCCTCTGATGTGTTAGGATCTTCCTCTCCCCTTAGCAGGATACAGATTGCTCTAGAATGAGAGAGTTCAGCCAGTTATGCTTGGAACAAGTCTCATCAGTATCAGCCAGCATGGCCAATGGGGATGCCAGTTGGAATCCAACTTCATTCTGCAGGGCCACAGGTCCCCCATCCCTGTCCTAATGCGCCACATAATACACACATGATCCTCTTACCGGCCCATGCTTTCTAAGCTCTAACAAGTCATGTTTAAATTCTGCTCTTCTTCAAAATGACAATGCCACTTTGGTGGATTTTATTAACTTTCCGTTTAATGTTTTAGAACCAATTCTTAAACACCAATAAATCCAGGATTTACTAAAGCTGTCACATTAAGGAGCTGTTTGACATACATTTGAATTGTTTGTCGTTTTTGTTGTTGTTGTTCATGCTCCTAATATTTGAATTTATATTCTCCCCCTCCCACATCAAAAAAAGCAACCCTGAGGGTGGAGATTCAGTGTACTTGGAGATCTACAGTGACACGCTTCCAGAGAAGGCAAAACACTGCTGTTAGAACAGTCACTAAGTCTGCAATAATATTGAAGGGTTATGGTCTAGTACAGGCATAGGCAAACTCAGTCCTCCAGATGTTTTGGGACTACAACTCCCATCATCCCTGACCACTGGTCCTGTTAGCTAGGGATGACGGGAGTTGAAGTCCCAAAACATCTGGAGGGCCAAGTTTGCCTATGCCTGGTCTAGTAACTAAAGAGAAGGATTTCCAGGTCCAATTGATTTCCAGGTGAGAATGCTAAGTGCAAACTCAATTATCCCACTGAAGTGTTAAAATTATCTATTTTGGATTGTGTTTTGATGTTTGAAGTGTGCACATATTTTTTACATCAGGGTGGGGAACCTTCAACTTCCACACCTCCCGATTTGACCCACATGGCCATTTTCAGGAAACCTTCATGTCAGGTGTGGGGTGGGTAAGAGCAGGACTTCAAAGGAGCAATTGGGAACTTCAAGCTCCCAGTTCCTGCTTTTATTAGCAAAGTGTGGTTCCATCTGCCATCCGGGCAGATGGGAGCACATCTTCAGTCCCTGCACATGCCCATATCTGCTTCAAACCCGGGCCAGCCAGTATTCCTGCTCCTGAACTGTAGAAGAGACTAAAGCCACCTGAGGACCCACATATCCCATGGAGGAAGGGAAGCAGTAGTTAGCCCTCCCTGCTATGACTCAAGGAAGGCATTGATGGCAGAGGAAGTAGGAACAGTTTACATGGAGATTTGAAGGAGAAGAGTGGAGGGGGTGTTTGAAGGCATGCTCCTACCCTGTCAGCTAAGGCAGGTAGGAAAGTACCTTGTTCAAGGCTTTCAAGTGCCCTTTCTCCATTTCTCCTTCAAACTTCCCAGAAAATATGCTTATTATGTGCTTTTTAAAATTTTGGATCTTATTTAAAGCTAACTTTTGAAACTGGCATTGATACACCATGGAAAATACATACTTCTTTAAAAATATAGTTCTAATTTTCTTATTCTCACAGAGGAACTGAGGATCAAAACAGTCACAAATGGAGACAAATGAATTTCCATCTGCAGGAATGACTGTCATACTTTGTATTGCTTCTTGTGATTATGTCCCACAGAAATGGAACAAAACACTTACAAAAAGTACTACTGCTTAAAGATCCTCTTGGAAACAGATACAGTGAGTCACACTTGATAATTGCCTTCCAAACACATGCTTGATAATACGCTGAGGATAGCAAGAGAATATGGATGATTTGCCTGAACTTCATTAAACAGATGAAGAGGTATAGGCAGGGCTGGGTGATGATGATGTGGCAATCACATACAGTGGTATCTCGGGTTACAAACTTAATTCGTTCCAGAGGTCCCTTCTTAACCTGAAACCGTTCTTAACCTGAGGTACCACTTTAGCTAATGGGGCTTTCTGCCACCATGCTGCTGCCACACCGCCACCGCGCGATTTTTGTTCTCATCCTGGGGCAAAGTTCTTAACCCGAGGTACTACCTCCGGGTTAGTGGAGTTTGTAACCCAAAGTGTTTGTAACCCGAGGTACCACTGTATGGAATTCTCCCTCCTCTTCCCCACAATATGAATTTAAGGAAACGTGTTGTGTAATGCCATCGGGTTGTATATTTCCTTCCCCCTGCTCCATATTTTTAGTAGCTGCTGTGTGATGCAGGAGATACCAATTTGTTAGCATCATATAATGCATTTTCATAAGTACCTATTAAGGGACGGAACAGAGACAACTGAATGCGAAATTATAATTTTTGTCCTGTAAGAATATATCTTTGAATTGTAGTTGGCATTTAAAACAATATATATGAGAATAATAATCAGGCTAGATTTTACAACAAATAGGATGGATCAACAGTTTCTTTTTAGAGCTATAGGTTGCTTCTGCATATAATAATAATAATAATAATAATAATAATAATAATAATAATAATTTTATTTGTACCCCATCCATCTGACTGCCTTGCCCCAGCCAATCTGGGCAGCTTCCAGCGTATATAAAAACATAGTAAAACATTAAACCTTAAAAAGCTTCCCTATACAGGGCTGCCTTCAGATGTTTCCTAAATGTTATACAATTACTCATCTCCTTTAACATTGCTGGGAATAAGATGGAAGCAAAATTAAAATGGAAATGCACACAATGGTTCATATTAAATTATCCAGCAATTTCCTTTGTAGTGGAAAAATATTTTTCCATGATATTTACTCAAATGTAACTTCCATTCAGAAAGTTCCTTTTTAATGTTAATTAACAGTTACCTGTTTGTCGTATTCTGATCATTTTACTCCTTTCTGTTGATGGCGACTGTGAATATCAGTGCTGAAATACCTCCTAATTGTTCCCCCAGTTGTCCTAGTAAAAGGTAAAGGTACCCATGCCCGTACGGGCCAGTCTTGACAGACTCTAGGGTTGTGCGCTCATCTCACTCTAGAGGCCAGGAGCCAGCGCTGTCCGCAGACACTTCCGGGTCACGTGGCCAGCATGACAAGCTGCATCTGGCGACCCAGCGCAGCACATGGAACGCCGTTTACCTTCCCGCTGGTAAGCGGTCCCTATTTATCTACTTGCACCCGGAGGTGCTTTCAAACTGCTAGGTTGGCAGGCGCTGGGACCGAACGACGGGAGCGCACCCCGCCGCGGGGATTCGAAGTCCTAGGTGATGAGGCTTTTACCCACAGTGCCACCCGCGTTCCCCCAATTGTCCTAATGTCAGGTTAATTTCCCATGGCAAGATCGGCTCCAGCATTCAAAAGTATTTTGCATATATACTATTTTGCATATATACTTAATACTATTCACCCCATCCTAGTGATCACTGGGCATGGAGCTCTAGTAGTACACACCTGGCATTCTTCCACTATCACATTCCTTGGAGAACATGGACCTGTCCTCCTTTACTGGAGCTCTGTACATGTATATGGAGCCCTTGCTTGAGGTGTGGTCTGCAAGGATGGATATAGATATAAAGCTGGTCATTTTAAAGCTAGCATTCTTGGTAGCTGCAAATACGTTTGGCATAAAAGCCAATGCTCTCTATGTAGACTTCTGGTGCCCCAAGTATCTCTGAATCTGTAATAGATTAGCATATATATTTCATTTGGAGGTGAAAATGTTACCACTCCCATGGCAGAAAAAGATATTTCATGGTAAAAAAACATGTGCATTTACAGAAAACCAGTCTTGAAAAATGATGTCTGGAATAATATATAGAACTGTGCTATTTCAAATGGCAACTTGAGTTTTATTTAACTAAAGAAGTGCATAGTTTGTGGAGTATAAAGGAAATTCTGCTATTCTGTGGTATTGATAAAAGAGAGTAAAAAGCATGAGAAAAGATGGTTTTGATTTTAATAACGAGACTCCAACCAATAATACATGACCCATAGACATATTGCAAATCTCCATTCTGTGATCTTTTCAGGTCTCATGTGGTATGTTGGGTCATCTTCGGTCAGTACTTGAATAGATATTTCTATGGAAAACCAAACTACCGTTTGGAAAAGGTGATGGGTATCTGCGCTTGATGTCATTGAACAAGATGGCAAAGTATTAAAAGGTTTTCCTGTAAAAGAGCTCTCCTGGGGGTGGGGGCAAAGACTATCTCTACATTTAGCACATCTATAGAACTACAGAGCAATTGTCACCTAGTCTATAGAAATGACAATGTTACAGTGTACTTTCTTGTTGTAGATTGTATTAGTAGCTTTTGACAGCTAAAGCAAGTTAACTTTGTATACGAAGAAAGTAAAATTGGGGTCAGCATTAACATCAGTCTTCAATAAAACTCTTCAAGAGATGAATTCTCTTCTAGTTTGCTTTGCTCAATAACTTAATAACAAGAAAGTGAAAGGAAGGTAAAACAGTTGCTTCAGCCTTTCAGTTCTGGCATTTAAGATAACCTTAAAAAACTTGTCTTTTCATTATTGTTTAGATAATCTAATTCAGTTTATTTTATTTCTCTGGATCCACTCAGTGTTTCATATTCTTCTTGATGTTATACTACTTTTATTTCTCTATGCATCTGGGTCCTAGCCTCTGGACCAAGAAAAAACAACCTTCTTCCATCTTCCATGTAGATACATTAGATCAAGATACACTACGTCCGCAGCATTCCCCTGATCCAATAAACTTGTAACTCTATAAAAAAGAGAGATCAGATTTGTCAGGCCTGACTTGTTTTGAGAAATCCATGCTGGCTCTTAGTAACCACAATATCCATTTCTAAGTGCTCACAGCCTAACAGTTTAATTATCTGTTTTAGGACCTTTCCTATTATTAATGTCAAGCTAACTGATCAGTCGTTACCTGGGTCTACTTTTCCCCCCTGTTTGAAGATGGGGATAACATTTGACCACTTCCAGTTCACAGGGACCTCATCTGTCCTCCAAGAATTCTCAAAGATTATAGACAGAGGCTCTGGGGTTACATCCACAAGCTCCTTTGGTACCCTTGGATGCAGCTCATCAGGCCCTGAAGACTTGAATTCATTTAAAGTGGCTAGGTGTTCTGTTGCCACCTCATTTCCTACATTGGGCTGCAGCTCCCTCCTTGTATCATATATTCAGTTATCACCAGGTTGGACACCGTTTTCCTTTTGTGCAAAGTAGGTGTTGAGTAGTTCTGCCTTCTAATTACCTAATAGCATTTTTCTGTCTTCTCCATACTGAGCACCCATTACTTGCTTACTCTTCTTCTTGCCAAATAAACTTTTTAAAAAAGATTAGTTTTAACCTCTGTTGCAAGCCGGAGCTCATTCTAAACTTTGGCCTGCCTTCTCCCAGCAACTGTTGTCTTCTCTTGTATACATTCCTTCATCATTCCCCTTTCTTCTGTTTCATATACAGGTCCTTATTAAATTTCAGCTGTCAGCTCCTTATGCAGCCGCACCAGTTTCTTTAGGTGACTCCCACTTTTCTTTTTTGTTGGAATTGTCTGCATTTGTGGCTTCAGTATTTCACCTTTCAGAAACTCCCATCCATCTTGGGCTCCCTTGAGTATTTCAGACCAT
This sequence comes from Podarcis filfolensis, assembly GCF_964270895.1. Classification (NCBI taxonomy): domain Eukaryota; kingdom Metazoa; phylum Chordata; class Lepidosauria; order Squamata; family Lacertidae; genus Podarcis; species Podarcis filfolensis. The sequence continues at coordinate 75,758,177 of NC_139604.1, read as the reverse complement.
AGAATCTCACCCAATAGTTCCTTTTTGAAATCAGCCTTCTTAAAGTCCAGAGTGCATGTCTGACTACACTCAGCTTCCCCTTGCCTGTGTATCATGAAACCCAAGAGGATATGATCACTTCCTCTCAGGTTGCCAGTACTTCCGTTTCATTTATCAGTTCCTTCCTATTGGTGAGGACCATGTCCAAGATAAATGACCCCCTTGTTGCTTCTTCCACCTTCTGGGAAATGAAATTGTTAGCGAGGCAATTGAGGAATCATTGATGGTCTTGTCACATTGGAAGTGTACATGGCATTCCGTATATTTTACAAGTATACTATTGGGACAGCATAGAGTAACTTTTTATAATTTCTCACACAGATAAACTGTTTCCATTACTCTTATTACAGGTTGGTTGCCAGGTTGGCACCTGTCTGTTTCAGGAGACAATGGTGGAGTGTGCCCCTGGGGGTGAAGTCAAACTGTTGGAAGGTCACAGTGCCTGCTGTGGTTGAAGGGACTTATACGGGAGAGACATGTTCTGTTGGGCTGTGTATGTGATAAATGGGAGAAAATATCGGGGTGAAGGTGTCTTTTTCTATTTGTCTCCATGTGAGTCTCAGTTTATTGGTTACTTTTTCTAATAAGGCTGTTTCCATACTATTTGATACCATCGGTCCATGCTTACTCCTGACATGTCTCTCCAGTGTCTGGCTATGATGCTTTTGGCTGCTGAGAGTAGATGGGTTATTAGCTCTTTATGATGTGAGTGGGCATTATTGGAAGATGTTTAGTAGGGCCAGTTCTGGGGTGACTTCTAATACCTGCTTAGTTATTTTGCATATTTCTTGTAGAAGAAGAAGAAGAGTTTGGATTTGATATCCCGCCTTTCACTCCCCTTCAGGAGTCTCAAAGTGGCTAACATTCTCCTTTCCCTTCCTCCCCCACAACAAACACTCTGTGAGGTGAGTGGGGCTGAGAGACTTCAAAGAAGTGTGACTGGTCCAAGGTCACCCAGCAGCTGCATGTGGAGGAGCGGAGACGCGAACCCGGTTCCCCAGATTACTAGACTACCGCTGTTAACCACTACACCACACTGGCTCTCTGATTGATGTCCAGAAGAGTTGGATTTTAGGACATTCCCACCACATGTGGAGGTATGTGCCTGTGGAGGTGCATCCTCTCCAGCATTTTGGTGAGGTTCCTGGGTGTATTAGTAATAGTATCCGTGGTGTTAGGTACCACCTGTGAGTTTCAGAGTGAATTCTTTTCTTTTCACTGATATGGATTTAAAGGGAGGCTTAGACCACATTCTGGTCCATTGGGTGGGGTTAATCTCATAGCCTATGTCATCCTCCCATTGTTTTTTGATTAAGTTGAGGGGGTTTGTGGGATTTTTGAGAAGTATTTTGCATATATTGGATACCATCCCTTTGCCGTGTCCCTTTGTCGTTAAGAGGAGGTTTTCGAAGGTTGTTAGGGGCCTAGTTGCTGCTGAATTTACTACTGGAATATTTAAGAGGGCAAGAAACATGTTCTGCTGCAGCTGGGGCAGATGGTTGTGCTGTTGCAGATGCACTATGGTGTTTCTTCTCTCTGTGCTATCAGTAAGTTCCAGCTGTGAATATGGTCAGCTTCTGTCCATTTTGCCCTTCACCTCCAACAGCAAAATACATCAGGTTGGCCTTGTGGAATGTACTATGTGATTAAAGCCTGGTCTCCAGGATATGATTTAGTGTAAGACTCACAATCTTTTAGTTTAGCTTAGCTAAAACCCCAACTCACAGCCTTTTTATTTTAAAAAAACCCCACAAGGAAGTCTGCAGCTGGGCATGGAAGATTTGCGGTGACTCACAGCATCAGCCTGGCACATAAGATCTTGTAAAGCATATCAGGCAATCAAACACACTGATTAAACACATTGGAAAAATATAATTAGCTCATCTATTTGGAATTATACCATAATTAATATATTGGGGATTCGACTTGAGCCAAGAATGAGACTTGTCTAAGGAAGGAGAGATGCATAAATAGGATCAGCAGAATGTTCACAATCATTCCCTTAAATTATTCTTTACAGATCAATGAATTTTTAATAATACATTTCCATATTTGTTGAGAATTTTAAATAACGAATTACAGGCAGAAATGGTCATAGGACTACTCAGTAAAAGTTTTTCCCAATTGATTTTATCTTTGTCCAGTTTTGAATGCGATGGTGCAAGTCTGAATGCTAGCATGCGTGAATCTATAGTCAATTCACAGGATACTTTGGATTATCTTAAGTCAGAGATGGAGAGCCTGTGGCTCTCCTGAGTTTATTTATTTTATTTTTAATTATTTTAAAGCATTTCTAAACTACTTAATATTTGAAAATCTCTAGGCGGGATACAAAAATGCAACACCAAAACAATAAAACAGTATAAAAGCAGAGATACCAACATATAAAGCAGCAAAACGGTATAATAGCAATAGAATAAAATCAGAAATTCAGCAATAACAGGTCCAATCTTATGGGTCAAAGTAAGTCCAGTCAAAAATATGTGTCTCTACAAGATGCTGGTGAACCATACCTGGTTTAAATTTACCTTGAAGTCTCATTTCAAAAGCTGCAGATTGAAGCAATTTGGTGGAAAACCTGAACAATTCTGTAGATGGATGGTCAGCACACGCTGCATCAGACCTACAGAGAAGAACGAATGAAAATAATTTTACATGGCCCATTTGTTAAATGAATAATAAAGGGTACAATTTTAAAGCTTTTCATAGGGAAAGATATGGTGACATTTCAGCACAAAGACTTGAAATTGCTTGTTCAAATGATGAGGAATATGTGAGCAAAGCAGGAAAGTCTGAGGACATCCATCAGAATCCTTTGACTCTGCACAAATTATGAAAAGAAATGCGACTGATTGCTGCCTTGTACAGACTTTGGCTGAATTCCTTCTAGAGAAGCCAGAGATAATTTTTATAGGCATTGAAGATGGTATGATACTAGTGCCATTTCCCAGCTCATCTCTTTGTCCCAGCCTGAAGAGGTGTTGCAGAATCTTTGTAGAACCTTAGAAATCATAGAATTGTACAGTTGGATAAAACCCTGCGGATCATCTAATCCAGGGGTGGCCAACTCCCAAAAAACTGGCAGTGATCTTCTCGCTTTTTGGGAGTTCAGGTCGAAGTTGTTGAGTTTTTTTAGGAATGAAAGCCCTGTTTTGGGGGGTTCTGGTCAAAGTTTTTGAGCTTCTTTGGGGGGAGCCAGTGATCTACCACAGATATCCAGATCACAGTCTGCCTGTTGGACATGCTTGATTTAATCCAACCCCTGAAATGCAGGAATATGCAGCTGTCTCATATGGGATTGAACCTGCAACCTTGGCATTATCAGCACCATGCTCTAACCGACTGAGCTATTCAGAAGACACATGGAAGCCTTGACACTGGGACAGTACAAGACCACTGGCCAGCCTGAAAGGGGCCTATTCCTGTGCCTCTGTCACCTGTCGTTAGACTTCTTGATTCTAAAAGCAGATTGACAATGGAACCAATTACCTAGAGGAGGAGTAGGTTCTCCTTTGCTGGATATCTTCAAGCAGATTCTGAACAGCCACCTGTAGAGGCTGCCCAAGTTCTGGGAAAGCCATTCTCCAAGTCTATGATTCTAGATTGATGTGCCCTTGATCCTCCTGTTGTGAGTCTGTGTAGCTTCACTATTCTTTATTTAACTACATCCTCTCCAAGTCTTCTCCTTTCTTTCACTGGACCTGCTGCCTGCTCTGGATCCTTTACTTACCAAAGTACTCATGTCTCTATAGGCAGAGAAAGCAAACACGAAAATGTGATACTAGGTACCTAGAACCAGACAACTACAGGTTGGCTCAAGAGACTTCAAAGTGCAAACAGATTGGCCTGCCCTCAACTTTTTATGCGGGTAAGATTATGTTTGCCATCCCAACCCAAACCCCTTTTGCTGAGATCCGCTTGTTTCTTTAATGGGTTGTAAACAGCGTGCAATTATAAAATGTTTCATAGCTTCCAGACTGTCTTTGTCATGATGCTCTTGAGAATGAATAAAACAGATTTTTTCCTTGGCATCTAAATTGCTACATCTGGAGAGCTGACAATTAGAGGTATATATATCCTAATGAAACTACGTGAAGGAGTCTGGCAGGACCTGCAAAAGTGACAGTCCATAGCTCTGCATGTTGCCTGGAAGGCAGGTTATTGTTGCGATATGTCATTTTGCTAGGTTAAACAAGTATTTAAGGATCCTATCTTGGGAAAACCGCTGGGGTTTTTTCCTTTGCACAGACATATGCTACAACTGCAGTGGGCATTTCACTTACTTTTTCTTTCTTTGACAGAAAATCCCCCTGGAAAATATTTGCTATATTTCCCCCCCTCCCTTGTTTGATGGCAGGCTTCAGACCTGATTTTAATTCTATGTCATAATAAAGGCAATAGAGACTTTCAATAAAATCACGACGGATCCAAAAGTGGTGCTCCATCTGCTAGACTGTCACACAAGATATTATTCTTCAAAAGCAGAACATCTCTTGAGAGTCAGTAAAGCAATCTTGGGCACCAAAAGGGAAATTCAAGTCCTCACTGCTAGATAATGCAAGTCTGGAGTACTCTTTGCAATAGTTTGCTGTAATGGGACCTATTCACCACATAAGTAAGTCAAGAAATCCAAAAGATTCCTGAACTTCCTTACAGCAAAAATGTTTCGTGATCTCCATGGAGATGCTCTGAAATTGAATCTGAAGTTACTGAACTATCACATAGCATACTTTCTGGGAAAGACAGATAAGCCATTTAAAAAAAATTATTCAATTAATAATAACAGATAGCAAGAATCTAGCACCTGAAAATTACTTTCTGTCCTGTTGTGATTTGAGCCTTTTGGCATCTATGGAGAGAGTGCAGTAGTTCCCAAATCTTGCTGCAGATTAAGCTCCCACAGAGGCCTCTGTCTGTTTTTAAAGCACAAAAATTTTTTGAATTCACTAAACTCAGGAACAGATGATAGTTACATTCCAGTGTGGTAGACCCAGACCATTATCACGGTATTTGGAGTTTTGATCAGGCACACTTCTTTGGGTGTCCTTTCAGATTGTTTGGTACTCATTTATCCAAGATGGCTGCTGCTAGTTGGAACCGGTAGGGCAAAAAACAGGGAAGCCAATTATAGGTGAAACTGGAGTCAATCATAGGTAGAACCAACTAATTCTAGCTTTGTCCCCATCCTCCTTCCTGTTGAGACATTGAGTTTCTCCCAACTCTATCTGGAGAAAGCATAAGGACTGCCTCAATGAGTAACCACATAAATCTAGTGCTGGGCAAACTCTTATTGGCTCTATTCAGAATCAGCTTAGCAATGACAACCCTCCTCAGTCAAGGCCTGGAAAAAAGCAACAATATTTTTTCCTGACAATAGCTGGTACATACAAATTGATAGTGCCACACATGCATATCTTGTTGCTCCCCTGTAAACAAACATATCTGGGAATGAAAGGCGATAGATGTGAATGGGGTACAGTAACAGCATAAAAAGAATAGAACTACAAAAGACAATCCAACAAATGATCCTAAATAGAGAAGATACACACCAAATAAAAGGATGCTTTTGTTGGGCCTGTGATCCAGTAACACAGTTCAATGGTGGGGATAAACATTAAAGAACTCTGTAGTTTCAAAGAAAATAGAGAATTTAACTTTAAAGAGCTTTTTCACATATGCCTACAAAGATGCAGGCCAGTGAGAAACTTATTAACATCTCACTTTACATTTTGAACTGGAGGAAAAGTTGGGAGGAGGGGGTGAGTAAATATTCACAATATTTATTTATATTTATTTAGCAAAATCGATATAGTGCCAGATCATAATAAAACCTCCGAATGGTTTATAAGGCAGTACAGCTATATGTGGTAAGATGGGCGATTTTGTATTCTGAGTAAGTTAATGCTAACTCTGGCGGCATCACTACATAAGAACTTAAAAGAGCCTGCTGGATCAGGCCAATGGCCCATCTAGTGAAACATCCTGTTCTCCCTGTGGCTGACCCTGTGGAAACCCTGCAAACAGGACCTGAGCACAAGAACACTCTCCAGTCCAAACATGGAAGCAGAGCATTGCCTTCACAATCTGCAAAGGCAGAGCAGAACGTTAATCATGACTCGTTGCCATTGATATCCACCATCCTACATGTTGGGATACTGCCAGGGAGATAATATCCATCTGAGCCCCCAAGCTCGGTGCCGGACGATCCATCGACCTCCCGTAGTCACGCAGTATCAGCAATTTAGCGACACTAAGCCTCTGGCTTAGTGCACACTCTTAACAGCAGAATTCACACAGCAAAAGTTGCACAAGCAGGACAGCATATTTACAGTTTATTTGGCGTTGGTCAGAACAAAGAAAACATGACCGTCTGCTCCGACTGCTCAGGCAAGAAGAGGCGAAAACGAAAGGAACATATAGCATAAACATCCTGTGAGACAGGAACTTACGCAGGCTGTTATACAAACATCCTGCTCCCTTTTAAGGTGGAACGGAAATATCCTAACATCCTCCCCCTTTCCGTGTAACCTGTAGTACCTGTGGTTCAACCCAATTGCAACCTCTGTACGTAAACCTTAAGTTGTTCTCTGTTAACAACCTTAGACAACCTTAGACAACCTTAGACTGCAAGTTTCACAGTCCCAACTCCTGTAGCTTGCAAAGTCCTTCCATCAGCCAGGTGGACCTCTCCATCTTGAGGTGTGAAGGAGATAAACAGATGGTGGTCTTTGGTGAGATGGCGCGTCGCCCCAGAGTCAATAACAAACCTGGCCTTGGCCTTGTTTCCCACCGGCGTGGGCTTTTGCAGCTTGCCTTTAGCCTTTGGTGAAGCTGTGCCAGCATACAAAACCTTGTTTTCCACTGGCGTGGGCTTTTGCTGCTTGCCCCCCTGCTCCTGGCCATCAGACTTGCCTTTAGCCTTTGGTGAAGCTGTGCCAGCAAACAAAGCCTTGTTTTCCACTGGCGTGGGCCTTTCACCCCCCTTCTGCTTCGGGCCATCTGCAGGCTTTTTCCTTTGTTTACTTCTGGCCTTCCGGCCTCTGCAAAGTTGACCTTGGCTCCCATGGGAAACAGAGCTCTCAGCTGCCGACTCCTTGGCTCCCCCTGGAGGCTGGAATGCTGCCTGGGATGACATCACAGTCAGCTCCCCCTGCAGCTTGCAACCGGTGCCCTCGGCATCCTTGCATTCACTCGCATTCTGGGAAACAGCCAGGACCTCCGATGCAGTCAAGCTCTGGGCTGGGATGACTGGCAGATGGGCTATCTTCAAAGCATTCCACATCTGACGCGCAGTCGTGTTGCCAGCTAGCGTAGCAATTTCCTCCAGAGAGACGGACAAGACTATTACGTCTATGGCTCTCGAATTCTGAGCCTCCCATCTCCCTGTCAGAGGAACTGGAGGGGCTTCACATACAGTTTGCCAGACTCCAAACTGACGCAGCAAACTCTCACACCATTTTGCCCAGGTCTCATAATTGTCCCGATTTAATTTTGGGTACTCAGCAGCTTCAGAGGCTTGGAAAAACTCCATTCCACCTCTTAACGCCAGCCGTGAGTCTTCTTCACTTCAGAGACTCCTTATCTTGGCTCTCATAAATCACGAAGCCTGCTTGGCTCGGCTCCCAGGCCAATTAGGCCAGCCGGACATCAAAAGCTCTTGCCGCGGCAAACAGAAAAGCCTCTTCTTTCGCTTTTCCAACATACCTTTCAGCAGTCTGTCGCTGTCTTACTCTCCTGCAAGTCCGTGAATCTGGGCCCATAACCTGTTGTTGGGATACTGCCAGGGAGATAATATCCATCTGAGCCCCCAAGCTCAGTGCCGGACGATCCATCGACCTCCCGTAGTCACGCAGTATCAGCAATTTAGCGACACTAAGCCTCTGGCTTAGTGCACACTCTTAACAGCAGAATTCACACAGCAAAAGTTGCACAAGCAGGACAGCATATTTACAGTTTATTTGGCGTTGGTCAGAACAAAGAAAACATGACCGTCTGCTCCGACTGCTCAGGCAAGAAGAGGCGAAAACGAAAGGAACATATAGCATAAACATCCTGTGAGACAGGAACTTACGCAGGCTGTTATACAAACATCCTGCTCCCTTTTAAGGTGGAACGGAAATATCCTAACACTACATAGGTTATACTCTTAGTTCTTAGGGATGTGCAGTTGGGGTGAAATCATTCTGCTTTTATTTAGTTTGTGTTTCTAAAGGCCACCTTAATTTAGTTTCACATTAGTTTCGTTTCACAATAAGCTCAGGTCTGCCAGTACTCAAGGCCACTCGCTGAAACTAAACAGATCTGGGGCTGATCAGTGCCTGGCCTGAGGACTGTCTGGGAACCTCATGTACATTCCCTTGGTTTCCATGAAAGACAGCCTGGTGTAGTGCTTAGGCAGGGGTCAGCAAACGTTTTCAGCAGGGGGCCGGTCCACTGTCCCTCAGACCTTGTGGGGGGCTGGACTATATTTTGTAGGGGTGAAAATGAACAAATTCCTATGCCCCACAAATAACCCAGAGATGTGGGCCAGATTTAGAAGGCGATTGGGCCTTAGTTTGCCTACCCATGGGTTAGAGTGACAGACCAGGACTTGAGAGACTGGGGTTTGAATCCCCACTCAATCATGAAGCTTACCGGGTGACCTTGGGCCAGTCACTGACTCTCAGCCTAACCTACCTCACAGGGTTATTGTGAAGATTAAATGAGAAAGGGGAGAATCATGTAGGACCCATGGAGAAAGTGGTTGGATATAAATGCCATTAAAAACATGAATAAATACATGGTGGACAAAAGGTAAGACATAAATGTATTAAATAAATTTTACATTATTGTCACATTATTATTTTTAAGAAAACATTGCAGTGGAAGTGTAGTGATACAGTTTCTTTTTTCCCATGGCAACTGGCAGCTGTGCTGAGCTTGTAAAAGGCCTTTCACATATGTTACAGAGCACTCCTCTGAAGGCAACAACATTTGCTGCCTAACAGTGTGAGTTGTAATTTGGTTATTTGAAAACTTAAAGGCTGTATATAGTTTCCCTCAAAAAATCTGCGTACTCTTGGGCAGGTTAAAAAGTGTGTAGAAACTGAACATGTAAATGCAGTAGAGGTGCAGGGCAAGAGGAGCTGCTGAAAAGTTTAGAAAGGCAAAAGATAAAGGTCCTTTTAAATTCAGACTTCGGGTACTGCCAGAGGTTTCTGTGGCACAAGCCATCTGCAGCTTGATTCCAAGTACATTGAACAGAGATAAGACAGGCATCCTGCAGAGGGATTTAGCATGCCCAAAGGACCCTAAAACCAAAGCATGAGGGAAGGTTTTGTTGGTGCAAGGAAAAAATTGGTATATAAATGAGAATTTCCTGGATGCCAAGATCGAGGTTTGGGGCAAGTACTCTTTGGGGAGAGAACCCCAGCAGAGATCTAAAATCACAAAACATAAAGCAAAGTAAATAGAGGCTGTTAGACCTTTAAAATATGCCGTTGTGAGTTCCAAAACTTCCTTTTCCCCCTAGCATAGAAAAAGGCCAAATGTTTGGTAAGTTACGAAGCCTCCAAAAGTCAGATTCATGTGCTTTCCTATTCAGCATTCAGAAAAAGTTGTAAAACTTGGTTTAGTTGCAAAGTGGTTAAAGTTCCTCAATTATTGGTGTAGGAAATCAAGAATAGCTTGTGAGAACCATATGGTCTGAGCTTGGAGCAACCAGTTCAGCCTTCACATGTTGAGCTTCTCAGGTAGGCTGAGGTGGAACAAAGGCTTGATTACTTAGTCCCTCCCAAGCTGAGCTAAGCCTGGTGGGACATCTTACTCTATGGTCTTAATCCCTCCATGCATTAATTAGACTTAAGCATATTGATTATAATCTTTTTATGCCAACTTTGTCACTGCATGCTTCTCCTTTTGCAAATGACCTTTACGTGGCAAAAATGGCACCTACGATAGAAAGCAAAATTGAATTATAATATTACTAATGCATTTTTAAGGATTAATTTAAGACATTTGCATACTACTTAATTAAGCCCATTTCTCAGCGGTGTACATAAAAATAATGCACAGAAAATGAGATAATGAAACAAAAAAAAATTATCATAAAGCCGATCATAATGTAAAATATAATAAAAACACATTCAACATGCAAATTGCACTGAAAGGTTTTCTGCAACTTGGGTTTTTAGTGTAAATGTTATTCCTTGATAGTTAGTGCAAATCCATGTAAATCTTTAATTTTTAATCTTCTGTGAGTACTCAGAAGTCAGTACATTAGGCACAATAAAACCCGGATGGTGAAATCATAGCGGCTGCTTCTTAGGAAACCCAAGGGACTTCTTCAGTTTGCATTTCTATGTAAAGCCACTCTTCATTCAACAACTCTTACAGCACATTATTATGAATATCCCTCTCCATCTTTTCATCTATCAAGACTTCTTCTACAACTGCACCATTATCTGAGAAGCAAATAAACCTTGCTTTATTTTTTTTCTTTGAAATTAAAAGGTTGATGGTTGGCTTGAAGCCCAAAAGTTGATGGGAGATAACTGCTCAATAGTTTGACTACAGTGCTACTTCTTGTTACCTCTGTGTGAATCCACCAAAGTTGAAATTGTATTTTCTGAAAGATTACATTTAGTCATTCATTTCAAGCTGCATGAGAACTGAATACTGTACATAAAACCCCACCCCTTATCATGTTTTAATAATAAAAAAATGATTTTTTGTGCTCCAACAGTAAGAACTATTGATTAAAGCAAGTGGGTAGAAGTTTTGACTGCATCCAAACTGAGTTGAGATCATTCAAAAACTGTTTAAGAGAGACAACATCGAACATATGAAAAGAACCCATTTATATTTGCCAGAGGGGGAAAAAAATCAAAGTCAAGGCTGACGCTTAGGCATTAACTTGGAGCTGTGTTGCCAGACCTTTGTGAAGCAGGAGTTCACTTCTAAGCTTCTGAAGACTTAATGCTTTGTTGGGAAACAATTGCACTTATGCAAACTCACAGTCCACAATCTGTCAGAGTTAGGTATGCTTAATACCATTAAAATATCTGAGATTAAAAGGTAAAGGTAAAGGGAGCCCTGACCATTAAGTCCAGTTGTGGATGACTCTGGGGTTGCGGTGCTCATCTAGCTTTATTGGCCGAGGGAGCCGGCGTACAGCTTCTGGGTCATGCGGCCAGCATGACTAAGCCGCTTCTGGTGAACCACAGCAGTGCATGGAAACACCGTTTACCTTCCTGCCAGAGCGGTACCTATTTACAGTGGTACCTCGGGTTACAAACGCTTCAGGTTACAGATGCTTCAGGTTACAGACTCTGCTAACCCAGAAATAGTACCTTGGGTTAAGAACTTTGTTTCAGGATGAGAACAGAAATCGCACGGCGGCAGCACAGCAGCAGCGGGAGGCCCCATTAGCTAAAGTGGTGCCTCAGGTTAGGAACAGTTTCAGGTTAAGAACGGACCTCCGGAATGAATTAAATTCTTAACCCAAGGTACTACTGTATATACTTGCACTTCGTGCTTTCAAACTGCTAGGTTGGCAGGAGCAGGGACCGAACAACGGGAGCTCACCCCATTGCAGGGATTTGAACCACCGACCTTCTGATCGGCAAGCCCTAGGCTCTGTGGTTTAACCCATAGCGCCACCCACGTCTGAGATTAGGTGTGCTTAATTCTCCATTGGACTGTGGCCTGGATTTTCTGTGTCATGATCACTATTAACATCTGAGTACTCTGGTCTTGTTATTATTTTTTTCTTGAGCACCAATATATCCTTGAATTTCGTATGAAGAAAAAAATAGATGGCTGCCCGCATGCACCAATGGTGGCGGCCTCCCCCCCCCCGCCCAATATGATGATAAAAGGTGCCTGGCTATATCTTTGATTACACGATACAAAGTTCATTAGGAGGATGAGACATCATCACATCAATTTTTTCCATGGAGACACTATGCCATGTGTTAAGCCTGGGCCTAGGCAGTTCTCTTCTGCATGTTTAGAAGATATGGGAGGAGCAATCAAGGATGTTCAAGTAAGATATAGCACTTTTCCTTTTATTTCTGAAATCTTCACTTCAGTAATTTTTCTTTCCCAAGAATACTTCCCCTGCCCAGGGATGGACTTTGATAATATGGCAACCTGAGCGAGGACAAAAATTTGGCAACCCCCAAATATTTCTTATTTTCACAATAATACCTTTTGGTACAATTGCCTTTTTATGGAACTTCTCAGTAGGTATGCATATAAATATATGTTGTTGTTGTTGTTGTTGTTGTTGTTGTTGTTGTTATCTTGCACTCCCTCTGTGTAGAGCAACCAGTGGCAGAGGAAGGGGGTGTAGTGGGTGTGGGCCGCCCCGGGTGACGTCACTGAGGGTGCGTGTGACAAAATGACAAAAATATGTTGAAAAATAAAGAAATAGAAAATAAAAAATTGGGCTCACGAAACTTTTTATTTCGGTAAACAAACGCAATGAAACGCAGCTGGCGCTGGGCACCACACCACAGGGGCTGGCACTTACCATGGGGCCTGCAATGTGCCTGAGCCATGCATTTCTCCTGGGAGTGACGTGGTGGCTTGGGCGCCTGCAGGCTCCGCGTTGTCTGAAACGGCAGCGTGGGACTTGCATCTGCCCACCGCCTCCCCCTCAGCCACCCTACAGCTGAGGGGGAGGTGGCAGAGAGGCCCCATGCAGCACACCCCACCCCCATGGGCGACTCACCCCGCCCATAGCTGCAGGATGCATGCCCCGCACCGGGCAGCCGAGTGGCTAGCTACGCTGCTGGGAGCAACTGCCTGTACCATACTAAATCTGGCGCTGTCTTGCTTATGCAATAACTTGGCCATCTATGCCTTTTCTTTTCGCACAAGATCCCAGTCAGATGGAAAGAAAACAAGTGACCGAATCACAATTTATCTTTCTATGCTTCTATGCTTTCACATCATCCAAAAGAAAATGATCTTGTATATACCAATGCATGGCAAAGTGATTGGTGAATGAGGATTAATTCTCTACCTATATAATGGGATGGGGTTTTTTTAAACCACCCATTAGTATATGCAAATATGCCTTGAAAAATTATTAGCGTCTCTTTGCAAGGTGATTAAAAATCAAATATACGTCTTCCATCACCCCTGCAAGTGAACTCATGCTTTTATACAGATGATTGTCTTTATCACTTTTCTGCAGAGAAGAGAAGATCAAAGCTATTCTTTGTGTTTCTCATCTTTAGACAAAGAACGCAAGAAATAAAGCATTCCTGTTAATTCTGCATGTGTTGGGTTACAAGGTGTTTGCATTGCATTCCTTACTGTTCATTAGGTGCCATCCATTCCTATTAGAGGGGAAAATACAAATAGAAAGGAAGGTAAGATAAATCTTCTCTTCTCTTCCATGAAGTCACGTTTTTAGACTTCCTTCAATTACAATAATAGAAACAACAGCAGCAGTTTCAGAACACCAATTTTAGGTTTTCGTTGTGTGCTTTTGAAGTGGGAATGGAACTTTAATTGTACAAAAGCACAACAGAACCCTCATATTATGCTGTGAATGGTTCCTTTTGTGAAGTTTCTCAACGTGATGCTGTTCTCCCCTCCCCCCAGGATACTCAAAGAGTGATATCATTCCCAATTAAACTGGGCTACTTTGTAAGGTCATGGTGACCTTTAATTATTTTCTGAAACTGTTTCATCATAGGAGTGCCGGGCACCTCAGGCACCCATTTAGGTAGTAAATTGCAGTGTTCAAAAGTGTAGGAAGTAAGCACCAGTAGAATTTTGACTAAGCTAAACCACATAATTAATGGTAAGGATAAGCAACTACAACAGGGGTAGGTAACCTAAGGCCCAGGGGCCGGAGGCGGCCCAATCGCCTTCTCAATTCGGCCTGTGGATGGTCCGGGAATCAGCGTGTTTTTACATGAGTATTTAAAATGCATTTCTGGGTTATTTGTGGGGCCTGTCTGGTGTTTTTACATGAATAGAATGTGTGCTTTTATTTAAAATGCATCTCTTGGTTATTTGTGGGGCATAGGAATTCGTTCATATTTTTTTTCCAAAATATAGTCCGGCCCACCACATGGTCTGAGGGACGGTGGACCGGTCCACGGCTGAAAAAGGTTGCTGACCCCTGAACTACAATGTAGAACAGACAAGTTACATCCTTAAAAGCAAATGACGATTGACTTTTCCTTTGCCAAAGGAAGAGCCCAGGGATGGCTGGTGTTGACAGTTGGATGAGGGTACTGAGACATACTGCTAAGCCATACACATGCTTTTTATAAAGAGGAACTTAGAAGCACTGGATACATTTTTTATTACTACACATAAATACATCAGAAATCTTCAAATGGAATTGTTATAATCCATAAAGGTTAAGACAGACAAGCATTTCAAGTGTGGTAGAAGTGACCTGATCATACATTCTTTTGATGCAGAAAGCAAATGACACAGAATGCAGTGAATATGTCAAACTTTATAATATATTTCTATATATTTCTCTTATATCAGCAGGTTAACTTCAGTCAAGATAGGCAAGGCCAGTTCAAACAGAGAAAAGCTGTTTGAAAGCTCTTTTTCCCAGAGAACAGGCAAAAACTGGTCCATGGAGAACTCCAATGGGTCTTGCTGGCTCAAGCTCTGTTCTACAAATGTTGCTGCTGGAAGATGTTGTCATAGCAAAGAACAAAGCAGAAAGCTTATGTAGGCTGACAAGTAGGGTTGTGTGGTGGGCGCTATCTTTCTAATAAAAGATTCTTGCCTAATTTTACAGTCTTTCAATTTTGTGAGGCTGGGATGACAGTGGTAGTGCAAGGGACTCATCCTCTGTCTGAGGATGGTATGAAGACTGTCCTCTCTTGCTGGGTGGGCCTCAGACAAAGTACTGTCAGCTCTCCACTGAGAAAGTGTCCTGAGTCCTCATCAGGACTAGCAATGTCTACTAGTCACAATGGCTATCATATCTAGTATGCCTCTAAAGACAAGTTGATGAGGAACATGAGTGGGAGAGTCCTACTGAGCTTGTGGGCTTTCCATAGATGCTTGGTTGGTTGGTATGACTCAGAGGGCTGCTCTTATTTTCATGATTTATTCTGCAGATGAAGAACAAATCTCAGCAGGTATGCTTATCAAGTACAAAGCTCTGTGTGGCCTATTGTGATCAAGGTCTGTGGTTCTGCTTTGCGTATGAGTCACTCTTCCACAAGCACTTGCAATTGTGCTGTCACATGCAAACCCTGCCATTAGAGATTAACCTTGAACATGCGCCACTGCTAGGTTTTCCTTTTTCTTTTTGAGCAATAGCCTTAAGTGTTTGTATTATTCCGCTCACAATAGAAATGCCTGGACAGATTCCCACTACTTTCATATGTGAAAAGTTTCATTAAATGGCAAATAAAACCTGAAGGTTAAAGTCTTTTCAAGGAAACTGTAAACATTATTCAGGCACGGTGCCAGATTTTTTCCGGGAGCCTGGGCAACTTTGCTTTGGTGGCCTTCACTAGCAAGAGAAATGTAGTAAAATTCAGGCAAAACTGATAGGGAAGGGCCCTGAGAGAACCAGGAAGCAGAACTGGCTGCCGGAAGAAAGTGAGCCA
Organism: Podarcis filfolensis; assembly: GCF_964270895.1. NCBI lineage: Eukaryota > Metazoa > Chordata > Lepidosauria > Squamata > Lacertidae > Podarcis > Podarcis filfolensis. The sequence goes on along the minus strand of NC_139604.1, from coordinate 75,742,551 downwards.
ACTAGACAGGATGTATGCCATGTGATTGGTCCTTCTGTGATTTCTCTAAAAAGTAAATAGCAGCCATGGCAGGTAGGGGTGGGACATAGATTGGGAACTTGGCTTGGATGAGGTGGGCTTCAGTCCTTTATTGCCACTGTGGTCTTGAATTAAATTAGCCCCCACACTCACATGATGACTGAGAGGAGATCCATATGACTTCTCTGGGAATTGTAGTCGGTTAGGGGTGCTGGGAACTGTGGCTCTAAAGTCTCTTGACAACTCTCAGCACTCTAAACCAACTACAGTTCCCAGGTGTGGTGTTTTTTTTGGGGGGGGAGCCATGATTGTTAAAATTGTATAAGAGTGGTTTCAAAAGATGGCGCAGATGTGATGTAGTAACATTTTCGTACAGAAGGCCAATATATGTGCTCCCCCCACCTCTTTAGTTCAATGGCTATTCTTAGTTATCATCAGACTAGAGATTTAAAAGAAGGGTATTTCTTAATATAAAGTGTGATACAGTTGTGTGCAAAACAGATATGTGTGTTATCATTGAAGAAGTGAAAGGAAAGAAGTCAGAGAGCCATCTTTAAAAAGTCATCTTTCTAAATAAACAGAGATTACAAGACAAACACCTCTGACTGCAGAGCTGAAAAGCTCCTATAACTACTAAACAGATTCTACCATTACTACCAGACGTTGCGTTTAGGGTGCATTTCTGTTTACTGAATCAACATAAGATGGCAGTTGTGCCAGCAGCAGATGGAAATCAATATATTTATGCACATTTTTACAAAAAACAACAACCTCAACTCTCTCAAGAAATGGTTTCTTACTCCCCAAGAAACTGATTAACGCTATGCAGGCTTTTCAGGGCACTTAATATTTTCAAAAGAACAACATTTGAAAGCAAAGTAGTTGTCTACTTGAAGATCTCGCATTTGTCACTTGTGTTTATAATCCGCTTGAATGTTCCAAGCTTCAGTCAAGCACTTGGCTCACGTAAGTCAGAAATTCATGCAGGGAAGAGGAAAAAGCCACAAAGCTGCCATTCGATCATAGGCTGCTTGTCTTTCAAATAAATAGGTATTTTAATCTCATTTTTGAAGTTGCTATTCAAATATTTCATGGGTTCTCTAAGGAATAGGTTTTTTAAAAAAATTTTGGAAATGCGTCATCCTAAGGCAGAGGTGGGGCACTTGTCATCTGTGGGCTAATTAGGCCCACCAGGCTTCCTCATTTGTCAGTACAGACCAAGCCACGTACACCTGCCTTATACCTAACATTATATGTGATGCCCATTGTGGGTCAGATGCAGCTGGGCCAAAGGAGCTTTGCACCCACCATGCTCTGTGCATAGGTTTTGCCAACCCTGCAATTGATAGTTAGGACTTGCAAAGTCCCATGTGTGGAGCTGCATCCCTAAAGTCCCCAGACATTAGGGGCAATTTTTTAATGGTACAAAAGTCTGAAAGTAGAACAGACCACCTCAGAGGGCTAGGCGATACAGGGATGGTACAAGCTGTTTGCTCATGGAAGTTTAACATTGATTTGAAGCTTTCGGTGTATACATGTTTTTCACATGATTCACAGAACACTGTACAGTGGTACCTCAGGTTACAGACATTTCAGGTTACAAACTCCGCTAACCCAGAAATAGTACCTCGGGTTAAGAACTTTGCTTCAGGATAAGAACAGAAATCACGTGGCGGCAGTGGGAGGCCCCATTAGCTAAAGTGGTACCTCAGATTAAGAACGGTTTCAGGTTAAGAACGGACCTCCAGAATGAATTAAGTTTGTAACCAGAGGTACTACTGTACATCATTACAGTGGTACTATGGTTTATGAACAGTCCTGTTTACGAACTATTCGGTTTACGAGCTCCGCAAAACTGGAAGTATCGGTAGTGCTCCTGTTTGCGAACTTTACCTCAGTCTACGAACGGAAGCCGAATGCTGGAAGGGCACCGGCAGCGGGAGGCCTCATTAGGGAAAGCGCACCTCAGTTTAAGAACGGTTTCGGTTTAAGAACGGACTTCCAGAACGGATTAAGTTCGTAAACCAAGGTACCACTGTACAAAAATGGGCACAGTAGGAATAGCCCTTCTGTCTGCTATGCAACCCCAATCTTCTCCAGAAGATTGAAGGACTCCCTCCAGAGCAACATGGGCAGGCATGACGGCTGCGGGAGAAATCACCTCCATCACCTTTCCTTTCACAGAATCATCTGTTGAAGAAAAGTGCCTTCCATGAGCAACAAAGTGAATTGCTGGGATGCTAATAATAATAATAATAATAATAATAATAATAATAATAATAATTTATTATTTATACCCCGCCCATCTGGCTGGGCTTCCCCAGCCACTCTGGGTGGCTTCCAACAAATTATTAAAATACAGTAATGCATCAAACTTTAAAAGCCTCCCTAAACAGGGCTGCCTTCAGATGTCTTCTAAAAGTCTGGTAGTTGCTGTTCTCTTTGACATCTGGTGGGAGGGCGTTCCACAGGGCAGGTGCCACTACCGAGAAGGCCCCCTGCCTGGTTCCCTGTAACTTGGCTTCTTGCAGTGAGGGAACCGCCAGAAGGCCCTCGGCGCTGGACCTCACTGTCTGGGTAGAACGATAGGGGAGGAGACGCTTCTTCAGATATACCGGACCTTCCTTCCCTCTTGTTTAAATTCCTCAACCTGCAGTCTCGAATCCCATTTTCTCAACAGTTTTGTAAATAAAATATTGCAAATTTTCTCCTTTGAATCAGCTTGATCCTGGACTGGCCTGAACTGAACTGGAGGTGACTATATGTGACACCTCCAACATATTTTAGAACTAATTGACAACACTGCCAACTCCTTAAACCATGTATGATTTTCATGACATGAAGACCAGTAAAATATAAGGGATTCTTCAGTAGCCTGCCCAAATAAATGAGGAACCAGTTGCTGCTGCAGCTAGGAAAGCTGTGTGCTTGTAGAAATTTTATATAGTACATTGTGGTGAGCAGTCCTGTAGCACAGAGTATCACCGTCTTTACTTATTCTGAGATCTCATTAAACTCAATGGGCCAAATCCATCACTTTCACTCAGTTGCTATACATGGCCTGTACAATAATGGAACCTGTGAACTGAGGTACTGGGCAATGGAAAGACTCCATCACGGAGCAATGAAATTGCACCAGAATAGTATGGGGAAGCTATATATGTCATGGTAGATTGACTTCAGCTTCTCTGAATGACTCTAACTTTGCTTGGTAAACTACACCTTTGAACTACATTAGAGGTGACAGACTAACAGAAGGGTTCTGTACCTGCAGATCTCTGTGCAGCAATACTAAGCACAGCTTTCCTTGATGGTTTATTGTGGAAAGGGCAAGAGAAATATTGCTCATTTCCAACCCCTTATTTTCTTCTGGGTGAATTTGATTCTGAGAGTTGGGAATAGAAAAGCAGATGTCCTCGTTTCTACTTGTCCACCTGGCCCCAGGGGAAATTTTCTACAAGGGAAAATCTGATTTAGGAGATACAAATTTCTTAAATAAAATAGTATAATTATACATATATATAAGCACACAATATATATTTTTAAATAAACAAATATTCATGTAATAAAATATTTGAATATTGCGCAATCACACATTTTACCATTTTTACTATGTGAAATATTGGTATCAAAAAACCACAATATTGGAAGATCCCAATACAAAAATAGAACAGTCAATTTATTAAAAATAGAAAGGTGGTTTCACATAAAAAATCACAACTGCTGAACCAGAATATGTGTACAGCAGGATAATAAAAAAATCTGTCTCCAAGGAACACAGTCATTGAAATTGGACCCAAATCTCTCCAAAGGTAGTTCCAAACTAATCCAAGGCTGCATACACTTGCAGCATTTTGTTCTAAACTCAAGGGGAAATGAGTATTTCCTAGGTAGTCCACACACAATCCACATCTATTGTATATGTTTTGCCCTGAAAAGCTGTTATTGAGAAACTGGTTTCATTCTGAAAACAAAAGCCCACTGTAGATTGATTCTGTATTACCGGACAGTGTGAATATTTGAAAACAGAGGTAGGTGGTCCTGGCAATCTGTTGGTTGTGCATCCATACCTGCCCAATGACACGGTGGGTGGATGTATGCCAAGATTTCAGCCACCACTTCATTTACCCTCCCCAATCAAGGGGAGAGTTTTGAAACACAAATCAAGTAAACACATCCACCTTTGTCATAGACTGCAGGATCTAGAATCAATCTGGATCAGAAGCAGCATGAGCACAAACAATTCTGGATTAAGAAAAACTACTTTTTGTGTTATGAATGGGTTAGTGTGTATGCAGTTCAATGGTCTCTGTCTTAACTTCTGTGGGAGCCTTGCCTGCTGACTGGTTTCAGAATATATTATCAAGGAGATAATATATTGCATATAAGACGCTTCCATATGAAAAGGTTGCATGCAGTAAAATTTGCATACCCATAAAAGGTGGGAATGCCATTTCATAGGGATGGTAACCTTTCTCTGTCCTTAGTGTTAAACTAAAAACAACAAGCTGGATAAAAGTCTTTAAAAATACATCTAAAACTTTGGAAGAGACGGCAAGCACATCTTTAAAACACTATTCTTGAAAGCTCACACTGAAAAGTCAAACCAAACAGTTTGCAGACTGTAAAGTTAGACCTCCCCTTTCATCTAATCTTGTGGAAGAGTGGAAGTTTACTCATTTGTGGGGCAGGAAGAAAAGATCAGACAAGGGAAAGAGTCCTTTCTACCCTTACACGAGATAAAATGTGTGTATGTGTGTGGCGAGGGGAGAATAAGTCCCCTTTTTCCCAGGGAGTGAAAGAGAAAGGAATTGATTTCCCTACTTCTTTTCTTTTCTTTTCTTTTTAAAAAAAACTAATTTATATTCATTTTAAAAACAATAAAACATGAAAATCAACCCTTTCAATCAATGCAAAACAATTCAGCAAAAAAACACAAAGGAAGGGCAAGGATTGTTGCAAATAAATCATCCACTATTACTCAATCAAGTGGAAGATTTGAGCAAACAGGAAAACAAAATCTAGATTGCTGGCAATTTCAAGTATGGCTGCCCTTCTTCTGTGGAATAGCATTTCTATCTGCACTTTTTGGAAACAGTTGAAGACAGGTGGGTCTTTACAGTTTGAGTGCCCACTTGTTAGGACTTTAATCTTGTTTTTCTCAGGACTGTAAGACAATATAGTAAATATGTAAACTAGTCTACCTAGTATGGGTTTACTGTGGGAAAGGGTTCAGAAATCAGGGGTTGCGACAGAAACAACTTTGCTCCAAGGCCTTATGGAGCACTTCTTGACCTTGCTGGAATATGGATCAAAGCCTTACCAGTTGATCCAAGAAAGTGTGGAATGATATAAGGGAAAGACACTTTCTATTTTATACTGTACCTGAAGATAACCAGCTCAGCATCTTCTTCTCATTAAAAGGGAGGGTGAGTAGGGGCTTGCTCTGATGTGGAAAGCAGATCTCCCTTTTCCTCCTGTACAGCCTGTTCCTATCACTTTTAATCTAGGCATTACCTGGACACGATACAATAAGCAAAGCCTCTGTATCCAGCCCTCCTCATCTCTGTCCTTCTGTATTGATCTTTCCTCTCTGCAATATCAGTGCTACCTTCAAGGAGCATGATTCATGTGGCTTTTGAATGTCAGCATCAAGCTGGAAAGACTGATGGGCCCTGCACTCCCTCACGACTTTGGCTGCCACCACTCCAAGACGACACTTCACAAAGCAAACTCAAAAGATCAAAGGCTGCCGTCTAAGCCTGGGGATGGGAAGCCATGTGGAGCTATCTTCCATCTCCTGAGTTAAGGAACTGACAGGACTTCCCATGGAGATCCACAGGATGACAAAAAGAGCACAGTTTAGGCAGAACATGGTTGCCTGCTTTCAAACTGAAGCAGGAGCAGGTGGACTTATGTGGACACCTGGGGAGTTATTTGAATCTTAAGTCTTCTTGGCACAAGCTTGATTTGCATATTTCCTAAGTAGGGGTAGTTCCCATTCCTGTGGTTACTTCCATGCAGCTTTGGTATAGTGCATAATCCAGGTCACAGAGATCATAGCTGTCAACCTTTCCCTTTTCTTGCGAGGAATCCTATTCAGAATAAGGGAATTTACCTTAAAAAAAGGAAACGCTGAGAGCTATGCACAGAGATGCATCTTGGAAACAGAGAGAAAAAATGTTGCAATAATAGAAACTTATACTCAAAGTCCAAATAATAATAATAATAATAATAATAATAATAATAATAATAATAATAATTTATTATTTGTACCCCGCCCTCTGGCTGGTTTTCCCCAGTCACTCAGGGCAGCTTCCAACAGAGACTAAGAATATATTAAAACATTAGACATTAAAAACTTCCCTAAACAGGGCTGCCTTCAGATGTCTTCTAAACATCAGGTAGTTGTTTATCTCTTTGACATCTGGTGGGAGGGCATTCCATAGGGTGGGCGCCACTACTGAGAAGGCCCTCTGCCTGGTTCCTTGTAACTTGGCTTCTCACAGTGAGGGAACCACCAGAAGGCCCTCAGCGCTGGATCTCAGTGTCCGGGTGGAACGATGGGGGTGGAGACGCTCCTTCACATATACTGGGCTGAGGCATGCACAGATGCATGTCACTTGATAGGCTAGCAAAAAGAGCAAGGAGAGAGCATTAAGTCTTCTTTTTAGCATGAAGAGTGTGGCTAAACTTTATTATGGAAACAATCTAGTTGCTGCAATATGACCTGCTTATTTAAAAATAATAATAAGCATTCCTTTAACATTTGTTTGCACAAAGTTTATGGGAAGGTTAGGTGACAATGTATGTTTATCAATCCGTCAATTCTGATTTGTTTGCAGGGAAACTGTGTGACAATGTGTCAAGCAAAACATTTCCCCATCAATTTACTTATCACAAAAAGTTTAACCAACAGTTTCCCACCATCCTCAGTCCAGACTACAAAGCCACCACAGAGATAAAAAATATGGCACACATTTCTATTTTATGTATGGGGGCTGTGTGTCAGGGCACTTGGGGGACAGAGCTTGCTTCCCTCTGCCCAGCAAGTATGTGTACATAGCACACCCATATGCAATAAACATTAATTTATTTACTGAAAATGTCAATTAGCAGATTAGAGCCAACCAAAGCAGGTCAATGAAGTACATATCATTTGTACATTGGGGGCATGTGGTATGTTTGGGGAGTGAGACCTAATAAGGGCATTGTCAAAACATTTCTACAAATTGTCTCATTCCATAGAACAGAACAGAGAAAAATCTCAAACTGCTTTACAAACTTTGTTTACCAGCTTGATATTTTGGAAACTACACTAGCAATGGCTAGTGTTTGGAATTCCATCAGTGGTATAGGTTAAGAGCCTTGTATCAAAATGCGCAAAGCCTGAGTGCATGTGATGGTTCTATTTTTATTATCAGCAGAGTGAGAAAAGGACAGGGTAAAGGTTAGCTTTAATTAGTGTTATTCCTGTGACATTAGGAGAGCATAGCCAGGATTTTAAATTAAGGGCATCACCTGGACCTTAGCTTGATTTTCCATGAGCAGGTGAAATCTAATTCTAATTCACCTGAAAACTCTCTTAAAGTTGCATGCAACGCAGCTTGGTGCTTGCATTCATCGGCTCTGCTGGGGCTGGAAAACCAGGTGCAGATCCAAGCCTCTGCGGTGCCCAAGCAACAGCCCCACATGAGCAGTCCCTGCCGTGCCTTTTTACAGCAGACAAACAGCTGCAATCAAAGCAAATATTCACAACCACCAACCAGAATTTTGTTGGGTCCAGAGACACTCTGAGAACTGAAGACAGTGAGTGCAATGGTTTGCTCCAATTGCATTAGTGTGCTGCTGCTGCTTTGTGATTGAACTGCGAGCTGGATAATTTGATAGTGTTTATTGCTGATTCTGTTGTATTCCTGATATAGTCACCTGAAACCTTCCATTGAAAGGTGGTCTAAAAACACAATAAATCTATGCCCCTCCCCTCTGTATCCAACTAATGTCTCATAAAAAGGGGATTTTCACTCGCACAATAGGACCCCATACCACTCCCAAATCTGCTTCAGAGTGCTGTGGGATGCCAGAAGAGATTTAGAAGACACACAGGGTGGAGGAGAGAATATTCCATGATGCAAGCAAAAAACCTCACACTGGCTCTGTTGTTGACACTCTTGCCTGCCTCTTTGCCCATAGGGCTGTTGTGAGATCACTGTCACCAGGTGTCTGTACATATATCTAGAGAATGCTTCCCCCTATTTGGATCCCACTGCCCCATTTCTTGACCCCTCTTTTCTTGCTCTAGTCTTCCCCAGCTGACATGTGGTTCTGATGATATTATGTACTGAAGTTCTCACCCTGGGCCAGCAGGGGGATACTGTAGATGGTTTTTCACTCAGGTCCTTGTATTCAAATAAGGGATCGAAAGTAACGTTCAGTGATTGGATAGTTACAGAAAATGGTTACTGTTGCATTCTAGTGGAGCTCTATATAAGCAGGCTGGCTGAACCCTTCAGTTCTGTTCTGGCCTCTGAATAAACAAGAGCTGTTTGAAGAATCGCTTTGTCGTCTGATATGTTCACCCACAACATAACAGATGAGGTCATCAGGAGCCCGATTGCCTACCTGTGATGTACAGAGTCACTATGCAACTGGGAAACTGTTTTGTGCAAACATGTACACCATACAAATGGGCACTGAACATATGAAATTCAGCCAACTTCTCTTTGAAGTTTCTTTTGCTGACGGTACATAAAAATGAAAAGGAATAACTGTCAAATTTATTAACCCAAAGCACTCTCTGCATCTGCCCTCTTTCTTCCACCGAAGTCTTCTGTTCCCAAAAGTGTTGGCTCAGCCAGGTTTGCTTTCCTTTTCAAAAGCCATTTCTTTTGTGATTAGTAAAGCATCAGGCACATATTTTGAGCCTTCAAACAGCCCGTTCAGGCAGCTTCTCCTAGCCTTTTCAATAGTATAGTTATTATACGGGCATGATGGGTTTTCTTCATGCAAAAAAATAAAATAAAACATCAGTGACTGGCCCATTTCCCCTACCTCTCTATTGTCTGCAGTGAATATATATTTTAATGACTAACTATTCTAGTTTCAGGGTATTTCCTTTCTTTCTAAGAGTTTGGAGAGTCTCTCCTTAATTTACTGCACTCCGAATTATACTGAGAACTGCAAAAAATAAAATAAAAAATCCTTTCAATCAGACACTGTTCTCAAATCTGATTCACACTTATTGCAAATATTTACATAGGAAAAAATGTACCACAAAGATAATGAAGCTCTCCTGAAAATAATTCCCTACATACTCTCCTGAAATAATATTTGATACAATCAGATGGAAATTTAATGACTGGAGAAATGTATTACTCTCTAGTTTGTGCTGTAGCAGTTTGCATATGATCAGCCTTAGTCTCTTGGGTAGTACTGTATTGTATTGAAATATGTGAAGGAGCTCCTCTCTCTCTCTCTCTCTCTCTCTCTCTCTCTCTCTCTCTCATATCAGCCTGCCTGTTTGTTATGTTCAGCAATGGGGACTCTTCTTTACATCCCTATGTTATGGTGGGGTCATTCCGTGAGGCCACAGGATTCAAACTTCTCCATTTTCATTATGGAACGGGAGGAATTTAATTTGGTTAACATTTAAAATTGAACCTACTTAATTCACAGTTTCGAGAAACAATATATGAACTAACATCTATATTTCTCCAAATTCTAGAAGGAAGTTGTCTAGGCAGGTAATGCAGCAATGAGACTAATGAGTGTTTGTTTTATTTTTGTTAGAACATCAGACAAACATGTACCCTACTGATGTTACCTCTTGTTTTATTGTCTTGTCCTGGAAACTTTTTTAAAATGCACATACTAGACTGGAATGGATCTAAACAACCAGTTTTATTCTGCCTGAAACCATACCATCGCTACCCTCTTGAGCACTTTACCACAAAAGGAGATATTTGCCACTGGACAATAGTTATTTAACACTTCTGGATCCAGGGTGGTCTTCTTAAGGAGAAAACACATCAGCCCCTCCTTCAAGACAGATGGTACTTTCCACTCCTCTAGTGAAACATTATTCATTCTCTGGACCCACCAGTCAACCCCATTAGCCAAGATGGGCAGGGGTCAATGGAGAAGGCATTCCCTCAAATAAACTGGTTCTAAATTATTTATGGCTTTGTAGACCACTAGAAAGCCAGACAGCTTTTTTATATTTTCTTAACCCATTTTTCATTCATTTTTAAAGGCTAAATAACATTTGTGTGTGTGCCAAAATTTGATATCATCCACTGAAGATCAGGCTATTTAGTGAATATGTTGGTCCCAAAGACTAAAAAAACTGAAAAGTGAACGAAAGACAAATATATTGAATGGGGGAAGGAGAATTAATTTTGCCTTTGTAATAACAATTCTAAGGGTACCCCTATAAAATATTTAAAATAAAACCAGACACTGGCCCAGGCTATCATAACGAATATGGCATGGAAGCCTGAGAGATGCTTTGTCCTTCAGAGGTTAAAGACTTTGCATACAGAATAGGGGACTCCTGGGAAATGGCATGAAAAGTTCAGGAAGACACTAAGGAGAAGAGATCATGTAGGGAAGGAGTTTAGGAAGTAATTGTGCAAATAGAGCTAATACGGCCACATAATGTGTGGCATTAATAATACTCCAATGAGCCTGTTTGTGGAGAAACATTAAAAGAAGTGATACCATTTATCGTATGCCACAAGAGAAAGTCTGGGAGTGAAATTGCCACATAACACATTCCATACTTTTACAAATAAGAGGGCATCCGAAAGCTTGTGATCTTGCATCCTCCGAGTCTGCTGTTCAAAGAGAGAGGTTGAAGAAGAAGAAATTCACTGGTTCTTCCACCAGTGAGAGCCTCCAACAGATCTCTTCCTCTTCTGTGAATGGCCCAATCTCTGGATCCAACTCTGCTAAGAACAACAAATATAGGGGAAGCCACTTAACTCTGCCTTATGTTCTGCTACTACTACTTAAAAAATCATGCTTCAAGGAAAGCCTGTAAAATCCTATTTTTAAATGAGAAAGTTAAAAAAAAACACAGAAAGGCATTGTGCATACAAAAATGTCCTGCCTAGCTCAAATTAACAAATTAAAATATAAATTAAAATCTCTCCCTTTCCCCCCTCCCTTTCCCTCTCTCATGATGTAAAATACTGTGAAGATAAACTTCAAAGCTTTGCAAGGACTGCCTCAAATTCTCTGAGGGGATTTTTTTTTTGAGCACCGTGATAATGTGGAACTATAAGATTAAAAGAAATTGTGTGCAGGCTTCACACAGCCATTGTGCATGTATATTTTCCTTTAATATAAAACACTTGAATAGATGTACAGTGGTAGGCAAAATGTATTCAATTACTGGGGTGCTTAAAGAACAGGCCAGGGCTTCTGAATAGGCATTGCCAAATGTACTGTTGAGGAGGTAAATTTCTAATTGAAATCTGAGAATTCTTTTTTCATGTTAGGAACAAGCAGCTTTCTGTTGAGTTAATTACAAACAATGCTATTGGCACTTCCAGATCTACAGCCTTGGAGACAAATGAAATCCTATGAACAACATGTTCAATAATTTTTTGAGCAGCACTGCTTTGAGAGACTGACATTTGAGAGATTATGGAACAACATGATGAAAAGATGTGCCTCTTTCCACTAACAATCATCAAGCCATGTGTTGGGGTAGAACTATAAAGCAATTGAAATAAATTTGAGGCATGGTCCATTAAAAATTAAGCACTTTTAATTATTGCTAAATAATGAAGGATATGTTTAATTCTTCCATGAAAGTTGATGAGACTCAGCACTGCTTAAATTTGTCTGCTTGTACATATTGTTTTCGTTTTGAATTGTTTAGTCCCTATTATAGGGAAATGCATTGGATCCAGAATTTGTTCCGATTGATGGTAAGTGGAAAATTTTCACTGACTTCCCCCTTCCTCTGTAACCCACCTTTCATGCTGTATCAGACAAATGTCAAGGAATCAAATGTATTTCTTTGAAAACTTTTTATCTCATCTTTCTCTTTCAGCATGGGGCACTCAAGGCAGCTCACAAAGCAACCAAGATCAATAAAAATGCAAACCTAATAAAATATAAAGCATTATAGAAATATCAGCCTACATCTGTCCCATTTCATTTTAGCTGGCACTCAATTACAGCTCAGTGCAATTTTTTTACCAATTTTTTGAAAGAATGCATGAAAAGGTCACATTTAAATTGTGCACATTATTATACACATAATTGTATGCATTTCTCCAAAAATACAATATCGCACCAATGCTTTTTGATGCATTTCCCCATAAAATATGCATTTTATACATATTTTAAAATATGCATTTTATACATATTTTAACTGCAAAATGCACATTTTTGTGCATACTTTTTGCATGCCAAAAATTGCAAAATCTAGAGAACTGTGTGATCTGATCAGGATCTCTGTTCCAATCCACAAGCAGGTTCAGGAATTGGATTGGTCTCCCACAAAAAGTAGTTTGAACAAATTCCTCCTCCACCCCTACATTAGATATAGTCACTAAGCTTCTCCATATTATCAGTTTATTATGCATTCATCCAGATTTGCTTGCACAAAAATCACACTGAGAGTACACTATGGCTGGTCTTCATTGAACATTCATTCTGATTTGCTTGTGTGGTGTTCATATGTCTTCCTATATCCAACACTTTTCAGTGCATTTCGACATGACTTTCCTAACCCCACAAAGTTTGGTGTTGTATTTTTTATTTTTTAGTGGATTTCTTGTGCTAGAGAGATGGAGAGGTGTTATCCTCTTTAATCACAGAAACCTATATTTCTGCTTTGTACTTGCAAAATTCTGGCAGCCTGGAGCCAACCTTTATCATCACCACTCCAAAAAAGACATTGGAGACAGAGCAAAAACTCACTAGGGAATCAATATTAAAATTTATTAACCAGGGACTAAATCATCTCAATTCCCCCCACCCCCTTGCATCCTGCTCTAGTGGCAGCCCTGATGACCTGAGCTTCACTCAGCTAGCCTTCACAAGCTTTCATCTTCTTATATATCTGCAATTATTTCCCCATTTCCCCCAACTTGTGACTTCTTCTTCGTCAGTGTGTGACACCAACAGAAACTTAACTAAAGAACTTGGTTTCTTTTCTTGAATTACCAAGCCTTAACAAGTCTTACTGGATATGTTAGGTTCCTTAGCATGGATAAAAAAAAAAAATATGTTAGGTTCCTTAGCATGGATAAAATAAAATTAAAAAAATGTTATGAGAAATATATTGGCTTTCCTAGAATGGTCATCGTCTTGATAAAGCTAAATTTCAACATTCACATTTCTGGTAGACTTCATTAAAACTAGCCTTATCTATTTAATTAAAAGCAAGCTTCACTATAGTGAGGAAAACAAATTAACATAATATACTTCAGCATCTCATGGGAAAAGAAAAGTACTTATCTTTACCACACTAATTGCTGCAGTTAGGATTTTGTTCAAAACCAATTGGTACTTGCAAAAGGTACAGATGTGACAGATGCAAGACTAGGGTAATCGGAACAGGATTTAGATACCCATGAAGCATGTTATTTAAATATCAACGTACTGTCATCCTAATGAAGAAAAATTATTCATTTAGCACACTAATCCAATACTGCCAAATTCTTTGTGGTGTTATGTTGATTTAATAATCCAGAGTATAACAAAATGTGTTTGTTCATTATTTTTTAAAAGCCATCATAGAGAATTGCAACAGCATGTGTTGGAACAGGAAGGATTAGTACCTTCGCTGCATAATGAGGCAGAATGTATGCCAAACACTGTTCTTGCAAAGAAATGATAAACAGGAACTTAATAGATACGTAGCCGCTTGTTAACCATTCATAAACACAGTCTGTTCTTTCCCCATATGGCTATAATGTTCACCTGTCAATTGACACGCAACAGTTCACTCGCATCCCTTTCACCTGTGCCAGGAAAGAATTCAAGAGTGGGATCTAGAAGCCTTTGTACTATTTGGACAGAAGTGAGGAGGGCAGTAATTTAGGAAGAAAGCCTTCATGGTGGTGGAGAGGCTCACCATGTGTCTTTGTTGAAGTCATGTTGTTGCCAGTTAGAGATTTTTTTGTACAGTGGTGCCTCGGTTTTTGAATGTCTCCGTTGATGGTTTTCGAACACCGTAAACCCGGAAGTAAACCCGGAACGTGCCTTGGAAGTCGAACATGAAACGCGGCTACTGTATTGAGTTTTCCATATTGAGTTTTTGGTTTTTGAACATTTCAGAACTCGAACGGTCTTCCAGAACAGATTATGTTCGAAAACTGAGCTACCACTGTATAAAAACATGCATTATTCCCTGTTAAAATCTGTGATTTCTATCACCTCTATTTCTTAAATCTTTCTGACCTTGCATGGTCCAGCCCAAGACATTTGCATCCAAGCATTCCCCTGGTTCATCAAGAACTCTATTGCAAGCCCCACCCAATCGCTGCCACCCTGCTCCTTAGAAAGCAACCAATAGACTCTTTAGCTCTGTAGGCTTCTATTTCTTTCACAGAAATCAACAAAGTACAAGATGCTGATGCAGGCAACATGGGTTTATTTAGCTGTATACAATATTTCAACATTGAATTAGGATTTAGGGCAGCAGGACTGGTTCCCCCACAAGGCCAAGGGGGTGCCTTTCCATCTCCTTCCCAAAGTCTATTAAGCACTGGGCTTTGGGAAGCAGCTGTGAGAGCTCTGACAGGGTCCTGGAGTCCTGCAGCCTCCTCACCAAAACCTAGTTAGTGCTTTTCGAGCTTTGGGAAGGAGGGAGGAGGGCTCCAGGACCCTGCCAGAGCCTCGTGCCTCCTTCCCAAAGCCCGGCACTTCCTTTGCCCGGCCTTGGAAAGGCACCATGAGGGCTGAGGGGGGCATCAGATTTTGGCCTCATACAGGATGTCATATTACCAAGATCTATCCCTGCCCCAAGACTAAGACAGTAGCCAGTCATGCAATAGAGAATGACTATAGTCCATGGATTTAGATGCCAATGAGAAAAGCATGTTGATTCTGCTTGTGTGGGTACTATGCCATTTGACTCAGCTAAGAGAGGTCAGCTTGCAAGTCTGCATCACAGAGATAAGCAATGCTGAAAGGATGCCTCTGGTTTTCTAAATTACAGCTGTGCACACTTTTTCTGAATAAATGCCACGTATTTCAGTAGTAATAATAGACTGACTTGTAACGGAGCAAATGCAGATCAAGTCCTTTCATTTCTCGGTCATATGGAGGCAGTGAAAAGCTACCCGTGAAAAGCTCAGAGCACTTTTGCACAAGGTTTTTCACATGTGTCTATGCTGGACAGTTGGCCCTTGCAGCAGAGTCACTTGCAGAACCTCAACTCCAAGCGGTCCCCTCTTTTATCTCTGCATAGGAGATTGGGACAAGAGCTAGACCAGTGGCTGGTATATTGAAGGCATGGAGTTGGCTCAGGCCACATTGTGTCTGTGCTGGCTAGGGCTGATGGGAATTGTAGTCCAAAACATCTGAGGGCATCAGATGCAACTGATGGGGAGTAAGAGAGTGAAAATTTCCTGGAACCTTCTGCTCGGGTTTCGGAGGACACTTTTTAAACTTGATGGTGTGCACCCTTGACATTAATGCCCCTCTTTCAGAACCCTATAAGCTGTCAAGGGCTTGGACAGTTATATCCCCTCCCACAAATCTCATTTTCATCCACCAAACGCAACACTCAGGTGCCCTTGACCGTCCATATTCCCTGTAAACCACTGATAATAGGACCATGTCAAGCCATCCCCCCCTTTAATTTACTAACTAATATAATGTATAATGATAAAATTTTTGTAACAGGGGAGTACTTGCCGTTGCAGAATTCATTCTCCACTACCCTTCTGAAGGCAACAGACCACCAAGTGTGGTATTAGAAGGATGATGACCAAAGATGATAAGCAGCGTTACATGTTAGGTCTCGGAGGTCCAGTCTATACATTGGCTAGATCTAGACACATCAAAGTACTGTTTCAGGAAAACACGTTGGAAATTTTGTATGAGAAATCACATTGGCAAAAACAGAACCCCACAGCGCCATCTGGTGTCACAGTGTGATAATGCATATACAATGCATATGAAACACTTTTTCTTTGCCAATCTAGCTGAGTCCATTGTGTGGAAATTGTAGTCGTCTTAGAGGAACAGAGGGCAAGATGCACCTAGCCAGCTTGTGCAAGGACTTTCACTTGCACAGTGGGGATTTCCTGTTTTCTCTTCCTCTGTGCACCTCCCCTCCTCAGTTGGCAAGGATGGGGGGGGGGAGAGGCAAAAGAACAACCAGAACAGCATGCAGAGGAGGAGAGAGGGAGGTCATTCAATCTGGTACGCTGAAATGCTTGCACAGACAGAATGACTGGAAGAGTGCAACGTTGAATTCCTCCCACAGAATGCCAATGACAAAGAGAAGGCAATTTTTTTCATGTATAAAATCATGACTCCTTCAAAGAAGGGATGTTCTCTATTCAAGCTGGGTTGGGATCCCGCCACTGCCATTCTATTTACACTTCACAAAAATTACAACAAAAGATTCTGCATACATCCAAATGGGTTTCCCACTTCTGCTCAAAGAGCTTTCCTTTGCCCTCTAACAAAGCCGCCCTTGTGTATTTTGGCACATGTACATTTTTTACTGTGGTTTCAAAGCTGTCCTTGAGCTAAGCCAAGTCATTCTATATACTGGTCTGTTACAAGGAACATTGCCCCATCAGTGGAATTGCTTCCATTTGTTTTAAAATGCTTTATACCATTGCCAGTAGAAGCTGGAGCTGAGGACTTTTGACAGCTTATTTGCTCAAAACACAATGCATTACAGCCATTGCCCTCTGCAGTTTCCCTGACCTCTAAAAAACTTCAGCATATGCTTCTTCTCCTTCTCAAAAAAGAGGGTTAATGCATGTGGACTCAGATTTGCAGCTGCCAAGAACTGACAAGATACTCCAGCGGCTTCCCAGGCACAAGCCATGATTTATACTCCATGATTATCTTGTCCTTGTTACTGGTGGGGGTAGAGAGGCCTCAAAGTATATCTGAGCATCACTGCATGTTTCAGCAAATCTTGGTACTATATTAATGACTCCCCACCCCAGCAAACCTGTAAAGTGTGGAAACGAAGTATACACGTCTTTAAATGTGAAACCTAAGGCAATCAGATTGAATTTAAGCATTTTAGAAATGGACGTATGCACATATTTTACTTCAAAACTTTACATCTGGCATGTTTCTACAATTACTGCAATGTCTTGCATTGTCTTTAATCTGTCTGATGGTAGAAGATAATGGAACATACAAGGGTGAGCACCCTATTTGGGGAAGTGGGGATACCTTTTCCATTACACAGGGTATCCTGAAGGCTACAGTTGTTCCTTTTTAATGTATTTTGTGAAGCTTCCTTTTTCCTCCAGCTGGAACTCACCATAAGGTTCCAGCATCTCTCAGGTGGGTGTCATTGCCATTCTAAGAGAACAAGGGAGGTTTTTATGGTGAGTTCCGGCATCTCATTTTCTAGAAAAATAGCACTGGTTTGGACCTGTATTTTCAAGGCTGTAATCCTAATTCTTCCTTCCGCAGTCTGGTGGGGTTTTCTGGAGCAGTGGGGTCACTAGTTTCATCCCCATAGCTGACAGGGCAGAAGCTGAGGGCAGCCAGGCCCAGATTGGGCCCGGCACTGTCCTACTTTTCCAAGTGGTGTTAGTTATATTATTAATCAAGCAGGAGTAATGTAAAACAAAGAACTTTATTCAAACAAGCTTGCATTTGATTCCTAACTCTCTGTGTCCCTCCTGCTTTGTCGCTGTACTGTCAAAGTATCTGTCCCTGTCTGCTGTCCTCACCCTCTTACATAGGTGGAATCTACACATTGAAAAAGTGCTTTTTAAAATAAAGTTTTGAAAAATGCATTCAACCTGGCACAACTCGCTGTCACTATCTAGTGTCGCAATTGTATATTGCACTTTGCAACACATTCAAAACATTTTATTTGCAGCTGTATAGCTCAGTCCTTAGTTCCACTTACATTAAAAAGGTAAAAGTAAAGGACCCCTGGATGGTTAAGTTCAGTCAAAGGCGACTATGGGGTTGTGACGCTCATCTCACTTTCAGGCTGAAGGAGCCGATGTTTGTCCACAGACAGCTTTCTGGGTCATGTGGCCAGCATGACTAAGCCACTACTGGCACAACAAAACACTGTGACGGAAGCCAGAGAGCACGGAAACACTGTTTACCTTCCCGCCACAGAGGTACCTATTTATCTACTTGCACTGTCATGCTTTCGAACTGCTAGGTAGGTAGGACCTGGGACAGAGCAACAGGAGCTCATGCCATTGTGGGGATTCGAACCGCCAACCTTCTGATCAGCAAGCCCAAGAGGCTCAGTGGTTTAAACCACAGCGCCACCCGTCCGTACTTACATTGATCCACACACAACAGCAGTGGGGCTGGCTCATCCCTACTCGCAGAAAGCCCTGCCAGTCTGATGCAAAGGGGGTTTGAATCGCTCTGCCTGTCAGTCTCACTCCTTATATTTTCTTGCAGCTACCAGATCAGGGTTGGCGTCCGCACCTGTTGTTTTTGGGCAACTGCCATGGCCCATTGCTAATGCCTGTCCAGGACTTTGCGCTTGGATCAGGACCAGGACCAGCTTGGGTAGCTTGAATCTGGCTACCCTTTTAATTTACCACAAAATCCATAAACTGCTATCATTCTGGGACATTATTTGAAATCTAAAGGATGGCTTTTCTCAGCTGCCCAGTACTGCTAAGAACACAATCGCCAAGTAAGTTGCTTTAACTCGAAAGAACACTTTGAGCCATACAGAGATAAATTTTCAACCTTTAAAGGCATTTTAGCTGGAAATGTGGCATAATGGAATGTAACACTTATATTTAACTGCCTTTCTCCTGCTGCAACTCCATTCGCTGCTGAACCTTCTGAACTTTTATGAAGTTCAGGTTTAAGCGAATTCACTATGTTTTTAAACTAATAATCTCCATCAGCTCTTACATGACCTGCAGTTGGAACAGGCCCATTCTCTGGGTACTTTTTTCTTCCTTTATATATGCCTGATGCAGTTTACAGGCAGCAGGGACACATTTCCCCCATATTTAACCACCTCAAATCTTTCTAGTTCTGGGGGGGGGGGGATAAAAATAAAGCTTGCATCAAGCCTTTTTTGCCTTGATAATAATTTTCTCCCTTTTCATGTCTTTTTTACTCTGTATTTCATATGTATTTCATTTGATGGCAAAATACTAATTCATGGGGAAGGACCCGTTTGATTTGATATTTTCTTCTTTGTTTGAGGTACATTGTCTTTCTTTTAATTTCAAAATGTTTTTCTCTGAAACAATCAGCTGTAGGAGCAGCAGGAGCTGAAAAGTGTTGAGTAAAAATAAACACACACACACACACACACACACACACACACACATATATTCCAGTAGCACCTTAAAGACCAACTAAGTTTGTTCTTGGTATGAGCTATCGTGTGCATGCACACTTCTTCAGATACCTAATATAGATAGCATCACTGGTGAATTAAAGATATTTTACAGCAGCCTGTCACATTTCTACAAACTTCCTTTCTGCATTTCTTTTAGCATTTGCACACACCTCACTGAGTCTTAAATTTGTTTGGCTACATACAGGATTAAATCTCTCCAATCAGACTGAATCCTAGCCCTTCCTACATCTCACAAATAGAAAGCGAGGGTGCAGAGCTGCCTGCTTGCATTCTGACTGGTTTTGACATTTCCCAAACCCCTTCCCTATTGGATTTTAAAGCTGCCAGTTTTTTAAGGGAGCTTGAGCAAGAAGAGCTTGCATGGGAACTGGGAGTTGCTTGCGGCAACATAAACAACATAAACAATGGCAGAAGTTTGAGTAAAGTAGGGATGGAGGATCACTGAGGGAGGGAGTGGCTGTTTTAAACAATGGCAGAGGGCTGAACAAAACTGGGATTGAAAGGCACAGAAAGTGAAAAGAGGTGATTCTAAATCATGGCAGAGGTTTGAGTAGAGTGAGCAGTACTGGACACTTAGGGGGAGGAAAGGGCATTGTGAGTACAGTGAGCTGCAGGTTTGAAAAGGTTTGTTGTACCTATCGATCAAAAAACAAATAAATTGTGCTTTTCTCGATCTGAGCCATTATGCCACAAAATAGAGTATGTCAAGATTGCTGATCAATCATAGCACTGGCCAAGTCACAAATATTTTCAAACAGACTTTCACAAGCTCTTAGGGTCTCCTCCTCTTTGATCTAGCTGTTGCATGAAAACTACAGAACAAAGTGAAGGAAGGAAGAAAACAATCAAGCCTATAGAGAAATAGTTTTAAAATACACAATATTATTTGTTTAATTGAATAATTTTTGCTCCATTCTTAAAAAAAAAAAAGGCTCCCAGAGCAATTTAAAGGTCAGTATGAATAAAGCAGCCTTTGTCCTCAGGTGCACAATCTAAAAATATGATACAAAAGGAAAATGGAGTAGGTGGGAGGAGGAAATAAGCAAACTCAGCTACCATTTCTTATTAGTGTTTTAGCAAAACAGTTTGAGAAAAAGGAGAAAGAGGATAGACCAGGTGCTTGAAGGAAAAATGAATTCGAGATTGAAATAAATCTTATTTCAAGCATATAGATTTTCCTGCAAGAGGAAGAAGAGCAGTCAAAAGTGGCTGGTCTCTCCGTGGTCCAGCATCACTTCTCTTTCTCCGTTCTGCTACGGCCTAATGGACCAGCCGCTGCAAGGTGATATGCTTCAATCAATATGTGATGAAAGGAACAAGAATGACCATACTCTTGTTTTGAGAAGGGAAAAATAAAACTGTTGGTGTGGCACTTCAGAAAAATGCTATCAGAACAATATACCAGACCAAAAACCAACAAACCAAAGTGGGAAGCACGAAATCTGTGTAGAACAATACCTGCATTAATAACAGCACATGATTGCTTCCACTCGATGTATATGCTGGGCTGTTGAGTTTGCACATAATTTCTGGCAACTTAATGGCCAAAGTGAAACCAATGAGGTGCTTGATCATAGGCCTTGTGAACACTTAACATGAGTTATTTTCTGGAAGTAATATCGGAAGTGGTCCTGACATTCGTTTCAAAGTCACTCATGAGTCAAACCTGCATTCTTCTCTCATAATGATTCCAGTCTGGTAATCATCTAATAACCATTTGCCTCCTGTAATAACTGTTTGCAGTGCTGGACTTGAATGTTGTGTATCATTAATATAGCTCTATGAAAAGGGATTTAAGGCTCAGAAAGGTATATTGATTTCTGTGATGACCTGCACATGTATTACTATTGTATTTTAATCATTGTGAGAATGGAAAGCTGTCCTATTAAAATCTGACCTCATGCTGGTGAGGTCATTGGGATTTGGGGAACACGGAGCTCCAGAATTTGCTGTTCTTTGGGGTAAAATGTAAAGTCCTAGGCTCTGGGGTTTAACCCACAGCGCCACCCGCGTCCCTCCTAATGCCTTTATTAGGACCAGCTAAAATGTTGCATAGTAAGTGAGCAAGCTTTCCAGGTCTCCAGAAATAATTTTGAGGCTGGATGTTTAGCGAGTAAAATGGGAGGGAAAGAAGACTACAACGTATGGATTAGCTTTTCCACCATGCAAAGTAATATTGTGTCTCTGCCAACTTTTTGAAAAGGACTCTTTTGGCTTTTGAGTAGGCTATTGTAATGTTATTACTCTGCAGTTACTTTTGGATTACTTCCTATTAATAACATTTTGGACTGTAGCTTTCAACCTTTGCTCCTTCATCTGGCAACCTCTTCTGAAATCTTTCGGGAAGAAAATGATTCATTTGAAATGGTGCTTCCTGGCAAGGTGAAAAGTGTCTCCTTTGGAGTAATCAGCTACTCTGCAGGGAGCCTGGCTGCAAAGCAACCTTGTAAACCCAACTGGCCTTCCAAGCTAGCCGGCATTCTATTCACTTTGCCTCTTTCAGTGAGGAAACCAGGAGTCAGGCTTCAAATGACATGAAAAGCTTGAATAAGGAGGGCACTTGAATTCTGAGCATGGCAGAAAACCCAACATGTTAAGTAAGTCACATCTTATAGAACCACTGAAAATCTTTGATAATCAATTATTACGCGAATGTAGCTTTATCTAAGATAAGAAGCTACTAGGTGAGAAATGGCTGGGCTATCAAATGCTTCCTCCTCATTTCAAGAAGTCATTTAGGACAGTGGTAATAGTGCATAAGGTGGAGAAGTTCAAGTACTCATTCAGGCTGTTCTTTTTAAGATTCCAAGGCTGCTAGAAGCATAGAAGGATTTCCTTCCTGTTTCTGCATTATGCAACAGGATACCCGCTGCCTCTGCTTCTCCTGGAAGCTTCCCCCTGCCCATGTACTCACAAAACACTTAATTTGCTACAGATTTGCTACTCAACTGGTAATTTTTATGATACCATTTTAACCATAGGATTGTAGAGGTGGAAGGGACCGTGAGAGTCATCTAGTCCAAGCCCTGCAGTGCAGGAATCTTTTTTGAGGGGGTGCAAAAATGGTGATGTTGCATGGAAAGTATGATTGTGTAAATGAGTTACTCACATGGTGACTGTTCAGTTGTCTAAAGCCTCTCTATATTGTTTATTGTTGTTGTTGTTAATAATGGAAGAGGAAGAAGAAGAAGAAATACACAAGGTTTAGCAAACCGGTTATATTTGATTCTTAACTATAGGGAAGAAAAAAGGCTTTCGATAATTAAATTATGCCTCTTTTGGAATCTTTGGCCTCTGTGGAATTATTGACTTATCTGGTCGTCTACTCTCAATCGGCCAAAATAATAAGGAACAAGATGGAACAAGATAAAAGTGAAACACAAGGTGAGGAAGGTGAAGATTGGGGTGTAAGCCTTTTTGGATCAGCTGAGGAAGGCTTCAGATTGCCAGGTCACAGCAGTGGTTGTTTGAGGGCACTGTTGTTTGAGTTACAGCACTCGAGAGACATTCCATATATATTACTAAATGTTCACTCATCACAATGTGGCTATACAAGTGGCATCATACACGCTGAAATGGGCAATCACAAATTTGATACCACTGGCCAAATAGACTTGGGTTCTAAACTGAGTGAGGAGCCTACTGAAATGGGCTCCCTCCCCTGCTGCTCAAGTTAAGCCTCCATTACATTATGAAGTCGGCTGGGCCAGGGAGTGTACCCCACTCTCCTCCCTCATCTATCATGGATGCCTTAGTTGAGATTCCTGTATTGGAGGCAATTGGACTAGATTACTCTTGGGGTCCCTTCCAACCCTATGGTTCTGTGATTATATGATTTGAATCACTTGAGTAGGGGAACACCTTAATAAGGCTCTTTATTATTAGAAACACATTGTTGTTGTTTTGTTGTTGTTAATTTCTCATCCGTCATATCAGCTCACAATCATCAGTCATATGCTTGCTAACAAAGTCCGCAATCACCAAGCACAGTAATCAAAAGCGATACACATATATATGTGACAGGCCTCAGAATCCCAGGCAGACTGGACTTCAGGATTTTTGCATGGTGAATATAATTGCTGGCAGATAGCTACACCTAAAACACCAATTTCCTTTCCATTTGTCCCCGTTTTCTTGCCACTTTTCCTCTGCTTGAGTAACATTGAGTAGTTTTTAAAAAATTCTATGGGCAGCATGGTGGAGGCGGGGAAAGGAAGAACACAAAAGAAGCATGTGAGTATTTCATCTACTGACTATTAGGAGGATCACTGCCTCATCAGTTATAATTACTCTTCCTTTGCCATTCAGTGAAACATAACAAAGCATTTTTTTAAAAAAAGAAAACCATTTTGTTTCTGTTTCAGTTCCCTCCATAACTTGGATAGCAAACAAAAGCACAAGCAGGAATGACAGCAATATTTTACATTTCAGTAGCTCCCTGCTTTCTCACTGGCATCCCATTTGCTCGCCTTGATTTCTAGCTTTGAGCAAGATGAAATAAATATATTCCTAAATTTCCCATAGGGAGAGCTTCAAGGAGCCGTAATAGATAACTTCAAAGCCATCTGGAAAGACAAATGCAAGAAGCCGCATTTGGGGTTGCAACCATTTTCTCCTCATCATTTTGACTGATGAAAGCAGAGTTGCATGATCTATCTTAATGTATAACACTTTTTTCTTTTCTTTTTTTTACCTTAGGAGACTTCAAACATTGTACTACCTATTTGAAATGATGTGATCATCATGACCAAACTGCATATTATCAGCTTTTTGAAGAATACAGCATATTGCACTTACCAAGCTTAGAAATATCCTCGGCTTTACTAGAGGAAACAGACAGGCAGGCAGAGGCCAGAGTTTTCTGTGACATTTCTTCGTTCCTACAAGCAGTCTGAATCATATTCACAGTCCCGTTATGATTTGATTTTCCTTCTTTAGGTGGAATTTTTACATGCTACAGTAAAAGGGGCTTGGCTAAAAAGTTTGAGGGTGGAAATGTTGAAAGGCAGCTAACAAGCAAGGCCATTAAAATAATCAGAACCTTTATCGAAAAAGCAGGCATTTCTTGTGTCCTTTGTAATGCATTACATTCAACTTGCATTTCTAAGCATTTACATTGAATTTTTCTGGAAGGAAATAACACAGAAATTAGTGCAAAAATTCCTGCATTGCAAGGGGTTGGACTAGATGACCACTTCCAACAGTAAAGGTAAAAAAAAGGGCCCTTGGATGGTTAAGTCCAGTAAAGGTGACTATGGGTTTGCGGTGTTCATCTCGCTTTTCAGGCCGAGGAAGCTGGTGTTTGTCCACAGACAGCTTTCTGGCTCATGTGGCCAGCATGACTAAACCACTTCTGGCACAACAGCATATCGTGACTGAAACCAGAGCGCACGGAAACACCATTTACCTGCCTATTTGTCTACTTGCACTAGTGTGCTTTCAAACTGCTAGGTTGGCAGGAGCTGGAACAGAGCAACGGGAGCTCACCCCGTCGCGGGGATTAGACCTTCTGATTGGCAAGCCCAAGAGGCTCAGTGCCACTTAATTCTATGACAGCAGCCACTGGTAGCTGTAGCCTCCAAAAATTTGTCTATTCCCCTTTTAAAGTCATCTAAGTTGGTGGCCGTCTCTATACCTTCTGAGAACAAGTTCCCTGCATTGTAAGTTTGTACATTTCAATATTAATATAAGCATTGCAAACCATATTATATATTTATCCTTCCTTTCCCTAATTTAAGAATGCTTTGTGTGGTTTGTCGGATGAACACCACAGGGAAAACTACCACAGTTAATTAGGTACTTCATTTAAATATAGGGATGGGACATATGCAAATAAAATATATCCTAGAGATCATTTTATTTCTTTGTTCAAAATCTCTCGAGCCTGGGACTGGAAAGATTCCAGTTTAGTTATTCAACAAAGGCACCCAAACATTTTGAATTGCCTTTTAAAATTATTTTTTATCCTCCAAGCTAAATAGTGCCATTCAAGGTTACTCAATAACACATTCTCATCCTTTCGTTTCTTGGCATGCCGACATAAAACACATCTTGTAACTTATTCTCAGTTATTTTGCTTTCTGCTGCTGTTTGATTGTTTGTTCTATGTGTTTGTTTGTTAGCTTTGCCTAAAGGGTATTTTAAATGTTGGCGTCTGTCAGCTTTTTCGGATGGTTGCCTTTGGCAGGGCAAGTCTTGTCTCAGGAACCTATTAGAGTGTCAGCAAGCACATAGATAGAGATGATCCAGTTGCCCTAGTGAACTTGGACTTCCAAAAAGTTTTTGGCAAGATACCTCACCAAAGACTTCCAAGTAAGCTTATCAGTCATGGAATAAGAATGTCATGGATCAGGAGTCAGCTTCTGAAGGGGGAGAAGGCGGAGTGACTCCTTCAAAGACTCAGAGGAGAAGGCACTGGTGAGAGCCAGCTGGCTTCAGCCTTCTTAAGCAGAGCTTCCAGCAGCAGTCAGATGCTCATAACAACACTTGTAGTTCCTGGTCCTACCTTGCTGCTAGCTGCTCGTCTTGACCCTTGAACCAAGATCATCAAATTCCCTGACTCCTGGACCATCTGACCATGTGGATTGATGTTCACCCAACACTAGAACTGGACCTGACTTAGGATACTGACTTGCCTCCAGACATGTATTGTTAGGATATTTCCGTTCCACCTTAAAAGGCAGCAGGATGTTTGTGTCACAGCCTGCGTAAGTTCCTGTCTCACAGGATGTTTATGCTATATGTTCCTTTCGTTTTCTGTCTGTTTTGCCTGAGCAGTCGGAGCAGACGGTCATGTTTTCTTTGTTCTGACCAACGCCAAATAAACTGTAAATATGCATGTTCTGCTCTCATGCTGTGCAACTTCTTGCTGTGTGAATTCTGCTGTTAAGAGTGTGCACTAAGCCAGAGGCTTAGTGTCGCTAAATAGCTGATACTGCGTGACTACGGGAGGTCGATGGATCGTCCGGCACCGAGCTTGGCAGCTTCAGATGGACTCTATCTCCCTGGCAGTATCCCAACAACAGGTTTTGGGCCCAGATTCACGGCACTTGCAGGAGAGTAAGACAGCGACAGACTGCTGAGGTATGTGTGGGAAAAGCGAAAGAAGAGGCTTTTCTGTTTGCCGCGGCAAGAGTCTTTGATGTCCGGCTGGCCTAATTGGCCTGGGAGCCGAGCCAAGCAGGCTTCGTGATTTATGGGTGCCAAGATAAGGAGTCTCTGAAGTGAAGAAGACTCACGGCTGATGTTAAGAGGTGGAATGGAGTTTTTCCAAGCCTCTGAAGCTGCTGAGTACCCAAAGTTAAATCGGGACAATTATGAGACCTGGGCAAAATGGTGTGAGAGTTTGCTGCGTCAGTTTGGAGTCTGGCATACTGTCTGTGAAGCCCCTCCAGTTCCTCTGACAGGGAGATGGGAGGCTCAGAATTCAAGAGCCATAGACGTAATAGTCTTGTCCGTCTCTCTGGAGGAAATAAAGACGCTTGCTGGAAATCTCACGGCATGTGATATGTGGAATGCTTTGAAGATAGCCCATTTGCCAGTCATCCCAGCCCAGTGTTTGAATGCATCGGAGGTCCTGGCTGTTTCCCAGAATGCTAGTGAATGCAGGGATGCTGAGGGCACCGATTGCAAGCTGCAGGAGGAGCTGACTGTGATGTCATCCCAGGCAGCATACCAGCCTCCAGGGGGAGCCAAGGAGTCGGCAGCTGAGAGCTCTGTTTCCCATGGGAGCCAAGGTCAACTTTGCAGAGGCCGGAAGGCCAGAAGTAAACAAAGGAAAAAGCCTGCAGATGGCCCGAAGCAGAAGGGGGGTGAAAGGCCCACGCCAGTGGAAAACAAAGCTTTGTTTGCTGGCACAGCTTCACCAAAGGCTAAAGGCAAGTCTGATGGCCAGGAGCAGGGGGGCAAGCTGCAAAAGCCCACGCTGGTGGAAAACAAGGTTTTGTTTGCCAGCAAATCTGCTTCGAAGGGGAAGGCCAGGTTTATTGTTGACTCTGCGGCCACGCGCCATCTCACCAAAGACCGCCATCTGTTTGTGTCCTTCACACCTCAAGATGGAGAGGTCCAGCTGGCTGATGGAAGGACTTTGCAAGCTACAGGAGTTGGGACTGTGAAACTTGAAAGTCTGCATACTACCATTAGTAATGTTCTTTTTGTTCCAGGAGCTGTGGACAATTTGCTTAGTGTCCCACAGCTAAATCGGCGTGGTTTTGAAATTACATTCAAGAGGAATGTCTGTGTCATCAGAAAAGGCAAAGAGGACTTTTTGCATGCAAAGTTGTTGGATGGTTTGTTCTGTCTAACTTATGATGACAATGCTGTTGTATCTAATGCTGATTCTTGTTGTGTTGCACAAACTAACAAGGTTCTTCATGCAGGATGCATTCATGATGCACATCGAAGATTTTGTCACCTCTCTTGGCAAGCGCTAGCCAAGATGCCTGGGTTGGTTGAAGGTTTGGACATCAAACCTTGTAAATTTCACATGAAGTGTGTATCTTGTGCAGAGAACAAGGTGAAGGTTGCTCCAAAAGGCAAGGAGTCTAGCAGGCAGGCTTCCAAACCCTACCAGCTAGTTCACGCAGACCTGGTAGGTCCTCTAGCGCCCTCTTTGGGAGGGGCAAGGTACTTCATGGTTCTAATTGATTCTTTTTCCAGGTACATTCATGTGTTTGTGCTCGAGCAGAAATCGAAAGCATTTCCTAGGTTCAAGGCATTCTGTGCTTGGTTGGAGAATGCTCATGGTAAACGTATTGGCTGTCTGTTTACTGATCGGGGCGGGGAGTTCACTTCTCAGCAGTTTGAAGCTTTCCTGACTGAGAAGGGAATCCAGCATGACTTGTCAACGCCTAGATCGCCATGGATGAATGGGCTTGCGGAGAGAGCAAATCAAACGTTGCTGCAAGGGATAAAAACCTTGTTGCATGATGCCAACCTCCCTGAGAAGTTTTGGGGGGAGGCTCTCTCGAATTTTGTTTACAGTTTTAATCGCAGACTGTCATCACCTATTGGCTGCACTCCCTATGAGAAAATGTTTGGTAAGAAACCTAACACCAAGCACTTGAGAATCTTTGGTTCTGACATGTGGGTACACACCCCACAAAGCAACAAGCTTGGGAAGCGTGGGGCACATGGTTTGTTCATGGGGTACGATAAAGGTGCATACAGAGTATGGATGACTAACTCAAAGTCCATAAAGTTCACAAGGAGTGTTGAGTACAATCCTAAGTGGGGGGAAAATGTGGGAATTTTCCAGAGTTACCCAGAGGAGGATGAAGGTGATGTGAAGAAAGCAGATCATGCTGAGAAAGCTGAGGAAACTGAGGATGATGATGATGATCAGAGTTCGGATTCCAGTTCAGTGGGCGGCGCTGCTGCTGCTGTCAGTGACAGTGATGACACAGCAGACTACAAGAGCGCAAAGGCCTCAGTCAGACCATCTGATGCGTCTGACAATGAACTGGAAGAACCACTGTTCACCATTGGTCACTTTTCTCCTAAGAAGGAGGAGATGAGTCCAGAAGACTTGCGTCTAGTTCGCAGGTCTGAAAGGGCGACCAAAGGCAAACCTCCTAAGAGATTTGCTGATGAGTTTGCTAAGACAGCAACTGCTGTTCTTAGTAGCTCAGAGAAGGTGTGGGAACCTTCAAGCTTCAAAGAGGTCCAGGAGTTAACCTCTAAAGATGCTGAGCCTTGGCTTAATGCCATGAAGGCTGAAGTTGATTCCTTGAACAGGAACCAAACTTGGGAGCTGGTACCGGTAGTCCCAGGAATGAAACTGGTTGGCAGCAAATGGGTCTTCAAGGCCAAGACAGACCAGAATGGCAAGGTTGTCAGACACAAAGCCAGATTGGTTGCCAGAGGTTTTTCACAGGTACCAGGGCAGGATTACCACGAGACCTACTCACCCACGGTCAAATATGAGAGCATTCGGCTGATGCTCAAGATCGCTGCGGAGGAGAAACTGCATGTTTCCCATCATGACATAAATACAGCTTTTTTGTACGGGATTTTGGCGGAGGAGCTGTACATGCTTCCACCTGATGGGATGCAGATACAGAAGGGAATGGTCTGTAAACTGCGGAAATCCTTGTATGGTCTCAAGCAGAGTGCCAGGTGTTGGAACACAAAACTCACTGAAACGTTGCTTTCTCTAGGTTTTCACCAGGGCAAAGCTGATCCGTGTGTGTTTGTCAAGGAGGAGGGGCAAAACAAACTGTATTGTTTATGTTTTGTTGATGATCTTCTGATGTTTTGGAAGAATCAGGCTTTCTACCAAAGCACCCTAGCTCAGCTGAAGGAGCACTTTGACATGAAGGATCTTGGTGAGGTATCCAACTATCTTTCTCTGCAGGTGGAGAGGGACCAAGCAGGTAATTTTCTGGTACACCAAACACAGAAAATTGCTGATGTATTAACCAGGTTGAATTTGGTTGATGCAAACCCAGCAGACACACCGATGGTGACAGGTTACCAGGTAGACAGTACTGCTGAAGCGTTTTCTGACACAACGCTGTACAGATGCATTTTAGGCAAGTTGAATTTCATTGCTAGATGTTCAAGACCTGACATTGCTGTAAGCACTAACCTGCTTAGCAGACATGCTAACAATCCTACTGTTCAGGATTGGAAAGCTCTGAAGCGCATAGCCCGGTATTTGAAAGGGACTATGCACTACAGGCTGAGGTTCACCAGTCAGAAGACTGGAGGTCTTGAAATCTTTGCAGATGCAAGTTTTGGAAGTGACACCACGGATGGTACAAGCACTTCTGGAGTATGCTACATGTACAACCACTGCCTGTTTGACTGGTTGTGCAAAAAGCAGACGACAGTTAGCCTAAGTTCCTGTGAAGCAGAACTCAATGCTCTGTCATTTTCACTCATGGATTGTGAATGGTTGATGCAACTGTTTAAGGACATTGGGGTTTCTGTGAAATGTCCTATACAAGTGTATCAAGACAATAGATCTTGTTTGGCTTTGCTGAACTCGGAGAGTTGCAAGCAAAGGACCAAGTACTTGCAGATTAAGCTACATCGAGCAAGAGAGTGTATTCAGAAAGGACTCATTCAAGTGTCCTACATGCCAGGAAATGAAATTCCTGCTGATCTGTTGTCTAAGGTTGTTAACGGAGAATAACTTAAGGTTTACGTACAAAGGTTGCAATTGGGTTGAACCACAGGTACTACAGGTTACACGGAAAGGGGGAGGATGTTAGGATATTTCCGTTCCACCTTAAAAGGCAGCAGGATGTTTGTGTCACAGCCTGCGTAAGTTCCTGTCTCACAGGATGTTTATGCTATATGTTCCTTTCGTTTTCTGTCTGTTTTGCCTGAGCAGTCGGAGCAGACGGTCATGTTTTCTTTGTTCTGACCAACGCCAAATAAACTGTAAATATGCATGTTCTGCTCTCATGCTGTGCAACTTCTTGCTGTGTGAATTCTGCTGTTAAGAGTGTGCACTAAGCCAGAGGCTTAGTGTCGCTAAATAGCTGATACTGCGTGACTACGGGAGGTCGATGGATCGTCCGGCACCGAGCTTGGCAGCTTCAGATGGACTCTATCTCCCTGGCAGTATCCCAACATGTATACCCCAGAGACGCTTCTCATTGGTTGGCCTCCCATTCCACTAAGTTCTGCTTGTTGTTGCTCAGCACAAGACTACAACAAAGAAGAGAGGTCATCTTATGGGTCAGGAATTGGGTAAGTAGCAGGAAGCAGAGAGTTAGAAGAAATGAATAGTTTTCCAAATGAAGGGGTATATAAAGTGGAGTCCCTCTACTTGTCAGTTTTGGGAGCTGTGCTTCTTAACTTGTTCACACAGAACAAGTTTAACTTTTTGACACACACAAAAACATACCTTATACCCAGGCAGACCATTCTAGCAGTCTATGGTGACAGGCAGAGGCTCTCCAGAGCAGTCCTACCTGCGTAACAATGTGTGCCGATCTGGACTTCTAACATGATTCATTGCTATTGATCAAGGCATCAGTGCAGTTGGCATAACTTGATATAAGAAGGCCAAAGTTCATCAGCTGTGGAATATTGGAGGTTTTAGTAACCAGCACCACTGACATTGTTGTCTTTTTTTGTTGGATTGAAGATTTTGCTGGCATATTATTGGCTGTGGTTCGCCATTTCAGCCCTCAGCATCTTCAGGTAGGACTAGGATAGACAGCTGCTGTTAACCTTGGGGCCTTGCTGTCTGGATGGAACTAGATGGACCATTGGCTAAGCATAAGGCGAATTCCTGTGTTCTTGTTTTAAAACAACACATTAACAATATTTCCTTTTTAAACATATGTTTATTTGAGAAAATAATATAAGAAACAAAATTAAAACAACTTATAAACAAGAGATCATGTCACATAATTGCTGATTCAATAAGGCAACACACTATCTCTCTTCAAATTTCCAGTTTATTTTCTTTTTATTTATTATCATCATCATAATTTTTCTGACACTTCATGCTGCTGCGATGATCAGCTTTCCCCTTGAACCCCTCAAGCATTGTGTCATCTGGATGGAAGAGAAAATATACTTAATTATACATAAGTGCGGGTGTCAATGTACATCTTAACAAGACATGCCTTGGATAGGGCCACATTAATGATTTAAGTTATAATTAGCCTTGTTCAATGAAGCAAATTGATTGGTTTAATTGGGAGAAATCTCAATTGGGAGAAAGCCCAATAGTGTCAGTGGGTCTATAAAGAGGAAAAATCTGTTCACAAGTGAAACTCTGGATGATATGAATTTTTTATTTTTATTTGCCAAACAAATATACAAATATATACCACTTGCTAGAACGAAAGACCTCTAAATTATTTACAATAAACAATCTAAAATTTTCATTAAAATACCAATAAAAACAAACATGAAGAACAATTTGCATAAAAAACTTAAAACATAAGATAAAACAATTTTTTTAAAAAAATAATTATATTTACTGAAATCAGGTATCAAAATTGCATGCTAAAATTACACAGCTCCTTAGGCTTGCTGGACTTTTATTCTTTCTTTAAGCCAGCACTGAAAACAACATGGTGAAGGCCATATGAATAATATGCAATCAAAGCTAAGATCATACTGTTTTGTTTTTGTTGGAATTTATAGTGTGATACAAATCTATTATCAAAGAACTTGAGATTCTCCTTCATGAGAATTTTGAAGCACTTTAGGAGAACAGATGCCCATATGTAGGCTACCAGAAAACCCAAATTCTCCTCCAATCTGTTTGGTTTCTAACTGCATCATTTGTTTGCTTCTAAAATATAAAGACGGTGACAGTATCTAGGGAAGTAGATATGAAGGGCAACATTTTATCTTCGATAGGTGACAAGATAGGTCAACAAGCCCACATGGCTCAGCAAAGAGGCAACAGAAGGTACCGACAGCTGGCTTTCAATTTAGGAAATCCCTTGTGTCTGGGAAGGTTAGTGTGATGCCCTTCATTGAAGTAACCATCAGCCCAGCCCATGTTTGGTGTTACAACTCAGGCAGTGTCTGCTGAACTCCAGTTGACCATGGAAACCTTGTCTTTCCTGTTGTATTTTATTAATACCAACTTATTCTGATTCTTTAGTAACTGCTCCCTTCCCAAAATATTTCCTTTTTGGAGGCAGAATTAATAAGGATGAAATCAGGAGCAAGGTGAAATATATTGTCAATATCTTTTTCAGAAAGGATATCTCCTTAATCTTGTTGTGATTCTCAAATAAAACCTTTGACGGAGATAATTTGAATAAAGAGGAAGGTGTAGAAGAGAAAGCTTGTTTTTCTTCCAGAAAGATGATGACACACAGCTCTACTTGTGTGGCGAGGCCCCAGGGACCCCAGTTCCCCTTAGATAATAAACACATGAACACAAATATTTTGAGTTAATGGGATAAATAAGGCCACAACTTTATGGTTATAGATGTGAGCAGTCTGGCTTGGGCATTGGGTGAAACCAGACTATATCCTGAATTCTGCACACCCGAATGAAGTCTCTTAAGGGTCAACCACCAGTAGGGGGAGTCGTATGATATACATCAATTAAGAGCCACCCCCAGGGTTCCTGATGGGGTCGTGCCATGGCTCTAGCCCATGCTCAAGCTTCGGACAGGAACCACGCCCCCAGATCCCTTTAACAGGACACCCTTAATGAGGAGGGGCAGGTGGAGGCAGCAACAATGCCTCGCATGAACAAGGCTTACCCAGTGCCTAACCCTAACCTTACAGAGTTGTGACGATTGCTACCAGATCTGATGAGGAGCCAAAAAGAGGCCGCCCCCCCAAGCCACGACGTGATTTAAATGGCAGTGGCCCCAGCCCCGGCTAACCAGATTGGTCAGCTGGGGGACGTGATGTGCGGGATGCCCTCCCACAACTCCATCCCCTGAGAAGGGGAGTGGTCTTCTCCTTTGCCTCTGCAGGTGGCTGTGCTGGACTGTTGCCTGTCCTCACTAATTTGCTGGATGTGGGAGCGGGCTTATTGGTTTGTTTTTGTTTTGTTATGAATTTTGTGTTCTCATTTTGTATTTTAATGTTGTGAAGCACCCTGTGATCTTTGGAGGAATCATGGTATACAAATTGCTATGTTTGTTTGTTATAACTTTTATTGAGAGATCCCTGATCAGTTCAGGTGCTGAGTTTGACTTTCAAATTAAATGAACTTTGAGCAGGTCGAAAATCACAAATGCCTGTAGGGTTAATGGACAAGCTTACATATGTTAAATAATGTCGGGAAGATAGGGTATACAATGTGAGCCAGAGAGCCAGTGTAGTGGTTAAGAGCGGTAGACTCGTAATCTGGTGAACCGGGTTCGCGTCTCCACTCCTCCACATGCAGCTGCTGGGTGACCTTGGGCTAGTCACACTTATTTGAAGTCTCTCAGCCCCACTCACCTCACAGAGTGTTTGTTGTGGGGGAGGAAGGGAAAGGAGAATGTTAGCCGCTTTGAGACTCCTTCGGGTAGTGATAAAGTGGGATATCAAATCCAAACTCTTCTTCTTCATCATCATCACCAGTTCCTTGTCAAAAAAGTTGCAATCCATTATAAAATATCAGAATACTATCAAGCCTCTGCAACTTGTGAAATGGCAAATATTACTATGATACTTCTGTCAAATACTGCCTCTTATACTGTAAAGCAAGGACACAGAGGTGATTGCTTTGTGAGGGTTACTTCAGACTTATATAAAGATTAGGGTTCCCATATTTCAAAAATTAAAAAACCAGGACACCCCAAAGTTGTTGAGCGAGCTTTTTTTAACAAAAGCACAGAGAATATGCTATTTTTTCCAATTGACTTGCCTAAGATCCAGGACAAAGTGCCGCCTTTCGGACATATGGCAGCCCTATAAATATGCATGGCTGATAATATTAAGGGCAGTCTTATGAAAATATGTTAAAGGATTGTTTAATAACATGCCAAATTTTATTTTGTCAAAGTTGGTAAAAAAAAAATCCTTCTTGTGACTGTAATACAGTACTAGAAATGGGAGGATCAACACTTCTTTATACAGACTTAAAACTACAAAACACATTGTTGCAGTTTAATACATGTACACAGAAAGAGCAAATGTCTTTACTTCACATGAAAAATAAACAAAAATTTTAAAGGATTCTGGGATCTGCTGAAATTTGATCTGGTAGCTGAATTATTAGTGGTAAAGGGATTTAAAACAAATCTTGTTCTAACTTGCAATTTTTAAAAAGGTCATAGCTGCCCAGCAGAGGTCAATGTTGTTGCTGTTTAGTCGTGTCCGACTCTTCGTGACCCCATGGACCAGAGCACACCAGGCACTCCTGTCTTCCACTGCCTCCCACAGTTTGGTCAAACTCATGCTGGTAGCTTCGAGAACACTGTCCAACCATCTCGTCCTCTGCCGTCCCCTTCTCCTTGTGCCCTCCATCTTTCCCAACATCAGGGTCTTTTCCAGGGAGTCTTCTCTTCTCATGAGGTGGCCAAAGTATTGGAGCCTCAGCTTCACAATCTGTCCTTCCAGTGAGCACTCAGGGCTGATTTCCTTCAGAATGGATAGGTTTGATCTTCTTGCAGTCCATGGGACTCTCAAGAGTCTCCTCCAGCACCATAATTCAAAAGCATCAATTCTTCGACGATCAGCCTTCTTTATGGTCCAGCTCTCACTTACACACATCACTACTGGGGAAACCATAGCTTTAACTATACAGACCTTTGTTGGCAAGGTGATGTCTCTGCTTTTTAAGATGCTGTCTAGGTTTGTCATTGCTTTTCTCCCAAGAAGCAGGCGTCTTTTAATTTCGTGACTGCTGTCTCCATCTGCAGTGATCATGGAGCCCAAGAAAGTAAAATCTCTTACTGCCTCCATTTCTTCCCCTTCTATTTGCCAGGCGGTGATGGGACCAGTGGCCATGAACTTCATTTTTTTGATGTTGAGCTTCAGACCATGTTTTGCGCTCTCCTCTTTCACCTTCATTAAAAGGTTCTTTAATTCCTCCTCACTTTCTGCCATCAAGGTTGTGTCATCTGCATATCTGAGGTTGCTGATATTTCTTCTGGCAATCTTAATTCCAGCTTGGGATTCATCCAGCCCAGCCTTTCGCATGATGAATTCTGCATTTAAGTTAAATAAGCAGGGAGACTATGTACAGCCTTGTCATACTCCTTTCCCAATTTTGAACCAATCAGTTGTTCCATATCCAGTTCTAACTGTAGCTTCTTGTCCCACATAGAGATTTCTCAGGAGACAGATGAGGTGATCAGGCACTCCCATTTCTTAGTTTGCTGTGGTTGACACAGTCAAAGGCTTTTGCATAGTCAATGAAGCAGAAGTAGATGTCTTTCTGGAACTCTCTAGCTTTCTCCATAATCCAGTGCATGTTTGCAATTTGGTCTCTGGTTCTTCTGCCCCTTCGAAATCCAGCTTGCACTTCTGGGAGTTCTCGGTCCACATGCACTCCCATCTCTTTAAGAACTTGCCATAGTTTGCTGTGGTCAACACAATCAAAGGCTTTTGCAGAGGTCAATACTGGAGCCCAAATACTCATTCAGTCATATAGTTTTGTTTAGACTTCCAAGTTAGTTCAAAAGTAAGTTGGTTGGACTTAAAATGCCAACATTGTCGAGTTGTCAGATTCTCTAACTGTATGTGAGGAGTTCTGCTTTCTTTCCAAGGTTCTTCCTACATTTGACACCCAACTACGAAATCTTGGATTCATTGAAGCATGAAATGCTTGCTCCAAATAAACAGACACTTTTTCATGTGCCCTAACAGAGCCAGGACCTCACATAAAAATAGACGTGATTATTTTGGCAGTGCTGTGGTGATTAATAGAGTGGAATAATTTATACAATATTATAGTCTGAGCAGGCACATGTGCCACAAATGAAATCTTACTGGAACATAAAATACTCATCAGTTGGAGTCATCCTACTTAAAGAACAGAGACTTCATGTCACAATGGGGTTGGAAATGTGGTCTTATTGATCATGTAGAGAATGGGCCTTCACTTTGCTTTTGTTCCAGGGTATTTAGTACCCAAATACTTTCCCTGAAAAGCTCCAAGGATTCTGCAACCTTGCTTTACATTGCTGAACCGCTCCTAGAGAAGTGGCCAACTGGTTTAAAATTATTCAGGTGGCTTATTTGGAAGTCCATTCATGCTGAAGAACAGGTTGGGCAGAAAAATGGGGTAGATTTTTCTTAAAAAACAAGTACATATTTGGTAGGTTTATTAATTAACTGAATTCATATAACCACCCAATAACTTATGTTTTCTCAGTTGCTCACAATAAAATTCTAGGAAGGGACTGGAAAGTATACCAATGCAAACTAGATTAAAAGATATTTTAAACTGAGGGAAATTACATTTCATTTAATATAATTGTCCTGGTTTACAAGGCAAGCAGACCCACTGCCTTTCTCCCACCAAGTGTCTATCCACATTTGTGCCAAATTGTTGGAACTGAACAAAAGCAATTTTATGCCAGCCACCTCACATGTTTGCATCATCCTAGCTAGTGCATTGGATTCATCTACCTGACAGGTATCCTGATGATCATTGCCTGTGAATGCCTGTTGTATAATCCAGGGCATGGGTAGGCAAACTAAGGCCCAGGGGCCAGATCCGGCCCAATCACCTTCTAAATCCAGCCCATGGACGGTCCGGGAATCGGCGTGTTTTTACATGAATAGAATGTGTCCTTTTATTTAAAACGCATCTCTGGGTTATTTGTGGGGCATAGGAATTTCATTCATTATTTTTTTCAAAATATAGTCCGGCCCCACACAAGGTCTGAGGGACAGTGGACTGGCCTCCTGCTGAAAAAGTTTGCTGACCCCTGATCCAGGGAGTTCTTAGGGACCTAGGGCTCATCCACTTCCGTTTGACCCACAGCTTTCCCGAGGAAAACCTACGGCTTACTGCTGAATCGCAACAAACAGCAACCAGATTGTCTGCAGTTTGCTGCAATTTGTTCTGATTTAGCACTAAAGAGTGGGTTTTCCAGGGCAAAGAAGCAGGACAAAGGAAAAACCACTTAGATCCATGCCCAGAAAGGCATGGGATAAGCAGAAATGTGGATGAGCCTATAGTGTCTGAATAAAGCAGGTCATTCTGAAACTAAAACTCAGTGTTGCTCTCTAAAAGAAAAGAAATCTTACTGAGTAGTTGCATTATTAAGAACAACAAGTGAACTCCCGGGACTTTAAAAACAAACTTCTCTAATTACTAAAATTTAAATGTGCAGCATTAATACCCAACAAAGCTATTATAAATAAAAGCTTTTAAGCAGGGAAAGAATTAAACTCTTGAATTCCATTAATGACATCTGATATTGGAACACATTAAGAAAGCTAAACAACATACTGGTTGTTTACTTAGTTAAATCCATTTATGCAAAGTGTATTAATTTCACCAGCTGCTGTGCCAAAGCTACCCAAGCTTGAAGTCTAGCCTTCCGATTGCAGGGATGTGATTTCCTCTTAAAACAAAACAACTATTGACACAGTAGTGCTTTCACATATGGCTCACATGCACTCCTCATTGCAGCAGAATTAACCTAATGGATAGTGAACTACTCTTAACGTGAAAAGCCCTGCAAACATGTTAGGAGAGGGAAAGATAGCTTTTTCTTTAATAGTGAAGTTGAAATAGCTAGAGCTTAGTGTAATTTTACCTCCTGGAATTCAACAGCAGAGAGGGAAATTGACTTTGATTGTGTCTGGGCAAAGGTGAGGAACCTCAGACCCAATCGTGGCCCGCCAGGGGGTTCCAGTTTGGCCCACAAGGCATTTTGCAAAATTGCTGTTTGAAGCTGTCCCCCCATGCTCCAGTAATGTTTAAAGGAGATGGAAGGAAGGCTGCTTGAAACAGTGATTTTTTGCAAAACACTTTAAGCAGCAGAATCTCCTTTAAACATTGACTGCATCTACACAACTGAAAAAAAACACACTCTGAAAATGCTCTGAAAAAACCGTTGTAAAGCTCACAATGGAAAATTTCACAGAGTTCCTATTTTACCTCTACAGCGCCATCTGATGTCACAGTGTTGTAAGCATTTATAACGTTTTCTTTTTACTAATGTGGCTGAGTCTATTGATGAGCTACGATAAATGGAGCGGACGCTGGTTCAAAGGACACTTTTGCAAAACCCTTTAAGACAGTCCACATGTTGCTGTTCGAACCTTCAGAGGCTTTAACCAGAGTATGGGCACTGTCTTATAGCAGTTTGTAAATATTCTCTTTGAAGCAGCCTCCTCCTGCCTTAAAGTTGGCGGGCCTCCACCAACCAATCACATTTGCCCAACAAAGCCGATTCCTGTATTTGTAGCATTTGAAAGCAGCCTGGTCTGCTTTATATAAGTTCTGTGTCATACTATTCATTATTTGGGACAAAATCTGATCTGTTAATTTGCCTTATTCGGATTCAGTTTGTTGTTTAGGACTGACTCTAATCTCTTAAATTCAAAGCTGTGCAGCTCCCCTATCTACTATAATGGGGAATATAAAAAATGATATAACCTCCCTCCAGCTTCACATAAGTGGATGGAATTTGCAAACAAAAGTAAGCATGCCAAATTTCAGGCACTTCCATCTAGAGGTTCTCTTGTAGGCTACATTTTTTTAAAGAGATTTCTTTTTTATTTTCTGCCAGAATGTGATCAGGCTATATGTGGACTCATTCTGACATCTTTTATCACTGCTAGGAACATGTGAAAAAAGTCTCATGGAGCATGTGCAGAGTGCATGTTCTTCACTTCTGAAGAGTCCCGCATGTTGGGATTTAAGAGCACAGATGTCCAGAGCAGGTCAATGTTTTCATACAGATGTGATGCTAGACTTTGTTTAGAAACTGAGTTTGGTTATGACATCACATTGCACAAATTGCATCACATAAAGAAAATCAAGGTGAGTATCAGAATAAATTGCCCCAGGAATTGTGTCCAAACATTACAGCAGCGAAAGAGAAGCTTCAGTGGACCACTTGTCTCTCTGTATATGTGTATGCAGCCAGCTAATTAACTTGCATGCTGGTATAGCTGTATTTATTGTTAATGTTTTTTAAGTGCCCATGTTAATATGCTACTGTATTGAATTGCAGCAATTCAAGCTGGTTTCCTGGAGATTATAATTGCCCAGTAAGATCAAGACTTTTTAATGCATTTTTTCAATTGTTGTTTAAAAAATTGGGCTGATTAAAATTTTCCTTATTTTGGTTCCTTTTCTGTAGATCAAGAGATGGCAGGACAGGGCCAGTGTATCGCTGTTGTTGTTGATATAGCAATTAGGAGAAATCAGTAAAAGACCAGATATCCATTATGCTAATTATATTCATACATATCCCATTGCTCTTTCCTGCTGGCTGTCTAAAATCTCATTTAATTTGAAAGGTTTGCCTTGTAGAATTATCAGCCTAGTAACAAGATTTTATTTACTCGACTTAAGCTCAGGGAAGCCTTATCCTCATTAAATCCCACCTGGGGGGGGGGGCGAGCTTGGTATTGGCAGTCAACTTTCCAATTTTCAAGGCATGGACAAAAACTGGATGAAGTGTTTAAAAGACTGTCAGAACATCCCCCAAACAGAAGCATTTTTCTAATATAGTGGTACCTTGGTTTTCAAACGTCTCCGTTGACAAACGTTTTGGTTTTTGAATGCCAGAAACCTGGAAGTAACTGCTTCAGTTTTCAAATGCTTTTCGGAAATCGAACATGCCATGCGACTTCCATATTGAGTTTTCCGTAAGTAAATGCTTCTGTAAGTAAATGCTTCAGTTTTCAAATGTTTTGGAACTCGAACAGTCTTCCAGAATGAATTGCTGTATTTTTTGCTCTATAAGATGCACCAGACCACAAGACATGCCTAGTTTTTGGAGGAGGAAAACAAGAAAAAAAAATATTCTGAATCTCAGAAGCCAAAACAACAAGAGGGATCACTGTGCAGCGAAAGCAGCGATCCCTCTTGCTGTTCTGGCTTCTGGGATAGCTGTGCAGCCTGCATTTACTCCATAAGATGCACACATATTTCCCCTTACTTTTTAGGAGGGAAAAAGTGAGTCTTATAGAGCAAAAAATACTGTACATTCGAAAACCGAGGTATCACAGTAACAATAAAAAAGGAAAGGAACATGGAGAAACTCTATAATCCAGCTTTAGTTTGATGTTCAAACCTCCTCCTGTAAGAACATAAGATGAGCCTGCTGGGTCAGGCCAATGGCCCATCTAGTCCAGCATCCTGTTCTCACCAACCAGAGACACAGATGTAGATTTCCACCAGGTTTGGACCTTCTGGGCAAGAACAGGGAAGGTGCTAAACCCAAAATCTCTTCCCTGTTCTCCCAATGAGACCCTGGAAGTTTGGTTTGCACCACACCATGGTTCAGTGGTGGGTGATTTCCACGGAGTGAGGTTGGATTCTTTCCTAACCTGATGGAGTACCATTCACCAGCAGGGGCTGAGGGGAATGAGGAAATGATCCTTACCCTGCTTCCATGTCAACCCCACTGTCCACTGTAGTCAATAAAGATTAGATCTTTTTTCACCAAGGCCACAGATTGCGCCTTCCTGGGCAATATAATTTCACTTAGAAAATACCTTAGAACATGTTTTATAAATCTATAGCACCTAATTGTTTTTTCCTCAATTGCCTCTGGGGTAGGGGGGGGGCTATAAAATCTGTCCAATAAGGATTTTCTAAATTGTCTTCAGCTATGTGGAGGGGTTAAAGTAGATCCCTGGATATGGGCACGTCTAAGGATATTTGAGAGTGCAAGAGGCTGACTGGAAATCATTATGCTATCATTAGCTGCTTGCTTTTTGTTGCGCTTAGAGGTAATTGTGCTTAATGCTTTGATTATTTCAATTATACTGTGTACACAGTGGAGAATTTGTTTTTGTACATGTTTAGCTTGGCTTATGACTTGACAACTGGTGTATTAAGTAGCTTGGACTTGGTGGGTATGACAGAGCAACAAACTGTTTTGTTAACCTTTCCACATTTTCAAATCTTTTTCACCTGGGTCTTTCAAGTTTAATTAACTTATTTAAGTTGCTGGATTTAATTCCTTTTGCTATCGACGATATAAAATAGTTCCCAAAATGTATCTTTCAAGAATTAAAATATTTTTTAATTCTCTACTCCCCGCCCCCCTTTCCATGCTTCAGCCAAATTATGAGGCAAAGGAATCCTGGTGGCTACCACACTCCTGTTTGCAATAAAGATGTAGTAGAGAAGGAATACTTGCTCCCAGCCCATTTTCTTTATGTTATGGTAAATTTCTGTTGTATTGAATGAAGTTTTTCCAGTTTCTCAAGGATGTCCACTTGTGCAAATGAACTTCCCCTCCCTCTCCTCCCTCCAGGCATTCCAAATCTACTATACAGCTTCTTGCAACCTCCTGGAGCAGATTTGGGGTGCCAGTGCAGGGAACACATGAGGAAAGGGAAGATCCATTCTGAAAGCAAGACCTTCCACTAACAGGAGGACTTCATGGGATACAGCCCTATGTTTCCAGACCCCTGACTTGGAATGGACATGGCTCTGTAAAGATTCTAAAGAAACTTTCCATCATGTAGGCAGTATAGCATATTCTAACTCCCTGTTCAATTCTTTCTAATGTTCCTGAACTTTTATTTTTCAGGATTCCAATAAACATTTGTAAACAGCTTTCTGTGAAGATCCAATTCTTCTATCAATTTGTTGGATGCTAAAACACTTAAATCAGATGGTCCATAAATAGACACTAACAGGTGCTGTAATTGAAAATATTTCCATTCACTCAGAATTGAGATTGATTCAGCAAAAAGGTGATATTTCAGGTATACAACACCACTATAGGAAGGCATTGTATAATTCAGATAGATGGATGCTGGAGGTGTAATGCGAGAAGTGCCTCGCTGTGAGCATGGTCAGTGATAATTCCTTTTTGGCCTGAGGTTGTTGTCCATATCAGCTTTGGATTGATGAAATCCTTGATACTTGCAAATGTAGTATGCAGACAAATGGCAGGACAACAAGTCACTAGGAGACTTTGAGCCCGGAAGGATGAATACACAAGACCTTAATACCCTTGTTATATTTGAACCTACATAAACACCAACTTTATATGGATACCTATTTGGATGGCATATATCGATCTGTATGTGTAGACTAAGGTAGATATACTGGTGCTTATTGTTTTGCTAATTTGAGCTGACAGTTGTTACCTTTCTTGTATGTTTGTGGTTCACAGCAAGCAGTGGCGGACCTTGGGGTCTCAACTTTCATTTTTTTTTTTTTTTTTTTTTAAAATAATATTTATTGAAGTTTCCAAAATACAG
This sequence comes from Podarcis filfolensis, assembly GCF_964270895.1. Classification (NCBI taxonomy): domain Eukaryota; kingdom Metazoa; phylum Chordata; class Lepidosauria; order Squamata; family Lacertidae; genus Podarcis; species Podarcis filfolensis. The sequence continues at coordinate 75,699,218 of NC_139604.1, read as the reverse complement.
AAAGGGAAGAAAAGAAATTATGAAGATACATTCAGAACCTTATTTTCAAACATCCACTTTCTGGGACTCCCCCCTTCCCCCACCCCTACCGTATTCCCCTTTCATATTGTTGTTTCCACAAGTTCTATTTCTGATTTAAAGCACAATTTATATACCCCATTGTTCAAATTTAAATTTATACAAACCTTATGCAACACCCTTAATAAAAAAAAAAGCAAAAGATCTCTCCCCATAGCCCACCCCCTTTTCTTTCCACAATGTCCCCCTTTTTTCCCATTAAAGTAGAAGCACACAGAATAAAAGTATAAAAAAATAAGAAATATATTAGAAAAAAGAAAACCAATTCAGAAAATAGTTGCAAGCCTTTGGATTCTAATTCTCCCTCCCCTTCCCCGGTTTAATTTCCCTTATCCTCCAATCTATGTTTCCAGCCTGGAAATCTTAAGTCCATCAATCCCATTTTTCCCCCAACTCCTTGCAGAATTATTTCCCATTTTTAGGATTACTTTTTAAAAATTAATTCCTAAATCTTTAAAAATGTCAAATTATAAAATTCCCCCCATTGTTCTTTCAAGGTTATAGTCCAGCTTCCTCTTGTTCCGCTGCTAAAACTTTCTTATTCAGAAGTTTAGTAACTCTACATGGGTTGTTGTTATTCAAGAACAAAAACTTGCGTTCAATCCCTTCCTTCTTCAGTAAAGTATTCTGTTGTCTCCTTTTAGTCTAAACACCCTGTAGACGAGATTCAGTTTCAGTTTTGCAGCTTTCCCAGGAGATAACCAGTTCTGTGAAATTCCGAAGTGTTGTATTTTTCCCGGCTTACGCCCATCTTTGTAATGTCCCGAAGCTCCTCTAGGGGGGTTGTTGTAACTTTGTTTCCAAAAATCCGATTGTTCTCCGTATTTTCGCCATTTTGTATTCAAGTCTTAACAAATTATATCAAGTTGTAACAAATTTGACCAGCAAGGTCCTTGTAATAAAATCCTCTTTAAAATTCCGACTTTGACAGCTACTTTGACAGCTGTCAAAATCACCGGCTCTTTTCACCAGGCTCACTCCTCAATCGCCCCGGTTCCCAGGGAGGGGGGTGCATTTTCCTTCTCCTTCAATTCTTCCTCCAGCACAATTCTTGTACTTTCCCATCATGGAATTCTTGATTTTAGCAAAGATACCGTTCTTTTTGGGCCTTGGCTTCCCAATCCTTGTTTTAAAATGTCTACAATAGGGAGGGGGACTGACTTCCTTTTTAGATCCCCCCCCGCTCGTCTCAAATCCAAAAAATTTTTCTTCTTTTAAACCCGATTTCCAATTTACTCACGGGTTGTTGTTAAAAGTCCAAATTCTCAATGGAAGAAGTCAGCGCTCTCCGCCGGATGGCATGCGGCTTCGCTCGGCAGGGATGGCAGAGGACTCAAAGCACCACGCTTCTCCCCGGCACCCGATCCGTAGCCTTTAAAAAGGCTCCTTCACGAGTCGGGAGGGCGCTAGCGGTGCTAGCCGAGTCTCCAAGTCCACGGCCCCCGTGGCCGTGGTTTCTAAGGGTCCCCGCATCGCCGGTGCGGTAAAACCCAGCCCCTGCCGAGCCGGCTCCCTCCGGAGCTCGGAGGGAGTCCGCCATTCGGCGATGGCGCCAACCCGGAAGTCTGGGGTCTCAACTTTCAGTGGCACCCTGTTCCACACCAGAATTCGGTGCCCCCCTCTTGCACTCCCCTGTGGCCGTGTTCTCCTAAATCTGACTCTGCATTCATGTAGGTAGCCAGCTCCCAGCTGTTTTGCTCCTCCTCAGTCCTTTTGGATGCTGTGCTGCTCTGATCTAAGAGATGAGCTACAACCGAGAGCAAACAGCTAGTTAGTAAGGAGAGAATTTAACCAATAGCCCCAGTTTGGATGACCTGCTGAGTCAAATGCAATGTGACTGCCCAAAAGACAGGAGAAGCAAAGTGGCTGGGAGCTTCTCTCTAGGAGCCCACTCATTTGCACAAAGCCAAGGTTTGGCTTAGCATGAAGTGCAAACCAGGCCAATAAATGGTAGTTATTCATAAGAAAAAATATGGTATCTAATGTCCCTCATTCCCAAACTACCTGTTTAATTGCACAGCCAAGTACCCAGTTGTGAGCAAACTCCAACCATATGGTTGTACATCCATAGCCATTGAGAATCTTGGTGGAATGGAAAGAGGGGCTGATTACACACACACATACATATACTGATACACTGAATATTATTTCATCCTGCATTTTGACTTCCAATAGAATTACAAAGAAAGGAGTATTTCCACTTTGCTTGATTTAAACAACTTGTCTGTCTGCTCCTACTTTTGCAATCATGATAGAAACAGCAGCCTGCAAATTCAACAGGGACTTCTAGTTAAATTCATACTCCTTCTAAATGTATACAGGCCTGGCTCAGTATTTTACCATGACAATGAGGACTTATTTAAGTATAAAAGCTGACAGGTTTTTTTTATCTTGAAAGTTTCCTTCCAACCCCCCCAACCCTAGCCCCCCCAAAAAAACTAAGCACTTAGATCTGTCATTAGGGTGTGCGTTAATGGATGGTTCCTATACATTTTATATAAAACACATACTATTTTCATGGCGATTCTTACTAAAGAAAGAGAAATACGGGTGTTTCTGCTTTATTTGAATAGTCACACAAAAACTGAAGGTAGCTATGCTAGAAAAATTCCAGAATCCAAGCAAAAAGACACATAATAGCATGCAAGCTTTCAAGTTCCCCCGAACCCTTTATCAGGCTTGACCACAACGAGTATTTGCTGCCAAGGAGTGTGGTGGAGTCTCCTTCTTTGGAGGTCTTTAAGCAGAGGCTTGACAACCATATGTCAGGAGTGCTCTGATGGTGTTTCCTGCTTGGCAGGGGGTTGGACTCAATGGCCCTTGTGGTCTCTTCCAACTCTATGATTCTATGATTCTATGAGTAGTCAGTGCAATGACCTCCAGATGTTGTGGACTAGAATTTCCATCATTGTTAGTCATTAGCCATGCTGGCTGGGGCTGATGGGAACTGGGCTCGATAAAGAAGGCAAAGAACGGGGGGGGGGGGAGAGAAAAAGATTGGTAAAGAATCTAAACTACACCTTACATTAATTCATTATTGTTTAACAATGAAAGGGGGAACAAAATAAAAAAATTCCATCCAGTTGTACCTTAGAGACCAACTAACTAATGAAAGGGGGAGACTCATAAGAATGTTGTATCCAATGCTGCTTTTCTGCTCATGTAGCAGACTTCAACTCGTGCAATGGGAATTCCACCCCCTCTCCTCTGTAGTCCCTTGTGCACCCACAAAATCTGCTCCAGAATTTGAGGATGTGTGGCGATTATCCACATTTCAAGACAGTTGAGAAACACTTCGAATATATGTTTCATGCCTCTTGACACGATGACTGGGATGTTTTTCATAGGCCTTATGCATCATTTTTATTATTCAAGAAGTCTTGATCTGAGAAGCAGCAACCCAGGAGACCTTCAAGAGGAAGCCGTCATCCCCTGCCCTCCCAAGTCACATCCCCCTCCACCTCCTCTTCCCTTTACTGTGTTTGGTGTTTGAGGACTGGAACAGGATCAAGGTGAGGGTGACTCAGAAATGCAGCAAACGCCAGCCTTCGGTGCTAGTGGCGTCGTCAGGGCTCAATAGCAGTAGCAACAGCACAAGGTTGCTCTTTAAATGAAGACGGAAAGAATTCACTGTGAAAACAAAGCAAGAGGGAGGCACACGGGATATATTCCGACTCGAGGAATAATACACAATAGTTTACCACACAATATAAAAAAGGCTTTACTGCACTTCTATTATGATGCTACAAAGGAGCATTCACAGTGCATTGCTGTCTTGCAGCTGTGGGGGAAGCATAAACGGTTCCAAAAGCTGCCACAATGAGCTCCTCGTGGGAACAATGAGCTCCTCGTGGGAACCCACCCTAGCAAACAGCAGAGCTGTACTGCTGCAGATAGCAGAAGGAAGACACAATACTGCTTCTTCCCAATGTTTTTATTGTGCACGCTGCACTCATTAGAGAGCATATTATGGCTCAATACGGGATTGTGTGTTGGTGCCTTGTCCATGTTATAGTTCTCAAGTAGTTAGTAATATTATTAACATTGTGCCTTTGGGTGAGCAGCACAGACAAATGAAGTAGGATGAATTTCACAGGGAACCATAACGCCTGAGCGATAATGGTGGTGTCGTTGAAGAGGTGGAGGGAATTGGTTCATGTGATGCAGGCCTGCTCCTCCATGGTCTGTCTCTTTAAGAACTGCAGCCTTCCTAGTTCCAAGGAGACCATGACACAGGACTCCCAGCACATTTATTATCCTCCTCGAACTGACCATGTTAGGACTGAAAGTCAGAACATCGAAATGTTCTGGCAGCATATTAAGGGTAGAGGAACTACAAGGATGTGACTCCATGACAGCTCTGCATCACCACCTCCTCTTTCTCCTGCTGGTAATTCGTAATAAAAGAGAAGATGCTGATGATGGCTCCACGTCGCTGACATTTTTAAAAACTGCACTCACATGTCTTTCGCCTGTGGGAAATGTGGTAGTTTGATTGTTCATTGGAGCTAACTATTGCCACCCTGTTAAACTGCTGCTGAAAGAATTGCACTGGCTGCCAAACAGCTAGCAAGCCAAGGTTATGGTGTTGGTGCTGGTGTCCAAAGCCCAATACAGCTTGGGGCCAGAATACTGCTCACCAGGACATCCATCCCATACATCGTTGGAATCGAACCTCTAGTATGGTGGTGATTACCCTTTAGGAATCCCTCCAACTGAATATCAGACAGACTCCATCATTATTGCATTCTCTTTCCTCTTCTAATGAGCCTTCTAAGTGGAGGCTGTTTTATCCTAGTCAGTATCTGTGTTGGAGTTCAATTTTCTTTTAGATCTGCCATTATTTTTATATATGCAGTTGTTTTTATAGATGTTTTTATTGTATTGAGAAATCACTTGAAGGTGCTTTGTGGAAAAGGATCCATCATCAATACATAAACGACAACCAAAGGTTTTTTACAGTGTTGCTGTTCTGCTCATGCACCAGACTTCCACTTGCACAGCAGCTTCCCCCTCCTCTCCTGCCCCCTGGGATGGGGGACCCTGAGGATTTTGGGGGGATGCACAAGGAAAGGAGGTGACGGTGAAGTACCATTGCACAACTTTCACAGCCTTGAATAAAACCCATAGGGTAAAGACTCTGAATAGCTTTGATGAGGATTTTCCTCCACACCCCACACCACTTATGTGAGCAAGATCTAACCTCTAAAAGAAATGAAGTACATTTATCACAGTTTAATTGGTGTTATGAGTAAACACAGCCAGCAATATAAATTAGGATGAGACAATCTATTTGGTTTTTGTTGCATGGTTCGTGATTGCTTCATAAATAAGGGATTGCACAGTAAATAAAGGAGGCAACATGTAAAGGGGCACTTAACAACTTGGCTCAGAACAATGTAGATAACAAGATTTGAGAGGTAACAGTGGGTGAGCAGTTGGCAAGAATGACTCATCTAATTAGGGTGCCAATTGGATAGCTGGTGAATGGGAAAGAGGATGGGGGGGGGGGAACCAAGCATTTCCTGAACTACAGGGTTTTGAAAAGAGCAAGGCAGGGCTGGGCTTAAGAAGGGAATGGGATGAAAGGACACCGAAGGAAATAAAAAGCACTATGGGAAAAAATTACAGTGTGCATAAAGGTTATGCATGCCATCCAGCAATAAATACACTTGTGATGGTGAAAAGGGCAAAGCTGATGAATGTAAAAGTGCGAGAAACAATCTGCGGATGGAGAAGATATAGCACATTCGGTACTTCAGGCAACCTGAGATCTTTATATCCGTTCAACAAAATGTAAATATCAACAGTGGTAGCAGCAAAATGCCATTAAGATTGCCTAGACACATTGTTTAGCTATGTGAGGATTGCTCTGCAAGGTGCCTGAAAAATTAGGGTTTAATTTAAAGGCAAAGTAGTAAACAGTGCTGAAAATCTAAATAATGAGGTATTTTATAGGTCACACTTTGGACAGAGAAACACACACAGAATTGTCGATAGAATCCAATATCAGTTCAGAACATGTGCAAAATTAGGCTTTGTGCTGTGGATGGTAGAGAATTAGGTTCAGGAAGTTTCAGTTCTGCAATCCAGGAAAATGAAAATAAGAGAACAGGGGGAAACAAATCAAAGTATTAGAGAAGAAAACAAGTTCTCCTTCTAGTGTACAATGACAAATTGGTCATTTCCCCATCTATCCCTATGGGAGAACCCAGGGGTGGGTTGGCACTGTCATTTCACTCCTACAGCATCCATCAGAGGTATCAGAGTGGGTGTGGATCAGATGATTCATGGGGAGCTTCCATACTGTTGATATTTTTGGATGGGATTCAGTTAAATAATAACAAATTCAGATTGCACAATTGTAGTTATATTGGAGACCTTGCACAGCTAACCCACTTTCCTCTTAGAATGTAAGACTTTTTGAGATGATAACACAATGCCATCTGACATCCCTGGAACCAAATAAGAATGAAAGCTCATTAAACAGTCAACATTAAGAAGGATATTGACAAGCTGGACTGTGTGCAGAGGACGGAAACCAAAATGATCAAGGGTCTGGAAACCAAGTCTTATGAGGAATGGTTGAGGGTGTTGGGCATGAGAATGAAAGGAGAGATAATTGCCATCTTCAAATATCTAAAGGGCTGTCACCGGGAGGATGGAGCAAACTTGTTTTTTCCTGCTCCGGAGGCTAGGACCCAAACCAATGGATTCAAGTTACAAGAAAGGAGATTCTGACTAAACATCAGGAAGAGCTTTCTGACAGTAAGAATTGTTCAACAATAAATGGACTCCTGTGAGAGGTGGTGGATTCTTCTTCCTTGGATGTTTTTAGGTAGAGGTTGAATGGCCATCTGTCATGTAAAATCTTGCTGAGTTTCCTGCATTGCAGGGCATTTGACTAGATGACCCTTGGGGTTCCTTACAATTCTATGATCCTGTGATTGCCCTATCTCCCCACAATTACATCAGGATGAATGCTCAATGAGCAGGTTGTACAGATTCACCCCCATTTTAGAAATGGTGGAGACCTTTCAAGATCTCGAGAATCAGGAAACCTGAACAGCAGGCAAATGTCAGGACTTTCCCCTCTGCGTTATTTTTTGACAGATTGCTGGAGAATGTCTAGTGCATGCTTCAGTAATTCCCACAAAAACAGAATAGTGAGGAGCCTCATTCTTGTGTCTCAGAAGCATACATATTGAAAAAAATGTTGGCAAACCTTTGGCTCATGGAATACTGTAAGTTCATAATGTCAATAGAATTTAGATTATCAGCAAGAGACCAATATCAACATATAGATGAACTTGGAACAATATGATCTTCTGTTAAATAAGTTTTCTTCACTCTGTATTTTATTGTTCTGTTATTTGTGTCTGTCAGGGACATTCCCAATATAGCTTTTCTTCCACTGAAAATTAGTTTCACAGCAAGTTTTGATTTTTGTGGGTGTAGGGCTCCTTCAACAAAACTAAAAGTTCAAGCCATATTTGTACACTAGTTTCTAACCTCCCCCAAGGACCTCCTGCACATTCTGTTCATGGCTCTTTAAAGCATCGCCATAAGGCAAGTGTCTCCCACTGACATTCTGTACTCCTTATTGGCAGTATAATTAGATAATAAGAACAGGCCACCTAGAGATCACAATGAAAGACAGAAATCGCAAAGAAAGAGAAAATTTAAAGACAAATATTGGAGCAGGTCCTGTAGCCTTTCATATCTCTAAGGTTTCTTTTTTTCCTTTCCTACAGGACTCTAAACCTTTGGGCCAATCAGCTGCATATTAAGGCTCAGGAATGAATAATCTTTTGCAGAGATTCCACCCCCAATGCCATTCAGTTGTATCTAGAATGTGGGTATCTGTTGTAATCAGTGGTGGAGGAAAGGGGGTGTGGTGGGGGCGGTCCGCCCTGGGTGTCATCCCTGAGGGGGGGTTGACATCGCTGTCCTGCCCCCCCTGGGATGTTCGCTACTCGCCGCGGGCGGAACCACCCTGGGACACTTGCTGCTCACTGTGGGTGGAATCCCCATGGGATGCTTACCACTCGCGGCACCCCCCTGGGCCACTCACCGCAGGCGGTGCCCCCACAGGTAGCTAGCCCCGCCCCATGGGCGGCTAGCCCCCAGGGTGCACATCATGTGCACCACTTCAGGTACCAGAGCAGCTAGCTCCACCTCTGGGTGTAATAATATTCTTTCTATGCAGAGCCAAATGCTTTTGGGAAACTCTCATTCCACTTTTGTGGAAACTTACTATGGCTTTTTCTGCCTCCTTTAATGTTTAAAGCGCAGAGCCCTGGATATTCCTCCTTACTGTCCCATTCTTCATCCCATTCTCTCCAATCAGACTGAGGCTAGCCATCCCCGCAGTCAGGTGGTGGAGACAATCAGACCAATGGGCTAGCTAGCTGATTTTCACTTCCTGTGCTGGTCCCGGCGGGGGTTACCGTGAGGCGTGGTCAAAGTCCAGTCCTGGGCCGAGGGTCTGGAGACTGTCCACCAGGGGGGAAGCTGGGTTCAAAGCAAAAGCCGGGCGGGAACTCCGGAAAGACAGGTCTGGGTGCTGGCAGAAACAGGTTTCCAACGTCGTTGCTCCCGCAACCTGGGACCGGGCTGACTGGCCTTTATCTTCTCTGAGGCCAGGGGCGGTCCCGGCCCCCAGGTGACCCGCCTCTCCTGGCCTTAAGGCGAGCACTCCTCCTGAGAGAAACCAGTTCCCTCCGTCTCTCTGCCCTGAGCCTCTGCAGCTCAGGAGAGGCTGGAGGGTTACTGGACCCAGGGGGAGGCTCACCTTCCCCTGACAGGGCTGGGAGAGGCGCACCTGCTGGCAATGGGTCCTCAATCACCTCCGAAACCTGAGTGGATTCATCTGGTGTCTGCTCCTGAGGATCTGGCACAGGTGCAGGCGCTTCAGATTGAAGGCCCTGCCCCAGCTCAGCCGGCCCTGGAGGTGGGGGCTCCTGTGCAGGCTGGGATTCCTCCAGTTCAGCCTCTGAATCAGATTCCCAGGCCATCACACTTCCTTTTTGTGCCCCACCAGATCCCCTCAATGTGTCATTTTTAAAACAACAGCTATTTTTACTCCTCCTATTGGTCACCCAGCACGATGCAATGATGTTGGAAGGTTTTTGTGGCCCTCCATATTTATTTATATTTTGCTGACCACTCCCATGGGACCTCTGCTGTGATTCTGTAATATGAGCTCCAAATTCCCCTTCAAAAATTGTCGACACTGACTCAAACATGCACTCCCCGGCAAGATAGTCAAGATCGAACCAATCTTGTCCCAATCTAAAAACAAGAGCAATGTTCTACTACTTGTTTTGAGAAAAGATGCCAGAATGCCTGGACTTAGGATTCCTCTATTCTCAATATTCTGGTTTCAGTTTTCGCCCATCACATACTCCCACTGAAGTCTCCAGGCCACAGCTCTTCAGGAAATCCTTTCCCACCACAACCATTTTGGGAAGACACAATGGGATGCAGAAAGGAAGAAAGGCAGAAAATCTCCATTGTGCAGTGAGCCGTCCCCTCGTGCAACTTTGGATCCAATGCAATGTATAATCTTTTTATTTATTTATTTATTTATTTCTGGTTTAAAGTGTATCCATTTGAATGGATTTGTGCAAGATTACTATAATCAAGCATACCTAAAAGCTATGTGAGTTCAAGCTGGGAGGGCACTTTGGTGTAATGCAAACACATAAAATAATATACATCCTGACTTATACTGAGACTTCTTAAAACTGGTGAGTATGGTAATGTGCTTTCATTGTGTCCCTTGGGTGTTTAAATTCTACCAGAGTCTTGTTCGGGGGATGCATTATGTTATAATGTCAACTATTTAAGTGTAATTACAGGATATATATTTTCCTCTCTTTTTTGACCCCACATAGGAATTTGTTCTTATTTATTTATTTATAAATTTCCCAGGAGCTCTAATTAACCAGTGAAAACACTAGCTTGGTTTCCCTCTATTAAACACACTGTAAAGTCAGCTAACCTGGGAATAAAACACACTTTTATCATTAGGATCCTATGCTAGCATTTCTATTTTACTAGTTGTTGAAGACAGTAGGAAAACGTTAGCCAAATAAATGTAGTAGCTGTTTTAATTTGCTTTAAAATCAGTGACATGCTTCTAATTGTATTTACTGAATCACTGTCAGCTAATTAATCTCTCACTTTTATAACTGATTAAATCAAATAATGCCTTATGTGGGATATAATTCAGTGTGTGTGTGTGTTTGTGTTTGCATTGGATCTAATATATCTGCTGCATAAGATCAAGGTTATATATTGCATAAACTGAGAACACAAAGAACAGAACAGATGCTTTTAAGTGTGGGATAATATACAAATTCATAAACCAAAAATAACACTTATTGTTTGACGGAAAAGCTATCTTTAATATATCATTCTAAGTGAACAGAAATACCACAAAAGTCTGCTATAACAGCACCAAAGCCAATAAGACTTCAAAATCCGGCGATGAAAAGGTGTACCTTTTCATCTTTTTTTCAAATTTTCCATTTTTTAATAGAAGACACAACATACATTTTCAGAAAGCATGGCTAGTTTCTCTTGCTTCTCTTTATTGTTAAAAGTGCAGCCAATCAGTTTTAGACATTTTTGTTGCTTATAATCAGAAATGTATATGCTGCCTTCAGCCATGCTTTGATGACAGTTTATAAAAAGGAAGCATAGGAATGTGAAATGTAAAATTAAAATAACAAAAACTGAGAACATCAAAAAGGGATTTAAATCTTTAAGTGTCTGGTGTGAGTGGGTGAGGGGGAATGTCATCACTTGGTGCTGAAAGGATCACATTGGCAGGTGAATATTTCTCTAAATGGAATTCTGCAAGTAGGGAGCCACCACCGGTAGTGAACTTTCTGCTCATGTTAGTTATCTCAGTTGCCTGATTTGCCTCAGATAGGTAGAGTATGCAGATTAGTCAATTCCTGTTTCAAGCTGGTTGTGCATTTGCAGTTGAATTTAAATTGGGTGCTGAAAACAAGCTTTGGCAAGAATCGTTGCAGCTGTATCTTGAATTGGAGCTGGGGCTGCAAAGAAAGAATTGGAAGTGCACTCCTGTGTCTTCTTTTGAAGTTAGATCAGCAAGCACCTGGGGTGGATCTACTCACAGGAAAAACCCACTATAAATACGTCAGAAAAAAAAAACCCTATGTAAAAACGCTATAGAAAGGTTTTGTACTCTTTGGTGCCATCTGGTGTTGCATGTTCACAACACATTCAAATTACTGTTTTTTGACCAATGTAGCTGAGTCCCAAATCAGCTGGTTCATAGGTGGGTGCCCCTGCCCACTTGTCAGGGGGTGGCCAAGTTCTGGATGAGATATACTAACCAGAGCTACTTCCCTAGTAAAGGTAAAGATACCCCTGCCCGTACGGGCCAGTCGTGTCCGACTCTAGGGTTGGGCGCCCATCTCACTTAAGAGGCCGGGGGCCAGCGCTGTCCAAAGACACTTCCGGGTCACGTGGCCAGCGTGACGAAGCTGCTCTGGCGAGCCAGCACCAGCGCAGCACACGGAAACGCCGTTTACCTTCCCGCTATAAAGCGGTCCCTATTTATCTACTTGCACTTAGGGGTGCTTTCGAACTGCTAGGTGGGCAGGAGCTGGGACCGAAAGACGGGAGCTCACCCCGCCGCGGGGATTCGAACCACCGACCATATGATCGGCAAGTCCTAGGCACTGAGGTTTTACCCACAGCGCCACCCGCGTCCCTAGCTACTTCCCTACCCCTGCCCAAAAGAAAGCAGTTCATATACCACAGTTATCATCCGTGAACCTGCCATGTTTCATGTGAGAGACATCACTTGATGTGTGTGATCTTCCTTGACACAGTGAGTACATGGACATTTGATCAAGTTTGGGAAAATACAGATAATCTTGCAATATGTACCATATTTATTTTTGTAAAGCAGGTGTAGGGAACTTTAGGGGCCAAATGCAGACCTCTCTGATTGGCCCTTGGGATTCTGCCTAGGCCATACCTGCTCTCCAGGGTCACATGTATCACCTGTCCACCGCAGGTGCTCTTGCCTGGTTCTTGTTCTTGAACTGTGACAATGTCTCTTGCTTTCTTCGATGAAGGATGGGGAGATGACCTGCAGAAAGGAGCAGTACATGGAAACATTCAACTTTTGTGTGGCTGGAATATAAGCTACTGTGCAAAGGTATTTCCCTCATCAGTTATATTATTTATCCATCATAAAAACATAGCTGAATAGTAGGCCGATACATTTTTAAAAGAAAGTTCAGTAAGTTCTGATTTATTATTTAGTTTGATCTCCTTCCATTCAGGTATTTTAGGTAGTCATTCAACTTTTCAACAGTCCATTCGGTAAGACCCTGAGAGAATTTTATCTGACCTAAAGCAAAATAAACTTTTAGAGAAAATGTTGGTCTACTTTGCCTCAGTTGCTTTGATTAATTTGCTAGCAACTTCTGGGGTGAGATCACATAACCTAACCAGATGAAATAATCAAATACCCAGATTAGTTTTATTGATTGTTCCTTTCCCTTAGTCATCCTTGATGTTTGGTCATTCAGCCATTTCATTCAGTTAATTTGGCCATTTTGTTTTCTATATATGCTCTGCATAACACTCCCCTTCAAAGATGAAGGCATTAGTGTCAAAAGCCTGCTTCTTGGTGGGTGCCTTCATCTGCGGACTCTGAAAACAAAACTTTATTTATTAACTTATTTGATCAAACACGACTTGCTTTTTATTACTAAAAGTAATACCAGAGCAGGGTGCAAGAAATTTTAAAGCAGGAAAATTACAAAACAGCAAGCACAGCACAAAAGAAAATAATACATAGGTACTACAGACTACCAGATTCATCTGAAGGCCTGGACAAATAATCAAGTCCTGAGGTGGAACTAAAAACTTGTAGGTGTTGACACCAGTCATATTTTGGAGGGCAGGGGATTCCACAACTGGTGTGGCTGCACCGAGTTATCTCTAAACGGTCAGATGCTTCTATCTGAGACATAGTTCAAGATTTTGCAGTGGTCCCATAAGATTATGATTATATACAATGAGTGTCATTAAGAAATTTCAGGGAAATGAATTTCTCACTTGCTTCCCTTATAGGAGACAGTTGCAGCTCTCTCTTCCTTTCTTCTCTATATGCAAGCTTAGTGGATCTCTTGGACAGCCCATGAGGAACCGTTTTATAAAGCACAGGGTTGCTGCCACTGCCTCTCTTTGATTTTTCTTGGTGCTGGTTTTCTGGGTTTTCTCCCACAAGCATCTCTCTGGCAACCACAAAGTTGTTTGTCAGTCATGCTTTGAAATTCACACTTCTGTGAATTTTGCAAGGCAGTTCTCCTGCCAAGTAATGCATACAGAAATTCATATATGAGGGTAACCTGTGCATAAAAAGGCATGTACCAGTGAAAATAGCCTACAAAAGTGCATTGCATTTGGAAATAGGTTTGAAAAAATGTCTAAGGCAAAATTCATACAGGAATGTGTATGTTTAACCTTTTTTAAAAAACAACAACAACTGTTTTTTAAGAATGCTTTTAAAAATAATGATGATAATATTGCTACGGATGTGTTTCCCTCTCTGGGCTCCAGGAGGAATGGCAGGATATAAATTTTAATAATAATAATAATAATAATAATAATAATAATAATAATAATAATAATATTGCACTAATATGCTGAAGAATTTTTACGAGGACTTTAAACAATTCTCAAACTGATTAGGAAATGCATATAATTTAGCTAGGAAAAATTAAAAAAAAACTGAGAAAACCCCAAACTGGCAAATCTGGCCTGTCCTTACTGTTATCTACATGCAGTGCTTCCTCAGTTAAATAATAATAATGAGGTGCTGGTATATATATATTGATAAGCAAGCCATGGGTGCTAGCACATAATTGTTGCCATGGGCAGAGAAAGAAAAAGAAAGAAAGAAAGAAAGAAAGAAAGAAAGAAAGAAAGAAAGAAAGAAGTTCCAGTATTTTGTACCTGTGAGCACCATCAAGCACAACAAAGTGCTGTCTACATGGCAGGAAATGACACAATATTCAGCTGCAGAATAAAGGCATCACATAGTTGGCTTCCTTTGACTCTCGCTTGGCACCCAGGGCTTGAAACTTAGCTGCTGTGCTACAATTTGTGCCCTGATATGAAAAGGGCTAAGGCCTATAAAACAAATGGTAATGCTGACACAGGGTCCAATTCTTTTTCAAAGAAGGCAGTTCAGAAATATATTTGGGCTAAACTCTGGGGAGATGTTTCCATCGAGAGAAGGAAATATGAAAATGAAGTAAATAGAGACAGATTTGCTGAGCGGTCAAATCGGCTGCTGTGAGAACCTGGCACATTTCCAGGTGTGACTCTGGGCTTGCAGTCCCCTTCTTATTAACAAAGGAATCTATAATTACCTAGACGCTTGGTTAAAAGCAAATCTCACCTGAAAGGCTGATCTGCACAGCTTGATGATGAGCTACTTGCCAAAGGAATATGCTGCCGTTCATTCCCAAGCCAGGCAACAATGGTAGCTTGGATGAAGTATTCCAGAGGGGGAAAGGCTTCAAAGAGAAAAGCATCAATACCAGTTTCAGATTCAGCAGCTGATACTTGAAAGTTAATCTATGAAGACCTGCCAGCTCTGAATTGGCCCAAGATTATTCTTCTTTGTGTAGAAGAGTATCATAAATCGATTGAGTTCTTTTAGGGTAATCAAAGAGCCTACATTCAGTCTTCTCTTCATTCTGAAAAAAAATATCCCTGTAAATCATAGAAAACAAAAAGGTAGAAGTGGCAGGGGGTAGCCTGCCTGATTCTATCACCTTATGCACACTGCAGAACACAATCTGCAATCAGCTATTTGAATCAGAAATGAACATTCAGATACAACTCTAGATGTTAGCCAGAGATAACCTACACATGCTTCTATCCTATTATCCAGGTACAAGCCTCCTGTGTGATAAGATGTGATAACTCTAGTGATGCTGTAAAAAAAACAGAGTGGGTGTGTTTATTTTCTATGTTTTGTGTATTCTTTAATGGTTCCTTGATCATAATTATTATTTGATTGATTGAAAAAGGAGCCCCCTAAACAGAAAAAGCTAAGACCAAAGGCAGACTGTGTTGTTGTTGTTTAGTCGTTTAGTCGTGTCCGACTCTTCGTGACCCCATGGACCAGAGCACGCCAGGCACTTCTGTCTTCCACTGCCTCCCGCAGTTTGGTCAGACTCATGTTTGTAGCTTCGAAGACACTATCCAACCATCTCGTCCTCTGTCGTCCCCTTCTTCTTGTGCCCTCCATCTTTCCCAACATCAGGGTCTTTTCCAGGGAGTCTTCTCTTCTCATGAGGTGGCCAAAGTATTGGAGCCTCAGCTTCACGATCTGTCCTTCCAGTGAGCACTCAGGGCTGATTTCCTTAAGAATGGATAGGTTTGATCTTCTTGCAGTCCATGGGACTCTCAAGAGTCTCCTCCAGCACCATAATTCAAAAGCATCAATTCTTCGACGATCAGCCTTCTTTATGGTCCAGCTCTCACTTCCATACATCACTACTGGGAAAACCATAGCTTTTACTATACGGACCTTTGTTGGCAAGGTGATGTCTCTACTTTTTAAGATGCTGTCTAGGTTGGTCATTGCTTTCCTCCCAAGAAGCAGGCGTCTCTTAATTTCGTGGCTGCTGTCACCATCTGCAGTGATCATGGAGCCCAAGAAAGTAAAATCTCTCACTGCCTCCATTTCTTCTCCTTCTATTTGCCAGGAGGTGATGGGACCAGTGGCCATGATCTTCGTTTTTTTGATGTTGAGCTTCAGACCATATTTTGCGCTCTCCTCTTTTACCCTCAATAAAAGGTTCTTTAATTCCTCCTCACTTTCTGCCATCAAGGTTGTGTCATCTGCATATCTGAGGTTGTTGATATTTCTTCCAGCAATCTTAATTCCGGCTAGGGATTCATCCAGCCCAGCCTTTCGCATGATGAATTCTGCATATAAGTTAAATAACCAGGGAGACAATATACAGCCTTGTCGTACTCCTTTCCCAATTTTGAACCAATCAGTTGTTCCATATCCAGTTCTAACTGTAGCTTCTTGTCCCACATAGAGATTTCTCAGGAGACAGATGAGGTGATCAGGCACTCCCATTTCTTTAAGAACTTGTCATAGTTTGCTGTGGTCGACACAGTCAAAGGCTTTTGCATAGTCAATGAAGCAGAAGTAGATGTCTTTCTGGAACTCTCTGGCTTTCTCCATAATCCAGCGCATGTTTGCAATTTGGTCTCTGGTTCCTCTGCCTCTTCTAAATCCAGCTTGCACTTCTGGGAGTTCTCGGTCCACATACTGCTTGAGCCTTCCTTGTAGAATTTTAAGCATAACCTTGCTAGCGTGTGAAATGAGTGCAATTGTGCGGTAGTTGGAGCATTCTTTAGCACTGCCCTTCTTTGGGATTGGGATGTAGACTGATCTTCTCCAATCCTCTGGCCACTGCTGAGTTTTCCAAACTTGCTGGCATATTGAGTGTAGCACCTTAACAGCATCATCTTTTAAAATTTTAAATAGCTCAGCTGGAATACCATCACTTCCACTGGCCTTGTTATTTGCAGTGCTTTCTAAGGCCCATTTGACTTCACTCTCCAGGATGTCTGGCTCAAGGTCAGCAACCCCACTACCTGGGGTGTACGAGGCATCCATTTCTTTCTGGTATAATTCCTCTGTGTATTCTTGCCACCTCTTCTTGATGTCTTCTGCTTCTGTTAGGTCCTTACCACTTTTGTCCTTTATTATGGCAATCTTTGAACGAAATGTTCCTTTCATATCTCCAATTTTCTTGAACAGATCTCTGGTTCTTCCCATTCTGTTGTTTTCCTCTATTTCTTTGCATTGCTCGTTTAAGAAGGCCTTCTTATCTCTCCTTGCTATTTTTTGGAAATCTGCATTCAATTTCCTGTATCTTTCTCTATCTCCCTCGCATTTTGCTTGCCTTCTCTCCCCCGCTATTTGTAAGGCCTCATTGGACAGCCACTTTGCTTTCTTGCATTTCCTTTTCATTGGGATGGTTTTCGTTGCTGCCTCCTGTATAATGTTGCGAGCCTCCATCCATAGTTCTTCAGGCACTCTGTCTAGCAAATCTAAATCCTTAAACCTGTTCCTCACTTCCACTGTGTATTCATAAGGGATTTGATTTAGATTGTATCTTACCGGCCCAGTGGTTTTTCCTACTTTCTTCAGTTTAAGCTTGAATTTTGCTATAAGAAGCTGATGATCCGAGCCACAGTCAGCTCCAGGTCTTGTTTTTGCTGACTGTATTGAGCTTCTCCATCTTTGGCTGCAGAGAATATAATCAATCTGATTTCGATGCTGCCCATCTGGTGATGTCCACGTGTAGAGTCGTCTCTTGTGTTGTTGGAAAAGCGTGTTTGTGATGACCAGCTTGTTCTCTTGACAGAACTCTATTAGCCTTTGCCCTGCTTCATTTTGCTCTCCAAGGCCAAACTTGCCCGTTGTTCCTTTTATCTCTTGATTCCCTACTTTAGCATTCCAATCCCCTATAATGAGAAGAACATCCTTCTTTGGTGTCGCTTCTATAAGGTGTTGTAAGTCTTCATAGAATTGGTCAATTTCAGTTTCTTCAGCACCAGTAGTTGGTGCATAAACTTGGATTACTGTTATGTTAAAAGGTCTGCCTTGGATTCGTATCGAGATCATTCTATCATTTTTGAGATTGCATCCCAGTACTGCTTTCACCACTCTTTTGTTGACTATGAGGGCCACTCCATTTCTTTTCCGGGTTTCTTGCCCACAGTAGTAGATATGATGGTCATCCGAACTGAATTCGCCCATTCCTGTCCATTTTAGTTCACTGATGCCCAGGATGTCAATATTTATTCTTGCCATCTCAAAGGCAGACTGTAGTCAACGCTTAATACAACCAGAACAACACACTGATATACAATTAATTGGGGTCTAGTGATATACAATTAACACTTGCCTTCCGTCTTCTGTTCCAGATTTACATGGTGTCAGATTTTGAGGGATCATTGAGGAGTACCATGGAGCCATTGTCAAGAGAGATGTCACACCCTCTTCACAATGGAGTTCTCCACTGAAAGATGTCCAGCAACACCTTAGCCCTAGCCCCAATACCTCAGAAAGGCTTCTGAGATTTGCAGTTCTCCTTTTGCAAGGGACTGCACTTCTGTGTGGTATCCATTAGAGACAAGGACGCCTCAGTTCCTGAGAAATGGCTTGGGCAGGCAACAATGGCCTGAGGAGCCCTGCCTGATGACTGGACGACAGTTTCCACCTTGCTATAAGCTTCCAGCTTTACAGCACACAGGTCAACCCCAATTGTTGCTCAACGCTTTATCAATAACACAATGTCCCTAGGGCTTTCTGGAAATATGATATAAATGTTTGATATACATTTTCTGCTGAACAGCCAAGGGAACAATATTTATGGCACTGAGACTACAGAGCAATAACAGCATCTGATATTGGCTAAACACTCAGTTAAAGCAGGGCCTTCTGAAAACAGGAGAGAACTCTGATTGCCAGACATGTTGCAATGAAATGAGCATTAACGTTTTGAAAAGGGAAAATATTGTTCTCTTTCCTTCCTCCTGGGAGGGTTTGCAAGTGCCACACAGCTAGACTCAGGAGCAACATTTTATTGGAATGGGCACTGCATGGATGAATGAAGGCTCTTGGGTGTCTCTACACTTTGAGGCGCAAGTGTTGGTCTCCTGTAGTGTACTCCAGAGGGAAAACCCAGCATCCGATTCAAAGCCGTCCAAGCACAGAATCGAGACTTGAAAGATGTATTTTCAGCCCTTGAGGGTCATGTATACGGATCAGGAATACAAAAATACTCTGGGTAAGCAGGTGAAATAAAGGGCTTGGTGAAGGGGAAAGAAACTGCATAGAAGGGCATGTTGTTCAGCTAGAGATTGCATGAATCATTTTGTGCAGAGAGAATGTGTATATGTGCATGAAGGCATGGGACAAGTTAGGCAATTTTAGACGCTGGACTTAATAATCTTATACAGGACCCATCTTTAGGTGGAAATGTGTATTACTTCACTTCAAAATTTAGAAAGCAAACCCTGCTGCTTTTTGGGGGGCGGGGGGAAGAGGCTCCAACTCATCCTGCAGAGTAGGTCCATGGACTTCAGCCCCAATATCCTATCGGGATGGTACAACTGCATGAAGGAAAAGATGTGTGAAAGACAAAAGGTATTGAATACAAAACTTACCTCAATACAGGTTCAGCAATCTTATCTTCTACACATTTCCTTTGTTGCATTATAAACTGTCTCAGCAAACATGTGTCTGAAGTGGGATTTTAAAGCAGGAATGTAAGCACATCTGTTTGACGTGACTCGTCACACACTGATATGACACCATCTGTACCGGGGGGGGGGGGGGGAGCACATCTAAAGATGAATTGGGTCTAATCAGGCAAAAGGTCAATGGAAACCCAATGGCACAACACACATCCTTTCATAGATACTTTCCCCTCGGTCTTAGGAACCAAACAAGGAGAATGGGATACCTCCATGCAAATGTCTCTGCAGATTCTACTCGGTAGGATATAGATGTGCAAAGGGCAGAAGAGCTTCTGTACTTTTGGTAGTTTTATTTGTATATAAATCGTTGTTAAGAAATGGAATTATGGCAGGTGCAATGTGTAATGCAAAGGCAAGGAATGCTGCTTCTAATGAAATGCCCCCTACTACACAATTTAATTGGAGCTGAGGCTCCAATACTTTGGCCACCTCATGAGAAGAGAAGACTCCCTGGAAAAGACCCTGATGTTGGGAAAGATTGAGGGCACAACGAGAAGGGGACGACAGAGGACGAGATGGTTGGACAGTGTTCTCAAAGCTACGAACATGAGTTTGACCAAACTGCGGGAGGCAGTGGAAGACAGGAGTGCCTGGCGTGCTCTGGTCCATGGGAGAGACTTTCTCCCCAGGTGAAAAAAAATGGTTGGAGTGTGCGTGTGCGTGCCAGATTGGGGGTGGGGGTGGGGGAAAGCCAGTTTCCACTCCTGTAGAGATGGTTTTCAATTGTAATGAAAAGTGCAGCCTTTAGAAAAGGCGATGCTGGTGCACAGGGAGTTATTTGGCCAATTACACCTGCTTCGGAAGGCATTAAAAATTAACTACTGTGCATGCAGATTTGGAAACAGTGTGAGCTATTTACAATGAAATGCTGACTTGGGCTCCAGCTGAAAGCATTTATATAGGCTGTTGATTTTGTAAGTTAAACCAGAACTGTTAAGTCTGCTGTTTCAGCCTCAAAGCTGAGGCAGCAGCCGTGTCTCAAGCTGACATAAATATCAATGTTACAAATTACTTTTCATACCTCTGTATCAGGAGCAGAGCCTCCGCATCAGCACTTAGTGGCACTCTTAATACCGGCACAGTTGTGTCCTTACATTTCTTGTTTTGTATTGAGAAGGCGAAACCCAGCATAATGCTAATGCAAGAAATGTGGGAGCTGGAACTCAGGAAACTGTCTTATAGCAAATCAGACCGATGATCCATCTCGCTTAGCATCATCTGCACTGACTAGTAGTGGTTCTCTAGGGTTTCAGATGAGGAATGTTTCATACCCTCTGCTGGAGGTGCTGGGGAGTTGAACCTGAGACCTTCAGCATGCAACACAGATGATCTACCAATGAGCTATGGCTCTTCCCTAAATGGCCTCAGTCCAGTATACCTGTGGGAGTATCTACACCCCCATCATTCAGCCCAGACTCTGAGGTCCAGTGCCAAGGGCGTTCTGGCAGTTCCCTCACTGCGAGAAGTAAGGTTACAGGGAACCAGGCAGAGGGCCTTCTTGGTAGTGGTGGCTGCCCTGTGGAACACCCTCCCATCAGATGTCAAGGAAATAAGCAACTATCTGAACTTTTAGAAGATACCTGAAGGCAGCTCTGCTTAGGGAAGTTTTTAATGTTTGACGTTTTATCGTGTTTTTAATATTCTGTTGGGAGTCGCCCAGAGTGGCTGGGGAAACCCAGCCAGATGGGTGGGTTGTTGTTGTTGTTGTTGTTGTTGTTATTAATTATTGTGCTAGGTCCCCCCCCCCATTTTTTCGCCATTCCCCAGTGTAACATCCACTACTAGTAGAATAATGGACACAGTCTGATATAAGCTGCCTGAAGTGCCGCCCCAAGGAAAGAATGAATTCACCCCCAATCTTTTCAAACCATAATACTTGGGAAAGGCTTCAGCCAGTCCCTTAAAGGGACAATGCCTCATACAGGTTTTCAATAACAGAAATAACCATTGAAATATGTTCAAAACTTGAAACAAACAGTATTAAATATGTTACAAAAATGCAGATTAATCTAATCTCTCATTTAAACCATACAGGATAACTGAAGTGGGGCGGAGGAAATCAAAGATGCTTCCCATTGAAAAGCTAATATGCAAGAATCTTGTCCTTTCTGAGTTAATAAATGAACTTGCTCAATTGTTTAAAACTTCACATATTCGGGTGTATGACTGCTATTTGAAAACATGAAGAGTTAAAGGAGCTTCAAATGTTTTAATTCTGAGCATGAAGAGTGCCATATTTCTGTTTGTTAGTCAACAAGATTCTTTCTCAAGCAATAGGCAGTTTCTGCTAGCGACAATACAGTGATAGAAAAAAGGCATCTCATAATCACTGTAGGAGAAGCAGGGCAGAAGTAGGATGCTTAAAACTGAGAAGCATCTTCAGTCCTCGACAACACTGGAGATTATTGCAGGAGATGCACAAATCAAGGGGGGGGGGAGGTAACTTTGCCTAAATTCTTTTGAACTCTCTTTGAAATCCATACAGATATATTTCCTGAGCATGTCCATCCAGACATACCTTCTGTTTCAATCCAGCTAAATTTTACTGGCAGCTGTAGAATAAGTTATAGAATTGGTTGCTTGAGTAACTGTAAGTTAAACACAAATTAGTCTGGAATCTTGTTAATAAACAGCCATGATCAGCGTATGATTCCTACTGAGATACTGTTTTTTTAAAAAAAATAATAATCACCCATCCTTCAACAAACTGTGATTTGAAGAACATAGCATACATATGATGAAATGAAAACAGTTCCATCCAAATAACAGAAATCTTTCCCCTAAAGACAGCTGAATTCTCTTTGTTATTCTTAATGTCATGTACCAAACAAATTGCGTATCCATAGTCAGAGTGTGGAACAGTCAGAGCAACAGCAGCACTGCAAGGAGTTTGGGGGGTTATTGGCAATGGGAATTCTGACAGGAGTAGAGCAAACAGGAAAGCAACAGACAAGCTGGCCGCATTCATTGCTATGTAGCCAGTGTGCAACCACAAAACCTTCGTATTGCTGGGCCACCTCATACATTTAAGAACAACTGGTGCATTTGAGATAATAAATTTAAGCCCAGCTTCGTAAGCAGATTTCAGGACACCGACAGCCAATGTTAGCCTAGTTGGCGTGGATATCTGAAGATTAAAAAGCCAATATTTTTAAAGGTATGTGATGTGCCCTGACAGCGCCTTTATTTGAAGCTGCTTCACTCACCTTGACAGGAAAGGCAGGGAAATCTAGTTAAGATGTCTGACACTATGACTGTGTACACACTCCTATTTACCCTGCGTGCAGCACATTCCCACCGCTGGTTTGCGAAACCACGTACATTTGATGCAATCCTAGGGTAGCCATATTTCAAGAGGTAAAAATAAAAAGTTGTTGAGCTTTTTTAGGACAGTCGCCCAATAGCCCTGCCACTGCCGCCGAGCCAGAACCCATGCTGTCCACACCTGAGCCTGAACCACAGCTGCCCACACACATTAAAAAAAACCAAACCCAATATCCAGGACGTTTACTTTAAATTGTAAAATTCCCCCCAGATGGGCGTGTAGGACCCCCAAAAGAAGACACATCCAGGAATTCCCGGAACAACCCTATGAAATCCACATCTATCCTGTAGTTTCTTGAGAAACACTGCATTTTGATGTGTTTCCTCTGCCAAACAGCTTTGATCTGACGGCTGCGCTCTGCCATCACAGATAGAGGCAGCAGTGCTTTTGAATACCAGCTGCTGGGAACTACAGGAGGGGAGAGGGCTCTTGGGCTTTTAAACCTGTTTGTGGGTTTCCCATGGGTTGGCTACTGTGAAAACAGGATGCTGGACTAGATGGGGCAATGGGTTCTTCTTATGTTCTCATTGATGTGCACAATGACATGCAAATGTGATTTGAAACACGGCGGAGGGAAATGACCTGTGTTTTAAGTCAGTAATGTGTACACAGCTGATGTTTGTGAGGCTGGAAAACATTTGATTGGACAGAACATCTAAGGCTGCAATCCTCTGCACACATACACAAGAACATAAGGACAGACCAGAGCCCTAAGCCAGCACTCTGTTTTCACAGTGGCCAACCATATACTTATGGGAAAGTCATAGAATCATAGAATCATAGAGTTGGAAGAGACCACAAGGGCCATCGAGTCCAACCCCCTGCCAAGCAGGAAACACCATCAGAGCACTCCTGACATATGGTTGTCAAGCCTCTGCTTAAAGACCTCCAAAGAAGGAGACTCCACCACACTCCTTGGCAGCAAATTCCACTGTCGAACAGCTCTTACTGTCAGGAAGTTCTTCCTAATGTTTAGGTGGAATCTTCTTTCTTGTAGTTTGGATCCATTGCTCCATGTCCGCTTCTCTGGAGCAGCAGAAAACAACCTTTCTCCCTCCTCTATGTGACATCCTTTTATATATTTGAACATGGCTATCATATCACCCCTTAACCTCCTCTTCTCCAGGCTAAACATGCCCAGCTCCCTTAGCCGTTCCTCATAAGGCATCGTTTCCAGGCCTTTGACCATTTTGGTTGCCCTCCTCTGGACACGTTCCAGTTTGTCAGTGTCCTTCTTGAACTGTGGTGCCCAGAACTGGACACAGTACTCCAGGTGAGGTCTGACCAGAGCAGAATACAGTGGCACTATTACTTCCCTTGATCTAGATGCTATACTCCTATTGATGCAGCCCAGAATTGCATTGGCTTTTTTAGCTGCCGCGTCACACTGTTGGCTCATGTCAAGTTTGTGGTCAACCAAGACTCCTAGATCCTTTTCACATGTACTGCTCTCAAGCCAGGTGTCACCCATCTTGTATTTGTGCCTCTCATTTTTTTTTGCCCAAGTGCATTTCTCCCTGTTAAAATTCATCTTGTTTGTTTTGGCCCAGTTCTCTAATCTGTCAAGGTCGTTTTGAAGTGTGATCCTGTCCTCTGGGGTGTTAGCCACCCCTCCCAGTTTGGTGTCATCTGCAAATTTGATCAGGATGCCCTTGAGTCCATCATCCAAGTCGTTGATAAAGATGTTGAATAAGACCGGGCCCAAGACAGAACCCTGTGGCACCCCACTAGTCACTCCTCTCCATTGATGAGCACCCTTTGGGTTCAGTCAGTCAGCCAGTTACAAATCCACTGAGTGGTAGCATAGTCAAGACCGCATTTTACCAGCTTCTTTACAAGAATAGCATGGGGCACCTTGTCAAATGCCTTGCTGAAATCAAGGTAGGCTACATCCACTGCGTTCCCTTCATCTACCAGGCTTGTAATTCTGTCAAAAAACGAGATCAGGTTAGTGTGACATGACTTATTTTTCAGAAATCCATGCTGACTATTGATGATCACAGCATTCCTTTCTAGGTGCTCACAGACTGTTTGCTTAATGATCTGCTCCTAAATCTTCCCTGGTATTGATGTCAGACTGACTGGGCGGTAATTATTTGGGTCCTCTCTTTTCCCCTTTTTGAAAATAGGGACAACATTTGCCCTCCTCCAGTCTGCCGGGACTTCGCCTGTTCTCCAGGAATTCTCAAAGATGACTGCCAGTGGTTCTGAGATCACATCTGCCAGTTCTTTTAATACTCTTGGATGCAGTTCATCTGGCCCTGGAGACTTGAATACATCTAAACTAGCCAAGTATTCTTGTACTATCTCCTTAGTTATTCTGGGCTGTGTTTCCTCTGCTGAATCATTTGCTCCAAATTCTTCAGGTCGGGCATTGTTTTCTTTATCGGAGAAGACTGAGGCAAAGAAGGCATTGAGGAGTTCAGCCCTTTCTGTGTCCCCTCTTTGCATTTCACCATCTTCTCCTCTGAGTAACCCCACGGTTTCTTTGTTCTTTCTTTTGCTACGAACATACCCATAAAAGCCTTTTTTGTTGCTTTTAACCTCTCTAGCAAGCCTGAGTTCATTCTGTGCTTTAGCTTTTCTGACTTTGTGTCTACACGTGCTGGCTATTTGTTTGAATTCCTCTTTGGTGGTTTCCCCCCTTTTCCATTTTTTGTACACATCCTTTTTTAATCTCAACTCAGTTAAAAGTTCATTAGATAGCCACCCTGGCTTCTTTAGGCACCTTCCATGTTTCCATCTCATTGGTATTGCCTGAAGTTGTGCTTTTACTATCTCCCTCTTAACAAACTCCCAGCCATCATGAACTCCCTTTCCTTTTAGTATTACTGTCCATGGGATCTCACCCAGCACTTCCCTAAGTTTTATGAAGTCGGCTTTCTTAAAGTCAAGAAATTGAGTCCTAGTATGCTTGGCTGCTCCTTTCCGCTGTATAGTAAACTTCAGAAGAGCATGATCACTCGTGCCTAATGATCCTTCCACTTCTACCCCACTAACCAGGTCATCAACATTGGTTAGGACCAGAAGCAGGGCATGGGTACAATAGCACTGTTTCATTCATGCTACCCAGCAATGAATGACAGTAAGTCTCATAAACCATAGTGGGCCTGATAGTGGGCCTGATTCAACTAAGTAGTTGCACTAGTGGAAACCAGTGCAAGGACTCTCTCCCCCCCCCCATTGGCTTTGGGGAAAAGGATAGTTCCCCCAAAAAGTGTGGGGGGGGGAGGAGAGATTGTTCCATCAGGCAAGCAGAAATGCTTGCACTCACAGATCGTTTATGTCAGTGGAATACTGAATTCCAGTGGGACTATGAAAACCTATATAAGATGCACAACAACTGTGACTTTATAAAATGTTATTTGTAGGTTATTAAACCCATACATCAATTGACTGTGAAGAGACCAAAACACAGAGCAGTGCAGTGGTCACCAGACTTTTTTTAAACAGCAACAACAAAAAAGTATTAGATGGTACAACTGTACTGTTGTGAGGCATTTTCCTCTCTCATCTCCTGAGCAGGGAAGATGGAAGCAGCTTAGCATAGATGTAAGACTAGGAATCAAGTGCAGTACTGATTGTTTGTCAGAAGCAAGCCAGGCCAAGACAGCTCGTGCTGCTCCACAGAAGACCACAGACAGCTCCTTTTTGTGCTGCTGTAGCATTCATGTCCTACAGACTGCCCATCCATGTTAGTGTGATTACTTTTTTACTTGAAAAAAGGTCGCCATATTCCCAAAAGTGAAAATCAGGACAGAGTTGTTTTTGGTCAGGTCAAAGTTGTTGAGCTTTCTTTGGGAATATATATATATATATATATAGAGAGAGAGAGAGAGAGATATGTTTTGGTGCTTTTCTTAGATTTTTTAAAATTATATGTATGTACACACACGCACATACCAACTAACCCAGACGTTTTTGCTGATTCATATTGTCTTGTCTTGTATTAGAATATACTGTACTTTAATTTAAATATGATATACCTATCAGATCCATATTGGCATGTTGGCTTTAGCTCCAGCTCGGTCTTTCCCTTGCATATTTTAGGTGACCCCCCTAATGACTTCCATCTTTGTTCCCATACTGGTTCAGGCATCCCAAAATGACAATTTTCTTTTGTCTCTTCCTTCAGTTGTGTGCACTGTTTGGGGGAGGAGGTGGAGAGGAGTCCATGGAATTTAAACAGAATAATTATCTCTTATAAAATATGATTTGGCTTCTGTACATTGTCATAGAAATTCCACAAGTTAAACAATATTTATTTTATGCATCATCCCAACTCCATTAAAATATTTCATTTATAATCTGCAGGGCTGCTGTGGGTCAATATACATAAATAAACAGGTAATTAGAAAGGAAAGGAAGGAAACAACCATTTTTATTAGACACTGCTAATATCCTTTTCTCTCAAGATGTCATTTTCTATAAAACCAAATTAGCTTAAAACTAAGCAATAAGGAGAATTTACTGGCCTTTTATGGCCATCAGTTATATGGAAAAGCCTGGTTTTCCCAACCGAGTCAGTCAGAAAGATGGTGCTTTCGGTGGAACAAATATAAAACTCTGTGAATAGGCAGTCATAAGATAAAACAACTGGAAAAGATGTTTACTAATGGGGTGGGGGAAAGAAAATATTATAAAGCAGAGAGAGGTGAAATTACAACAATACAGTGGTAAACAACCTAAACACCACAAAGTTGGCCCATATAAATAAATTAAGAAGCCCCCACATGACGTAAACAGCTTCACCAATAGAACTCCACATCTCAAGCCTGCAAATAATTCTGGAAATTCTTTGAGGAGTCCAGGTTGTGATTGCCCAGCTGTTGACCCAAGTTTGCTATCCAGACTGACTCATTAATTTGTAAGATGCTGACAATGCTTCCTGAACAGGGCAGGAGAAACAGACTGAAGGAAAGCAGAGCAAAATGTGCCCAAAGGAAGCTTGTGAACTGATATATGAGTAATGAGACATAACCAGAAAGTTCAGAACTAAGAGGTTGTATGGAGGAAGAGGGGAAGAGATTTAATAGAGCATTTCTAGCCAATGAAAAATCTAGACTGAAATCTAGTCAAGGTCTGGCTGTTCTTATTCATATGATGATGAGTGAGTAAGGGTGTCTCTTAAAGTGTGCTATGTCCTTTCGGGACCCAATGTGTTTAACTGTTATCAAGCATATAGCTAGGTCCTGAAAAGCTACACAGTTATGCTGTTTTAAACACAATGCCTAATTTTTCCAGTCTTAGAAAATGCTACACTAGTCTGCTTGCAAAATAAATCTTTTTTAAAAAATAAAATAAAAGTTGACTGTTTATTTCAGGCTCGTTAAAATTATTCACAACACTCAAAGCACTGGGAATTCAAATTAGTGCCTCAGTCATTTTGGGCAGACATTTTGGAATCAATGGGGCATGACCCACTTTTAAGTCCTATTCATTGAAATGAGAAGGTTAAGGATGTACTTAACCCTCTCCCACAAAAATAAATGGGAATGTAGAATGTGTTTCGCTTTGATGGGATCTCGCAGCCCACATGGTGGTGTGCGCATTGTTTTGATAAATGCGAAAGGGACAGCCTGTGGCATTACTATGCAATGTGCAAATTTATACAACATAAATAAAGTGATCATAGCAACAATAATTAGTGGAAACATAATCTTTCTAGATATGTGAATCTAATTCCCATAATGAAAGAGAAATCCCTAACCTCAAATTCTCAATTAAGCCCTAAGCAAATACAATCAGATGCTGATAAATTCTAGATGAGCAATTTCACACTGGAGCCTGTTTTCTTGAAACATAGAAACTCTGAGGTCAGCTCTGGAAGATGGAAATGGTCTCCCACTGGTTTCTGAATACGGTTGTACCTCAGAAGTTGAATGGAATCCATTCCGAAAGTCCGTTTGACTTCCAAAATGTTCAGAAAACAAGACGCGGCTTACAATTGGCTGCAGGAAGCTCCTGCAGCGAATCAGAAGCCACGAAAGCTGCATCGGATGTTCGGGTTCCAAAGAACGTTCACAAACTGGAACACTCACTTCTGGGTTTGTGGCATTCGGGAGCCAAAGCATTCGACTCGTAAGGCATTCGGGATCTAAGGTACAACTGAACTACCATGTTCAATGTCCAAATTGCCCACCACTGCAAACCTCTCAGCAACAGAGTAACATGTTGCAAGTAATCTACTTTTTATGTTCTGAACTGCCCTGAGGTCTATGGATGAAGGGTAGCATAAAATAATAATAATAATACTCCTGTGAGCAATCTGGATGGTGCATTTTGGACTAGTTGAAGTTTCTGGACCAGATACAATGGCCAGCCCCACATAAAGTAATCTTGAGCATGTAGACAATCCCTAGATATGCATATTTTTCTAAATGTACACAAGAGATTCCAATAACTGCACTCAGTGCTTTTTTCTGAGGGGACACGGGTACGCATACCCCTAAATATTTTGTGAATCTAAGTTTGGCCTCATTGAAGGGCAGGTTTTCAATATGAGTAGGAAAATGAGAGTATCCCTAAACATTTTTTTTTGAAAAAAAAGCACTGACTATACTTACTCTCGGTTTGTTGAATTGCATAGCTTTATTTTCTCATAGGAAAGATAAAACACCTTCTTCAATTTGATCTTTAGCAACTGGATAGTAAAGCTTTTCCTTGCAAGAACTGCGAGCAACTCTACAACTCAGTCATTACGAATTCAATATATTGATTGCAACGACTGAAATAATGTAGCCGGGAATAGATGCATGAAAATGATGTCGGAACAGTCATTTCCTCTCACTTTCTTCATAATATTCCTACCAGCTATGCTCCTAACAACTTAGCCACTGCTGTGATTTTCATCTAATAATGATCGGAAACAATTTTAGACTTTAAGCCGACTTTCATTAAAGTTCTACTATATCAGAGTTCATTGAATCAGTACAAACGAGCCAGACTATAATAACATGCTTTGGAGTCATTCATGGATTTTATAAGCTATTGAGAGTTATGATAAAAAGGGCATATAACCCTTTTCAAATGGGACAAAATGTCAGGTTTTGATGTATTAGCAAGTGTCACTAGTTTTGGAAAATTAACCAGTTTGTCTGGATTCACCCTACTGTTCTTTAAATTTAGGATTTTCCTAGTGTCCCCTTTGTTGAACGAACATACTTAAGAGCTGTTATTAAGCCTTTGACCTTAATTGAGAAAAAGCCCAACTCAGGTCCCATTGATTCAATCGAGGCATGAGCAGAATGAGTTTTCTTCAGCTTCAGGTCTTTAGATGCAAATGACCCTAACCATGTTAGCTTGCAAAGATTTCCATTGCTTTCAGTAGAGCTTACTGTGAAGTAAGTATGCATACTATTGCAAATTTCAGCCCAGTTCTGTGCTCAGTAGGGCTTAACCGCAGTTAAGCAATGCAATTCTATGCATGCTTACTGAGAAATAATTCTCACTTTCTTCTAAATAAGTGAGTATGTGACTGCAGTCCTGGGAATGATAAAAGCAGAGGAATGTATGTATATAGTTTAGCCACACCCACAGAGTGGGTGCGGCTAAATTTCTGTGAGATCATGCTGTGCCATGTATTTCTTATGTATAGTATTTTATTGTTCTACAATTTGCATTCCGCAGAATACAATATAACACACAATAATAAATAACAAAAA
The DNA here is from genome assembly GCF_964270895.1 of Podarcis filfolensis. Classification (NCBI taxonomy): domain Eukaryota; kingdom Metazoa; phylum Chordata; class Lepidosauria; order Squamata; family Lacertidae; genus Podarcis; species Podarcis filfolensis. Next base: position 75,668,789 of record NC_139604.1, on the reverse strand, counting down.
TGCAATATAAAAAAATAAAAATACAATTTAAAAAATCAGTATGAACAATTTAATGTGCAATATGAACCATTCATAGCTGTTGCTCCCACTATTTTTCCTGAACACACCGTGGACCATATGAACGAAACCCACAGATCACTTGATAATAATACTAATAATCTTAATATTTATACCCCGCCCAATGTTAGGGTTTCCTAACATTTCCTTTCCTTGATAGGGCCTCCTAACCTTCCACCCCACCAGTCTCAAGCCACCACTGCTGAAGTGGAAACTTGACATGGTGTCAGCCATGTATGTCTAACCATTGGCTCAGGTTCTACCTACCATGAGCCTCCTTGCCTCCCTGCCTTCCCTGCCACCATTCCCAATGGATACAAGTCTCCACTGTTTCCTAGGGTTCTTTGAGGGGAAGCCATGACTGTTAAAAATGACAAGGTACTGTTTTAAATGTTTTGGGCAGATGGGCCCTTATACAAAAGTCAAGGAACAGAAGTGGAGATGAAGCCTAAATCCTTTGATTTGTGGATTTGGTATGTATCTTCAGAACAACTAGGAATAGCATGGCTTCATCCAGAGACCCAATGGTCCCATGGATAATACCCCATCTTAAAACAACTCTTTACCTGAGAGTTTGAATGGAGAGAGGAGAGATGAAATGGCCCCACTTGAAGCTCCCTTTAGAACATTGCCATAAGAATGAGTTATTGTGCAATTTAAAAACCTAGTTCAGCTTCTGAGTTATAGGGCTACCCTGCCTGTGCTGCTAAAACATCCTTGTATTTTGCTGGGTAAACAAAAAGCACAACAAGCAATTTATGGCACAATTACCAAGGGATAAGATCGGGATTGAAGGGGAAAGTAATTAACACAAACCAGAAGAAGTATATTCTAATGATAAAATACTGTATTGTCTTTGCCAAAAATGGACTAAAATGTGCTGTAGGTATTAAATAGTGTGTGTACAGTATATATGACCACACGTGAACAAACAAATGTTGGGTAGACGAAGAAATGTATACAGGCTTAAGTTTGTGTATGTGTGTGGTTAAAATTAGGGGTGACCCAGGATTGTGATGCATTGGAGAAGCTTTGGGTATGTAACCCTATACCCAGTTTCTGGGGTGGAATCTCCATTGACCTCAGTGCTATCTTTCTTTTGTGTAGATGTGTATAGGATGTGTTGATACACTCCTAAGTTTGTGGTGTGCTTAAAACCAGCAAGCGGTGGTTAATGAAATGCAGCTCAGCATTTCATTATATATGTGCGACTCCAATGTACAAAGGGAACTTTTGTATTTCCAAGGCACTCCCTGTTCCTCAGGGCTGACAGATCCTCCCATACAGCATGGAAAAAAGCAGGCTGCTTTATTTTGAACAATAGGTAAAGGCAGAACTTAGCATGTAAATGATGCAGCAAGACCTCTTTTTATAAAAGTGTTGGCCCTAGCAGGGAAGGGACCCTTCAGACAGAAAAATGATTGGGTCTGGCTGGCCACACATTGATCTCAGTGCATTCACAGAAAAGTCCCCAGTAATTGAGATGAATAAGGAAACCTGCTGTCACCATTATGACTCCCAGAGCTTCTGTAGAGTTCTAGATCAAGGATTTACCAGCCAGGATCTTCCCAATCTATAGAATTTAATACATTCAGCTAAACAACTCTTCAGTAATCACGTATTAAATGCATTGTACTAACTTATATCAAGTGAAATAATTGTAATAGACTAGTAATACTAGGGAAAGATTGAGGGAAAGATTGAGGGCCCAAGGAGAAGGGGACAACAGAAGACGAGATGGTTGGACAGTGTTCTCGAAGCTACCAGCATGAATTTGATCAAACTGCGGGAGGCAGTGGAAGACAGGAGTGCCTGGCGTGCTCTGGTCTATGGGGTCACGAAGAGTCGGACATGACTAAACGACTAAACAACAACAAGTAATACTAGTGAAGTCTGTTTGAAAGCTGCATGTGCTATCAGTAGCCATAGGGCTACTTTCATTTGTGCTAGAAAAATACAGCTTGTTGGTGCAGTTAAGCTCTTCTGGTGGGGTAGGGATGGAACATTATTATTTATTATTTAGCCCATTTGCATCCCAACCTCCTACAAAGCTGCTCAGGACAAAATACACAGAGCTGTCTTATTTTATCAAATGATTCTATGAAGAAGATGAAGCATGTGATAATGAACAGGTATTGTGGAGGAGGCTCAAAACACAGGAAGAGCCCTTTTGGGCAAGGCCAAAGACCCTTCTAGTTCAGCAGCATGCTTTCACAGTTGCAAATCAGACGGCAGTGTGGGCGTGTCCTCACTTGTGATTCACAGTTAAGTGGCATTCAAAGGCATTATGGATGTTTTTAATGTTTCAATGGAACTGTTGTATTGTGCCTTTTATTTATGTGCAGAATTTATAAGTGATTTTATACTTGTAAACTGCTTAGGAGCCATTTTCACATGTGGGCAGTACATATATTAAAATTATTGTTGTGGTTGTTATTCATAATAATGACTTTGACAGTAGAGGCAGAAGATAGCCATCATGGCTGTTGTTGTTCAGTCATTTAGTCGTGTCTGACTCTTCGTGACCCCATGGACCAGAGCACACCAGGCACTCTTGTCTTCCTCTGCCTCCCGCAGTTTGGTCAAACTCATGCTGGTAGCTTTGAGAACACTGTCCAACCATCTCGTCCTCTGTCGTCCCCTTCTCCTTGTGCCCTCAATCTTTCCCAACATCAGGGTCTTTTCCAGGGAGTCTTCTCTTCTCATGAAGTGGCCAAAGTATTGGAGCCTCAGCTTCAGGATCTGTCCTTCCAGTGAGCACTCAGGGCTGATTTCCTTAAGAATGGATAGGTTTGATTTTCTTGCAGTCCATGGGACTCTCAAGAGTCTCATCCAGCACCATAATTCAAAAGCATCAATTCTTGGCGATCAGCCTTCTTTATGGTCCAGCTCTCACTTCCATACATCACTACTGGGAAAACCATGGCTTTAACTATACAGACCTTTGTCTCTGCTTTTTAAGAAGCTGTCTAGGTTTGTCATTGCTTTTCTCCCAAGAAGCAGGCATCTTTTAATTTCGTGACTGCTGTCACCATCTGCAGTGATCATGGAGCCCAAGAAAGTAAAATCTCTCACTGCCTCCATTTCTTGTTTCTAGCCTCATCCTTATGGTTTAACTGCACCTTGTGTGACAAAGTACTTTCATTTATCTCTGCTGAATTTTCTTTCCTTTATCTTTCTTGTATGTCACTGAGTTCAAGCAGTACTGCAACAGCAGCTTCCACATCTGATCAATGCCTATTTGTTTCAACATCTGAGAGGGTGTGCGTTGTGCATATGGATGCCAAGCGTTTGAGTATGACTAAGGCCATGCAGCAAGCTCCACAGCTGAGGCATGGGGTTGGGGTTGATCTCCAGGCCTCAAAGTGTACTCTGAAATATCATAATGGCTCTCCTGGGGCCTATATGACCTGTATGGATCTTCAAAGGGGGATGGAGAAACACCTTCACATTTTAGGTTCTTAAAATGTTCCTAAAATTAGAAGGTGCACCTCAAGACCCACAGTATCAGTTCCAAAGCCTGATATGGAAAATAAGTCCTTGCTCTTTATTGCTCACTCTTTGTGAAGACCTACAGAGCAGTAATAATAATAATAATAATAATAATAATAATAATAATAATAATAATAATAATATAGAGCTACATAAATGCAAGAGGATGGTCATGGATTCTGAATTTTGCTCTGCTTACCAGAATCCATATACTTAGCAGCTCTTGAGGAGCTCTATCAAATCAGGGGGGTGGGTGTGGGAGAAATTAAAAATTATAGAAATGACTCATGGCTAAGGAAATAATCCTAGTTTTAAACTAATGAGAAAGCTAATTGAAACCATTTGTCTCCGTAGCAGGTTTATTAGCGTAGTGCTGTTTTTATTTATGTCATCGTATCTACATGTACACATTTATGGAAAGTTCTGATGTTTGCTTGTATTATGCGGACAAGTACAGTAAACCATAAAGGATTTCTAAATTGCTCAGATGGCTAAGTAAATTTAAAATTAGGCTCTTCAACTCTCCTAAGCTCCCAATAATTTCATTTCCTGAGACAGAATAATCTACCCTAAATTCCCTATTGAGTAAGTGCATGGCTCTCTTTTTTTCAGCTCCTTCATAAATGTAAATATGAAGATATAAGGTGTTACCCATGTGGTGTAGTGGTTAGAGTGTTGGACACATGAGACCAGGGTTCAAATCCCCACTTGGCCATGAAGCTCACTGGGTGACCTTGGGCCAGTCACTGCCTCCCACCCTGACCTACCTCTCAGGATTGTTGTGGGATTAAAAGAGGAGGGGAAGCTATGTACATCACCTTGAGCTCCTTGGAGAAAAAGGTGGGATATAAATGTAGTAATTAAATAAATCTGTGAAGAACACCTAGCTCCTACATGCTGCTGATTTTTATAATTGTGGCACTTTTATTGTGCAGTTGTGGATACAGAAATGAGCAATGAAATGGAAGAATCTGACAATATTTCTTTCTCTCTTCTCATTTTTCCAATCTTACACTCAGTTCTCAACATTCAGTTTGTGATGAAATCTTCAGGAAAATTCATCAGCATATTAGCGTGGATTCCTTTTAACATATATATTTTTGGGTGCCAGTTTGCCTAGTATATCTATATTTGCAAGACAATCTCCCCTAATAGAATGTATGGTATTTCCAGCAATATGTGGATTGATACGCACACATTACCCTTGTACACATTTCTTGGCAGGAGCACTGCGCTGCCAAATTAGGAGAAGTGTGGATTTCAAAGGGCATCTGTGTGTTCAGTTTGTGCATTGTTTTGGAAAGTGCAAATTAGAGAGGCTTGCCTTTAGATGTGAACAGAGACACAGGTGTTAGGAACATGCTTGCTCACAGCCACTAATGCCAGAGGCTATATAACAATAACATTTGACTAGGGGAACGATGCTCTTCCCTAAACAGTGGTGGCATTCTCTGAAAAATGCTATAAGCACAGAGATTTTCTCCTTGGCTTGACTGTTTCCATCTCTCTTGCCCCATCCCTAAGGGCTGTATAAGGAAGCTGCTACCAAAAGGAGCTGAGGTGACATTCTTGCCTTTGAGTTCAAGTTATAAAAGTTTTTTTTCTTTGGGGGGTGGGGGAAAGCATCATTAGGGTCTGATTCCATTAGCCTTGGGAGCAATGCTATGCAAAGAATGTTGGGCTGCCTTTACACTCCTGACACAGCAGGGACACTGCAAGATATTGTAGTACTGATATCGGATATTGCTAACTGGTCTATTGTGTTTCTGATATAAACTTTTGATACATTTTAATCCCGCCCCCTTTTGCAATTGTTGGAATGCCAATGGTCAATGTCAATGGAGCATTGCTAGTTCTCCCCACAGTTACGAGGTGAAAATGGCCTCCACTAAAAGTCAGGCATTTACTTCCACCGGTCCCCCTGCTATGGAATATTCTTCTAGCAGGAATTTGGCAGGCAACCTCACTTCTGACTTTCCAGGGTCTCTGGAAGGCGACTGTATGCCAGTTGTTTGAAATGTTATGTAGTATGTTTCTGATTTGGCCAGTCACATTAATGTTCATTTTAATGGTGTGTTGCACTTCTATTGTATATATATTATTGTGTACCGCCCAATATTTTAAGAGATAGCACTATATAATGAATAAATAAATGTAATTCATTTCTTGTGGTTTTTGGACTTTGTGTTTACAAACCACTTTGAGCACAATATTTTTCTGGAAAATGTTGTACATACATCTACTGACTACGACTATGGTAGGAGTGTGCATACTTTATAAGAATTCACCACAGCCATATTATACCTACCTTTCCGAAATATTAATGAAAACAAAGCCTTTGTAAGCAATGTTAGAGGTAGCCTGAAGGGATCTTATGTAGGATTAACACCTAGTCAATAATTACACGAGTTGTCAGAATATGGGTAGGTAGCCATGTTGGTATGCCATAGTCGAAACAAAATAATTTTCTTCTTCTTCCAGTAGCACCTTAGAGACCAACTAAGTTTGTTACTGGTATGAGCTTTCGTGTGCATGAATGGTATCTGAAGAAGTGTGCCAGGAGGCACGTCCAGAGCACAGTGGCCAAGAAGGTTCTGGCCTTGGGCAGGACAGTGATCCATCACCTGGGCATTACCTTCCATGATGCATCCCTTTACAGGCTTGATGGGGTTCATCTGTCTGTAATTGGGAATGATTTGTGGCTGACCTCCATGTCAGTGGGGTTAAGGGACTGGTTACAGGTGTGAGTGGTTGGTGAATGGGGCCAATGGGGCACAGTCCAAATGGATCAAGGGACCTATATATACCCATCCACATGACCCAGAGCTTCCTCTTTCGGCGTGTGCATTTGGAACACCCACCCACCTCTCCCTACTTTTAGGGTTTTGCGCTTGACCTTGCTATGCTGTCATGTGTCGTCTGTCATTGGAACAGGGACATGGCAGGAATTTCCCCCACTTGGCTGATCGGCTGTTGCCATTTGGGTTTCGCCTGCCACGTAGCAAATCATCACAACTTGTAAGGTTGTGGATAGGCACTGGTTCAGGTGATAGGGATGGGAGAACGCTCTTGCCATCCCTATGTGAAGGGTATTCCAATAAAGGAATCAACCCTTAACTGGTCAACCCTTGAGAGGGGTTGTGCCCGTGCCTGAGTCCAGGGGGACATCTGGGTGGCGGACATAGTCTGTTCCCGGCTTTCCGCCTATCCGGGTGTTCACCCTTGGCTGACCTATGCTGGTGCCCTGGGTCAGTGCTGCCTGCAAGGGTGCAGGGAGCTAGTCAAACCAGAGCCTATGCAACCACTCACTTTCTGTAATCAATAAAGTTGTGGCCTAAATTCTGCCAAAAACCAAACTAAAATTTGAGTCAAGTGTGAATTTATTTAGGGGGGGAGGTCTCTGGGTCTGAACACGCAAACAGCATTTCACATTTCTGGTAATAAAAGAGGGAGTGTGAGTCTTTTGAGAACTCAGGTGTTTTGTTAATCAAGGTGATTTAAAACGTATTTAGCAGCACTAACTACTGTCAGTATAGGTAATGGCCCAGATAAGACACCATTCAGAATTACAGGCGCTAACTGGATTTTCCAATCGAGAGTAACAGTAAGTGATGGCATTTGTGCTTTTAATAAGGCCAATCACATAAAGGCTTTGGAGGTGAAAGACACTAATCTAATTCACCATGTTAAATTTGGTTACTGATATAGTCCTTCTGTAACACATGCATCTTTGAATGAGCAAGTGATCAGGAGAGAATTTGTAGGCAGAATTCAATGCAGCAAAATGTTCTGCATCTTGTAAAATGGAACAGAATATATGATCATTGCCCCAGACTTTATATAACTTGAGGGAAGTTGTTTAGGAACTTGTTCTGAGGGGAAATCCTACATGCAGAGTCAAGTCCTGTAAATTAAAGGCAAGGCCTTGTGGTTGTCATGCCATCCCCACCCCAATGGCAGAGTTTTTGTTCATACAGATTGAGTGATAGTAGAAGCTAGACTTGATTATCAGAATTACATGATTAATATGTTTCATGTATATTCATTCATGGGCTGTTCACTAGCTTCTTTTCTATGGGAGTTGTCATATTACTTGCAGGCCCTGCTCCAGTCTTCTGGGGACCCTGGCCAGGCTGAACTGATTTAGGAAAACATCAGTTTCTATTTCAATCTGAGTTCTGCAGCAGTGTCTCTGTTCTGCTTCAGTTTGGCTTCCAACAAAAAGTATGTTAATTTCCACTCCCGGACTCTGACAAACACACAGTATGCCAGTGTTGGGCCTGCTTACGTGTCATGTAACATGTGATTGAAAGTTGGACCAGACACCAGGAGAACTGGTTCAAATTTCCCCCTTGGGTATGAAGTTCATGTAGGTGATCTTAGGCCAGTCAGTGTCAGCTTAAACTACCTCACAGGTTTGTTGTGATGACAAAGGGGGATGCCATGCACATCTCCTTGAACTCCTGGGAGGAAGGGTGATATAAAGATGCAATAAATAAAATCTGACAAATTCAATTCCCTCTAAACTCCCTACACCTAGTTATCTTGCAGTTTCCTAGAATAACACCTTCTTCATCCAGTGGCCACAGATTTATTTCACCAACTCGTGCTTTTATCAAGCTCTCTGAACTTGAACTATCAGTTTACCTCAGTGTAATGCCTCACTCAGCAGAGAGGCAATAGGTCAATGTCTACTTCCAACGAAATACAAAGGTGGCCACAAAGATTACACTCTGCCAGCTTAACTGTCATTTTGTTTAGGAAAAATCTACCAATTAAAGCACCTGTATCTTTTCTTCTAGCAATTTTGAAACTTCAGATCTAAGATCCAAAGTGGCTGGGAGTGAGCAGTCCTTATTCACGATGCGACAGATAACAATCCCCCGACCATCTGGCGATCATTAACTTTTTCAAGAGTAAGAGCTGTGAGACCCTGTAGCCTGAATTAAATACGCCAGTTTCATAATCTTGTTGAATTGCATGTATCAATGATCTCATTGTGATTATTTGTCACTAACAAGGGGTCCAATGAGTCAAGCTGTAATTTGGAAATGATGTTGAAGTCTGTTTAAATCCATCAACCCTTCATATTCACAGATGTCATGCGGTTGATTCCAGTCCAGACTCAAACCCTCAGTGGGTTAGGGACTTCCCTTGCATGCAAACACAGGCTCCGGTGGATTGACTGGATGACACCAATGGTCAAGAAGGAGGTTTCTGTACATGCTGTGGAGGGGGCAGATGAGGCTTGTCAGCTTTGGAATGTAGCCTATCTAGGAGAAGGCAAACTCTAGTCCTAAACCTCTGCTGCCTTGTGGGATAGCTTCAGGAGAAGAAAAGGCTAAGGAGTAAACCCTACACAAATCCAGAGTGGAGTCCTTAAGACACCCTGAGTAGCACCTTGTATGCCTCCTTCTGGCAACCCCTGCAGCCAAGCTGGTTTCCGTTTGACCACAACGGTGAGGCCGAGTAGAAGGTCTTGGCATCTGGTCAGCCCTAGGACTTCCAGACACACTGCCCAAGCTTGCGTCCCAGAGAGGTCACTTTGGTGCTGCTAAAGCAGCAGTTTGACTTACCCCCCCCCCCAAGGGCGGACTCCATTATCTTTCAATGCAGATGGATGACAACTACAGTCCAGACTGCCGTGTTTAGATTCATCTAAATCAATGGAACTTATACTAGCCATGACTAAAGTCCCATTGGTTTCAGTGGGTTTTGTCTAATGATGACAAAGGCTATCATCCTAACCCCAATGATAAAAAAGAGCCTGCTTGATCAGGCCAATGGGCCATCAAGTCCAGCATCCTATTCTCACAATGGCCAACCAGATGCCCATGGGAATGCTGGGTTTCCCAGCATCGGGCATTCAGAGGCATATTGCCTCTGACAGTAGAAACAGAACATAGTTTCTGTAGAGTAGCTATGATTGTTTGTTAAGTCTTCGCTTCTTCGGAGAATAGTGGGATCATTTTTCTTGGACAAACAAATGTATTTATCACATTTGTCTCCAAGGAGCACAAGCAGTTATATGTAGATGGATTATTTCCTTTTTATCCTCACAAGAACCCTGTGAGGTCAGATCAGCTGAGCAGCTGCTCAGCTGATTAGCTGCTCAGCTGATTAGCTGCTCTCCCTGTGCAAAGGTCAGAGGGGGCAGGGTTTCTGTTGAGGCAGGTGATTAGCTGTGGGAGGAGCTTATCAGAGCTTGCAGGCAGCAGCTGTAGAAGGAGCAATAAGGGTTTTCTCGTGTGTGTGTTTCTTTGTGGCTGATTGGCTGCTCTCCCTGTGCAAAGGTCAGAGGGGGCAGGGTTTCTGTTGAGGCAGGTGATTAGCTGTGGGAGGAGCTTATCAGAGCTTGCAGGGCAGCGGCGCGCACCTAGCGGAGCACGCAGTTTGATCCATCTTTTAGATTTAGGAGAGCTAGTCTCAAACGTTTGTTGGGGGAAACCTAGGTTTTTTGGGGGGGGAGTTATTTGTCCTGTCTTCACGCTTCTTATGATGGAGGACCACTGTAGCCACCCCCAATGACACGTTCTCAAGATGGAGGGTGAGGGAACAGCTGCAGTCGCCTGCGGTTCCTGCGCAATGTTTGCCATCTTGCCAAAGGTTGCAGGCAGCTTTACCTGCAGCAATTGCATGTTGATTGCCCTCTTAAAAGACAAAGTCCAGCAACTGGAGGAATGTGTAGCTACGCTCCAAAGAATTAGAGAGCTGGAGCTCTTCTTGGAAGCAACAGAGCACACCATCTCCACCAAGGAGGAGACAGGGGACTCCCCTGAGAAGGAGGATAGTTCACCAACACAGGAACCAGATATATGGAGAAATGTGACTCAAAGAAGTAGGAGGCCCAGGGTTCGCTCTGATTGTTTAGAAATACAAAATCGCTTTGAGGTCCTCTCCCCTAGCATGGAAGACGAAGAGCAGACTCCATTTGAGGATCTCTCCCTCATTACAGTCGATCAGGTATATGAAGACGAGCAGCAAAGTCAGTACTCAGGGAATGTGCAGGTGACCGTGGAACAGACAGCTCATGGAAGAACCCCGACCAAACCTAAGAGGAGGCGTGTAGTGGTGATAGGGGATTCCCTACTGAGGGGAACAGAAGCAGTGATCTGTGGGCCTGACAAGATGTCTCGGAAAGTGTGCTGTCTCCCCGGTGCTAAGATCCAAGATGTAACTGAACGACTGCAAGGAATCATAAAACCCACTGACAAATACCCCTTCCTCTTGGTTCATGTGGGAACCAATGACACTGCAAGCAATAGCCTCCAGAAGATCAAAAGAGACTACGAGGCTCTGGGCAGGAAATTGAAGCAATTAAATGCACAAATTGTCATCTCATCTGTCCTCCCAGTTGAACGCCATGGCCCAGGGAGAGAGGGAAAAATAGTGGAAGTGAACAGCTGGCTTCGCAAATGGTGTAAACAGGAATGGTTTGGATTCTTAGATCACGGACTGCAGTTTCTTGAAGATGGACTTCTGGCAAGCGATGGGCTGCACATCACAACGGTTGGGAAGAATGTTTTTGCCAAAAATCTCAGAAACCTCATCAGGAGGGCTTTAAACTGACTAATGTGGGGGAGGGAGACAGTGCTCCTGAAGGTAGGAGTCTATCAATTGATGAAGATGATCATCCAAATGTCATAGACCAAATGGAGCAAACAGCATGCAGACCTAGTGGTGGGAGGAAAAAATCCTTAAATAAGAGACACGGGGGAATGATTAATGGACTTCAATGTCTGTACACTAATGCGCAAAGCATGGGAAATAAACAAGATGAGCTTGAGCTCTTGGTACAGCAAACTAAATATGACATAATAGGCATCACTGAAACCTGGTGGGATAAGTCCCACGATTGGAATGTAATAATGGAGGGATACAATCTATTTCAGAGAAACAGACCAGACAAGAAAGGAGGAGGAGTGGCATTATATGTCAGGGATGTGTATACCTGTGAAGAGATCCAAGATTTAGAACCTCAAAGCCAAAGTGAGAGCATTTGGGTCAAAATTAAGGGAGAGAAGAATAACAGTGACCTCATTGTGGGAGTTTACAATAGATCCCCAAGCCAAACGGAGGACATAGATGATGCCTTCCTTGAACAGATGGCCAAGCATGCAAAAGGAAGGGAGATAGTAGTAATGGGGGACTTCAATTACCCGGATATTTGTTGGATGTCAAACTCAGCCAAGAGCATAAGGTCAAACAGATTCCTCACTGGCCTTGCAGACAACTTCATTGTCCAGAAAGTGAGAGAAGCAACAAGAGGAACAGCCATTTTAGATCTGGTCCTAACCAATGTTGATGACCTGGTTAGTGGGGTAGAAGTGGAAGGATCATTAGGCGCGAGTGATCATGCTCTTCTGAAGTTTACTATACAGCGGAAAGGAGCAGCCAAGCATACTAGGACTCAATTTCTTGACTTTAAGAAAGCTGACTTCATAAAACTTAGGGAAGTGCTGGGTGAGATCCCATGGACAGTAATACTAAAAGGAAAGGGAGTTCATGATGGCTGGGAGTTTGTTAAGAGGGAGATAGTAAAAGCACAACTTCAGGCAATACCAATGAGACGGAAACATGGAAAGTGCCTAAAGAAGCCAGGGTGGCTATCTAAAGAACTTTTAACTGAGTTAAGATTAAAAAAGGATGTGTACAAAAAATGGAAAAGGGGGGAAACCACCAAAGAGGAATTCAAACAAATAGCCAGCATGTGTAGACACAAAGTCAGAAAAGCTAAAGCACAGAATGAACTCAGGCTTGCTAGAGAGGTTAAAAGTAACAAAAAAGGCTTTTATGGGTATGTTCGTAGCAAAAGGAAGAACAAAGAAACCGTGGGGTCACTCAGAGGAGAAGATGGTGAAATGCAAACAGGGGACACAGAAAGGGCTGAACTCCTCAATGCCTTCTTTGCCTCAGTCTTCTCCGATAAAGAAAACAATGCCCGACCTGAAGAATTTGGAGCAAATGATTCAGCAGAGGAAACACAGCCCAGAATAACAAAGGAGATAGTACAAGAATACTTGGCTAGTTTAGATGTATTCAAGTCTCCAGGGCCAGATGAACTGCATCCAAGAGTATTAAAAGAACTGGCAGACGTGATCTCAGAACCACTGGCAGTCATCTTTGAGAATTCCTGGAGAACAGGCGAAGTCCCGGCAGACTGGAGGAGGGCAAATGTTGTCCCTATTTTCAAAAAGGGGGAAAGAGAGGACCCAAATAATTACCGCCCAGTCAGTCTGACATCAATACCAGGGAAGATTCTGGAGCAGATCATTAAGCATACAGTCTGTGAGCACCTAGAAAGGAATGCTGTGATCACCAATAGTCAGCATGGATTTCTGAAAAATAAGTCATGTCAGACTAACCTGATCTCATTTTTTGACAGAATTACAAGCCTGGTAGATGAAGGGAACGCAGTGGATGTAGCCTACCTTGATTTCAGCAAGGCATTTGACAAGGTGCCCCATGATATTCTTGTAAAGAAGCTGGTAAAATGGGGTCTTGACTATGCTACCACTCAGTGGATTTGTAACTGGCTGACTGACCGAACCCAAAGGGTGCTCATCAATGGTTCCTCTTCATCCTGGAGAAGAGTGACTAGTGGGGTGCCGCAGGGTTCTGTCTTGGGCCCGGTCTTATTCAACATCTTTATCAACGACTTGGATGATGGACTCAAGGGCATCCTGATCAAATTTGCAGATGACACCAAACTGGGAGGGGTGGCTAACACCCCAGAGGACAGGATCACACTTCAAAATGACCTTGACAGATTAGAGAACTGGGCCAAAACAAACAAGATGAATTTTAACAGGGAGAAATGTAACGTATTGCACTTGGGCAAAAAAAATGAGAGGCACAAATACAAGATGGGTGACACCTGGCTTGAGAGCAGTACATGTGAAAAGGATCTAGGAGTCTTGGTTGACCACAAACTTGACATGAGCCAACAGTGTGATGCGGCAGCTAAAAAAGCCAATGCAATTCTGGGCTGCATCAATAGGAGTATAGCATCTAGATCAAGGGAAGTAATAGTGCCACTGTATTCTGCTCTGGTCAGACCTCACCTGGAGTACTGTGTCTAGTTCTGGGTACCACAGTTCAAGAAGGACACTGACAAACTGGAACGTGTCCAGAGGAGGGCAACCAAAATGGTCAAAGGCCTGGAAACGATGCCTTATGAGGAACGGCTAAGGGAGCTGGGCATGTTTAGCCTGGAGAACAGGAGGTTAAGGGGTGATATGATAGCCATGTTCAAATATGTAAAAGGATGTCACATAGAGGAGGGAGAAAGGTTGTTTTCTGCTGCTCCAGAGAAGCGGACACGGAGCAATGGTTCCAAACTACAAGAAAGAAGATTCCACCTAAACATTAGGAAGAACTTCCTGACAGTAAGAGCTGTTCGACAGTGGAATTTGCTGCCAAGGAGAGTGGTGGAGTCTCCTTCTTTGGAGGTCTTTAAGCAGAGGCTTGACAACCATATGTCAGGAGTGCTCTGATGGTGTTTCCTGCTTGGCAGGGGGTTGGACTCGATGGCCCTTGTGGTCTCTTCCAACTCTATGATTCTATGATTCTATGATTCAGTAATGACTAACCCAAAAATTGCCCACAGAGCTTCATAATGACTGAGGTTTTGGATCCAGTTTTCCCTAGTCACAGTCCAACATTCAGCTCTGCTATATGGCACTTGGCAGTCACATTCAATAGTATGGGCAGTTTGGTTATGTGACTATCACAGGATATCAGCCATAGATGGAACATTCTGCCCTGTGTCTGCTGTAGTCATCCCTGGAGGCAAGCTTGCCAAGTAATAACAGACCTGCTTTTGTTGTATGGGTGATCACAGAAAAAAAAACAGTGAGTTCTCCCATTAGCTCATAAAATAAACAGCCTGAACTTTGCACATCAATTTAAACAAATTCTGTTGTCCTCTAGAAAGCAAAGGCTGAAAAATCCCTCTCCCCTTGAGATTTGAAAAAGCTGCAGAACATACTGTAGTCAATGAGGCAAAAGAGGGCGGCTGGAAGCTAATGCCGCAGCAAATCTTGCAAGAGCTTATGCACTTTAAATGTGACAACTGAGATCATTTACACATACCTCGGAGTCTGGTGAGGTGAATGAGATTTTTACATGGAATTTATGGATAGCTTTTGGGAGGGCTACATATCAGAGTTACATTTGGCAGATTCAGTGTTGCCTCCAACAATAAAAAATTAGCTTCATTTTATTATTTTCCTTGGGATAGTTATTCATGTAACTATTTTTTTTTTGTTTGTTAAATTTGCAGAGAAATCAAACAGCAGAAACAAAATATGTCAGAGTTGCACTGTGTTGGTGTCAATCCATCCCCAATTTAGATAGCATTTTTGACAATATTTATGGTCCAGCTTGTTGTGGTTGCTTTTGGCTCCCATTCTAGCGTTAGGTGGAAGTGGATATGCTGTATTAGAGGTTATTTTGAAAGAACACTTTTAGCATATTTTTGATCTGATTTTTATGGCTATTTTATAGTTATTTTTAGTATGGAATTTGGTGTTTTATTTCTCTTCTGCAAATTACTTTGGGAATGCTTTTAGTTGTGTGAATCAATAAATTTAAGATAATTTTTGGTTGTTGGGCTCAAATAAATATGTGTTAAACTAACTTTTTCACCTCCAGACTAAGTATTTTGTGGGAGGGATTCAATCACATACTAGAAATCTAAAGGTAAAGGTAAAGGGACCCCTGACCATTAGGTCCACTCATGGCTGACTCTGGGGTTGCGGTGCTTATCTTGCTTATTGGCCGAGGGAGCCGGCGTACAGCTTCCGGGTCATGTGGCCAGCATGACTAAGCCACTTCTGGTGAACCAGAGCAGCACATGGAAACGTCGTTTACCTTCCTGCCGGAGCGGTACCTATTTATCTACTTGCACTTTGACATGCTTTCAAACTGCTAGGTTGGCAGGAGCAGGGACCGAGCAACAGGAGCTCACCCCATTGTGGGGATTCGAACCACTGACCTTCTGATCAGCAAGTCCTAGGCTCTGTGGTTTAACCCACAGCGCCACCCGCATCCCTACTAGAAATTTAGGTTTGCACAATTAAAGGTGATTAGAGTACTCTAGTGCAATAAATCCACTTTTTGTGTACATTCTCCTTCCATCTGTGGCATAGTTGAGGTAATAGTGTCTCTTGGCATCTTGACTTCCCTTTTGGCCTGTCACTCAGGAATGGTATTTGGCTTTCTGGGCAACGCTTCTGGGATTTCCTTATAAGAACTAGCTTTTTGGCACAGAAACCAAGTGTCCTTATTGTCTCCATTGGGATATTATCAGGGGGGAAGATCAGTGCCACAAAGGGCACTGTGCATTCTGGGAAATTTAAAATGGGACACTCTGGGAAATTAAAATGCTGTCTAGACTGAGAAGCATGGCAGCATTTGGGGTGCTGTTGGTGCTGCCCACTGCCACCAGGTAAGACTGCTGATGGAGAAGAGAGTCCATTTTTTAAGGTGTCCTCAGGCCTGAAGCTGACCCTGATTTCAACACTCTCTGTTTCCTCAACCAGCCTATGTCCTAAGGAGTGACTTGGATCTAATAAAACATTTTATGCTTTTATTTTACAAAAAGTTTCACAGCTCTTTCTTAACTATAAAGTGATGCGGATAGAGGAGAAATTATAACTGATCAGTTATAACTGTGTGTATATGTTTATCCTTCCCATCCATGTTGACTTCCCTTTCTTCTCCTCATATCAACCTTTTTCCCATTGTGGGGTTCCAGAGGTAGGGAAAATTGAATCTTTTACTTTCTTGTAGTCCATGAGCACCTGGAAGGCACCAGATTCAGGATAGGGATGGGAAAGAAATTTGATTATATTTACATTTTAAAGTGAACCTACCAAATTCACACTTTCTGAAACAATACAGGAACAGGAATACAGCTATCCTTTGGAATTCACAGTTATTTGAATTTTGCAGTGCATTTTCCCCCAAACAATGTTTACAAAAATGGCATATAGGAGGGGAAAGTGTGCATAAAAATGCATTAATGAATTGAATTTATCCCCTTATTCCTATCCAAAGGTAAAATACACAGCTGGAACCCCATGGATTCAAGAAAGAAGAAAATCATTAAGCTACACTGCACACTTACACAGATAATATTTAGTAACATCTGCACATTATTAAAGCAGAACTCCTAAATATACTATAATGTCATTAGTCAGAGTATGACCTTTTGTAGGTTATATATTTCCCTGTCAGATTTTTGCAACACATCTGGGGGGGAAATGGCGTCAGATCAACAAATTTGCAGATAATCATGTTTGGGAACATTTTGGATTACTTTCCTATTAGTAGAGTAGTGCAATTAGAAATAGATCTAATAAAGATCAGGTAGGGGAAGATGTAATAGGATTAATGGAACGTGCAGCTGAGCAGCTCTGCACTGCCTCTAAGAATGTAGCAGGAGATGTTTGAGGAGACAGATTTATTACAACCAAAGGAAATGTTAAAAGTAAATGAAACTTTTTATAAGCTACCAAGACCACAAGTTAATGATTTTTTTTCTCCCCAGCGTTGGAACTCCTTTTCAGTTTTTAAACTATTATTTATGATGGCTTGTTCAGAGTGACATGAAGCATGGTATAGAATATCTGAGGGCAAAGCAAATACCAGAAGACCAGCAAGAAAAACCCAAACTCATTTCTTGTAAATTGCAGTTGGAAATATTTTTGAACCCCAGTAATTTAGAATTCCTGTGCTCGCTTCGGCAGCACATATACTAAAATTGGAATGATACAGAGAATTTCTTTCTACATGGATTAATGCTCATCTGTCAGGGGCTGGACTGAGGAGGAATGGTGGGGGCCGCCCCCCTTTCTCCTGAACCTTCCAGAGAACAGGAGGACAGTATAGATTTAGAACAGTGGTTTGCAGAAGGGCATAGTTCAGAGGCTGCAGAGGGGAGAAGCTGGGAAATATTGGAAGAGGAACAGCAGGAGGAAGAAACAGCAGGGGAGAAACAGCTGACAGACTCAGTGTCTATGGAAAGCATTCCTGACCCCCCCTCCCAAGACTAGGTGGGCATTGAGGGTAGTAGAACAGAAAGCTCAGCGGCAAAGAGCTCAGATTAGCCGACGTAGGGGTGACATAGAATAGGGGAGACAGAGGGCGTAGGACATGGGTCGGCAACCCAAGATCCATGGGCCACAAGTGGCCCATGGGGGTCATTTAACCAGCCCATGGACCCCTGCCACCTGCTCGGAGACCCCCACCGCCCTCTCGGTTGGCTCCCATGTGCCGCACTAAACCGGCGCGGAGCAGAGCGGGGACCGCCTTTCACGATGCTGGCCAGCTTCCCATTGGCTGCAGGAAGCTCCTGCAGCCAATGGGAAGCTGTGCATGCCTCCTCCGCGCCAGAAGGAGTGCCGGAAATAGTGTTTGCACATGCGTGTGCGCATGCACACTCCAGCCCACCGCAGTATCTGCAGGACCGTGAACCTGCCCAAGCCACAAAAACTTTGCTAACCCCTGGGTTAGGGCTTTACTTCCAACAACACCATTTCTAGAGAGAGATCACATTTCTTTGTTTCTTGAAGTGATTATAGAATAAGCTAATTGGTAAGAGCTCTTCTTTTTTTATCTGCTTCGTTGCTGCCACCGAGGTGGGGATCTGATCCCCCAAAGCCTGACACCATCACATGCAATGGACAATGGGCTGGGATGTGCAGGGAGAGGGGACCCTGTGATGCACTGGAGGTGGAGCGAACTGGTTTTCTCTGTACCGGTGTAAAAATGTATGCATGAACCGATCCCTATCAAACATACATTTTTAAGCAGAAAAAACGGAGAACCTTCATTCCTATTCGTTCCACCTGGTCCAATGTGTATATTTATCCATGTGTTTGACATTACAAGGAGTAGGAATGTCACCATGTAATTTGGACAATGGGTTTGCTTTTAAATCCACTTAACTCAACTAATGAGGTGGAGCAGGAGGTAGTGCTTAGTTTAAGGTTACCAGATTTTTTCCAATGAATCCCCAGACGCTTTTCAACTTCCTACTAAATAGATGGATTTTGTCAGGGGGCTGATTTGTAAATCCAGGGACTGTCCCCGGGAAAAGGGGACATCTGGTAACCTTAGCTTAGTGGGGCTGCTGCTGCTGCTATTGTTGTGTGGTGACATACCACACCAGGGCAAGGCTGGTTCAGCAATGTGTAGATACTAGAATGGAACCCTGAACACCATCAGGCCAAAGAGTCAGCAACTGTACATCACCCACACAGGGCTGATTCTTCTTTCCACTGCCTCTGATGCTACCTTTCCATGTTTCCCAGTAGAGATATGGATACTTTCTGCTCAGTTACTGCTTAGAGATGATAGACCCAGCATTCTACCATGCACCTCTTTGCCACACACGTCAGCCCCTTTACATGTAAAAGGATAGCCATTGACTTGGATTGCTCTAAAACAGAATGAGACAAATTCATGCAGGAACCTCAAACTACCAAGTCATAGAATCGTAGAGTTGGAAGGGACCCTGAGGATCATCTAGTACAACCCCCTGCAATGCATGAATATGCAGCTGTCCCATATGGGGATCAAACCTGCAGCCTTGGCGTTATCAGCACCATGCTCTAGCCTAGGCATAGGCACACTTGGCCCTCCAGATGTTTTTGGGACTACAACTCCCATCATCCCTAGCTAACAGGAGCAGTGGTCAGGGATGATGGGAGTTGTAGTCCCAAAACATCTGGAGGGCTGAGTTTACCTATGCTTGCTCTATCCAACTGAGCTACTATATAAGTCCTTAACATTAAGGGCATGCCAACAACTTACATTGACTACTAGCCACAATGTCTATGTTCTATTTCCAGTGTTGGAGGTACTATACCTCTGACGATCACTTGCTGGGCATTGTAAGCAGGGAGAGTTCTCTGGTGCGCATGTTCAGCTTTCAGGCTTCCCATTGGCCTGGTTGGCTACTGTGAGTGGTAGGCTAGATGGGCCTTTGGTCCGATCCTGCAGGGAATCTTCTTAGGATTCTCCATTAAGCTGATCCATCGGGGGGCATTGGGCTAAGAAGGAGGAACAGTGAGGAATGAGTCGACCACCCCACCTGGTAAAACTCCCCCTACCTTCATATGTAGTTTATTTCCACATTGATAACAGTGTGACAGTTTTGAGTTGTGGATCCCAGTCTAGCTTACAATTATGAGCTGCACGTTTTTTGTTGGTAATTATGGCTATTTGTAATCATGAGGTTTCGGCAGCAAGCACTGTGCAATATGCATATTAAATAGAAGTAGTAACTAAGGTTCTAGTCTTTAATAAGCTTAATCAGTTGATTAATCAGCAAAGGGTTTTGCTGATTAATTGGGGAAGGTCAATTTTATTCAATGAGGACAGATTTTAATGGGAGAGTAACTATGCGTTTTTTAAATACAGTGCTGGATATTAGATGTTGCCATAACAGGAAGCACAAAGGGGGAACTGCCATATCTCCCCTAAGGAGAATCTATATATTCCTGATTTGTGGAGAAGAATGCATATCTTAGAAGGGAAATTCTTAAGTTCCTCCCTCCCTCCACACATTGCTATGGAATCTCAAAGGGTGGAAATGCAACTCAACTCAGTGATGCTTCTCCTTTTAGTACTTCCCAGGAAGCAACTTTTCCTGGAAAGTGAAATTAGATTCATCATAACTTAAATCAGAGTTCAAAGGTTAATGAAGAAGTGGTATGTGAACCAACAGCATTTTTATTTATCTTTAGGAATTGGAAAATAATATATGAGCAGGTAAAAAAGAAGAAGAAAAAGGTAAAGGACCCCATGGTGATTAGGTCCAGGCAAAGGTGACTATGGGCTTGCAGTGCTCATCTCGCTTTCAGGCCGAGGGAGCTGGCATTCATCCACAGACAGCTTTCTGGGTCATGTGGCCAGCATGACATTGCGCTTCTGGCGCAATGGAACACCCTGATGGAACCAGAGCACACGGAAGCACTGTTTACCTTCCCACTGCAGAGCTACCTATTTATCTACTTGCACTTTTTGGCGTGCTTTTGAACTGCTAGATTGACAGGAGCTGGGACAGAGCAACGGGAGCTCATCCCGTCACATGGATTCAAACTGCTGACCTTCTGATCAGCAAGCCCAAGAGGCTCAGTGGTTTAGACCACAGTGCCACCCACTCCCTGTAATATATGAGGAACCCACTCCCCCACCTCAGTAACTTAAAATGTCTTTGTCGTGTCCATTCATCAGCATCCAACTTTTTATCAGTATAATTGCATGGGGCGGGCGGAGCAGCAGCAATTGTCTGCATTTTATTCAATTAATTTCCACGATATTGAAATAGAATTGCAGTCAGAATCAGATTGGGTTAACAAACGGAGACCCAATCTTATCTAAAATGATTTTGCTGCGTCTGCTCTGCAGCTCCCTAGCACAGTAATCCTCTTTCTTAATTTTGCTCTCTGTCATTCACTTGTCGTAAGTCCTATTGCCATCACTTTTAGACTCAAGGTGAACCTTAGCTTCAAAAGGATTGTTTTTTCTCATATGACCTTTGTCTTATGTTCTCTGGTTGTCTGTTGTTTTGCTTCCTAAGATGAGATACTGGCCAGGTTTCTGTGTAATGCTAAGACATGGAGGTGACTGTAAACCATGTTTTATAAGTCAACAACAAACCATAGCTTACAAATATGGTTTGTTTGTGGTTAATAAACCATGATTATGACACTGAGCTGAGTTTGGATGATCAAATTAATCATATTGTTGGTTTTTAAAAAGCCAATTGCTTAGCTTTATGTGCAAACCAGGCCACTGTATCAGTGTTCATTGCTTGCATCTGTTCTCAGATAACTAATAATTAGTGCATCTGATGTAATTACCATTAATAATAAGAATAGTCATATTAAAAGCTTCCTGTTCTACACAAACAGAATTTTATGGTTTGCTTAAATGACCAAAATATCTGTTCAATACTTCTATGCTTCAAGATAATCGGAATGTAATGAGATTTTAAATTTACCTGTGCAGAAAACAATACAGTCCTATATTAGAAGAAAAAATGGAAATTGCCACTATTGGCTATAGTGCGGAGGGAGTGAAACCCTCTTTCATCCACTCTCTGCTGTGAGAAAGGCAGCATTTTTCAAACAGGGGAAATGAAAGTAAGGTCAAAATGCTATTAATTACCAATTTGCCTAAGGGATACATGTTTGAAATGTTTTTTTGTAGGTTGATGAGTTTGATCATCTCGATCTGAAAATTTGCTTGAGTTACTCTTCTTGCTTGTTAAGTACTATTCCTGCAGCATGCCTCTGATCCAATTTGGAATAATATTATTTAATTGCTCAGAATGATGGAACATGTTGTTTTCTCAAATGCTACCCACCTGCACCATTTTTTAAAAATATTCTCAATGGAACTTCAGACAAGAACACACTGAAAGATGAGCATAATTTCCATCACTGTGCTGAAATGTTGATATCAAAGCTCAGACATCAACGAGCTCAGAAAATGTACAGAACACTCATCCCTAAGGGGATATTTTTGTTACAAGCATGCTTTAAGGCTTAAAAAGTTGCAGAATTGACCTTTAATGAATAATTCTGCCCTTGGGTGCAGCATTTTCTCCCACTAATCCTATTAGATAAACTAGTGGGGCTGTAGGGGGCTCTAAACCTCATCTCTCATGAAAGTCCTGATCTGGAATAGGATGAAAATCCCTTCTAAATGAAAAGGACATTTTTACAGGAGTGCCCCTGAATCACATTTGAAACGACAGTGAGGAGGGAACTTGTTGGAGTCCGGATCCACATTGGCTGTTTATTGGGTAAGGGGAGCAAACCCTGTACTCAAGGGCAGAACTATGACATTTAAGTCATGGGTAGGTTGGTCTTAGTACTCAATCTTTTGGAACAGAGTTGTACATCCTGGTGCAGCCAGCAGCCAGCAGCCAGCGGAGAGGTTTTCACAGGTTGCTAGCTGTGAAATAAGCTGTGAAACCGGTTGTGGACCAACAGCAGTAGTGCCCACAAAATGTGTTGGTTGTAAAAGCTGAAGGCTGCTCACCTGAACTCAGGGAAGTACAGTCCCCACCCCTGCTTATTTGGAAAATACTGTACCCAGAGCTAAACTGAAACCTGTTTTATTGTGGAGTGAAAACTTTTGCGTATACTCAGTGATTGCTGGCTCTTGTTAAGTGTTGTTGTTGTTGCTGAACTGTGCTAGTTTTGCATGGACATTTTATTTTATTTTTACGTCCCCCTTTGGATATTTTCCCTATTTCTCCGTCTCCCCACAACTTTCTAAGTCTGTGGAAATTTGCAGAGAATGAGGATCTGAAGTACAAGTGATGGTGAATGACCTATTCCAACATGGATGTTTCTGGTATTTGGAGACTTCTGAGAAGTTTTCGCTCATTCACAGGACTTCTAAGCGATAGCGAGAGTATTTCCACTTAAAGGTGTTCCAATAAACATTTGCTGGAAACCATCAAGTGAGAACTACAGAGGAAAATATGTCGGTGTATTTATTCCACTCATACCTGAATCATTTTTAGTTAAAGGTGATGGGTATCTGTATTGCTAGAGCCAACGACTCAAATCTTTACCACAATGTTCTCATTTCCAGTTCTATTGCAAGAGAGGGTGAGTTTGGCATTCTTTAAATGCTTCTAAAATATGCCTTTGGTATCAAATAAGTAAATGAATCAGAGGAGAGGGTTGATTTGCCTTTGTGCCATTAGTGCTTTTGTATAAAGATGGCAACTAAGTTGATCAGCCCAAAGCGGAGTACATCAGTCATGTACTAAAGACACAAACCACTTCTCAGTAAGTGCAGTCGAGCAGCACACCACAACCAGAAATATGGATTGCTTGCATTTATTTCCCTTGAAAGCCAATTGTTGTGACACTCCAGAAGCTTGACTGAAGAGGCTTGAAAACCCTGTGGTATTACAAATGGCACCTAGGCAAAAATGTTATGTGCCTGACCTTTCCTCGATGTGCCACACAGCAGCCAGTAACAAAACAAGCTGTCTAAATGTCAAAGCAGCAGAATAAATAAGAAAATCCAATCACTGAGCCGGTAGCTACCAGTTAGTTTCCTCTGCTTATATCATCAGCATGCGGCAAGGGAAATCTCATTTGTTTTACTGCCCCATCATTGAGTCGTCCTAGCCTAGCACAAGAAATGCCAGTGCTGTGCAGTCTTCATATTATGGGTAGAAGTCTGATATTTGGGGAGGTGGTGGGACAAATGGTATTGGATAATGTTTTTCTATCGCCCTATCCTTCTGTCACCCCATCCCCCCATTGTATGAAAGAGCTGATCATGACTTTTCAGAAACAAAGTTTGTCTGATGTGTATCTCAGTAATGGACTGAATGAGAGCAAACAACACAGAGCTCAATCTAGATAAGATTGTCGGTAGTGGTTGCCAAGTCCAGGCAGGGGAGGCACAACCCATTCTGCATGGAGCCACTCTTCTTGAATGAGTAGGTGCACAGCTGAAAGGGTACTCCAGGACCCATCACTGTCACAAGCCTCCATGGTGCAAGGAAAGGCAGCTGGCTTTCTCCTGATGGCATCATATTAGTTAGCTGGTGGTGAGGACAGTGTCTCACACACTGGTTCTTCATCAGTCCTAGTCTGCAGTGTAGACCAGAGGTAGCCAATGTAGTAACTCCAGATGTTGCTGAACTATGGCTTCCATCAGGCCTGATCATTAGCCATCCAGGTTGGGGCTGATAGGAGTTGCAGTCCAACAATGTCTAAAGGGCATCAGGTTGGACATAAACTGTAGATAAAGCACAATGGACTCAATGGAGATTCCAAAGCAGTGCTCCCAACCCACTAACTTAGAGGAACGCCGTTCTTCATATGCTTGCCTCTCTCCAATTGAATTTCCCCCTCCATCCTGGGGCTTGTCACACTGTTACATTTAATTCCCCCTGTGATCAAGAGCTCTTTTCTCAAAGAGCATGTATAAATAAACCACCCAAACTTTTGTTTTCCCATTCCCTCCTACAGTGTTGACTTAGTAATGTACGTAAGGAAAACAGGGCCACTGTGACCTCGTGCTGAGCAGAATAAAAGGAGAAGAAATGTGCTTTTTGAAAAACATCTCAGCCTCACATCCTCGAGTGCATTAGTCCCCAAAAGTTTAGTTCCTGGAGTTTGCTCAGCAAGCTGACAACTGGGCTGTTTGGCTGCCAAAACCTGAAAGAGAAAAACAGATCTCCAGCTGAGATTGAGCCACTGTCTCTGTATTTTATTTATTTATGTAGATGCTTTCCCTTTCCTGTCTCAATTACAATTTCAAGAGGGCTCATTACAGTATCTCTCTCCCTTGGGCACAGTGCTCGTTTACGCAGTTTTGTACTTTCACAAAGGGTGGGATCCAATGGGTGCTGCTACACTGATGGAAGGCATCCGTCAGCGAAATGGGAAGAGACGCAGCTCTCAGTGATAACTCCGCTCTTCTGATTCCACCCTCCCAAAAAAGAGATCTGTGCTGGAAAGTTGGGAGATATGTGGAAAACTGTGGGAAGGCTTTCAGACACAGTATGCCTCTGACTACCAGTTGCTGGGAGCTGCAGGTGGGGAGAGAGCTGTTCTGTTCAGCCTCTGCTTGCAGGCTTCCTGTGGACATCTGGTTGGCCACTGTGAGAACACAGGGCAGGACTACATGGGACTTTGGCCTGTTCTAATGGGAATGAATTTCTGAAAGCTGCCTCTTTCTCCTCATTCCACTGACAGGCATCTTGCATCAGTGTAGCAACACTCTTTTGATTCCACCCCCACTTTTTTAACCCCCAATGACATAGATGCTTTGTCAGAGCAGAACTCTCCTATCAGAATTTTCCCTGCACTAGGTACCAAGAGTCTTCAGAACTCCAAGTGGTCTCTTTACCTCAGAGATACCCCTCACAGACGGGGCCCTTACTCAGAGAGATTGGTCATCCCCTTCTAACGCCACTCTTCTCTCCTTCCTAGTTTGCTTCTGAGGTTTACAGTCCCAAACTCTTCCTTCCTGTTTCTCTTTTCTTCCACTCTTCTTGTCCTCACAGAGCTAGCACAATTTCCCTCTGCTGTTTGGTCCTTCCTATGCATCTCCCATTTTCTCCCTCTGCTCCAAGGCCTGTTGACTTCCTTGTCGTATCTGTGCTTCTAATCTGTCACTCCTGTCCCTTTCCTCCTCTACGCTAGGACTGGTACCGGGCAGTCCCACACAAGAGCTTTCAAAGAGATTCTGGCCACTCTCTGCATCCTTCCAATGTGCATCATTCCTGCACAGCTCCACTTTTGTCATACAGGCTGAAGAGCCACACAGAGACAGACTGCTTTTGATGGGATCCCCTCATACCTCCCTATTGACTTTGCCTTCTTTTTGCAACTTCTAGCAGCAAGCTTTCCAAACCTGCCTGAATTGTAATTCAATTCCATGTCCTACAGATCCAAGATCCAGGCTTAATTGCCCTATATTTTTTGTGGGGGGGAGAGGTGTTTGATAATTCTAGCCTGCTTCTCAAGTCTACCACTATTTTAAGAACATTGCCCTCATTTTGTTTTGGGAGATTATAATGCTTGCATGCATAATCCTACTTCTTAAATGGATTTGTTTCTTAACATCTAGCAATAATAATAATAATAATAATAATAATAATAATAATAATAATACAACATTTATTATACCCTGCCCATCTGACTTGGTTGCCCCAGCCACTCTGGGCAGCTTCCAAGAAAAATACAGGAAAAACAACAACAAACATTAGAGGCTTCCTATAGATGCACTAATATATACTCTAGTTGATTAACTGTTGCCCATCCACCTTTAGGCATATTAAAATATCCTAAATGTTTTAGAAGAATTTTCTAGTTCCTTGTCAGACTAACCCCAAAGAAGTAAAAACCAAATATGCATCTTGCAGCTGCTAAACACCTGAAACAGTCTTATACTAACTGAGATTGTTTGTTCACCTTATACTAATTTATACTAACTCACATTATACTAACTCAGATTGTTTGTTCATAGTATTGTATATCCTGGTTGCTAGTAGTTCTGTAAAGTCCCAGGAAGAAGCCACTCTCGGTAATGCCCATGATCCCTCATTTAAGTTCTCGGAATGGAAAATGGAACCTCCAGCATGAAAATGTGGTTTACTACCCAACTATGACCCTGCCAGTTCTTTCCTGTGTTGATGTTCCTGATACTGCATATGGCAGGTTTTTTCTCAGCAAGCTTGTTGCCTGCAATAGCACTGCAGCTGGGATTTGGGTATTTGATTGTTTGTCTGGGTTGGCCCGATATTTCCAGCTTCTATGATTTGTAAGTTGTTCGTTGGTTCACATCACAAGACGTGAAGAGTAGTGAAATAATGGATCCTATACAGCGGGATTCTATACATACTCATAGTCATTGCACACACACATACATGGGAATAAGTCCCATAAAAAAACAGTGGGACTTACTTCCATGGAATTATGCATAGAACTGCAACCTAATAAGTCTTTTTGTTTGACTATGTTTTGTCCTATGCTTTTCCCATTCATTTGAAATAAAAAGGTAAGGTAAAGGACCCCTGACAGTTAAGTCCAGTCGTGAACGACTCTGGAGTTTTGGTGCTCATCTCACTTTACTGGCTGAGGGAGCCGATGTTTTGTCCGCAGACAGTTTTTGTGGGTCATGTGGCCAGTATGACTGAGCCACTTCTGGTGAAACCAGAGCAGCGCACGGAAACACCGTTTACCTTCCCGCCAGAGAAGTACCTATTTATCTTCTTGCACTTTGATGTGCTTTCGAACTGCTAGGTTGGCAGGAGCTGGGACCGAGCAACAGGAGCACACCCTGCTGCGGGGATTCGAACCACTGACCTTCCGATCGGCAAGCCCTAGGCTCAGTGGTTTAGACCACAGCGCCACCATTTGAAATACATTTCATTTAATAATAATTTTATATAAGGGCATCAGCTTTTCAACCAACCTTTTAGCTGTGACTTTATTTGAACCAATTAGCAGTTGATAACACTTATCTGAATGAACTTGGACAGAGTATTTCACTTTGATGTAAATGTACATGAGAGTTTTAAGCTTGTAATTCTATACCCCATATCTGAGAGTCAGACCCCCCCCCCAAAAAAAGACTCAGTGGCTGTTACTTCTGAGTAGTCATGCATAGGACCCATATTGTCAAGGTAGGGGAAAGCTTGAGAAAATAAAAACCTCCTAGGCACATGCCTTTCGGTGTGTACAGCTCTGTCTTTCTGATTAATTGCTCACATTTTATTTTTGCAGAAGTCACAGACCGGGCAATTTCCATCATTGACTAGTATATGAAGGGATTCAGTTTGCATTATTCTCAAGTCCCTGTTCTTTGTGTGAAGTAATTAATCATTCTAAACTACTGAAATAAAGGTAAGTGAAGTGTAAAATAACTTATTAATTTACTACTTTGCTCATATCCACTTTTGAAAGAGTTTAACTTAATTTGCTGCCAGAGGAAATGCCTCCTGCTAACTGGCATTATGCTGAAATTGTGATGGATAAAAGTTCCTCTAAATATATACAAGGCCAAATCACATATCTTGCATATTTTAATCAAATTGGAGCTCAGCTGAAATTGATCAGAAAACATTTTTCCGAGAAAGTTTCTGCGACCCCTTTTTTCATCCCCTTAGAAAATACCACTTTGCAGAATTTCCTCGGAATATTGCCACCAGGTTGTTTGAATGGCAAGCACCACTACCGCTCCATAGTGCCCCACCCTGAATGATGCTTATCTTCTTCTCTCAAGAAGGTAAAATAAGTTTCTATATTGTATTTATCACAATGAGATTACTCGGCAGTAAGAAGAGCCGTCAAACTGGTTTTCAAATGAGTTCTCATCCATCTAGACAGTTTTCAAGGCAAGATCTTCCCAGCTTCACCCAGTGGTGTAGCATGGTTTTTTGGTGCCCACTGGGTGTGTGCACACTGGGGGCAGGGTGGGTCATGGAAGGTGAACGGAGCCTGCCATGCCAGCCTAGCCCTTGCTGCCAGTGCCTCTGGAGTGACTCTCCCACCTGAAGCCAAACAAGGCCACATTGTGCCGCTGGCCTGCCCACCAAGTCTCACCCTTGCTTTGTGAGGCTGAGGTTGAAGGGCACATGGCTGTTGCATCCTTCTCACACAGCCCTGCCAGCCCTGAGTTGCTCTTTGAGGCTGGGATCTGATCTGAATAATTCACCCGGTACCTCCCTTGCCGCCTGAAGCTTGTATTGTATCTGCTTTTCTGATTCTGTCGTGGTCCATGCAAGCCACGCAAGCATCTTCCTAGTCTTCACTGATTTGTCCTCCTTTTCACTCCCTATAATAATCTTGCATTGTGTCGAGTTCATTTAAACGATTGTAGATCAGCCATGCCAGGTTTTTTTATCTTCATTTTTTGTAGGCTTACAATTCTCTGTCTAGAATAACTCAGTGGAACAGTCATGCCCTCTTGAACTCTTTTCTATTAGGTTTTCTTTCGAAGAAGACTCCCTTAATCATGAAGTCTGGTTTTCTGGAATCTTCTTCCCTTTTCCTTTACTTTGGGTCACAAAAATATGTGTGTCCCCCCCCCATATCACCCCCGCTTTTTCTCACCTGCAAGACACCTGACACTTATGTGTTCACTATGAATCCTCCTTTGCTAATCAATAAATGCTGACCCTAGCTGCCAACTTTTCATATAATATTTAATACAAAAATGCTGTCTGCAGAAGTCTTGTTGTGAAATACATCACAACAGTTGCTTAGCTGCTTGTCTCTGTTAATGAGAACCAGATCTAAAACAGTTGAGTGTCTACTTGCTGCTTTAGTCATCTGAAGCAACAGGTTCTTACCACAACCCAAGTTTTCATGCATTTTTAAAATGAATATCAGTATTGACGTCCTCCATTATCTGACTTGTGGACAGTTAAATCCTTTCTTCTAGAACCCCAGACAACTATGTCTCTTATCTGTTTTGGTGGTCTACAGGAGACTCCAATTATAATACCTTACAGAAAACACCAGAAAAAATCTGAAGTAATGAGAATGAAGGAGGATAAAATAGCAGAGAACAAAGCAGGGAAGGCAGAGACAGGTTATCCACAAAATCAAACTGGATATTCTAGCTCTGGGAATGAATTAAAATTTTGTCACAGTGCACTTCTCATTTGGTATATGTTTCACTACACAAAGCAAGCAGTGGGTGCTGATGAACAACAGGTGAGGGACAACAAAATGGCGGATGAGACTTAGGTCCCATTTACACTGTACATTTAAAGCAGTATCATAACTCTTTAAACAGTCATGGCTTCCCCCAAATGTATCATGGGTATTGTCATTTCTTAAGGGAGAGATGTTAGGAGACCCCCTAGTCCCCCCCACAGAGCTACATTTCTCAGCGTGGTTTAACAATCAATCCCACTTTCCCAGAGAGCTCAAGGAATTGTAGCTCTATGAGGGACATAAGGGTCTCTTAACAACCTTAAATGTAAACTGCAGATGAGGTCCCACTTCATACGCAAACTGATGCACATGGGACATCCTGACACTATGTGATATGATCTGAATTGGCTGTTGCTATGAGGAAAGAGATCTTGGGAGCCCACTGAAACCATCAACTCACTGTGCAGCAGCTGTGAAAAATGCAAACCCAGTGTTGAGAATGATTAGGAAAGAAGTTTGAAATAAAGCTGCCAGGATCATAATGCCTTTATGGTATGGCCACATTGGGAGTTTAGTATCCAGTTCTGATTGCCTCATCTCAAAAAGAACATCACAACACTGGAAAAGACAGGATGAGGAAAAACTCAATAAAAATACTGGTTGGTTGGTTTGCATACAAATGTTTATATAAGCACTTGGTCCATTACTTTTTTGAGGGAGGACAATAACTAAGAGGGGGCATGATAGAGGTTTATACAATTACAATTGGCATGGAGATGGTAGAGAAAGATTTTTTCTTTCTTTCTCTTTAAATACTGGAAGTTGGGTGCCATCCAAATAAATGGATCAGTAGCAGGTTCAGAACAGACAAAAGGAAGTTGTGTTTCATACAACATATAGTTGATTTTAAAGAATTTAATTCCATAGGATGTGGCGATGGTCAGTTATATAAGATGGAGCAGATTGTGCTTATCCACCTCTGTGGGAAGATTTGAAAAGTAGAGGTCTCCTTGGATTCTGCCTGGCAAGTCAGATCAACTAAATTGATGGCAGCTGGCTTCTTCTAAACTGCTTGCCACATTCTGATTTGTCTTTGTGGCAGAGACTTTGTTAAGCTGCTGAAAAGAAGAAATGGATTTGGGTTTAATTTTATTATTGTAATATGTGCGTCAATTAAATCTCTAACTACCTAACAGCATACTTAATGGCAGTGCTCATATAGCTAAATAAGTCAAATTGTGCCTCACAAATAATCCTTTAAAAGGGGATTTGAGTAAGACCGAGATGATAAGAGCTGTAATTTTGGATGATGTGTTCTATAAAGCTCAACATGCATCTGTAATAACTGGTAGTGATGAAGGTTTTCACCTCAGGGTTGAGTCATTTCCTCCAGCCACAATTACGCAGCTGACTCCTTGCCCTTCACAGAGCGAGAGCCTGAACTTGGCCCTGGATGTGTGTGGTCAGTTGACTGCCGATAGGATGTTAGAAAGTGCTAAGCAATGTTTAACCACAGCAATTAAATGCAGACAGGCATTTATACATCATCAAACTATTCTATGGGGTTGTAGCAGCTCAGCTCTTCTAGTTTAAGATGAGCATTTTTGGGTGTTCTGTGATCTTTAACACATCAAAAATATTAAGTGTCCTGCTATAATGAGTTCATATTATTGTAATGATAAGGTCTGAACTGAAATCAAGGAGAGGGGCATTCTGTAAAACACTTTCAAAAATGTGCCTCCCTTTAAGGACTCCTTAGAGGGGCCACAAAATCGGTTAGGGTCAATGCAGTGCTTGCATTCAGCCACTGCCTGACCCTTTTGGTATTTTAGGTGCCACCTGGCATTTAGGAAGCCAGCAGTCCAGGCTGTGCTTTTCATAGCCTCAGTCAGCTTCAGCACCATTTGTTGGCTTTGAAAAAAGTCATTCTTTTCCCAAGAATGACAGCATCACATAGCTCATCATATTGGGATTTGTGGTAATGCCAATTGGGAAAAATAAAGCTAATTCAGATTTGGGTTGGGCAAGCACACTTGACATTTCCTGAGCACTTGACATGCATACTCTAAGGATATAGTTGCCTGCCAGCATGCCACCCTGCCCATCCCAGTAAACATGGGAGAGGACCAGCAGGTCTTTCTGCCAATGACAAACGATGATCTGTTCATCTTCTGTCACTGTGGGGTTTGGAGCTTCATGTATGTGTGGCTGAATTCAGCTTTGACTAAAAAATAAGCTGAGCTACATGCGAGGTTGTGGGGGGATAGGTCTTTTTCATCCGAACTCAGGGCATTTCACAAGATAATGTCCCATTCATTATAGAATGTTTTGCTTATGGAAAGTTTTCTAAGCCAAAAGTTGCTAAGCACATAATAGATTACAAGTGTACTCAGGAATTTTCCCATTGTTGCTGTTCTAGAAGATGCATTGCACTGGTTCCTCTAACTATTGTGGTGGAGATGAAGAAGTTGCTGCAACAAAGAGCTGTAGGAACTTAATCTATTGTTTCTAATCCTTTGGGTTCCTATTACTGTATGTCAGTTCCTTCCTGGTCTGATCCCTTCCAGTTTAGAGCACCTTATGATATTTTGACAGTCATCTTATGGAATATTGTACAATTGTAGAGTTGCTTTTGTTGCTTTTAGTTTATTGAGCCTTCAGTCATTTGTGTTTTATCATATTGTACACCCCACCTTGGTAGCTTTTGGTTTATAAATGGTTTATAAATCTGCAAAAACAACAACAACCCAAACAAACCCAACTTCAAATTCAGCTCACTGAGGACGATGCTTATTGGGTGACCTTTAGCAACACACAATTTCCAGCCCAATTTGCCCTGGAAGGTGGTTATTCAGATAAACGAGCACTGTGGCATCAAATTGCAGAAGTCTGGTCATTGGCTTTTATTGATGTGATGAAATCTGACTTGCGTTTCTGGCAGAAAATGTCCTTGTCAAACCCAGTTCAGGCAGTTAAGTCCAATAGATAAATTCCTGTGCTCTGCGCACAGTGGAAGTTTTGGTTCATGTTACCCTTCCACCAGCTTCATCTTTTAATGGACAATGTTGATGAACATAGTGCAAAAGCATTGCTTAGAACAATGATTTAGAAGCCCACATCCCTGTTTTCTTTTTTGATTGGGTGTTTCCCTCATTTAAGTAACTGTAGAAAGAAGTACTCCTACCTTTGAAAGAGAAATAGCTGAATGACACACCTGAAAAGAGAGTTGGGATATATTTCCCCATATATGTATAGGATGATTTTCTTGCCAGAAGAGAGCAGTGCATCAGCAGTAGAGCCTTAGCAACATGCACATTGATTTTCTTCCTGCCTGAACTACTGCAGGACAATTGGTCAAGGTGAACAGAAATGCTGTAAATGAAAACAGAAGGAGATGGAGATAAATTGATAGCCCGTACAGCCAAAGCTTGAATTAGACAGGTACTTTGTAGGCCTTAAATGAATGGGGGCTTTAAACTCTGGGCATGAATTCAAAAAGGTCACGACAATACTTCTCCGATATCAGTTTTTGCCCTTGATTTGTTTCTAGGTAAATGAATTAAAGCATGACATCATGTTGCCTCAGCATATGATAATGCCAACCAATCAGAATATACACTGTGTTGCACCTTTAGCTCATTTGATCAGTAGTGCAGTTGTGTTTATTTGATTTATGTTTTTTAACATCTACAGCAGGGTGGTGTGTGTTTTAGCTTTTGAACATTATTGATTTCCTTGTCTTCCCCTAACAGGAGGGGACTATATGACTTACAAAGCCAGCAAACACTTTGGTTGATACGAACATTTAAATTTGCATAATGCAGATTGCTTGGTATGGTGTCATTTAGAAGAAAGTGGGGGGTGGGGTGGAGAGAGAATGTGCCTAAAGTGAAAAAAAGACTGTGTGGCAATGAGTTGAGGACAGGAAAAGGGAGAGGCAGATTTTTATTCTACAGCAAGATGTATCCTCCCTACACACATATTTCTATTTCTTTCCATTTTCCGGAAATATATAAGGACTGCACCAATAATGAATGGTGGAGTGGGGCTGCACTGCTTGCCTGGCCTCCCTCTACTGTATTGCTGCTGTATATCAGGATGGAACGGAACAGGTGAGGCGGTGATGTTTTTGGTGTGGCCCAAGTGCACCAGCAGAGCCAATCCCGTGCTCCTGCTGCCACCTTGCCCCTACCTCTCTCCGCCTCAGAATGCAGTAGTGACTTAGCCAGAGGGAGACCAGGTGCAGCCCCACCACCTTCTCAGTAGTGGCGCCCACCCTGTGGAATGCTCTTCCATCTGATATCAAGGAAATAAACAACTATCTGACTTTTAGAAGACATCTGAAGGCAACCCTGTTTCGGGAAATTTTTAATGTCTAATGTTTTACCATTTCTTTATGCGCTGTAAGCTGCCCAGAGTGGCTGGGAAAACCCAGCCAGATGTGCAGGGTATAAAACAACAACAACAACAACAACAACAACAACAACAATGTCATCTGCTACAAACTATTCTGCAGCACACAGCACTTAGCTGCCTAACCATAGGTGGCAAATTGGAGAATGCATGAACTAAGCAGCAAATCATAACTCTCGGGCCCCCATACTAGACTCTGAGAAAGCAGTGACACTTTTCACTCTCATCTGGGGCCTCCTTTCAAGCGAGACCTCTGGATCCACCCCTTATCTTCTTCTCTGTGAGAAATTCCATCTGGGCTTACCTGCCCCCAACACAGGAGATGTAGCTGATAGGATATGTGGCATGGTTGGCTACCCCTTTTCCTTCCCTCCAGCTAGTACAATTTGCTTCAGTCCTTGGAGCGGGGTTTGCCAAGCTTTTGGCACTCATGGGCACATTTGCAAACTGGAGAAAATGTTGTGGACTGCACATGCACACACACAGAAACCAGGTAGGCATCTAAGTCTATTTTATTGTCTACAATAGATAACTTCTTTGAAGCCTAATTTCAGCAGTGGGAGGGGTCTCCAGGATAGGCCTCTACAGGTGCATGGGTGCCCATGGTGCCAAGCTGACAGCCTCTGGCTTAGACACTGAAGTTTGTGCAGTTACTTTTCATTCCATTTATACCCACATTTCCTTAATAGAACTGAAGGGCTCCAAGAAAGGCTTCTATCCAGCCATGGAACCAAAGCTGCTTAATGTCAATAAATTCAGTTCTATAGATGTGGCCTCATAATAGCTCTGAAAGCAGTGGCTGAAGGCATCAACTATTTTTTACCTGTCTATACTTTACCAGTGAAAGGACCCAGCTGGAAACTCTGACATACGCTGTAACAAACCAAGTGAAAAGAATGATTTGAGATAACCTTGAAGGGGTCTAATGAGCAGGCAAGCAATTGACGTCACTTAAGATTTCTATTGGTAGCAAAATGGAGGTCATACTGAGTTTAAGAAGAACACAAACTAAGTCTTACTTTGATTTGAAGAAGAAAACAGGTGTGTGTGTTTGTGTGTGGGGGGGGGGTCTTAGTCTTTGAGTGAAAGATTCTGTGTAGTTC
Organism: Podarcis filfolensis; assembly: GCF_964270895.1. Taxonomy (NCBI): domain Eukaryota; kingdom Metazoa; phylum Chordata; class Lepidosauria; order Squamata; family Lacertidae; genus Podarcis; species Podarcis filfolensis. The sequence continues at coordinate 75,633,559 of NC_139604.1, read as the reverse complement.
TAATAGGAGGAAAGGATTAAATCTAATGACACCGTGGCAATGCAAAACAATTCTGTTTTCTTCAATAATTGTGCATTCCATAAATACAAAGCTTGCTCACCTACTAAGGATAATAAAGTACTTCATATTGCAGTGCTTTTCGCAGAAATGGGAAGGGCCATAGTTTAGTGACAGAGTTGTACATTCATTGTTTTTAAAGTGGCTGGTTCAAATCCAGGTATCTCCAACTGTAGGTTTGCAGATAGCAGAGCTGGAAGACACCTCAGCTTGACATTTTGCAGTATTATTTCTAATTGAATTAGACAGAACCAATACTGTCAGGCCAAGGTTGCATTCGCATGACAGTTTATCCCCTCTTTCCAACATTTCCCTACTGTTAATTGCTCTAGATGGACTTTTTGTCTGATCCAGCAGGGATCTGATGTTTATTATTTTCAATCTCATTATATTACCTGTGGATTCACACATTACATGAGTCACAGGGCTGGTGCTGGAAACATGCCCAGTTTCCCTCCCCACCTCAAAGTCACTGGCTGCCATCCATCTGGAGAAGGAAATGCATAATACGAGGAGCTCATGACAACTACGGAAGTGGAGTAAAAACACATAGGCATGTTGATACTGCAACAGAGGGCAATATGGGACATTCTGTAGCAGCCTTCTCCAGCATGGTTCTCTCCACCTGTTTTGGACTACAACTCCAACCACAACTCAGCCCCAGCCAGCATGGCCAATGGTCAAGGAAGATGGGAGCTGTAGACAAAAACTTCTAGAGGGCTTCACATTGTGTATAGGGTAGACTTGGCTACAGAGATGGTAGCAGCCCAGGTCTCCCCCTTCATTCTACACTGCCTGTGTGGAACTGAGGGTGATTTACAACAACCTGAAATCACAATGTCGTATAAAACACAACAAATAAATACAACCACAATGTGTGTTTCCACTCCTTTTCTTCCATAGCCTGATTCCAAATCTTTTTATGTTATTTCGTAGATAATTTGACCCTTGCATTCGTCCCGAAGCTTGGAATATTCCTTAAAAACCCCACATGGATACAGCAAGCAGGTAATAAACAGATGGTGTACTCTGCGTGTGTGGGTTTTTTCATCTGGTGCTCCACAGCAACAAGGCGGGAAATAGAAAAGTCCCCAACATAAACAGATGGGATGGCGAGCAAACTGACATTGTCAGCAGTGGGTTTGCTTATTTTCAGATGGCGCCCAGCCTTGCTCCACAGGATCATCTGCAATTCTCAAATTCACATTCTGTTGTAAAACTGGCTCCTACATTTCATTTTGTATTCAGAGGATCACTCCTGTGAGTGACCATGTGGACAAAAGTGTGAGCAAGTTATTTCTGTAGTTTGAGTCCCCGTCCGTGAACTCTGTCAAACAAGACAGTGTGGTTACTCTTTATCTTTTTGATACTTGTACTTGTCCCTCTTTCTGATTTTTGTATTTTTCTGTTCAACCAAAGCAGTAAGGTAGTCTTGTGCAATTCGCGATCTACCAATCTGAATGAAGCCCATCAGCCTGGCACTGTGCCTGGCTGCTTTCTTGACAAGCCCCTTGTCCAAAAATGCAGCAAAAAATATATATATGCAAAAAAAGATAGGTCTGATGAGCCCATAGAGGGAGACCAAAGATTGTTGGTGTGATTTGTGAAGCTTATTGGATGGTTCCACAGCATTGCAGGAACAGAGCTGATTCTCCTGCCCCATTTTAAAATGCCATTCCAACACAGAGCTGCTGAGATTTTCAGATCACAGCTCCTGCTATTTTCATTCCTGCAAGTCCTGCAAATCATCCTCATGGTGTTCCCTGCCTTCTCCTGCCCATCCTGGCCCTCTTTAGCAGCTGATCAAGACCCTTATCCAGATCATCCAATGACTGTCAGGGGCTTCACCTCCATCATACATTCTTCTTTTTCAAGGTACAAACTACACATCTCTGCACAAAAGCTTTTCATTCTCCTTTCCCTTTTAAGCACGAGTTGTTGCTTAATGTCTTAATTGGCCTAGATATGACTTTGTGCTTTGATCTGGCATGCAGTCTTTGGTCTTTTTCTACTAATCTTTCAGAGGAGCCCTTGAAGAATATATTAAACACCAAATGTCAGGTAATGGATTCTGTTTGTCTGGTTTTATTTGATTGGACACCACGAGACCATGACAAAAATAATATTCTTTTTAAGCTTTACCATACTGTGAAGCTCTGAGTGACTGAAAGTGCTCGCCTGCACATTTTCTGTGTTTGTTAACTTGTTTATTTTTTAAAAAGCTCTTTCTGCTTCCAAAATACTGTGTATTTTTAAAACTTTGGCCCGTTTCCCCTTAAATAGTATTCACAGTATAAGAACCACGTGAAAGGCAATTCATAAGATAAAACATTAAAAAAGATAAAATATTAATTCAGTTCAGACATCAAGAAAGCAAAGCCTTGCATGATTGCAGTTTTCATTTCAATTAATTTGGGGCATTGCATAACCACTGAAGGACATGATGATGCAAACATATATAGCATCACTTAATTTGGATGCAGTTCTTCTCACACAGATCCATACTGCTGAGAATAACAGAGCTGAACTTGATGGATACGTGAGAGACAACTTAGAGTTTAAGACTGATGGAAAGTACTGGGCATTATGAAAAAGAACAAAAATGTATGTGGTAATTGTGGGGGTACTTAATGTAGTACTCCCCACCTCCTGGTGGATTTTCCTCTCTTCAAAAATGTTTTTGAGGGAAAACTAATGAAAAAAAGCATGATTGAACCAAAATTAAACACTTTTGAGTCTCACTGCAGACCAAAGATGCTTGGTGGGTTTTGTGCATCTGACTGGGAAGTTGTGTTTCTGCCCCCATTTTTAAATGCCATTTCAACGTAAGTCAGTGCTGCTGAGATTCACATATCTGTTCCTGCTACTGAAGAGTTAAAAACAAAGTTTGGCTTTCTTTCATTAAATCAGTCTGACGCAATTGTGCCCACAGTGTGGGGCAGAATGTCCAAGAGAGATAGGTTTAGAAGATTGATTTAGCCTTTGCAAGAATGATGAAACTAGGATTTCACCTGGAAGAAAAGAAAAGAAATCCCCGTGCCAGTAGACTGACTGATGCATTCAATAGTGTTTGTAATTGGGCAGCACAACTGAATTATCACCACGGAAACTCAGACTCTCAAAAAAATCAAGGTCAAAGGAGGCAGTATGTAACACTGTGTAGAATCTGAGTTCTTTATGCCTTTCATTTGGGGGCTGTTCTGTTATTAACTTTCAGTTTCCATTATATCTGGAAGAAAGATCACTATCCCATAAGAAGACCTCAGGAATCTTTATAACCAAGCATTCCTCTTCCTCAGCAGTCATACCAATTCCGTCTCTCCTCGAGACGAGATGGAGGAGGAATTAGAGTAGTCTAGCAGCGCACCAACCCAATCCTACACAAAAGCTTGCTTGTGGATCGGAATGCAGCTCCCAGCAGGATCTTATACACTTCTCTGAATTTTGCGATGCAGTTTGAATGTGCAAAAGGTATTCTCAAAAATACAAAAAAGTGTAAAGAAAAATGCATACAAAATGCCAGTTTTACAGATGAATGCATTCAAATGCATATCTTATGTCACAGTGTGTAATTTCTGTAAAATTTGTGTACAATTTTAATGTAGATTTTTTGTGTATTCTTTTTTTAAAAAATCCACATGAAACAAGACAGATGTGCTGTTCCACTTGTGCAAAAGACTTCCCTTGTTTAGGGAAGATTTTAATATTTGATGCATTTCTGTATTTCTTTTATTGGAAGCTGCTCAGAGTGGCTGGAGAAACCCAGCCAGATGGGCGGGGTATAAATAAATGATGTTGTTGTTGATGATGATGATGAAGAAGAAGTAGTGGAACTTCCCATTCTTTTCTCCATTACAGGCTCCTGCACATCTCCAAGTTTAGCTCTGGAGGATTGGGGGACCCCTTAGAGAGGGTTCTGGGAGTTCACAGTGGGAGGAGAGATAATGGAAATCCACTGGCCCTGCTTGGAGTACAACTCTGAACTGATAATTGAGTGCCAGCGAGACTAAATGGGATGAAATTAGTTCCATCCCTAACCTAACCCTAACAAGTTCACTATCCCTGGGATAACACTCTGCACATGGTTCTTGGAATCAAGGGTAGAATTAATGGCTTCAGTTATTTCCTCTCCTTGCTTTTAATCGTATACACCAGAGGATGAACATTCATTGCTCATAAATAAATATTCCTGACACAATTTCTCCAGCCTATAATGTGAAACAAGATGCTTGCTGTTATAGATGCATCTTTCAACCTGGACACTGAGGTCTAGCGCAGAGGGCCTTCTGGCGGTTCCCTCATTGTGAGAAGCAAAGTTACAGGGAACCAGACAGAGGGCCTTCTCGGTAGTGGTGCCGCCCTGTGGAACGCCCTCCCATCAGATGTCAAAGAAATAAACAACTGTGTGACATTTAGAAGAAATCTGAAGGCAGCCCTGTTTTGGGAAGTTTTTAATGACTGTTGTTTTAATGTATTTTGAATCTTTTGTTGGAAGCCGCCCAGAGTGGCTGGGGAAACCCAGCCCGATTGGGGGGGGGATAATAAATTATCATCATCATCATCATCACTCTACCACTGTACACAGCGAGTATGCAGATGTGCTCAGAAGCCAGGTGGAGTTCTCATACAAAGTTTCCTTCAAAGATTTGAAGGAAAATTGTCATGAGGGGAAGTAATATCCTCCCACAATAAGACTGTGTTATTAGTTTTTTCCCCAGTTTTTTATTGATTTTCCAAATTTCAGCCCAATCTCCATAAATTATTACAAATTAATACCAAATTAATACAATTTTGATTAAATGACTTCCTACTCGCCTTTGTTGATGCAACCTTATCTTCTAATATTACTGCATTGAGTATTTTACATTACAGTATCTCCAGTTACAATCCATTACCCAAAACAATCCCTTAATTTTCAGCTGTATTCATAGCCATTTCCATTCATGTTGAAACATTATTTGAAGCATTACATGCTTTTGTAAAACTTCAAGTGAAAATAGAATACTTCTTTTCCTTTCATTCTGTGTATGACAGTTCTGATATAAGACCTTCATATATAATCTTCATTGGCCTTATCCTCTGCCATTTATATCAAACCTCACCATTTCTGAAGATGACCTTGAGCAGCATTCCTTTCTGAGTGCCTGCGGTGCTATTACTTTTGTTTTTCAGTGCGTGCGGTATTTGAGGGTGGCATTAATGTGTTACCCTCTTGGTGCCGATAAACAATGGCAAGAAATAGTAACTTTCAGGCGCCACTCATAAACAACCAGGGCTGGCGGTTAGGCAAAAGGTGGCTGAGGTGCTTCCATGCTTAAGAACGTGAGAATAACCCCGCTGGATCAGTCAACAAGCCTACCTACTCTAGTATGCTGTTTTCACAGTGGCCAACCAGATGTTGATGAAGACGTGGCTGCAACATTGCTCTCTCCACATGCAATTCTTGGCCACTGGTATTTAGAGACATTCTGCCTGTGAGGATGGAGGGTATAGTAGTAATTGATATCCTTATCCTCCATGAATTTGTGTTTTTTAAGCAGTCCTAATTAGTGGCCATTCCTACCTCCTGTAGGAGCGGATTCCATAGGGACACCACCACTCTCTGCTCCCTGATTCAAACAGAGGGCTGCTGCAATTGCCCAAATGCCCTAAACGTGGGTGGATGCTTCAAGAATTTTCTCTTTGCAAATTGACTTGATCTGCACTTCCTGGACAAATGTTCAGATCGGGACTTTGAATCAGTATTCAGCAGCTCCTACAAACGTCAAATATCTCAATGCACTTCTCAGCTCAAAAAGCAAATCAACATATGTTTAGAAACGAGTGGGAGGTTTTTTTATTATTTAATAATTTTTGAAAGAGAGAGAAATATGTTTAGAATTCAGATGTGAACTTCCTGGCAGGATTTTTATTTTTAATCACAGATTACTCTGGAAATGTGATGTGGGGGAGGGACATATGGATGCAAAACTGCCACAGATTGGGGGGTGGGATGCTTTACTCACCCCTGGAGCACCTGTTACTATTACCAAACTAGTATGTATACACAAGAGGGGGACAAATGGGAAGATGTCTGCTAACTCCACCATCCCTCTTGTTATTGCCTTGAGCTCATGGAAGGCAAGCCTACAGAGTGGACAGCCTTTTGCATCTGTGGAGGCTTCCTGCAGTCTGTAGAACCTGACTTCCCATGGCCCTAACATTAGCTGCCCTTGGTCAATAAAAAGTAGCAGAATCATTTGGTATTTCCCTGCCGCTATTGCCAAAATATGAATCTTCACTTGGCTTTTCTAAATTTGTCAAGTTCTAGATCTCTTTTTACCACTAGCCCCAAACCTCCTTCCCAAGGGCGTACCAGTGCCTTGACTAGTACATTTATTAATTATATCATCTGCTATATCTGAAAGCATTAAAGTTATAGTTGGGTATGTAGTTACACACTGGAATTTCATAGTGAAATCAATGGGACTTGACCTGAGAACAAGACTGCAACCATAACCCTTAAAACTTATTGATTTCAAAGGATTTTGAACATGCACAATTTCATCTCCAATAGTACCTGCAATTTGCTTCTGAGAACCCTTATGTGTCTTTTTCATTCTCAATAGGCCTTAAGAGGAGAGGGCTTAATGACATCAGGACACTCATGGACTCTCATGTTGTCTGAATGTGCAGGTGGGGGAGAATGATATAGTGGCCTGGTGCATTGGCTGCAGGGCTTGATAATTTAGTTACTTAAAATCTTTCTTTGATAGATTCATATCCCAGCCTTCCTTCAAACCAGAGCAAGGGGTGGCTTCCAACAAGGATAATTAAATATCATTACAAAAAAAAAAAATTCCTTCCAGTAGCACCTTAAAGACCAACTAAGTTAGTTCTTGGTATGAGCTTTCGTGTGCATGCACACTTCTTCAGATACACTGAAACAGAAGTTGCCAGATCCTTCTATATAGTGAGAAGGTGGGGAGGGGTATTACTCAGAAGGGTGGTGGGAATGGGTGGTGGGCAGATAGCTGTGATAAGCCTGTTGACGACTCTTAACGGCTGCAATAGGTCTTACAGGAAAAAGCAAGGGGTGAGAAGGTGAAAAATGGCTTTGTCATGTATAATGAGATAAGAATCCAATGTCTTTGTTCAGACCAGGTCTCTCCATGGTTTTAAGTTTGGTAATGAGTTGCAATTCATTGAATTCATTGAATTCATTGAATTCATTGAATTCCTTCTACTGGAAGGAAAAAAAATGTTTTGTTTTGACTATGGCAGACCAACACGGCTACCTATCTGTAACTAAATATCATTATCAAACTAAAACAAGTATTAAAACCAACAAATCAAGGGATATGTAGTGGACACTGGAGCATTTATAGCAAGTGGCTGATTCCCTTCTGAGTGTGTTGAATGCTATTTTAGAGGCTCTAATGGCTTGCAGAAACAGATTTCATATGCTTGAGGGGGCCACAATCTGAAAGGGAGCTTGTGCTGGTTTAGTCTGGGAATATGTGCAAAATTGCACTAACTGCTTGGTCTGTGTCTTGAGTTTTCCTTTCCCCACACCTGATTTCTGTTCAGGGTTAGGATGCAAGCTGTGGTGGGCCTTTTGAAACAGCTCAAGGAAACAGGCCTTGGCATGACTCATCCATGTCCACAGGTCTCAAAGAATGTATGCATGTACATTGGTGGGTATAAAGCCAAGGATTATTTCAGCAGCTGAGTGGTAGTGAAGTGTGGTTGCGGTGAATCTCTCTCCAAACTCTGTAAAGCTGTATCTCTTCAGGTTAACCTCTAAAACCAGGTTACTGTACTTAGTAGTGTAGTTTAGCATGCATTCACATCTCCTAACTTCATGTACATAGTGTGTTTGAACTGTCTAAGAGTTGCCATACAGTCGTACCTTGGAAGTCAAAAGGAATCCGTTCCAGAAGTCTGTTCAATTTCCAAAACATTTGGAATCCAAAGTGCAGCTTCTGATTGGCTACCGGAAGCTCCTGCAGCCAACCAGAAGCCATGGAAGACCCACTGGACATTCGGGTCCAAAGAACGTTCGCAAACTGGAACAATCACGTCTGGGTTTGCAGCTTTCAGGAGCCAAAACGTCCAAGTACCAAGGCATTCGGGATCCAATGTACGACTGCATTTCAAAAAGTGTGTCTTGAGGCAGTAAAGCATTTTACACTGAACTGTGTGGGCAAGGAGTTTTCTTCACTGTCACACTGGAAAGGCTGACAACTGGAAATGGAGAAGACTCTGAAGTGCTGCTGGGGCTGGTCACAGTGGTATAATGTGATACCAAAACAGTATCAATTTGCAGTTGACACATTAGCAGTTTGTTGTTTATGGTAGTTAGCCTTATTTTAAACCTTTTGCGGTCCCTTGCATGAAGGGAACGTAAAAGGAACGGCTCTATGTGGCTCACTTTATATTTTTCTGAGCAGTGGCTGTGTTATGCTGCTTTGACAAATGGTGTTTTATTACACAAATGTTTCCCTTTCCCTTAAACTTTTGCTCTCTCAAGGATTGTACAAATGCAAGACAAAATTGAATGGCATTTCTTTAAACATGATGACAACTCTTTCACCCTATAATTATGATGTAATGTGGAGCAGGTTAGAAGCTAAACTTCATCTCGTTTGTATTTTCACAAAGTAAATAACTTCATGGAGTCAGTCAAATTATACTGTAATACTTATACTGTTGTAATGGAGGTATAATGGGATTCTGCTGTTTTGAGGAACTATTGGTTAAGCAATAGCCTGAATAATTCACTGTTAAATTGGCTTTGGAATATTACTTCACAGACATAAGTAGCTTGTTTTGTAAATGACCTAGAACAGTCTTTACCTCTTCAAATTCCAAAATCCATTGAAAATAAAAAGTGACAATGCTGGTCTATTATTCAGATTTATTTTACTATTTTTTCTTTCTCCAGTTATGTAATCAGAAAATTAAGGATAAACCAAGGCTTCTTCCTTCTTCCTTCCCTTTCTCCCTTGTGTTTCAGAGTTTAATTCCTGGCCTGGGTCCCCATTTATTAGCCTGGTCAGTTATCCCCTGTTAACCAGAGTTTCCTGGTTTGGACAAAAGGGGAACTCTGGCTTAATACAAGCCAGGAATGAACAGCTGAAGATGGCATACTAGAGTAGGAGAGCAGAACTGCAAGCCCAGTACTTGTTCCTGTCTTCATAAACCATTGTTTATGAACCATTGTTTATGAACCTGGGAAGATGGTCCAAACCAGCTCATTATGGAAAGATATGTGATTTCTGTTGAAAACTACAGCTCCACACAGAAGAAGGAAATGTATGCTTATTCCCAGAGTTTTCTCATGCTCTTCTAGTGAAGCACAGCAAGGAACCTTGGAATGTGATCTACATGTTGTCTTTTTGCTACATAGTTGCTTTCAGGAGAACAAGAAGCGGGAGAGATAGAAGCTCCTTTTAAAGCTCCAGTTCTGTATGAGCTGTGACGTCCTAAGATTTAACTGCAGATTCAACGCCCTGGACTTCTAAAATTCAAAGTTGGTGCTCTGCTGGGTCTTCTATTAACATAGTTGCTGAACTTACACAAGGTTCTCCTGGATGGGAAACAGCAAGCAAAATCTTGCAACACATGTTCACATGAGTTGTCCCCATATGCACCATAATGTCAAGAAGCAAGTACAAAAAGTCGATTCACAGATCATTATATAGAATGATATGAATGGAACATTTCCAGAAAAACTAGTCCAATTTAATAGCTTAAAAAAACACAGAAGAGAAAACAACATCTAACAGAGAGATAAAGGTCACAGTACCAGGGATGCTGAACGGAGGTCATATGCATTCCACTTCTATCAGATGTATCCACTTAGTTAAATGGTCACTCAAATGACAATAATGATGCGGATGAAGATGCGCATTTAGATTTGCATCTCTGCATTGTTGTTGGTCTGCTTTCACAAGTTAATCTCTTGCTGGACCTGGACTTCTGTATTTTCTAGCACAGCAGTGGACACATAGCCTTTATGTTGTTCCCCTAATTTTTGCAAAGGGGGAAAGTGTATATATAATTCATACTAGAAGTGCAAAAATTAGCCCCTTACAAGTGTCTTTCATAGGAGTATATTTGTTTACCACACCTTACCAGGGAGCAAACCTGCAGCTATTTCCAAGGGTTTGATTTACTGTTCTACTATATCTTTTCATAAAGCTAGGTTTAGGATTGCTACATTATTCATGCCTCAGGCTTCATCTGAAACAAGTAGCATATCCTGGTGAGTAAATAACATAACCTGACTGATGGTTTACCGCTTTGCCAAAAGGAGAGATATAAAAGAAAAACTCACACTGTGTACGATCAAGGAAATTTTACTCCATAGATTATAGGTGTCTTTAAAAAATTACAAAAGGAACAGATTGTTGGAGATAAATGATCAACTCTTTCATAAGGGAACAGAATTGCAAAGTACAGAGTTTGACAGGGTGTTCTTCAAGCGAAGTTAAGTTACGAGGCAATTTGAACTGTCTCTGTAATTGTAAGCTAAATCCACCAGATGGCATAAGGAAATGAATGTCATTAACTGCACATGTCCCCTGTTCTGGGTTTAGTCCAAACTAAACAACTGACACTAGCATACAGAAAGAAGAAAAGCTTTATTACACCAAAGGGAAATAAAACAGGAATAAAAGATGGCCCTCGTAATTAAAATCTGGGACTGGATCAGATGAAATACTTGGCTCATAAGTCATAGGGTAGCATTTGGGAGTTTGTGTGTTCGTTTGATTTTTTTAGATGGAAGATGTATTCAAATGGGGCATTTAAAAAGTTTCATAAAATTATGGAAGATATGGAGAGAATGAATAGAGAGGCTTTTACAGTGGTACCTTGGTTCTCAAACTCCTTAGTACTCAAACAACCTGGAACCCAAACACTGCAAACCTGGAAGTAAGTGTTCCGGTTTGCAAATTGTTTTTGGAAGCCAAATGTGCTCCATTTTTAGTGTTACACTTCTGATTTGAGTGCCACACTTCTGTGCTCCACTTCCGATATGAGTGTTATGCTGAAGTCTGTCTGTTTTTGCTATTTATTTTGCGTTTTTGTTTTTTCAGCTCTTTTGTTTTGTTTTTGTGACTGTGTGGAACCCAGTTCAGCTACTGATGGATTGGTTGTGTGACTGCGGCATATTGTTTAGTGCTTTCATTTTATGGATCGATGGTCTCGTGATACATCTTAGTTTGAACAGAGTTTGCATCATGATGATTTCATTAAAGGCCAAGGAAGTTTGGTAAGGGCCAAACTTGTAAAATTGTATTATTCTTTCAATTACTAAAATAGTTGTGTGATTTCTTTGGCAGATACATGGCATATTATACAGACGATGAACTTTTATTTTTGAAGCACTGCACTGTGGCTTTGTGAACAGCATCATGAGCTTTGAGGGGGGAGGCGCAGCAGCGGCAGCATTTGATACATAAATAAAGTTGGCTTACACAGTGAAGGGGATGTTCTATTGGAATCCCCCTCCCCATAATAAACAGAACCCTGAGCCTGTAGGATCAAAATCTTTCTGTGCTCAGATCCATCATTGTTCCATTATTAAACAGTCTGTGTCACTAAAGGCACTCCTGGAGTGCCACAGCTCTGGTGTTAAATATTTGCACCCACACTTCTATGTAACTAAAGATGATGAGTAATAATAATAATAAATCAGGGTTTGGGGGGGCAGAAGCACCACTTCCTTTATATAGCTTATGGAACGAAGAAGGAAATACTAAGGAACTGAAATTACAAGGGGAAATTAATGATGACAAACTCATTTTGCATCATAAAAGTTGGCTTAATCGTTCCCAAGTCCACTAGAAATCTGTTATACTGAAGTTCAAAGAGTGTGAATTCATCACTACTTTAGGTTTATGAGCAGTTAGCACCAGGCACTCGATATGAGGCCTATCACACAGCTGTTCCATATCTCTTGGTTCTTCTGCTGCTAAAGGCATCAAAAGGCCTCTTACAGACTCCAGCAAAAGGCTGGTGAAGACCTGGTAAGGATAGATGTCATTAGGCCTTTGGCTTATAAAATATCTCAAAAACAAACACCTCAGAAAAATTGACCAACCATCTGATACATCTTAGTTTGAACACAGTTTGCATCATGATTATTTCATTAAAGGCCAAGGAAGTTTGGTAAGGGGCACAATCTTTCTGATGGATACATAACTAGTGACAACTAGCACACCAGAATTTCTCAGTGTCCTTTTGTGCCATTTAGAATGGTTTTTATAATTGCTTCCCTTTCCTGTTTTTCTTTTCTTTTTTGCCTAAAGAGCAAAATTTAAACGTAACTAATCCAGAGGTTTGCTTTTAGGAAGTCCTTGGAAGGGACTGAAGGGAATTGGATTTCTTTTATATCCCAGTTTCTTTGGGCTTGCTCAGGCTGCTGCATCCACGTGGCTGTTTATTCCATTTTCAGGACTTCCCCCTAACTGTTAAGTTCTACATTCTATTTGAGTTTTCACAGGATGTTCAATAAAGTAGAATATTGTGAAAGTTTGGTGGTCATTTCCATGTTATTTGCTTCCAGAAAAAAAAATCTGGAAGTTTGCAAATGATTTAGAAATGAGTGTTAAACTTGCGATATATTCTACAATTGATCCGCTATATTGCACTATAGTTGTGGAAGTGGCTTTTACATTGTGTGAATGCTCAAATTTGAAAAAATAAAATAAAATAAGCTGCCATGTAGATGCAGCCTTAAACTTTTACTGATGTCCACATGCTTTTTTATATCAGGAGAGGTGGGGAGCCTCAAGCCCAGGGTCTGATTGTGGCCCCCTAGGCCTCCCTGTCCATCCCTTGGGACTCTCTTGAGGCCATGCTCTTTTGCAATGCCATGTCCTGTCTCCCTTGGTCACACTTCTCACCAGTTCTGCTCCTGTGATGATGCTTACCTGGATGGAGAGGTGTGCATGTGTGGAAACCTGACATTTGTGTGGTCGGAATGTAGCCTACTGTAGGGACAAGAGTCATATCCATTACCCTGCTCATTGCCTCAGATCCCACCTATCTTGAGCATGTCACTTCTTGAAGGTTTGCCTATGTAGTCCTTGGGAGCTGAAAAGGGTTACCCTCCCCTTTTTAATATGGTAGGCCTTGCCTTCGGGGCAAAGGCTTCTAATGGCCACAGCATCTTTGGGGGAGCCAGCTTCCAGTTGCCTAGATATGGCTGGGACATGGCTTCTTGCCTACCCTGGAGATCCTTCTCACTCACCACTGCTCAGTCATCCTGACTGCTTGTGGATTTTTCTTCTGGCACCTTGTTCAGAGCCAGACTTGAAGATTAGAGTTGGGCTTCATGGAAACAAAATATGATAGCTTGTTTTTTAAAAGGACCAAAAATTGAAATGAAAGTGGGGGGGGGGGGGATACAACATTTCAGTCAGTGGGACAATCCAGAACAAAAGTCATCAAAAAAACCTAACCCCACTAATACTAACTTTTCTGGTAAGTAAGCAAGGACATTGCATGAATTGTTGAGCTGAGTAGAGAACAGAGAATATTTCTGGCTGAAGGAGAAAGATTATGGGAAAGAGTAGCAGAAGTAGATGGTAGAAAGAGCCATCTGAAATAAAGCAGGATAAAATGAACAGGGAATGGAGACAAGCAACTCAGAACACAATTGTTGGAAATGGACCTAAAATATATACAATAGAAGGTTGCTCCAAATATACTACTTCTTGATCAGATTGATCAAGAGCAAGGCTCAGCACAGGTCAGAAGGGGCCAGTATTAAATTAAAACTCTTTCACATAGATCCTAAACCAAAATTCCTTCAAAGAAAAAGATCTATTAACTTTAATTTGTCTTAATGCTATGGAGGTAGCTTAGGATCACAACTGTCATTTTAACAGCTGACTGGGCATGGTAAATATTTGAGATTACTTCTCTACTTCAGGCACATTTGTAAATTTAATACCCCCTTGTAAATGCTGCTACATGTACAAGTGGCAAACCTATTGTTCTCTCTTGAATCTGCATCCAGGGAAATCCCAGCATGTTGATCAAAGATGGAGAAAAAGGCTTACAGAATAAGATGTGGGATTTGACTCACCCATTGCTTGAAGGTGGGTAGGAATACTCCACACTTTATTCTTTGTTGGCTCTTGTTTTTGCACAGTCACTCAATGCTGGTAGGAATATAACGTAACACCTTATTGTTGTATAGCACTTTTTCGTCCTTCAGTTTTTCACCTACTGTATTTTGTGTGTAGCAGTCAGTGATATTGCACACTTTGGATTCTGTCAGAGTCTGAAGATTCAGGAACAGAAGAGAATTGATGTTTCCTTCTCTTTCTGAACTGCAGTTTGCCAAGGAAAGTCCTGTCTCTAACTGTACTCCCTGCTGTTCCACCAGCGTTTGTTAAACTGACGAGAAGCAAACTGTAGGGATCATCATCAAGCATTTCACATTGCCTATAGCGCAGGTAGATTTTCCATTCCCTGGGACACCATGACTTCCACAGTGGACTAAAATAAAATAAAATAAAATAAAATGACAAGCTCGTTGAAAGGTAGCAATGGAAGTTCATGGTTTGCAAAAGTGACAGTACTAGTTTGAGGAACACAAAATAAAAGAATCTACCATCTTCTGAATACTTCACTGGTTCAGATAATTATATTGGTTCAAGTGTTTGTTGTTGTTTTATTTTCCTAAGCCATTCCCTTGGACTATTTCTACTATCCCATTATTGTTGTTTGTTTGTGTATTTATTGCTGAGGGTCCATAGATCGACCAGGATCAACCAGGGACACCCCGCTATTGACCAGTAGATCATGCCACATTTTCCCATGAGTGCTGGGTGGATTCCTGCCACAGTCTGAACAATTTATGTGAGGGGCCTTGGATTACTACTATATGTTGCATATTAATATGATGCACCGAGGGAAAGAAATCTCTCACAAAAGATAACAAGCACACAAATCCTTTTCCATGATGCCATGCCCTATGTTGATATCTGAACTTGTTTTAAATGCCTAGTACCAGTGAGCCACTCCTGAATATGCATGGCTGCTCCCTGGTGAATAAAGAACTGCCCCGAAGCTTGGGTAGCACCTATTTTAGGCACTGTCAGCTTTCATTTTATTGATGAGAGTATCTGTTTTTTAAAAAGGTTTCTTCACATTCTAAAACTCACATTGTGGATATTAGAGACTATATATCACTCACACATTGAGTTCCTATCTCAGGGACGCAGCTGACCCGGTCATTTGGGAAGAGTCTGACTCTGGAGATGAGGGGATGCAGTCACAGATATGTCAAGGGTTAGTTTGGCCCCCCTTCCTCCAAAGTTTCCAGATGCAGATAGAGCAGCAAACTCAGAAAGCTCGCAGTCAAGGGGGGAATGAATAGACGACCTTGAGGGGGTTGCTATGTAACCAGGAGGGAGGCAGCAATTAGAGGACTCTTCTTTTGAGAGCGTGGGGTGGGGGGTGGGAGTACATCCACCTTTTCCTCGAACCAGGAGAGCTGAAACGGTTAAAATGCAACAGAAAGACAAGAGAGGAAGGACTGGACTTTGGCACCCTTTGCGTTATGGAAAGGGCAGAGCAGTAAGCAAGAGCAGTGGGCTCGGTGATGCTCTCTCTGTGTTAATTGTAAATAAACCTGCCATAAACCTGCCAGAGGCTCATTAATTCTTAGTGGAGCTTGCTTGCCAGCCTGAGATCTTTCCATCCTATTTGTCTGCCCTGTTGCCATCAAGCATGGCCCATCCTGCTCCTGATGCCCATTGTGGCAATGGGGCATATTTTCCCAGGAGTGAGATCTAAGTGCATGGAGACCAACATGTTTAGACCCCACGGAAATGAGCTGTACACTTCATTTTTCCCTTTAGGAACATAAATGATGATCAAATGCATGGATGTTGGGGGCTGAGGGACTTCACTGTTGTCAGAGCTGCCCAAGGTCCCAGCTCACAAAGGACCAACGCTGCTTCGTTGTTAAGTACAAAAGTCTTTATTGAAGTTCAGTTTCACTTCCAGAGCCGCAGCGCGCAGCTCTACGTCTCAACTGTCAGACCGCTGATGCTCCGTCTGAGTCTCCTCCCCCCAGACACCAATTTAAGACTCTAGCCTTACTCCACCTCTTCCTCTGTTCCTTCCGCCTCTGGTTCCGCCTGGCCGTTGGGGTCTCACCCTTTCTAGACTCTTCTGAGTCTTCTGAGTTCCCTGAGCCTTCCCCCTCCCTCCGGCGGGCTTTAGGAGCTGGTTCCCCATCCGGGTCTCCTGCCGTTCCCCGCGCCTGTACATTTGAACTTGGCGCGCACGCCCAGCCGGTAACTTTTCTCCTGACCGTTTCACTGCTGCTGCTGTCACTGCTTCCCCCTCTGGGGGGGGGGGGCTAGCTGCAACTGACCTCCCCTCCGTTGGAGGCGTGGTCAGCCCTGACTCACTCTCTCTCCCCGCTGGAGGAGACGCTGGCCCTGACACATGTGACTCTTCCCTCCCACTACGCTCTGGTGGGGAAACTGGTCCTGATCCCCCGCTGCTGCTTTGGGGTTCCCCGCTGGCTCCTTGTTTCTGGTGTGTCCCCCCTGGGACCCCCCTTGCCCTGACCATCGGCGCCCCCTTCTGGGAATCTTCTGATTCACTGGAGAAGCTCGTGGAATCTCTCGGGCCACTGTCATACTCCCCTATGCTGCCCTCGGATTCTTCCCCTTCGCTCTCCATTTCCTCTCTCCCCAGTGCTCCTGCTCCTGAGTCCCTGACAACTGTGATAGCAGGACAGGACTCATATGGGCTGCATAGGGTTCTAGGATAACCTTGCAAAACAACTTCTTTGAAGTGCCTCTCAAATAGCAGGCGTGTATCTCTTAACAGCAGAACTTTGTCCAATAAAAGGTCCAGCAGGCATCATTTTGGCCAACTAGAAATATAAAATAAGCTATGCCAGATTTACAAATATTGTTTCGAATGCTGACACATATGCAGTGCTTTAGGGACCCTTTACCACCATTTAACTGGAAAAAGAAAACGCACCAAGCAGGGAACACAAAGGTTAGTCACAAGAGCTGGAAATCTTTGTACTAGCACTGTACTGAATGCTAAGAATTATCTGTCATCACCCTGTGCTCATGGCTTAAACAGATGTCTTTTCTAGGGCATGACGAAGGGCTTGTTGACATGACAACCCCGTAATTCAGTCCCTATAGCTATAATATAAAGTGATGGTGTTGACCTTGAAAGCCCTATGCAGCTTGGGAGCAGATTACCATACATATGAGCCTTCCTGGGTGTTAACATCAAAAGTCGTAGCAGCAGATAGAGTCATGAACTTGGCAGATTGGACATACTTAGTGGTGGCCCCATACATGTGGAACTACCTCCCAAAAGAAGTATCGCCTCCCAGCTTTCTTTTAAGTGGACCCTGAAGCTTTTACGTAAACCCATCTTTTGTTAAAATGTGTAAAATTAAATTATTACTGCTTTGCAGTAGCAGACGGTGTGGTGGGGCTGAAATGCTCCCCTGTCTTCCTTCTGGCTGCATTGGTGCTGCAAAACAAGGGGGAGAGGAGGAGGCAGTAACAAGGCAGGCGTGGTGCAAATGCAGTGGCAGGAATGCTGGATTGGTTCCATCAGTGTGTTTGCATCACATCAAGCTTGCTGCTGCTCCTCTCTGTCCCAATTTGCAGCAGTGATGCAGCTGGAAGGGGGTCAGGTGTGCAGCACAGATCCACCATACCATCTACAACTGCTGCTGCAACAGTATTTAGAACTGATCTGAGATGTAATGTTGTTCTGTTTTTTATATTGTTCTTAAAATGTTGAAGCATTTTTATAATTTTATATTGATTGCATCCTGCCATAGAATAAAATTATATTTTGAAAGGTGGCACAGAATATGTTGAAAAGAATAAATAGAGTTAAAGCTTTTTTAGCTTCTAAAGCTTTTAAGAACATAGGTGAAAAACTTTGCAATACTTTGCAGGAAAAAAATTGAAAAAAGAGATACCTATGTCAGTAACTCTGTATCTTATTTTCATTAGTGTCTTTCAAAGTTCTGCAAAGAACTGGTCAACCGGAATTCTTTTCTCTTTTTTTGCCATGTGTGCAATTTATTATGATTCCATCAAGAAAAATGTAGATACATCATTGTTTTCAATGATAATACCCTGTGCTGTTATTATACAAGAAAGATAGTTTCCCACAGTCATGCGTTTTTCAGTGGCAACAGAATCTGCGCTGAATTTTTTAAAAAGTGTGTCGAACACCTACTTTGCTTTATCTCGGTTAGAACTGACCCGTTTTTCTTCCACCCACAGGTCTTAGTTATTTCCTTTGAGGGGGGGACCCCCACATTTATTTATTATGTACCGGTATAAACTTTACAATGACATATAAATCAGTTATTTGTAAAACATGACTAAAATCTACTGGATGATTAAAAACAAATGCATATAAAAACACAATTCAAAACAAAGCTAAAATTAATAAAATGTTTAAGATGGCTGTAACTAAAGCATGTGTTTGCTGAAAAAGAAAGGCTTTCAGCTGCCATGTAAAACAGTCCAGTGAAGGCACTTGCCTAATGTCAATAGGTGGGGAGTTCCAGAGCAAACCCCAGTTGCAACCAGCAGTGGGTGACGGGGTGGGACTGCTGCACTCACCTGATCTCCATCCAGCTAAGTTGCTGCATCACACCAAGACAAAGAAAGGGAGAGGCATGGCAGTGATGAGCTTGGTGCAGTGGAAATGAGTCAGCAGCAGCACAGAGGCAGCTCCAGCTGTGTGTTGGCACCACACCAACCTTGCCGCTGCCCCTTTACCTCTTTGTCTTGGTGTCTTGCAGGGACTCAGTTGGAAGGACATCTACTGAGTTGAGCAGCCCTCCTATACTGCCCACAGCTGATTACAACTTCCCAAACATTTACAGTAGGATTACACATTTCAAATCCATTACCCCCAGCATTTCACCTTTTGCTATTTCTTTGTGATTATTTGTATCTATTAATTCCATTTATGATTGATTTATGGAATAGCTGAACTGTGTGTCTGTATGCCTTCCTAATTTCCAATGAAACAGGATCGTTTTACCCATCTGGAATATAACAGCTATGATCCCAAGGGTAGTAGCATGTCCAAACATTTCACATCCATCAGGTAAAAAATGAAAATGTTGCAGGCAGTGGGAAACAAACATGAGTTTGCAATAATGAAATGAATGATGTTGGGAAACAAAAACACAAAGCGTATGCAATTTTAAAGAATGTAATGTGAAATGAACAATACGTTGAGTAACAAAAATGGGTGAATAAACAAAACATTGTTTCTTGAATACTTTAGACCTATGCACACTTACCTGGGAGTAAGTTCAACTGGAATAAATAGAATCTGTGAGCTAGCATACAGTACATACATAGGACTAGGCTACAGATCTTTAGTCCACAGAATGTCTACAGTTATTTTTAGTGCATGAATTCAGTATAAGTTGGTAGCAGGAAATTTACATCGGAATGAGAAAAAATTGGTTGGATATTTGTCAGTTTCTGTAACACCTTGCTGCTAAATATATGCTAGGTTTAGAAAAAGTCGTCCTTAAATTACTATGCAGACGCAGAAGATGACAGTCATTTCAAATCTCACTTTCTCAAGTTAGAAATAATGAAGAAGTGGCAGGGGGGAATCCAGGTTATATAGTGCTCATGAAGAAAATGCACACAGGAAAACACACTTTACTGCACTAGTAAAAGTTTACACAGAAAGAAATCTATACATCTTAAACACCTTAACCCTATCAGTAAGTTCATAGTTGTTGTCCTCCGCCATACCTCAGGGGCAGCAGTATCTTGGAAAATACCAGAATATTATCATGCATTTTGCTTTTCCCACAAGCCTCCAAATGTGAGCCCTATTCATAGGATGATTTTGCTTTCATTTAACATGTAGGAGTTCATGTGCACAGGATCAGACCCACTGGCCCTGCTACCAATCTCTTCATGCTCAGACAACTATTTAAACAGTGTGTGTGTGTGTAGGCTATGTTCAGTGTTTCAGCTGAGCACGCAGATGTTGGCAGGAGGGACTGCTAACTCCCTGTGTTCCTGGAACATGGATAGGGAGGCTGTACATTTTCACTTTGAGATGTAGCAGGGATTCTGACTGTGCAACATTATAAGAACATATGAAGAGTCCTGCTGGATAATAGGAAGGGGTCTATCTAGTCTAGCAACCTGTTTCTTACAGGAAGGTGACTAGCTCAGTTGGTTAGAGCATGGTGCTGATGATGCCAAGGTTTCAGGTTTGAGCCCCATATAGGACACCTGCATATTCCTGCATTGGGCCTTAGGTTACAGACCCCTGGACTAGATGAACCTCAGGGTCCCTTCCACCTGTCCAATTCTATGCTTCTAAGCAAGACATGGATGCAATAGCCCTAGCCCTGCTGTTGCCCCTCAGCAACAAGTATTTAGAGGCCTGCTACTTCTGGATGTACAGCCATCATGACATGTAGTCTTTGATAGCCCTATCTCCCATAAATATGTTGAATGCCATTTTGATGCTATATTGGTTGCCCTTACCACAGCTTGCGGCAGTGAATCACAGAGTTTAACTATGGCTTTGTGAATACTCATGTATGGTTTTCCCTGAATCTCCTACAACTTAGGTTTGTAAGGTGATTCCAGACCTAGTATTATGAGTGAGAGAGGAAAAGTACCACTCTTTTCAATTTTCTTCACACATGAATAGTTTTATTCATCTCTGCATTGATCCTCTTACCTTTTCTTCTAAACTAACCCCTCACCCAAAGTAGTAACCTTTCATCCTAGGGGATTTTATCCAAGACTTTTCAGGTTGTGGTTTTCAGGTTGCTATTGCTTACGACTCGTGTTCATTTCACCCTATGTTTGACCACAGTCTTGGTGCTCATATTTCAGGAAAAGCATTCTAGTCCTGTTCTAGTCTTGTGTTTCTAACCCATTTGCCTTCGGCCTACTGGACTAGTAATTTCTTCAATTTGTCACCAGGCTGAAATTTTATTGTGCTTGTAACTCAGCTCTCTGGCTTAACGCTTCATTTTGGTCCAGTGCTTTGGCTTTTGACCTCCCAGCCTCTACTTCTGCTTTGCTCCTGGTTAGTTTACTATGTGAGACTTCATCATGCCCAGAGTTATAAAGTTAGGTGATGCTGCAAATAGCTGTTTGCATCCTGATCCTAACACTAACACTCTGTCATTCTCATTCCATGTTGTCCATGGTTGATGTGCAATTTGGTGTTTGTCATCAGCATCCCAGGCCATTTTATTGTGGCTCCGAGCCATCTGCAGCACAGAATAGCAACATTGTGCTGGGGTAACTGTCCTGGAATTCAGCATTCATGGTTATTTAAAGCCTAACATAGATACTCTGCTAGGAAGAAGAAAAAGGGGAGGGGGGAAATAAAGGCCCAGCTGCATTCATTTCAATGATTACATATCCAGCTATGTCTGATTATGCGAATGTAAAACACAGCTGCATTCATTTAAGTCATTACATGTTGAAACGTGTAGGGGCTGTACTTTGGTCTTTCAAAAATTAAAAGGAATTTCGCACTGATGGTAGGAAGACTAGCTTTTGGTCATTCATGTGTGTTTGGATTATAAGCATTTAATAATTCATTTATCTCCCGGTAGTTTTTCTAGGCTAGGAATATATATTTCTCTGCATATTTAACAGTCTGATTATTTCCATTAGAAATGAAAAGCCATATTTTTAATTGAGGCATTGCCACTGACCTGTATAGCATAGATGATTTTGTACCTGCAGCATACTGTTGTAATTACTGCTACGGCTCTATAATTTAACATTCATTTGCATTGGAGTATTCCAGGTTCCATGAAAACACTGGTCTTCAAAGGGTGAGGCATCACCTGCACTTGTTTGGCACTTGCATTTGAAGTGGGTCAAGCCCAGCGGCTTCCTCTTCCAGAATAGATGAGCAGACGATGAATGGAAAAATAAGAGATATATGTTGTTTAGTTATTTAGTCATGTCCAACTCTTCGTGACCCCATGGACCAGAGCACGCTAGGCACTCCTGTCTTCCACTGCCTCCTGCAGTTGGTCAAACTCATGTTGGTAGCTTCGAGAACACTGTCCAATCATCTCCTCCTCTGTCGTCCCCCTTCTCCTTGTGCCCTCAATCTTTCCCAACATCAGGGTCTTTTTCAGGGAGTCTTCTCTTCTCATGAGGTGGCTAAAGTATTGGAACCTCAGCTTCACAATCTGTCCTTCCAGTGAGCACTCAGGGCTGATTTCCTTAAGAATGGATATGCTTGATCTTGCAGTCCATGGGACTCTCAAGAGTCTCCTCCAGCACTATAATTCAAAAGCCTTCTTTATGGTCCAGCTCTCTTTTCCATACATCAGTACTGGGGAAACCAGTATATAATATGTATACAGTACATATTAAATGATTGTTGTTGTTGTTGTAGCTTGCTAGTTGCTTGTTGCCACCAAAAGATCTCTAAGTGGCTTACAATATATTTAAATCACCAGCATAAGTAAAAAATGCATTATATAGTGGTACCTTGGGATACATACGCTTCAGGTTACATACGCTTCAGGTTACAGACTCCGCTAACCCAGAAATAGTACCTCAGGTTAAGAACTTTGCTTCAGGATGAGAACAGAAATCGTGCTCCGGCAGCACGGCAGCAGCAGGAGGCCCCATTAACTAAAGTGGTGCTTCAGCTTAAGAACAGTTTCAGGTTAAGCATGGACCTCTGGAATGAATTAAGTACTTAACCTGAGGTACCACTGTAAAATAAGCATTTTTACAAGACCTAATATACAAGATTGCTCTTGGAATCCTTTCCTATTCTACAATTCCGTGATTCTATGTAGATTAAAAAGGCACCAAAAGGATTCTACCCTGTTCCCATCCAGTTCATTTCATTGCTGTTAGACATGCAAAAGTGAGATCTGCTAACAGCCCCTCCCCCCCAGTTTTAATGTATTTTAACTGAACTTTCCAACATTCAGATGTTCTGCAACAGGATCCTTCTTCCAAGGACATACCATGGGAGAGAGAGAAAAGAGCAGAAAATGGGGCGTCAGAGGGAGCGGACAGCAGCTGAGCTTATGCAAGGTGACAAGCAAAAATTTACAGTCACTGTGAGAGACGCAGAAAGTAACAAGTATAAGTAACAAGCTGATAATCAGCACAAATTGTTGTTGAAGGGAGATTGTCATTGAGCAGTCCCATCTTATTATTATGCAATATTGTCCTTATTTATTTAGTCATCCAATCGTTTTCTATCACACTTTTCAGCTCACAAGCTGGGATGCAGGAGGAATTTGTTTTGCACATGGAAATTGGTGGTCCTGACCTGATTTGAGCTTTGCTAGTATTGGATTGCCAGTTCTATCAAGTGAATATTCACGTGTGAGCTGATTGTGCTTTTAAAGTTCATATAGAAATAAATCCCAAGCAAATTAGCTACCTCGAATACAATATTGTCAAAAAAATAATTAGCTCCCATGACAGCAAATTCAGGTTTTGAGGGGGTGTTTTGAAGTGGAAAAATAACAACATAGTGAATTTATGCTAGGAATTGGAAGGCAGGTGCTATAACCTTCCAATCGTTTGACTTTACCCACACTGAACTCATCCAGTGTCACCGAGACAGAAGGATGCTAACCAAATCACTTTATATTAAGTCATATTTTATTGCAGAAAATGATGAGATTATTTTAATTGTCAAATCATTAAATGAATGCAAGAAATTAAATTAAATTAAAAATGCATATACTTGGGTAAGGGCTGTGTGTGTGTATGAATGCATACACTAGCAGATATAATGCAAGATATTAGCGGATATTAGGGGAAATTGCTCGGCAATAATGTGCATAATAGTCAAAACAGCATGGGAAAATGTGTATATTAGGAGACATTAGCATTAAAATTTTCATGAGGTTTTTTTAAAAATAAAATTGCAAATGTGGAGATGTGGAGAATTGAACTTAAAATGGGAAAAATGAGAAAGTGAGAGAAATTAAAATTGACAGATCCATCCCTTCCTACATCTAAAACAGTTGAGCCCCATGCTGTAATGTATTTCTGCAGCATAATTTTATATCACCACATTTTTATTCAGTTTTACGCAGTTAAATGCACTATTGTATGTGCCTCTTTATGTGCAAATGAGGCAGATTTTCAGATTAGGGGACAAAACTTTATATTCCACCTTCCCTCCAGGAAGCTCAGAGTGACATACATGGTTCTTCCCCTCCCAAGTTTCTCTGCACAACCATCCTGTGAGGTAGGTTAGGCTGAGAGACAGTGTTTGGCTCAAGGTCCCCCAGTCAGATTCCGGCTGGGTGGGGATTTGAATGCTGGTCTCTCCTGAACCCTGATCCAAGACAACAATGTGCTGCCTTTGCAACTGATGTTCTGGACACACTTCTGAGTAAACTTGCACTGGATCACATTCTCGGGCACATTTGAACCCCTGCATTTCTGTTTTATCGGCTGCTGAATTCCATCACATCTGCTGTGATTTCTCCACCTCTTTGCTGTTCTTGAAAGTGGAAACCATAAAGAAAAAGGGAGGCAAGAGAGGGCTGGTTGAAGGAAGGGTGCAGTTGAATGGGAGGAAAGCTTTCTGTCCTTGGCAATTATAAAACTCTTTTCACTGCAGCTCCCATTTCTGCTGCTAGTCCACTAATACTGTCCCCCTCTGCTGAGTCTGCTGTTCCAGAAACAGTATTTTCTGTCAGCAAATGACAGGAGACATTGCTTCTGGCAGGGCTGATGCAGTGGGAGGCCAGTAAACCAGAAGAAACTGTGTGGTAAAAGAATTTTTAAGGTCTACTGCCTGCAAAGCAGGAGTTCCCCAGCATATAATAAGGAAAGGAGAGATTTAGTAGTGTATTAGCGTCATGATGGCTTATGACAGGTACTGTATGGTACAATAATGTTATTACACTATACTCTTTCTTGCTCACGGGGCTATAAATCTGTGTTTTAGTTATGAAGCACTATCTTTTGTTCCATTCTCTATAAAAGATGTGGCTTTCAAACATACGGATGTTTGACAATTTTGTTCTGCTAATTCTCTCAAACGGGGGATGTTTGTGCGAAAAGGGGAGGAAGGAGGAAAAGAAATGGAAACCTATCCCATTCACATGCTCTGATTCTCCCTGCTGTTCAGAGCACTGAATGATTTAGTGAAAAGCCTTAATGGTTTTACATTAGACATATATTATAGATATTAACAAAGGCATCAAGTCTAATTAATCAAATATACTGCACCATATCCCAAGGCGTTTTCCAATGAAGTCGTTTAGAAGAAACAAAAGAGGCAAACAAAGGTTGGATGTGGCTTGGCGGGGATGGACGAACACTTAGATAAAGGGTAGCAAATGTCTGGCAAAGGGACCAAATCCAGCCCTCTAGGCAGCACTGTCCAGTCTTTGTGATTTTTTCCAGGCCATGTCCCATCGGTGAGCAACCACAGACTACAACTCTTACTAGCCCTGATCTGCTCCCCATGACCTTCAGTGCTTTTGGCTGACTGGGGTGTATTCTTGAACTGTGTAAGTAGAATCATAGAATCATAGAGTTGGAAGAGACCACAAGGGCCATCAAGTGCAACCCCCTGCCAAGCAGGAAACACCATCAGAGCACTCCTGATGGTGTTTCCTGCTTGGCAGGGGGTTGGACTCGATGGCCCTTGTGGTCTCTTCCAACTCTATGATTCTATGATTCTCTTGCTTCCCTGGGTGTGTGGGTTCAGATGTCTAGAAACCTCTGGCTTTTATATGGTTGCGTGTCGAGGTCCACAAGAATTTTTGTTTAAGGTTTTTGGCATACTATTTGGCCACAACTTTATTAAAATACATAATGTGAGTGGTTGCTTAGGCATCGGTTACGACTATCTGTCCCCGCCCCAGGACAGAACTGACTTCCGGATTCCAGTGAAAGCCAGTAAGGGAAAACAATATTGGGGGGAGAATGGAGCTGGGCACCATACCCTCACCCCTCCCCACATTCCCTGTTTGACAGCTGTGTGGAGGGTGGCATTCTGCCAAGGATTGAAGGGGTGTTGGCTAGATGACTCTTGGGGCTCCCTTTCCAACTCTACAGATCCCCGCCGCAGTTAGCAACCAGCCTGAAGGGGCCATGTGTGTGGTGTGTGTAGGGGGGAAGCAGGCTAGGCGATGTGTGGCCCACAGGTTCTGTGTCAAAATGGTGCTCAAGCGGGCAGCCTAGTGGTGAAGTGACCACTGGCGCCACTTCCAAAATGGTGCCAAGGCTTGTGGGCTCCTTACGAAGTGCTCACTTAGGTGGGACCCCTACCAGCATGGGAGAAGAAGTAGTGGCTTCTGAGTTCTAGCAAGATACTAGAATCTGGAACCTGACCATACAGTCATACAACCTTGGCTGTAGCAGGGTGGTGGAGGAGGTGGCAGAAGCCAAGTCAAGCAACACCTTCATTTCCACCTCAGGACGGGCCATCTCTCTCTCTCTCTTTCTCTCTCTCTCTCTCTCTCTCTCTCTCTCACACACACACACACACACACAACGTGTTTAGTTAAAAATAAGGACTAAACATGATTCAAGATTGAAGGTGAATTTTACAACGTTGAAGGATAGTTCCTATGAACCTGCTTAGCATTTGCCCTCAGTTTGTGAGGCCCTTTCTTGTCAATTCATCCCCTGCCAGCTGATATCCATCTGGTGGATACAACAGAGGGGGCTATTCTTGGTTGCTGCACCTAAATTATGAAAAACATCCCAAGAAAGATTTGTCTGGCATCTTTTTACCAACTTTTTAAAGGTTCTTGACAGTTTTATTTCAGACTGTTTCATTTTCAGCAGGCTACCCCCCCCTTATAATGAACTTCCTTGAGTTAACTTAGCTTAGGGGCCAAGCCTATGTGTTTCATTTGCAACTCCTGTTGTGTTTTATTCAGTTGGTTTATTGCTGCTGAGGATTGCTTGCTGTTCTTAGAATTGCATTTTAAGCTTGCTTTTGTCATATATATTTAATTTATTACTTCATGAGTATGCCTTTGACATTGGAAATTATGCCTACCCAGAAATGGAGAATAGTGGCATGTGTTTTTATCTTGTTTTTGGCTTATCAAACATTTTATATTTTTTAAAAAATGCTTTACATATTTTAACTGGTATTTTGTTTTTTGTTGGTAATTTTTTTTCTTCATTCTTGTAAGCTGCTTTGAAGTTTTTATTACAATCTAAAGGTACAGAAATCTTGCGAAATAAAATAATAAATGGATAAATGACACTGGCAACAGCAATAAATTTACAGGTATAATTTGAAGTTGAGGCCTGAGTCAATATATATAATTCATGAAATCTGGACCAGATTTGCACACCTGATCAACGATTACCTCACTAAGTGGCAACCGGGAAATGGGTGTTGCTTTCTCCTAAGTTAGCCATTTCGAGGGGATGAAAAGGAACCAATGCTAGATGTCCTTATAGGGCTTTAGTCAGGATCACTGGCTGTAAAATGCCTGGCATGTTATAATAGCTGAAATTTTCAGGCCTGGCAAAAGGACTTAGTGTCTATTATGCTAACGAGAACTGTCTAAAAATCTATGAGAAATGAATTATTTAAAGTAGAATGAATGACTCCATCACAGAAGTGCAGAAAACTGCAACAAGGGTACAAGTGTATGACATTATATGAAAATTAATCCAGAATTTCAGGCAGAAAAACAAACAGAATAACATTTAAATAAATTGAAGAACTCTCTCTCTCTAAAAAAAAGTATAGACCAATTACTTGTGGGTTGTTGTGGGGATCAAATGGGGAGGAACCATGTACCACTTTAAGTTTCATGGGGGAAAGGCAGGTTATAAATGTAGTAAGTATGTAAGATTATCTCAAGAAGGCAGAACAAGACTAGACAAGCTGATGGTGCCTTCCCATGACAATTTGCCCACACTGAGAGAGGGCAGTATATCTGGAAACATTTCATTGGCCATCTGGTATCACCTGACTGTTCACCCCAGGGAGCTTATAGGCTTCACTATGAACATTCCAACTGATAATTCTGTCCACTGACCAGTTTAGTGAACAGAGCAGGAAGCCAGTTTCCTGATCTACATAACTTCTGGATTGAGTCCTGCAGCTTCTGTCATGAAACATCTTCTCTTAGGAACATATATTTGATTCTTTGCAGCAGAGTCTTTAATCAAAAGCAAATCCCAGAGTAAATGCCCAGAATCGCCTTCCCCACAGTCCCTTATTATCCTGGACCAAAATGTTTCTTCTCGCTTTTTGTTTTGAACCCCTTTGAGTATTATTGTTTTTAAAATTTGAAAATCACCAACTCCATGCTGCTGGATATGGTATTTCATGGCATGTACATCCACAGGCAGCCTCCGGCTTTGAGAATTCTTCCTACAGGTCACTGAAAGATTGAAGAGGCGACGTGCCCTGTAAATCCGAAATCATCTGGCATTATTGAACATGCTCAGGTCACCAAAACCCAACAGCACGTGCATTTTAAAAAGCCCATTCTGACTACTGAGAGTAATTAGCTCATGTTTATATGGTCTTTCTACCCACAGGCCAGAACACTGCTTTCTG
Source organism: Podarcis filfolensis (assembly GCF_964270895.1). Lineage (NCBI taxonomy): Eukaryota > Metazoa > Chordata > Lepidosauria > Squamata > Lacertidae > Podarcis > Podarcis filfolensis. Next base: position 75,604,927 of record NC_139604.1, on the reverse strand, counting down.
ATAGCTGGAAACCAATAGATCAAAAAGGCAACACAGGTGCATAGCTGAACAAAGGCTAAGACTGACATGAAAACATCCCACAGCAGCCCATCATGTACACTACAAAGGATGACCTACAGGCAAACAAAAATATATGATATAAAGTATCGCACAGAGTAAGAAACTAAGAAGAACTCTGCTGACTGGCTGTGCTCACAGGGAGAGGGCCTATGGCAAATTGTCCCTAGAAGAGGAAGAGCAAACACTTTATTTATGATTTTGCTGTAATTGTTACTCACAGAATGACATATTGCTATATTAACCACAGATGCATACCAGGGAATAATGGCCTATTATGTTTTCCCTTTTTTTCCTTCAAATTTCCAGTCTAATGCCTTTTTTGCAATAACAGCAACAATCTCCTTTAAAAATAGTAATGAGATGTACAGTGGTACTTCGGGTTACATACGCTTCAGGTTATAGACTCCGCTAACCCAGAAATAGTACCTCAGGTTAAGAACTTTGCTTCAGGATGAGAACAGAAATCGTGTGGCGGTGGCACAGCGGCAGCAGGAGGCCCCATTAACTAAAGTGGTGCTTCAGGTTAAGAACAGTTTCAGGTTAAGAACAGACCTCCAGAACGAATTAAGTTCTTAACCCGAGGTACCACTGTATTGCATCTCATAGTTAACAGTGCAGACCAGTGGCGTAGTGTGGGTTGTCAGCACCCGGGGCAAGGCAAGTAATTTGCGCCCCCTAACCCGTGGATTTGCGCCCCCTACCCCGTGGATTTGCGCCCCCTAACCCGTGGATTTGCCCTAACCCCAGATGTTGCGCCCGGTGCGGCCGGCCCCCCCTGCACCCCCCACGCTACGCCACTGGTGCAGACTGTGAGTGTGTCACACTTTTGATTCATCCATGGCTATTCCAGCCTTGTGTAACCTCAAGATCTTGCTGGACTATGACTCCCATCATCTCTGACCATTGGCCATGCTAACCAGGCCTGAAAAGAGCTGGAGTCTAACAACATCAGGAGACCACCAGTTTGGGAAAAGATGACACACTGCAAGTACATAATACTCCACTCAGTTTCTAAAGATAGAAAATTGAAATTACTTCATGGGACTTCCTTTCCCCATGATCTGTTATGCAGTCAAAATGATGTCCCCTTGATTAAGGTCTTATAATTTACTCCATTTCTCATAGTCTAGACGTGAGTATAGAGAACTCATGGAGGTTTAGTGGGCCTGTTGTCTCCACATTCCTTATCTCAGTGTACTAATATTGCACCTTGATAACTTCAATGATTTACAGTTAGTCAGGTTTGGGGGAGTGGTGCATGTGTGTGTTGCTGGGAGAGGCCTATTTTTTAAATTATTATTAAAATTGTATACCGCCTTATACCCGCAGGTCTCGGGGCAGTTCACAAGATAAAATCACAATACAAAAACACAGAATACATAATCAAAATAAAAACAAGAACAACCCAATAAGCTTTCCCCAACACATATTAAAAGGGCATTGAATGATGTCAGTCTAAAGAGGCAACCACCAGCAGAGAAGAAGAAACCTCTTCAGAGTTTTGGCTGTGCTGTGTATTCAGTGGTCTGTGTTTACCTGAATTTCAGTCTGGACTAAGGAATCTGAGCCCCTGTGTTCTGATTCGATACATGATATCCAATCACAGAACATTTCAGGATTTGGGCTTCTGCCATTGGCCCTTAAACTCTGAGTTATGATTTGCAGTTTGGCGTTTAGACAGCCAATCATGTTGAGAGTGGGAGTCGCCTAGGCCTTCAGAAATGTATATAACCAGTTCTGTTGTCCCTGCTGTCCAGTTCTGTTAGTTCAATAAAAGTCCTTGCCATTATCACTGTGTCTTGCTTTGTGGGAACCCACCTACACTTCAGGCTGGATTGTTAAAGGAAAAAAGGATCCCTTTCATGCAGAGCCCCCTGCCTAAACATATATAGCATGTGTGCACATAGTCTTAGTCAAAAACATACTGCTAGTATGTGGAGGTCAGGCTGGAGAAAGCAAGCATGAATGTGCTCCCTTTCAAGTGTTTTTTTAAAAAAATATATATCTGCACTGGAAAAATCTGAAAGGGCTGATGGTCATGGAGATAACTAGGCTTTCAAAGCCTGTTGCCATCATGGAATTGCAGAGTTGGAAAGAACCACGAGGGTCATCCAGTCCAACCCCCTGCAATGCGGGAAACCCACATTCCTGATATTAAGAGTCTTGCGCTCTACCAAGTTAGCTATGCAGTTGGAATGGAATAAAGGCATACTGGGTTGTTTTGGGAAGCCTAACCACAAAGTTAGAGATTACCATTCAGGAAGTATGGAATGAGGAAGGGCTTTTATGGAGAGCCTTGAGGCATGGCTACTGAGGCCTACTTTGGGGATTGTCAGCTGCCAGAAGTTCTTCTGCAAGTTATGCGTCATTAAAAGGCAAGCTTAGATTGCAGGGCTTTATACAGATCAACACCTATCATGAGATAGAATGCTTATCAACAACTCCTGTTTTCATTAGGGGGTCCCCCCCATTTCACAGCAGTTCCATCTCTGACTAACTTCTTGGATATATAGATAAATGGAAAGTTGAATTGTTGTTTGGTAACTTTTCAGTATCAAAAGTATAAGCAGGCGTAAGAGTGCATATGGAGCTACTGTGAATCAGCCCATTCATAGGTTTCAGTATTTCGTGCAATATTCAGTTGAGTGAACTTTTAAAAATGTGGGCATCATCAGTTCTGGCAGATAATAGCCCCACAGAACATTTTGCTTTTTATGTCAGCTGCAGCCTGATTTAGCCTCCCAAAATGTCCAGTGGAATGACGGAATTTGCAGGTCACAAACAAAGCGGCTCAAAAAGGGCGATATGTCACAATCAGGGCAATACTAAAAGCTTAATTTATATGAAAGCTGATGTCTGTAGCACTTGCTTCAAGAAAGGGGACAAGAGAAAAAGAGATAATACCAAGCTAGGATGATAAATCTGCTCAGAGATGCAGTAGCCTCTGCCAGGACTGATGATTTTCTTTTCTAAAATGTCAAACCTCTCACATTTTTTATCTGGAAGGCAAAAAGTTAATTTTCCATAGCTAAGTGTCCACGTTTGCTTTCCACATACAAGTGTTCTTGACTAAGTTTTGTTTTCAATCTGATTTTTCTGAATGCTTGTTGCTAACTGCTCCTTGATTAAAAAATTGAAAGGCAGGTTACTACTACTTCTATGGCTATAAGCCACTATATACAAGCCACTCTCAGTGGCCATAATTATTTAATTTACTTTATCACACAACATTTATGTGCCACTTGATTGTAACAAAACCTCAAAGCAGTTTGCAATAGATATTAAAATAATAAATAAAAACAAGTTAAAACATTGAAAGAGAATTAACAGCGAAAACAATAAAAATATGTCAACATCTAGGTGTCTGGGTAGGCTTGCCTGAAGAAAAAGGGTTTTAGGAGGCACCAAAAAGAGTACAGCTAACAGGCAGGAAGTTTCAAAGTATAGGGAATGCCACACTAAAATATGGATTTTATAACAGTGCAGATTGAGTATTATGTTGCACCTCCTATGTGGCAATTATCTGCCAGTTCTGCAGATTGAAGTGGTTGACTGGGCAAATATGGAGTAAGGCCATCCCTTAAGTTATAGGGATTAGTTTGACTGGTTCCAAGCTGTTATGGGCTTTATATACCCTCCCACTTGACCCCTTGGTCTGGGCTAGTGCTGTGCCATGTTCTCAGATGGGTGCAGCTGACTTAGATCTGGGCCACTCAGCTCACCAATCCAAGTCTCAATAATACAGACCAGCTCAACCCCTTCAGCCAAGATCAAGTCATGGATGAGCATGGTCTTACTATGGACTGATCAATAACAACAACACCAGACCAGCATGTCCCTGAATTCCAGTTCCTGGGAATCACAAGTGAGGAGAGTGATGCTGCTTTGGGGCTTCCCACGGGCATATGGCTGGCCACTGTGAGAACAGAATGCTGAACTAGATGGGCCATTGGAATGATCCATCAGGCTCTCCTTGTGTTCTGAGACTGCAGTAGTTTTGACAGGCCCTCTTCACCCTTAGGCAATGACAAGGGGGAACTTCAAGAACGTTTGCTAACTTGTATACAAGGGAGAGCGCAACTGCAATTCAGAATAACTCCTTCTGAAGGTCCAGCCACAAGCTAATGCTTTTCTCTCACACAGCAGCATAGTAAATATTTCCTACTTCCTTCTGCCAATGAAGCTACAACTTAATAAAAAAAAAAAGAACCCAAGGTACATTGGTTTTTGTTTTTTTGTTTTTGAATAACCACATAAGTCAGAGGTACTGGCTGTATTTTTGAGTAAGTTGCTGAAGTAAAAGTTGCTTGGCAAAAACTAATTTGAAACTTGTTTTCTGGGTTTTCCTGAACATGATCCCTTCTGGCTTACATATTTGGTGTTTATTGCACTACAGATTTCTACTGCAGAAGGTATGAGTGGGTGTAGCTCTGTTTATGATTAATTATTTTTATTTAGACCTTATCTATGCAGGTGAAATTTTTCAAATGATGCCATCAAGCAAATGCATCTGATGCTTTCTCCCTTAGCAACCTCCCAACATTATTTTCTCATGAAGTTGCCATAGGCTACACCAAATGCGAACTCCAGTTTCAAGGATCAATCAATGCCAGAGATGCTATAAAACTGAACTGTGAACTTCTGCATAGTATTTGCATGATGTGAGACCAAGGTCCTCTTGCCAAGGCCTCCGATTCAAACTGGCTTTTTATTTCTCATGCATGTGTATAGATTCGGCAATGCATAAAAATGAAGTGAGATTTCCCACCCATTTCACCAGTTACTCAGATATCATCTTCTTTTGTCACTAATACCTTTTGGAATGACAGGCAAGGCTAGTGAAAGTAGAGGGAGACTATACAGTACATTACAGAAAAGCATGGAGTGCTTTGGTTCTGAACTGTACGTAAATTAACCTGTCATCATTTTTGTAGCATTCAAGGTGCTCTTTCAAGCAATTTGTACAAAAATGCATATACTGGGGGCAAAGTGTGAATGAAAACACATATATCAGACAAAACAACATCCACATAAGCATTGTATTAAGGGAAATTGCTCTCCAAAAATATGTGCATTGGGGAAAATTGCATACGGAAATGTATATTGGAAGACATTAGCACCCAAATCCTTGTCACTTTTTTTCATTTTTGCAAACTGTTGTGGAAATTTGGAGAACTGAGTTTAAGATTGGAAAAGTGAGAGAATGAAGCATTGACAGATTCTCCCATCCTTAGTTCAGTGTTCCAAGCAAATGGTTAAAGAGAGTCGCCTTCTCTCAGAAAACAGCCACTTGGAGCACATTTGGGTCAAATCCAGTTGTAAGTCTGCTTTGGTCACATCTGTACTACTTCACACACATGCAGCTTGAATAGGTCTAATCTATTGTTGGGGATGAGGAAATACCATTTAAAAATAAATAGGAGATTGCATATTGTGACTACTCCAAGGTCACTAAGAGATTTAGCTACATGTCTGCTATCCCAAATGCTCTTGGACTTCAAGTCCCATCATCCCTGGCTGCTAGCCATGCTGGCTGGGGCTGATGGGAGCTGGAGTCCAACAACATCTAGAGGGCACCAGGTGGAGGAAGGTTGGTCTATTATATTGCTGTGGTTAAAAAATAAAGTTTTTATTTCTGACTTTTTTATTTTATTTCTCTCTCATCCCATAAAATATCTCCCATGAATGTTGTGTGCATTTCCTACTAGAAAAAACGTGGGAACCTTAATCTGGCCTGCACAAGTCTCATTTATTACTTATTGTTTTCTTTAGGACTCTGAGGATATTACTGGCATTAACAATCCTTGCTCTGTTTCTGTTTGCACTGAGGCTTCTTCGGTACTATCAGTTGGGTGTTTCGGTTCAAAGTGTTTTAGATCTGATCCTTTATCTCAGGCATTCGCACAACAACTTGTGTTGTAGGTAGAACATTGTAAAGCCAGGACCTTGATTCATTTCAGGGTCCTAGAATTATAAAGTTCTATGCCACAAGGTAGGGACGCAGGTGGCGCTATGGGTTAAACCACAGAGCCTAGGGCTTGCTGATCAGAAGGTCGGCGGTTCAAATCTCCACGACGGGGTGAGCTCCCGTTGTGCGGTCCCTGCTCCTGCCAACCAAGCAGTTCGAAAGCACGTCAAAGTGCAAGTAGATAAATAGGTACCGCTCCGGCGGGAAGGTAAACGGCATTTCCATGCGCTGCTCTGGTTCGCCAGAAGCAGCTTAGTCATGCTGGCCACATGACCCGGAAGCTGTACATCAGTTCCCTCGGCCAATAAAACGAGATGAGCGCCACAACCCCAGAGTCGGTCACGACTGGACCTAATGGTCAGGGGTCCCTTTACCTTTACTTTTTATGCCACAAGGTGGTTGTGTGGATGCATCAGATAAAGGCTCATATCTAAAGAAAAATGGCTTTCCCCTCCTTCTTTCAAAACACGTTTCAGAGGCCCTTGACACTGCTCTGTGAACTATGTAATCTATTCAAAAGAAGAAAAGACACTAATGTGCACACAAGTGAAGATCATGGCACATATGAGCATAATTCAACATTCTGCCCATTCTCTTCCATGAAAACTCCTCTATACATACATTTGAATTGCATATACCCAACACATTTCTTTGCTCATAAAGGAAGAAGAAAGTACTACAGGCGTAGGCAATGAACATATTTCAAAGCCAATGAATCATGACCGTAAAAGCTTACAGAAATTATTATTACTAAAATATATATATAATAGGGAAAGCAAATAGAGTGAGAAACTATTATAAGGTATGAATAGAAGACAGAATCTAAAGAATTAAGATTTGGTGATAACATCAGGAATTATAGCTTCTTGGCATGCACTCAACATAACACTGACTTGATGAGGACAAATAAAGAAAAAATATAATGAAAAAGTATAAAGAAAATGTTGGTAATAACTTCGGCTGAAATTGGATTTTATGTTGGAACAAGCCTCTCTGTCATATAAAGTTCCTTGGAGGTTTTAATGATCATAAACATTGAGATTCAGCTTTCAGTTTCATCTTTCAGTTAATATCACCATTAAAATACTCCTCCCTGATAGTTTTTTTAAAAAATGTTTCTGCTAGCTAGCAGCTCCAACCTGATGCGTCACTGGGGCCAAGGACTCAAAGCTACTGCATTTGAAGGGCAGAAAGATGGCATTATGCTTGCAGTGTGGGTGGATTTGTGTACATGGCCATATTTAAGAATTGGATATATGTTAGTTCTCAAATGGAGGGCATCATGAATATATCAGTCGTACATATGTTCCTTGGGCAGAGTGATGAGGTGCGAAGGAGGCCACAGCTCCTGGGCCTTTAACAGGGGCATAGAATTTCATAGGGCATTCATACTGTGGAAAATTAGCTTGCTATTTTAAAAGCATCAGTTCAAACAAAGCATAGACCTGATATAAAATGATTAAGGGCAGCATATAAAGGTATGCCTCAGTCCAAGTTTCAACTTTCCATTCAATAGAAAACCAGTTAAAAGCTCGTTTTAGGTTTTTCCTTTCCTTTAAAACTTCCACATGGGTCACTTTCCTTTGCTTAAAGGTAAAGGGACCCCTGACCATTAGGTCCAGTCATGACCAACTCTGGGGTTGCGGCACTCATCTCGCTTTATTGGCCAAGGGAGCCGGCGTACAGCTTCCGGGTCATGTGGCCAGCATAACTAAGCTGCTTCTGGTGAACCAGAGCAGCGCACGGAAACGCCGTTTACCTTCCCACCACAGCGGTACCTATTTATCTACCTGCACTTTGATGTGCTTTTGAACTGCTAGGTTGGCAGGAGCTGGAACAGAGCAACGGGAGCTCACCCCGTCGCGGGGATTCGAACTGCCGACCTTCTGATCGGCAAGTCCTAGGCTCTGTGGTTTAACCCACCTGTTGTCTACTCTCCTGACAAGAAAAAACTCCATTTCATGGGGCAAAACTGACCTAAAACCACCTCGCTTTCAAATTCCTACTCATTGGATTTGGGTGAGCCCAGTAGTCGAACCATACCTACTTTTGTTTTTCTATCAATTACTGGCTGCATGAACAGCTGAGGGAAGCTAGCCAGGCTACAAATGCAGAACAATGCAAATTTAGAGCCAGAGGGAAGCTTCTGATGGTGAAGTGTCTCTTTAAGAATGGGGTACTTGACTAGGTGAGCCTTTGGGCTGGTCCAGCATGACTTTTCTTATGCCAGGCTTTGTCAGGGAATTTCCATTTGCCCTTGATCCCTCCCTCAAAATGATGTAATGGCCTATATATTGGCTTGAGGGGGCTAATACAACCCACAGACTCCCCACTCTGAAAGACATAAAATAGTGGACCTATGGTGGTTTAATTTTTCAAGTCACACCACCTCCTTTCACGGGACCCTAGTATGTATTAGCACCATTTAAGAATGACTGTTTCGGAAGCACAAGATCCCCAGTCCCCATTGAAAGATTAACCTGATACAGCCTTTCAAAATTTGCAATAAATAAAGCAGTTATGCTTCAGTTACCTCCTCTGTCTTTCTATAGCCAGAGACATACCATGAACTAAAGCAAGCAACTACACATCAGTCATGCTGCATATACACACTTTTAAATTACTCATTTTTCCCTCCCTTCTAAATTAACTAAATTAAGTATAAAACCTAACTGGAAACCCCATGCCAGAAGTTTTAAGAAAGTGTTGGGATAAGCACAATTCTTGCTGAGAATACTTTTTGTGGAAGAGACATCAATCTAACAGTTAAGGCAGTTATTCAGTATCGAGTGAGGAAAGACTGGGACATATTTTATTAGCTTCAGTTCGTGAATATAATTTTGTACTGCTCATAATTCAAAGGAGATTTGAAGACTTCGGCCAGATTTCCAAGAGCTGTGAAACTGACTTGTTTCCATTACCTGTAATTCTTATCAATCCTTTGTGTTGCTAAACATCCCACCTCCCCCTACATTAGGCTAGTGTAGCACCACCTGCAATTCATTCTGAGTGTGCAGCAACATCTTCACTGTGGCTACACAAGTTATGGTAAACCTCCAGTCAAACGACTGCAATGTATGGCGCATGGAGGTGACACTTGTTCAACACAGCTCCATGACTACTAAGTGGAACTGAGCATCAGTGTCATATGATGCCAGTGTCTGAAAAGGCTCTACTGGCTTCTCAGTGTGTTTTCATCCTCAGTTTAAAGTGCTGATGCTTAATGTGGCGTTTGCCCACTCATTATGGAGATGTCGTACTGGGGGAGAGAGAGAGAAAGGGTTAATAGGCTGAGCAATAAGAAAGCCCAGGGGCGGAGCTAACTGTGTTTAAGGCTCAACACAGGGGTTTTAGCAGTTAGTTCGGTTGGTTTCTTGTGGGTGGGAGACATAGGAGTCAGAGTGAGTTAGAGACAGAGGGGAGACAGAGGGAGTGAATCGGATTACAGTGTTGCAAAGTATTTAAAACTTGTTTGCGTTCACAATAAACTGGTATCTTTGTTAATATGTTACAACCTGACTGAGTCTGAATATATTATCGGGGAAACCTGGTTCGGGGCAGTGGAAGAGATAAGCCGTGGTGGTGCAGGGTCAATAGTCTGTGGAACGACTGGGGGCCTTGTGCAAATGCCACACTCACCTTCATGTCAAAGTCCTTCATGCCTTAAGGTCCAGCTTGGACCATCTCCTCCTGAACTAGTCCATCTGTTACTGAATCATCCCCTGACTTCCCCTGCTTTCTATAGAGTAGTGGTTGGTGACAGAACCTTTTACAGTTTTGTGTTCTGTATTTCAAATGGATCAAACCTATCCATTCTTAAGGAAATCAGCCCTGAGTGCTCACTGGAAGGACAGATCCTGAAGCTGAGGCTCCAATACTTTGGCCACCTCATGAGAAGAGAAGACTCCCTGGAAAAGAACATGATGTTGGGAAAGATTGAGGGCACAAGGAGAAGGGGACGACAGAGGACAAGATGGTTGGACAGTGTTCTCGAAGCTACCAGCATGAGTTTGACCAAACTGCGGGAGACAGTGGAAGACAGAAGTGCCTGGCGTGCTCTGGTCCATGGAGTCACGAAGAGTCAGACATGACTAAATGACTAAACAACAACGACAATTTCAAATGCACTTACCCAGGGTGCTCCCCTGTCAACTTTGCTGGTGCCATTTTGGCACCAGGCAAAGGCCTTACTCTCTGAGCCTTTTAAACCTTGAGAGCCTGTGTTAACTTTATATCTGCTCTGATTTATTTCTGATGCTTTGTCTGCTTCTTTATGCTGCCATTTCATTTCTTTTATGAGATTGTATCGATTCTGTTATTGTGGCCCACCATGGGAACACCAGGAGCTAAAGGTACAGGTAATATATTTAAATAAGTATATACATAAAACATATAAAAAGTGTTTAATGTACAAAACACTTACTAAATGTGAAAAGAGGGATACAACATCTGTAGTGTTCCTCTTCATAAGACCTCTGTTCAGAAAGGTTTTTTTGAAAAGTATCTGGTAATAAAAAGGTGGATGGTTAATTCAAGTTTAGAAAGTAGTGTTTTGAAGGACTTTGGCTCAAACTGGGATATAAAGTTTTACAAGACTTTTTATATATATAAAAAAGGTGAGAGCCTCTGGGGTGATTAAGATTAATTGTGCTGGAGTTTTGGAACAGAACCATTTATACCTAGAACTAGAAATTTTTAAAAGTAAAGAATAACAGTTTAGATTAAAACTTTATCTGGGTTTTGATAGAGATATGGTGGTGAGGATTTCTGGAAATATGCTTTTTGTGACAGAAAAAACGGATTGAGAATCAGAGGCTTACCAGCTAAATACAAAAATTTCTATTTGGAATATTTCTATACAGTATTTCTAATTGGAAAATAGTTTTATATCCTCTGTTATATATACCCAGGCTGAAAGAATGCATGTTGGTGTGTGTGTGTGTGTGTGTGTGTGTGTGTGTGTGAGTGTGTGTGAGAGAGAGAGAGAGAGAGAGAGTTCCTATTCAGTCTTAAATCTATTAAATAGAAAGCCCTACACAAATCTTCTTCATTCTTTTGAGGAGTTGTATAAAGTATCCTAACCTTCAGGGTATTTTATTTTTCTAAAAGGAAGCTTGAGCAACCATACGTGAGGGTTTTTTTTTGGGGGGGGGGAGAATAACATTTCATTATCTTTATTTTACTTGAGGTGCCAATTTACTGAACCAAATGCACCAGCACAGCAAGGGATGATAACAGTGGAATCTTCTAATCTGTTCAAATGTAGCTAACAAATTTGGCAACATGACGATTTTTGTGGGGGGACCAATTGCGCTTTGTAGATTAATTTCCTTCAAAACAGAGGTGATAACTGCAGGGTTGGAGTCTGAAAATATTAATTTGGTGCTTCATAGTCTACAAAATCCATCACATAAATTGTAATCAGATTTGTCAGAGCCATTTTTCTTTTCAAAGGCAACATTTTAAAGCTTTTCTGCAAGCACAACTCAGCTTTCATTGCTTTTTCTATTATGGGAAGCTTATTTCAACACTGCTGCTGAGGCAATGGAGTACTCCCTCCCCCAATTGTTGTTATTTCAGTTATAACATAACCATGCATTCTTTTATGTAGACTAGCTGCCTTTTCAAGCACTTTATCTGTTTTCACCCTGGAAGCCCAGCCAGTAAGGGCTTGGGTGCAAGCAGTGGTTTTTTTCCATAATTTTTTTAAAAAAATGTTTAGTGGTACTCTCATTTTGACTCAAGAAAATCACCATTTTATATTTCAGATTGGGAAAAATAAACACAGTAAATACAACGAAACTGACTAGATTCCAACTTCTACTTCACACATTAAACACTCACTTCCATCTGAAACGCAGGAAACACCATGATAGGAAATGAGGCTGCCATCAGGGGGAGCAATGGAACTGACGTTTCACCATGCTAGAGAACAAATCTCCTGATAGATTCACAAAATGTACCCCTGCGTCCCCTCAGAAAAAAAGCACTGGACACCTTTGCAGGTGAAGGACATTTCTGGAGGTGAGTTGGGCTGTGGGGCACAGAGTGGACAGATGCTAATCTTTGTAAAGCTGGACACATGACCAACCTACCATTCTAGCACTCTTGATCCATACTCTTGGAGCATTACCAGGGCTGGCTTGCAAAGATCAGCATACTCCCACTCTGTCCTGTGATAAGGCAAAAAAAAAGAGGATAAAGGATTCCTGGACAGTTAAGTCCAGTCAAAGGTGACTATGGGGTGTGGCACTCATCTCGCTTCAGGCCGAGGGATCCGGTGTTTGTCCACAGACAGCTTTCCGGGTCATGTGACCGGCATGGCTAAACCACTTCTGGTGCAATGGAACACTGTGGCAGAAGCCAGAGTGCACAAAAACACTGTTTACCTTCCCACTGCAGCAGTACCTATTTATCTACTTGCACTGGTGTGCTTTCAAAATGCTAGGTTGGCAGAAGCTGGGATAGAGCAATGGGAGCTCACCCTATTGCGCAGATTTGAACCACCAACCTTCTGATCGGCAAGCCCAAGAGACTCAGTGGTTTAGAACACAGCGCCACCTGCTCCTCTGATACTTGTGTGCAGGCCCTTACAGTGCAGTCCTGTATCTGATCGTCTGTTGGAGGATAGCCCTCTGTTTGAAGCTATCCTCTATTTGAAGGGCTGTATGGTCCTAGTCAAATATAACGCTAATTAACAATTAGAAGGGAGAGCAGGGACCATCAGTTGTCCATCAGCAACTGGACAGCATGTATGAGCATGCGGAAAGCAGGCAGATCAGGCACACAGATCACCAGCTCACATTCTCTCTCACAAGGATGAAAGGCATTGGAGTTCCATTTAAAGTATACTCATTATTCCCTGATTTGCATTGGCACTTGGAAAGTAATGTGCGCACATTTTAAGCAAATCTGTGGCCTCTCTTTGGGCAATGTGTACATGGCCACCCAATGCAATGACCATTGCCTTGGTGTGTTTAGTGATGTGGTGGAAAAATTATGCTGATTAGATAGAATGAAGGTAAGGTTGGTGGGGATTATTCATACCACAGACATGTGCATCTGCAAAAACACAACATCCAACTTGCAGGCTGTATTTACAGTTGTCACATTGTCAGGGAAGCAGAACCATGTCTTTTTGCCCTGTCTCTTGCCCTCCATGGATTGGTTCAATTTGTAAAGAGAGCCTGCACATTGGATGTTGTGTTTTTGCAGATGCACATATCAGTTGTACACACATCTTTTTGGGAGAGACAGAACGGAAGACAATTCATACAGCAAAGTAACGAGGAGGAATGTAAGTCTGTCGTTGAAGAAGTAGTAAGCCCCTAGACATCAATACTTCTGTGAAAACATGCCTACTCAGAAGTAAGGTCCAGAGAGTTCAGTGGAACTTCACTTATGTCTAGCCAAACATGAGTTGACAGCCTAAGTCTCTTTCACTGGGATTTTCAGAAACAGTGTTGCAGGCAATGACCTTGCCAATACATGAGAAAACAAACAAACAAAGCATAATCCTGACATGCTCCTCTCCATGAAAAGCAGCTTTGTGTACAGAAACCACGCCTGAAGTTTTTCTCTAACCGTTTGCTAATGTCTGCTTTTGGAGACTCAGCTGCGATGACCAGCTGAAAAACAGAAATTATGTAGGAAGTGGATCCTTCTTTCTTTCTTTCTTTCTTTCTTTCTTTCTTTCTTTCTTTCTTTCTTTCTTTCTTTCAAAAGGCACTCCTTCCTTATAAAAAGAAATGCAGCCCCAAAGAATTTTAAGCAAAGAAGCAACAAAGCGTGTGGGCAGGCTGTTTAACCCTTTCATCCCTATTGTGTTCCATCTCCAAATTAACTCCCCTGGCTCTCCTGTACAATTTAACACACATTTTCAATGAGGGAGGTATGTTTAGAATTTAGCAGTGGAAGTTGTTGGGTGACGGCTATGAGCCTGTCACTTCCAACTTCATTGCTCTGCTTAGATTTTTTCCTTTCCTCCTAAGTTGCCTTTGTTATGAGAAAGCAAAATAAAACTGGGGATACGCATATTATTAGCACAGACTACACCATTTGCGATGGAAGAGAACTAGCGCTTTGCGGCTGCAGAAAACACATTATTTAAAATGCTTATTTTAAAAATAGCGATGATCTAATTTCTAACATGGAGTGAAATACCATTTAAAAATTAAGAGGTGGAAGGGTTAGTTCCCTGGTTGCAGAGCTGCCCACTTGGAGTAGGCAGGAAAGAATCAGATCAGAACTGCAAGATGAAAGTCCCTGGGATTCCTATGCAGCTGAAAAGGCAGGTGGTGGTAATTGCAGGCCAATGTGAGAAATGTTAAAAGGTTAACCAAAACAAACAAACAAACAAAGAGTAAAAAGGGCTTTCTTAGACATCATTTTAAAAACATGATAAACTACATTGTTTTCAGTTTAGTTTTTGGCTCAAGCAAGAACTTTTACTTATTGATTGAAATAACAACCAGCCCTTGAATATTTCTTTTTCTTCACTGCTGATTGAACACTGGCCGTTTCTTAGCCCTTACCCTTAAATCCTAAGGTTATGTATAGAGGTGAATAAAAGAGTTAATGCTCTTATTATTTCCTAACTACCAGCAGCAAAGTTTGAAGCTGAGCATATTCTTCTTCCTATATTATTACATACAGTGGTACCTCAGGTTACAAACACTTTAGGTTACAGACTCCGCTAACCCAGAAGTAGTACCTCAGGTTAAGAACTTTAGCTAAGGATGAGAACAGAAATCACACAGCGGTGGCACGGCGGCAGCGGGAGGTGCCATTAGCTAAAGTGGTGCTTCAGGTTAAGAACAGTTTCAGGTTAAGAACGGACCTCTGGAACAAATTAAGTTCTTAACCAGAGGTACCACTGTATTGAGCATTAATACTAGCCACTGACAGTATATAATACCAATAGGCAGCTGGACCAAGGTTTTGCTGTTAGTATATGAGGCCCTGAACAACTTGGGCCATCATATTTAAGAGATCCTTGCTCCTTATGTTCTTGCCTGACTATTAGAACCAGAGAAGCACTTTTTACAGTACTGCATGATATCCACTCTATGGCAACTTGAAGGCAGGCATTTAGTGTAGGAATAATGGTCTGTGGCATTCCTTACCTATGAGTTTTAAGCATCACTGCTACATTTTAGACACTTGCTAAAAATATTTCTATATTCACAAGCTTCTCTTGGAATATATTATAATGATTTATATATATACCTCATAATTTGATTTGTTCATTGCATGGATATTTCTATGGCCAAGAAGTATATAAATCTGTAAACAAACAAGCAGATTAAAATTCCCCACCATGTGTTTTAAATGTGCTATGTCTGCCCAAACAGCATGGTGTCTATGAGATTAAATGATGTATCCTAGAGAAAATAGTTCCTTGCGTTGTAGTGACTGGCAGCAGTTTATCATTGATCTTCCTATTCAAAAGTGATGGAAGAAATTGGAATGGATGTTTGTTTGTGGATTCTGGCAACCCTTGTGGACATTCAAGAAACCAAACTCCATGCCACTGCCTTTAAATGCTCTCATGACATGCCAGATGATACTTGAAACCCTGCTCATGCATTACAACAATGAATTAGGGCAAGACATAAATTCGCTAATGTGTAGTTAATCACTAAGGAACAAGAAGACACATTCCTCAGACTGTGCTAGCTGCATGCAAATGAAACAGAACAAGGATGCAGAAGGGAAGAACAATACAGAGAATGAGAGAAAATGACGCTGACTCATGCCCATCCTCTCAAATTTTTGATGGTTGAGCCGTTACTAGTCATCCAGTGGCCTTTTATTTATTAACGTCCTTCCATCATCAAAGTCTATTCTGACCTGCTATGGCTGGAGTGCTAACTAACTTGCACAGATGTGGATACCGGTTGACTTTCAAAACACCCTAACTTACTCCTTTCAGGTTTTTCTACATAGAGCTGATATATTGGTCAGGAAGCTAGTCATGCACATCATTCTGAATTCCTGCAAAGGCACAAGTTCTTTGCAAGCAATTGTTTCTGAACTTGTAGCTCATAAAAATGGTGATATGTTGATATTTTAATTGGCCCATGATGGAGAAGGCTGTTTTTGACCTTCTTATTCTACCATGGCTCCCAAATATTTCTCATGATGTGCACCTACACTTCCACTGTCTATGACAGGCATCCCCAAACTCGGCCCTCCAGCTGTTTTGGGACTACAACTCCCATCATCCCTAGCTAACAGGACCAGTGGTCAGGGATGATGGGGATTGTAGTCCCAAAACAGCTGGAGGGCCGAGTTTGGGGATGCCTGGTTATGACCCATTTTGTTAGGTGATGGAGTAGGGTCTGCCAGTGGCGGAGCTTCATGCTCCGCCACCGGGGGGTGGAGAGCAGGTGGGGGCAGGGCTGGCACACGTCCTGGGGGCATGGCACTCACTATGTTTGTGTATATCATGTGAGTGTCTGAGAGCGTGAGACAGGAAGTCTCAGTACTGTTGGTGTATTGTTGTAAGTTAGTTTAACTTCTGTGTGTGATGCTTTTCTGTACTGCTGCTGAGAGAGCACAGACATGCTGATGAATTTTTTGTATATAGACTGTAAAATGAAGTAGTTTAGAGCTACTGATATGCCAGAAGACAAGTGTGCTCTTCTCAGGAGGGAGGGGTCGCTTATCACCAGTCTCTCTGAACTGAGGGAGATTTATAGCCAGAGAGTGACCACCAGAGAGATGCCCCGGTGTCTTGGTAAGTTGGCGGCCTTCCCAGGCATTTTTCCAATAGGCACACTGCCTGCGGCAGCGTGGCGCCCAGCGCAGGCGGGGAGGACAGCTGCGATGGCACCCCACTGGGATCGTGCTGCCGGGGGCGGTGCACTCCCCCCCACACTTCTCTTCCTCCGCCAGTGGGATCCACACTCCATATCTTCCTCCTACATCCCCTACCATGCTGGGTCTCCCAGTCACCTTTGAGTTTTTCTTGGGATTAGGCACCATAGAATCATAGAACTGTAGAGGTGGAAGGGACTCTGAGGGCCACCTAATCTGACCCCTGCAATGCAGGAATCAAAACGAAAGCATTCTTGACAGATGGCAACCCAACCTCTCTAATCTCTTAAGGTCCTCTTGAATCTCAGTTCTGTCTTCAGCAGCATTGGTTAGCCCTCCCAATTTGGTGTCATCTGCAAATTTGATTACCATTGTGTCAAATAAGTGCTGCCTGTTCGTTTATTTAATAAACAAAACACTGAGGTCATGAATGTGACACATCTGGAAGGCAACATAAAAGTACTTAAAACTGGATACAAAAATGGAGGGATTGAGCTGTACGTCAGAGCTTTGTCAACAGAAGGACAATTGAAACAAAGTGCTTCTGGTGCTTACTTAATATCAATAGGCGAAAAGTTCCGCAACCCAGTGTAGACACACTAAGCATTTATTTATTTATTTATTTGGTAGAATGATGGTGAACATCATATATGGACCTTTGGTCTGATCTTTTTTTGTTTCCTGGGCTGCAGAGGAAGAGCTGCCTTCTACTCATGCAATGTTGGACACAAGTGATACTTATTTTATAGACTAAATTTAGCATCCCCAAAAGAGGAAAAATATACCAGAATATGGATTCTACATTTTTTTCATGCATTCTCATGGTGCAATGTTTATGTTCCTTGCTGGCATGGGTTTGAAGGAATATGAAACAACAGGCTGTTCTCCTGGGTTTATTACTGTCACTGCGCCCTGAGATAATGCAGCAGTGATACCAGGAGATAGCAAGGTAGAAGTGATCATTATTTCTGAAACTCAGCCATGCATCAGGTAATGATTTGTTCCTATTAGCTTGGTAACACTGTGTGAATTTTATTAGCCAAAATCAGCTTTACTTCTTATTTTCTTGGCCTGGTTTCCAGCAGAGGTGTTGCTTATTGAGTAAGAAAGAAGCACAGGAGAATGAAAAAGAGAGGAGGACAACATGTGGATTGTTGATTTTCATGTGCCAGTGAGCCTCAGCTAAGATGAAGGGAAAACGTCTACCAACAAGTTATATGGGAAGACATTGTTTATATGTATAGACCAGGGGTAGGCAAACTAAGGCGCAGGGGCTGGATGCGGCCCAATCGTCTTCTCAGTCCACCCGCAGACGGTCCAGGAATCAGTGTGTTTTTACATGAGTAGAATGTGTCCTTTTATTTAAAATGCATCTCTGGGTTATTTGTGGGGCCTGCCTGCTGTTTTTACATGAGTAGAATGTGTGCTTTTATTTAAAATGAATCTCTGGGTTATTTGTGGGGCATAGAAATTCATTCATTTTTTCCCTCAAAATATAGTCCGCCCCCCCCCCCACAAGGTCTGAGGGACAGTGGACCGGCCCACGGCTGAAAAAGGTTGCTGGTGTAGACCTACCCACACCAAATTGCATTTCAGAGCTGGATCTCTGTGCGAGATCATAGAGAATTACTGAAGCACAATTGTCTTTCAATGCAGAGACTCTCAAAAAGGTTTTTGGAAGTCCCCACTCACCTGGGGCTTCAGGTGGGCAGTGTTTACTGCCCAGTGCGGTCAAAGCTAGGACCTTCTTCCCACATGGCTGCGGGGGGGGGGGGGGCGGATGCCCAGCACCTCACCTTCTAGTCACATAGGTCTGGCAGGAAGGCCAACTCTTAGGAATGGAGGATATTTATGCTTCCTTAGATTAAAATGTGGCTGTGGTAATGCCTCATGAGCTCATATCTACTAACCAGCATAACAATATAAAGATGTTAATAGCTTTTGCTCATGTCAGATAGCTGAGGAAAAACATATGCAACATTTTCACTTCAGGCATATGTATTGTAAGAGAAGAAGAGGATTGCCTGGACTGAGGAGGTCCCTCCCTGAATAGGGGCAGGCACATTTGTCAATTTCAATTCATCCTAGTTTCTCATTTTTCTAATCTTGCATCCAATTCCCCTCATTTCATTGGCAATTCACATTAAACAAAATCCACATAATCATTATTATTTCAGTGCAAATTTCTAATAGTAAATGCATTTTTTCATGCAATTTTGTCTAATATACTCATCGTTGCAAGCTTCCCCCTCCCCCAATTTACGCAATTTGTGTGCTGTTTCCACTCATATATGCATTGCTACACACCCTTTTAACTGCATTTTTGAACCTGTTGTTTGGTTGGAGGTGTACATCATAAAATTCCAAGAAGTGTGAATTTTGAAGGATAGCTGTATTTCAGTTCACAAACTGGTCTGAGAAACATTCCTAAACATTAGGAAGAACTTCCTGACAGTAAGAGGTGTTCGACAGTGGAATTTGCTGCCAAGGAGTGTGGTGGAGTCTCCTTCTTTGGAGGTCTTTAAGCAGAGGCTTGACAACCATATGTCAGGAGTGCTCTGATGGTGTTTCCTGCTTGGCAGGGGGTTGGACTCGATGGCCCTTGTGGTCTCTTCCAACTCTATGATTCTATGATTCTATGATTCTAAGTGTGGCTCAAACAATAACCATTTCCTCGCCCATTCCTACCTGTGACTCATGTATTTATCCTTTAGATGCTAAGCTAATGATGCAATGATTCTTCTGATTCAGACAGATGTGTTAGCATTTCAACAGAATCTAATCCTCCTAATAATAATAATAATAATAATAATAATAATAATAATAATTTAATTTATATCTCACCCTCCCCAGCCAAAGCTGCTCACCTTCCTCTGGGCTCCCCAGAGCAGCTAACAACAACACAGCATTCTAAAATCAATTCATTTTAAAATCAATTCAAAATCAAATTAAATTAATGGCAACCATTGGGCTAGAGTTCTGTGAGGATTACCAAAGTAGGGGGTCAGACTGTGCCTTAGCCAAAGGCCTGGAGGAACAGCTCTGTCTTGCAGGCCCTGCAGAAAGATGTCAAGTCCCGCAGGGCCCTAGTCTCTTGTGTTCCACCAGATCTGGGCCATGGCTGAAAAAGCCCTGGCTCTGGTTGAGGCCAGCCTAACCTCCCTGTGGCTCGGGACCTCCAAGATGTTTTTGTTTGAAGACCGTAAGGTCCTCCGTGGGACATCCCTAAGATTTTGCACTCGTTGCATTTCAAGTTCCTGAAATAAAAATCTGATATGAAACCAAACTGGAAAAATATGCCTAAACATTTCAGCATCTGCAAAAAAACAAAAAGCAAAAAACACTTAAGCTCAGCCCACTCAACCGATTTAAATTCATTTAATTACACTTTCTGTAAAGAAGTTCACAGCTTTGTTCTTACCAGATGGAAACAGCCCCTTATGTGCTTAAATTATGCCAGTAGCTATCTTATTTTCTGCTACTTTTCTTTTTCTTTTTCTCAGTGATGACTATTATGCTTTTTTTAAAAAAAAAAATATTTCCAATAAACACATTATAAACACGGAGCAAATTGTCAGCTTTGTTAACTGCAAGGGGTAAAGGAAGCAGCAGAAATAGCTAGAGTATACATATAAAGGAGCTGGACACCTGCTCTGCGAAGTAGCCTATTTATAGATAAAGCTGCCAGCAGTGACATTGTAAAAAGAAAGTTCTCCTTTGCACTAACTTGGCGTTTGTGGATTGTTGGTCATTTGTCGGAGGATGAACACACCTCTTCACATCTGAAAGAAGAATGATCCATAAAGCATTGCTTCATGTTGGCAATACAATCCATAGTTAACATCAGAGAGAGAGAGAAAGAGAGGTGTGTGTGTGTGTGTGTGTGTGTGTGTGTGTGTGTGCCGGTAGTCACCATGAAGTTCCTACAGTAAGTTCCACACTTTTAACATTTTTTTTTGGGGGGGGGAGGGAAGGTGCTGGTACTGTATACCCTTGAGCACTCCCAGAAAAAAATCCCTGGGCAACATCATCCAGATCAAGAGGAGCAGGTGACAGCAAAGGTTGCAAGGTTTTTAGCTGGGGCAATTAGAATAAGATCCATTATTTGACTATTGATCCAAACCCCCAATACAGTGGTAACTTTGGTTTACAGCCACAATCCGTTCCAGAGGTCCATTTGTAAAAAAAACAAAAACAGGTTGTAACCCAAGGCGTGCTTTCGTCAATTGGGCTTCCAAAATTTTCTTTGTTCATAATCCAAAAAAAAGGGGGGGGTTGTAATCCAAAAAACTGGGACACGCACTTCTGGGTTTGATGTGTTTGTAATCCAAAATGTATGCAAACCAAGACATATGCAAACCTAGGTACCACTGTATGTATTTTATATAATTGACTTTTTACCTTTATCTTCTGTATGCTGCATTTTGTTTGTTTTATTGCTATGGCAGGTGGCTGATGCAAATAAAGATTCATTCATTCACCCAGATCGATTCAAATTCTCCTATTAAATCAAAGTATACACCTCAAGAGCCATTGGCACCATCTTGCTGCTTTTGCACCACCTCTTTCAGTGCATGGGAGGTATCCAACCCAGTATTTCTGATAGCACAAGCAATGGAATGAATCTGCTGCCTCTCCTCCCGCTTCACATCCCTGCAACCCCAGGAGATTTAGGGGGCACATGGGAAGAGGAGGAAAGAGTAGGTAAGTTTGGTTGCACAATCAAAAGTCCTTGCACTCACAGAACTACTTCACTGGATACCACAAGCAATGCCCTGCCATTTGTTAATTGGTAACACTAACATCCTTATGTGCCTTTCAGTGTAAGCAGTTGCTCACTCATCAAACATCTATGACCTTTGCAGAAACCATCTTAGCAGACACCTCTATGCCTCTTGTTTCCCATGGAATTTTTTTTTAATTACAATATCTTTATTGTGGTCCAAAGACCCATCGAACAATTTCGGAACAAAATACAGTTAAGACAGCCAACCACAAAAGAGAGAGGAACCAAGGCAGTGTTGGGATACTGCCAGGGAGATAGAGTCCATCTGAGCCCCAAGCTCGGATGCCGGACGATCCATCGACCTCCCGTAGTCAGGCAATATCAGCAATTCAGCGACACTAAGCCTCTGGCTTAGAGCACACTCTTTCAGCAGAATTCACACAACAGAAGTTGCACAGCATGAGAGCAGAACTGCATATTTACAGTTTATTAGGCATTGGTCAGAACAAAGAAATCATGACCGTCTCCTCCGACTGCTCAGGCAAGACAGGCAAAATCGAAAGGAACATATAGCATAAACATCCTGTGAGACAGGAACTTACGCAGGGTGTTATACAAACATCCTGCTCCCTTTTAAGGTGGAGCGGAAATATCCTAACATCCTCCCCCTTTCCGTGTAACCTGTAGTACCTGTGGTTCAACCCAATTGCAACTTTTGTGCATAAACCTTCAGTTGTTCTCTGTTAACAACCTTAGACAACAGATCAGCAGGAATTTCATTTCCTGGCATGTAGGACACTTGAATGAGTCCTTTCTGAATACACTCTCTTGCACGATGTAGCTTAATCTGCAAGTACTTGGTCCTTTGCTTGCAACTCTCCGAGTTCAGCAAAGCCAAACAAGATCTATTGTCTTGATACACTTGTATAGGACATTTCACAGAAACCCCAATGTCCTTAAACAGTTGCATCAACCATTCACAATCCATGAGTGAAAATGACAGAGCATTGAGTTCTGCTTCACAGGAACTTAGGCTAACTGTCGTCTGCTTTTTGCACAACCAGTCAAACAGGCAGTGGTTGTACATGTAGCATACTCCAGAAGTGCTTGTACCATCCGTGGTGTCACTTCCAAAACTTGCATCTGCAAAGATTTCAAGACCTCCAGTCTTCTGACTGGTGAACCTCAGCCTGTAGTGCATAGTCCCTTTCAAATACCGGGCTATGCGCTTCAGAGCTTTCCAATCCTGAACAGTAGGATTGTTAGCATGTCTGCTAAGCAGGTTAGTGCTTACAGCAATGTCAGGTCTTGAACATCTAGCAATGAAATTCAACTTGCCTAGAATACATCTGTACAGCGTTGTGTCAGAAAACGCTTCAGCAGTACTGTCTACCTGGTAACCTGTCACCATCGGTGTGTCTGCTGGGTTTGCATCAACCAAATTCAACCTGGTTAATACATCAGCAATTTTCTGTGTTTGGTGTACCAGAAAATTACCTGCTTGGTCCCTCTCCACCTGCAGAGAAAGATAGTTGGATACTTCACCAAGATCCTTCATGTCAAAGTGCTCCTTTAGCTGAGCTAGGGTGCTTTGATAGAAAGCCTGATTCTTCCAAAACATCAGAAGATCATCAACAAAACATAAACAATACAGTTTGTTTTGCCCCTCCTCCTTGACAAACACACATGGATCAGCTTTGCCCTGGTGAAAACCTAGAGAAAGCAACGTTTCAGTGAGTTTTGTGTTCCAACACCTGGCACTCTGCTTGAGACCATATAAGGATTTCCGCAGTTTACAGACCATTCCCTTCTGTATCTGCATCCCATCAGGTGGAAGCATGTACAGCTGCTCGTTCAAAATCCCGTACAAAAAAGCTGTATTTATGTCATGATGGGAAACATGCAGTTTCTCCTCCGCAGCGATCTTGAGCATCAGCCGAATGCTCTCATATTTGACCGTGGGTGAGTAGGTCTCGTGGTAATCCTGCCCTGGTACCTGTGAAAAACCTCTGGCAACCAATCTGGCTTTGTGTCTGACAACCTTGCCATTCTGGTCTGTCTTGGCCTTGAAGACCCATTTGCTGCCAACCAGTCTCATTCCTGGGACTACCGGTACCAGCTCCCAAGTTTGGTTCCTATTCAAGGAATCAACTTCAGCCTTCATGGCATTAAGCCAAGGCTCAGCATCTTTAGAGGTTAACTCCTGGACCTCTTTGAAGCTTGAAGGTTCCCACACCTTCTCTGAGCTACTAAGAACAGCAGTTGCTGTCTTAGCAAACTCATCAGCAAATCTCTTTGGAGGTCTGCCTTTGGTCGCCCTTTCAGACCTGCGAACTAGACGCAAGTCTTCTGGACTCATCTCCTCTTTCTTAGGAGAAAAATGACCAATGGTGAACAGTGGTTCTTCCAGTTCATTGCCAGACTCATCAGATGGTCTGACTGAGGCCTTTGCGCTCTTGTAGTCTGCTGTGTCATCACTGTCACTGACAGCAGCAGCAGCGCCGCCCACTGAACTGGAATCCGAACTCTGATCATCATCATCATCATCATCATCAGTTTCCTCAGCTTGATCTGCTTTCTTCACATCACCTTCATCCTCCTCTGGGTAACTCTGGAAAATTCCCACATTTTCCCCCCACTTAGGATTGTACTCAACACTCCTTGTGAACTTTATGGATTTAGAGTTAGTCATCCATACTCTGTATGCACCTTTTTCGTACCCCATGAACAAACCATGTGCCCCACGCTTCCCAAGCTTGTTGCTTTGTGGGGTGTGTACCCACATGTCAGAACCAAAGATTCTCATGTGTTTGACATTAGGCTGCTTACGAAACATTTTCTCATAGGGAGTGCAGCCAATAGGTGATGACAGTCTGCGGTTAAAAGAATAAACAAAATTCGAGAGAGCTTCCCCCCAAAACTTCTCAGGGAGGTTGGCATCATGCAACAAGGTTTTTATTCCTTGCAGCAACGTTTGATTTGCTCTCTCCGCAAGCCCATTCATCCATGGCGATCTAGGCGTCGACAAGTCATGCTGGATTCCCTTCTCAGTCAGGAAAGCTTCAAACTGCTGAGAAGTGAACTCCCCGCCCCGATCAGTAAACAGACAGCCAATACGTTTACCATGAGCATTCTCCAACCAAGCACAGAATGCCTTGAACCTAGGAAATGCTTGCGATTTCTGCTCGAGCATAAACACATGAATGTACCTGGAAAAAGAATCAATTAGAACCATGAAGTACCTTGCTCCTCCCAAAGAGGGCGCTAGAGGACCTACCAGGTCTGCATGAACTAACTGGTAGGGTTTGGAAGCCTGCCTGCTAGACTCCTTGCCTTTTGGAGCAACCTTCACCTTGTTCTCTGCACAAGATACACATTTCATGTGAAATTTACAAGGTTTGATGTCCAAACCTTCAACCAACTCAGGCATCTTGGCTAGCGCTTGCCAAGAGAGGTGACAAAATCTTCGATGTGCATCATGAATGCAACCTGCATGAAGAACCTTGTTAGTTTGTGCAACACAACAAGTATCAGCATTAGATATAACAGGAACATCATCATAAGTTAGACAGAACAAACCATCCAACAACTTTGCATGCAAAATGTCCTCTTTGCCTTTTCTGATGACACAGACAGTCCTCTTGAAGGTAATTTCAAAACCACGCCCATTGAGCTGTGGGACACTAAGCAAATTGTCCGCAGCTCCTGGAACAAAAAGTACATCTCTGATGGTAGTATGCAAACTTGCAAGTTTCACAGTCCCAACTCCTGCAGCTTGCAAAGTCCTTCCATCAGCCAGGTGGATCTCTCCATCTTGAGGTGTGAAGGAGACAAACAGATGGCGGTCTTTGGTGAGATGGCGCGTGCAACCTGAGTCAACAATAAACCTGGCCTTCCCCTTCGAAGCAGATTTGCTGGCAAACAAAACCTTGTTTTCCACCAGCGTGGGCTTTTGCAGCTTGCCCCCCTGCTCCTGGCCATCAGACTTGCCTTTAGCCTTTGGTGGAGCTGTGCCAGCAAACATAGCCGTGTTTTTCCCTGGCTTTCCACTCCCCTTCTGCTTCGGGCCATCTGCAGGCTTTTTCCTTTGTTTATTTCCAGTCTTTCGACAAAACTTCTGAGTATGACCTTGGTTCCCACAGTTCCAGCACTTCACAGCTGCCAACGCTTTGGCTCCCCCTGGAGGCTGGAATGCTGTCCCACATTGCTCCCCCTGAAGCGCACAAGCCGATTCAGCTGCATTTCTCCTGTCGTATTCATTTTGCAAAGTCGCCAAGACCTTTGTAGCAGTGAGGTCTTGCGCAGGGAGGGTCGCCAGCTGACTTGACACGGCATGATAGCTTTCATCCAGGGAGTCCAGGATGAGAATTGCAAACAGTGACTCAGGCATATTGAAACCTCTCTGAGTCAATTCCTGTCGGAGATGCTGCAAATGTAAAACGTGGGCTCTAAGGTCTTCCCCTGGCTCCAAACGCTTCCTGTGCAGCTTTCTGAAATAAAGCAACACAGACCCAGCCTCTTGTCGGAGATGACAGGCTCTAAGCCCGTCCCACATCTCACGGGCACTGGCCTTGCCAGCCAGGGTGATTAACTCTTCAGGAGCTACTGAGAGCAAAATTACCCCCATGGCTTTCGAGTCCTGTGCCCTCCATTCATCTGTCACAGGGGCTGGGGGGTCCTCAGAAATAGTATTCCACACACCAAGCCTTCTCATCTGGCCCTCACAGTACCTTGCCAAGGTCTGATAGTTGTGGCCATTTAGCTTTAGTGGACACGGAGCAGCTTCAGAGGATTGTAAAAGATCCATCTCAGCTATTTGCTTCAGCCGTGAGCCTTTTAAGACGTCTTATCTCGGCAGCTCATAAATCACGATGCCTCTGGCTCGGCTCCCAGGCCAATTAGTTTAGCCGGACATCAAAGACGTCTTCCGCGGCAAACAGAAAAGCCTCTGCTTTCGCTTTTCCAACATACCTTTCAGCAGTCTGTCGCTGTCTTACTCTCCTGCAAGTGCCGTGAATCTGGGCCCGAAACCTGTTGTTGGGATACTGCCAGGGAGATAGAGTCCATCTGAGCCCCAAGCTCGGATGCCGGACGATCCATCGACCTCCCGTAGTCAGGCAATATCAGCAATTCAGCGACACTAAGCCTCTGGCTTAGAGCACACTCTTTCAGCAGAATTCACACAACAGAAGTTGCACAGCATGAGAGCAGAACTGCATATTTACAGTTTATTAGGCATTGGTCAGAACAAAGAAATCATGACCGTCTCCTCCGACTGCTCAGGCAAGACAGGCAAAATCGAAAGGAACATATAGCATAAACATCCTGTGAGACAGGAACTTACGCAGGGTGTTATACAAACATCCTGCTCCCTTTTAAGGTGGAACGGAAATATCCTAACAGGCAGTCATTTTGTTTTGTCTCAAGCATGATGATCATTGTTTCTTTTAACGTCCGAGAGAAACTCTGCCACGGCCAGTGTAATATCATTAGACCTGTCATCCAAAATATATTTAATATGGGAGGCTTCAGATTTTCCTCCAGATTTTTTAATTATAACAGACTATCTATTGTTTTGTCTTCTAAAACTATAATTGCCTTCAGACTCCTTTGCTTAGTATGTTCTCAAGAGCAGTCCTGCTGGCAAATACTCTGCTTTGCGTTCTCTTAGAATTCGTCTTTGCTTCCCCATCAGTCCATAGTCTTCTTCTGTGGAAGCCCTCCTACAGCCTGGGAGCATTGTCCCCCTCCTTCACCAATCAGCAGCAGCAGATCTGTTTTTTCTTTCTTTCTTTCTTTTTACCGTGGTGTAATGTGCTTTGAAGACATATGCTGAAATCCTCTGCACATCTCCTTGGGGACAAGACCTCCTGAACACAGCAGGAGTTGCTTTTGTGTAAATATGCATACGGTTGCATGCTTTTAGTCTGGGAAGACAAGCTGTATACCACGCATGAGTAATCCTATTGAAATTTGCAGTTGTAGTTGTATAAAATTGCCAGTAAGGCAATAAATGTAAGTACTAGTATTTATGACACACTTTCAAGTGGTCATTTTCAGAAATGGAATTGCCTTCACAATAAATGTAGAAACTGCATCCACACTGCTCATTGGCCACAGTTAATAATCTTACCGCTTGTGGGTACCCTAGTGGTAAATTTATCTATTCCTCTGAGTTGCTTGATTTCTCTTTCAGGATGTTTTGGACAAACTGCTTTCCCCCTTGTAATATAGAGAAATACTCATTGTTTAATTCATGCAGAAAAGCTCCATGGAATACATGCCTTGACATAATTTAAATTATATCTGGCTCTGCTTTCCTGTGTTCATATTTTAAACTCTGCCTTGTGAACTTTAAATTTAAGCATTTCTGGCATTTGAGGTCAGAAATCTTCACTGCAGAATTGTATATCCTTTGGATAATATATTATAACAGATCATAAATTATCTAAACCTGTTTTACAATGCTGTTGAAGAACCCTAGTTTCAATTTTTGTCCATATTTTAAAATTGGATGCTCTGAAGGGATATGGCTTTTTCTGTCCAAAAGTCACTGGAACTATCTTTTCATGCATGAATGCTAACAAATGTAGGTGAGTGTAAGGTAACAAAGCTACATTTTAACCAACAGCAGTTCTTGCTTGTGTAGATAGCTCTTATCTTGGAAAGATGCTGGAAGGCTAGCAATGAGATGTGATCTTCCAGAAGCTATTGCAATGATTTTAATAGGTAGACCTTGAATTTGAACTCTCAGTTTTGTTAATATAAAAACTAGCTCCTATTTGCTTCCTGGCTCAGTAATCCAAAAACTGTTGCTAAGTAGGGATGGGAAAGAAATTTAATTCAATTCACACTAGAAGGCCACCCTACCTAGTTCACACTTTCCAAAACAATACACAAAATCGAAACACAACAATCCTTTGAAATTTGCACTTCTCTGAATTTTCAGATGTAGTTCTTCCACCAAGTAATGTCTACAGAAACACATTTACTATGCTTAAGTGTGCATAAGAAACAATGTATTTGTTCGAATATACAAAAATGTATTAAACTAGGCAATTTTTTCAACAAAAAATGTATATTAGGAAAACTCACACTAAAATGTGAATGACCTTTCATGAGGATAAAACTCACAAACTGATATATTCACCCACCCCTCACTGCTGACCAGTTAAAACCCTGAAGATAGATAGATCTGGGCATTTTAGTTCACCCACAAACACACTCTCTTCTCCCTGCCCTCACATATCCACTGAAAAAGGAAGGGAGAGAACAAAGTAGATCTAAAATATCCCTCTATTGTCATTGTTAGCCATGCGAAATGAATCTCCATGTTCTGTGATAATGATATGGTTAGTTTTTCTACTGTCTTTTGTAAAATTTAAAATGCATATTTCCTAAACTCAATTTTAAATCAGAAGCTAATAATAGAAAGCATGCAAATCATAGCAGTGCATTCATTATTGATTTAAAATGTAAGCTGAACAGTGTGGTGTAGTGGTTAAGAGAGGTAGACACGTAATCTGGTGAACCAGGTTTGCTTCCCCGTTCCTCCACATGCAGCTGCTGGGTGACCTTGGGTTAGTCACACTTCTCTGAAGTCTCTCAGCCTCACAGAGTGTTTGTTGTGGGGGAGGAAGGGAAAAGGAGAATGTTAGCTGCTTTGAGACTCCTTAGGGTAGTGATAAAGCGGGATATCAAATCCGAACTCTTCTTCCTCTTTGTAAACAGCATAGGTTTGATGCAATTCCACAGAAAGTGCAGAGCCAAGGGGGACACACACATCACGGGGTACAATGGTGTCTTGTTTACTGCTCCCCTCTTGCATCAGTGCAAGGCTGAATTGCCTCGTTCCAAATGAGAGAATGCATTATGGCAGTTGTAGGAGGAGGCGAAAGAGTGGGAAGGACCAACATTGCAAAAGAGCAGGGCCAGACTAACACCCTCTTGTGTGCATGAACCATACACATAGGGAGACAGACGGCCGCACATACCTAGACACACACCTGCAGGCAGATACCAACATAAACATACTCTCACCTGCAGCCA
This sequence comes from Podarcis filfolensis, assembly GCF_964270895.1. Lineage (NCBI taxonomy): Eukaryota > Metazoa > Chordata > Lepidosauria > Squamata > Lacertidae > Podarcis > Podarcis filfolensis. The sequence goes on along the minus strand of NC_139604.1, from coordinate 75,575,303 downwards.
TAGCTTGAAAAACAGAAATTAGAACTAGAACCAATGACAGACAGAAGCAACTAAATCCAGTTTTGCCCCCATTCATTCTCTGCAGTGTTTTACAATGGCAATACTGAGATTGACAGCAGGAAACTGACAACTGATTGTAAGTAAGAAGGCCAGCAGGTGGGGGCAGACTGAGGTTGGTGGGGCAGCCCCCAACTTGCCTTGGTGCAGCAGCCTGCACTGCTTATAACAAATCAAATTTGGCATGGGAAAATCACTAATGTAGGCAGGTATTAAGAATCCAGACCAAATTTCCCACTGGAGATCATCATTGTCAAAGTTCATAGTACCAATCACCTCTTGAGCAGGCACATGTGTGCACATCTATTACTTCTGTTCAATTGGTGGATTGCATCTGTTGCCATTAGTTGTACAGAAATGATCAGCTGAAAACAGAGCTGAAGCAGGAAATGAAAATGGCTGCTGCACCATTGCAAAACTCTTTCCCCTCCCACCCATTGATTTATAGTAATCTGCAGACTATGATAGCGGCAGCTAAAGAATGCAGAAGTAAATCTCAACCAGCTCTTAAAATGAGATGGATGAGAGCTGCCAATTAGTTATCATTTACTGAAAAGCTATACAATATTTTATTGCGTGCAGTGGCATTTGAAACACTTTCCATGCAGAAGGAAAGGTTTTGGTCTCCACACGCCAACTACGTTAAACATCTAATTGAATTACATTTGCAGCTGTTAATTAACATAATCAAAGTAGACTCAGGTAGATAAGTTGCTATTATTATCGTATAGTGAAGGGAAGGCATTCAGCATTAACAACTAGTGTCTTCCATTTCCATGGGAGTATTAAAATCCCAAATGCGTAATTCAATTTTATACTGCAAGGCAAAGGAGATTTGCAAAAGAGTTTCTGAGGGCGCGCTAGGTGTGTTCGGAGAACACTTTTCTATGCTGCTGTGGGGTTGCAGGCAGAGAGAATGGAAGGATTATATTTACAACCCCAGAGACGGGAATAGGAACTTGAACTTTTGAGTTGCTTACTTTCCTTCATTATTACCAAAACACAGACTGACAGTGGGCTAATATAAAGCATCTTAAAGCTTTGTTTGTTTGTTATTTAGGGCTGATTTTTAAAAAAATGTTAATATATTGATTTCCAACAAACTTTCAGATAGCTTATCAACAAGACAACCCATCATAGGCAAGTTTGTGTCCTAGACCTAGAATATAGGAAGAGAGGAAGGAATGTTCCTTGTATCACATCCATCCGGTCAAGTATTGTGAGCTCTGAGAGGTAACAGCTTTCTGGGATGTCTAGCAGAGATACTGTATTTCCTATCACTGCTATCTGATCCTTGATGCCAAGGATTTAACCTGGCACCTTTTGCATGGAAAACAAGTGCTCTACCATTGAGTGACAAATGTTTTATTGGTTAAGTGGTGACACTTAAAAAGGTAAAGGTACCCCTGCCCGTACGGGCCAGTCTTGACATCCTCTAGGGTTGTGCGCTCATCTCACTCTAGAGGCCGGGAGCCAGCACTGTCCGCAGACACTTCCGGGTCACGTGGCCAGCGTGACGAAGCTGCTCCGGCGAACCGGCACCAGAGCAGCACACGGAAACGCCATTTACCTTCCCGCTATAAAGCGGTACCTATTTATCTACTTGCACTTAAGGGTGCTTTCGAACTGCTAGGTGGGCAGGAGCTGGGACCGAACGACGGGAGCTCACCCCGCCGCGGGGATTCGAACCGCTGACCATGCGATCGGCAAGTCCTAGGCACTGAGGTTTTATCCACAGCGCCACTAGCTATTCCTAAAAAGAACTGTAATGCTCACTCTGGTCAAATGATGCTTTGATGGCAATGCATGCAGTGAAAAAAGAGGCCATATCCAAAAGTGAAGGGGGCAACAGAGAACATGCAACCTACTGTACAAGGCAAGTCTAGGAAAAAGACTATGATGCTCTCACCATGGCTTGAGCTGGGCATCAAAAACACAGCATCACAGGTCACAGGAGCCCTGCTTTCCCTGTTTCTTTGCCATATTTACTCTTTGAGTACAAATGCTCTACATCAGCAGTGGGGAACCAGAACTAGCTGGTGGACTGGATCCCTACAATTTGTTTCTGTGGGCCAGCTTTGACAAGTGGTTGGAGCTGCCCACCAGTGGATCACTTGATGGCACAATGACATCAGGTGACCTGTTTTCCTCTGCCCCTGTGGATTGATTTGTAAGCGCCACCCATAATCAAGTATATATGTACTCCCACCCCTGATACCAAGTTGTTAGGCTAATTTGGAAGGCGAGTCTGATCAAGGTATGGAAGGGTACAATGGCAAAGATGAATAGAACACCTGTGATTCATATTGCAAAGGAATTCTAGAAAGTTGTCAGCCATTTGTCTATGATAAATCAAACAAACACCACAGTTGCCTCATTACGTAAATCATGTTCAAAATACCACAACACACACGTAACTGGCTGTAAAGTAACATTACATTGTAATCATTGGACTTGACAATCTTTGGACTTGACTATCCTTGGACTTTATGACAATAAAAACATATAGAAGATTAATAGTAATATGATATGTTATTGTCATCAGGAACAGTGCTTTGCATTTTTTTGATATGGCGATTAGATTACAGTTTTATTATATATAATGTTATGTTACTTTACAGCCAGTTACGTGTGTGTTGTGGTATTTTGAACATGATAAATCAAAGGCAGAATGGGGACAGTCCTTGTCCATATGCTTTCTCAAAAAGCAGTTCAAATGTTGTATTGCAACATGGAGTCTAAGGATTCTAGGTAGAAAAATAGCTGAAGGTAATTCTTGTCCCCACTACCCCAGTATGTGTATGGGACTACAAATTGCCAGTGCTGTTTAGTATCCCTCTTTAATATCAATGTCTGGCCTACAAAGAGCCTTTTTAGGCTTCTCATAGGGCTTGTGGATACTCTTGCCAATCTTGCATAAATCAAACCCCTGCGTCCAGTCACACTTCCCTGCGTCGCTCTGCTGGAAGTTGACGCGGCAGGGGAGCAGAGCTGCAGCGGTCCCGTCCGTGTGAGATGAGGGATAAATCAAGTCCAATGACAGCTCAGTTCTTATCTCTAGAAGCGTTTATTTACAAAGCAATAAAACCGTCCGAAACTTCAGACATTCTCTTCCGTGCTCCAGGAGCACACACGCAGCTTCTGCTGCTCACCGAGAAGTGAAACTGACTGAGGAAACAGAAAGACTTTGTGCGTCACTTCTCTGCGACAAGCCCCTCCTTCTGCTCCCCCTCCTTTTCTTCTCAGACACAGGACACACCGGAGTACTGACCCTGTCAGTTCCAAACTCCACACCCCCTCTTGTCCTGCGTCTGGAGATAGTAGCCATCAAAGCTTTCCCCATACACAGACCCTCACAGAACTCCTCGTGCTTCTGGAAGGTTAATGGTTTTGTGAAACCATCAGCGAGGTTCTTTGTTGAGGGACAGTATTTCAGAGCAACTAGCCCCTCATGAACGCTCTGACACACATTTCGGAAGCGTATATCTAAATGTTTCGTCCTTGCCTTGAATTGCCCTGTCTCAGCTAATTTAAGGCATGGTTGGTTGTCCTCATGCACCACAACAGGCTGACAATCCTCCTCACAGATTTCCTCGACCAAACACACATAGAACTCCAGTTCTCTGCAAACCTCTGATAGCGCACTGAATTCAGCTTCAGTAGATGAAAGCGCTATGAGACTTTGCTTTCGGGACCTCCACCCAATCACTGAGTCCCCAAACTTCACCACTAGGCCTGACACTGATTTGCGGTCCTCAAGGTTAGCCCAATCCGAATCCACCCAGGCGGTCAGCTTGACATCACCCTCAGCTGACATCTTGAGGCAAAAGTCTTTGGTATCTTGCAGGTAACGTAGCACCCGCTTAACACCATTCCAGGCCTGCACACTAGGACTTGAAGCTTCTCTACTGAGCAGATTGACAGCAAACGCTATGTCTGGTCTGCTCCACTGTGACAGATACAACAAACTACCCAGAGCTGACTGAAAGAGTTCAGTGTTTTCGAACACCACGCGTTCTACTTGCTGACACTCCTTCACGTACCCTGTCTCCATGGGTGATCTGGCACCTGCACAATCAGACATCCTGAACTTCTCAAGCAACTGCTCAATCTTACCTTTCTGGCGAAGCAAAAAGCTTCCATCACTTGCTCTTGCGATCTCTACGCCTAGGTAGGACTTGACATCTCCAAGTTGCTTCAGCTTGAACCGCTTACCAAGCTCCTTAGCAAACTTCTCCACCTGTTCACTTGTCCTTGTCATCAACAAGATGTCATCAACAAACACCTGTGCCACTTGCTGTTGCAAGCCTGAATCTCTAATGTAAAGACAACTGTCTGCAAGAGATCTCTTAAAACCTAGCTTTTCTAAAGCTTCATGTAGGCACATATTCCAATTCCTGGCAGATTGGCGTAACCCATAGATGGATTTGTGCAACCGCCACACAACGCCTGGTTCACTGACTTCGAACCCTGGAGGAGGACGCATGTACAACTCCTCCTGGAGATCTGAGTTCAGGTAGGCGACATCTACATCAAAATGGTTCACCTTCCAACCTCTCTGTGCTGCTATTGCCAACAGCATTCTCAAAGTCTCCGCCCTAGAAGTTGGCGAATAGACCTCTGTGAAATGGACCCCGCGTTTCTGCGTAAATCCATGCGCCACTAATCTCGCTTTGTACTGTGGCTCTCCTGCTTCTGTGGGTTTAAGACGGTAAACCCATCTGCAGCCTACAGCTTGCTGGTTAGCCGGCAGCTGTGTGAGTGAGAACACTCCTAGAGACTCCATTGAGTTCATCTCCTTCTGCATCGCCTCATGCCATTTGCTGGCTTCTTCCCGAGGCAACTTCTGAACATCCTCAAAGGATTCAGGTTCACATCTAGCCACACCAACCCAGACACTTGTGGCTTCATACCTTTCAGGTGGCTTCCCTTTGGTTGATCTTGCTGACCTCCTCAGCGTGAATTCTGGAACTGCGCCTGATTCACCTGGATCAACCCTCCTTTCTTCCATGTCAGCATCATCCCCCTCTGACCTGCTGCGCCTTTTAGGGCGAACAGCTGGTTCTGCTGGCGAGGATGGTTCCCTCCTTGGCTCAGACTTGACAGAGACCTGTGGAGGGGTCCTGGGACTCCCTTTTGGAGAGACACGGAGCAACTCCCTTGGAGATCCCTGCTCTGGACTCTGTGGCTGTGGACTGTGCTCATCAGCAACAGGTTCAGCCTCACCCTCTTCCTCTTCCTCATCTGATTCTACCAGGATTTCCGGATTTCCGTGAAGCCGCTTCCACCCACTCTGCTCGCAAAACTCAGCACTGCCGCTAATAAGCAGCCTGGACTGGTTGCCAGCAGGGTATGCGAAGCGCCATGCCTTTGAACCCGGCTCATAGCCTACAAAGATCATCTTCCTGGATCTTGGCTCACCTTTTCTGCGCATGGCCTTTGGAATCAGAACCCAAGCTGTAGATCCAAAGGTGCGCAGAAAATGGACCTTCGGCTTTTTCCGATGAAGCAGAAAGTACGGTGTGTCCCCTACACTGGAATTGAACACTCTGTTCTGCAGGAAACAAGCCGTTCGGAAACTTTCGGCCCAAAAGCGCTGTGGCAGACCTGAGTCTGCCAGCATAGCATTCGCTGACTCCTGCAGCGTGCGAAACTTCCTCTCTGCAACCCCATTTTGTTGCGGAGAGTGGGGGGCCGTCAGTCGATGACTGATACCCTTCTGCCTGAAGAACGATTGCAGCGCAGAACCTGTAAACTCCCCCCCACGATCGGATTGAAAGGACACTACTTTGGTAGAGAACCGTAGTTCTACCGCTGTGATCCAATCCCTGATCAGTGCAGCTGCCTCTGACTTCTGTTTCAGTGCAAATAGCCAGGCATGTTTTGTAAAATCATCAACCAGAAGCAAAACCCACTTAGAACCAGCTAACGAAGGTGTCGGCATGGGTCCCGACAAATCTGAATGAACAAGTTCAAAGGGTTTACTGGTTTTCCTCTCAGACCTGGGATATGAGCATGTTACAACCTTTGATTGCTTACAGGCTTGACAATCTAGGTATTTGTCACATGCCTTGAACCTGCACCCAATGGTGTTGTCTGTGGCCTTCTTCACATATGACCACCCTGCATGTCCAAACCTGCGATGCCATAGGTGTAAGCAATCATGGTGTGGTGGGACATTGGCACACTGCCCTTGGGCATCTTCAATGGACTCTCCACTAGCCCCATTTTCCACCAGCCCCATTTTCCCACCAGCCCCATTTTCAATGGGCATCTCGATCATAAAAAGCGTGCCTCTTCTCTGGACACTGTGGATCTTCTTCCCATTCCTGAAAAAGGAACACACATTGTTAGAAAACAAAACATCAAACCCAGCAGCCATAAGGGCTGGCACACTTAGAAGAGAGTGGGCAAGCTCTGGTACCACAAAAGCTTCTATCCAATGGTCTATGAAAGAGCAATAAAGAAGACCAGTTTCAGTCAATGGTCTTTGAGACCCATCTGCTAAAGTAACATAACGTCCAGTTTTAACTGTCTTGCAGTTCCTCAAATGCCCAGACGATGTCACTAAACAATGCGTGGCGCCTGAATCGATGACGAGAGATAAAGAGTGTCTCTGGTTGTTTTCCACAGATGCCAAGGCGTTGCTAGCACTCCCATCGGTTGCCATGGCGACAGCCTCTCCCGGGCTAAGGCTCTTGTCTTTTCTCAGAGACGCTAGCGCAGCTGTGAGGTGGTGATAAGAAGCTTTGTCTTTGTTTTTCTCCCCGCCTGCAGCTTTCCCACGTCGTTGCTGGGAACCTGCCCTGGGAACCTGCTTTGTTGACATTCCACGCCGGCCAGTGTCCTTGGCAGCCTGGGCCTCTAGCGGATGCTTCCCAGCGCTGTTGGACGTTGCCTCAAAGCACAAACAACTTGCGAAGCCTTTCGCTTTCTCAGAGCTCTTGGAATGGCCTGCCTGGCCTGCCCCCCCACTGCCTTTTGGGGTGCAGCCTGCGCTCTCTTCCACAGCTCTCAGCTGCTCTCCAGCACACAGAGGTGTCGAAGCAGAGAAACAGCTTCCTGGAACAGCCCCCTCTGGTCTGGCTCTCCCTTCAGCCTGGGGCTTGCTCCCTTGGCCCTCGGCTTCCTCACGGCCCCTGGCTCCTGCTGAGCCTTCGCACAGGCTCCTCAGCACCTGCCACGCGGCCTGAGCCGATTTAACGCCCTCCAGGTGGGGCAACAGCAAAGCGTCCACACTTGCTTTCAGCAGGCAAAGCTCTTTCTGCTCTCTTTCACTCAGCAGAGAAGCATGCATGGGTGGGGCTGGCTCCTTCTGGGCTAAACTCCAGAGCCCTGTGGCCACAAACCACCCCCTTGCTCTTCTTGACCAGGCCTCCCAGTTGGCCCCATTCAGCCTCTCACCGGGGTAGCTCTCTTGGCTCTGCTGTGCCTGTGCAGCAGCCATTCTCCTCCCTTCCCGGGGGCTTCAGCGTACTCACAAGTTTGCCAGCAAGCCGGACTTCTGAAGCAGCCGTTCCTTCTGGCTCTTGGCTCCTCTCTCCGGCATCTCCCACTGCCCTTGCCTGGCAGCAGATCACAGCAACACGTCGCTGGCAGCCTTCTCCCTTCTCACACTTATCAGGAAACACGACACGTCCATAACCTCTTGCATAAATCAAACCCCTGCGTCCAGTCACACTTCCCTGCGTCGCTCTGCTGGAAGTTGACGCGGCAGGGGAGCAGAGCTGCAGCGGTCCCGTCCGTGTGAGATGAGGGATAAATCAAGTCCAATGACAGCTCAGTTCTTATCTCTAGAAGCGTTTATTTACAAAGCAATAAAACCGTCCGAAACTTCAGACATTCTCTTCCGTGCTCCAGGAGCACACACGCAGCTTCTGCTGCTCACCGAGAAGTGAAACTGACTGAGGAAACAGAAAGACTTTGTGCGTCACTTCTCTGCGACAAGCCCCTCCTTCTGCTCCCCCTCCTTTTCTTCTCAGACACAGGACACACCGGAGTACTGACCCTGTCAGTTCCAAACTCCACAGCCAAATCACATGTGATTCTCAGTGAGTCACCAAGAATCTCAGGGAGGGGGCGGGAATACCCCCTGCAAGACTGGTCAGCCTATCCCTGCCTAGACTCACTAGAGCATTTCTACTATCTGAGGCTGATTTGGGGCAGCATGACCAGTTTGGTTGCACTGGGTGTGGAGTCTTGGGGGCACTACAGGGGGTGCCACAACTATGAAGCAGAAAGCAAGGCAAGAGGTGGGGGACATTGGGTTTTGGCATCACACAGGGCACCACTGAAATTTGAAATCCTAAGGTCTGCCACTTTTATGCAAGCTTTCAGTGCTGCTGTTTAGTAGAAGACAAATTTACCTGGCATAACAGATGAAGCTTTCAGCATGCGATAGATGCTAGACAGTAACACAAATGAACCATCTATGAAAACAATTGACTGTTTGGACTTCGGGTCTAGTTAGGAAAGTGCCTAAGCTAATTATATTTGCCATCGTTTAAAGTGGTAAAGAGCCTACCTTGAAGTTAATTAGGCTTTTAGAGGTATTCACTGTTCATTATTTTACTCCACTGTGTTTTAACACAGTGTACCCACACTGAGTGTACCCACACTGTGGGCTCAGACAATGGTGATTAAGACTCATGTCCAGCATGAGTAAAAGTTTTCTGTTTTCTGTCCTCCTATTTAAGAATATATTATTTTGCATTTGTGGCAGCAGTATTGTTAAAAGATGGTGATGAGGCCGGACTAAAACTATTCCTGATGTATCATTTTTCTCTCATTCATTGCTGTTTCTAAAATGGTCTAGGATAGCATTGTCTCTAGAAAAAATTACATTATTAGTACTTCAAATATGAGCCAGGGAAATTTATGGGCATTATCTCAACTGCGAAAATAGGAGATAGCATATGACTATCAGTTAAGCGAACAAATTACCAGTCCAATTCTGGCTTAAATTACAAAAATATGAATCTCACGAATTGCCTTTAAAATCAGATAACTTACATTTCCATCACAGGTAGGGAAAATTGGCTCAAGTATTTTGGGTAAAGTAGAGAACATTACAGTTTAATATTTCAGTACCTCTATTTATGTCGTTCCAAAGCAGTTCAAGTATGAGGAGATGATATTGCAGCACAGTTGTATGAGTGAATGTTGCTGCCATTATAATAACAGTCATATAGTACATTTCACCCTAAGTAGTACCAAAGATGCTGTACTATAATGCTGAAATAGCAAAGCACAGTCCATTACTTAATTGTTCAAGTTGGAACCTGAATTTCAGACTGATGACAGTGAGATGCACATTGGATACAAATCCATGTATATTCAGAAAAGATTATAATAGTTCATTTAATAATGAAGCCTAGAAAAAACAGAATAAATGGTAAATGAAGCATAAGAAAATCAGAATAGTGATGCTCAGCCAGCCTAGTGCTTCAGATCTCCAAGTTGCCTTTCCAAATGTTGCTGAAAAGAAAGATAGGGAGGAAAACAGTGGTAGACATGTCACTATTGTGTTCTCCCCATAAATGGTAAGATGGGCATAGATCAATGAACCTGTCCACCTCACAGCCACTTCTGAATCATCATTATGTTTATTAATGAGCCCACAATAATTTTAACAACTTTATGAGAAATTAATGGCATGAGATTTTCATTGCCTAGTTAAAATATTTCTGTTCTCCAAGGATTTTTAAATATTGCTGCTTTGGGCATTTTGCTACTCATATCTAAAGAAATCTCTGGCATAACTCCCTGAGCATTCTCCATGCAAAAGACATAAATAAAACAAATATGTAAGCTGCAGATTGAAGTTTGGATATTGCCATGTGACTTGCTTGCATAGCCACAAACTTGTGTTAGTTTTATTCTTAACTATACACTTTTATTGGCTTCCTACTACTTTAGGATGCAACCCATATGCACACTTACCCAAATGTGCATTATATTGTACATTCAATTGCATGCCTTCCCCAAAGAAGCCTAGGAATCACAATTTAGTGAGTAATCACCTTCCCTTCCTCCATCAATCAAACTTGGAGCTTCTTAAAGCATGAGGGGATATATATTGCCAATTAACAAAGCCTTGCTTTGAATCTTCTACAGACCCTTCCCCTTTTTAATGTTTGGTGGAGGTGGAGAGTGTTTGGAAATTTAAAGTCACTTCCTTTACAACCATATCACATCATACAGCTCTACACTAGGGAAGTAGGAAGCAAAACGTACATTGCAAAGCATTTACCACATTGACTGGAGTTTTATTTACATAGTTCTATAGAGCACACAAGTTGCTGTTTTCTCTTAAGGTTTTGCACAAGTGGCTTATCATTCTGTTCCATTTGAAACAGTTCTATGTATTTTACAATAGTAATGATCTCATCTGTTTCTATCATTGTACATTCTGTTGCTATAACCTGGCCAGGGACCTTGTGGTGAAGGGTGGGTAAGAAATCTTAAAACTAATATGTATTCAGTGAAGGAAAACTATAAGCACATACCAGACCTCATGCAGATATAGTAAAACATCACCTACTTTTCTCTGTGTTTCATCTGCAGAGGCTGGGAGTGAAATCTGCTGAGCAGTACTCATCAACAAATCCCATCACACTCAATGAGGGATTAGAGAGGCTGGGGGCCAAAGTAGGAGCTTGCATTTTACACTGTCCTTTCAGTTTGGCTCTAGCTGTGGACTAGTGATGCAAGAGGGGCAATCTCTCCCACATTAAAAAGGCTTCCAATCAATTCAATGGGGTCCGCCATAGCACTGCAGTACAGCTGCTTATGTGCATCCAGATGTCTGGATCTATATCTGCACTGCCCACATGTACATGTGTTTCCCATGCTGGTTTAGGGCACTCTTATGTTTAACTTTGCTTAACTTTCATGTGCCATTGTTGATAGCAGACTTCTCTCTGAATTTGTCCACATGTGCGATGAAGGCAAAAGAAGAGGAGAAACCAACATGGTTTCCTCCAGATTTTGTTGGACTGCAACTCCCATGATCCCTGACCATTGGCCATGCTGGCTGGGGCTGATGAGAACTGGAGTCCAACAACTTCTGTAGACCACCCCATTAGCTACCACATGATACTGACCATCATGGGTGCCACTCCAAGATACACAAACTCTTGAGCCAAACACCATCACTTCATTATCAGGGCAGATTCAAACAGAAGGTATGGTATGCAATTCACCCACAATATTCTTCTTCTACTCCCTGAAGGCTGTTACTTAATACAGTTAATTCAAGCCTTTTCTCAAACCTAAGATGGCAGAGTAGTGCAGAGGGACAAGAGGGAGTTTGTAGAGTTAATAGCTGTGACCTGCTGCCATTCAGCTCTAAATTTTCCAGGCAACATCTGAGTCCTCTCCCCCACTCAAAGTTTTCTTTAATAATCAGCTGGAATTCTTCTTCATGGATCTTTTTGTGTATGTGCTCTAATGTACATGGTGAGTCTACTATCAGACTCATTCAGATACAGACCAATAGCTGCAGCGAGCTTCATTTCAACTTTCACCTTCACCTTCACCTTCACCTTCGCTGTGTGAGGTAGATATTTTGGTAGCGGGACATGAAAGGGTGTCATTTTTCTTCTTCTATGAATACAATCCTAGGGTGGAAGCATGGAGGATGAGAAAGTGGCCATTTTCTTTTAGAAGACATAATTAAGGGGGAAGTGAGGAACAACATACTAGTTCAACCAAAGTATAGCTAGAGAGAGAGAGAGAGAGAGAGAGAGAGAGAGAGAGAGAGAGAGACTACAGTAATAAAAATACCCTTTGTTCTTTACAGATGGGACATGAGATAATATTGCACCAACTGAGAGCAGTACTGATTTTGCCTAATACTGATGGTTAGAACATTCCCCTTCACATTTGAAATGCATGAAGGGGGCACCATATAATCACTGGAAAGAAGTAGCCCTTGAGCCTGGGCACACTGGTTTTTCTGCTTCCAAATGCCCAGGCATTGGCATGGATGCCTGCACTGAAGAAGCCTATTCATGAACATCAGTTTGTAAATAGTCTTCCAGATTCATAGAATCATAGAGTTGGAAGGGACCCTAAGGATCATCTAGTCCAGTTGGAATATGCAGCTGTCCCATACGGGGATCAAACCTGCAACCTTGGTGTTATCAGCACCGCCCTCTAACCAACTGAGCTATCCATGCTAAGTCCCTTTGGGAGTCCTGGTTGCATGTGAGCAGCTGCTTATGTATAGGCTTATATATTGCACAGGTTCATGCCTAAGGCAGGGGTGGGGAACTCTTTACAACCTGAGGGCCACATTTCCTTCTGGGCAACCTTCCAAGGGCCATGTGTGAAAGGGTGGGTGGGACCCTAGGCAAAAGTGGGTGGAGAAATAAATGATGTGAATTTTACGTTTGTACAGTAGGCCTGTTTCTATACAAACAACTCTCTGTCCTCCAGACAAGCAAGAGGCCTTATCAGAGTTCAAGGGCACATTCCAGCCAGGCAAAAGCATTTGGGGTGTGCAGCAGAGCCAGGGAGGGGCATAGCCTGGAAAGATTTGCAGACAGAGAGGCATAGACGACCACAGGTGTCCCCTGGGTTTAAAGTAATCACAGGATGCCCCCTTCTTTCAGTTCACACGTGGAAATGCTGTCAACATATTAAACTGATAGAGTGGGGTACTGGGCTTTTTCTCTCTCTATGGTATGTATTTTTGTACTTTTATATTGTAAACCACCCTGAGATCCTTGGATGAAGAGCGGTATAGAAATTTAAATAATTTTATTTATTTCACAAACAGACAAACATACATAGAACACTCGCATAAACAGAAATACAAATAATAACCCATATAATAAAAATAAACGAGAAAGAGAAAAAAATATTTAAAAAATTAATACACCCATGTGACTTCGCTCCTCCAAGGCGTGTTCTCCATCACGGAGAGCACGTGTTGCGGTTGGGGATTGCAAGACACCTTGCTGTTTCTGGGCAGATGGTTTGGCCAACTCGTAAGCAGGGGTGGGCTGTTACTGGGGAAATTTAGATGTTGTGATTTAGTGATTGACAGCCCTATTTGTTAAATACAAGGCACGCAGCAATGGACGTCCTCTTTCACTGCGTGCTTCGGATCACCCGCCCTCCCTTCCCTAATGTTAGGCTGTTTGCTTGACCTTGCTATTGCCTGTCATGGGGTCGTCTGCTTTGGGGCAGGGGCCTGGTAGGAATTTTGCCATTTGGCTGATTAGTGTGTGCCACTTGGTTTTCGCCTACCGTGTAGCAAATCGTCACAACTTGTAAGGTTTGCGGTTAGGCATTGGTCTGGAATTGGTTGCTGGAGGGGTATGGATTCGGCTGTGCCTGCCCCCCAAAATGCTGCTGCTGGTGGAGGGGTATGGATTCGGCTGTGCCTGCCCCTCCAAAATGCTGCTGCTGCTGCTGAAGGGTTTTACCATTAAAGGAACCCAGGGGCTCCCCCATGCTTTTGTCCGAAACCCCCTGGCAAGGGGCTAGGGCCACGCAAGCCCCTGGGAGCATTCTGGGGAGAGGTGAGGCATGGTTCCCAGTCCCCTCTCTCTCCCCAGGTGACTTACCCTTCCTGACTTCGTGGGGGGTGCAAATATCAGAGCTGTCCCCGTGCTGGGGCAGTTAGTGCTACCAATGCCTAAGCAACCACTCACATTGCTGTATTTGAATAAAGTTGTGGCCAAAATTATGCCAAAAAATTTAAACAAAAATTAAGTGTCAATTGTGTTTTCCTTTGGGGTGTATTGGGGACCTCGACACACAATACTCATCATCCCTTAAACTTTAAGTTCTTGTTTGCATTGCATCTTATACATCTCATCTTTAATGTTCTGAGTATATTAATTTTTCCTAGGTCTACTTTACAAACTTAGTCTATACATACCAACATGTCTTCCTTAGTACAGTGTTTACTCATATACTCATCAAAACATTGCCATTCTAGCTTTAGTTTCTTATTTGTCTGATATCTTATGGCTGCTATTAATTTCACCATTTCTATAAACTCAGATAATTTACATATCCAATATTCTTTTGTGGGTAAATAATTTCCTTTCCAATTATTTGCAAGTAAAAGCCTGGCTGCAGCTGTTGCATATAGAAATAATCTTTTCTTATCTTGTGCGATGTCTATTAAGCCCAGTAGATATGCCTCTGGTTTTTTTTTCTTCTATGGAAAGAGTGGTATAGAAATTTACTAAATACACATTTGAATAAAATTTAAAAAGTGGAAGACGGAAGAGAAATTAAGATCAGGCCTTCCTAATATGAGGACTGAGAGAGAGACTGCGCATAAGCTTTTGGGCTTTTTGTTGGTGTTCTTTGACAAACCTGCTTTTACTGTGTCAGTTTTGTTGCAAACTTTTCGGCCTCTTTCCTCTGTTTTCTTTATTTTCTGAGACTAGGGAACATCAGAAGAGCCCTGCTCGAACACACCAAAGGCCCATCAAGCCCAGCATCCTGTAATCATAGCGGCCAATCCGACAGCTGTGAGAAACCCACAAGCAGGGACTGAGTGAAATAGCAGTCTTCTCACTTGTGATTGCCAGTAACTGGTATGCAGGGACTTATTTTGACTTTTATACTTCTTATAAACAGCTTAGGAACTCATAGTGCTGCTATGTCTCCTAACATGGGTGCAAAATGGCTCTGTGTTGCTGCTCAGAGCCACTCCAAGTTTCATATTGTGGGAAGCCTCATATTAATCTCAAGGCAGATAACCAGTGGTGGAAATTTCCTTAACACAGACCAAAGGAATGTCAGTACAGTGACAGCAATAAGGGATAATATCACTGAAACTGACCAATTAAAGTCATGGTGCTTCTCGGACAAATTAGAGCAAAGGCAATTAGTGCTGCTGCCATATTCAAAACCAGAGAGAGGAAGAGGAATGCGGAGACAGATTTGTGGAAAACCTATATGGGCTCCTTAATAGCAATTGACCACATCCCCAGACCTACGCAGAGATAAAGAGCAGAACTGAGACAAATTAGTGGCACCCCTGGAGGGCGGGGGGCATGTAGCTCAAGCCCCAAAACCAATTAAGCTTAATCTAGGGATGCCAGGGGAATGACAACAGTGACACATCAGAAGCCAAGCAGCCCCACAGATGTAATTTTCTATATGAAGTGGTGCCAGATACAGGAGTCAGTATTATATATGTTATGCTGGCTGAGGGAACTGTCTGAGCGCAATATCACCTCATGAAACCTGCTAGTTGAAAGGAAGCCTCTTATTTCCTATGGAACTCATTCACAATCCTGTCTGCCTTTCTGTGTAAGTTGGAAACCGGCTGCTGCCCAGCAGAGAGGCCTTCCTGACACTGGAAAAAGTGGTTGTGCTATTATGGAGTGATGATTAATATTCTGACTTCACAGAATGAAGGTGTTTGATACAGAATGTGGTTGACTCTTACCTGTCAAATTCGGCCTTCTAGGGAAAGGAGCAATAAGGATTTGGCCCGACGGTTAGATCCTGTCCCCTACACCTGTCACAGAGGCTCAGTTAAGGATAGACAGACCAATTAATGTGCAATCCCTCTCAGTTCTGCATTGGGACAGGACTAAGTGCATCCTAGCCTGTTTCCCAGATGAATTCACAGAGGAAGGAGCCCAGGGAGCCATTCTAGTCTGTAGGCATCTGGATTACTCATGTTAAGTGTTCAAAGCACATAAATCTGTTTTGGCAGAATGGATGCAGTGTGGCAGCCCCTGGACTTTCTAAAGGGATCTGCAGGATGGCAGGCTCTGCAACACACCCACAATCTGTTTGGGGACAATTTTGAAATCTGAGTTCAGCAGATTCCTCCCTCATCCCTGGGCTCAATGCGTGGACATTCACCAGGAGCTTAGGACACCCTCTATGCCTATGCAAGATGCAGAGATCTCAGCTGTATGGAGAAAGCTTCCAGACCTACCAGTAGCCTTTTTACCACTTCTCATAAGACAGTCAAAAACACCAGACCCTTTTTATTAGTATTTCCTGAAATTCACTTTAATTCTGCTATGAGATCTTTTTTGAAAAACAACAACAACAACAATAGCCACAAACCTATCTAATTAGAAAACACATTAGGTCTGTGCATTTGGGTTCCACGTAGAACTGAACCCAGGAGAAAATAAGTTTAGAATGCAGTGGCACGTTCTGAGTTTGGGAGGCAGTCATTCTGGCAAGAACTCTGTGGTTAAGAGAAAACCATCACTAGAGGAAAAGAGGATAAAGCTATCAGTAGCTACTTGCCACAGCAGCTATGCTCTGCCTCCACAGTCATAGGCACTAATGCTGGAAATCACGAGAAGGGAGGGCCTGATCCAACAGGCTCTTCTTATGTTCTCACTAAGCAGTGGATATGAAGGAAGATTCTCTGAGCCAGCTCTTTTTACCAAAAAGTGTTTCCTACCATGCTGGTCCCAAGATGGTGAAAGAGATGGAGGGGGGAAAGTGGCCGAATGTGGGTGTAGCCTGATGAGTGAGAATATAGATAGAAAATGAAATATACAACACACCCGCAATAACAATTTCAATGTGTGGAATTCAGCTTTCCCTTCAGTCTCGCAGCTCCAAAGGGAAGAGATGAGAGGCTTGGCCAGTCCAAGCTGATATTTCATTTCTCTTGCAGAGCTGTACTCTTTGTCAACCTTCTGTCTGCTGTGATGTCAGGCTTTGAAGCCCCGATGATTGACTGGCTTGCAATACACTCGAAGTCTCGTCAATGAGCAGCTCACCAGGACTTCGAAAGCACTGCCAATATGGTCTGGTTGGGCAAATGGAGAGGCATGGTGGGCTTAATTGGGCCGCTGGGTTGGAGGCTCCCCACCATACAGTTTCTTAAGGTGTCTTTCTCAATGCCTGTTTAACAACATAGCTAAATGAAACCTTTGCATCCCAATTTGCTGTGTTTCTGAATACTGACTTTTAAGGGGAAATAGTAAGGCTTTTACTTTACTGGGGGGAAAAGCCATTATGGGTGTAAACAATGTTAAAAAGCCATTAGACTAAATGTGATTGGGTCATGCTTCTTTGGTCTTTTCTCTCTCCATTGGCCTCTTAAATGTCCATTTAGGTTAGTGGTTCCCAAACCTTTTGAAGCCACCACCATAAACTCGTCCCCAGTGACACCTACCCTATAAAAAAGAATTATTCATAATGAAGGTTTGCATGACCCACTGTGGAGGACAATAATACAATAAAATTCAAAACAGTAAAAATTAATTGCACATTTATTCCAAATCCAATTTAACCTATGCAGTTTAATTAACTCAACAAAATGAATGAACTTGATCTGGTGATACCAGCTTTTCAAAGTCTGATAGTCGTTTACACCTCCAGCATTCCCCTGCTGCCATCTTGCCTTTTAGCACCCCTTAGGAAATCTCTGGGAGGCAGGAGTCTCCATTTTAGAAACCACTGGTTTAGGGCATTATAGGGTTGGCACTGTATTAGTTTCAGGGAAACACTAAGATGGGGAGCTGATTTTGCTGGTGAACTTGTGCCAATGTTTTGAACTTTATGGATGAAAATTAATCTTCTAACCATAGAGGAGGCAGTTCCTCCCATGCAATTACATACAGAAGTTGGAAATTTCACATAACTTTCTGCAGCTTGAGAAATGATTTAAGGCCCTTTATACTTGTCCTTTCGGGAACTTCTTAAGAAAAAGTCAATGCAAACATTTAAGTGCCTGTTTCTGAATATAGATGCTTTACTGAGCAGAAGGAACAGACAGTTGTTAAGGATGTTTACAGTGATACAGATGTCAAGGTAGTCATGACTCAGACAGCAGTTGATGGATTTCATATTTTAGATCCCCCCACATTTCCTGCTATTGACTGCGCTTGGTAATAATTTCTTGTTTTATGTCAGTGTGAACTTCCAAAATGTTTAGTGAAAGCACCATAAATATTCAGAGCTGCATATTTTAACACATTGCACTTATCTGGCTGTCACTGAGTATGCATGAGGAAGGATTGCTTTCTTCCGTTAATGTATGTATCAAGATTCTTTTTATCTCCAAAGCTTAGGGTGGGTTGCAGGATATTTTTAATCAAAGGGTTTTTGTTTGTTTCTAAGTTAAAATACAGCAGAGTTTTATTATTATTTTTTTAAAGAAAAAAAACCTAAGCAACGTGAGGTATCAAGTGGATTTAAATCTCAGCCTACAATGGCTGGACAAAATAGCATTTAAGTTTTGTAAGGCAGTGGTTCCCAGCTGGTAGTCTGTAGACCCCAGGGGGGGTCTGTGAAACCCACCCATGGAATCTGTGACACAGGCCCATCAACTATCCGGGACATCCTGTTTTGGGGTGTTGTGCTCTCACACAAGTGCACGGAGCCCAAAAATGCATGAAATAGCAGCTGGACACATGTCTTAGGTCAGCTTGCACACCCAAAAATGTGCATTTTGGGGCACCCTGCTTTCGCACGGGTCACATGAAGATGTGTGTACCGGTTTTGCCCTGGTACATGTTGGAGGGTATGGTGGCATCATTCACATAACAAGCACTAACACAGAGATATCAGCATTATCAAAAGTAGGGGGTCTGTGGATTAACCTTTGAAAAAGAGGGGGTTCACAGTGCTTAGCTAACTGGGAGCCACCTC
The DNA here is from genome assembly GCF_964270895.1 of Podarcis filfolensis. Lineage (NCBI taxonomy): Eukaryota > Metazoa > Chordata > Lepidosauria > Squamata > Lacertidae > Podarcis > Podarcis filfolensis. Next base: position 75,556,637 of record NC_139604.1, on the reverse strand, counting down.
TAAGGCATGGAAATAAAACAAGATTTGAGCACATGCAAAAGGTTCCAGTGTGAGGGTACATCATTTCCTCTTCTGAGACTGAATCTGAATCCAGCCTCCATAAAGGCTATGGGCAGGAGTCAGCATCATTTTTAAGCCCATGGGCTGTCAGGATGCTGTTGGCAGCTCCTGGCTGATTGCCTAGGAAAGCAGCAAGACAGAGAAAACACAGCTTTTTAGTGCTTTTCATTATTATTCCAGAAGCCAAGGATAGGCAACCAAGCACCGTTCAGTATTTAACGCTGCTTGAGTGAAGCACCACGCCTGCCTTCTCCGTACTTCCCTATTCATCAGACTCCTCCCCTCTCCTATGGTTGCTGTTAAGGGCCAACTGCCTTTGAGCTCTCTGCTCTGCTCTTCTCAGTGAACGATTGGTTTTGGGGAAGGGAGTGGGTCCTGGGAGATTCTCCAGTGACAGCATGTCAGTCAGTTGCTGCTCGGGCTCTGCCCGCTCAATGCTACCTGGCTCTCAACTTCTTGCCTTCTTGAGAGCCAGTGTGGTGTAGTGGTTAAGAGCGGTAGTCTCGTAATCTGGGGAACCGGGTTCGCGTCTCTGCTCCTCCACATGTAGCTGCTGGGTGACCTTGGGCCAGTCACACTTCTTTGAAGTCTCTCAGCCCCACTCACCTCACAGAGTGTTTGTTGTGGGGGAGGAAGGGAAAGGAGAATGTTAGCCGCTTTGAGACTCCTGAAGGGGAGTGAAAGGCGGGATATCAAATCCAAACTCTTCTTCTTCTTCTTGCCTCTTCTTCTTCCTCTGGGGTGTGCCCTGTGTCAAACCAGTCCTGTAGATCTATACTATCTGCCCCTTCCTCCTATCTGGAAGGCTCCTGGGGAGGTGGTGTCCACCACTCCTCTTCATCTGCCCGGTCCCTGACATGGGCACAGTTGGATTCCTGAGCCAGCATGATGAGTATAACTTCCTTTGGTCCTTCCCTCTTCCCTCCCCTGGTTCACTCCACCCCAAGAGGCAGAAAGGGAAAGCACACAAGCACACACATACACACACAAACTTCCAGGGTTGGGGTAAAAGATTCAGAATCTGAGCCTTGAGAAGTGCATATGGTAAGGATGAAAAAGGAAGTGGGAAAGATTGTGACTCTTCCAACTTCCTCCTTCAGCTTTATGCATTTATCAATGCAGAAAGATGTAACCACCCATTACCACCTCATGGCAGTGAAGTGGGGCGAATTCAGAAACTTAGTGGGTACACATATGCATCAAACTGGTGACTCCAAGACTATATGGTATAGGCCCTTTGTCCTCTTCCCTTTCTTTCCAACGCCTGCACAGATGAATAGCAGAAAGCGTTTATATGCCTAGGAGCAAGTCTTTTATTTATCAGGGGAAGTAGCAGCCAACACGAAATTTATAAACCCTATCCCTTGACTTCTCACCATTTAAACTAAATCACGTCCCAGTAGCCTTCCAGAAACCGCAACCGAGGAAGCCGGCTAAGGAACACACACGGTGCCAGCATGCCAAAACATTGAAAATAAAATAAAAACCCCTTGGATGTGCCTGCAAGACTATAATCCAAGATACCAATTTTAACACAATTATTTCTGAAATAATTATTGAATAGGACTTAAAAAAAAAATTGGCTTGCTGCAAAGGGGTCTAGCATGAGTTGAAAGATTTGCTTGTACAAAATGGTGTGTGTGTGTGTTTTCTGCTCCCCTCCCTCCATATGCAGTAACCAACACCATATCTCATGCCATTCCCAAGGGTCCCCTGATCCTCTGGATTAGCTTTTTAAGGGAACTGGAAGGTGCAGGAAAGCACTTTGTAAAGTGCTGCTGGGAATTCTAGCTCTCTGAGGGGTAAGGTACAGAGCTCAGAATTCTTGGAGAGAAAGAAGGTGCTTCTAATGTGCTTTAAAGGTAAAGCCTTAGCATCCAAGCCCATGTCTCACTGCAGGTTGATGGTACCTTGGACCAGTTTTTTCCCCTTTTATACCCTTATTTACAAAAGAGTTCTTTCTGTATTGCATAAGCCTATCTAGCAAGAGAACCTGTACCATTGTTCCAAAGTGAAAAGCCAAAGTGGAACGTATTAGGTGGCAGCGATGTTACGTGGTGAGCTTTTGAGTCTGACCTAAAAGCTTTCCCGCTTTTGTACACGGTTTTGTTTTCCTGAATGGTAAGAGCAGGTGCTTTCGCCCTGGGATGTAGAGCTTAATTGGGCTGCCAGTGGTTCTGCGACTGTGCGTTTTTACTTTGTGGCAAGAAGACAGCAGGACGGAATGCTTCTAAATAAAAACAAATAATTACATACAAAAGTTCTGATTCCTATTTCCCTCCCTTAAAGTGAACTCTTTCTCTCTCTTTTTTTAACTAAATAGCACACATTATTATATTGATGATGCTGGCTGGATTAAAAGAGAAAACTGGAGTAGCTTGTTAGATGACTACTTTTGTACTCTGTTCGGCAATCTTTTCTTTTGAGTTTTTGTTTCATTTCTTTCGCTGTATGGGAGGCAGTGTGTGCACAAAGACATCATTCTGATCTTATGAAAATGTTTCTGTTTACTTCAGTGTGACTTGGGATTGTGTTGCAAGTAGAAATCTCGGTGCTGGCCTTCTGTACAGTGGTACCTCGGGTTACATAAACTTCAGGTTACATACACTTCAGGTTACAAACTCCACTAACCCAGAAATAATACCTCGGGTTAAGAACTTTGCTTCAGGATGAGAACAGAAATCGTGCTCCGGCAGCGCGGCGGCAGCAGGAAGCCCCATTAGCTAAAGTGGTGCTTCAGGTTAAGAACAGTTTCAGGTTAAGAATGGACCTCCGGAACGAATTAAGTACTTAACCTGAGGTACCACTGTACCACATTGATATATTCAGGGACAGATAGCCACGACCATTGACTAGTGATGGTGGCAATTTGATTGTGCAAAATACTGCTCCTGATTAACCCCCCCCCCCACACACACACATTTAGCAGAGGAACAGCTTGTAGATATACACATCGGAGAGTGTGTAAGAGGAGCAAAGTGGGTCAGTGAAGTTCAGAGAAGAAATGTGCTCATAATGCAGGTTTCTATTGGAATCATATGGAAGAATGCACAGGGAGCTGAAAAGACATTGATGCGGTTAGAAGCTATAATGAAAATAGAATTGCATGATTAGATGTATATATTACATGAAACTTCTCAGTAACACCTTAGGAAATGTGATTTTGTGTGTGTATATATATATATATATATATATATATATATATATATATATATACTGGTAAACATCCTAAAGAAACACAAGGGATGCAAGGATGGGATTGTCAGTACACGCATCCACTGCAGAATGACTTTCTGGAAATAAATACTCTTAGGGAGTTCAGTGAAAGCAACCAGTTATTTGGAAATTGATTTAAATTGGTTACAGCTTGAAATGGGGAGTACCAGATGAGTACTAGCACATTGGTCAATACTTTCAGTTGTTATTGGTCACAACTCAAGTTGTTTTAAACTGTTTCTAATATTATTTTTAATCCTGGGACTTTAGGTTGAAGGGCAGGTAAAAAAACAATGATGATGATGATGATGATATACAATTAAGCCACCATCACCCTCAAAAAGCAAAACAAAATTTATTTTTAAAATAAGGATAATGATGTGTACATACACATATTCTTTCAAGAAATAGGTCTCTATTGGTTCAAATGAATGGAGAAGCAACATGCACTGAGGTGAGGATATGAACTAACCTAATCAGAGAGTTCAACACTTGAAAAAATGCAAGAAATACCCTCATATTTTGATGCTGCATTTTGACTAATAGCGGCATGGAGTGGAACATGTCCACAGAATACAGTGGTACCTCGGGTTAAGTACTTAATTCATTCTGGAGGCATGTCCTTAACCTGAAACTGTTCTTAACCTGAAGCACCACTTTAGCTAATGGGGCCTCCTGCTGCCGCCGCGCCGCCGGAGCCCAATTTCTGTTCTTATCCTGAAGCAAAGTTCTTAACCTGAAGCACTATTTCTGGATTAGCAGAGTATGTAACCTGAAGCATATGTAACCCGAGGTACCACTGTACAGGATTAGCTTATAGGAAATGTCCAATGCCTAGTGAGACCATTAGTCCATTGAGCTCAGAATTGTCTAAACTGGCTGGCAAGGGCACTCCAGTATTTCAGGCAAGCACCTTTCCTAGCTGTGCTTGTCTTCAGTATATCAGAGAGGTACCAGACAGCCCTTCTGCATGCCAAGTATGTGATCTCTAGCACTGAGCTACAGACTTTCCCCAAGTCATATTCATGCTGACTTGATGTCTTTAGTACTAAGCAGTGACTTCCATGTGTGAATGAGCCATCAGAGATCAAAAACCACACAAACGAATACTTTTCATATCATCTCACAGAAGTTTCAAAACGGCTCAGTTATTTATTTAATTTATTTGCCCACTAGGGCCAGCTGTGATTCATTAAAAACTGGCTAAGCAAGTAATAAGAAACGGAGTTCCAGTATTCTGGACAGAATGAAAAATAAACTACAATTCTGTCACAGATCTCTTTAGTTATCTTATTCTAAATTAAAAACTCCCAGCCTAGTCAGCTATTCCTCAGGGAGAAAACTCTCCAACCCCTTTATTATTGTAATTATACTTTCCAAGACCGTGGACACCAGATTGTACACCATAACTGTATACAGTATTCAAACAAGTGATCACGCCATAAATTTATATATTGTCATTGTCTCTTTCTCTGTATACGTGAGTTCGCAGAAGTGTACTACAAAGTGAGTGAGATGATGTTGCTATCTTCTTGCCCAAAGGCCAAGAGGCAACAGGAGTCAGAGTAACTTAAAGAGCCATCTTTATTCAGGAACAACATATAAAGAAAACATAGCAGCTTTGATGATACTATAAGATTAACACACCCTAAGCCCAGCTAACTGGATTAAGTAGAAAACCACAGCGATCCAACAAGGAAGGGAGCTTCTATCAAGGCATTCTTGTAAGGCCATAAATATAAGACTCATAGGTCTACAATTGATTTACAGCCTCTGTCCTAAGAAGTCCTATAATAACAGTTTCCTTATTCATAACCACTGCACACTGACCTGCTGTTTTCAGTGAAATAGCTACTGTGACTCCAAGGTTTCTTCTCTGGACAGTCACAGACAATTCAAACCCTGTCAGCTGCTATGAAGTTTTCTATGGTTGTTTTGGTTCAAACATACCATCACTTTGCACCCAAAGTGAAAATGAAATGAAAATTAGCATTAATCATTTACAGCGGTACCTTGGGTTACATATGCTTCAGGTTACAGACTCCACTAACCTAGAAATAGCACCTTGGGTTAAGAACTTTGCTTCAGGATGAGAACAGAAATCGTGCTCTGGTGGCGCGGCGGCAGCAGGAGGCCCCATTAGCTAAAGTAGTGCTTCAGGTTAAGAACAGTTTCAGGTTAAGAACGGACCTCTGGAACGAATTAAGTACTTAACCCGAGGTACCACTGTATTTATTCACTGTACCTGTCAGTTGCCTAAGAAACATCATTCTCTGGTCAAGTCATAATATAATAAAAACAATTGAAAATCACAAGTCCATATAATGAAATGCAGCACAAACAATACAACAAGAAAACAGTTATGAAAATCTAAAAATCAGATAAAGTCTGAGTTAATTGAAAAAACAAAAGCAAACCACTGGTGCTTTGGTGCTTAGACCCTGCTTGCAGTTTTCCCACAGGAATCTGGTTGACCTCTGTGAGACCAAGATGCTGGATCTAGAAGACTCTTCTTATGTTCTTTAAAGGGCCACAGAGTTGGATGAGCACATTAAAAGCAAAGTACCAAAGATTAAAAACACAGTTTTTAAAGCCTGTGAGAATAAAAAAATATTTAGCTGGAACTGAAGAGACATCAAAAAAAGGCAACTGGGCAAATCTCTCTGTGTAACTGAGGGCGTCTCTGATGAGAAGACACCTTAGTTGTATCTCAGCTTGCAAGGGCACTTAGAGAAGCACTTTTGACAATAATCAAAGAACACATGTTAAAATATTAAAATGCTCACAAGTTACAGGAAATAAATGGGTGGCATATGCTGTATGACATGCATTAACTTAGAACTAGTAGTGATTGGCATGGTGAGTCTTCATTTTTATCATCTTTTTAAAATATTATTTTATTAATTTTCCAAAAACAACAAAAAATAAAAACATTTGACTTCCCCCTCTTCCCTTCCCTAGTTCCATTGTTTATCATCATACCGCATGTCCATTTTAAATTATAAAATCATTAAAATTACTTATTATCCAGTCCTAATGTCTTTACAAGTATTTTTAAAATCCTGCTAATGCATTAACCTGTGTACATTGCTTCTGTATGCATGCAATAAAGTCCTTCCAATCTTCTTTAAATTCATCGTCATCTCTTCCTCTTAATTTCGAAGTCAATATTGCCATTTCAGCATATTCCATTAATTTTACTTGCTAATCTTCTTTAGCTGGGACACCTTCTTCTTTCCAATGTTGTGCTAATAGTATTCATGCGGCTGTCATTGAGTACTTAAATAAGTCTTTTTGCGTTCTTGGTATATCCACTCCTGTAAGGCATGGTGAGACTTCAGTGGTCACCTGATGGCTGGTTGGTTTTGTCACTGCTGCATACTGGGAGATAGAGGGGAAGGGTACCGTGATGCCGAGGCTGGCATGGTGCAAATACATTGACAGGGTCACTGAATTGGCTCCGCCTGTGTGTTTGCACTGCACCAGTCTTGTGTCTCCCCCTCTGCCCTCTGCCCTCCAGTAAGCAGCAGTCTGACTGGCCAGACATCAGCTGAGCCGCCCCACCTCATCCTCTGCTTCCCCTGAGAACCTAAAAGGAGATGCCCTTCTAGTAGAGCTTCTGCTAAAGAGGAACAAGCCTTTTACTATAAGACAGGTAGAGCAAGATCCTTATAGCTGATCAAGACTGCGCAGGGGTCCTTAGACTGAAAGTAATCTATTTCTTACAGCAAGGAGTTTGGATCATGGACATATTTGTTTCTATCTATATTTCACAAAATTTCTGCCCTCAAAGTGACTTCCATATTAGAAACCCAAAGGCACAAGAAATAATGAGATTCGAAAGTTAATACACAACGTCAATTAAATCACTAAAATAGCAGCATAAATCTGCTGATTTGTTTTAAGAATACATCAGTACAGCAGGAAGTTAAAACAGATTGAAATCATGGAAGAATGAAAGAGTTTTTGCCACCCCACTAAAACTCAAATGAGAGGGGGCATGGCCATAACCAAGGAGGAGACAGCTGCCCCCACCAATCAAAATCAATAAGAATAAATACAAATCTGAGGTTCTGCCCCCTTAACAAAAGCCTGCCCCTAATAAAAATCCTGGTTACGCCCATGAGAGGGGGCCATCTGAACCTATTTCAAGAGGGAGTTGCTCAATATAGTGCCACTGCCCAGAAAGCCTATGTTCATGATTCCACCAAGCACACCTCTGAAGGTGAAAGAACATGGAGCAGGGCCTCAGACATTACAGTACAGTACTGGAACAGGTTCATGTGGGAGAAGATGGCCCTTCAGATAACCTGGTCATTGAGGGTTTTATGGGTAATAAATCACAGCACTTTGAATATCATCTGCCATATTGTTGCATTAGTCACCCAGTTTGAAGAGATCTTTGGGGAGCACTTCAAAGTCCAATTGAGAGTTCATTGTCCCAAATAATTTGGCATCATCTGCAAATGTTGCTGCCTTGCTATTTCACCGTTGTGGCTTGTAGCATTTGTGAGTGAGGTAGCCTTGGAAGCTGAAAGAAGAAAGGTGCACTTAAATGAGCGCCTAAACAACAACTACAAATAAAGCAAAGGTGGATGAAAGGAAGGTCGCCAAAAAGGTTACTGTAAATAATAAGAAGTTTGTAAGCAACAAAAGGTCAGTGAGGAAGAGGGGCCTCTTAAGTGATGGCAGCAGCAATTTATTGACAAAAGAAGTAGACAGTTCTATGAAATTGGATGAATTCTATTGCAGCCCTCACAAAAGAGGGCAGGGTGAGATGCCAGAGCCAGACATAAATTTCCCCAGGGCAAAAACTAATGGCAATAATAAAAAAATAAAAAAATAAAAAATAAGAATTGTGGCAAAATGGATGCTCTAGAAATAAGCTCATCTGAACTCTGAAGGCTAACAAGACTTGAGGCAGCTCTAAAGGGAGGGAACAATCACACAGCAATAGGAAGAGGCTTTGTTTCAAACAATAATAAGAGGGCTGGTTAAAATGGCAGCCATCACCTATTCATACCCTACCCTGATCTCAGAGGTTATCTGGAAGGTCACACGTCACCACAGAAGCCCTAATGCCTCCATTGCTACCTTCTGCTGATGTCCAGTAAGGACATCAGATGTGCATCCCTGTGTTCAGCCATTATCCTTGAAACAGTTCATGCATCTAAGTGGCAAAGTCTGCCTGGATCTATTCAACTCAGCGTCCAATAATGAATAGAATTTGCTCTGAGTCTCTCCATGAAGCGAGACCTACTTAGAATGGTGTGGTGGGTAAGTTCCCCCATACTGTTGTCACATCATCATAGCTACAAACATAGAATCAGAGTTGTAAGGAACTTCAAATTTCTTCAACCTCCACTTCTGCCCACCAATACAGGAAATGCACTGAAACAACATCCCTGATATCGTACTGGGAGGGCCATATAGGCTTGTGTTTATCAGATGACTGTTTGGAATTCTTAAAGAGTGATCAAAAGGGGTGGGTAAGAGGGAGAACTCAAACAGATGGACTCAGCTGTTCCTGGCCAAGCTTGCATGCTCCAGGGTTGATGAACATTGTTTCTACTGTCAGATCCACAGCTTTTCCGATCAGGTCCTTAACACCTACACCCCCCAAGGCTGCTTCTTTTCACGCTCTTTGATGCCAGAGCATTTCACAAGTGCTACAGGGTAGCAAAATATGATGATGATGATAAATTTATTATTAATAATTAATTAATTAATAATAAATAATAATAATAAATTTATATTCCACCTCTTGGAGGTAAAATCTTCCTCCTCAACACTAAATCTTTCTCCCTCTTTACACTCTCAGAGAGTGAGATTCAATTACGGTAATATTCTGACCCCCTAAGATGCCCTCACAGGAATCATAGGTAAAGGGTTGCAGCCTTAAATGCACTTTACTTTTAGCTTTGTATTTTGATTGTGCAGATGGCTTTGGCTTGGGGATTGGGATTGGCTGGTTGCTTTGCTTGTTTGTACATTATTTTGCTAGTAATTTGTACTAAGTTTCTTTGGGGAAATTAGATACAATGGATTTTTAAAATAATAATAATAATTGAAGTGCACACATTCATGCAGCATTTAGTCACCAGAAGCTGTAGAAGCTATTGTGCCTTTTGGAGGTGGCTAGAAACATTTCCTAAGACATCGACCCAGTGGCATAAATACATCAGAACTGACCCTGGATTATTGTTTTCTTGTGTGGTGTCCTTCCAGCTGACTAGCCTGTGCCACACAGCAGAGACAGAAATTCAAAGCAAGTTTTCAGGCTCTCCAAGCAGGAGAGCAGCAAACTCCTCCAGACTCAACCAATTCCATCTTGTTTTAAAGTACAGAAGTGTTTGTGAGATAGAGCCTCCCATGGTGTGCCCTCTTCCGTAGTTCTGTAGCTTTGAAAGACCCTCTCTGAACTGCCTCATACTGACTGCTGTGCTCAGTGGTGCAGCTGGAAGAGACCCTTGGGGGAAAAGAATAGCTCCAAATCTTTATGAAAGCTCTAAAGCACAGAGCACACCCCAGATTCCCTGAAAGCTTTCTTTTACAACAGCAGATGTTGCTACTTGCACGGCAGAAACAACTTTGTGCTCTCTGAGGAAGGAGTTGGTGGAAACCTATGAGAGTAGCTAGGAAGGGTTTGTTCCATATTTATTTTTATTTTTTTAAAATGAACTAAACACGCTTGCGATTTATATATGCTGGGTTCTGTCGATGCCGTAAATTACTTGCAAAAACACAAGGGCAAGTATTCAGGTTGGACTTGGCCACATTGATTTTTATTCCCCACGACTGTGAGAGAGATTTGCAAATGTTTCACTTTTCACAGGGAGGGTATAAAACAGCATGAAAATGCCTGTAACAAAAAAAAGTTTATTTTAAAAACCAACAGCAGCTGCAGTGACTTTCTCTGAGAATGAAGGTTTGAATTCTCCCAGCACCAAAGAGTTCCCTCTTTCTTTCCCTTTATGTATATTTATGAACTATGTGCCTGTGGGGGAAGGAAAAGGATCACATGGCCTGCTCCCTCGCTCTGTTTTCTTATTTCCTCGCGATTGAGTTTGAAGAAACTGTGGCTGCGGCTTTCCTTTTCACAGCATTGATCGGGCACTTGTGGCTGCTGCTACATACTAATGTCTGTCAAACACCTCACTCGTTTTGTAGTCTGGGAATGTTTCTGTGGTTTGCCAAGTTGCCAGTAGCACCCAGTCAACCTTTGAGTCCTCTTGCCTCCTTCCCAAAGCTGGGCAAGTGCTTACCAGGCTTTGGGAAGGATGTAAGAGGGCTGTAGGACCTAGCCAGAGCTTCACACCTTTTTCCAAAGCCACTGCTTAAGCCAGTGCCGTGAAGGTTGGGGGAAATGTTCGATTGTATAGGAGGGCTGGGGAACCTGTGGCCTTCCAAATGTTGCTGGACTATGGGTGGTATTCAGCTAAGTTTTATGCAGGATAAAGCCATTGAAATTAAATAACATGACAAAGATAGGTCCATTAATTTCACTGGGTCTGTTCTGAGCAAAACTTAGTTGAATATTGCCAAATTAACAAGTTGCTGTGCCTGATGGGAGTAATGATTCAACAACATCTGGTCATCCCCCTTTGCTTCATAGTGAGCTTTCCAAAGGCACCACAAGGCATTAGTTTGACCTTTCCAAAATCTGTAGGGTTTTTAAAGATGTATGATGAGAGCCAGTGTGGTGTAGTGGTTAAGAGCGGTAGTCTCGTAATCTGGTGAACCGGGTTCGCTTCCCCGCTCCTCCACATGCAGCTGCTGGGTGACCTTGGGCCAGTCACATTTCTTTGAAGTCTCTCAGCCTCACTCACCTCACAGAGTGTTTGTTGTGGGGGAGGAAGGGAAAGGAGAATGTTAGCCACTTTGAGACTCCTTAAAGGGAGCGAAAGGCGGGATATCAAATCCAAACTCTTCTTCTTCTTCTTTCCAGCCCACAGCTGTATGCATCTCTTATGTTTCTGGGTGTGACATAGTGGATGTGCTATTTTTTAATGAATATGTGGTTTTAAGGATATGTGCTTATTTTCTAGATGAGCTATCCAAATGCATTCATTTGCAATGCTAGTTACTTTTGTTGTGAAGACAATAGCACTCACTTGCGTGTGCACAGGAAGTATATGCTTGTGGGGCTGGATCTAGACACATCAAGAAGCGCTTCATTTTAAAGCATTGTAAATTTAAACAGGGAAAACAGGTAGAGAAAAATGGGACTCCGCATCGTCATCTGGTGGCACAATGTTAGATCACACATACGACGCGTATAAATCGCTTTTCCTTTACCAGTCTAGCTGAGTCCTGGGTCTTGGTGCATAAGATACTGTGCAAGTCTCAAGGGCCAGATAGAGAGGCCTTGAGGCCATGTTCAAGCCCTTGATTTGAGCTTCCTTACTTGTGCCTTAAGCCAAGATCCTCTTGTTAGTGCTGGGGCTCAGCTACAAAATGTAGTGTTCAGAGTAAACACAGATCCATAAGTCAGGGTTGGACCTTTAGCTATGGACCCATTTAGTAGTGGGAACTTTTTGGAACCTGCAGGTCCCACAAGCATTTCTCATTTAACTTTTTGTTTGTTTGTTTGAGAAAAGGCTCACATCTCAGACTACGGGTGAGGTTACTTTAGTATTTATAGACATTTCCTCACCATTGTATACGCATAGCTTGCCACCGACGCATTTATGATTAGGTGAAAAAGGGTTTTTCATCCCTCGTCTGTTCTGTTTGCATAAGTTTAGATGGAGATATCACACCTACACATTTCATTTCTCTAAATTGAAAATTTGTGTGTGTGTGTGTGTGTGTTGAACCAAAAGTGAAATGTTCTGGAAGGCCTGCAGATGCAAACCCAAAACTAATTGGTAGTTGTTGCAAGAATGAGCTCATCTATGTTTATAGTCACTTGCTTTGATTTATGCGAATTGGCTTGCTTTGATGCTGTGGGTCCTGGGATGCTGGGCTCTTAGCCCACAGAAGGGAGCTATCTGTAAGCCTTGGATAGTTGCCACCTATGGCCTCAGCGGTCAAGTGAACTGATGGGAGGGCCTTGACAAACTGCTTTGTGTATAAAGAATGTATAAACATTTGTTTGGGTGCCAACAAGTCATGATGACCTCTCACTGTTGCAGTGTTCACCCCACAACTGTAAAGGTGTTGGGGGCTCCAAGGGCTGTGCCATAAATATACATCTCCTTCTTTTAGTAGAGCACTAGAATTGATCGCTCTAGTGTTTTCGACATCCTCCTTTGGTATCTTTGCATCAAACGACGCCCGAGAGCTCACCTTTGGGCTGGTGGATTAGAACTGTATATAAGGGAGAGTGGAGGGGGGGAGGGAGAGAGGAAGAAAGGAAGAAAGGAAGAAAGAAAGAAAGAAAGAAAGAAAGAAAGAAAGAAAGAAAGAAAGAAAGAAAGAGTTAAAAACATTTGGTACAAGCAAGCAATTATAACAACAACTATCATTTTGTATTTTCTTCTTTGGCGACCACTCGTAGCCAAGTAAGATTGTTTTCCACGACAGAAGATGCCTGCTCACGAATTTGTTTTATGTGTGGAGATCAGTACACGATGACCAACGCACCGTCTTCGCAGTAAGGCTTTGCTTGTTCTGCCATTGAGGACTTCTTGGTTCATTGTCCAGCTGCTCCCCTTTGACCTTACTGCCTTGGGTGACCCTGCTGGGAGTACAACACTCCCTATGGCTTCACTCACAAGGATCACAGGAACGTGCAAGCCCACTCACCATGACAAGGTGATGATCCAGCAAGTGAGATTTTTATATCTTCACAGAAACACAGGCAGGTTTCTTCCAAAGCATTTCAAACCATATGTTGTGTTTGCACATCTTTGCAGAGGTTTCTAAATGTTTGGTTTTTTTTTTCTTTTTTAAAGTTTCCAAATCTTTTCAGAGTTTTCAACTTTTTCAGCATGAGCAAATTCCAGCAGTTTCTTCCAGTAAAAAAATACGGTTGCATTTTAACACAGGGTAAGGTTTGTTTGTTTTTGAAAGAGAGAGAACAATCAGACTGTCATAAGAAACTAAGCATACTAAAGGTTGCCATATTCAGCTCAATCCAAAACAGTCAAACCTTTTCAAACATTTAAACTATTATATACTAATAGTAACACCTTGAACCTGGCCTAGTAGTAAATCAGCAAACACTGCAAATCTCTAAGCAAGGCTGTTGTACACTACACAGCGGTGGTGTGTATACACACACACACACACATACACACACTGCATTGAGCTGGTCATTACAACTTTTCATGTGCTGTTTTTAGTCTGATTTTTATCTCAGTACAGTCGTACCTTGGAATCCAACGCCGCAAACCCGGAAGTGTTCTGGTTTGTGAACGTTCTTTTGGAACCCAAATGTCCGACGGAGCTTCTGTGGCTTCTGATTGGCTGCAGGAGCTTCCTGTAGCCAACCAGAAGCTGTGATTTGGTTTTCAAATGTTTTGGAAGTCAAATGGACTTACGAAACGGATTCCATTCGACTTCCAAGGTACAACTGTAATTTGCAATAATTTGTTTGCAATGTTTTTAAATGCAGTGTGAAACCCTGGAGAGCCTCTGCCACATAGTATGTGAGCTGTATAGGCCAGTGGTCTGCATCCATTGAACAGCTGGACTGAACTGTTATATGCATAGCTACTGTTAGGTATTAATGTTAAACGCTATACCGCGTACAGGAAATATCAAGTACCTGAGTTGAACTTTATTTTGTTCGGCCAACCATGTTTTCCTTTTCCTTTGGCCCTTCAGTTGGAAAAAGCTATTCTGTTGTGAATTTTGAAACAGCTACTTTTATCCAGAAAGAGTTGCATAAAATTACTGAGTGGAATGATTTTATATTTAGTATTTCTAAATCTTCTCGAATATGGATGAAGGAGTTCAATTATTGAGGGACACATTGTGGGAGATGTTTGTTTCAGGTATTCAAAAACTTCTTTGCATTATCCCTTTTGCAAAGAGGATTTCACTTCAGATCCTTGCATGTGGAATGCTATTGAAATGCAAAAATATTATGAAAAACACCATTATTTTTAAAATGAATTCCTTGCTAATGGCGGGGGTTTTTTTTACACAAGGCTACTAAAAGGATGCAAAGCAGCCCATTTATCTCAAAATTTGCATTTTAATGACACTAGGCAGAAGGGCAGGAAGGCATTAGAAGTTAATTTTAGAATACTGGAGTGGGGGACCCTCTTAGGACTTCGTGCTACAATAGAAGAGGCCTGTCATGGTGATAATAATAATAACTACTTGCTTTCATTAATCATGTCAAAAAGAGAACTATGACACTGATTAATTAATGATTGGCAAGCCAGTCCTTCCTAATGGAACCCCTCGTTCATCGACAGTACCACTTTGGCTTTTTGTGAACAAGAATCAGCCTTTGATTAATGTATTATCATTTTTCACTGCTCTCCAAATGAAGCTTTCTTCTCCCGCTACCCCCAAAAGCGGTGCATCTTAGTTACGTTTGTGACAGTAGTGATAGGTTGTGTGAAGAGTTATTTTCATGGTTGGCATTCAGGATGATGCAAACCACCATTACAGCAAAGTGTGGCCAGCTCATATGGTTCAAACAAGTGTTTTTGGTGAAGGGGAAATGCTGGGCTCACCCAAGACCCACTGGTTTCAACATGAAAACTACAGGATAATCCTGTACAGATCTCCTGAGAAGTAACCCCCACTGAGTCAACAGGGATTACTTGGAGGTAAGTAGCTATGTGTATGTATCTCCCGCTGACACCAACCAGATTTGGAGTGCCTGCAACTGAGGACTCATTCCTAATTTCATTTTCAAACAGTGACTCCACAATTCCTGGGGTTCATTAGTGATAACTTCTACTTGCACCCCAGATGTCTGGCACATGTACTGCCCATGAAAAAATGTTATTTCCCTGTTGCCCAACATTTCTCTTGCTCTGCTTGTTCCAGACAAGAACAGGTTAACTAGCCTGCCATTCATTAACAGTATATGTTGACTCCCTATTCTCTTTTCCTCATTCTCAATGAAGCCAAAGCAAAAAGCTTGTTATATTTCCCGTTATTTGTTTCTGAAGCTACCACCGTAACGCTGAACTTCTGTGTCATGGGAACAGTCAAGTGTACAACTTGTTCCATTTTCTGGTTTCATCTAATGGAACATTAGTACTGCTGGGTCATCACAATGCAGCTTGAAATATCTTTGTTTTATTCCTTTGATATATTGCCTGTATATGTGCGTAATTCTAGCATTTCTCGGTCTTGCTCATCCTGTTATTTCACTTGACTATGAAAGTATTTTTGCAACAGGTTGCTTTCCACTTCTCTCTATGCAATATGTCTGGAGATTTTTCTCAGCTGTGGATCAACTATGGAACATTCCTCATAATGAAATAATAACATTACAGGAGAGTTGTGTGCTGGCTTCTAGCATCTCTCTGATTTCCATTTATTTATTTATTTTGGTCCCCAGGCTGTTCCCAAGTGGTTTTAGGACTACGAATACCAGTGTGCTTACAGCAGGCACTATTTGATTAATGAACAATTATTTTGAGTTAATCATTAGATACTTGCCTATGGGGACTGCCTTAATTAGCTAAATGCAAAGAATTTCCTATCTCTACACAGACAGGCTGTGATATTTTCTTTCCATAAAACAAAAATAAGATAAAAAGGATGTTAATCATGCTCAGCCGCCTGTTTGAGCAGCTATTCTGCTGGGATTTTTCCTTCCCAAAGCTCAACATCATTTGTGACTTCAGCAGAAAACAGGTCAAGGTATGCAATGTATTAGGGGTCCAAAATATTCTTCATTGACCTAGCAGTTTTTAAACTGCTTTTCTACACTGTAGGTAGCAACAGAGATATTTTTATATATAGATCTTGACTTCCATATAGCTAAAAGTGGTCCTGCAATGTCCTGTAACTGTATCAGTGCCATTCTTAGATGAAACATCTTAGATTTGAACATGAATAGGAAATATGGTAGGTCCTTAAATGTTTATCCTGCAATGCATGCAGTAGTGTGGTACCAGCATACCTCAAAGATATTGTGGATTCGACTCCAGACCACCACAATAAAAGCAAATATCACAATAAAGTGATTCACGTGATATTTTTGGTTTTCCAGTGCATAAAATGTTACATTTACACTATACTATAGTTTATTAAGCCAGGCCCCCTGACTGCAGGGATGGTGGTGGGGAAACAGCTCCAGCTCTAGCCAGCTCCACTCCCATGGCCAGAAGAGGGGCAACCATGAGGGGCTTTCTTTCCCTGGAAGTGGCCTGCAATATCTGTCTAAGAAAGCTATCTAAGAAAGCAAACACAGCAAAAAGTAGATGGGATTTCCTTGTCAGGAGCCAGCACATTCATAAGCTCATGTTAAGCCACTGTTTGTCTTACATGCAAATGAGGCCAATGGTCCGCATATAATGCAGACCTCATATACCTGTTGCATGAACCTGCACCACAAATTAGTTTGCTTGGAAATTGTTGAGCATCTGTCATGTAACCAACCTGCAGACATGAGCATGGCTCCTGAGTACAGTTGTACCTTGGTTCTCGAATGCCTTGGTACTCGTACGTTTTGGCTCCCAAATGCCAAAAACCCAGGAGTAAGTGTTCCGGTTTTCGAATGTTTTTCGGAAGCCGAACATCCTATGCGGTTGTTGGCTATTGTTTCCAGGGCGCCTGAGCCAATCAGAAGCCGCTCCTTGGTTTTTGAACATTTCGGAATTCGAATGGACTTCCAGAACGGATTATGTTTGAGAATCAAGGTACAACTCTACACAGAAAGGCGGGGTTACTTCACAGAGATAGAATTTCCTTTTAGAAATTCACCAAACTTGGAGGATCTGTAACTACTCATGGCCAGGGGTAAACTAGAAAGCTGCAATTGCAGGAAGAGGAATCACATGCCATTGCAATTTTAATATATCTATACGCTCATAAAACACGCTTCAAGCCTTTGTGTAAAGATGGATTTGCTCTTATTTTTGTTTTATGCCTAAAAAATAAAATTAATCACCCTTTTACAAAAACAGAGAGAGGCAGAAAATTGAGATACACAGACAAGGAAAATTGTTTCCATGAAATGTAATAGAACAATATGCAAGTGGAGGAAACAAAATTGACCCTAGTAATCATCCCGTCAATCTCACATGCAGAGAAATACTTTATTCAATTCAACTGTAATTACTTTTGTTCATTAGATTAATCTATACGATCTAGTCTTTGGGCATTTTAAAATAGGATGAAGTAATGCCATATTTCTTCTTGTGTTGTAAAGAGGTTTTCTGCAAAGAAGTTGCCAGTGTCTCCCTTTTCAAAGGGCTGACATTGCTGAAATCATCATTTTTATGAGAGAACCCTGGTTTGTAAAGTTTTCATTGCTGTCGCAGACCAACAAGCAGTATGTTTTTGCCATATTTTTAGTCTCAATATGTTTTAATTTTCTGTGCCAAGCAAAATACCATATAATTGCCATCTAAACCTGCAATGTTACCTTTCACCTTATGGTCAAATATGCATATATAACAATGACGATGGTTGTTCTCATTTATGACTTATGCAGTATAAATCCAAGCAAAATATCCAACCATATACATGACTGTTTATGCAACTTCAAGATCTATGATTCAATGGAGTTCTGTGTGAAACCGTATGTATGATGACACCTGGAGCATAGATTGCATCAAAAATTGGGAAATCAAGTAAAAAGTATAAGATGTTTGTAGATGTCTACTTTATGAACGTCCCTCATTTCCAGTCTTGTCTTATCCACACACACCCCATTACACTTTATGCATAAAGTTTGGTTATCTTATTCCCCCCACAAAAAGAACTACATTAAATAGGAGGAGACAGAGAATGAAAGATACCTTATTTTGTATAAGAATTGTTTCTGAGATACTCAAATTGGGGGAAGAAAACCAATGGAACTATAGATCTTGCTTAAAATCAATCATTAACATTTATTGGCCTCATCTCCGAGACTCGACACCAGGTAAATGAAAGCAAATGAGTGTCTGTGCCAAAACATAGCACGCTGCTCAATGCAAATGAATCATTGCAGTGCAGGCAGAGGCTTTTAACAGACTAGACACTTGCAAAATGCAAAGAAATTCCATAGCAGTAAAGAGGATACTGATGAGTCAGGCAACTGCATGACATGCCATTTTAGGGAGTTCAAGTTGGCTCTTGCCGCCTACACAAATTCAGCCTTATATTCTCTTCCGAGAAGAGAAAAGGGAGCTCGTGGTTATGGTCAGATAAGAGTTCAAGGACATGTCTTGCAACTGAACCCATGGTTGGCCCAGTTGCTGAGACTGCACCATATAACAAATACTTTCCAGTAGCTTCAGGGCTGCTTGTTTATTGGCCAACCCCAACAGGTTGTTTTGTAAAAAAAAAAAAATATATTGTACTGGATTCAGGGGGCAAGGGATCTAGAGAGTAGCTGCAGTTAATTGGTTGACCATGTTGTTGGCAGGGAAGGCTATATTAGTTAAGGTGAGCAATCTTAAGACACTTTTGCAGGTGAAGAAGTGAGTTGGTCTGTGGGGCCCTTGGCCAGGATAATGTCTGTTCTTCCAGCTAAGCTGCCAGGAGTTGTGGGACCTTAGGTGGGGTGGGGCAGGAAAACATCTCTTCTCACCATACTCACTATGCCTTACTGAGCCCCTTGGAATCTGCAGAGTCCCCTTGCTGTCCCAAGGCTGAGATTAAAGTTAGCTTCCCATTCTTCTAATTTACCCTGCAGATGTTATTAATAAAAAGTGGCGATAAGAATTCATCACTCAGTTCTCACCTCTTTTATTCCTGGGTCCAGTTGCAACAAGTATCCATATTTGAGGACAAGACACTAGTTTGGGAAGTGGAGGACAGCCACATGGCACGCGCACACATATCTCTCCTCCAATGCCTGAGGCAGCTGACTGCATTTGCCTAACAATAGAACCCTGAATGGAAAGAAGGGGAAGATGTGTTTCCTTCCCAACCTGTTCTGTTGGAAGTGAAGTGTCTGTCCCCATACATTTACATCCCCCCATTGTTGGATAATGATGATGAGAATGATAATAATAATAATTTATTACTTATACCCCGCCCATCTGGCTGGGCTTCCCCAGCCACTCTGGGTGGCTTCCAACAGAACATTAAAAACACGGTAAAAGATCAAACATTAAAAACTTCCCTAAACAGGGCTGCTTTCAGATGTCTGCTAAAAGTCAGTTGGTTGTTTATTTCCTTGACATATGATGGGAGGGCGTTCCACAGGGCACGTGCCACTACCGAGAAGGCCCTCAGCCTGGTTCCCTTTAAGCTCACTTCTTGCAGGGAGGGAACTGCCAGAAGGCCTCGGCGCTGGACCTCAGTCTCAGGCTGAATGGTAGGGGTGGAGACGCTCCTTCAGGTATACTAGAACTTGGAACATGGAAGCATGTACAGGATTATTAGAAACTAGATTATTAGAGATGATTCAAGAAGGCTGCTCCTCCATGCATTTTGTAAAAGGAAAAAAGAGAGACATTGTCCCTATCTTTACAACAAAAGAAAATGCTACCTTTTTACTCAAGTCATTCAGTGTATGTGAACAGTAGGACTGGATCTTAGAAAAACTCATCAGTACTTTGTACATTATGATGATTGTGCTAGGATCACAATGTTGTTGTTTAGTCATTTAGTCATGTCCGACTCTTCGTGACCCCATGGACCAGAGCACGCCAGGCACTCCTGTCTTCCACTGCCTCCCGCAGTTTAGTCAAACTCATGCTGGTAGCTTCGAGAACACTATCCAACCATCTCGTCCTCTGTCGTCCCCTTCTCCTTGTGCCCTCCATCTTTCCCAACATCAGGGTCTTTTCCAGGGAGTCTTCTCTTCTCATGAGGTGGCCAAAGTATTGGAGTCTCAGCTTCAGGATCTGTCCTTCCAGTGATCACTCAGGCCTGATTTCCTTAAGAATGGATAGGTTCATTCTTCTTGCAGTCCATGGGACTCTCAAGAGTCTCCTCCAGCACCATAATTCAAAAGCATCAATTCTTCGGCGATCAGCCTTCTTTATGGTCCAGCTCTCACTTCCATACATCACTACTGGGAAAACCATAGCTTTAACTATACGGATCACAATACAGCTTGTTAAAAATACAAAATTGTTAAGTGCCCACAATGTTAAATGCTTTATTTCACAGTTGTACACAGCTGAAAGCAGGATTCTACAGAGAGCCAACTTCCAGGTAAGAATAAATATTGAGGTGCAATCTACCCTGACATGTAATTCTCCCTTCCTAAACTTAATGGTACATTCCCTTAAATTCTAATGAAGCTTGATATCACCATTTAAAAAGCAATGATGAAACACTTGCCTTAAAAAAAAACACATCAGTGCTTTGAAATATTCTTTTTCTATGTGTGTGTTTGAAGGAAAAATAATTGAATGGAAAGCAATTAACATCTCTGAGTCATTTAGTCCCCATTATTTAAAATAAATAGGATAGATGTCAATCATTGTCAAAACAATGCTGCATGGAAACACACACTGGAGTAGATAAAAGCATTAGTGCTGTCAGTCTAAAATTCAGAAATAATATGTGTTTTGCAAGAATCCATAAGTTGCTGGTCAGAGATTTCTGACTAACAGTTTGGGTCTTTTAAATAGAACTATAGAAAAAAATATACAAAGGAGCTGGTAGTATGATGGATGGAACTGAACAAATTTATAACTCCTCACTGCTGTTTTGAATACACCCATGCCAAATATCTACAAATCTGAGTAGCAATAACGATTGCAATAATAACCATCTGTCAGTGCGCTTTTCCAGCTTCTGTTTTCCAGGCTATAAAGTTCTGCTTCATGTACATATGCAGAACAACTCTTTCCTGTTTTATTTCATGGTAATTCTGACCTGATGCAGCCAAGCATAGAATGAAGTGAGGAAAAAAATTGGACTGGTTATTCTGGTTTAACCCAGCCTTCCCCAACCCATGCCATCCATATGTTTTGGACTACAACACCTATGAGACCCAGCAAGTGTGGCTGTGCTGGTTAGAGATGATAGGACTTGAAGAGCAAATTACCTGAAAGGCATGAGGTTCAGGGAAGCTGTCCTAGCCTGATGAGCCTTCTCTGGAACAGCTTGATAGTATAATGCATAAGGGCCTGAGAGCTGTTGCCAGGTGAAAATGAGATCCAGTCAACTTTCAGCACTGGCAGATTATTGGTCCTGAGGGAGGAAGTAGGTAAAGTTGCTATCTAGAAAGGAAAGATTGCAAAACTGTGCTCCAGATTTATTTTATTTTATTTTTTACAGTAAGGACTCTGGGGTGGAAGTTTCCCTGGCAGGATGCAGAGATATTTAGCTATGCCCTAATTGTCAGGAATTGACTTCTATGGCTAATAAAAAACAAAAATATAGGGTTCACCTGTTCCGCTTCGTTAATGCAACACTTGCTTTAAAGATACAGTGGTACCTCGGGTTAAGAACTTAATTCATTCTGGAGGTCAGTTCTTAATCTGAAACTGTACTTAACCTGAGGTACCACTTTAGCTAATGGGGCCTCCCAATGCTGCCATGCCGCCGCCACACGATTTCTGTTCTCATCCTGAAGTAAAGTTCTTAGCCCGAGATACTATTTCTGGGTAAGCGGAGTCTTTAACCTGAAGCATCTGTAACCTGAAGCGTCTGTAACCCAAGGTACCATTGTACAGGTAAATGGTAAAGGTAAAGGACCCCTGGACAGTTAAGTCCAGTCAAAGGCAACTATGGGGTTGCGGCACACATCTTGCTTTCAGGCTGAGGGAGCCGGCGTTTGTCCGCAGACAGTTTTCTGGGTCATGTGGCCAGCATGACTAAACCGCTTATGGTGCAACAAAACACTGTGACGGAAATCAGAGTGCACAGAAATGCCATTTACCTTCCCATCACACCGGTACCTATTTATCTACTTGCACTGGCGTGCTTTCAAACTGCTAGGTTGGCAGTGCAGCAGCAAGCTATTCTACAGACAAAGGTGCAGCACATCTGATCAACCCTGACAAGTCAATGGTAAGAGAATGCTTGCGGCCCCAAATTCAGCCTGGGAGTCAAGTCTGCTCTCCGTGTGGAAAGATTTGGGATCAGAGGAGGTAAAGCAAAAGTGTTTTGTACAGTCAGCTGCAGGGAGTGAGAACGTTGCCTGCGTGCATGTACAACCATGTTGACGTCCTTAATATTTATAAAAATTATACATGGAGGAAGTTAGATAGAGAAGATTTGTTCTCCTTCATATCACTAGAATCGTGGACATCCAATGAGGCTGAATGTTGGAAGATTCAGGAGGACAGATAAAAGGAAGTACTCACTCCCCAAGGAAGCTGTGATGACTACTAGTTGGATGGCTTTAAAAGAGGAGTAGACACATTCATAGAGGACAAGGCTATCAAGACCTACGAGGCATGATGGCTGTGTTCTACCTCCACTGTCAGAGGCAATATGCCTCTGAATGCCACTTGCTGGGAACTGTACGTTGGCAGAGTGCTGCTGCACTCACATCCTGCTTCTGGGCTTCACAAAGGCATCTGGGTGGCCACTGTGAGAATAGGATGCTGGACTAGACAAGCCATTGGCTTGATTCAGCAGACTCTTCTTGCAACCTTTTGTACACATTTTTTTTGCAGCATTAATTAATCTATATTAATTAACCTTTGTTTGAGCTCTGTGTGGAACCTCTTAGAAGTGTCTTTGCCAAATAAAACCTAAACCAAATAGGAAAAGGATTGATTTCTGCTTAGTAGCAAGCACCTCTAAGTGACACTTATCCTTTATTTTAATATTTATTTTAATGCAAGTTAACAAAAAAAAACAGATTAAGCAATTCTCTATCAATGACAATTTCAGTGAATCAGATCAGAAATGCATCTAGCTTTCATTCCACCAATGTTTAATTGAGCTTAATAAAGCTGGCATCATTTAGAACTATGAGCCAGTTTTTACCACACTTAGAATCAAGATGTGGTAAAAAAAAAACTGGCTCATAGTTAAACTAAGTGATGCCAGCTTTATTTTCTGAGAAAGCTAGAGCACTCCAATTCTACCTGAGGAGCAGCAGCTTTCCCCATTCCATTCTTTAAAATGGATATCTTTCTCGAAGAGTAATTGGTTTTTGCTCATCATCAAAAACAAGGAGCAATGGAAAAATACAGGGCAAAGATGGGGCCACAATCTATATATAAATGGAGTGAAGTACAGCACTTAATTTTTGAATTTAGGAAGCAAATTGTGCACATGCATGGATGCTTGAGTAGTCTCTTAGCAAACATATAGGCCAGCCTCCTCTATGACATGTTGGTTATTGGTGTGTATTTGTTGGAGATCAGCTTTGAAAACAGTTTGAAAACTCTCCCATAAAAGCAGAGTCCAGGGAAAAAGGCAGCATACAGTTCTGCTTCATATATAAATTGATTGCTCCTACTCATGGTTCTCTTGAAATACACACACCACAGTGGCAACAATTGCCTCAATATAGCACTCCGCAAGTACTATACTAAATCAGCCATAGCCACAGCAGTGAACATATGGAATTATATTAAATTTAGAATGATCATTGGCATAGTCATTACAGCCTGTATTTGCACACCCATCCCTCCGATAAATCCACAGCTAGTGCATTTGGATGCATGTGTTGTCCAAATTTCAAGTGCTTTGGAACTCCCAATGCACACCACAGACTTAGGCTGCATGAGGCATCTAAGCTGCTGGTTGGAGGAGGGAACTACAGGAATTCCAATTAAGAAAGACCAGTTGCAACCTATAATCTTCCTGATGTGACAACCACTCTATTGGCTGCTATAAGGATGCTAAGACTGGATGACTTCCCTTAGTCTGAACAACTTGTTGATGAGGGAGACCCCCAGCCTTCATCCAGCTTTCATGTGGCTTTGAACTTGTCACCTGTCCTGAGATCTGAGAGTTTGTTCCCAGTTCCTCATAGCGTTCTGCATGCCTCACTCCATGGAAAGACTATGGAAAACTATGGAAAACTTCACAAGTAGGTCCTTTGAACCCACTATAAAAGATCTCCCTCCCAAGAGATCCACTTCCATGGAAGAATAATATAGTTATTTTATCTTGGAGAATAGATTTGTGTTCATTTCCACAAAATGTGGCCACCAATCACCAGCTACAGAACTCTTTTTTTCTCCTTTTTCTTTTTTAAAAAAAACTTCACCAAACACTTTCCTAACTATTAAGGCTACTTTATAAAGAAATATTTCAGAAACATCTTTCCTGCACCGCATGTATCTTTTACCTGGGGTGTCTCCTGGTTCAATTATTCACCAGTATCCAGAGGTTTCATGTTGTGCTTCATACATGCTAAGCAGTCATTTGCATTCCAGAGCTACATCCTGACTCCTCTGGTTCTTCTCTGACATCCTTCAATGCACAGCATCCATAATGAAGATCAGGTGACAGTGGGTAACTATACCAGCAGTTCCGCTTCTTGAGGCAGGAAATATTTTTTCCTCTGTGGCTTATAAAGTGTCTGACAGCCCCTTTCAAGGAGCCTAAGCATAAGCAATTAATAGTAGCAATAGAGAGCCAGAGCTGGATTACCTATTATGCTAAGTATGCTATAGAGTACAAACATAGCCAAATTGAGCCCACTGCTGCACCGTAATTATAGGAGAGTTTCTCCCTTTCTCTTAATGATGAGCTCTTTTAAAACTCACCAAGACTCAGAATGTAGTGAAGAAGAAGAAAAAGAGTTTGGATTTGCTATCCCGCTTTATCACTACCCTAAGGAGTCTCAAAGCGGCTAACAATCTCCTTTCTCTTCCTCCCCCACAACAAACACTCTGTGAGGTGAGTGAGGCTGAGAGACTTCAGAGAAGTGTGACTAGCCCAAGGTCACCCAGCAGCTGCATGTGGAGGAGCAGGGACGCGAACCCGGTTCACCAGATTACGAGACTACCGCTCTTAACCACTACACCACACAGTGGTTGTATCTTCCTTGATAATAAACATTTCCAAATACTAACAGTCTGCAAAACACGAAAATGTGAGGTAGTAAATGAAGAAGAGGAGGAGGAGGAGGAGTTTGGACTTGATATCCCGCCTTTCACTCCCTTTAAGGAGTCTCAAAGCGGCAAACAGTCTCTTTTCCCTTCCTCCCCCAGTAAGGTTGGGAGACTTCAGAGAAGTCTGACTAGCCCAAGGTCACCCAGCAGCTGCATATGGAGGAGCAGGGAATTAAACCTGGTTCACCAGATTACCAGTCCACTGCTCTTAACCACTACACCACTAGGGAACTTCTGAGTGAATGCCGTATGGGTGAACCATTGACATTACTGGGTGCTGCAAGAAAGCAAAAAGAAAGTATGGCCTAGGAATCAAAGCGTTAAAAGGCCCAGGTCCTGTGTTTGTCAGAAGAACATTTCCCCCTTAAAACCCAGTATGAAAAATTAGGCTTAACGAACTCTAAGAAATATATTTAGCTTCAAAAGACATTTAGATTTTTTAACCACACACGTTTCAGCTGCAAAATACTATTAGCTGATTTTCCATGGTTAAATTAGGGAGTAATCTGAATCTTTGCTGCTGGAAGGGATTAGGATATAGAGAAAGTCCACTGGTGCCTGCTGGTCTCGGTTGACAAGGGGTGGTTTTCATTCCAGAAATAATGCTTGCAAGTGAAGGGCCCTGGAATGGGCTATTGCAGGACCAGGGTAAGGATGGAGCAGAGATGACAATGGATTGCTGGATCCAAAGCTTTGACATTCCTTCTGGAAGAGTCCAATCCAGCCCCCTTGGCCACACCAGCCTGCATCTAACAAGCCACACCTACATACAGAGAGAAACATAAAGTGATTTGTTGCTGGAAGACATGTTTTGGGAAGGGGTTGGGCAGATCAGGGTGGAATTAGCTTATTTATGAACCTAATTCAAAGGGATATTTTTTTAACTGCAGAAAAACCAAATACCATTATTCCCTCTGCTCCCAAACTGATGGCAGTGGTGTGTCATATCTGGATCCCCTTATCCTCCAATTAGAAAATCTAGTTATTTTTTAAAATAATAATAATAATAATAATAATAATAATAATAATAATAATAATAATAAAGCATGCACATGACACTTCCCAAGTCTTGCAGGACTCAGATTTGGCACAGTAATATCCAGTGGCAAAGGATCCATCCAGGACATGGTTGTGACTATGTCACCACACTAGTTTTTTTCCCTTTAATCCATCTCAGCACATGCTCCTTGCTATTGATTCTCTGTTCTCCTCACTGTTCATTATTCAGCAGTAACCTCCTTCAGAAATAAGGCTCAATGAGTTCAAATAATGCATGGAGGCAGAGATGGATTAAGTTGCCAATTTTGGTTTCTTTCAGTGTTCCATGTTCCCAACTGTAAATTCACATCCTCCCATTTCTGCAGCAATTTGAAAAGTTTACTTTAAGAAGTCCAGATGAAAAATTGCACACATTTTCATGCACATTTCTCCTAATTTATACATTTTTTGTACACAATCTTCCCTTATACAGTGGACCCTTAGGTTATGTACCTCTCTGGATATGTAATCTTCAGGTTGCGAAAGCAGCAAACCCAGAAGTATTTCTGCGGGTTTCGCCACTCGCGCATGCGCAGAAGCGCTCTGTCGCACCACGTGCATGGGCAGAAGCAGTGCCTCTGGTTATGGATTTTTCAGGGTGCACACGGAACCCCGGAACGAATTAAATCCATATCCAGAGGGTCCACTGTACACATTTGGGGGGCAAGTGATCTCTCCTAATATTTGTTTTTAATGTTTTATTATTATTATTGTGCATTTTTGTGCTGATTTTTTTATTAGAAAACTGCATTACAAAATTCAGAGAACTTTGAATTTTGGAGAGCTATGATCTGTTTTGTTTGTTGGTTCTGTATGTGTAAATTAGGAAGGTCTGGATTACAATGTGAACCAAACACATTTCTTCTCCAACCCTACATGAAGGGGAGATTGGGGCAGAATGTGGTACCCTCACCCCCCATGTGACCATCCTTGCTGGGTCCATCCCAGACTGTTGCAAGCCCTGATCTGAGGTTGGCACTTACATGACTTGAACTGAACACAAATAAGCTCCTACTGGCAATTGGGAGCACTACATTATGGAACAAGCAATCATATGAAGGAGGAGGTACCTGTTTAGACAAATGTGTGTTAAGCTATCATTTCAGATCTCCCACCCAATGCTCAGAGTTCTAGGCAGAATGCAGCCCAAAGTAGATGGTCAGGTGAGTAACAGTTGGGGCAGATGCACAGTCCATTCAACTTCAGAGTCTAATTTCCAAAGACAGTTTTTAAAAAGCCCAATGTCACCCAACACACTGGCTTTCTTGTGCAGCCTTAGCCTTGACATTTTATCACTTTCGCAGCAAATGTTGTTGATTTAGCCCTTGTCTGTTAGGGCAGGCAGGCAGGCAGGCAGCAGTCTCCCAGGTGTCTCCTCCACACCACCAGCCTCTACACGAGCATGTCCTCCACAAAGTCTGGTTTGCTCTTGATGCTGGTGAGTTGGTTACTGATTTCACCTGGGCTACTTGGTTTAGTGTTGAATTTAAGTATTTGGCATAGACTTCGGGGGGGGGGTTACTTCTACAGGACAGGGCAAGAAAAGGTTTTGCTGCTGGCTGCTTCAAGTGGTGGCTTAATTATCTTCAGCTCAGTGACATCTCCATTGACATTTGGGATAGGATATAATGATATAGCATCATGCTCATGGGTATTCTGGAAAGAAAAGAAGAAGAAGAAGAGGAGGAGGAGTTTGGACTTGATATTCCACTTTATCACTACCCGAAGGAGTCTCAAAGTGGCTAACAATCTCCTTTCCCTTCCTCCCCCACAACAAACACTCTGTGAGGTGAGTGAGGCTGAGAGACTTCAGAGAAGTGTGACTAGCCCAAGGTCACCCAGAGGTTGCATGTGGAGGAGCGGAGATGCGAACCTGGTTCACCAGATTATGTGTCTACTGCTCTTAACCACTACACCACACTGGCTCTCCCCCAAAGATGGCTGAACTTATTGCTCAAATTCTTCATGCAATATTTTTTTCTTTTAACTCAACACACTGATAACTTCAAGTATGTACAGAACAATATCAATAGACTGGGCGATGAAGAATATAACCATTTCTGCATTCTGATTGAGGATCACATGCCTCAGTTTGTCATACTATTCCATGGAGAAATATAAGGAAGAAATGTGTATATAATATTTTGTGGAACAGAATATGAAGATGGTTTCTCTTCACTTATTATAGGGCATCCAAGAAATGAACAGCTATAGTTTGGGGAAAATATTGCACCATCTGTCTGTATCTTCAACTCCTGTTATTCTACTAATATTTGCTTCAGGAAACATCTCCCAAAAGATGGAATGAATATGCATCACACTGCAATGTCTGGTCACTTAACAAATATTAGCAATTCACATGATCAATTACATTCAGCTCAAGTATGATCTACTACTTAGTTACACCGGGATACATCAGAAGTCACTATAAATTCAATACTGTAGCTTGGAAAAACTGCTGCTGATTATTTACTTTTAGCAATAGCTTTTTGGGGAGGGGGGATACTTACCTTTTTATTTTGATTTAAAATGATATTGACAGTCTTGCTGTGTATTTTAGAGATGTTTGCACAGAGCACCTTGGGATTTTGCTGTACTCTTAGATGACAGCTCAGTAGAAGTGAGATTGGAAACCATTTGTGTAGAAACAGAGTATTTGAACAGAATGCTACTGATTGGTGTATTTTGGCCTCCTTTCAAAAAGGTAATTAAGCATGGACGGTTCTTATATCTACTGAAAAGAATCGTAAATATGATTCAGTGCTCATGTATCCTAGAAAAACATGTTTGCATAATTCTGTTGATTTGTTTCCTTAGTAATTGTTTTACCTTCACCTGACTAATGAAAGAAAGAGTTGAACAAGGTACAAAAATAGTCACATTTCCTATTCTTTACTACACTGAAGTCAAAACTTTGACTTCCCTTTTTTACTTGGGTAAGGAGAAATTAAAAGTTCCCCAACTTCATCTTATCTTTGCTTGACAGCACATTTCATAGAAAACCTTTGAACTCTTCATTCACTCTTTCCTAGTCATGTTTGACTATCATAGACAGTATGTTTTCTATGCAGGGACTGTTAATATACAGAATTTACAATTGTTGCATTGGGAATCACTAACCATTAATGTCACTAGCTGGCAATAAGTGATTTTATATAAGAAGTACCAAACAAAGTAAAGCATTCTTTGTTACTCAGCAATCTCTCTCTCTCTCTCTCTCTCTCTCTCTCTCTCTCTGTGTGTGTGTGTGTGTGTGTGTGCACATGCTCTTTCTATGTCATTTCTATGCTTTTTTTTTACAGTACCTGATATACTGATGTACTAAAATGTGAAAATGGTAAGAGTGTTAAATAAATGTTAAAATAGTAAGTAGTAGTAGTGAAAGCCAGCTATCGATAATACTTTCCACAAAAGTTGTGACAAAGGAAACAGCTTCAAGCCTACCAGAGAGATTCATTGGTATGAGGACAGGAAAAACCTCTCTGCAAAGAGGCCAGTTACACAGAGAGTAAAATTCCTTCCCAGCTCCGTGAACTAGCAACTGGTCATGTCCAAAGCAACAGTAAATTAAAATGAGGAAGGATGGCTGGAAACCATGGAAACTGGAGTAGCTGAGGGTGCTGCTGCCAGAATTTAGCCACCACCCGCTTTCACATGCATCCCAGAGCAGAAAAGTTTCCTTTCTGATCTGAACCAAGGAGTGCTGCCTGCAACCACCAGGAGACAGAAAGGACTCCTGTCCCCTCACCTGTGCAGGCAGGGCAAGTATGCCCACTGCCAAGAGCAGCGAGTCTGCATTTATCGTCTCCTTTAAGGTAGACTCACAAGAAAAGGAACATTTCTGTCTTTTTTAAAAAAGTGACTTCTATATTTCTGGTTTTCCAAAAGTTCATTGCCGCTCTTCCATCCTTCATGTCATTGCATTATTTTAGATAAAATATATATCTCCTTTCACATTTTGTGAAAACATGAAACATCAAATTGGATTACAGTCATCAAGAGTTCTATAGCAAAGGCATCCATTAAGGCAGACATAGTAGAGTGATAGCTTAATTCCAGTGCTTTAAATCTGTGGCTTTTAATGTTGCAGAATTCTTCCTGCGGCATTAATGAAAGGCTCCCACATATACTTTCTAAGAAAATCACTATACTATCAGAAAGCATGCTTAGATCACCTAGAGATGGAGACAAACTATATGTGTAATGGAAAATATTTTACTGCACAGTCAGTACAGCTGGGATAGCTCAGTTGGAAGAATGTGAAACTCTTAATATCAGGGTTGTGGGTTTGACCCCCACGTTGGGCAAAAGATTCCTGCATTGCAGGGGGTTGGACTAGATGACTGAAATATACTCGGAGTCGAGAGTGGATTTCATGCTCTTTATTCAGCTCCTAGTGGTGAGGAGGAATGGAAGTTCCCCCACAATATCTGCTTATATAGATTATTTACACAATGGGCTGCACGTGATTGGCTAATTCCGGGATTCTCCTCTAGGCCAATCAGGTTGTGGATTCACTTCCACCTGGAGCTGGATTGGGTGGCTCCTGCAAACCAATCATACTGCTGCATTGTTCTAGGACCAATCAGACTGCTGCATTTTGGATCCTATTGTTCTAGGACCAATCAGACTGCTGCATTTTGGATCCTATTGTTCTAGGACCAATTAGACTGCTGCATTTTGGATCCTATTCAACTCAGTACATAACAATGACATTCATGGTCCCTTCCAACTCTACAATTCTATGAAAATGGCAAAGAGGCTCTGCTTCTCTCTATCTTTCAACCACCACATGTGCAACCTCTGGCTTAAAAATATTTCTGGTTGGCTTTCTTCTTGGTTCTGATTATCTTTTAAAGTGCCTCCATGGAGATGTCTGTAGATTTCTGAACCACCACAACTGTAACAACAGTATACCGACGGGGACAAGAAATTTACAATAAAGTAAGGCAACATATGTGTTATGTACTGAGTTGAATAGGATCCAAACTGCAGCAGTCTGATTGGTCCTAGAACAATAGGATCCAAAAGGCAGCAGTCTGATTGGTCCTAGAACAATAGGATTCAGAATGCAGCAGTCTGATTGGTCCTAGAACAATGCAGCAATATGATTGGTTGGCAGGAACCACCCAATCATGCTCCAGATAGAAGTGAATCCACAACCTGATTGGCTTACAGTAGAATTCCGGAATTAGCCAATCATGTGCAGCCCATTGTGTAAATAATGTATATAAAGCAGATACCTTGAGGGGACTTTCATTCATTCCTCCTCACCACTATGAGCTGAATAAAGAGCATGAAATCACTTTGCGACTCTGAGTATATTTCACTGGCGACGAAGGTGGGATCCCACTGAGCTGACTGCCACACACAGCACCGCAGCACCGCCACCTGCCGCACCGCTGCCTCGCACCGTGTATCCAGGCTTCAGCTCCGGGACACAAGGAACTCAGAATGGCAACCGACAGCAGCTTCTCGCCGTTCAACCCAGCATCTGGAGACTGGGAAGCGTACGCCTCCCGTTTCACCTTCCTCCTAGAAGCCAAAGGGGTCACCGATGAAGAAGACGCCAAGAAGAGGGCAATATTCTTCAGCATCTGCGGAGAGGAGACGTTTGAAATCGCCCGGGCTCTCCTTGCACCCGAAGACGTCGCTACTGTTCCATACAAAACAATAATGGAACAGCTGAAGGGGCACTTTTCGCCACAGCCCTCTGTGGTGGCTCGTCGAAATGCCTTCTATGCAAAGCGGCAAGCCCCTGGGGAAACCATAACTGGGTTTGTGACCTCTCTCCGCCAAGCTGCCCGGTTCTGCAACTTCTCAGAGCTGGAGAACATGCTTCGTGACCGCCTCGTCGGTGGCCTGAAGGATGAGAAGCTGCAACGACGCCTCTACGCTAAGAAGGACCTAACGTTCCAGGTCGCTCTGGAGGAGGCCCTGGCAACGGAAGCTGCCGAGAGGTCGACGCAAGAGGCACGGCCGAGCCAGCCGTCCCAACCGAGGGTCCACCACGAAGACCTCACCGACGACTCAGGATCCAACAGGGAGGAGGTGCACCGAGTACAGCAGCGCACTCAAGCAGCCCACATACCACAGCTGCCTCGACGAGAAGCAGGGAACTGCGCAAGCTGTGGAGATAGTCACGAGAGGAGGACCTGCCGTTTCCGCAACGCAGAGTGCAGGCAGTGCAGAAAATTGGGACACATCGCCCGGGTGTGTCGAGCTCGGCCCACCCGACGCCAGGCATCAGATGACCAATCCAAGAGCCCCAGGTCCCGGGGCCCAACACACCAAGGCAACTCGACGGAGCTCACGGACTTCCAGGTATACCAGTTGCCCCACCCCAACGTAGAGAAAATTTATGTAGAGGTACAGATAGAGGGGGCCCCATGCCGCATGGAGCTTGACACGGGTTCAACTCTATCCATAATCTCGGCAAGGACCTTAAGGAAACTGTGTCCTACTGGGGGTCCCAAACTCAGGCCGGCCCCATTCACCCTCCGGGACTTTCAGAAACGTAAGGTCCCCACAATGGGGGTGGGGACCTTCAGGGTGCAATACCGAGGGCGGACGCGGCAACTGGACTTGCTT
Source organism: Podarcis filfolensis (assembly GCF_964270895.1). Classification (NCBI taxonomy): domain Eukaryota; kingdom Metazoa; phylum Chordata; class Lepidosauria; order Squamata; family Lacertidae; genus Podarcis; species Podarcis filfolensis. The sequence continues at coordinate 75,523,674 of NC_139604.1, read as the reverse complement.
GTGGTTAAGGGCCCCTACATTAGCTTACTGGGATTGGCATGGTTTGGACCACTGGGGCTAGCCATCACCGGGGTGAACCACACTACCTTACAAGTGGACGTGGACGCCATATGCAAGGAATTTCCGGGGGTTTTTGATGGGAAATTGGGACAGTATACGGGCCCCCCCATTGCTCTACAGCTTGACCCCGCAGTACGACCAGTCAGGCTCAAGGCCCGCCGGGTCCCGCTCGCCCTGAAACCCCGTATAGACGAGGAATTAGACCGACTCGTGGAGCAAGGAGTGCTGGAGCCGGTGCCTAATGCCCCCTGGGAAACCCCAATCGTCACACCCGTCAAGCCGAATGGTTCGGTCCGCATCTGCGCAGACTACAAATGTACCATAAACAAGGCCCTCACGGCCCATGCATACCCAGTGCCAGTGGTCAGCCATGTCCTTGCCACCCTGGCTGGGTCGAAAATTTTTGGCAAGCTGGACTTGGCCCAAGCATATCAACAACTGCCAGTAGATGAGGCCACAGCAGAGGCACAGACGATTGTGACGCACAGAGGAGCGTTCAGGGTAAAGCGGCTGCAATTCGGTGTCAGCGTGGCACCAGGCATATTCCAGAATCTAATGGACTCTCTCCTTAAAGGGATTCCTGGCGTCACCCCCTTCTTCGATGATGTGTTGATTGCCGGGCCCACACCAGAGGAGTTTGAGGACCGCCTCCGCACCGTTCTGCACCGTTTCCAGACGGCGGGTCTCAAGGTGAAGCGGGAAAAATGTCTACTAGGAGTGCCTCAGGTGGACTTTCTGGGATTTATGGTGGACGCAGAAGGGGTCCACCCGACTGGGGACAAGGTACGGGCCATTTGTGATGCCCCAGCGCCCAAGAACAAGACTGAACTTCAGGCCTTCTTGGGACTATTGAACTTTTACCATTCCTTCCTTCCCCACAAGGCGGCGGTAGCGGAGCCCCTACACAGACTCCTGGACAAGCGGGCCCCTTGGGTGTGGGGCCAGCGCCAGGAGGCCGCATTCCAGGCAGTCAAGGACTTGCTTGTCTCAAACTCGGTCTTGGCACACTTCGACGAGAGGCTGCCGGTGGTGCTAGCATGCGACGCCTCACCCTATGGCATTGGCGCTGTCCTGGGACACCAACTCCCGGATGGAAGAGAGGTACCGGTGGCATACTTTTCCCAGACACTCAACGCAACCGAGCGGAACTACTCGCAAATCGACAAGGAGGGTCTGGCAATCGTGAAGGGAGTAAAAAAATTCCATGATTTCTTGTACGGGCGGCCCTTCACCGTGGTGACTGACCACAAGCCCTTGCTTGGCTTGTTTGCCCCCGAAAAGCAGACCCCCCAAGTGCTGTCTCCTCGTGTACTCAGGTGGTCAATTTTCCTTGCCAGCTACCAGTATGCACTGATTCACCGCCCTGGGAAGGCGATGGGCCATGCGGACGCCCTCAGCAGGCTACCACTACCGGAAACAGGCCCCGACCCAGCACCTGCACAAGAGGTTATGAGCCTGGAGCTGCTTCCCGACCGCCCCATTCAGGCACAAGAAGTTGCACACCATTCCAAGAAAGATAGGGTCATCTCCCGGGTCCTGGACTGGGTGTGGAGGGGATGGCCCAGCAGCAGCCCCGGGCCAGAATTCGCCGGCTACACAACCCGCAAACATGAACTGTCGGCCCACAAGGGGTGCCTGTTATGGGGAAGCAGGGTCGTTGTTCCCCAGCCCCTCCGCAAAAGGGTCCTCACAGCCCTACACGAGACACACCCAGGGGTAGTAAGAATGAAGGCCCTTGCCAGGAGTTATGTGTGGTGGCCGGGGATCGACGGAGAGATAGAGGCCTGGGTCAAACACTGCCAGGCCTGCCAAGAATCCCGCCCAGATCCCCCAAGGGCCCCAGTCCAGTCCTGGGAGTCCGCCCAAGCACCATGGTCACGCCTGCATGTGGACTTCGCTGGCCCCTTTCAGGGGAAAACATTCTTCATAGTGGTGGACTCCTACACCAAATGGCTGGAAGTCGCACTGGTACCGTCCACTTCTACGTCCGCAGCCATCCGGGTACTACGCAGGCTGTTTGCAACCCACGGGCTCCCTGACACTCTCGTCTCAGACAACGGGACTGCATTTACGTCAGGAGAATTCCAAACCTTCACAGTGCAGAACGCCATCCGCCACATCCGTTCGGCGCCATTCCACCCTGCCACCAATGGCCAAGCAGAACGCATGGTGCGGACCACCAAGGACACCCTTCGCCGCATGACGCAAGGGGATTGGGAGTACCGCCTTGCCACATTCCTCCTAGCACAACACAGCACCCCCAGCTCAACGACTGGCCGGAGCCCCGCTGAACTACTAATGGGTCGGCGCCTTGCAATCAGATTGGACCGCCTTCACCCCGATAGAGCTCAGGATGAGGTAGTGGTGGGGGAAGGCAGGAACCCCCAGACCTTCGAGGCCCAGGACCCAGTGTACGCAAAGAATTTTGGGGCAGGCCCAGCATGGGTACCCGCCACAGTCACCAGGGTCACTGGTCCCGTGTCGTACGAGGTGCTAACGGATGGGGGGCAATGCTGGCGCCGCCACTGTGACCAGATACGGTGACGATTCCCGGGAGAAAACCAGGAGGAGGACAGGTCAGAGGAGTCCCAAGGGAACAGAGGGGCAGTGAGGCCCATAGAGCAGCAGGGGCAAGCAGGAGAGGCAGAATCAGTAAATACAGAGAGGACCCGCGAGGCCGAAAGGACACCGGAACCAGAACCACGACTGAGCGAGCCGGTTGCACCAGACCAAACAGGCCCATCACAGCCAGCATCCTTGGAACATGAGCCAGAACCTGAACCCCGGACCAGGGAACACCCCAGGCCGCAACGCACACGTAGGCCACCGGCGTACCTCGAGGACTATGAATGCGACCTCCCGGGCAGGACTGGAACTTAGAGGGGAGGGGTGTTATGTACTGAGTTGAATAGGATCCAAACTGCAGCAGTCTGATTGGTCCTAGAACAATAGGATCCAAAAGGCAGCAGTCTGATTGGTCCTAGAACAATAGGATTCAGAATGCAGCAGTCTGATTGGTCCTAGAACAATGCAGCAATATGATTGGTTGGCAGGAACCACCCAATCATGCTCCAGATAGAAGTGAATCCACAACCTGATTGGCTTACAGTAGAATTCCGGAATTAGCCAATCATGTGCAGCCCATTGTGTAAATAATGTATATAAAGCAGATACCTTGAGGGGACTTTCATTCATTCCTCCTCACCACTATGAGCTGAATAAAGAGCATGAAATCACTTTGCGACTCTGAGTATATTTCAATATGATACAATTATAAAGTGTACATTTCTGCAGGGCTTTGGGCACAAAAAATATAACCACATTACAGAATGCTCTAAGGAGCTGACAACAGACAGGCTTCTGGATAAAGTCTGGTTTCAAGACCTTCCTTAGATGATAACACCTCAGGTGTGCTTCAGGGCCCTGATTGCAGTTTTCACAATCAGGACTTCAGGAATGCTCCTCTCTTTAAAGAAGGATAATACCACTGGCAAGGGTCCAGAATTACAGGCAGGTGACTGCTGAAAGGACCATCCAACCAGCACTTTGCACAACCCCATTCTGTGAACGGGAGGAGGGGAGGGAGAAGGGGCACTGATTTGTGACTGACACACAGCAAAGCTGGAGAACTTACAGCCTTTCTGAACTACAACTGCTAACATCCCTGACCATTGATCATGCTGGTTTGGGCTGATAGGTGTTGGGAGTCCACAAATTCCCAACCTTTAATAGATACAGTTTTATCAGCAGTATGCAAACCCAGTTTCTGCTCAAACTAGGGGTAGGGGATAGGTTCTGCCTGAGGCGAGTCTAGGGAAGAATAATAGAATTGCAGAGTTGGAAGGGACCCTGAGGATTATCTAATTCAAGTCCCTGCAATGCAGGAACTCACAGAACAGGTGAAGGAGAGGAGGGATGGTTGTCCCATCTGGCAAGCAGAAATACTTGTGTTGACTGAGCAGAGCCAGGATGCTGTAGTGGTTAGAGTTTCAGACTAGGACCTGGGAGGCCAGAGTTCAAATCCCCCACTCAGCCATGAAGCTCACTAGGTGACCTTGGGCCAGTCACTGCCTGTCTGCCATGGAAGGAGATGTTTCAATAGAAGGTTGGGACACCTTTATAAGCGTCAACATTCTATAAAAATGACATCTGTTTGGCTAACATTTTGAAAATTGGCATACATGATCTAGCAGATGAAATCTACAAATCTGCCAAATTTCAAATTGATACAATAAAAACTGTCACAGGTACATATAGTTACATCATGCTGTAAAGTGACACATTTACCCATTTTATTCCAAATTTTGAAGAGATATGTCACATATGTTTATTAAAAAAATTGTGAAAACTACTGATGCAAATTATTCTGGTTTATCAAGGAAGGAAATCCTTCACTGGTTTGCTAAAGATCAATGAGTATTAAGGTTTCCCCGCCCCATTAAAGCCCAAGGCAGTGAATACTGGCATATAAGACTGTTAATTATTAAAGCAAAAATTCTGCCTGTACTCCAATATAGTGGTACCTCAGGTTACAAACTTAATTCGTTCTGGAGGTCCGTTCTTAACCCGAAACCGTTCTTAACCTGAGGTGTGCTTTCGCTAATGGGGCCTCCCACTGCTGCCCTGCCACAGGCACATGATTTCCATTCTCATCCTGGGGCAAAGTTCTCAACCCGAGGTACTACTTCCAGGTTAGCGGAGTTTGTAACCCAAAGTGTTTGTAAACTGAAGCATTTGTAACCCGAGGTACCACTGTAATTGCAACGGGAAGAAAATAGTGGATGCTTGTTCAATGCCTATTCCTTTAGTTATGAATATGGCACTGTGATGCACTGGTGAGTTGAAGTTATTAGAAATACCATTCAGTATTTGTATCTGAATGCTATTTTACTCTATGTTGAAATGTGTCTTTTCTTTCAAAACTCATATTTAAGAATACAGCCCTATGCACATTTTCCTGGGAGTAAAAACCAGGAATAGACATTCAGGGGATTGTAGCATAAATGTGATTTCCTCTCAAAAGTCCAATGCGCATTGTGATACATTTTAACTGCTGGGAAATGCGTTGCAATATTTCAGAAAGTACAAAATTTGGTGAACCATTACATTCTGCCTGCACATTCGTTCAAGAGATGCAGCTGAGTTGTACAGAAATCCACAAAGAACAAATCCTTTTGGCGTTCCTATGTGCAATGTGGGGACACTAGACATTTGGTTCCCAAAATATTCACTAGTGCGGTTGGGGAACATGGATACCGTTTGTTACGTGCTGGCTCTTCCTGACTTTTCAATTAAATTCCATTTTGCAAGTAGTCATGTGTGAAGCAGCCCTGAAAGACATATTTTGACCCTAAACAGACTCCAAGTATCTGAAGGAGTACCACCCTCACATAGATATGCCCGGGGGTTAAGATTTGAATGAGAGACCCTGTTAAAGATCTCTTTGCCCTGTGAAATTCTGGTGTGGCGGCGCATAAGACAGCCTTCTCTGTGGCAGCCCTCAAGTTATGGAATGCCTTCTCCTCTGAGGTGCATCTGGACCCAACATTGAAATCTTTTTGGAGGTGTGTGTTTGACAAGGTGAACTCGTTGGCTTAGTGGTGAAAGATGAGAAAGTTATAATAGCCTTGCCTTTCTAAGTGGTTCTGTGTTTTGAGTGTGACTTCAAAATACAGTTTTATCTATTATTTTAGCTGCTGGTTTCATGTGTGAGTTGTTTTAATCACTACCATGATTGAGGTATATCCCCCATGGTCAAGGGTGAGTTGTAAATGTTTATAATAAATACATAAATATGATGAATGCATAATATGTAATATAGTAAAATACATGCATAAATATGGTTATTCAGTCCAGTGTATTGTCAATGCAGCATATGGGTGCACAAGCCTGGCTTCAAGGGACTATATACAGAGAAATAAATTGCTTGCCAAAATTACCCTTCAGAAGTTGGCAATAGATTTTTTTTTTACTTGTTTCTTGGCATCCAGTACAGAAGACTTTTACAACCACTTACTGCAGCCAGCCTTTATAAAAAAAAACCCTAAAGGACTTCTCCCTCCTGGGACATTCCAACAGTCAAGGATTTTTTGTTGTTTGTTTCCCATTCTCATCCTAGATCGGATAGATTAGCTAGGTTATGATGGATCAGTGTAATAAGAACTATAAGCCAATCGATACTGTAGATACTGCAAGATGAAAATAACAATAAAGCTATAATTGAGAGAAGTGAAAATATACCAGGGACTTGCCATGGAATGAAAAAAGAAGAAAGGAATAATGCCTTGGGTTTGTATCAGAGACATAGACATGGATTTGAAAACCTGCCCTGTGTACAGACACCTGCAGAAACTATGATGGACGAGTCAATTAAAAAGAGGTTGGCAATCGTTTAGATTTGCTGTCAAAACCTACCAATAAAAGAGGAATTCAGGTTGAGCATTGCAGTTCCAGGAATCCAGATTAAATACTACGGTTCCAGAGATTCGTGTTTTTGCTCCAAAGATTCTGGCAGCCGTACAAAAACCCACCTGCTTTCAGCTGATCCCACAAAACTTCACTTCATTGTTGTCACACATCAGTGAGCACTCTGTATATGTTAAACACCTGCATTTTAATGATATTTTACCGTTCTTTCCCACCCAGCCACACACTGTAATTCACCAAATCCCACTATGAAAAGTTAGACTAAAGGAAAATGCATGGGCACAGAAATCACTAATGATTAATAGAATCATAGACTTTTGGAGCTGGAAGGGACTTTGCGGTTCCGATAGCCCCATCTCTTGTTTGATGTTGGAATATTTCAGCTACAGCATCCCTGGCAGATAAACATCCAGCTTCAGGTGAAAGATCTCTAGTTTAAGGAAAGAGAACCCATCAACCCCTAAGATGCCTTTTCCCATCGTTGAGAAGTTTCTCCAAGTATTTAGCCAACATCTGCTTCTTTGCAATTTTTATCCTTCTGTCTGGAGCAACAGAGAACAAGTCTGCTGAGTTTTCTATTCTGCAGGCCCTCAGCTATAAATCCTATGATGCAGTGCATCTCAAATTGGAAACATCTGGAGCCTTGAAGTAAAGTAAGCATTTATTACAGCAGAAAGAATGGAATCACAACTAGAACTAGACAAAATCAGCATTGGAACACAAATTTTACATCAGGATATAACTGAGAATGGTATTCCTTGAGTGAGTTTGTACATAGTTTCTTTCAGTGTTCTATTTTATATTAAAATGTGATCCAAACATAAAACCATTTTATACAGTCATATTTGAAATATTTTCCCCAAAAGGTCTGAGACCAGTAGGTCTAGAAGGTATGTGCTTTTTTCTTGGGGAAGCACTTGCAAAGGTTTTCTAAATCAGGCAGAACTTTCTTGTTGTCCTGCGCTTTAAAACACACAAAAAGGTTACAGAATCTACTCATAGAACCTGCATTAAGTATATGCTGGTCTTGAGATGACAAGTACTTAATTTACACACAGGAGCAAATACAATCAAGTAAATGTGAGAGCTCATTTACAGTACACAATCATTTTTTGCCTTCTTTCCTCTTCTCACTCTTCATCAGAAGAAAAAAAAATGTTGCAGGATTAACACGTGCTGCCAATTATTTCCAGGCAATTAATTATGGTTCCAAAAACCCATCCTGAATTTTAGGGGGCAAATTAACTGATACTGAAAAGGTTAGTATGAATTTTGTTTTGCCACTCACAATTGATTGGTGGTTTTGGAGAGGCTTGAAGATACCTGCTTCTTAGGCTGCAATCCTATATGTACACTTACTTAGAAGTAAACCCTAGTGCTCTCAGTGGGGCTTATTTCTGAGTATACATGCATAGGATTGTGCTGTCAGTCATTCCAGAATACACATAAGGGAATTCCATCACTATATCCAGTAAGCTACTTTGGCGTTTCAGCTGCTTATTACCAAGTCTTGCAGAATAATCAATAACAAGACATATTGTTAACTAAAGCCAGATATAACACGTTGAATATCTTTTCTTTTTTTTAAAAAAAGCACTAAGAAAACTTTAATCATAGTTTGTATTTATTTATTTACTGGGAAGGATATTGTTTTAGGAGAGATTTAAATCTAGGACTAAAATAATTTTTGTATTAATTTATTGTAATAATTTATGTATGACTAGTCATCTGAATTTTATGTTGAGAAGACAAGCAGGCATTTCTGCTCCCTTGTGTTTCCTTTTACTATGGAAGGCAAAGATATATTGTAAGAAATCAGACTGCAAGCTATAAAAGTGTTATGTAACACAATGCAACTTTAAATTCTGTAATGGAATTGCATCTTGCAATACAAAATGATGTCTAGCTGTCTATATCAATATGAAAAAACGAAGCATAATTTTGAAGTTGGTTTCATGAAAGCAATCTCTTTAGAAAAGAGATGAGGAACACACCAAAAATTCAAGGGTGTGTGTACTCTTTCATTCAAGATCACAATGGAGTTTGTGCGAAAATATCACTATTATAGTCATATAAGTTCTCCATATTAATGGTAGCATTCATATCAACTTTAGAGTCTTTTCCCATGTTCATTCTTAGCCAATGCCAGGATGGAGTCATTTGGTGCACCACCCCACCAGGAACACTGTATTGCCTACATGGCAACATTTCCAGAAAACAGGCTTTTAGATTCCTGACATAATAGCTTCTATTTAAACAATAAGAGCTGGTTTCTGAATAGGAAACATTCTGTTAAAAGTAATCAGCGGTGGCTCAGCTAATCTGCTTTGTTTTTCCTTAGTTCTCCCCTAGTTCAGGATGGATTTATTCATAACAAAACAAAACAAAACCTGCTCGATGAGTCTATTTGCATCCTGGACTGCACATTATTTGATTTACAATTTCCTTAATTTTTTGGTATAATGCACACTCCACATTGCGCACTCATAGGTTTCTGAAGCTTTCCATTTCTTCAGCTCATTCATGTGTCCTCACCACGATACCAATGTCCATGTATTCACTGATAAAACAAGAGCACACATTTTCCTGCATAAATCAGTAAGACATCACACCCAAGGAGTCTTGATGGAAGCCCTGTACTGTGCCAAATAAGCACGGGATGCCTTTGCTCAGCGGCGCTTTGGCCCATAAATTGCAGCAAAATACTGGGCAAAGTTTTGTCCAGCATCTTCTCTGTGTGATGGGCTCATGGGAAAAAGCTGTCCCAAGAGCCCTTGCTGAAGAGAGGAGGGGAAGCCTATATAAGGCTGCTGCCCCTGGAGCTCACAGCCATTTTGTTTTGAGAGCTCCTGCCCACCCACCCTTGGGTTAGAGCCTTCACTGAGCAATTTTGGGTCGCTGGTTGACAGGACTAGAAAGGATTTTTTCTCTCTCAACCTGGTTGGCACTTGGTTGGCTGTGAGCCATTATTTCACCCTGTATAGATGCATTTCTATGCTGGGTACCAGTTTTGTCCCCCAGCACATAGTAGTTGGTAGTGTAGTAACAAAGGCCAATGTGGCTAGGCAGTGCCTTTGGTCTGGCACATGAGACCAGCACAACCTCAAATACTATGAGTTTACATCTGCCCAGTCATGATACCACATTCTGATCACTCACTGGATGATGAAATCACCCCTAGGCTCTTCATAAACATTCATGAAGCCTCTTAAATCCCACAGAAAACCCGAATTTTGTTTTACATCTTTTATGTATGTGTACACACTCTAATAGAGACAGAAATATTCTCTCTCGCAGACCAAAGCAAAACTCCCACCGAGTTCAATGCTATCAAGATGTAACTTACTGTATACTAATGTGGGCTCCCAAGAACAAGTAAATATACTAATAAAATATTTAACACACTATTGAAGCACTCTCCGTCCTCATTTAATCTAGTTAAAAGTTTCAATGTTCAACATGTTTTGAGCTTAAGTTCTGGGACAAGATGGTAGATCAAGCAAGGCTTTCTGCAGTGTTCCTCCATTAGTCTATCTGCACTTGTTTGGCGACTGAGGGGCCAACTGCCCCTTTTCAGGAGGCTAGGGAGGTCGTTATTTGCTACAGATCACTGTATTAGAGGTTCAGAAGGTAATAATTTCTCAGGGAAACCTAAAGGAGAGAGCTGTGAAGTGAAAATGAGTGGCACAGAAAGAGCTAAATATTTATTATCCTTATACTTGTAATTGTTTCATCCAGTATCTCCTCCTTGGTGGAGCTGTCCACAATTAAGAAAACATATTTTAAAATGTTTTATATACAGATTTTTCTTGTACTCAGCAGTTACTGCATATATTTATAGATCAAAATAGGGTTATGGCAATCATTCTTCCACAAACTGAGGAATTTTGCTAATGGGCTTCATCTGAAATTTAGCATCATTTTTGTCAAAATAAGCAGCTCTTCATTCACATCAAATTTTGCTTTTGCTGATTTTGATGTGTTGATCCTCCCCATCCTCAGCCAAGTGCTTTCAAGCCCTATAATTTAACCTTGAACTTTATGAGTTGATACAGGCACCTCATTCTCCAAACGTTAAGACATTTCAGGGGTGCCAGCACTTACGGTTTTCGTGGAAGGAATATCAATGGAGACTGTGGTGTTTTTGTGATATATGATTTTATTTACATGTGTATGCAGGCTGAGCGTAATGTTACAAGTGTGTACGTGGATTTCCATGTGTGCAACCAACACTCATGTATGTTGATACACACACTGCTGAGAGGTTTAGGATCTTTTGCTGGAGTTATAACGCACACTTATCTATGGATATGTGTTTTACCCTCAACTCCATGCCCACCAGTATAAGACAGGAGAGCTCACGTTATAAACTCTCCAACAGATCTTGGTCCCTCATTTAATTTCTGGGTGAGTTCACAAAGTCATAGCTTTGGCTTCTGTTCAAATCAAACCTCTGTTTCTTCCCAACTGCAAATGAACCTAGATAAAGACTAGCCCCTGGCTTCCTGTTCTCCTACCTCCCCATCATGTGTTTTCCATTCAGTGAAGGGGAAGGGAGAAAGCCTGCCCTGTCCTTCTGGAAGCATCACTACCTGGTTGTTTCTATAGCAACACACCAGTATTTTACCAACTCTTTAGACATGTACAAAGGATGCTTAAGAGGCTGGGCTAGGGCCATGAACTTAGCAAAAAGACTAGTTTGACCACCAAGCAGTTCCTTATACAGTAGTACCTCGGTTTAAGAACAACCCTGTTTATGAACTATTCAGTTTCAGAACTCCGCAAAACTTGAAGTAATGTCCCAGTTTGCGAACTGTACCTCAGTCTAAGAACGGAAACCAAATAGTGGAAGGGCACTGGTGGCGGGAGGCCTCATTAGGGAAAGCGCGCCTCGGTTTAAGAACGGTTTCAGTTTAAGAATGGACTTCTGGAACGGATTAAGTTCGTAAACCAAGGTACCACTGTACTACAGACTCACATCTTACATAAATAAAATCACAGGCTTGGAGGGAACACAAATATATCATTCAAACAACTCCACAATTCTATAACAGTGCAGCCAATATTTTTGAAACCTAGGTTTTTCTAAAGGTTTTTATTCTAAACCTACCAGCTGGTTGCCAAGAGGTACAGCAATCCATTAATTTCATTATATGAAAACACATTTGTATTTTGAATTTTCATTTCTACTTTTCTCCTGAGCCCCAAAGCTCCAGTGACTCTTATTCAAAATATATTGAATAGGTGCTTCACACATGCATTTTTCAGAGAGATGGGCCTAATATCTTCTGTAGCAGCATTAGATGTTGTAGAATTTGACCACAATGTGTCTCTTGATAGACCACTGCAAACAACCAAGTTATTAAAAAGTTACATATCTATATAAAAATTCTAACGGATCAATAATTTTTACACAGGGAAAATAAACACCTTCAGCAAAAGATATTTTAATACTTCGTCTTGCTTTGATAGTTTTAAACCACCACACACTTTAAATTTAAAAGAAACTCTGATTGTGAATGCCTTGGGGTGAAATACCCCTAGCAATGCTTCTATGCAAGCCTTTATTTAAACAAATGGGATATGTGCAAATTTAACATGAGCTTGATGGCAGCTCTCTTTCCTATTCCACAATATACACCAGGAGGCTTAGTTTGGTCAGAATCAAGTATACCAGGCATTCCCAACCTGCGACCCTCCAGATGTTTTGGCCTACAACTCCCATGATCTCTAGCTAACAGGACCAGTGGTCAGGGATGATGGGAATTGCAGTCCAAAACATCTGGAGGGCCGCAGGTTGGGGATGCCTGAAGTATACACTTCCAGATTTAACATTGAATACATTATTTCTGGTAAATGAGCTACCATAGCTGCTAGAGGGTTGTGAAAATTTGTGTCCTGGGCATTTTAGACTTGTCTATCCATATACTATCTGAAACTAAAGGGGAACATTGGTTGCTAGATATGAAATATATTGGCATTATTTTCAGCTCTCCTCCACCACTATTACTCATACAGTGGTACCTCGGGTTACATACTCTTCAGGTTACAGTCTCCACTAACCCAGAAATATTACCTCGGGTTAAGAACTTTGCTTCAGGATGAGAACAGAAATCATGCAGCGGCGGCGCGGCGGCAGCAGGAGGCGCCATTAGCTAAAGTGGTGCTTCAGGTTAAGAACAGTTCCAGGTTAAGAACAGACCTCCAGAACGAATTAAGTTCTTAACCCGAGGTACCACTGTACTTAGTTTCTGGATTCTAGGCAGTTCTTTCCCTTTCTGCCCACTTCCTTAAAAAAAATGGTTCATGAGCACTTTGGGTCATATGTACCATGCACCCACCCCCCAGGGCACAGTTGAAAATAGTGCAGACACATGGAGACGGAAAAATCTTCTTGCATTAGCACCAATCCTTATATTAGCACAAAACTGCAGTGAATTTTGCTCATTATGTTGAAAATGGCACCTGATAGTACCTATTAAGCACCTAAACCTATTAAGCACCTAACAGACCAGAGTACATGGTTGGTGTACTGCTAATGGTCCCAGTGATTCCGAGGCAGGGTTGCTGGCATCCTTCTGTCTCAGGAGACAATGGAGGAGTATGCCTTTGGGGGTGTTGTCAAACTGTTGGAAGGTTACAGTGCCTGTTGTGGCTGTACAGGCCAATACGGAAGAGACATGTTTTCTTACAGATGAGATAGATGAAGGCACCTGGTGGTGGTGGTGCTTGCAGATGCACCATGGCGTTTCTTCTCTCTAGTCTCCTCCCAGTGGTCATTCCTCCTCTGGTCACTGCTGCAGATGCCCAACCTGACTGTCTCCAGGCACTGTGGTTGCCTGCAAGGGATTCCCACATGTCAGGGTTAATGTTGCCAGTCTTCGTGTCACGTTTGCAGACATCTTTGTAACACAGAGTTGGTCTGCCAATGGGCCTGGTGCCTGACGCCAGCTCCCTGTAGAGCACAGCCTTGGGGATCCTGCCATATTCCATTCTGTGGACATGATCAAGCCAGCGTAGACGCCCCTGAGACAGCAAACATGCTGGGAATGTGGATTCTGAGGTGGGAAGGTATACTTCAAAGTTTGCTTGTATTGTGCTTCAGCTTCTGTTGCAGCTATTTGAATCTCCTTTGGAAAGTTTTGTTTTCTCTATTTGACAAACAAAGCCATATAGTTTTGAACATTTCCCTCTTTTGTTGTCTTTTCCCTTTTGCCTAAAATGTCAGAGGTTGATGTAGAAAATGTCTTGAGCACCCATGGAGTTGGGAAATAACAAAGAGGAAATTAAATATGACAATCTGATAATTTATTTTAAAAATTGCAGCGCAGCAACAAACCTACTGTAATTCACAGCACCATGAAAACACCTTATGTAACTGACAGCCCTTTAAATGCTCTAGCCATGAGACTGCAGAAACAACAAAACTGCAAATTCATTTTTCTTTCAACCGGGAAAGAAAAGAATGGGAAGGGAATGAATGAAGACTAAAATGCTGGATGACAATGCCATATTAAAAATGTTGTTCATCATTTTGCCATTTAACAACCCATGAGACTTTGTAGCTTCAGTCAAGGTTATGACGTACCTTGCACGATAATTTCTCATGTATTAAGTGTGATACAAACATGTGATATATAAACAGTTTAATGTGAGTAGCAATGTCTGCATTGTCCCAAGCCTCTTAATTTGCATTATTATTTTACACTTATTGCTTCTGAATAAGCCACAGAGAAACCAAAGTGTGAATTTAGATATGCAGCATATTCCATAGATCTTTCTAACCAATCAGCTATTATTTCCAATTCATTCCTTCGGTGTTGGAAACAGTAGACCTCTGAATGCTGCTGGCTAGGAATTACAAATGGGGGGGGGTGCTGTAGTGCTCAGGTCTTGCTTTCAGGCTTCCCACAGGCACTGTGAGAGCAGGAAGCTGGAGGAATGCTGCAGGACCTGGGCATGTTTAGCTTGAAAAAGAAGAAACTGAGAGGAGATGTGATAGCCATCTTAAAATATCTCAAGGGCTGTCACATGGAAGATCGAGCAAGCTTGTTTTCTCCTGCTCTGGAGGGTAGGACTTGAACCAATGGATTCAAGTTACAAGGAAGGATACTAAACATCAGGAAGAACTTTCTGTCAGTAAGAGCTGTTCAACCGTAGAACAGGCTGCCTCAGAGATTGTGGACTCTCCTTGTGTGCTTTTCAAGCTGGGTTTTTATCCAAGCTAGAGAATAGTTCCTTCCAGCCTCCCGTACTCCTCTCTACTGCTACAGTTACAGCACCACCAGTGGGGGAAGGAGAGAAGTACTGGTCCAGCCACTCTTTCAGTCTCCATCCCTCCTCTGTTTCTCTCTGTTTTGCTATGGCAGCTTATGAAGAGAGTCCTGGGAAATGTAAATTTATCATGGTATGACATAAAAATGAATAAAGTTAAGTTGATGAAGATTGTGACTATTGTCAATACATTTATTACCCCCTCTTCAACAGCGGAGGAATGAAGAACCTTTGGAAGAATAACAGGATGTAAGTTTATCTTTGAAAATATTTTTATGAGACAAATGATACATGTCAGCCTTTTTGAATCCCTATGAAGTTAAATTGATTTCATCATCTTAGCACAACTGTGCACCCCTGATTTCTCTCTCTCTCTCCTGCTTCTGGTAAGCCCATCAAAAAGCTTATTTATCCATGCCCATTTCTTCAAGACTGATAATAAACACAAACAAGACTAATCTGATATAGTAAAGTAAGTTTGAGTACTTCATATTGACAGCGCTTTCACCATGCTGCATGAGACTTGGCTTCAGAGGTGAGTAAATCACATTCCTATGCAACATATTGTTATTTGCATCAATCTGCTATTGAGGAAGCCATTTGGAGATCATTCTGTAGTTGCTGAGCAGCTGCAACCTCTATAGTCCATGTTTTTCTGAGCCCAACAAAATGGTTGACCTGGGATTAAAACAGAGAGAAGCAGCGGAATTGTTTTCAGAGATGGTTAGTGAGAGGCCTAGAAATCTTCTCTCATTGAAGCTAAAATTCGGCCCAGCACTGAGGACAAAGCACCTTGTTTACTCAAGGATTTGCACAGTACTTTTATTTCCTCTCTCAGTATTTATGCCTTTGATAATGAATCATGAATTTAAATCTGCGGAAGCTTGTACCTGAGCAGCCACTGTTCTTGTTACATTAGAATACTGGGATTTTAATTTCTCTTTCACCCACACTCTCCTTAGATGCCACTTAGCAAGGTAACATATCAACGGCTGTAAATTTCCCCAGGGCTTTTGCTGAAAAGGGACTTCAACCTGGACATATGGAAATATTTGTTTCTTTTGAAAGATTTATAGACTGCTTTCCCCAAAAGTTCAAGACATCCAACAACGAAAAAAAGAACACAAAAGAGAGAGTGTCTCTCTACCAAACAATTGCCACTATCACACACATATTTGGGATGAAAACAGAAAGATTTCTCGTAAGAAGTGGGAAGATTGAGGGAGTCAAACATGGTGCAAGTTATGCATGCTAACATATATGAGTATTATTATTATTATTTATTATTATTATTATATAAAGTCTAAGTTTCCAGTTATTTGTTTATGAAAATACTTACATTGTGCAATTTTATTTTAAAAAAATCAAAGCAGCATACAACAAAAACATCACACAGACATATTAAATCACAGATCACTGGCTAACTGTAAAATCTCTCTCCCAGCCCTTGTAATTCTCTACATAAGCCAATTCTTGGCATATAAATGTTTGCTGCAAATGTTAAAAAAATAACATAAGATGTCTGCTGAATCTCTGTTGTGAGAGCATTCTTCAAGACCAGATACTGAAGGCTCAGTTTCATGTTGACACCAGACATGTCTTGCCAGGGCTGCATTCTGACATGGGGTTTTTTGAATTGGTTTTACTGGTTATAATGCTAGTGCTTCTGTTCTGATTTCTAATAATCCTTTTACACTATAGTACCTGTTGCATTAGAAGGGACGTGGGTGGCGCTGTGGTGTAAACCACTGAGCCTTGGGCTTGCTGATCAGAAGGTCGGTGGTTTGAATCCCCGTGAGGGGGTGAGCTCCCGTTGTTCAGTCCCAGCTCCTGCCAACCTAGCAGTTCGAAAGCACGTCAAAGTTCAAGTAGATAAATAGGTACCACTCCAGCGGGAAGGTAAACGGCGTTTCCATGCGCTGCTCTGGTTTCGCCAGAAGTGGCTTAGTCATGCTGGCCACATGACCTGAAAAAACTGTTTGCGGACAAAACGTCAGCTCCCTCGGCTAGTAAAGTGAGATGAGCGCTGCAATCCCAGAGTCATTTGTGACTGGACTTAACTGTCAGGGGTCCTTTCCCTTTTTACCTGTTGCATTAGGGAACTGTGGCTTTTCAGTCTCTGTACTTTTGTGCAGTGCTGTACTTTAAATGGCTGGAAAGAACTGCATGCCAGGATATCTCCCCAAATTTCATCACATAGTTACATCACAAAATTCACTTTCATTTTACGAATAAACAGGGTCACAAATGGATTTTTCCTGAAAACAATTAATACAGCTGTCAACACTAAACTTCCACTGGATTCCACCAGATTCCCAGAAACAGCCTCTACATCATGTTACAGATCACATAAAACACAAAAATGAAGAGGCAAGGAAATGTTGGGAAGATGGAATCCCTTCAAATGCATCCCAAGTCAGAAAACAACAAAAGGCAGATGGTCTCAGTGACTGAGCTGGGATATAAGGATTCAGGTGGCTCCAAAGGTATGCTGGACCCAAGTTGTTCAAGGGATTTGTAACTGAATAGCAGAGCCACGAACCTGGCTTTGTAGCAGATGGACAACCTGTGCAAATGTTTTAACAATGGTGTCACATACTGTCAGCTATCTGCCCCCATCAGTAGTGTAGCCACCATGTTCTGCACTAGCTGGAAATTCCAGACCAGGCCCAAAGGTCTACCTAGAGGAAATCAAGGCAGACCACACAGAGTGCACTGCAACAATACAGTACTGAAACGATAATGAAAGTGATTTAGTCCTACGATATTTTATTTAAGAAAAAATTCAAGAACTGATTTTCCTTTACAAAGGACTCATTTCCTAGCACATTAAAGCGTTCAGTACAATTTTTCCTCTCTGAATTATATGACATTGCTTCTAGAGGGAATCGTGAAGACAAGAAAAATATTGCCAAAAAGAAAGAAAGAAAAGAAAACCCACTGAAATTTTCAAATTCAATTAGCACTTCCATTTGGCTAAACCTCTGTGTGTGTTGAGAGGAAAAGCTTGCTGACAAAATATTCCCTGTGAATGATTCACTCAGACTTCAAAATAGGATGTCTTCAAGATGCTATTACTGTACCTTTTGTGTTGGGCAGAACAAGGCAAACTGTTTGCTGTTGCTGCTGCCACCACCAAGTCTCTGCAGAGTGGCAGAACTATCACTGTATCTCAGACCAGCCAGCCACCCATAGCTGATGCAGGGGAGGCTTATTTTAGGGGCAAAGTGGGGCATAGCCCTGCCAAGATTCTGACACTTCCTTCAACCTCCAAAGCCATGGTCCAGTCTTGGTCCTGTCACCCATGATAATTTCAATACAGTTCTAGTGACTGAGTGGCTTCTGTCCATCTTCCCTGCTTAGAAAGTAACAAAAACCACTAGCAGTAGATCCCTCCTCTGTCTCCAATAAGAGGAAACAGGTTTGCTTGTTGTTGGATTTTTTTTAAAAAATGGACAGATTTAGGGAGGGAAGTATGATTTCTGTCCCATTCTCCCTGTTCTTCTCTCTGAGGAGCCATGCCTGGAGGCAGAAAACTTAAGCTCTAAGCTCTTTTGGGGTCTAGTGGGGCAGATCTTGAATAGCCCCAAGCTGTTTCCTCTTTTGAGAGTGCAGGTTCCTTGACTGCCTCCCCTCCCTCCCTCCCTCTGCCACTCATGGTGTGTGCATGCATGAGAGATGTGCCCAGGCACCTTTCTTTGAGGTGAGGTGGGAAAGCCCACCTTTCCTTCTCCTAACTGAAGGAGAAACAAAACTCATGTGTTTGTATGGCTGGGAAGGTCACCATGTCCCCGCATGTCCCCGTACAGGCATTTTTGTGTTGCCCTTCTTGATGTCAGATTTGTGCCCATTTCTTCTCTTGCACAGAGACTGTCCAGCATCAGTTTGTTTTATGTGTATGCATGTACACTTGCACACTTTAAAGTGCCCACCCTAAAAGCAAATTTCAAAGATGGGACACAGCAGGAGATTGCTTAGATACCACTATGGCCACCTGTTCACTTTTCCTAGGTTTCTCCCAGCCTCCCCAATTCCTGGGGGAAATTGGGACATCTACACCTCTCAACAGTTAATGCTGTCATCTCTCAACAGTTCTCTATCTGGTTACCTATGCGTAGGCAAGAAAGAGAAAAATGTGGGTGCAGTGGTGCCACATGTAAATTGTGCATGAAGAAGAGCATCTGTTTCTGAGTGTTGCTATCTCAGTCTCCTCAGCTCAGGAGAGCTACTCCCATCCCTAGCCCACACCAGCAGCATTCTTGCTGGCTTTTCTCCATTTGCCGCTAAAGGAGAATTAAAAAAAAACCAGTCACTATCGGCTCCTACTCTGCCCTAGAAGTCTGTCTTTATTTTCATCAGAGAAGAAGGAAGAGGGATGGGTGGAAAACCTGGAGAAGTTCTCTCTCATTTCAGAACAGGGAGGGATGGTGTTCTCTGGGACACCCATCTCCACTATTTTTAGAGCAATATCATGCCACTTTAAACAGTCATGGCCACTGGCGGAGGAAGAGGAGTGGGGGAGGAGCACACTGGCCCTGCAGCACGATCCCAGCAGGGTGCCATCACGGCTGCCCCCAGGACGCACACCAGCTACGCCCCCGCCTGCTCTCTGCCCCCCGGTGCTGGAGCATGAAGCTCCGCCACTGGTCATGGCTTCCCTCAAAGAATCATAGGAACTGCAATTTGTTAAGGGTGCTGTTAAGAGAGTCCCATTCCCCTCACGGATTTACAATTATTCCAGTGGTTTAGCAGTCAATCACTCTTCTCAACAAACCCTTGGAACTGCAGGTCTCTGAGGGGAAGAGAAGTCTCCAAATAATTCTTAGGATCAAACATCAGATTCCAGGTTTTTTTGAGGGTATGATATTGCCTTAAATGTATAGTGCAGATGGGACATAAATTAATATTGAGAACAAACTCCCCAACTGAGTTCCTGGGTAAGGGTAAGGGTAAGGGTAAGGAATGGATGGTTTATAGGAGAGGATGGAAAGGAAGTGGAAAAAAACTACTAGAAAGAGAGTAGGGGATAAGTCTAGTAATGTATTTTTAAGGGGTTAGGCTTTTATTTTCTGCTTATGCGGTATGCTTGCAATGACAGGTGTGGTTGGGCAGCCTTTGTTTTTTTCCTAAAGATAAGTTCCAGGAGCCAAACTTGGGTGGCTGTCCTGCTCCATGCAACATGCATCTTCAAAACAGTAAGTGGATATTTAGCAATAAGGGATGTGCATTCTACATAGGTTAGTGGCACAGTTTTATTTATATATTCCGGGGCTCAACCCTGGTATACAAAAACTGATTCTGTGGTTGAGTCATAGAATACATGAAACATGGAGATTTTTCTACTTATAACCGCTGACAGCAAGATGAAGTAAAAAAAAGAAGAGCAGACTGTGTAACTAGGCCTCAAGTAGGAAAGCAATTCAAAGAGAGAGAACTAGCTTGAGAAACTAAATGGCATAAAAAACAGAAATGAAGACATTTTGTTCTACTTGCATAATATATGATTTCTAGGTCAAATGAGGATCTTGTGTATTGCCATTTTGTCCTCATGCTTCCATTTTGTCTCACAGTACCCCCCTCCTCTCTTTCACACAAACACAATTGCTGAGCTGCCCTTGGCTTACTGCCATTCCCCTACTCTTCCTCCTCATTTTTCTTCTGGGATAACCTTCAGTATATTGACACTGATTTTGTATCCTTTTGCTTTTTATTTGGTAAAACTCCCTTGTGGGTTAAGTCACTTTTTGTTTGGACTTTGTTTTCCTTTCTTAGGAACCTTATGGAGATTTCCTGCCATCAAGACAAAAGACCCAAAGTTACCCATACAGTGCTCCTATTCATTTGTCAAATTGTGCTAGTTTCTGGATCAGCTGTTCCAGCCTGACAGCAGCCTATCCTCCAGTAGCGGAAGAGGCTCACTGAGTGGCGGTGGAGCCACTGTGCTAGCTTTCTGGCAGTTGGGTGCTTACTGGGAGGGTGGGGGGGCAAGGTGAAGGTCAGTGTGGTGCAAATGCAGCAGCAGGAACACAGGATTGACTTTGCTAGTGCATTTGCATCATGCTGACCTCCCGGCATCTCACCCCTCTGGAAAGCTAGCATGATGGTTCCACCCCATCTGGTGATCTGCTTCTGCCCAGCAGAATTAGAACCAAGGGCAACATAGAGAAGACATTCCCCCCAATGCCAGTCATCCACTTGAACAGCAAATATAAATTCAGACATGTCTTATTTACTACGGTTATTATTACAGTTTATTAGTTGCTTGACGTGTGATCGTCTAGTGACTTAACTTTTTTAAAAAGGCCTAATGCATGGCATTAAATAAGAAAAAAGAACAATGCATTACATACGAGTCACACAATAAAACAGAGCCAATAAAACAGTAAAAGCTTCAGCAGCAAAAAAAATAACATCAATAGACAGCAAAATGATCATAATCCATCAAACGCCTGGGAGAAGAGTTAAGTATAGAAATATGTGTCTTGAGCCAGTGTGGCAGCATGAGTTTGAACAATAGCAGTGGGTGACTCAATGGGTCACATGCAAAGCATAGATGGAAAGAATCGTCATTCCATTAC
The DNA here is from genome assembly GCF_964270895.1 of Podarcis filfolensis. Classification (NCBI taxonomy): domain Eukaryota; kingdom Metazoa; phylum Chordata; class Lepidosauria; order Squamata; family Lacertidae; genus Podarcis; species Podarcis filfolensis. The sequence goes on along the minus strand of NC_139604.1, from coordinate 75,502,336 downwards.
AGCTGAGTAATGCTGTCTTTGGGCACTGCATGCATTTGTGGATAAGTGCCTTCATGGTATGTCCTTATAGAGGGCAAACTGATATTTCATTGAGCCGCTACCATTTCACACCATCCCAGTAGTCCAGTCTAAAAGCATTGCACTGATGCACCTGGCTGCAGAGCTTGCTTTGATAATGTAATGCTTCTGGAGATATTTTGCTGGCACAGCATTCTGCGTATGCACATTCTAAATATTTGTTTGCTGGTGCAGCAAGTCTTAGGGAACGGCAATTAGTCTCACCCTGAAGCGGGCACAAGTGACTTCATGAAAGAAATGGAACATACCCACAATTCTCTTCACATGCATGTTCATTTCTGAGCCGTAGTGAAGTCCTTTCCCTGGATTCTGCATTAATCATGTTTTGTTGTGACACTGAGTATCGGTTGCTTTCCCCCTCCTTAATTCCAGCTCCTGAAAGACCACATATATCAATTTCCTTTTCATTGACGCTAGCAAAAAGTCTAGTTCATGTGGCAGTGAAGAATACCCAAATGTGGTTCAATGACATCTTTGTTCATAACAATGACATATAAACCTAGGCCAACTTTTTTTTTTTTTTTAGTGTTTGCTATTACCATATCCCCTGGTGGCCACCTATACTCCTCCCCTTCCTTCTGGAACAATACAATGTCAGACAAAGTATTGGTCCAGGGACGTTGCAGGGGGAACTGGACATACCAAGCAGGTTTCAAAACAGGGCCTTCCACTACCTTACTCCTTGCATCCTGGGTCTTCAGGAAGCCAGGAAGTCTAGACCTTAGAGCATCAGTGGCCAGTGCATGGTCCTCCAGATGCGTAATAATACAACTCCCAGCAGCCCCAGCTAACATGGCTAATGGACCTCAGAGATGTTTGGAGTTGCAGCCCACAGATGAGCCACCCTGTCTTTGAGACAAAGTTATAGTTCCAGCCTGAAGATAATCAGCTGACTCTCTAAACCAACTGGAGCACATACATCGAAGCCAGTTCAGTCTGAGTAACTTGTCTTGAGCATTTCACTCTTCTGTTGCTGTTTTGGAAGTTGACCTTCTTCCCGCTCCCAATTTTGTACTCACCTCTGGCCCTTTAATTCTTGTCTGCTTGATCCAGTGTCTATGCTCCAGCCTGCTGGTAACCATAAGTGCTGCCTATGGCCCTCTGCTCCTCATGTTCTTGATCCAGTGACTAACCTCCGTCTTATCTATGGCCTCATTATTGCCCTTCTGATACTTTCCTGCCTTCACCCAAACTGGATCCTACCTGTAGCCAACCTTGGGAGGAAGCCAAGGGCAGCAAAAGAGGAAAAGGAGAAAGCAGTGGTATCACTGCTAGACAATAAGCCTCTAGAAATTTGCAAATAAATTTGCCAATCCTACAAAACTTTGCCTTTTGATCTCCCCCACCAGCTGATACATTTTAGTGCAAAAAATGTGTAAATAATCCCCAGCTACAAATCCTTCTTCAGATTTGCCACCTGCAAATGGGAAAGTTTTTGTGCCAGTTTTGCTTAATTTTAGAAATACTATCCCCTTTGTTTGTTGTTGGTTTGATGAAGCAAAGCATGCTGAATGGGATGCAGAGTCCTCCCTTTGGCCTTGCACCTGACATTGCATAGATCTCTCTCTCTCTCTCTCTCTCTCCCCTCCCCCACCATCATTTTACACATTGAGAGATTTGAAGGAGGAAGTTGCCAAACATTCCATGAGCTGGAACCTTTTCAGACCTTCCCAAACACATGGACAGTGGGAGCAGGGAGAGGGAGAAGGTTAAGGAGCAGGACAAAGTCATGCAGCTCCTGTCAAAAGAAAGCCTGGGCAAAAGTTAAGAGGCAAAAACCAGAAGCACACAGTGCTTTAGAATAAATCTCACGGCATCATTTGTGGAACATTGACTTCAAAGCCTTGCACAGTTTGGCAGGACTGCACTTCATACTGTTAAAAGCAAACTGAACAGCTGAACTAGTTTTGATGGAAGCTGTTTCCATTTATTTAAATAGAATAATCAGAAGTACCAGATTTCAATAAAGTCACCCAAAGTAATTTTGGAATTGAAATGTAAATATTAGCCCAAGCTTTTAAAAATGAAAACAGAAGGATAGCTCTTCTAAGCATATTATGCTCTACATTTGCCAAAATTAAAGGTCACCTTTTTTGTTCTTGTAGTTATAACCTTACCTTAGAAAGCTTGGTGTTTGTGGTGTTAACACTCTAAGGTTGCTTTTTGAAAATCTCACTGCTGGGCATTCAGCCTTTATCCTGGATGGAATGAATCTGAAATTCTTAGCTCAAGTGCTCTTAGCAGATACTGTTCTACATCATTTCAAACACTGAATCATAGGTCAGTACAATTTTTCTGGCTTGACTAAAAATGAGCTAGCATGAAGACTCAATTTTCTAGTGAATTACACAGTAATGCTGTTTGTCCTACAGGGCCTTTTAATGTAAGGTGACAGTTTATGGAGGATCAGCTACTTCTGCTTTCTCAGACTTAAAATAACCAGGCCTTGCTATGAGAAAGTATTATTACCCCAAAGGAAGCTTGAAAAATAAGGCTGAGGCAGCACTATAGCAAAAATGTAGAAACCATGCTCTAGGAAAACCTGGGATTCCTCAGGCACCTTTTCATCTGTCTGTCTGTCTTTCTCTTATCTGTTGTCTGTCTACCAGAAGGATCTCCAAGGCAATTTACAAAAGAAATTTTGCCTAAGGAGAGCAATGGATGTGTTCTAGGACAAAATGACAAGATCAGTAGTGGCAATGAGCTTTACTGAAAGATAATGTGCCAGTGTCACAAAGCTGGAATCCATCTGTCTCGAGAGACAATGGAGTGCACCTCCGGGGATGAAGTCAAACCAATGTGTTAGCAGCACCAAAGCAGCCACAAACACCTCCCTTGATCTTTTAGAATGGCAATGGTGCCTACCTGAGATGTGCCAGAACTGAGTTCCAGTGAGTTCCAGTGAAAAAAAGCCTTGAATGCAATATGTCTGGCACCAGCTGGCCACAGGAGTTGCTGGAAGGATGCGTACAAGGCACCATCCAACCACCTTAGGGGCTCCACCCTGGATTTGTGTAGAGTTTACTCCTTATCCTTTTCTATTCCCAAAGACATCCCACAAGACAGCAAAGGTTTAGGACTAGAGCTTTCCTTCTCCTAGCTGTGTTACCTTCCCAGGTTGATGAGCCCCATCTGCCCCTCACTTTTCTCTACAGCATGCACAGAAACTGCCTTCTGGTCAATTGGACTCACTATTGATCCCGCCCGCTCAATCCACAAGAGCCTGTCTTCGCATGCAGGGGACGTCCCTAAGTCACCAAGGGCTGGAGACCCATTGGGTACCCTCAGCTGACTTAGATGGCCAGTTGAAGCTGTTCCTGGGGTGTGGCCGCTGTTGCATGCTGACAGCTTCTGAGAGCCACAGGTGAGAGTGCAGGTGGAAGCTACAATTACCCCAGTGTCATGAACAGACAGGGCAATGGGGAGGAGGAAGAGGATCCCAGCGAGGGATGTAGCTGGGACTGGGACACACTGGGGCAAGCTGGGGATGGGGAAGGGAAGATTGGTGTAGGAAGTACTCATGGGGTGATTTAGGGTGACAAGGGGATGAGGGTCAGTGTACAGAAACCAGAGCAGCAGGACCCATCACCAGAGCCAGAGGGGGCCCTGTCTTCACAAACACGACAGGCTCTGAGGCAGAGGGAGCAGTGGATGGGATACTCCAGGAGGTTGAGGGAGGCAAGGGCCCAGAGCCCAGCTCCCCAGCTGGCCAGGTGGGCTCGGTGTGTGAGTCCTCAGCTGGAGTAGGCTTGGAACAGGTGAGGGTCACATGCCTCATCAAGCCCAGATGCTGCAATCAGCATGCAGAGTATAAAAGGGCAGCAGAGCTGGGGTGCTGTGTCTGCTCAACTGCCCATGTCGAGGGACCTTGACTTGGATGCTTCTGGGCCTCCATGGGACTGTGCTTTGGGTTTGACTCTGGACTGTATCCTGACTGCTGGATTTTGGACTTGGCTACTTGGATTGACCTTCACATTTTGAACTTTCAGATTTTGAACTTGCTGCCAGGTAGGCCAGGGGTTCAGGACACCCAGAAGGAGCACAACATGTCCCCCCATGTGAGGTACTACCCCTCCCCTAAAACCCTGTCCATGTAATGTACCCTTTTCAGACCTTCCTTTCATGCTGACACCAAATGTGCAGAGAGGCCTGGGATAGCCATATGCCTTGGGGGCTCTTGTGTTGAAAACAAGGCACAAATGGCTGGGGCTAGAGGACACGTGAAGGGCAGAGACTGTAAGCTGTGATAACAACCCAGCTCCATTCTCTGTGTGCTCAATATATGCGCAGTGAATACCTGAAAAAGGCTAGAGAAACATCGCTAAGGAGAATATTGGATGTGTTCTATGACAATAATGAGGTATGATAACGCAGCAGAATAGTCTTGGCTAGCACTCTTCGTGAACTGACTGAGCACCGTAGAACATGGACCACAATCTTCTGCAACACAGATTCCCTGGTCTACAAACTGACACAGAAATAGATTCCTGAAGGCAGAAGCTTTGCAAATGATTGCATTATGGAAAGAAGTGAAAATGTTATTCTAGCTTATATGGGAAGTGATAAGCTGACAAATTTCAACATCTCAATTCAGCTTGAGTCAATGCAAGGGCGATTTTCTCAGCCAACACTGAAAACAACAATGGCCATGATCCAGGCAAAGTTAAGAATTGTTGGCAGCAATCCTGAACACTTACATGGAAGTAACTCCCATTGAACTTAATACAACTTGAGAGTAGATGAAGGATTGTACTGCTAAATGGCTGCGCTAAAAATGTAATTAACTCCCTCTGCATTGAAATCGATGTGACCTTAAAATGTTTAACTTTGGCTGAATCTAGCCCATTGTTTTTGTTTGTGACCTGTGGGATAGGTTTTACAATGATTTAATGCAAATTATTGAATGTATCTACTGCTGCTAATAGAAGCCATGCTGCTGTAGATCCTTACTATAGATTTTTTATTAGTTGAAGGAGTGATGACTCCTAATGAGTATGATGCATTAGTCATGGCTTGCAATCTATTCAGTGCTGCTACCGCTTACAAAACTAGATGCTAATTGAATTCTAATTGGATTTTAATTGGAATCTAGTCAGAACCAACCCCGGCAGTTGTTTTCACTTTTGAAATTTAAGATCCCATCTGGCTGATATTAAATCTAATTCAGTACTGGCATCTTCTGCCCCCCCAAAAGCCTTGTGCCCCAATCTAGGGAACTAGGAACATAGGTTAAAAACAACAACTTTGTTGTGCTACCCAGAAGAGTGTTGCATATGAAACCACATGGTGTGCAATGGGGTTGTAGCTGTTGCTATTCTCTCTACCTACTTGCCTCCCAGTAGGTTACAAGCTTCTCCTGTCAGATAGTTAACTAAAATACTGAAGTTCGATATGTTTGGTATTCAGGAACAAGGAAATGCAATGTTGGGGGAAATTTCACCTCTTGAATATCTGCCTGTTGCACAGCTATTAAAGGCTCAGCTCTGTTGGGGAAAATAATACATTTTATTATTTATATCCCGCCCATCTGGCTGAGTTTCCCTAGCCACTCTGAATGGCTATCCTATTTTGTGGCAATCCTATTTTTGCCACCTTGCTACCTACCCATTGGAGATGCTGGAGAGCCAGTTCAGCTGATCTGCATAAAGGAACCTGTATCTACATGAAGAGTGCCCATAGTATTCTAAGATGATTTGGTTGCAATGTGTTCTACAAATATTTGTGGTTTTTAATGGGATTTTGGAATAATAGCTATATAAAAATCAGGAGGGAAGAGAGTGATGGGCTGAATTATGACTTTCCTCCAGTCCATAGGAAAGACTTTCCCTTTGCTTACTCTGAATAAAACTTTATCAGATCCTTTGACTGTTATTAAATTAAAACCTTCACAGAAGCTGCTCATATATTTTCAGGGTTCTCCTATAAATTAAGCTTTTCCTCTTCTAAAAATGAAATTCGATATCCTCAAGATACCGTAGGAGCTAGCAGATAATACAGTAGAGCTGTCGTCAACAAATGGCAATCATTTTAAATAAGTCATGCAAAGAGAGAAAGTATCAGATTCATAACAGAAATAGCAAACATTCAAATGCATAAAACTGCCAGAGAGAAGAAATCCATGGCGTTCTCACTCTCAGAAGTCTGAGAAGCTTGAGCTGTTCCAGAGGCATAGGAAGCTTTTTTAAAAAATAAATAAATGGATAGCATTTAACATTTGAGCATGAAAATGGTATTATTTATAACTTTTTAAAAAATGCTATTTCCTTCTCTGAGCCTTCAGCACAAAAGTCTTATAACTAATTAAACTATAACAGATCTTTCCGTGTGAGGCTATTAATTTTGAGTCCCGGTAATTCTTTGGAACATCTAGAAGATGGAAATACTTATTATGCACCATTAGAAAACGTAAGGACAGATTCCTTCATTGGCATGCACATTCGCAGTGCTGTTTTTCTAGAAAAAGAGGTGCCAGAACTCGCCATGAATGCCTCCCTTGTTTTCTTGCAATGGCGCCCACCTAAGAGGTGCCAGAACTGAGATCTAGTGAGTTCTGGCTGGAAAAAAATAATCCCTGAACATTCCCTTATATCTGCAATACCCACAAAGGTCAGAGATAGAGGTCAAATGTAAATTTGTGTGACAATGCACATCCAGATCCTCAGTGCTCTTCCCCAACCCCTAGATACTAGATTTTGCATGACTTTGCTGTGTCTGAATATGCTTGCATCAGGGTCGTATCAAAGGTAGAAGCCTCCAAAGACAATCTGGTATTTATGAACAGTAGGATGTTGTTTCATTAGTACCTGCTTCAAAGGTATGTGCCACTGTGTACCTCTCTGCTTTGAGGAGAATTGCCAAAAATAAGAGCTGATGACAGCATAAAAAGCCCTGAGCTGGAGCATCACAGGGGAATAAGTTGTGGAGGGGGAGGAGAGAGCAAGACCTTGGTTAAAAGGGTAGGTTACATAACCCCAGGTAAACTGTATTGCTAAATGCAGTCAGTGCACTTACCCAATGTGGGGAAACCAGGAAAATACCATGGCGAGAGATGATTTAACTGTTGGTTTTAGCTTCTGCTGTGAATGAAATAGCTAGTGAGTATTTTCAGAGAAGATGGAATCCATCAGGACAAAAAGAACTTTCTCAAATGGAAAGCTTCAGAAATTGAAATATACAGGGAACAGAAGTTATCATTTTTGTTTTTAACCAAGCTGATCAAAACATGGGTAGGAGGCTCTCAACCTGAGGATTGCTGCCATCAGTAACCCTGCTCAGAGTACAGTTATACACACTGACCATACAGAGGAGGCAGTGGAATTGTGCCCCCAGAGAGCTTCATGGCTGTGTGGGGATTTGAACTCTGGTCTCCTAGGCACTTGTCCAACATGCTAACTGCTATACCATGTTCTCAGAGATGCTGTCTGAGCTGGGCGTGGGAGGCTGCTCAGTGAAATACAATTTCCAGAAGGTGCTGCTGCTGAATTTTTGCTGCTTATATTTGGGGCTTCTGAAAAGTTCTGTCTTATTTTCCATGCTGTTTAGTATCTACATGAAACCAGGGGACAAAGTCATCTAGGGATCTGGCTTGCAATATCATCAGTATGTGGATAACACCCAACTCTCATCAAACCCAGGGGAGACAGTGGAAATGCTAAATCAATGTCTGGCTATGATAATGAACTGGATGACGGCCAATAAACTGAAGCTGAATTCAGACAAGAAGGAGGTAGTGTTAGTGGGTGGTGGTTTAAAAAAAAGATGCAAAAAATTAAAAGTTGTAACATATACTTGATATAGAAACCACACTGCTGTAATATGAAACATATTTTCAGTGGGCAGATTATTACCCTCTAAATGGACTTGACCATTCAAGTTGGTCAGAACCCATTGTTCTGGTAACTGGGGTGAAGACTACCAGGAGATGTGGCAGTGGCAAAATCAAATTAAAAATAAAATCTGTTGTTGCCATCCTAGCCATCGGCTCACTAAAAGATGCAAATAGGTTTGTCCCTGAAATCACACACCTCCCATCAACCAAGTGATTATGCTTATCCTAAAACCTTAGCCCCATTTGGAGTTGAAAGTTCTTGGAGGATAAATTTTGCCTCAGCCCTATCCCCTTCGATGGCCTTCCTCAAACTGCTGTCTACTCCATTAGTTGGAATCAGTGCTGTTTTTCTAGAAAAAGAGGTGCTGAAATGAACACCTCCCTTGCTCTCTTGTAATAGCAATGGCACACACCTTTGAATTGTCTGAACTGAGTTCTGGTGAGTTCCAGCTGCAAAAAAGGCCTGGTTGGAATATATGTGAAGAGTTAACTCTGCATCAATTGAGCATACTATTAAATCTCTACCAGGCCCCACTCACTCTGAATCTCTCACAGAGTCTGTGATCATGTCTATTTACCTGGGTGTAAATCTCACAGTAGGATACAACATGTATAGCTGCAAGACACTTGCCCCAAATCTATCAATTCAGTTAAAACCTATTGAAACTAATGGGTGAAAGTGAATACTGTATAGCGAACTTACATTCCATTTTACTTAAAATCATATCTCAATGGGACATACAGCCATCTAAGTGTGCATATAATTACAGCCATAGTCACAATTCGGTTTAACGAGAAATTTGCCTAAATGTGCTATCATATTTTGTCTTCTTATAGTGACATGAATGTGTTTTGAATAAGCTGTTTCAAATCCTTCTGGATAAAATACAGTACAATCCTGGATGTTCTATTTCTTCCCCTCCTAAACCCACGAAGGTGCTAAATTATAATTTACTTTCATCCCATTCAGAAGATTTGTGGGACTTGGCAACAATAAGTAACTTTACAAGTTTAGTTTGAAAGATTTGTGAGTTGAAGGAACAAGAGAGGATTGAGGTCTTTCTCTGTTGGAGGAAGCTGAACAGCTTTTTTGGGTTTCAGAAATGGAAGGCAGTAGCCTGTCGTTTTGTCTGAAAATGATTCAGGAGAGAAAACACAGAGGACCCGAAGGAAATGGGACATTTTTGTGGGTTGTTGTTTTTTAAAAAAGGGAAAGCATTAGGCACAAGAATGATGCATGTGTTTGCGCTTTTTATGAATGAACGAGAATTATAATTGCAATCCGTCAGTTGCATTTAAAGAATGATTACACATCTCAATGCAGAGTATGTTTCGGAGCTTACCTGAATAAGGATTATGCAATAAAAAGTCTTATGAACACCCAGCTGCATCTCTCCTCTCAGTTTTCTATATCAGATGTATAGATATGATTTGGAACTTACTGCTTATTGACTTTTTAAAAATCTAATCTTTTTAAAAATGTTGACACAAAACTGCAGTCACAGAGTTGTGCTGTGATCCAGAGTCTTACATGTGCTATGAATGATGGACCGATTGACATTCTGGTCATGCACTATGCCTTTCACTTCATTGAGGACACATTTCTGCACACCTTACTTTTGATATCCAGACCTGTGCTCCCTTTTTAATGAATATGATATGGATATTTCAAGCCCTGCACTTAGAGAATTGTAGGGTTCGAAGGGGTCCCCTGGGTCATCTAGTCCAACTGCTTGCAATGTAGGAATCGCAGCTGAATCACCAGGCCACACACCATGATGGAGAACCAAGGCAAAGTGCAGGAAACTGTCTGCCTTCCAGATGCACCTCACCACAGCTTCCTCCACCCAGACAGACCTGAGACAGCCGAATCGTCTGGTTAAAGATCACCCAGTTGTTCACTATCTGGTAACAAGGTGGAGTGCTCAGTGAGCTGCTCTTAGTGGAAGTAGTAATCAAGGTTGACTACATCAAAGCCAGGAATGAAGGTTTCTTCTTCTTCCTCATGAGCATCATTCAGGTGTTCAAGGATGTGCTGATACAGCTCATTTTCCTCCAACCCAACCTGGAATGTCAGTGGAAAGGGCTTGTGAGAGCTCTGGGTGGGGGTGTTTGCCCCGTCTCCAAAGCAGCTACCTTGCAGTCTTGGGGCACAGGAAGAGACACTCAGCACCCTCAACTGTTTCATCTGCCTTCTCTTCCCTCCCCCAACACCTGTAGTAACTCAGCCAGCATAGCCAAGCCTTCTGGCTTGTCTTGCACTTTCTGAAACTGTGGACTCGGCTTTTGTTGTTTAGTGATTTAGTTGTGTCTGACTCTTCGTGACCCCATGGACCAGAGCACGCCAGGCACTCCTGTCTTCCACTGCCTCCCGGAATTTGGTCAAACTCATGCTGGTAGCTTCGAGAACACTGTCCAACCATCTCGTCCTCTGTCGTCCCCTTCTCCTTGTGCCCTCCATCTTTCCCAACATCAGGGTCTTTTCCAGGGAGTCTTCTCTTGAGGTGGCCAAAGTATTGGAGCCTCAGCTTCACGATCTGTCTTTCCAGTGAGCACTCAGGGCTGATTTCCTTCAGAATGGATAGGTTTGATCTTCTTGCAGTCCATGGGAGGGGCATGGACTTGGGTGCATCCTTAAAGCAGGGAAGGTGTGGTCCTGTCTTTCTAAGGCTGGTGCAAATCAGAATATGGGTGTAACTATTAGTTCCAAGCTAACCGCTCAGCCCTGCATGTCTCAGATAGGTGTAAGCAGAAGCAAGCACCACAAAAACTACAGTGGTGCCTCGCAAGACGAAAAGAATCCGTTCTGCGAGTCTCTTCGTCTAGCGTTTTTTTCGTCTTGCGAAGCAAGCCCATTGACGGATTAGCGGATTAGCGCTATTAGCGCTATTAGCTCTATTAGCGCTATTAGCTCTATTAGCGGCTTATCGGCTTAGCGGATAAGCAGATAAGCGGCTTAGAAAAAGGGGGGGGGAGGAAAAAAACCCCGCAGGAACTCGCAAGACATTTTTGTCTTGCGAAGCAAGCCCATAGGAAATTCGTTTTGCGAAGCACCTCCAAAACGGAAAACTCTTTCGTCTAGCAAGTTTTCCGTCTTGCGAGGCATTCGTCTTGTGGGGCACCACTGTATTAAAAAAGGAGATGTGATCAGGTTATTCATGGAACATTGCATAAAATGTATGAGGAAATGTCTTGGGCAAGGCTGTGGGGAAATTTGGACTTAATTCTTGGTATCCCATTTCTTGTTAGGATGGAAACACATGAATTGTGTAAGGCACAAGGGTATCATCAATCTATCCAAAGAAATAAGCAGAGCAGATAGGTGCAAATCAATCAATACATGACAGAGGATTTTCAGCACATCTCTGTTCCTACTAATTCCTCCTGCAGAATAAATCAAAATGACAAATCTAGGGCTGTCATCAGATTTGAGAGGGTTCTGGGCAAAGGGTGGATTCACCTGGTTCTGCTAGTGGACCCTGGTAGGCTTATTTAGTTGTGGTAGTGTTGTTCCAGCAGCGCTGGCCTTGGATGGCTGAATCTAAGCAAATTTCCTACAAGGTCCCATGGTTATGTAAGATCAGGGCATTGCAGGTCAAATAAAAGGGTGCTCTGAACACCATTATTTATTACTTTATTTATATTTATATTTATTATTTTATTGATTACCACTACCACAACTAATATATATGGGCCAGGGCAGACATTAGCAGGTAAAAAAAAAAGGTAAAGGACCCCTGGAGGGTTAAGTCCAGTCAAAAGTGACTATGGGGTGTGGCGCTCATCTCGCTTCAGGCCAAGTGAGCCGGCGTTTGTCCACAGGCAGCTTTCTGGGTCATGTGGCCAGCATGACTAAACCGCTTCTGGCACCATGGAACCATGACGGAAGCCAGAGCACACAGAAATGCTGTTTAACTCCCCTGCTGCAGCGGTACCTATTTATCTATTTGCACTGGTGTGCTTTCTAACTGCTAGGTTGGCAGGAGCTGGGATAGAGCAATTGGAGCTCACCCCATTGCACAGATTTGAACCACCAACCTTCTGATCCGCAAGCCCAAGAGGCACAGTGGTTTAGACCACAGTGATACCCACACCCATACATTAGCAGGACTCCTGCAGTTGCCCAAGAATGAAATTTACTGAGACCAGCCTTGATAGGGTTGCCATATGCCCTCTTTTTCCAAGACACGTCCACTTTTTCATGGGCAGAGTCATTATAGCAATCCATAATTGCCATAAAGTTGGCAAATGTGTCCTCTTTCTTGCTCTTCAGAATATGGCAACTTACTATGTATGCCAAGAGTGGCTAACCTGTGACTACAGCAACCGTTATCCCTGACCACTGGTCATACTGACTGGGACTGAGGGCAACATCTGGAGAGGTGGCACACATTCCCTGTCCCTGATTTGTGCTATGCATATCATTGAATAAATAAAAGTCTTTTAAGTAGAGATCTTGCACCTGCATTAGAATTGTTGAGATGTTTTAACTGCTTTATTGCTTGGGTGTTTGCCACCCCAAGCCCCTTTCAGAGGACAGGCACAATATATGTTTAATAAAGAATAGCTCCTCCTATACACAGTGATGTACTGGAACATGTTATTTAAATTTTCTGTACTGGTATTATTCTGCTATGTTCCTTAAGAACTGCAAGGACACCATTAGGGAATTTGTAGAAGTAAATCAAGAGCATCTAGATACTGCAGTCCTGGGTAAACATAAAGGAAAGGGTATAGCATCAGAAATATATAGGTATAATATCTAGAGGTTATGTTTGAAGCAGCGTAGAAGACATGAATTTTCAGGATGACTCAGCAATGTAATTTTTGCTCAGCTGTGACCATTTACTTTTGTCTACTGAGAATTACCATAATTGCATGTGCTAAGTGCAGATAAGCATGCTGTTCAATATACAGTCTATACAAACTAAAGTCAACCCTCCGTTTCCAGTTACTGTGCCCATTAATTTAATGCCTGCCATTCTCTGTTGGCCAGGGGATTTTTTTTCCTGAGGTATAGTAAAGACTGCAAAGAAGCTTGAAATTCAATGCAAAAAATAATTAGCTAGTATTAATGAGGTTTAAATGAGAAGTGTTAGAAATGGTTTTAGCTCCTCTTTCTCTTTAACAAACTATTAAGCAAAGAGAAAGAGAGAGAATTAGTAACTGTGTGAGTGTATAAGGCCAGGCTGACCATATACCCTTTTGTGGGACCACTCAGCCTCTCGTGAGATGGAGGGTATGTCCAGAGCTTTCCAGGAGAAAATTCTAAAACTTTCAGATGACAGTGGGTTTCCCTTTAAAGGCAAGGTGGCTATGCTTCTTTCTCCTGTTTTCTTTTGTATTGTAAAGCTTTGCCATTGCTTCAGGCAACAAGTAGGCTGCCCTCAGCAGCGCAGAGACATCCACTTGGAACATTCTATCCCAACTTGTATCAAAATTATACCACATCACAATTTCATGCTCCTGGTGATGAATCCTATCTTTGGAGGGGTGGCCTTCTGTCCTATTCACCCCCACGCAAAAAAATTACCCAAGCTGAATACAGCTCTAGTGGAAGCTGCATCTGAAGCCACAGAACGTTCTGGAGTTCTGAAGGTTTATGAGACTGTAGGAGAAGCTACTCTGGAGACCTGTGAAAAGAATCACTGAGGGAAGTGGGATGGTCTTTGGTTGTGTTCTCCAATATCCACCTCTGCTTCCAGCTTGTCAATAGCCTTCTTAAAATGTGGTGTCATGGTGCCCCAAGCTGGACACAGTACTCCAGGTATGGTCTGACTAAGGCAGAATAGAGCAGTGTTATTACTTCCATTGATCTGGACACTTCCATTGACTCATCTTAAGCTTGACTTCTACTAAGACACCTAAATCCTTTTCACATGAACGATCAACAACGATCAGATGTTCCCTTGTCTTATATTTGTGCAGCTGGTTAATCCTGCCTAAGTGCAGAACCTTACATTTGTCCTATCTAAATTCCTTTTGTTAGTTTGAGCCCAGTTCTTCAATATATTAAAGTCATCTTGAATCCCAGTTCTGTGTGGCATTAGCTACTCCTCACAGTCTGATGTCATCTGCAAATTTGATGAGAATCCCCTTAATTTCTTCATCTGAAAAGGCTGAACAACAATAGGCCCAGGACAGAGCTGTGCAGCACCCCATTTGACAGTCCCCCCCCCCCAGGATGATGAGGAACCATTAGTGAGCACCATTTGGGCAATGAGTATGGGGTTAAGCATAACATTGTCAGAAGGTCATCAAGGGTAGTGTGAGTGTCTATTTTTCCCCCCATTAAGAATTTCTACAGTGCTCCCAGTTGCCCGTGGTTCCTGATCTGAAAAGAAACCCTTGGGTGGAGTCACCTTAAGGCATCTTTCCTTAGAATTTAATTGATGCACAGAGAGCTATGAGGTTGCCTACACAGTGCCTGAAAGCAGTGTGCTCACTGATCCTTTCTTCCACCTTTTAAAAAACTAATTCCCACACCGACTGCTTTAACTGTAGAGATGTGGTATGTAAGAATTCATTTGAGACAAAAGATTGTAATCTGCATCTCAGTTACTCTCAAAACCTACAATTAAATCAGTGAGGTCATCAGAGCAATTGGAGGACTGTGGCTTAATTTCTATGTAGGCATTGCCAATGCTCACCTTTGCTTACTGGCTACATTGTTATTGCCTACAAATGGAAGAGATTTTTTAAGTTCTATTTTTATCCTGATTTGAAGTAAGCTTGAAGCAAGCTTAACAAAAAAGCCCTACAATTTTAAAAATGTAACTTCCATTTTTAAAAGAAGTAGTATAACAGAAAATCAAAACATTGAAGAGAAAAATAAAACCAATAAGTATAATTGGCCTTTATGCCGACTTGACAAAAGGTGATCCAAGGCAGTGGAATACGAGAATGCCCCACCCATTGGCTTTTTAAAGTGCCCCCCACAACATAAAAACCCAGTTACTGTCAAAGTCTATACGGCTTCATCTATAAAGGACCGTAAGTTTCCAAGTCAACTCCACAGCCCTATACAAACATTCTTTCTTCCACACACTTGCCATTGTGTGAGGGGCACACACCCGTCACAACATACCCGGAGAGGAACATTTGCAGTGGGGACCCTGCAAGATCAGGACTCCAGATCATATGGGGATCCTAGACAAAGAGAAAGGGGTCTCCACCACAAAACACACAGATGAAAATGCAAAGGATGGGAGGTCAGGAACCCACTCCCACTCCCAATACACAATGACAGTTACAGTAGCAGAACTAAATTCCACTGTGTTCATTCCACTTACTAGGGTGTAAGACTCAGGAACTTCAGTGAGATATGCTTCTGAGTAAAGCATGCCGAAAGAAGGCTTTCAACAACCTTGGACCTAAACAAACAAATGAGACACATTTATAGAGTAAGCTTCTCATTTTAATTTCCCAAACATGAGCATATTTTCCTCCCTACTAAAGCTGCTTGCACTGGCTCTTACTGTTGCTGAAAATTGAAAACAGAAGTCTCTCAGAAGCCTGATGTGTTGTGGAGAACTGGGTAACGGAACACTTCTTAACTTGCTTTATTCTGATAACAAACTCACTGCAATCCCATTGAAATTTATCTATTTTAAGAATCTCCTTATTGCTTGTGTTGCAGGTGGTGGTGGTGGTCCTGTTGTTCATTAATTGATTGCTTTTCCCTTTTTTGCTCTTTTGATGTTTTTTGTGCTTTATTAGATTTCTAAGTTGTAAGGACGATTCAACATAATGCCTAAGTCACGGAGTGTACAAAAAATATAAATAATAATTAGATTGCAAGCTTTGTTTTATGCCCTGCAACAGTCAGCACTTTGCAGCCAAATCGTTAGAACTAATGATCTGGTTAACAAATATTAGGTATAATTAACAACTGTCAAGACTTTGCTGCATTACCTTTGTTTTGAATTATTACTTCATTTGCACATTTTTAATTAGTATATGGAGATTGGGAGTTTTTTGGATTATTTTTTAAAAACTGTTTAATGTAGTAGTTCTTTTGAGCCATTTTGGGGGACAACCTCTTGTGTTTGAGATTGTGAGAGCACCTTGATAAACTGGTATTTTCCGTCCCAGATGACTTTATATTTATACTTTACAGGCAAAGTAGGAATGCCAGCATCTTGTCACCTCTCCATAAGATACAGCAAGTGTGTCTTCTGCTACTGCTTCTGCACAAATAATCTACTCCAGTAATTTCTGAATAAACCATGCCATGCTCCTAAGCAATGATGGTTGATTCACACATTACACTGTTAGCCATGTGCCCACCAGTGTTTGTAGCACTAAGCACCTTAAAGCAGCCTTTCTCTGCTTTGGGTCCTCCTGGTGCTGCTGGATCACAACTCCCATCAGCCTTAGCCAGCATGGCCAATGGGCAGGGATGATGGGATTTGTAGTCCAACAACAACAACAACAGGCTGAGGGAGGCTTCCTTAAGGAATTCTGCCCACATATCCATTAACTGTGGGGAATGGTTCATAGTGTTTAGTGTTACTAATATTGATGAGCAAAAGTCAAGTGGTAGAAGAGTGCCTGCCTTAAAAGCTTACAGCAGGGGTCAACCTGAGGACCTCATTCCTTTCTGGGCCATCTTCTGGGGACCACATGTCAGTGGTGGTTGGGGCCTGGGGCAAAAGATTGGGTGGAGCAATTACTTTTGTACAGTTGGCTAGTTTCTAGGCACACCTATTTCGAGCTCCATCCAGACAAGGAAGAGTCTGGGATATATCTCAGCCAGGCAAAATACTTGAGGATGCAAAGCAAGGGCAGTGAGTGGCATGGGTTGGGGAGAGGAAGAGTGGCTGGGGATTGGGAAAGTTTGAAGGGTCGGGGGAGGGAGATTGAGAACCCAGACCTGATTTTTCCCATCCCTGGCTTATAGCATCAGTGAACTCAAGAAGAGACATGTTGCATCAAGGGAAAGGACCATCTAAACCAGCATCCTGGTCTCCATGTGCCTATTGGAAAACAGAAGAAACATCATCATTGAATGGGAAAGCATCAAATGGAAGCACTATCTTTTGTAAACCTCCCCACAACCCCCCCCATTTGCAAAGCTCAGTTCATTTAAGTCAGTGTTTCCTAAACTTGGGTCTCCAGCTGTTTTTGGACTACAACTCCCATCAACCATAGCTAGCAAGACCCAGTAGTCAGGAATGATGGGAATTGTAGTCCAAAATGGCTGGAAACCAAAGTTTGGGAAACACTGATTTAACTGGAGCAGTAGATCAGGTCTCCCAAAGTAACTATGCATTTGCGTTGGCTTGACTATAATTTGTCATTGTGGTTTATTTGAGGGACTAGGTTTTGACAGATGTAGTCAATGATACATTGATCTCAGAATCACTTCTCAGTGTGACATCCCGGTATGTTAAGGCCCATTACACTAAGCTGTGGTGACTAACCAGATGCCTTATAAAATGTGGCGGCAGTACAGGGAATAGGAAGCTTTCTTAAGTTTTAATTCCCCCCTCTGAGAAAATGTTTCTGTTGAGAGGCAAAACAGTGACTGAATTCAGAAATTAATCTTCCACTCACCTTTCCCCCAAATGGCAAAAACTTCCTCTCTTCACTCAAAAATAAATAAGTAAACATCACTCTGGATGTAAATGACAGAAGGTTGGTTTAATGGGCTGAACGTGAGGTGCCTGGCAAGGTTGAAAGGTGAGGATCTGAGAGGTGGGCTTCCAGTAATAGGTCACCACATCACCATGGTAACACGACTGGCTCTGCCATGCAATATAAAGAAATTAAATATATATATAAAAAAACATTCTCACATTAATAGGGAACTGTGAAAAATCATGCTGAACTGAGTAGCTGCTATTCTAACTGCTGTAGTTATGGAATAGTGAAAAAAGTGAGAAATATCAAATATGGTCTTTTTATTAATATGCACACTCTTATTTCTCAATAGAACACATCCTCAAACTATGACTAAAACATGGTTGTATTTGTGACTGTTTAAAATGCCTTAAAGATCAGATGGTGTGTGGAGAACCAAGGTTGGGCATTCAGCTTCAGTTTAGACTTAAATTTGCCAAACCTAGACTGATTCAGGTTTCTGATCTAAGCCCCTATTCTAGTTTATAAATGAATACCAATTGGGGAACTCTGCTGGGAGCTGGTGCAGGAGGGGAAATTGGTGAAAATCTCTCTTCTCTTCACCCCCCCACACTTTCCTTTTGCTAGAAGGAACATTCTGAACAATACACTCAAGGGTTGCTACCTCTGGTGAGAGCAAACTCTGGAGTCAATCCACCATGGTCGCATACAGAGTGTATCTCTACACAGCTGTCATTGGGGCCTTCCACACATACAGTTTGTAGCACTCTAGCTGTTTGTCAGAGACATGGCCGGCAGAGCGGAATCTGCAGAGAGGGAGGAAAACAGAAACTTGGTTCTTTCACACAAGGAAAGTGAGATAAGCCCCTCTCGCTCTAGATTGCTGCCTGTCAGTTTTCGCAGCAGCACAGAGATGAAGGAGCAGGATGCAGGTGGTAGGAGGGAGTTGGATTCAACTCCAGAGGAGAAGGAATGGACTGCACCTGAGTCTCCAAGAAGTAGGAGGTGGAGCAAGTGATTAGAACAAAGGAAGACCCGCAGGAAGCAGGGGTGGATTTGGCATGTATCTGGCCTTGGGAAGGGCCAGAAGCCAGTCAAGTCAACTGACTCAGACAGTGAGGAATGAGTTGTGGGAAACCTGAATTGCTGAAAGCCCATAATAGCTAAATAAACCTCCACTAGTAAAACTGCCAGTGTCCTTGTCTTTTGTGAGAGAAGTGCTAAACCTGACACTGTTGTTTGTTCCAAGGGTTTTTGATGTGAAATTGTAGTGGGCCATTCACACCACTGATGTTACTCAAACCACAAATCCCAAGCTCCATCCATAATGTGAGACATTGCAGAAACCAACATTTCACACTGAACAACATTGTGGAACCATGCCGGAACGTTCACAAATGTCGGGTTTTTTGAGACAGAAGAAAAGGTTGTTTGATAGCTACAGTAACCTGAAAAAGCAATGAAATGATTGATGACATTAAGTTGGAAGTAGGCAGGAAAATCCTGTAGCTATAGCACAGGGCAGTCCAACTTTTCATACCAAGTGGGCTGCAAAAGTACTTCGACACAGTACCAATGGGTCACACCCTGCCTTGTTGCATGGGCGGGGAAACAAGGCCAAAATTTGACAGCCCTCCCAGCCCATCCACTGCCTTTACAAAGCCAGCTAAGTGAGGACTTTAGGAGCCTGTCGGAGCCCTCACACCTCCTTCCCAAAGTCCAGCATCCTTCCCCCTGGGGAACACAGCACAAGAGTTGTGGGTGGGTTCTGCATCAAATGTTGCTGAGGGCTGCAAAAGGAGGCCTCAGGGGCCATATGTGGCCCTCAGACTATGTACTGGACCACCCTGCTATAGCTTTACAAATGTTACATAGGGAGGGCCCTTCTGTACCAAACCAGTATTTCAATAATGTAGTATATTTCAAAACACCTCTCAGTGTATTATGCAGCAATGCATGGAGCCATGTTGTTCCAGTATAGTGGGCTACTTTAAATGTGTTTGGTTGGATCCAAACTGCTTCCCAAGAACAGAAGGGCTGTTTCCATCAGTGGAAGGCATGTGATTCAGTGGATGAGTCCTTCTGGTAGCAGGAGGGGAAGTCATTTCCCTTGATTTTGCCTTGCTGAAATCTGTTTCAGAGCATTGGGGGACCTTTTGGAACAGTGAAGGATGTGGCTCAGGAGAGAGAGAGAAAATTGGTGCCAGTTTCTCTTCCATTCCATCCCTGCCACCTTCTGCTGGCAGGAGCATCTGAGCAGAACTACACTCCAGGGAAGAGGGATGTTGCCTCCAGTGTGAGCAAACTTTGGATCCAATCCACTGAGGTTGCCTGCACATTGCTTTTCAAATAGCAGAGGCATACAATAAGGATCCTGTGAGCACACACAGGCTAATAGGAACCACTTGAGTAGTGACAGTGATTAGCAGCAAGTACTAGACTGTGGTTGGGACAGCACATCAAGGGCATGGGTCCCTTGAACCTGAAACTCTACCTTTATGCCAGGGGCAAAGTCATTTAAATACAAAAAGGAAAATAGTTTATATTAGCACCAATCACTGTGAAGGGTATATATCCATTTCCACATCATAAATATGAAAACAGGGGGCTGATTCAGACCTTCCAAGTGTCCCTATTTTCCAGAGATGTCCCTGATTTAGAGAAGCCATCCCGGTTACTGATTTGATCCCGGAATGTCCCACCTTTCCATAGGATGTCCCTATTTTCACTGGAGAAAAGTTGGAGGGTATGGAGTTATTCAACCTTCAAGTCTTCTGAAGGAAATCCTGTTTGGGGGACGGCTTTTTAAAAATGTTTTATTATGTTTTTTATATATGTTGGAAGCTGCCCAGTAATATGTGTGGAATATAAATAGTAAAATTATAATTATGGAATGGGGCTTCCCTATTTTCAATGGAAACATGTTGGAGGGTATGCTGATTCTGTTTGAATTTTTCTACAGTGTTTATTTGCAACGACACCTTGCCATTTGACTATGCATGCCCCGTTCACTATTAATTACCATGTGTGCATTTTGCCATTTAAACTGAATTAGCTTCTAGTTAGCATGTTTATAGCTGATGGTTGCCAAATATTTCCTTTCCTAATCTGCCAGAGGGTGAAAAGAAAGAAGCATAGGATGAATCTGGGAAGCTTTTGTCTGTAATGTATTGCCACTGTATGATGTATCAAACCATTTTAAATCTTTCTGATGCGTTCTGCATGAGCAATTATGTATTCAGGCAACCGAACTCTCCTTTCTTATGACCCATGTAACCGCCTTCACTTTCCAGAACAAGCTGTTCTCATTTCATGCAACTGCATTATGCTTTAAAATTCTGCATTTCTGTCATACCTTAAAATCTGGGAATCTATTGCCTATCAAAGAGTGGGGTTTTTATTTATGTGTCTTGGGAGTGAAGGGCATTCAGGACTTTTACACTTCTGTCAAAAACAGTTTGCCAGTAAAAGATGAGGACCATCATGTAAAGAATTTAACCTCTTTCAGAACATGCACACACAACTTAATGAAGTGTGTGACATTTATGCCAACTGTTGAGCTTTTTTCTTAATTAAATGACATATATAGAGAGAAAGCATAAGGCACACAAACACAGAAAGCAGAAATTTGAATTGTCCCTCAAATAGGTGCCTCAGGACTTTGTGGCATCTCAGGGTCTTTAGAGTGGCACTAAGATTCCAGTATATCTTTTGGGGTGCATTTTTACTTCATTTGTTTCGGTGCCAACTCCCATGCCGCCAAGATTTGTGCTTCTAATTGGCGCGATAACTTCCATTTCTAACTGAGCGGAGTACAGCCTTCGTATGCACAGTGCATGAGGTTAATTTGAAACTTGTCTGTTAATTTAAAGAAACCTGACCTGTGTTCTACATTGCAAATCCTGTTGAGTGATGCAACTTTAATTCTAACAACAGACAGATTTTGCGTCTGTGTGCTTTTCCCTTGATATCATTTTTAAGGCAAAAGTGATGTGCACTCCTAGCCTGGGAGCTAAGTAGCATCCACGGTGCTCTCACTTCCCTCCCTAGTTGCCACTTAAACTGCTAGTAATAACAAATCCTTCAGGACATCAATAGAGTCGCTGTGTTGAATAATCGCAGGCTATCAGGCAGGAGGCTTGCAGCAGCAGCTCCATTGCCTGTGACATCACTCCTGAAGCTCAAACCCCACTCTAAGCAGCCTTCATTAGTCAGTGTGTTGGTCTGTCTGCTTTTTCCAGATCTACAGACCGTCACACGCGGGAGCAGGGTCTTTGCAGAGGAAGGACTTTGGGAATCAGAAGCTCTGGGAGAGACGGCGGAATAAAGAAGGGAGGGAGAGCGGCAGCGAGCCCCAGAGAACGCAACAGACACACTTACAATATGAAATTCATCCTGCTTCGTTACTTGCTGTCCCTTTTCCCTGTTCTGGTTCTCAGCACCAGGTGAGTGCACAGATCTCTGACTTTGGAATGTGTTTGAGAAGCAGTTAAGGTGCATTTTTTAAGCTTGATTTTCATTCCGTTTTCTCTCATGTTTGTAAGTTCAGGGAGCACCTTTTCTTGAACTGATTCCAGGGTAGGTTTTCGTTTCATGTTTCTCCTCTCTCTCTCTCTCTCTCTCTCTCTCTCTCTCACTCTCACACACACACACACACACACACACACACACACGTCTTTGATTCTGGGTCATTTTCTAGTTAGTCCAGTCCATCCATCTCCTTAGCTGGTAACAGGGAAACTGCGAGCTCTGCAATGACCCAAACGCTTTTGTGATGAAGCAAAACTGTTCCTGACGTCCAGTATAGCTGTAGCAATTTTGCATGTGTTCCTGTGGAAATAAAGCTAAAGAAATGGGAATGGAGAACGTGGATTTCTGATGTTATGAGATCTGAGCTGGAAAATAGAATGCCAAAGCCTGGAACAGTTTTATTGCAGTAGGAGTTTTACATTTGAAACATAACCGTGTTCAGCCTTTCTGTATGTATTTGTGAATGGCATGAGCCTGGAATGGTATCGGGATGGCAGGGGTAATATTTTAAAGTTCCAGAAATACAGAAATCTCCCAGTGTATTGGCTTCAAATCAACAAAAGGTTTTGAGTTTTCAATTTTGGGCATCACAGTTTGGGATCTATGGAGAACATTTATTCCTGAGTCAGGGGCAGCATGTCCTGCAGCCGGTACACATAGCATGTGCAGTAAATCAGATCTTAAGGGATGACACTCTGTCTCACAGCCACATTGCACACAGATTGAAAGTTAATACTGTGTGCAGAGTAGGATCTGTTTGAGTAAAGACCTCTTCCGACGTCTTGCTGTCAGTGCATGGCTTTCAATATCCTGGTGCTTATAAACAAGAAAATGACAACCTCCTGCTATGTTGGCTATTAAGTACCTTGTAAACTTTTAAGTCCCAAGAGAAGGTAAAAAGCTGTGTGCCCACGCCTAGGCATGTCTCAGAGAATTGCCCATATCCCTTTATGATTAAGTTTTGCTTTCCTGCAAGGTTTCTCCAGCAGTGGATTTGAAGAAGCTTTCTATTCTGGGCTCTAAGTGTACTGTCACTGAAACAAGATTACTCACTAAACAGTTGGGTTTTCAGATGTAATCCACCTGAGCAAGAGTGCCTGCCAACTGCAGGTGTAACTGAGAAGGAAGGGTCAAAGAAGTAGGAAGAGAAGCAGCAGGACCACAGATAGTTTTGTGCTGAGATGTGCCAGGACTTCTTACTCAGCTGTCTACACTTTTAAAGAAGTTGTAATTTTAGGTTCTGCCCTGCTCAGCCAGTAATGAATCCCTCAGATGCTCTTTGATAGACCATGCAATTCTCTTTGAAGCCTTGCGTTGCAATTTGCTAATTATCTGAGGCTCTGTTTTGACTTACTGAGTAGATTTTGGAAATATCCTGTCGTATAAAAGACTCTGTCAATTCAGGCTGCTGATTTGGTGGCTAAACTGTAAGTGCATTGCCAAATGACACAGGAGTTAAATTCAAATGGAGGCTTGAGATGGAAAAAGCAACTCACCAAGAGATAAAAGTTTGCATCTTAAATGGGCTTTTGATTGAAATGCTTTTATAGCTGAGTTGATGGCTGCCAACTTATCTCCTGTTTACAAAGAACAGAAAAGGAAAGGCATATTTGCATTTCCATATGTTTTCAAAATTTGAATAGATTTCCTGAAAGAAAATGAGATCAGAGTATCAGCTGCTGTAACCTAGAATCTTGGCCAATAAACTTTGAAAGGATGTCATTAAAAAGGTTGTCACGTAAAGCTCTTTGCCTATGAAGTATATCAATGGTAAACAATTTTCT
The DNA here is from genome assembly GCF_964270895.1 of Podarcis filfolensis. Taxonomy (NCBI): domain Eukaryota; kingdom Metazoa; phylum Chordata; class Lepidosauria; order Squamata; family Lacertidae; genus Podarcis; species Podarcis filfolensis. Next base: position 75,478,531 of record NC_139604.1, on the reverse strand, counting down.
TCTCCTCTGGACTTACCTTGGAGTAAGCCCCACTGAATTCAGTGGGACTTGCTTCTGAGTAGACATGGTTAGGCTTGCAGCTTTAGATTACAAAACTAGAAAAATATGCTTGAGTGTCCATTAGTGTAACTTTCAGACTTGAACTCAACTTGCACATAGTTCTGAAATGCATGTTAGCTTGATTCTTTTCTAGTGATATTGAAAAGATATACCAGTGTGTGCAAATCACCAACCAGTCACTGATTACATACCAGTGAGTACTGATTTACAAGTAACTTCCTTTTAGAACTGTTATTATTATACGACTAAACAACAACAACAAGTTATTGTGAAGCTTCCACTAGGGTTTTGAACCTGCACTGGAAGCCACAGAGATTTGCAGCTCCAAGAGAAAGTGATTTTTTTAAAAATAACGTAGGTTTTATTTGGGCTCTTAATGAATGCTTAACAGAAAGAAACAAGAGTTGATTGATACTGCATTACTGCTAGAAGCATGTTAAGAGATGAGACTTTATTGGGAATGCCCATAATTACACAAGAGGAGTGAGAGGGAGGAGACAGTAGACAAATTGGCTCCGGGAACTAATTGGAAGTTGCCTTCTAAAGCATTAGTTTTAGGGTGCATATAATTTGAAACAAAGCTGCACCAGGGGGCATTTGTATGTTACATTTTACATTTTGATTTTGAATCCTAACTTTTGGAGAATATATTTTTGAAGTTACCCTCTTATTTTGTGTTAAATATTGGCATAATTCAATGACAGTAATTCAGGAGGCTGTTGGAAGTGAGCATATGGGGTGGTATTTTGGTAATGTGGTAACTCTGAAGAACTATGGGTATGGCCCCGTAGGGACTTCTCTGCAGCCACTTTGTCCTTGCAAAGCTGTGAGTGCAATAGGGTGTACACAGCCTTCTGCTGGTTTTTCTCTTTCAGGATTTAACCAGTGATATTTCTCCTGTAATTTATTCTAGAACAATGTCGTTGAGTTTGTAGCATCTAAGATTGTTCCTTGCTAACATATGGTTAATGCTCAGGCAATTGCCCAAGCTGAGAAGGTTTGCAAGAACAGTTGCTGTAGTGAAGATGGGAATCTATTATCCTGCTGTGTGAAACTGCTTAGCTCAGGCATAGCTAAAGCCACGAGTGCTTTGAGATTTCTTTAGAAGTATTTTCCTGTCAACTTGTCATGGACACAGAACAATCTTCATTTCTTGTATTTACCAGCACTAGAATCAGTGGACAGTCCACTTGATTGGCGGGTGAGGGGAGGATGCAGACAGTTAAGCTAAAGTTTACCAATCTTATTCCTTGGGGGGCGGGTTATCCCCATTTATCTGTGTGTGTGTGTTTATGAAGAGGAGTATATTTTTAAATAAGTATGCATTCTGCATGCATTTTTTCAGGAATAACTTATTTCCTTTTCTAAATTATATTTTCCCCATGAGCAAAGTAGAATAATCACAATCAAAGTTCTGGATTTCAGTACCTTGAAACTGCTGGTGGCCAAATCATGAGTCATGATTTGAGTCTTCTGATCTAGGTCTCCAACTGGGGCTTTATCAGTAAAATGGAAGCTAGGTCAAAATAATAAAAAAATAAGGTGTACTCTCAAGCTCTCTTGCCTAAAACAGCCTTTGCCAACCTGGTGCCTGCCAATTGTTTTGCACTAGAGACCCCATCAGCCCAGCCAGAACATACCTAAGAGTAAATGTTCGCAGAAAGAGACATTTCTGTAAGATGTGCTGTCAGAAATCTCTCTGGTGGAAAGTCATTGGGGATTGTTCTTCCTTCCCAGCCTCTAGGCATACTGGGTCAAGAAAGCAGCACTGCGGCATCCCAATACATGCTCCTTTGTATCTTTTCACCTTTCACTGCCACCGCTTCAATAGTTGTAAATAGGGATACAGTTGTCTATGTATTGTGTGTTTCTTTGAGTTGCAACCTGACCGACACTTTTGAAATCACGGGAGTCGGTATCTTAAGGACTACCAGCTCCTATGTGAATATGCCCAAATAGTCATTATCTGAAGCCCTCCTCTGGATGCACCTGTTTTCTGAGGTAAGGCTAGGTATGAGGCAGGTGGAAAAAGCACTTTTTCCGTGATGGCACCCCATTGTGGAATGCTCTCTCCAGGCATTTTTCGGGACTCTGGCACACGCCATATAATTTTTTAGTTCCTACCAACTAAGTGAGCCTAAAGCGCATCCCAGTTGTGAGCTAGCTTATCTGTGGCTCATGCTAACTTTCCTCAGTTTTGCTCTGTTGTTCAATAAATGCAAATATATATATAAAAAATGAGATCACATCTCCAGTGACCTCATTCCAAAAGCAACCAAACCCAGGAAACCTTTGAAAGCCCTGAAACTTTTAACCAGCTAAGAAAATTGGGGTACACATAGCAGTGCCCTCTTTTTAACACTTTACTTCAGCTCTAACATTTGCAGGCACATGAATTACTTGAGCTCATAGAACAGTAGGCTGTGATTTTGTAGTGAGCCAGTAGGAATCACATCTTAATCACTCTAAGCAATTTATTTTCTAGCTGGCAGTCCAGTGGGTCAAATCATTCCAAGTAGTATAGTTTAACTGTCTTATGGATTGTAGCTTTTCTTAAACATCTTCACTGGTATGGCTGTGGACTTTTCCAATAGCCCTACAACCATGAAATAATTTTTAGTGAAGCTGTATTGACGTAGCTTTTGAAGTATCCTTCTCAGCAAGTAATTCTTAGGATCACAAGTTAATATACTGGCTAAGTGGAGAGTACAGCATTAACAAAAGCAGTTTGCTGGGTGGTACAGAGCCACTACTCTAGCCTTCCTGCAGGAACCTTGTTGCTTACCAGGAGAGAGAGGGGTGAGACAGCAGGGAGGTCTGTGTGGTGCAAACATGGCAGCAGACCCAACCCGGCATTTCTGCCAATGCTTGTGCATGGTGCTGAGCCACCTGCTGGGAAGTTTGTGTAGCAGGTCTGCCTTTACCCAATTAGCTACTTCTGAGCATTAAGCACCCTGAAAACTTCCAGACCTCCAATGCAGATCTCTGACCCTCTGCTCTAACAATACACTCTACACTATGTGCATTGTTGAAAAAGAATGTTTGCAAGTATTAAAAGTTTTACAAGGCTAGACAGATACTGCTTCTATTCCAGTATTCTGGTAGCTTGTTGTTGTTGTTTAGTCATTTAGTCATGTCCGACTCTTCATGACCCCATGGACCAGAGCACACCAGGCCCTCCTGTCTTTCACTGCCTCCCACAGTTTGGTCAAACTCATGTTTGTATCTTAGAGAACACTGTCCAACCATCTCATCCTCTGTCGTCCCCTTCTCCTTGTTCCCTCAATCTTTCCCAACACCAGGGTCTTTTCCAGGGAGTCTTCTCTTCTCATGAAGTGGCCAAAGTACTGGAGCCTCAGCTTCACGATCTGTCCTTCCAGTGAGCACTCAGGGCTGAATTCCTTCAGAATGGATAGGTTTGATCTTCTTGCAGTCCATGGGACTCTCAAGAGTCTCCTCCAGCACCATAATTCAAAAGCATCAATTCTTCGGTGATCAGCCTTCTTTATGGTCCAGCTCTCACTTCCATACATCACTACTGGGAAAACCATGGCTTTAACTATACAGACCTTTGTTAGCAAGATGATGTCTCTGCTTTTTAAGATGCTGTCTAGGTTTGTCATCGCCTTTCTCTTCACACTGGAGAGCCAGTGTGGTGTAGTGGTTAAGAGCGGTGGACTCGTAATCTGGGGAACCGGGTTCGCGTCTCCGCTCCTCCACATGCAGCTGCTAGGTGACCTTGGGCTAGTCACAATTCTTTCAGCCCCACTCACCTCACAGAGTGTTTGTTGTGGGGGAGGAAGGGAAAGGAGAATGTTAGCCGCTTTGAGACTCCTTAAAGGGAGTGAAAGGCAGGATATCAAATCCAAACTCTTCTTCTTCTCCTTCTCCATGAAATAGGTGTCTTTTAATTTTGTGACTATTGGTAGCTTATAACAAGAAATTAAAGTTGATATACATATGTCAAAAGTCAGTTCCCCCAAACATTTCAGTTTATAGGCATTGGTATTCTTTTTCAAATTGCCTTTTTTGGGGGGTATTTTTATTTCATTATACCAGAATTGTTACCACAATGTACTGTGAAAATACATTCAAAGGTTAATTTGCATTTTAGCTTTCTTTCTTTGCCTGAAGTGTATATTTTAAAAGATGTCAGAAAGTTACCACTACTGTGAAATTATTATAGATTTTAAAGAATGCTAGGACTGTGCTGAATATTTTCCATATTTGGGTCAAAGCTAGCAATTTTGAAAACTTTCCCCCTCAGAAGCTTAGACTGCCTAAATGCTTGTCGTTTTTTCAGGCCTGCACACTGTCATCCCACCCCCGTTGGCTGTTGTTTCTTCAGCAGAAGAATGGAGAAAAGAGAAAGACAATATGTATGGGAAGATTTATTAACAAATTACTTATCAGATATTACGGCACATTTTGAACATCCGCGTTCTTCCTCGGGGGAAACTGTAATTCAGGTTCCAGCAAAAAAACAGCTAAATAGATCAAGATTTAGATGGTGAACATTTGCTAGAGAAGCTAATCTTTCCTGGTGTTAAATGAGTAAATGAACAGTTTTGTCAGAATAGCTGGAAAATCATTAGAAAGGCAGGATCAGGCTGCTTGTTTTTTGCACCATCATTTGCAAATATGGTTGGTAACCTTGTCAAACTCTGGCTACGGGTGTCACGCTATTCAAAAGCTTTTTCTACTGAAGGAGTGGAGTTGGTTCAAGTCAATGAGATAAGTCAACAACTGCATCTTCATGAAACTTCTTGAGGTTCTAAGATAATAATAATAAAAAACCTCACAGGCATATACGGTTTTCCAATCAAAATTTGAAGAAAGAAATTACTTGCAACATGTGTATAGCAAACTTCAAAATTTTGACTCATCCCTGAAGCTTCCCCCCTTCCATCTGACCAAGAGGGTGCCCTAACCCTTTGGATAAGATGGTTGCAATGGAGGCTGGGGGGAGATAATGGCTGCAGAGAAAGGAAGATTCACCAAAAATTGCTTTCCTCTTCATTTTGCTGACATATGCATTTTGATCTTGGAGCTTAACCAACTGGATTCCACCCAATGCGCTTTTCCATTGCTTTTATTAATAACAGAAACCTATTGGGGTCTTTCTTCCTATGGTAGCAACCTTTTCTATAGTGTGTGTGTGTGTGTGTGTGTGTGTGTGTGTGTGTGTGTGTGTCTAAAATGGTGCGCAGTGTAAACTGACACCTGATCTTGCAGTCATCAACAGGCATGTAATACAACCTGAAGAAAATGTTGTTTACTCCTAATAATGTGTGTAATGCCGACACTCACTAAATGGGTGTACAATAATAGGGTAAGATTTGGTTTATTTAAAAAAGAAAATATAACTGGGTCTCATATTAGTTTAATAGCAGGGGAAAGGATTATGGCAGCACCCCCCGCCCAAAGTTCAATAGAACCATTCCACAGCCGTTTTAAATTGCTATTATAAAGCACTTTGTAATTCAGTTCACAGGAACAAGTGCCACATTAGTGACTTTTGACAGAAATGAATATAGATTTCTCGAGTCATGAAGACACAATTTCTGGGTTTCATTTTAAATTTATTTATTTATTTAAAACATTCATACCTTTTTACTCTAATGCCCGAAATGCTTATGGCAACAATGTTTCACATTTTTTCCTATAAACAGCAGAGAAAGCAGATATGGGTTTGGGGTAAAGCCTCTGTTGTTTAAGCAAAAAGTATGATCCTAAAATGAAACTTTGAACTTGCAACATAAAACTACAATATTGACTTTCCTAGCCCTGTGCCAAGGCATCCTCTTTACCTAGTGTTTACTTAGGCAATAGGCAGAATTCTTTGAGCGCATTAATTATCTCTTCTTGCAGTGACTGGATCAAGTATAAAAAACGTCTGAAGAAAGGCAAGACTAGATATTGGCTCTTCCGAGTAGACACGCATAAGGTTGAACTTTAAATCTTCCCCATCCTATGGGATCACCTCATACTACAAGATGTGAATTGCTGTGTCTGGTTTGCTTCACATCACTATAGAATGGGACAGAGAAATAAAGGAAGGACCCCAAGATGGAGAGGATGGGAGAGAAGACACTAAAGGCACTAAAGCATCGCTTCCTTATGCCGCAAGGGTGCCATAATTTTGTTGGCACTAACATCTGGCAACAAAGCTATTTTGAAATTTGTGATTTAGCTCTGCCAAGTACAGTGGTACCTCGCAAGACGAATGCCTCGCAAGACGAAAGGGTTTTTCGTTTTTTGCGTTGCTTTGCAAGACGATTTTCCCTATGGGCTTGCTTCGCAAGACGAAAACGTCTTGCGAGTTTGTTCCCTTTTTTCTTAAAGCCACTTGAAGAGGCGCAGTTGCGACGGATTGTGCTTCGCAAGACGAAAAACATCGCAGGACGAAAAGACTCGCGGAACGAATTAATTTCGTCTTGCGAGGCACCACTGTATGTGCACGTATATAGATATGTGAGCATCGCAATGATGCCATTCAACTTCTGATCTTTCTCTGCTTCTTCACATGAAAAAGATACTAGTTGATGGCACCATTTCTGAAGCATTCATCTTCAAAGTTATATAATCAGCTTTACTTTCCAGCTTTCCCCCCTGAGATTTTTTTTCTTGTATGTATTTATAAACCATTTTCCAAAATAATGGACTGGAGGTTTTAGTAAATGTTCATTTTTTTACAGACAAATTTAATCAGTACCACTTCCTTTATTTTATAATAGCTTCCCCCAACCTGATGCTCTCATTATGTTTTGTAAGAAGTTGTTTTAAATAGTTCTGATATATTGTAATATTGTGTTTTCATATTAAACTTGAGTTTTCATTGTTGTTACCTACCCTGGGACCTTAGAGTGAAGGGCAGGTAATAAAATATAGTGACAACAGCAGCAGCAACAACAGTGTACCTATCAACTCCAGCAAATGCAGCCTTGCTTGTTGTTACTGATAGGAGATACAGTACATAACCTTTGGTGGGCATCAGCTTGAGGAATGATGCTTTGAGTGCACATTTAGGAGAGCCTGTTTGGGGTAGCAATTAAGAGTTCAAATTCCCATTCAGCAGTGACACTCCCTTGGTGACCTTGGGGCAGTTGGCTTCTCTCAGCCTAACCTACCTCACACACTTGTTCCAAGCATAAAATGGGGAAAGCCACACATGCCACCCTGTACTCCTTGGGGAAAAGGCTGGATATAAAGGCAATGATAAATAAATAAAATCAAGAACAGTGACAAGACTCATCAGAGGGTTGCTGTTCTCTTCCTGTAAGCTCCACAACTTTCTACACTTCAGCAAATTATCCTACTATCTTCTATCATGTCAAAAACTTTTTATGAGACAGAGTGGCAAGTCCACATTAAAACACCTAAAATGAAAGTACCTAGTCAAATACAAAAACTCAAAAATAGGCAGAGATCAGTGGACAGATAAAGTACCATTCCTGCCTGTTGTAGCTTGCCAAACTATAAAAAGTCCAGTTGATTAATTACATGCCAAACCTCTTATTAATTTATTGACTTTATTATTAATTTGTTGACTATGCTGACATTGCCAAAACCTCACTCCAGATATATTTTTAATAAGCAAAGTTTGCAATTGCTCATTAGATGAAAAAGCAGTATTGCGTTTTCTCTACCCCCCTCTCAAATTCCATTTACCGAATCTGATGAGAACCAAATACCATTAAAAAGCAAATGTCTCCTGGTACAATCACATACATATTTGTTGCAAAAAATTGTTGTGATGTGCCATTACATGCCAACATGTGTAACAGAAACAAATGCATGTACGCATCCAGCCCTCAATCATGTTGGCTTCACAGCGCAGCTACTGTTGTTGTGCCATCTGTGTATTATAAACATTGCTATTCTTTAATTTTGCCTGTTTGAATTTGAAAGATCAAGCTTCCCTCTTGACACATAATTCATTCCACATTTGCTTTTCTATTGTCTTGGAATATTTTCTGGTTTCTTGTAAAATGTACATCTGAAATGGTGGTGTTTTTTCCTCTGCTTTGTGGACCATAGACATCAGTGAAAGGAAGAGGAAGAGACTGGTCCTATATTTGAACCTTGTAACACCTTGGACTTTTCATATCAATGTTCCTTTGTGAGCTACTGTAATGAACTACAGCCACACATGATCATTTTTCCAGTATAGCACTCCTAGTCATCAGTCAATTCATTGGATTCCTGATAAACATAATGGTTCGTATCCATTCCAGGTATAACTTCCATTGATTGCAAAGCCACAAAAATCAATATAGCTACATCAGGGATGGACTGAGCTTGAAGACTTAATAACTACTTTGATGACTTATGATTTGGGGTGAATGCTACAAAATGCAGGGAATGCCCAAATCCCTGTACAGATTCTTTGACTCTGATAAAAATGCATTGCGGCACCCTCAAAACTCATTTTAAAGTGAGTTCAAACATTATGTCATTCGTGTAATAATGAGCTATTACACAGTCAATCTGAATTTATGAAACTGCTAGCACGAGGGTTGGTATTTTTAATGCATGACTGAAATTTAGACAAGTTCATATAGACGGAAAGACAAGTATCAGCCATGATAACAGCTAAGTAACATCTGTAAGTTTAGAGGCAAGTGTGCTGTAAACCGCTTGTTGTCTTTAGGGGAGACAGCAGAGAAGGGCTGTTAGGTTCATATTAGTCCAATACTGTTTAATGTCTGAGAGAAAAAATAAGATGCAGCCCCTTCACCATGACACATACAAAAACCATCCAGACTGGTAGCTGAATCTTCTTTCAACATAGTGCAAGGAATAGCAAATTAGCTTGGAGAGGGTGTGTATGTGTCCTGGGCAGACCACATTTCTGTCCTTTGCAGCTCCCTGGTATCTTCTACTCGAGGCATGTGCTTCATTCAGCCTGATGGTACGGTCAGATTTCCAAACTGCGATTGGCTAATCTGTGTCCAGGGCAGTAGTCTATCAGCTCCATCTGGTACACAGGCTGAGACCCTACCTGCCCACAGACCATCTTGCCAGAGTGGTGCATGCTCTAGTTCAGGGGTAGGCAACCTAAGGCCCGTGGGCCAGATCACCTTCTCAATCCGGCCCACGGATGGTCCAGGAATCAGTGTGTTTTTATATGAGTGGAATGTGTCCTTTTATTTAAAATGCATCTCTGGGGGTTTTGTGGAGCATAGGAATTCGGTCATTCCCCCCCCCCCCTTCAAAATATAGTCTGGTGGATCGATCCACAGCTGAAGAAGGTTGCTCACCCCTGCTCTAGTTATCTCTTGCTTGGACTACTGCAATGCACTCTACATGGGGCTACCTTTGAAGGTGACTCAGAAACTGCAATTAATCCAGAATGCGGCAGCTAGACCGGTGACTGGGAGCGGCCGCCAAGACCACATAACACCAGTCTTGAAAGACCTACATTGGCTCCAGTATGTTTCTGGGCACAATTCAAAGTGTTGGTGCTGACCTTTAAAGCCCTAAATGGCCTCGGTCCAGTATACCTAAAGGAGCATCTCCACCTCCATCGTTCTGCCCGGACACTGAGGTGCAGCACTGAGGGCCTTCTGGCGGTTCCCTCGCTGCGAGAAGCCAAGTTACAGGGAACCAGGCAGAGGGCCTTCTCAGTAGTGTCACTCGCCCTGTGGAACGCCCTCCTACCAGATGTCAAAGAGAAAAACAACTACCAGATTTTAGAAGATATCTGAAGGCAGTTCTGTTTAGGGAAGCTTTTAATGTTTCACCGACTGTTGTATTTTAATATTTTGTTGGATGCCACCCAGAGTGGCTGGGGAAACCCAGCCAGATGGGCGGGGTATAAATAATAAATAAAAATAAAATATTGCTGGATTTTATTGTTGGTCTGATCCAATTGGGATCAGGCTGTTGTGGGGGAAAGCCTAATGTGTTCCAACTTCTTGCAACTTCAGAAAGTGGAGAACGTGACTGCACACATCTCTCTGTGTTTGACTCCATTTTGGATGTGTATGCCATGGCAAACTAGTGAAATCAATGTGATATCTGGTTCTTAACAAGAATAGCATTTGGATGAAGTTCTCTGGATTCTAAAGGGTTTCCAATATTTGTGTGGAATAGTTTCATACACTGGACCTGAAGAGAGTTTGTTTTTAAAAAACTAGAGCTGCCCGTAGCATGACCCATACGGAGCTACAAGGCTTAGGCAGCTGATTGGGGTTATGTGTGGTTGCTTGTGATCCCATTTGCCACCTGCAAGGCTAACAACCTGCCATGGCTGACTGGCTCAACATTGCCACCCCAACATCTTCCTTCCTACTGCTGTTGCCTCCATCCTTCCACCCACTCACCTGTCCTCTCACTCACTGCTGCTGCTGACACAGCAGTGGAACTACAGTTACATGTAGTTCCACAAAATGTAGTTCCATTTTGAGGAAGGGGTCCTTCTTCAGGGCAACACCTTGCAGTTGAGGCTGTCCAGAGAGTGCCTGCACCACCTCCGCTTTGTGCAATGGCCACCAATTACCATTTAATATTTAAAATAATATTAAAACATATTTGAAAAGGAATTTGTCCCCCTTGACAGCAAAGCAACACCACAATGTATAACTCTGAGTAAGGACTCCTTCCTCGGAGCAAGGAATTGAGTATCCATCCTGCTACTGCTTTGTCAAGCAATGGTACAAAAACAGAAGTGGTAGGAGGAGGCAGTGGCAGCGCAACTGTCTCGGGCAGTGGAATGTTTTACTTGCCTGGAATGCATGCAAAAGTAAATATTTTGTTGATTTCAGTGAGAAGACTGGGTATCTACTTACTACAGTAAGTAAGTACCTTTCAGTGGAAGCAATTGGATATTAAAATGTTTACGTTGGAGTGGATCATGCCTGTAATTTGTAATAGTTTTAAACACAGGGTTTTGTTTAATTTTAGACTAGGTTGCAATTTAGTTACTGCTATTATGCATGTTAATTCCATACTAACTGTATTTCTAACAACTTAGAATTACTTATAGTTGTACCTTCCCCCATATAACCACATTCTTCTTATTGGAATCGGTTGACATTCCTAATTCACTGCTGGTGTGTGTCTAATAAGAAGTCTGGCAAGAAGTGATACCTATTCCTCTGCGCACCAATATGCTAAAACCGAGATGTATACTAGTTACACAGTTATGCTTGTCGTCCATTCTTGATTTAGTAGAGGATGAATGTGGCTAAGCTCCATCAGAGTTGAATTGAGGGAACTGGATCCACTGCATGTAAATATCCAATCCTTGAATATGCTGTGTGGAAATATTTGTGGCAGTGGCCACTATTGGGAGCCCCAAGGAAATAATATGCTCTGCTTGCATTAGGGAAAGTTTATGCTAATCGTACAGGTACACTAGAAAAAGATGTTTTGGATTTGGAAGGCAGACCTAAGATGAGACAAAATAGTAGATGTTAAAATGGATAAGCTTATTTTTCCTGTTGAAAACTCTGCTGCTTTACTATCCTGCTAAACTGAATTGATATTTAACTATCTTGTTAAGTACCACTTCAAGCACACAGATGTCCCCATTTGCAAAACTGAATGGCAAAGCGAAATAATACAACTTGAACTCAGTAGGTTTTCTCCAAAGTATGTAATATATTGTTATTATTCAGTAGCAGCTTTTCTCTGCTGCTGCCTACTCTCTCCCCCCTCTCACCTTGTGGCCTTTTGATGGCTGCTCCACTGATTCTTCTTCACACTTAAATGGCTGCCAATAAGAATAACAGGGGATGCATTTAATGATATTTTTTAAACTTCAAGATCTTATCCACTTTTGTCTTGATGCACACACATCCCAATTTGGCCCACAGGTCTTTGCATGCTCAGACCCAGAGGCCTCCCCCCTAAAGAAACTCACACTTGACTCAAATTTTAGTTTTGGTTTTTGGCAGAATTTAGGCCACAACTTTATTGATTAAGAAAGTGAGTAGTTGCATAGCCTCTGGTTCGACTAGCTCCCTGCACCCTTGCAGGTAGCGCTGACCCAGAGCCATATCATAGGTCAGCCAAGGGTGAACACTTGAGGTAGGTGGAAGGCCCGGGAACAGACTATGTCCGCTCCGCAGATGCTCCCCTGGACTCAGGCACAGGCACAACCCCCTCTCGGGGGTTGACCAAACTAAGTTGAGTCCCTGGATTCCTTTAAGGGAATACCCTTCACATAGGGATGGTGAGACTGGTCTCCCATCCCTATCACCTGAACCAGTGCCTATCTGCAACCTTACAAGTTGTGACGATTTGCTGCGTGGCAGGCGAAACCCAAATGGCAACAGCCAATCCACCAAGTGGGGAAAATTCTTGCCGTGCCCCTGTCCTAATGACAGACGACACACGACGGCACAGCAAGGTCAATCACAAAAGACCCTAAATATAGGGAAAGGTGGGCAGGTGTTCCGATGCACGAGCCGAAAGAGGAAGCTCTGGGTCACGTGCAAGGGATTAAATAGGTCCCCCGGTCCATTTAGTCAGCTCCCCATTGGCCAGATTAAACCCAGCAACGAGGGACCTACCAATCAGGTGTTGTGGCTATCCAATATACCCAATCACAACCAGGAGGTCAGTCTCCAGGTCTCACTGCAACACATGCCCTCTTTGAGGGAGGACATGCTTTCTCCCCAAACCACCCCCTTCTGCCCCACCCATCTGTCAAATGTTTCAGTGAGATGGGGGAACATCCTGCTTTTAGTCCTAGCTGACACGGGGGTTATACATGTCAATATCATGGTCAGGGCTAGTCACAAAACATGTCAGGGGCTAGACTAGTTGGTGTGGCTCTATCCTTCTGTTACTTATAGAGGAGCTATATCTTCTGATAATAATAATAATAATAATAATAATAATAATAATAATAATAATAATAATAATTTATTATTTTTACGCCGCCCATCTGGCAGGGCTTCCCCAGCCACTCTGGGCAGCTTCCAACCAACTATTAAAATACAGTAATACACATGGTGAGGCATGTGAGACTTCAGACAAATAGACCTTATCCTCCTTACAAGAACCTCCAGCAAGTTCGTCTGTTTTTCAGTCCCTGTAAACTGCCACCTCCTCTGAGAGAAGTGGGGTCCCTGTCTTACTTTCTTCTTTTTCTTATGTGCTAGCATGTATTCATTTGTCTGTCAATGAAATGGGTAATCAATCAGCCAGTTACAAGGGTATTAAAGTGCCTTCTGTTCTGAGTCAGCAGCATGTGAATTCATGGTGTGGACAGCCATCACTGGAATGATTACTGCCTCATCTATTATGGTCTTTAATCATCCCTTCTGCAGCTTCTTAATTATGGGTCCTGTGGCAGGACACAATGAAAGGCTGCAACATAAACTAGGGAGGGAAATTGCCATTCGTAATGTGCACTTATCGGTTATACTACAGTAGTAGCAAAAAAAGATTTCCAATATCCTATTGAACCTGGGGAAAGCGTCAGATGTCACATAAAAACTAGTGAACAGGTAATAAAATGTGAGCAAATGGCTAAGTTTCAATGGGAGAAATAGCACACCTGCCAACTAGTAACCTACTACATGGGCATTGTTTAAAGAGGGCAGGGGGTATCCCTTCCACCATATTTCAGACATCAATGTTGCTACTGCTGGCGGATGGATGGATTGATTAACCACCACAAGGAGATTTCTTAAAGCATGCATTTAATCTTTTGCATATATCCAAGAGGAGGCCTAAGAACTTCACTCTGAATATCCACCTCCACCCCCCAATCCCCAATCTCTCTCCAATCAACATGGAAGAACACCTTTCATTTGTCTGTGCTGCATTTATACACAACAAAATTAGCCATCGGTATCCCCAGGCTTGGCTAACCTGCCCTGCGAAAGATTTATTATTGCATGAAAGCCACACTTTCTTACTTTACACCAGTAATAGCCAGCATGTAGGACCTGAAACCCGTGGGTGGCACTGTGGGTTAAACCACAGAGCCTAGGACTTGCCGATCAGAAGGTCGGCGGTTCGAATCCCCGCAACGGGGTGAGCTCCCGTTGCTCGGTCCCAGCTCCTACCAACCTAGCAGTTCGAAAGCACATCAAAGTGCAAGTAGATAAATAGGTACCACTCCGGTGGGAAGGTAAACGGCGTTTCCGTTTGCTGCTCTGGTTCACCAGAAGCAGCTTAGTCATGCTGGCCACATGACCCGGAAGCTTTACGCCGGCTCCCTCGGCCAATAAAGCGAGATGAACCCCAGAGTCAGCAACGACTGGACCTAATGGTCAGGGGTCCCTTTACCTAGGACCTGAAACAGGGCATTAGAGGGGTGGGACAGGGAAGAGTTGATCACGGATCCACTGGATCCTGAGGCAATCCATTTGTGAAATTCATATATTGCCACATGTATTCTGAACCAGTCGTCTCTCTTCCCTTGTTTGTAGGTTGATTTGGTTCTGTTCCTTTCTGGGATGCACACATTCCATTTGAATGTGCGAACCAATTCTCTTGTATCTGAGATTTGTTTAAGTTGAAAGCAAGTGAGATTAAAGATCTGTTTGTGCCATTTGCTCTGTGATGGTTTGCTTATTCATTCGTACAAGGCACCACTTGATGTTACAGTGATGAACTTGCATGTGTGATCAAGACCAGATATTTTTAAAAGAAAGACATATGCTCTGTTCCCGATCTGGGAGAAAGGGACGCCTTTGGCATTGTTTTCAGTTAAGGCTCTGATTTGATTTTGAAATTCATACTTCTATGGATTTTGGCTGGGGTTTTTTTCCAAACTGCTAACATAAATTTCTATCCGATTTTTATTTTTTGTAGACTAGCTTGTAGCAGTGGGCAGGAACCAAGGTGTGAATGTAGATGGGAAAGAAGTCAATGTGTGAAAAATTGAAATGACAGATATGGTTGAACAAGCTTTAGACTGACTCTTTGTTCCTCCTGATACAGCAAAGAAATTGAATATCTGCTTGATGTGGAGATAGAGAAGCCTTTCTACATACGATAGAAGCAGCTGTGTTTTGCCAACTATTTTTTTATATAAAAAACCCCACAACCAGTCTCTTTAAAGTCAGCATTTCAGCAAGGTGGGGGCTAATCATGTTCCAGCCAGTGCAGCCTGAATACAAATACGTATTTTTAACAATGTGCTGACCTGCCATCCCAAGCTATAAGTAATCTCATTTTCACAGCAATCCTACCTGGGGCCAATGTACTCTCTCTCTCTCTTTCTCTCTCTCTCCCCCCAACCTTTTCAGAGTTGCCCCCAAAACTTCATCCATAGATAAATAAGAAGCAAATTTGTGGCTTCCATTTCAGGTGAACTGCC
Organism: Podarcis filfolensis; assembly: GCF_964270895.1. Classification (NCBI taxonomy): domain Eukaryota; kingdom Metazoa; phylum Chordata; class Lepidosauria; order Squamata; family Lacertidae; genus Podarcis; species Podarcis filfolensis. The sequence goes on along the minus strand of NC_139604.1, from coordinate 75,463,185 downwards.
TGAAGAGCTTCAAGGCAACACTTGTTTGAATCTGCAGATAGCTAGGTTGCTACAGGATTTTGCTTCAAGTGGAATTCAAGGAGAAGGTGTTAAGTTCCTCCTCAGACAAAACCTCTGAGGAATTTCAAGTGAAGCCAAAGGCCTTTTGATATGAAGGGCAGATTTCCCCCCATGAACGGGTAGGTTGTAAGGCCAGTTAGTGAGGTATTGTTTCTCTCTAGACATCATCTGTTATTACATTTGGGGACTGGAACTGACTTTATATTTGTACTTTAGGGTCAATTTGGTGCAATATAAGTGGAGCCATACTTTCTAATTGTAATAATGGGTTTCATTGCTATAGCATCGTTTTTTGGCCTCCCGAATGGAAGCTTTGAGGCCCCTGCTTGAATACCCTTGCAGTCTATAGGTTGGATATGGGGAGGACTTTTGGAGCCATGTAGATCAACAGCATGGTTCTAACCCTGTCAGAAGTAAGTGCCACAGCTCAGTTGTAGAGCACCTGCAGAAGGTCACAGGTTCCATCTCCAGACAAGGCTGGGAGGAAGGCTCTTGCACAAAACCCCGGAGAGCTGCTGCCAGGCAGCATGGACAACACTGAGCCAGATGGGCCAATGGTCTGACTCAGCAGAAGGCAGCTTCCTACAACCCTATTGAATTAAATGAGATTTCTCCCAGCTGAGTGAGTTCAGTGAGCACTGTGTGAGCATATGTGTGTAGGGTTGCACTGTAAAGAAAGCTGAAGGGACGGTATTCATTGCATATAAGGAAGGTGTCACCAGAACATAGACACTGTGCATCAAACAGGAGACTTAAGCATTTGCTCTACCACTGAGCTGCATGGATTTGGGATGCATATTTTGAAGTTGTGCATAAGATACTGAAAGTGGTCCTCTTCTAGAATTTAGTTTTAAAAGATCTGGAGAAACTGAAAGGAGAAACACAGTGTGCCACAATCAACTGTGTGTGTGTGTGTGTGTGTGTGTGTGTGTGTGTGTGTAGGGCCCCACTCTCTTGGGGGGCCCAAAAAAATTAAAGGGAAAAAAACCTGGATGCACATTTCCAAAATATAAGATAAACAAAAAAAACCAAAAACCTACATACAGCAACAGTGTTTTGTGTTGTGTAGGCTTCTTTAATGTAAGTAATGGGCCCTGCCTGCTAGCCTGCTCCCTAAAATATCACTGGTTTGCTCATTTCTGTATATAGGGTGTCTACATTCTGAATGTGCTTTAGATACCTATTACAGTGGTACCTTGGGTTATGTACACTTCAGGTTACAGACTCCGCTAACCCAGAAATGGTACCTCGGATTAAGAACTTTGCTTCAGGATGAGAACAGAAATCGTGCTCCAGCAGCGCGGCGGCAACAGCAGGAGGCCCCATTAGCTAAAGTGGTGCTTCAGGTTAAGAACAGTTTCAGGTTAAGAACGGACCTCCGGAATGAATTAAGTACTTAACCCGAGGTACCACTGTAGGTCCATGAATTACCATGTCACATATATTCAACACAAAAAAAACAGTGACAATTTGTTGTTGGCAAAGGACAGTTGGACATATAAAGGGCCCCATTACCTTCAGTAGCTTAGGGCCTCATCAAACCTAAATCCGGCCCTGTGTGTGTATACACACACGCAATACACACACAAACACACATAAGTCTTAGAATTGGAAATGGTTGCTCCAGTCTTCTACATGCAATGCCTGGGCAATCACAACATATTTCACAGATGTACATTTAATGCTGGCTATGCGAGTAATTCACTGAGAGCATTTTTCCCATTTCTGCCACCAGCTAATGAGGAGAGGAGAAGATTCACTGTCAGAGGGTTGTTGTGTGTTTTTTAACTAATCTAATAGTGAACTGCAAAGGGAAGGTTCAGTAGTTTCCAATCCAGCCACCCAATCGCAGCGTCCCTGATAAAAGTGATAAATAGTTATAAAATCCAACATGGCATCAAACTGCAAAGCTGAACATTAATCCATGTCAGTAAATTGTCATTCAGTAATGTCACTCAGGGAATTAGATTATACATATTTGTGCAGAGGTATGTATAAGGTATATATTTACAGCTCTAAGCCAGTGGCGTAGCGTGGGTTGTCAGCACCCGGGGCAAGGCAAGTAATTTGCGCCCCCTAACCCGTGGATTTGCGCCCCCTAACCCGTGGATTTGCCCTAACCCCAGATGTTGCGCCCGGTGCGGCCGGCCCCCCCTGCACCCCCCACGCTACGCCACTGCTCTAAGCTCCTCAAATGCTATTCGGGAAAAAGAAACATAAAACTACTGGCTTAAGGAAGATTGTGAGGAAGGGGATTTCTTCAGCTGATTGAAGAAAATCTGAGTTTGTGCATTCAGATCTGTGCATTCTTTATAAAATTCCAGGGACACCTGGTGCTTTCATCTGCTGCCTCTGCTTCTCCCATTCCCCCCTTCCTTTTTGTTCCTAAAGAAAGTGCAATTTGCTTTAAACATACATAATACTAAATGGAGGAGGTTCTTAGCATTTAGGCATGAAAGTAACTTTCCTTGGAATCAGCAAGACTTGATGGAAGTGTTAGATTTCAGTTACAAATAAAATAAAACATATTTTCCCCATAGCAGATGAATTGAAGTTGGGCTATTACAATCTTTTATCAGTGGCAAAAGGGAATGATTACCTATGCTGTCCAGAAGAGTATTTTACTGCAATGCAAAAGTTATTATAGAGTAGAATTCGGCAATTTATGTTTATTTGTCATACTCCAAGTTTGTTGGCATATGCATGTGTGCATGTACATTTGATTGTGCTTGTATCTATGGCACACACAAACATATATACTCGTTTATTTCTTTCTAACTGAATTGCTTCTTAGTATTTGGGAAAGAAGCTGATTCCCATCAGCCATAAAGGACACTCTCTGGTGATTTTGGCACTCTCCTCTTGGATAATGGAAGAACAACAGTCTCCATTATATTGACTTCCTCAGCTGCAGTTGCTGTTGATCAGAGGCAGCAGATGAGCTAGCTGTCATACTGTTATGGCACCTGCAGTACTGATTTTCTGTCCATCAAAACCCTGATACACGTGGCTTTTTTAAGAAAAGGAAAAAGGGAGCTCTAATCTGAAAATACCAACTACAAAATAGAAAAAAATAATTCAAAATCATCTTGTAGCTCTTACAGTGGAGAAGTCAGTATTTTCCCAGATTGACTAGAGACCTGAAGTCCTTAGTGTGTTGCTATACACTGCAACATTTTGCCTTTCTGAAAGTCTTTCCTCAACATTCTGTTACACAGTTACACTACCAAAGCAACAGAACATAGGAGGGAGCTTTTCAGGTGAACGGGGGCATTGTTATGCAGATAAGAGTATACTACTTCATCAATGGCAGCAGTCACTGGGGCAAGGGTTAGGCTTAGTTCCAGCCATATCATATCCTTGAGTTACTCACCTTTGCCTTTTCCCATACAAATTAAGAGAAAGCTACTCACCAGTGTTAGAAATTGAGCTATGAAAGCTATGAGCTAAATGGCACCTTAAACCTCGGTTATGGGTGCAACAACAAAATGTCTAGGAGGACTTTTTAATAACATGAATGCAAAGCTGGAAATGAATGAACTGCAGCTAAAATATTATGTTCCTTTTTCACATGGTCTAGTCCTTCCCCTGCTCACCACCTTAATATTCTTAAGAGGATCTCTTCTCCAGTCTTTAGAGAGTAGCTGGAAGTGGGAAGGCAGAAAAAGGTCCTCCTTTTCTTCCACTGCGCAGTTTTAATCTGAAATCTTAGGCACAGTACTGCACCCAGTGCTCAGAAACTGCTTGCGCTAAGGAAATTCCCTGTTGCAAAATGCGCCTAGAACAATGGGAGTTTAGAACACCGCTACTCACTACAATGGAGGAAAAGAAATTGCTACTCTTAGGGGCACCATTGCAGAGAAGGCAGGAATACCCACTTGAATAAAATATTGGGGGAGCCCAGGTAAGTCCCACCTGCATAATAAATCACATGATGTGACACACAAAAACTACCGTATTTTTCGCTCTATAAGACGCACCAGACCACAAGACGCACCTAGTTTTTGGAGGAGGAAAATAAGGAAAAAAATATTCTGAATCTCAGAAGCCAGAACAGCAAGAGGGATCGCTACGCAGTGAAAGCAGCAATCCGTCTTGCTGTTCTGGCTTCTGTGATAGCTGCACAGCCTGCATTTGCTCCATAAGACGCACACACATTTCCCCTTACTTTTTAGGAGGGAAAAAGTGAGTCTTATAGAGCAAAAAATACGGTATTTCAATGGCAATGCTCCTATGAGAGAGGGCAGCTCCTATTGTCCACCTTCACTGCTAAGTGACCAAGCCCTGCCTAATGAAGATCCTTGAATAACTGTAATTAATCTCTATAGGCAGAGAAGAATTTCTCCAATGGGTACCATACATGTCAATTTAAAATATCTGATTAAAATATAAATGCCTATGGGCTTACATGTCTAGCTGTGGTGGACTGCTGACAGCTGTTCAGAAAAGCAAGAATGAGGAGGCATAAAAATGAATTTCTAAAATTCTTTCTTACATCAATTTAACAGTGCTGGCCAAACCAAAAAATTATTGCGAAGATTTTCATGTGGTGATTTATTCTCTTCTTCTCAAATAATTGCCTTATTTTAAAAAATGTTTGATGTTTTATCGTGTTTTTAATATTCTGTTGGGAGCCACCCAGAGTGGCTAGGGCAACCCAGTCAAATGAGTGGCATCATCATCACCATCATTTTAGTAGTAGTAGTAGTAGTAGTAGTAGTAGTAGTAGTAGTAGTATCGATACAAAACTTTTTGCAGGCCAGGAGTTATTTGTTTTTAAAGCTAGAATGCTATTTTAATTAATATGTTGCATTGCAAATTGCTCTAGCATTGCTCTAAGATAGGGTTTGGGAACCTCTGATGCTCCAGAGGCTGTTGGACTCCAATTCCCAACAGTCCCAACTAACATAGCTAATACTCAAGGATGATGGGACTTGGAGTCCAACTACTTCTAGAGGGCCGCAAGTTCTCCATACCTGCACTTAAGGAAAGGAAGACTGTAAATGTGTGTACATCATACATTTAAAGCACAACCCTTCCCCCAAACCATCCTGGGAACTATAGTTTGGTAAGGGTGCTGGAGTGAACTTCAGTTCCCAAGATTCTTGAGAGCAGGTGCTTTAAACGTATAGTGTGTATACAGCCTAACAGTCCTTCAGTCAGATCCTCAAGGTGAAAGGCTCTGGAAAGTCTCCTCTAGGCTCCAGTGTTAGTTACATTTCTGCTGCAGATGGCTTACTCTGGGACTTGGGAGCAGGCCAGCCACAGTCTTGATTTGTACAGAAAGGATAATTTTTGTGCTTCATCATCTATGGGTTTTCTTATATCTGCCAAATCCTCTGCCCTCCCACATACTGTTGTGACCTAGTACAGTTAAATTATTGTCATCTTACCCTCTTCAGGATGTATCTCAAAGAGTACTTCGCATCCCACACGAGCCTCCCTTTCTAAACGAAAACACTACAGCGACGGGCCATATTTAAAACACAACATCTCAGACTTAGGCACCTCTCTGTCTCAAACATTGCCAGGGATGAAGGCGCTGCTAGGAGGCTGACCCAGTTCTGCCAATTAGTGCCTTGAAGAAAAATTTCTCTTCCATTCTTTTCGGTCCCTAATGTTATGCATCTGGATACATTGCCAAGTTTAAAAGAGGTGAGCTAGATGTGCTTAAAGTATTAATCAGACATCCACTCCAGTGTGTTATGATAAAAATAGTTCCCACAGAGGAAAAAGGGACATAGTACTAATTACCACATTACAAATTACTATATCTGACTCAATTCACACATAAAAGCTGTGTAAGTTGAGCTATGCCTTCACTTTGTTGATTGATTGATATCCGATGAAAGTCCCCCTGATTCAGGCACCTGCCTGAACACGGAAGAGCTTAAAATGCAGGGCGGGGGGGGGGGGGGGGACAAAAGTCGAGTTTGTCAAAGCCTCAATGACACATTGGGCAGTAGATAAAGGACATAATATAGATTTCAATCTCTGGGAAAAACTTTGGAAGAGTGATCTGACGTTTACAGCATGTTATTCTTTGAAGGAGAACTACCTGAAAATGATTCACAGATGGTATTTAACTCCAAGAAGGCTTGCTAAAATGTATAAGCAGTGCTGGATTTACATATAAGCTAAACAAGCTATAGCTTAGGGCCCCCCAAAAAAATTAAAGAAAAAAACCTGGATGCACATTTCCAAAATATAAGATAAAAAACAAACAAATTGGATAAAATACATATTTTGTTACATGCAAATGGCTTTAGATACGTATTAGGTCCATAAATACCATATATTCAACACAAAAAACAGTGATAATTTGTTGTTGACAATGGAAAGTTGGACATATAAAGGGCCCCGCTACCTTCAGTAGCTTAGGGCCTCATCAAACCTAAATCCAGCCCTGTGTATAAGACTGAATCAGATAAGTGCTGGATATGCAATGAGGTTGAGGGTATGTTCTTTCATATGTTGTGGACCTGTAAAAGGGTAAAAAGAGTATTGGGAAATAAGTCATAATGAATTGGGGGAAAAAAGTTTAAAAGTGCTTTTCAAAATGAAAACAAAAACCATAATCTTTTTTGTTGGGGATAACTCAGATGGAAATTCCCACGTGTCAAAATTTTTATTTACGTATGCCACTACTGCAGCCTGTGTTTTGTTAGCCCCCAAATGGAAAACAAGTGAGGTCCCAACTAATGAAGAATGGCAACTTAAACTATGGAATATGTGCAGCTTGTGGAACTTACATACACAATAAGAGAACAAGAAGAACATACTTTTAAAGAAGATTGGAATTTTTTTATTGAATATATGGGGGGAACTTGTGTACATTTGAAAACGTTAGCAGCATTAAGATAAATTCAACAGTATAAATAAGTTTTGTTGGATGTAATAATGGAATACCAAATGGTTTAATTTATGTAAAATATGCAGGGATTTCTGTTATGTAAAATGACATTTTCAGGTTGTTTAAATGAATATTCTAAAATGTAAAACAGAAAATTTAGTAAAAATTATAGAAAAAAATAAAAATAAAATCCAGAGCGGGAAGAAGCACACACCCGAGGCCTACTAGCAAATTCTCCAGGCATGGAGACTTCTCTGCATATCTTCATGTGTTTAGTTTGAAGAGAGCATTTTGTCTCACAGAACACGCATCAAAACTTCTCCACAATAAACAAAGGTTTACGCACTTAGAAACCTTCTTCAGACCTTTATGTTAAATTTGCAAAGGTATCATGAGGAGCCTGAGCACGCCCCAGCCTGCTTCGTATTGGAGCCACTAGAATGGAAAGAATACAAAGTTCCTTTATTTTGTCATCTCTCTCGCTGTTGAGGTTTAGCTTGTAAGTTCCTCTGTTGCAGTTCAACAAGATTGGGAGAGCCAGAGGCAGGAGCATAGCAAGGGGTGTGTGGTAGGTGTGACCCACCCCGGGTGTCCCCACTGAAGGGGGTGACAAAATGGTGGGCAGCACTCACTGTGGGGCCTGTCTCCTGGGAGTGACACGGTGGCTTGAGCGCCCACAGGCTTTGCGCTGCCCCAAACAGTCTGCCTGTTGCCTCCCCCTCAGCTGTAGGGCGGCTTAGGAGGAGGAGGCAGGCAGACTCCTTGGGGTCCCAAGGTGCCCTCGTGAGCAGCTGGCCCTGCCCCCATGGGCAGCTGCCCCTGCCCCCGGGGGCAGGGCACACATGCTGCCCCAGGCACCCGATCGGCTTGCTCCACTGCTGGCCAGAGGGGCCCTGTCCCTGGTTTAATGGAAGAGCAAAGTAATGAGAAATAAGTTTTTCTAATAAGGGGGAAATAAAAATGGATTTCTCAACCTATTGCAGAATAAATTAGGAAGTGTGTGTCTGTGTGTGTGAGGGAGCAATGGCAGGATATGACACAGGGACCATGAAGTAACTTGTATGTGGTTTCCCTGCAGTGACTATTGAGGCTAATTGACAGTTTTAAATCAATTACTTGGGCAGCTTTAACAATTTCTTGCAAAAACGCATTTAACTTCTTTATGGGCTCATTGTACAATCAATTTGAAGTGGAATTTAATTTTGACTCCTTTTAAAATGACATTGTAATATGTTATTGCCTGTCTGCATTGAGCTTGTTTGGTAGTTGCGGACGCATTATCCCTCCCACATGTATCTGTATTTTACATATATTTGAAGACAGATTACATTAATGCTAAGGGCCAAAATTAAAACAACAAAGGCAAGTATATGTTCAGACAGGAGCGAAAGTGCACACATTGAGGAATGTGGTGGAAATTTTACTGCAACTAATCATTCAGCAAGCCAGTTTTAAAAGGGGATTGCCAATTCTGCCAAATGATTGTATAAACTTTCATAACTCCTCTAGCTATATGTATCCCCAAATGTGTGTATGGTTAGATAATGACTAAGGTCTTAGCAGTTTACATTACAGTACACCATGGAATGGGCAAAAGGCTGCTTAGGATTAGTGTGATTTGCACTGTTATTTTAAAATCATAGAATCATAGAATCATAGAGTTGGAAGAGACCACAAGGGCCATCGAGTCCAACCCCCTGCCAAGCAGGAAACACCATCAGAGCACTCCTGACATATGGTTGTCAAGCCTCTGCTTAAAGACCTCCAAAGAAGGAGACTCCACCACACTCCTTGGCAGCAAATTCCACTGTCGAACAGATCTTACTGTCAGGAAGTTCTTCCTAATGTTTAGGTGGAATCTTCTTTCTTGTAGTTTGGATCCATTGCTCCGTGTCCGCTTCTCTGGAGCAGCAGAAAACAATCTTTCTGCCTCCTCTATGTGACATCCTTTTATATATTTGAACATGGCTATCGTATCACCCCTTAACCTCCTCTTCTCCAGGCTAAACATGCCCAGCTCCCTTAGCCGTTCCTCATAAGGCATCGTTTCCAGGCCTTTGACCATTTTGGTTGCCCTCCTCTGGACACGTTCCAGTTTGTCAGTGTCCTTCTTGAACTGTGGTGCCACCACAACTAATAAAACTGAACTATAATAACTAGGACTGCAATCCTAACCTCAATCCTAACCTAGCCCCACTCGAATTCCATGGAATCTACTTCTGAGCAGAGCTTGTTTAGCATTGCAATATCTGCATCTGTATTTATAGGTTTGGTTTCAATGAGATCCTTTTCAAGATTCACATGATGTAGTGTGGGAAACTGAATATTATACAAAGGGTAAAGGTAAAGGGACCCCTGACCGTTAGGTCCAGTCGCGGATGACTCTGGGGTTGCGGTGCTCATCTCGCTTTATTGGCCGAGGGAGCTGGCATACAGCTTCCAGGTCATGTGGCCAGCATGACTAAGCCGCTTCTGATGAACCAGAGCAGCACATGGAAATGTCATTTACCTTCCCACCGGAGCAGTACCTATTTATCTACTTGCACTTTGACGTGCTTTTGAACTGCTAGGTTGGCAGGAGCAGGGACCGAGCAACGAGAGCTCAGCCATTGGGGATTCGAACAGCCGACCTTCCGATCGTCAAGCCCTAGGCTCTGTGGTTTAGACCACAGCGCCACCCGCTGTATATAGATATAGATAGATATATAGATATTAAAAAATATATAATGAGTTGATAGAGAACTTGATTGGTGAGGACAAACCTCCCTATTTACCTGTCTTTTCCAGTGGACTCAATTATCCTGGTCCAGCTGAATAGGTGAGTGACCCAAGTAAGACATGTTTTATTCTTCATTCTTCACTGTGGTGTTTAAAATTGTTACAACTCTTTAAAAATGTTGTGAGCAACCTTGAGTACTCAACAGAGCTGAAAGCTGGGATATAAATACCTGACTGAAAATATTTAGCCCAGAGTGCCACACATATATGTTTAGCTACATCACTGACAGTAGTTGTTTGGTACATCATGAATATGATCAGTTGTGTCCAGCACCACATCAAAGAGTCAGTCAGTCAGTGTGTCGGAGAGAGAGAGAGACTGAGTGTTAGAGATCGTGTGTATAGATAAGGTTGCTGCTAAGAGCAGCTGCAGGCACTCAGTGCAGTTCAGCATTCATTTTGCTTAGACCTCATATAGCTCTGTATATAGTTGTGTATTATAGTTGTAGATAGAATAAAGAAGATATTCTACAGAGCTGCTCTCCGAGTCGTTTATGCTCTGCTATACTCTGCTGTGCGACGACTGTCTTCTTGTTGGAGTGAATCCGGTGCTCACAACTCTAAGCTGTGAGTCCACAGCACTTTGACCTGTTCCTGTGCAGAAGGTGGTCTCTGGAAGTGCTACCCAGCTCGCCTAGCCCAGTCGGGGCTGAAGTGTGTGAGTCCAGTTGGTGGCACTGGCTCAAGGGCGATGCTGACATGTTTCACCATTGGTGGCCCCCTCCAGAGTGATGTTTTATTGTGGGTTTATTCTGCATCATATTTTTGCCACAATAACTGTGCATTGGTGGTGGATATAGTCTACAATATTATTCGTTTTGTGATGCTTCCCTAGTGCTACCACACTACTGATGTCTGCAGGGACTGTAGCCCCACTAAAGCAGGGCAAAATAAATAAATACTCCAGAACATTTGTCCTCTGAAACATTATGAGATTTCAACAGGAAGTTGCAGGATATGCACCTACTGGAAATGAAGCAGTATAAGCACCACAAATCTTATTGCAGGAGGAATCTCCTATGACCTCCCCAATGGCATCATGTGCACAAATAACCATGAATGCACAATAAAGAGATATCTGGAGGGGCCTAATGTTCAATTCTAAATCATACTGTCCAATTCTACTTCACTTCAGCCTGCCATCTCCACACATCTGACCCTCTTTTCCTTTATTTTGCAAACTTTTAAGCAGGAATGGGGTGATGGCTTTGAAATGTGTAATGAGATGTTATAATCAGATCATCCAGAGGTGCTCTCAGAAGCCCAACTGGCTTCAGGCATTTAGCATCACCAGTCCTAAGTGCTAGAAGAATCTTCCAGAAGAGCTTCAGTAGGCACCCTTGCTTCTAATCTTGCTTCTTTGAGATTTGTTTATTATCAGTGCCTAAGGATGCAGTCCTAACTCTAGATCCACCAAGATGAGTGACTTGGGCAGATCTTTGGCTCAGTCAGCAGGTTCCCAGCACAGCTGGAGTGCTAAACCAGCTGAGGCAAGACTGTTGGAATTTACACTGCTGTAAGTCTTAGAAAATGGGCATTGTGGGGGAGTGATGAGGTGGGACCAGGAAAGGCAGACATATGCTGGATCCTTACTCTGTTCAGCTCAGTCCCATGACTTGGCATCCAGCAAACTGTGTTGTTATTCAGACTTTAAGATGTGTTTTCCCTCTGGCAGGCTTAAACTGGTAGGACATAGTTTGGATGCCAGCTTAACCTCTCATACTGGTTTCCTATACTTAGAATTGCTCTCTTAAGCTTTTAAGATGAGCCAGTGATTTTTATGATTACTCTGTGTTACTTTTAAAGGTATTTTATCCCTTTTCTAAATTTTGTCATACACCACTTGGATATTTTGTACGAGGGGCTATCTAGGATTTCTTTTATATAGAATATAAATAAACAAAATAAATATATTTCCAGCAAACTATGCAAGACATAACAGAATCTGGCATAGTTTTTCCTGCTCCTGCTCACTGAATGCCTATTTACCTAATAGAGCTTACTAATGGTACTTAAAGAGAAAACCACTTATGATAATTTTACATCCATGACAATCGGTTTTATCTTTCTAAAGTGAATGACACAATGTGGGATGTAATCCTAGAGTGACAGGTGTTGATGGCCAATTGGCAATAGTCTTAATCTGTACAAGGAATCAATGGGCAAGACTAGCCTTTTTGTTTGCCAAGGCTTCCTTCTAGCCTCTAGCAAGGAGGTAAATGAACATCTAGAAATCCAACAGCAGACCAAGTGATAGAGAAAAATACATATTTTACAGAGACCAATATACATAGCATCTGTGTCTGTGTTTTTCTCACATGAGGTTAACAGCTTGTGTAAGTTATTTTGATGTAAGTGGCATAGGGAGAAAAATTAAAGCCTCCTCACTCATAACTGTTTTTATTGTTTCAAAGTTTAAAAGGAAAGGAAAAGTTGGGAGATCTGATGATGTGTAGTTTGGTCCTACTGGAGGTGGACAAATGGATTTGGTATTTTCTTCAAACATTTGTAAATGACAGGGAGATACAGCGAAGAGCTCTACATGTACCACCAAATTATACCAATGTACTTAGGGAATGGAAGCTGTCGGCCAGGTTACTATAGTAGCAGAAAGGTAAATTAGAGTAAGTGGAGCAAAAGGTGGGAGAACAAGAATACAGCAAGTGCCTTATTATGGTAGCATTCAGAAACCTGAGAATACAGAAGCCATGAGCCTGTGTCTAGCTAGGTTCTGTGAATACGATGTTACTCAGAGAGAAGCCACTAGATTGCCAAGGAAATTTCAGGGCACAATTTGGATAATAACTGACTCATCACTTAAAAGATTATAGATCCAAATGCTAAAACAAGGGTTATGGGACTAGAGTAGTTCAGTTTAGATAAGAAAATTGCATTTCCAAATTGTGCTTAAATGCCAATAACAGGTGAGATGTCACCCCACAAAGGTGTTCAGAGCAATGGGAAAGGGGCATGATGTTTATGACATGTATAAAGAAAATAGCCATCTTATCCAAAACATCTTCATTGGAAAATGTTGGAGAAAGCGAACATCAACATTAGTTTTTAGATATGACCCCCATGTCCTAGAAATCGTCCGTTGAAAGCAATTGCCAGCTTGATGGAACCTAAACAGAAACTGATCCAATTTGGAGACTCAACTCCCATTTTCTTCAGCAGAGTAAAATATCATACCTCAATCCCCAAAGGAGGAATTTGAATGAAACTCCTCTCCTCCATATGCTTATCACCCCTAAGAGAAGAGAAGATTGTCTCTTCCTGTCTTGCTGCTCTTCATTTCACAGCAGTAGGAACCTTAACTGGAACTAATATTTTCTCTTAAAATGGCAAATTCTTAAATATTGTGCCAAGTCAAACATCTCTGATGTGGTAGGTGTTAAACATATCATATGCTGCCCATGTGCTCAGTTCAGTGCCATTGTCCACAGCCACAGATTTGAGAAGTATCCTGAGTAAAGGCAGGTATCAAGAGGTAAACAGTGAAGTGGAGAAGTTTCCAGATGACAATAAATGATTCCAGATTGTAAAATCCCAAGCAAACTGAAGAACTCCAAAAGGATCATTCAAAACTAGATGAATAGACAGATATGAGTAGATTAAGTGAAAGGGTGTGTCTCGGTAGAGGCTCTTGATCCAGCATGTCAGAATTGGGGTGGGGGGTGAATTAGAATACAGTGGTACCTCGGTTAAGTACTTAATTTGTTCTGGAGGTCTGTTCTTAACCTGAAACTGTTCTTAACCTGAAGCACCACTTTAGTGAATGGGGGCTCCCGCTGCAGGAGCACGATTTCTGTTCTCATCCTGAAGCAAAGTTCTTAACCCAAGGTACTATTTCTGGGTTAGCAGAGTCTGTAACCTGAAGCGTATGTAACCTGAAGCGTATGTAACCTGAAGCTTATGTAACCCGAGGTACCACTGTATAAAGTTAGAAGATTGGATAGTAAGAATTTGTTAATTAGCTGACAAGGTAAGATTAACCAATATTCTAAGAGTGAGGGAACACAGACAACTTGATAATTTATTTATAAGAAAGTGGAACAGGTTTGCCATGTAATGACAAGACACAATGGTAAGACACACAACATTATTATTATTATTATTATTAGTCATTAAAAATGTAATAAAACAGCCAATCCCATTTTGCACTTGACAAGATGCATGAAAATCAAGCAACAATGATTGTAGGGGTGCTGGTGGTGTCTGAAGTTTTTTCCTGTGAAGAAAGACAGAAGACGTTGGATCTTTTTATTTTAGCATTATAAGCTAATGTTAATGGGGGTGTTAGGGGAAGGGTAATATCTGTGGTGAGGGAAAGGTTGTAGCTGATGTGTCTCAACTATCAGTGAGTTAGGGACTTACCCCACATGCAAAGACAGGCTCTGGCAGATTGAGCAAACAAGACCAATAGTCTTGGGAGGGGGGAGAGATTCCAAAAGTCAAGAAGGCGGTTTCTGTACATGCTGTAGAGCAGGAATAGACAAACTCAGCCCTCCAGATGTTTTGGGACTACAATTCCCACCTTCCCTGACCACTGGTCCTGTTAGCTAGGGATCATGGAGCTTTGGTCAGCAATGTAATTCTTATGTGCTTAGTACACCTTGTCATCTACCACAGGGGCAAGAGCTAAAAACTGTCCTCTCTCCTCAAAGCCCCCCAAGAATAAGAATCGTTGAAATACTTGAGCTCTTAAATTAACTCAGTCTGAATATTTCTCTTATATCTGCCTTTAAATAGAGCATTAGCCCGTCCCTGAATCACTTGATGCACCTAAAAATAGTTCCGCCCACATTCACAATTGGCTTGACATCACAACCTTGGAAAGAATCACCTATTACTCCAGATACAATTTGCATGCAAAGGCTATTGCTCCTGACATGACCTCTTGATGTAGCTTCTTGGACATCCATATAACAGCGGTGAGACATTTAAATTGAGCAGGTGCATCTTTTGGTCAATGCAAAGGTGACACTAACATACATGGTGGGTGTGTCTTATGAAACACAGCTTGAAATAATAGCAGAGGCATCGAACTACAAGCAATACAATGGGTTGTAATTTTTTCTTTTTCCTCTCTGAGCATTAGTACTTGCAGAATTAATAACAATAGGACTGCTGTCTGTTTCTGCGGCACTGTACTCCATATGCCTCATAAATTTAATTCCATTTTAAATGCACAGGAGTGTGTTTCATTTCTTGTTGACTTCGACTAAAATTCCGAGTTCTGGGTGATAATTTTTGCTCTGTAACAAGTAACCAAGAATTTGTTTAATTAAAAAAGAAAGAGTTACGAATTACAAGTTTAATAAGCACAAAGGCAGCTACAATGAAGAGAGCAGCTGCTTTACATTCCCCCAAACAGATGGTTCCTTTCTTGTTCCATGTCAAATTCCCCCAATGGAGCATTGGAGAAAAGCAAAGGCATGGAGTGCTGTGACATTTAGATATCATACAAAGTATTAGGCGTATGGATGTTTCCTGATGCCTGCATGGGGCCCGGTTCTAGAGTCTGTGCTTATTTGCCCTTGCGAGGTGACATGGCTTTAGTGGGTGGCAAAAGCTCCTTTTTATTATTTTATTTATTAAATTTGATACCACCCTTCATCCATAGATCTCAGGGTGGTTCACAGAATAAAAATACAAGATAAAAATACCTATAACATAATAAAAACAAAACAAAAACAAAACAATAATCCACCCATACGTTTAAAGGGGTATTGTATGTTAATCAGCCAAAGGCCTGGTTAAAGAACATTTTCACCTTACATCTAAAGATGTAAAAGGAAGGTGCCAAGTTAACCTCCCTGGAGAAAGCATTCCACAAATGGGGAGCCACTGCAGAAAAGGTCTATTCTCATGTCAGCAATCTCTTGTGGAGGAGGCACATGAAGAAGGGCCTCAAATGACCATATCAGAGTCTGGGTAGGCTCATATGTAGAGAGGCATTATGTTCTTGAGGTACTGTGGTCCTCAGTCGATAGAGACTTCCAGAAAAACAAGACATGAGGTTAGCAGGTTAGCAGGAAAAATCTCAACTCTCAGCAGCTGTATTGATCAGAGAAGCAGCCATCTTTGATGCTAAGATACTTCTTTGCAATTACAGATTGTAGAAGATAGAACACAAGTCAGTCAATTTGGCCAATTCTACCCATGTGCTCAGTTGTCCTGGTGTTGTCCAGGGCTCCTATGCATACGGGTGAAAGCACATTTATCTTTTGTATTGAAAAGAAGTCATATGTAAAGACCTGTAAATTAAAAAAAAGTTTGTGTTCTTGGAAAGTTTCAACATCCCCCCCCAAAAAAAATTAAGTGGTTGAAAATGGCTGTTAAATAAATAAATAAGAAAATCTTATTGCCCAAACCAATCCTTGATCGTCAATGCTTGTATGCTAAACAATTCACTATTTCCTTTTAAAGGTGTGAAGCACATAAGGTCCTAATTCCATATAGCAACAACTTCCCCCCAAAATGCTCCAGGGCAACTTTATTCATTATGTATAAGTGAAGTATTAAAATATAATGGTGTTTATGAGGCATGTGTAGAGGTGTGTGTTGAACAGATTCAAAGATTCATCATGTCTTGTTATAAGCTAATGTGCTGGTACTTTCCAAATTGGATTTTGCAAATTTGACAAAACTGCTTTCTCATTTTCATTTTATAAGCTCTGCAATGAAACGTATTTATCTTATTATTCCAGGAACTGGGGGTTTCCAAGGTAATAAATGACTCCAGTTATTAGGTTCGTCTATGTCATTTTTCTTTTCTTTTCTTTTTAAACAAAATATTATAAAGATTGCTTGAAACATGCATACTCTGCATCCAATTATCATTTACCCTATTTCTGGAATGACTGGACCAACACAGATCAGTACTTGTAGATAGATTGTGGTCATCTTCCTCTGAAGCCCTTTGCATATGTTGTATCTGGCTGAATATCTGCAGTGGGAGTTGCAGGAGAGCATAGCAGTGGCAGTGCATAAACTTATTCAGTATATTTCCATCCGTGAAATACTCTGGGCCAGTCCCAGGATATTTTTTTCCAGAGGCAAAGGACAAGATGCTTCCAACCCCATATACAGAAGCCAGCTAGACTGCCAGGTGAATTTCACTTCAACACTGGCTGTCCCTACTGCAAATCTGGGCAAAACTTGCAAATGGGATACAGAGTAGGCTATGTGGTAAACACAGCTCTGTCCTCCAAGGTCTCAACAGCACTCCCCTGCTGTCAGGAGCATCCTACAAGCGAGTAGGCATCCAATAGAGACACATGCCCAACTGGCATGTTCTCTCCCTCCTGGTCGGTTATTCGGGAGCTTCAAAAGCTTTCTCCAGCCCAAACATCACAGCGACTGATACCTCTGAGAGGTATCAGCATACTTTAGGAACAGCAGAGTGTTAGCAGCCGGTGTGACAGACTCAGTAGCTCAGCAATATTGGCTAATCTACTTTATTTACATATAATACACTCAGAGCATCTTGACTCAGCTCCTTCCTCTTTCTCATCAGACAGCAAAGAGAAAGCGACAAAGGACAATAGTCCCACATCATGGAACACAGTAATATAAACATCCTGTCTCCGTCACTTCCCACTATGTGGAATAAAAACATACACCGTGATGTGATAAAAAACAATCCCATGACTGCAAGCACAGGGCAAGAATCCTAACACCTGCCACCCCAATATCCTCTGCCTGAGGCAGCTGACTTATTCTGCGATAGGACCGACCACATAAATCTTGTAAGATATGGTATGAAGGTTCTCTGTTAATAAATACTATTCCACAGAAGTGATAATATAGCCACTAATGATTATAATCACTGAAAGCCAATACAAATCAATATGAAACTAGCAATGTACCATTTAGGGTTTTTTGTTTGTTTGTTTTATTTTATGTTTAAAAGTAACCATTCTGTCTGAAATATTTTATTTTTGGTCTAAGATCTTGAGGATTTTATTTATTTATTTATTTTTAAAAGTAAGATATGAAAAGTTAACTGCAGTCTTAATTTAAAGTGTGCATTGTTTGTTAATGACAATCTTCTCTGTTTACTTAGCAAAATAATTGAAGATGTGGTTGGCAAAATATGCAAAAGCAATCAAATTTGTGCACCTAGCATGTGTAATGTCTAATCAACAATGACTACTTCAAGCTCAAAGATTGCTAAGGGATCTCAAGTGAAAGGGGAAAAATGCAGGTTATGCAAACTGTACAATGATTTAACCTACAAAGATTCTAAGCACTAATAAGTGTAATGCCAGTCTTTCAGGTTTACTCACCACAGGGAGCAATATATTTCAAGCAATACGTGTCCTGGATTTTACATCCATGTGAAAGCCACCTTGCAGCTGGTTCAAGATCAAATGGCATAAAAAGAAAACATCCAATACAGTGGTACCTTGGTCTAAGAACAGTCCTGTTAACAAACGATTCGGGCAGCACACTCTGCAAAACTGGAAGTAGGTGTTCCGATTAGCGAACCTTGCCCTGGAAGCTGAACGGAAGCTGAACGGTGGAAGGGCACCGGTGGCGAGAAGCCTCATTGGGGAAAGCATGCCTCGGTTTAAGAACGCTTTCAGTGTAAGAACGGACTTCCGGAACGAATTAAATTTGTAAACGGAGATGCCACTATATCTAGCACGTTGCCATACAAAAATAGCAAGCTATGTTGTTTTGTTTTCTGGTACAAGAAGTTCAAACATAGTACTGAAATAAGATAGTTATGCTTAATCCTTGTTGAAATCATTGGGACCTGTTAGTCATTTGAGTAGGTGAAGTCCCATGCATTTCAGAACTTGATTTCTGCAGGACCTGGCATAATTACTTTTCTGGATGAAAACTGTACCCAATTGCTACAGCTGCTTTTTATCTTTTCAGTAGGTACCCATATAAATATAGGTTGTTGTCATCGGTGCCCTGTGAGTGGGAACCACCCACGCAGCCCTAAATCTGGTGCTGCTCTGTGAGGGGAATAGAGGTTTCCTAACAAACCAGCAAACTACAGCTCCCGAGATTCTTTGTGGGGGAAAGCATGACTACTGAAAGTGTAATGATACAGCTTTAAATGCATAGTGTGGATGATGTCTGTCTTGGGGTTGGAAACCTTTGACTCACCAGATGTTGCTGGATTACAACTTCCATCATCCATAACACTTCTTGTGCTGGCTGAGACTGATGCCCCACAGTCTCTGGAGGACCCAGGATTCCTCAGCCCTCCTCTAAGAGATTCCAAGCTTCACACCTAAGACCAGTGCCAGTCCTCCAGCTCATGCAGCTGATCACATGGGTCCTACTGAAGTATATAATAATAATAATAATAATAATAATAATAATAATAATAATAATAATAATACTTTATTACTTATACCCCAGCCATCTGGCCAGGCCTCCCCAGCCACTCTGGGCGGCTTCCAACAGGATATTAAAAACACAATAAAAACACAATAAAAGAACTTCCCTAAACAGGGCTGCCTTCAGATGTCTTCTAAAAGTAAGGTAGTTGTTTATTTCCTTGACATCTGGTGGGAGGGCGTTCCACAGGGCGGGCACCACTGCCGAGAAGGCCCAGGTATTAAATCAGGTTTTATCTCCCAGTTTACATTTCTTTCCTCCTAATCCCTTCCCGACTGTGGAAATGTAGTTTATAAACTCAGTTGGGCAGAGACCTGTTTTTCCCCACTTGCATTCGTTCTGCCAGAAAGCACTGCAGCACACTGACAGTCAGTGGCAGA